>NC_140988.1:260346805-261546805 GCF_052327205.1 Somniosus microcephalus
GGCTTTGGGTCGGGCTCTGGGGCGGGGCTGTTGACGCCGCGGGGAAGTTTTGTGCGCGGCGGCTCCCGGCACGGCCCGCAACTCAAGGCCCAGGCTTCCCGGGCTGCTAGGCCGCGCCCGGCGCCGGCACAGCCGCTCGAAATGGCCGTCAAAGTAGGCGAGCCTCTGGGCGAAGGGCAGGGATCACTTCATTTCCTACTGTTGCTAAATACAATTTAAAACTCAAATAAATTGTTATTTTCCTTAGTTCCCTAACACAGTGTGGGAAAAAAATCGTGAAGAATCAAGATGGCGGCCACTCACCTCGGTTCAGAATGATAAGGCCCGCCCACACACGCACCGATTGGTCAACCGTCAGGTCACTGAACTGTAGGATTGGTCAATCGTCAAGTCACTCAACACTCAACTGTAGGATGGCCCGCCCGCACGCGCAATGAACCCGCCCCCGTGATGCAGCGATTGGTCAACCGTCGGTCAACTGTCAGGTTGCTCGACCGTACGATTGGTCAACCTTCACGTCACTCAATGCTAATGAGCAAATGAGCGGAACTTTTCCCATTTAACGAGTGGAATTTTGAACGTTTTTTGGATACCGTGGGCACGATTTTTGTCTGACGGAAAAGTAAATACGCCTATGACCGGTCCGTAATCGTAAGCTTTCTTTTGATGTGACGCGCGTGTAGGTACGCTCTAACTTTCGAACGTATGGAGAACGGACGGACAGACAGACAGAAGAGGTCTTTTATAGATATAGATTCCAGCATTTTCCCAAATACTGATGAGGCTAACAGGTCTGTAGTTCCCCGTTTTCTCTCTCCCTCCTTTCTTAATTAGCGGGGTTACATTTGCTATCCTCCAATCTGCAGGAACCGTTCCAGAATCTATAGAATTTTGGAAGATGACAACCAATGCGTCCACTATTCCAATGGCCATCTCTTTCAAAACCCTAGGATGTAGGTCATCCGGTCCTTAGGATTTGTCGACTTTTAGTCCCATTAATTTTGCTAGTATTGCATAGTATTGATTGGAGGGGGTGGGGGGAAGGTGATACTGATATATATTCTCTTGAAACCAATATGTCAGATTGCCAATCTAAAAGAATATGAAAAGAAAAAGACTTGAATCTAGATAGTGCAATACCATGTCTGAAAATATCCCAAATTACTTCACTTACAGTTAAATTACTTTGAAGTGCAATCCCTGTGGTTATGTAGATCAAAGATCAATAAAAACTAACGCCAGAGATCAGACATTTTCACAATTAGCCATTGGTATACTAGTTATCGGTTATTAAAATAATGGAAAATGCCCACTATTCCAGTTCCAAATTACCTCTGTTATCTTTGGAAGGAGTTTCATTCTTAGCAGCCACAGTTCGGCGATTCTTTAAAAGAAAGTACAAGCAATGTCATCATTTTAAAATGTAACAATAATAGAAAGATAGCTCAGGCCACCAAGTCTACTGTTTCTAACAGGTCATGTTAGTGGTGGTAGTTTCTTCCAGTGATGGGAGTGATGATAATGAAGGATTATACACAAGAGATGTGGATGGTGAGGGAGGCAGAGAAATGGTCAGACATGGTGCTTGAAATCTCAAAAAAGAGTGCTGAAGCCCACATTAGTGAGTTTCAAGGCGTGGCTGTGGGAATTTATGTGCAGGGTGAGGTTGACAAGGACAGGACAGTGGAGAAATTGAAAGAGTGTGGGCATTTAGGTGCTAAGGATGAGGAGTATTTCTCTGAAAAGGCTAAATGAGGATAAAGGAATTCATTTTTGGGAGAGAAAGCCAGGAACTTTGAAGAGCGTTAGATAATGAAGATCCTGAAGGAGAGAAGGGAGGGATGATAGAGGGTGAGGTGCACAAAAGAGGAGAACATGATAGAAGGGTATGGGCAAGATGAGGTTGAATCTGGATGAGAGCTGGACTGTTGCTGCTACTGCATAGTATGATTGGAGGGGGTGGGGGAAGGTGTGGGCAAGAGAAGAAATAGTGAGAGGGTTGATTAAGGTATTGCCGTTGACGTTGTGTATATGGACTTTTAAAAAGGTGTTTGATGACATACCACATAATAGGATTGGATTAAGGGGGCAGTGGCAGCATGGATACGAAATTGGCTAAGAAACAGAATGCAGAGAGTAGTGGTAAACTGTTCTTTTTCAGACTGGAGGGAACTATACAGTGATGTCCCCCAGGGATCGGTATTAGGACCACTGCTCTTTTTGATATATATTGGGCCAGAAATTCGCGGCCAAAGGCGTGAGTGCGCTCGGGGTACTCACGCATCTGGCCGTTGGAAATGCCGGCGTTCAGCATGAACAGCGCATGCGGGGAACGCCGGCATTTCCAGACCTCGAGCGCGTGCGACTGCACAGGCAGCGCTTGCGCAGTGAACTTCGTAGATTTCATTCATGAAATCCGTGAGGGTAAGTCCTCAGAATTTACACTTGAAAAAAGCAAGTGTAAAGTGGTTCATTGGCTGCGGAGGAAGAAACATTTTATCGTGGAGCTTCTGAAATGCAATATTTTTGTTTGGGAAAGGGAGGGAAGTTATTTTAAGAAATTTTAAGTAAGTTTTAAAGTTAAAATTTTTTTTTTTTTTTTTTTTTAAAAAAGGGTTTTCAGAACGGTAGGTAGAAGGAGCAATTGTGGCTGTGTGAATGGAATGTGAGAATGAGTTATGTATGTATGTCCACGTATATTCCTTTACGTATATGTATGTATGTTTTATATTCCTTTACTAATGTGTATGAATGTATGTTTTTAATTATGATTTTCCAATAAGTTACTTTCTCTGAAAGTCATAATTAAATAATACATTCATACACATAAGTAAAGGAATATATACATAACACGCAAAGGAATATATACAGACATACATACTTTCAGAAGCTCCACGATAATAAATATCTTCCTCCGCAGCCTCTGGAGCAACTGTACCCATGCTTTTTTCATGTGTAAGTTGTAATGACTTGACCTCACTGAAAGCATTAATGAAAGCGGCGAATTATACTGCGCACGCGCTGCCTGTGCAGTCGCACGCGTTCTGCCTCTGAACCCCTTCGTTCAGAGGACAGGAAATGCCGGTTTTCCCCACATGCACTGTGCATGCTGAAAACCGGCATTTCATCCAGCCAGATGCGTAAGTACCCCCGACCGTACTCGCGCATTTGGAAGGGAATTACTGGGCCAACATTTTACATGTCAATAAAATGAAAAATTTAACAATTGCACGACTTGCCCCCTCGCATCTGCGACTGAGGGTCCAAGGAGGTGCATTGCGCAAGAGGTCATCATCGTACGTATCCTCACACTGTTCCCTTTGGGGAACTGTATGAAGTGGTGGCAGGATTTATGGCCGTGATTAACGCTCATTTCGTGACCGTAACCATCTTTGAACCAGCCATTAGGGTGGTTAGTCCTATGGCGGGAGGGTTTTACGGGCTCCCACAACCCATCTGAGGGGGGGGGGGGGCCACCAACACCCACGGACGCAAGTATCCCGCTGGATGTCCACCCAGAATTTAAAGTTGGAACTCCGACTCCACTTGCCGGGACTGTCTGGAGTGGGGTTCAAAACCCTACTCCTTCTGGCCCAGCGGCGGGGATGCTTACTGCTACGCAAAAGGCCCACTCCGCACAAAAGGTGACACCCATACGTTTCCTGCGCCTTTTCCCTCCCCGTGACTGGAGCCCTATGCTGCCATTTCACGTTGCTAATCGGATTGGGCCTTTGTCATAGCGGTAGGATCCCCGCCGCTGGGCCAGATCAGGGTAGGGTTTCGAACCCCGCTCCAGACAGTCCCGGCAAGTGGAGTCGGAGCTCCGGCTCTAAATTCTGGGTTGACATCCAGTGGGATATTTGCGTCCGTGGGTGTGGGTGGCCCCCCCTCCTTGTATAGCTTGTGGGAGCCCGTAAAACCCTCCCGCCATAGGACTAACCGCCCTAATGCCTGGTTCAAAGATGGTTACGGTCACGGAATGAGCGTTAATCATGGCCATAAATCCTTCCACCACTTCATACAGTTCCCCAAAGGGAACAGTGTGAAGACACGTATGACGACGACATTGCTAAATAAATAAATGGAATTTAAAAAATTCTTTTAGGGCTTTTAAAAGTCTTTAAATTGCTTTAATTCTGTTTAAAACTACTTCAGATTACTCAAAATAATGTAAACATTTTTAAAAGTTTATAAAAGTTACCAAAATCTTCAAAAAACTTCCAAAAACCTATTTAAACTGCTGCTTTGCATGTAAAAATGGTTAGCAGCTTGACAGAAACATTGGGGGCGTGTCCAGTGAAACTGAGACCTCAAGGGGCGTGTCTCACTTGCACTGCACGCTCCTGGCTTCGCACTGGCTGCACTCCTGGGCGGCGTGACGTCATACGCTACCCGGGATTCTTCTTCTGGAAACACAAATTCCAGGCGTCCCTGGAGCTGATCGGCAGTAGCGCGGGGTAAGTGTAAATACGGGGCTTGCACGCGCTGCAAGCCCCGTTCTGGAATTTCTGGGCCATTAATGACTTCGGTATACAGGACATCATTTCAAAGTTTGCAGATGACATGAACCTTGAAAATGTAGTTAACAGTGAAGAGAATAGTAACAGACTTCAGGAGGACATAGACAGACTGGTGAAATGGGCAGACACATTTAACACAGAGAAATGTGAAGTGAATGTTCAATTTAAAAAAGGTGCAGGAACAAAGAGACCTGGTGTGTACGTACACAAATCTTTGAAGGTGGCAGGACAAGTTGATAAAAGCATATGGGATCCATGGCAATGTTCCCTTTAAGCTGTGCAACTGCGTGGCCACACAGCGCTCTGAAGGTCCCGCGCAGCCGGTGAGCCAGCTTTTAAATAGAAAAACTGTGCACGCGTGGAATTTTGAATGGTCCATGCAGCCCGTTAAAGGGGTCGTGCGGGGCCAAAAAAATTAGAGGGAACATTGATCATTGGCCTTATAAACAGAGGCACAGAGTACAAAAGCAAGGAAGTTATGATAGAGTTTTATAAATCCCTGGTTAGGCCCCAGCTGGAGTATTGTGTTCAATTCTGGGCACCACACTTTAGGAAGGATATCAAGGCCTTAGAGAGGGTGCGGAGGTGATTTACTAGAATGATAGCAGGGATGCGGGACTTCAGTTACAAATAGAGACGAGAGAAGCTGGGATTGTTCTCCTTGGAAGGTATTCAAAACCATGAAGGGGTTTGATAAGAGTAAATAAGGAGAAACTGTTTCCAATGGCAGAAGGGTCAGTAACCAGAGGTTATTGGCAAAAGAACCAGAGGCGAGATGAAGAGAATTTTTTTTACACAGCGTGTTATGATGATCTGGAATGCATTGCCTGAAAGGGTGGTTGAAGCAGATTCAATCATAACTTTCAAAAGGAATTGGATAAATACTTGAAGGGGAAAAATTTGCAGGGCTATGGGGAAAGGGCAGGGGAGTGGGACTAATTGGGTAGCTCATTCAAAAAGTCGGCACAGGCATGATGGGCCGAATGGCCTCCTTCTGTGCTGTATCATTCTACGATTCTAATAGTGATTAGAGCTTTGTTATGCACATTAACACAATGGGAGAGTCTCCAACCGCTGTGTAAACAACTCCATCTGTAGGGTCTTCACTGGCAGGGACTTGCCTGATGCCAAAGCTGCTCCTGGCAATAAGTCCTGAAATAATTTCTCTTAGGGTCCAGAAAGTTCTGGAAGAGATCAGGCACAAATTAATATTGTAATCTGATAGGAAACAGTGCAGACATCTCTTTTGATTGAGAGTGAAATGAATGCCCAAGAGCATTTTGAACACAATGTTGTGGCACTGTGCTATTAACAGGCAGCCAACATAGAATAAACTGGAATAAAAACAAAAAAACTACTAAACTGCCACTCTCTTGCCAACAATGGAGAGAAAATACTGTTAAGCAGCAATTGTACATTAAGAGCAGAGCAAGTTGATGGAGCCTCGCCACAATGTCAAAATGGATTTCACATTGCTCTCCATCAATAACCTAGGTTTACTCCTGAGGTACATGGAGGGTGATGAATAATAATTTGTAAAATAAATTACAAATATATAAATATTGTTAAGGAATTAACAGACCTTTACTATCTTGTTAGTTTTGATGGTAGGTGTTGGAGGTGGAGGCGTTTCAGGGCTTGGCTCAATTTCTTCATCAGGGGCAAGGTCTGGGTTAAGTGCAAAAACGCTTTCAAGGTCAATCTGTTAATTGGGAAAAATATACACATTATAGATACAAAAAAATTCTGGCGTTATACAAAAATGCAATTTTAATAGTTTAAAAATTAATATTCATATAATGCTCTCCCAATGGCTCCTGTGGTTAAAGAAACGGGTAGCTAAATTATACAATAGCAAAATACTGCAGATGCTGGAAATCCGAAATAACAACAGAAAATGCTGGAAAAACTCAGCAGGTCAGGCAACATCCGTGGAGAGAAATTTGAGTTGAATTATACAATTTGGATGGTTTCATGTTCAATTCTTTGTTTGTGCTGAATTAGCCGATCTCAGCTGTGATGGTGGTAGGGAGGGAAAAAAGGAAGTCTGCCACTTGTTATCCAGGAAACTCAACCAGAAAGTGCGCATGTCGGGGGATTACTGGGGTGGGCTCGGATGAATAGTCTGCTGACACTCAGTTGCTAGGCTTACATAAAGAATAGGTACATGGGCAATACACTAAGGCCGACTGGAAGAAGAACTATACTTCTGCTAGGGAGTTTGCATCCCAGAAGAGCAGGGTGGGAAAATTGGTAAGAAAACAAGTTAAAAAAAAATATTTAAATGATTTTTACAATATTTTTACTTTTTCAGACAACAGAAATTGTTGGGAAAATTGGCACTTTAGAAATTTTGGGCTCTGCAGTTAGCACAGCAACGGTGCAACCAAATTCAAAAGATGTGGATATTTTAATTATATTAATATATACATGGCAAATGTAGACAAAAATCAAATTAGCATGGGAACTAGGAAACAAAAATGTGGTTTGCTAGGCCACTTCAGAGGGAACATAGTTGGAACAAGAGTCACATGCAGCCCAGACAGGATGAGGTAATAAGTTCCCTTTTATGACAATCCAACAGCTTTCATGTGACATCTTTTTCTTGGTATCTGTCCACAGATTACTAGATTTATTTAATCTAATTTCACAACTTGCCATGGTGGGATTTGAACTCAACCTGTGGGCTGCTAATCCAGAGGATAACCACTACAATACAGTACACACTTAAAGATGTTTTCTGACATTAATCAAGGGACACTTTGATGTCTGACATCTCTCCTCACGCCCTCTCCAAGCTCACCTCGTCAACGAGACCCACCTCCTGCACCCTCGATCTTGTTCCCACCAAACTGCTGACCACCCAATTTCCTTTCCTGGCCCCCACATTAAGTGATATTGTTAACGGTTCCCTCTCCTCTTGCGCATCCCGATTTTAATCGCTACACCATTGGCAGTCGTGCCTTCAGCTGCCTGGGCCCTAGGCTCTGGAATTTCCCTCCTAAACCTCTCCAACTCTCTCTTCTCCTTAAAACCTCTCTCTGAGCAAGCTTTTGGCCACCTGTCCCAATATCTCCTTACGTGGCCAGGTGTCAAATTTTGTTTGATAACACTCCTGTGAAGCGCATATCAAAAATAGTGGGGAACCAAGAGGCTAATGAGAGCATGGAACTTAAAGTAATTAATATCAGTCGAGAAAAAGTACTTGAGAAAATAATAGGACTAAAAGCCAACAAATCCCCTGGACCTGATGGCCTACATCCTAGGGTTCTAAAAGAGGTGGCTGCAGAGATAGTGGAAGCATTGGTTATGATCTTCCAACATTCCCTAGATTCAGGAAAGGTCCCAGTGGATTGGAAGATAGCAAATGTAACCCCACTATTCAAGAAAGGAGAGAAAACCGGAATCTGCAGGTCAGTTAGCCTAACATCAGTCATCGGGAAAATGCAGGAATCCATTATTAAGGCAGTAGTAACAGGGTACTTAGAAAATCATAATATGATTAGGCAGAGTCAACATGGTTTTATGAAAGGTAAATCGTGTTTGAGGATATAACTAGCAGGGTAGATAAAGGGGAACCAGTGGATGTAGTATATTTGGATTTCCAAAAGGTATTCGATAAGGTGCTACATAAAAGGTTGTTAAGCAAGATAAGGGCACATGGGGTTGGAGATAAGGCATTAGCATGGATAAAGGATTGGTTAACTGACAGAAAAGAGAGTAGGGATAAACAGATCATTTTTAGATTGGCAGGCTGTGACTAGTGCGGTGCCGCAAGGGTCAGTGCTTGGGCCTCAATCTATATTACCGACTTAGATGAAGGGACAGAGTGCAATGTATCCAAGTTTGCTGATGATACAAAGCTAGGTGGAAATGTAAGATGCAAGGAGGACGCAAAGAGCTTGCAAAGGGATATAGACAGGTTAAGTGAGTGGCAATCAGGTGGCAGATGGAGTATAATGTGGGGAAATGTGAGGTTATTCACTTTGGTAGGAAGAATAGAAAAACAGAATATTTTCTTAAATGGTGAGAAACTATTAAATGTTGGTGTTCAGAGAGATTTGGGTGTCCTAGTTCAAGGAACACAGAGTTAGCATGCAGGTACAGCAAGCAATTAGGAAGGCAAATGGCATGTTGGCCTTAATTTCTAGAGGGTTGGAGTACAAGAGTAAGGAAGTCTTGCTACAATTGTACAGGGCCTTGGTGAGACCACACCTGGAGTACTGTGCACAGCTTTGGTCTCCTTATCTAAGGAAGGATATACTTGCCTTAAAGGCGGTGCAACGAAGGTTCACTAGATTGATTCCTGGGATGAGAGGGTTGTCCTATGAGGAGCGATCGAGTAGATTTGCCCTATACTCTCTGGAATTTAGAAGAATGAGAGGCAATTTCATTGAAACATAAGATTCTGAGGGGGGTTGACAGGATAGATGCAGAGAGGTTGTTTCCCCTGGCTGCAGAGTCTAGAATTAGGGGGCATAGTCTCAGGATAAAGGGCCGCCTTTTTAGACTGAGATGAGGAGGAATTTCTTCACTCAGAGGGTTGTGAATCTTTGGAATTCTGTGCCCCAAAGTGCTATAGATGCTCAGTCGTTGAGTATATCCAAGGCTGAGATAGAGTTTTGGACTCGAGGAATTAAGGGATGTGGGGATAGGGCAGGAAAGTGGAATTGAGGTCAAAGATCAGCCATGACCTTATTGAATGACAGAGCAGGCTAAAGGGGCCATATGGCCTGCTCTATGTTCTTAAGCGCATTGGGACGTTTTACTATGTTAATGGCGCTATATCAATGCACGTTGTTATAACAATTTTTTCTCCAACTACCACTTGTTGGAGAAATATGCAATTCTGTGATCTTAATTACAGATTAATCGGCAGGACAGGCCCACCAGGGGTGGTGGCACAGTGGTATACAGTCAGGAAGGAGTGGCCCTGGGCGGCCTCAACATTGACTCCAGACCCCATGAAGTCTCATGGCTTCAGGTCAAGCATGGGCAAGGAAACCTCCTGCTGATTACCACCTACCGCCCTCCCTCAGCTGATGAATCAGCACTCCTCCATGTTGAACACCACTTGTAAGAAGCACTGAGAGTAGCAAGGGCACAGAATGTACTCTGGTGGGGGACTTCAATGTCCATCACCAAGAGTGGCTCAGTAGCACAACTACTGACCGAGCCCTAAAGGACATAGCTGCCAGTCTTGGCCTGCGGCAGGTGGAGAGAAAACCAACACAAGGGGAAAAAACCTACTTGACCTCGTCCTCTCCAATAAGAACATAAGAAATAGGAGCAGGAAAAGGCCACTTGGACCCTCGAGCCTGCTCCGCCATTCAAAAAGATCATGGCTGATCTTGGGCTCAAAGCCACTTCCCAGCCCGCTCCCCATAACCCTTCACTCCCTTATCTTGCAAAAATCTGTCTATCTCCACCTTAAATGTATTTAATGACCCAGCCTCCACAGCTCTCTGGAACAGAGAATTCCACAGATTTACGACCCCGAGAAGAAATTCCTCCTCATCTCAGTTCTAAAAAGGGCGACGCTTTATTCTAAAACTGTGCCCCCGCGTTCTATATTTCCCCACGAGGGGAAACATCCTCTCTGCATCTACCTTGTCGAGCCCCCTCAGTATCTTATATGTTTCAATAAGATCACCTCTCATTCTTCTAAATTCCCAGCCTGCTCAACCTTTCTTCATAAGTCAACCCTCTCATCTCTGGAATTAACCGAGTGAATCGTCTCTGAACTGCCTCCAATCTACCTGTCACAGATGCATCTGTCCGTGACGGCATTGGTAGCAGTGACCACCGCACAGTCATTGTGGAGACGAAGTCCCGTCTTCACACTGAGGACACCCTCCATCATGTTGTGTGGCACTACCACTTTGCTAAATGAGATAGATTCACAACAGATATAGCAGCTCAAAACTGGGCATCCATGTGGCGCTGTGGGCCATCAGCAGCAGCAGAATTGTATTCCACCACAATCTGTAAACTCATGGCCCGGCATATCCCTCACTCTACCATTACCATCAAGCCAGGGGACCAACCCTGGTTCAATAAGGAGTGTAGAAGAGCATACCAGGAGCAGCACCAAGCAGAGCTAAAAATGGGGTGCCAACCTGGGGAAGCTGCAACACAGGATTACATACATGCTAAAAAGCAGAAGCAGCATGCTATAGACAGAGCTAAGCGAACCCACAATCAACGGATCAGATCAAAGCTCTGCAGACCTGCCACATCCAGTCCCTGAATGGTGGTGGACGATTAAACAACTAACGGGAAGAGGTGGCTCCATGAATATCTCCATCCTCCATGATGGCGGAGCCCAGCACGCGAGTGCAAAAGACAAAGCTCAAGCGTTTGCAACCATCTTTAGCCAGAAGTGCCGAGTGGATGATCCATATCGGCCTCCTCCTGAGATCCCCACCACCACAGAAACCAGTCTTCAGCCAATCCGATTCACTCCACGTGATATCAAGAAACGGCTGAGCGCACTGGATACAGGAAAGGCTGTGGGCCCCGACAACATCCCAGCTGTCGTGCTGAAGACTTGTGCTCCAGAACTAGCCGCGCCTCTAGCCAAGCTGTTCCAGTACAGCTATAACACTGGCATCTATCCAACAATGTGGAAAACTGACCAGGTATGTCCTGTCCACAAAAAGCAGGACAAATCCAATCCAGCCAATTACCACCCTTTCAGTCTACCCTCAATCATCAGCAAGGTGATGGAAAGTGTTGTCGACAGTGCTATCAAGCAGCACCTACTCACCAACAACCTGCTCACTGATGCCCAGTTTGGGTTCCGCCAGGGCCACTCAGCTCTAGACCTCATTACAGCCTTGGTCCAAACATGGACAAAAGAGCTGAATTCCAGAGGTGAGGCGAGAGTGACTGCCTTTGACATCAAGGCAGCATTTGACAGGAGCAAGGATGTCTTGCTGCAGTTGTACAGGGCCTTGGTGAGACCACACCTTGAGTATTGTGTGCAGTTTTGGTTGCCTTATCTGAGGAAGGATGTTCTTGCCATGGAGGGAGTGCAGCAAAGATTCACCAGACTGATACCTGGGATGGCAGGAATGACATATGAAGAGAGATTTTAGTTGATTAGGCTTATATTCGCTGGAGTTTAGAAGAATGAGAGGGGATCTCATTGAAACTTATAAAATTCTAACAGGACTAGACAGACTAGATGCAGGAAGGATGTTCCTGATGGCGGGGGAGTCCAGAACCAGAGGTCACAGTCTAAGGATAAGGGGTAAGCCATTTAGGACAGAGATGAGGAAGAATTACTTCACCCAGAGAGTGGTGAACCTGTGGAATTCTTTACCACAGAAGGAAGTTGAGGCCAACTTATTAAATACATTCAAGAAGGAGTTAGATATATTTCTTAAGGCTAAAGGGATCAAGGGATATGGGGAGAAAGCAGGGACAGGGTACTGAATTTGGATGATCAGCCATGATCTCATTGAATGGCGGAGCAGGCTAGAGGGGCCGAATGGCCTACTCCTCCTCCTATCTTCTATGTTTCTATGAGAGTGTGGCATCAAGGAGCCCTAGTAAAATTTAAGTCAATGGGAATCGGGGGGGAAAACTCTCCACTGGCTGGAGTCATACCTAGCACAAAGGAAGATGGTTGTGGTGGTTGGAGGTCAATCATCACAGCCCCAGGACATCGCTGCAGGAGTTCCTCAGGGCAATGTCCTAGGCTCAACCATCTTCAGCTGCTTCATGAATGACTTTCCCTCCATCATAAGGTCAGAAGTGGGGATGTTTGCTGATGACTGCACAGTGTTCAATGCCATTCGCAACTCCTCAGATAAAGAAGCAGTCCATGCCCGCATGCAGCAAGACCTGGACGACATTCAGGCTTGGGCTGATAAGTGGCAGGTAACATTCGCGCCACAGAAGTGCCAAGCAATGACTATCTCTAACAAGCGAGCGTCTAACCACCGCCCCTTGACATTCAACGGCATTACCATCGCCGAATCCCCCACCATCAATATCCATGGGGTCACCATTGAGCAGAAACTTAACTAGACCAGCCACATAATTACTGTGGCAACAAGACCAGGTCAGAGGCTGGGTATTCTATGGCAAGTGTCTCACCTCCTGACTCCCCAAAGCCTTTCCACCATCTACAAGGCACAAGTAAGGAGTGTGATGGAATACGCTCCACTTGCCTGGATGAGTGCAGCTCCAACAACACTCAAGAAGCTCGATAACATCCAAGACAAAGCAGCCCGCTTGATTGGCACCTCATCCACCACCTTAAACATTCACTCCCTCCACTGTGGCTGCAGGGTGTACCATATACAAGATGCACTGCAGCAACTCGTGAAGGCTTCTTCGGCAGCACCTCCCAAACCTGCGACCTCCACCACCTAAAGGGCAGCAGGCACATGGGATCACCACCACCTCCAAGTTCCCCTCCAAGTCACACACCATCCTGACTTGGAAGTATATCGCCATTCCTTCATCATCGCTGGGTCAAAAATCCTGGAATTCCCCCCCTAACAGCACTGTGGGAGTACCTTCACCACATGGACTGCAGCGGTTTAAGGCGGCGGCTCACCACCACCTTCTCAAGGGCAACTAGGGATAGTTTTTTTTTACGGATTATGCCAAAATGGTGCCAAGGCAGTAATTAGAAAGTTACCTGTTAAAAATAAAATGGAGATTTAGCAATAGCTATTTGACATCTGCACTTTGTCTCTCTTGAGGTTGCTCAAGAACATATAATATAGACGAGCACAAGTGCTGCAAGAAGATGGTAATCAAAAGCAGCTACAGCAGCTCATTCACAAGGATGTTGAAGAGATGTTATTGCACTGGATTTGAAAGGTAGCAGAACAAAATCTGCCCTTCAGCAGTCCAATCCTAGCAAAGAAGATAAATGTCCTATCGCAACGACCTGGCATTGAGACATCTGCAGTGAAGCAGATGCCAAAGACCTAGGTGTTATAAACGAGCACAGTGAAAGTATTGTCTCTCACTAGCCAGAGTGCCATTCATCACAACATTTTTAAACCTGATAAAAGAGGCCACTTTTGCATTATGCTGTCAAACAAGAACTTACACTTCTCTGGAAAGACACGTGGATGGCAGGCAGGAGAACGTGGATGGCAAAACCAAGATCATGCCCTTCATTAAAAAACTTAATTGTGTGCAGCAGCTTCCTGCACTTCACAATGTGAGTCATCTCAGTCCTGTTCAAGGCCTGGGTGAAGCACCTGGGCAAGATACATGGGAACAAAGGTGTCACGTTCTTCTCCCCTCAGCCTCCTCTGTTCCAAAGAAAACAACCCCAGCCTATCCAATCTTTCCTCATAGCTAAAATTCTCCAGTCATGGCAACATCCTCGTAAATCTCCTCTGTACCCTCTCTAGTGCAATCACATCTTTCCTGTAATGTGGTGACCAGAACTGTACACAGTACTCTAACTGTGGGTTAACTAGTGTTTTACACAGTTCAAGCATAACCTCCCTGATCTTGTATTCTATGCCTTGGCTAATAAAGGAAAGTATCCCCTGTCCCTTCTTAACCACCTTATCTACCTGTCCTGCTACCTTCAGGGATCTGTGGACATGCACTTCAAGGTCTCTCTGATCCTCTACACTTCTCAGTATCCTACCATTTATTGTGTATTCACTTGCCTTGTTAGCCCACCACAAATGCATTACCTCACACTTCTCCAGATTGAATTCCATTTGCCACTATTCTGCCCACCTGACCAGTCTTCATGTAGTCTACAGCTTTCTTCCTCACTATCAACCACACAGCCAATTTTTGTATCATCTGCAAAGTTCTTGTTAAATGAGATACCTTGTATTTAAATGAGCTATTTTGTATTATTTAAAATATTGCACAAGATAAATAAATCCTGAATGTTTAATACTGTATCACGTCTTGTTAGCTAAAAATACAATGTTCAAGTATTAATGATAGTTATTGTAATTTTGCTTGAAAATTAGCAAAGAAACTTGATTTTTAAAATTACATAATGAAGTCACTTATTGTTCAATTGTATTATACAATTTTAAAGTTCTAAATTTTGGGAAAAAATATGGCAGCTGCTTGCAGCAAAAGACTAATGGTAAATGTTGCAATGACACCCAGTGGTCAGAGCACAAAACTGCAGGCAGATTCAAACTATTTCTTTAAAATAGGGAATTGAAGAATCACAGAGGTTTTATGACACCCAAAAGGTGATAGAATCTTCTCAACTTAATGCTCTTCTATTTCACACACTTAACAGCTAGGGTGTGGACATACTTAGATTGAAAACTCCATAAGCACTGCTTGCACAAGGCCTCTGAAAAGATAATAGAACATACTGATTTAAATAAATAAATATAGTTTCTTCTAAACTACCTTTTCAATAAGCTTCCAAATAAATATTGTTTATTGTGGCATATTGAAATAACATCAAATTTACATTGGGGAAATTTACCTCTTTTCCTTTTGTATCTCCATTTTCAATCCATTCTACAGTAGCGCTTTCATTATCGTCATTTAATGATGTCACCATAGCCTGATGTATCCGTCCTGGAAAATGGAAAGAAAAGTTACAAATCAGACAAAATATATCTGGAGTTTCATACAATACTCACTACAAAATATGAGATATCATGAGCCACCCTCGATTGGCTCGCACGTTTAATCGCTGAATAGTTGAGCCATACTGACCAGGAAAGTCCCAGATTCAAACCTCAAACTGTGCTGAGCTACTGAATTTCAACCAGGGGTGACGGTGGAGGGAAAATGTTGTGTGTGGCTCTCAGTTGAGGACAGATTTGAGTTCAACTGGGATGCCAGATCAAGTAGCCTGCTGATAACTCGTGTTAAGTCTCAAAAATGAATTGTGTGAGGTACTGGAGGGCAGCCTACTTAAATTTTAAAATATGGAATCTATGCAGCAAGAAACTACGCTCTGAAAGATGTCATGTTTTCACATTTTGTTGCTCCTCTATTGTAGGATACACTATCACACGGAACATTTACATGGATTACTAATAATGTCCTTTGGAAAACAGTTGCAATTCATTTAACATCTCAGATCTCGCACAACATAATATTTTCTATTGCTCACACTTACAAATTAATTGACTAAATGGTCAGTGTAAATTTGACTCAACAATATAAAGGGCAGAATAAAAAGGTAAAACTAGCATCCTAAGCTGGCACCAGGAAAAAAGTGACCATGAAAACTACCAGCCTGTTGTAAAAATCTAAATGGATCATTAATAGCCTTCAGGGAATGAAATTTGCTACTGTTACCTGGTCTGGCCTACGCATGACTCCAGTGCTACACTATGCAATTGACTCTTAGGGCTGGATTTTACCAGCCCTGAGGAGGCGGGTTTGAAGGCGGGACAGCTAGGAAAATGGGAAAAATTGGGAGTGGGTCCCAACCCCACTCCCAACCATCTTCCCGGGGGGCGGGTCCCCGACTCGCGCAGGGATCTATTTCCAAGCGGCGGGAAGGGGATTAGAGCCAATTAACTGCCTGTTAACAGATAGTTAACAGGCAGTTAAGAGGCTTTCCCCCATTTTCAGCCTGCTGATGCGGTGCCTGACGGCAGGAAACCCCGCCAGGGTCAGCGAGGCGAGCTGTGGGTCTGCTGCAGTGTAAGTGTGCAAATGACAGCTGCAGAGGTAGTGTGATGGGTGCAATGGTGCACAGCTAAGAGAATGTAGTGAGAAATAGTTTTATTCTGTTTATATGTATCTGCAGGTGACAAGATTTGATGTTTCTGTGAAGCCTCATCTGATCGAGAGAATTGACAGATGGCTTCTGCAATCTCACATGCAGCTGCCATCTCTTTTCTCCTAAGGAGAGAATCATTGGTGAGCTTGGGTGCAAGGGCTCACCTTTGGACAGTGATTGTCAGTGTTTGACAGCACCTCAATGCTGTCAAACACCGACAATTCATCTGTTAAAAAATTATGGTGCTCGTCACTTTAACAAAACTGGCAGATGAAGCGTCATGCACTGACGTCATCTGACACCGGCTTTCCCTTAATTGGCAGGCTTAACAAGGCCAAACAGGAGAAAATAGCGCCAGGTCGTCAAGACGCTGCTGGGGGCGGGACTAGAACCCGAAAACTAGCAGTCCCGCCCCCAACGTGCCTCCTCAGGTAAGATCACGGCCTTAGTGTTCTCTGAAGTGGCTTGGCAGGAAGGATCACCACCTCCTCAGGGCAACCAGGGATGGGCAAGAAATGTGGCCTTGCCAGGATCATCCACCTCCCAACAAAACATCTGCCAGGGGTGAGCAGTTGGGATTAATTTATAGTAAGACTATCTAACAAAATTTAAATTATTAAGACAAGCTTCACCCACAACTTTTTCTCTCTCTCCAAAGGCGAAGATAAGACCATACAATCATCTTTTATTCCATCCTCTTATCTCTGCATAGAGTACGCTCTAGCTTCAAGTGGCCTGGAAATTAGATCTAATCACAATTTCCAAGGATTGAGAGAACAATATTTGATTAAACAACCTGAATTTCTACAGTGCCTTTAACACAGAAAACATCCATGGAACTTCACAGATGAGAATGAATGCTAAGCCAGAAAGAAAGATATTAAATTAGGGTGGAAAGCTGGGCTGATGAGATGGATTCAGAGAAGATTTGTTAAAAAGTGGAGTGTGATGGAAAGGCCAAGCAATCTAAATTCCAGAGATCAGAAGCAATGCAACTGAAGGTTCTACATCCAATACTGAGGAAAAATGGGGGTGGGGGGAAAATGTATAGAATGCCTGAAATCAGAGGAGCAGAGCATTCAGGGAAGGTTGTAGGGCAGAAGGAGTTTGCAGAGGTAGGTGGCCAAGTCCAGAGAGGCATTTATAGACAGGAATAAAAGGACCGATGAAACAGGATGGAGTTTATGAAGGGAGGAGAATGGGAGGTCAGTGAGCAGGGGAATGATGCAAAGGAAGTTATTCAGTGCAGAAGCTGCAAGAAGAGAGTAACGTCATCTTGGGAAGAAAGTTGCCATTGGACTGGGGAGAAAATAAACAACAAGGATTTTGAATGAGAGGAGTGAAGATGGAAAAGAGGAGGAGGTGATGCAATGGCCTTTTAGTTGAGTTTAAAAAGTGAGACCATTTAAAGGAAGTTAGGTCGGTCGAGGGTTGGCCAGCCTGCAGCTTGAACTCATCAGGTGTAGCGTGCCATCTTCCACAGCCTTCGCATTACCGTGTGTGTTATCTGGGAGTTTCACTCCTAGAATAACATCTGTAAAACCAAGACTCTGCATTTCAAATCTTAATTCCTGCCACAGAAACAGCACCTCCAAGCTTGTTTCTAACAGTATTAATCTACCATGGTTTTAAAGGTACTTTCCACTAAAATCCCCAAATCTCTCTCCTGTAGGTAGTTCCTGTTTATTTTGCACTCCTATTGTTCATTTCCTTCTCAGTTTCACAACTTTGCATTTCTCTACACTAAATGACATTTCCTATTTTTAGGTCCATGCCTGAACCCACCTAGATTGCAATGCAACTGGCCCAGTTCCTTCCTAATATTTAACATTATAGAACCATAGAAGATTACAATACAGAAGAAGGCCATTTAGTGCACCATGACTGTGCTGGCTCTTTGCTGGAGCAATCCAAAACTAATTTAGTACCCAAAGCCTTTCATCTTCCTCTGCTTAGAATATTTATCCAATTTTCTCTTTAAAAAACAGCAAAGCATTCTATGCTCCAACAATCCTCTGCAAAAATAAATTTCTTCTAACCTCTCCCCTCCCTCTGATAATTTTGAATGGATAACCTCTAGTACAAGGAAATGGCTTTTCTCTATTCACTATGAAAACCCTTCATAATTTTAAAAAACGCTCATTAAATCTCCTCCAAGTCTTCTCTGCCCAAGTGGAAATTGCCCCGGTATCTCAAGTCGCTCTTTGTAACTATTTTCCAATTCTGGCATCACCTTGGCGAGCCTAAATTGCACACTCTTTATAGCTTTATTGCCTTTACTATGATGGGACGACCAAAACCGCGCACAGTACTATAAGTGAGCCTAAGTAATGGTTTATATCATTAGTTCTTTACTCCTGTGCCTTCAATTATATAAACCTAAAATACTGTTTTTTTTAATGATTTCGGACATCTGGAATCGCACTTTCAGGGAATTATGCATTTGAACCCCTAGATCACTCAGTTTATCCATACACTTCAGCATCTTTCCATTCAATGTACACTGCCATTACTGGTTTTTCTTCCCAAAAAATTACCTCAATTATTCACATTAAATTGCATCTGCCATGTACGTGCCCATTCCCCTCACCCATGGCTTCCTGAAGCTGTTTACAGTTCTCCTCACTGTTTGCCAAACGCTCTACTTTTCTGCAGTCAGCAAATTGAGATTTGTGTTCCCTAGGTTAGTCTAAATCAGCTACATACACTAAGTACAAAAGTAGACCCAGCATTAACCCCTTTATGTACTCCACTTCCAACTAATCCGAGCACCAATTAACCCTAATGCAAAAGCAAAATACTGCGGATACTGGAAATCTGAAATAAAAACAGAAAATGCTGGAAATACTCAGCAGGTCAGGCAGCATCTGTGGAGAGAGAAAGAGAGTTAAAGTTTCAGGTCGATGATCTTTCATCAGAAGGTTCTGACAAAGGTCATCGACCTGAAATGTTAACTCTGTTTCTCTGTTCATAGATGCTGCCTGACAAGCGGAGTATTTCCAGCATTTTTTTATATAACAATTCACCCTAATTGTTTTGTCTGTCAACCAAATTTCTATCCATGTTGCTGCATTTCCTTTTGTACTATACACCTGAATTTTTACAACAATCTCCTGTGGATCACCTTATACAATGGCTTCTGAAAATCCACATACTACATCTACTGTTTTCTTAATCTATCCAATCTATTCAATTATATTTGTGAAACATGACTGGCCATTAACAAATGCATGCTCGCTGTCATTAATTAATACATGCATTTCTAAATGCTCACTAATTTCAACTCAAATTGTGAATTGTTCTAACGAGTTTGCCCACAACAGACATTAGTCTAATTGGTCAATAACTGCCCAGTTTATTCTTCTCTCTCTTCCTGAACAAAGACATTACATTGGCCAATGGAGTCGCAGTTGTTATGGGCACACTGATGAGAGAAAAGCTTTAGTGTGTCTCCATTGCTTTTCATCTTCCCACTTCTATCGCAATATTCAGACTACAGCTCGCTGTACAAGATGGCTTTGGGAATTCTATAATCAGGCACACGAACGACATTTCCAGACTGACATTTTTGATCATGGACTCAATTTTGGTTATATTATGGCATTCGATGTTAAGGCACCCTGCCCTATCACTTGATGCAGTGGTCAGTCACTTGATACTAGCCGTGGCACAGTGGTAGCACTCTCGCCTCCACCGGCTGTGGGTTCAAGTCCCACTCCAGATACTTGACCACAAAATCTAGGCTGATGCTCCAGTGCAGTACTGAGGGAGTGCTGCACTGTCGGAGGTGCCGTCTTTTGAAGGAAACATTAAACCGAGGCCCCGTCTGCCCTCTCAGGTGGATGTAAAATATCCCATGGCACTATTTCGAAGAAGAGCAGGGGAGTTTTCCCCAGTGTTCGGGCCAATATTTATCCCTCAACCAACACCTAAAAACAGATTATCTGGTCATTTATCACATTGCTGTTTGTGGGACCTTGCTCTGCGCAATTTGGTTGCCACGTTTCCTACATTACAACATCGACTACACTTCAAAAAGTACTTTGTTGGCTGTAAAGTGCTTTGGGACCTCCCGAGGTCATGAAAGGCACTATATAAATGTAAGTCTTTATTCCTTCTTGATGTGACAGCAGTAGCAGATCTATGACTCAGGTCCGTATAGTAAGGTGGTGGTGAAGACAACAGCTTGGTATATAGTGACTTTTGTTGGGCCCTGGTTTCTGCCAGAGACTCCGCTCAAGTTTGCCAAAGGCTGAGTGTAGCCTGCCAATTCGGTGAGTGACGTTGCCGATTATGGCATTCGCTGAGGAAGCACAATTTGTCTGTGACCTTAAATGGTATGTTATTGATCATAACCACGATGGGTGTGACTGGATACCGAGGTATGGGCTGGACTACGACTTCAGCCTTGTTTTTAAAAAAAAGTCGATTGCAAGGCCAAAATCGCTGTGCCACCCGGCCATTCCAAAGCAGTGGAACGTCCTCGAGAGCGTAGGTGAGTAATGTGCAATCATCAGCAAAAACCATCCCTACACAGCTGTACAAGCACAGGGGCCACAAGCTCAAGAAAAGACTCCTTGCCTTCTTAAATAAAATGTGGGAACGTGAAACTATGCCACAAGATTTAACGGCACCAACATTGTGCACCTCTGCAAAGTGCAAAGATGATCACTCATGCTGCGATAGTCACCACAGAATTTTGCTTCTATCAGTAGCAGGTAAAATTCTAGTCCACATCACGCTCTACCAACTAAATAAGCAACTAGCAGGAAAAAATTCTCCCAGAAAGCCAAGACGGCTTTTGGGCTGGTAATGGAACATATGACATGATTTTCTCAGCCTGCCAAATCCAACTATAAAGAACAGCACCAGAATCTCTGGTTTTTGTTGACTTGACAACAGCATTTTATTCTGTGGGAGATACTTCTAAAGTTCAGATGCCCTAGAATATTTGTGAACATTGTTCAGCAATTACATGTTGAGATGATGGCCTGAGTAATAGATCAAGGTTGCGTGTCATCACCATTTGTAGTCGCTAGCAGTATCAAACAAGGCTGTGTTTTTGCCCTAATGATGTTCAGTATACTGCCCGCTACAGTTCTGCTTGAGGCATTCAAGAACTGCGACAGGGAAATCCATATTTGATACCGTAGACGGCAGAATCTTCAACCTTCGTCGGCTGTGTGCAAAAAACCATGCAACATGCTTTTTATGATGATTATATATTACTCGACCACACGCTAGAGATACATTGGCTACTCACTAGTTCAATGGCACAATTTACATATGTAGTGTTATAAATCTCATCATTCATCAAGAAACTACTCGTGAAATAACACTGGACGGCCAGCTGGTGGCGCCGTCCAAGGAGTATAAATACACGGGTGTCGGCCCCAGCTTTCCAGGGACATTTTGTAAGACAAGGAACTAGTGAAGTACAACTAGACCTCCATGTTCTGAAACATGATGATTAAAGCCTTGCTTTATGCTCAAACCAAGTGCGTAGTGAGTTTTATTACGTCATGTAGGATAAATTGAAAACTTGTGGTTAGAGTCTCTGCTATTTTCCCTGACATTTGTCAACAGCTTCAGGTGCATGCCATCAGAGCCTAGTGATTTAGTCACAGAGTTCTTTTTTATTTCCCCCCCCGAACCAATTTATTTTCTAGTCGTCTCTAACAATTGCTTCATATCCTCCTCTAGTACACCTACATTCCCACTGCCACCATTTATAAAAATTAATGCAAAAAGATTTCTTCCATTTTCATATTCCAGAATTAGACGCCATTCTTTATCACTGAGTGTTTTTTGCCCCCTAACTATTTATTACTTTTTACATGCCGAGACCGGAATAAGTGGACCTGGAGGGAGCACAGCAAAAGCGGAGCAGTCCCGAGCGGCAGGAGCGGACCTGGAGGGAGCACAGCGAGAGCAGAGCAGTTAAAAGGAACGGCAGCAACTCAACAAAGGCAGTTTTTGAAAAAGTGGCATTGGCACAAGGGAAGGAGCTGATTGGTCAGTGTATTAGCTGGTGAGTGTATTTTTTTTTAAAGGTTGTAAGTTTATTTCTGCTAAGTTAGTTAATAGCCTATTAAATAGAGGGAAAGAGCTGATTGGCGAGTAGCTGGGAGTGTTTTTTATTCCGTTTTAAGTTTATTTCTGCTGGGTTTTTAGTCTGTTAAATAGAGGCATGGCAGGGCAGCTCAGTCCCGTGGAGTACACATCTTGTGCCATGTGGGAAGTCCTGGACGCTTTGCGTAGCCTGGACGACCACGTGTGCGGGAAGTGTCACCAGCTACAGCAACTCAAGCTCCGGGTTTCGGAGCTTGAGCGGCGGCTGGAGTCACTGCAGTGCATCCACGAGGCTGAGAGTTACGTGGATAACACGTTTCTAGAGGTGGTCACCCCGCAGCTTAAGAGTATGCGGGCAGAGAGGGAATGGGTGACCGCCAGACAGAGGAGGAGGACCAGGCAGGTAGCGCAGGAGTCCCCGGATTACATCGCACTCTCCAACCAGTATTCTGTTCTGAGTACCGGTGAGGGCAATGGTTCCTCTGAGGAGTGCAGCCAGAATCAAGTCCACAGCACCATAGGTGGCTCAGCTGCACAGTGTTGCGGGGGAGGAAAAAGAGTGGAAGAGCAATAGTAGTAGAGGATTCGATAGTTAGGGGAGCAGACAGACATTTTGGCGCCCATAGACGTGACTCCAGGATGGTATGTTGCCTCCCTGGTGCCAGGGTCAAGGATGTCACTGAGCGGCTGCAGGACACTCTTTGCCGGGGGGGGCGGGGGTGGGGGGGTGGTGGTGAGCAGCCGGAGATCGTTGTCCACATCGGTACCAACGACATAGGCAGAAACATAAGAACAGAAGAAATAGGAGCAGGAGTAGGCCATTCGGCCCTTCGAGCCTGCTCCGCCATTCAATGAGATCATGGCTGATCTTCTGCTTCAACTCCATTCACCGGCCACATCGCCATATCCCTTGATGCCCTTACTAGTCAGAAATCTATCGACTTCTGTTTTGAATATGCCCAATGACTGAGCCTCCGCAGCCCTCTGGGGTAGAGAATTTCAAAGATTCACCACCATGAGTGTGAAGAAATTTCTTCTCATCTCAGTCCTGAATGGCCTACCATTTATCCTGAGGCTGTGGACCCTGGTTCTAGACTCCCCAGCCAAGGGAAACATTCTCCCAGCATCCACCCTATCAAGCCCTGTAATAATTTTGTATGCTTCAATGAGATCCCCTCTCATTTTTCTGAATTCAAGAGAATACAGGCCTAGTTTACTCAATCTCTTCTCATACGACAGTCCCGCCATCCTAGGAATCAATCTAGTGAACCTTTGTTGCACTCCCTCTATGGCAAGTATATCCTTCCTTAGGTAAGGAGACCAAAATTGTACAGAGTACTCCAGGTGTGGTCTCACTAAGACCCTATATAATTAGAATAAGACTTCTTTACTCCTGTACTCAAATCCTCTTGTAATGAAGGCCAGCATACCATTTGCCTTCCTAATGGCTTGCTGCACCTGCACATTCACATTCACTTTCAGTGACTCATGTACAAGGGCACCCAGGTCCCTTTGAGCATCTGCATTCCCCAATCTTTCACCATTTAGGAAATACTCTGCCTTTGTTTTTTCTACTAAAGTGGATAACTTCACATTTATCCACATTATATATTCCACCTGCCATGTTCTCGCCCACTCACTGAGCTTGTCGAGATCCCCTCGAAGCCTCTTCACAACTGACACTGCCACCTAGCTTTGTATCATCAGCAAATTTGGAAATGTTAAATTTAGTCCCCTCATCCAAATCATTGATATAGATTGTGAATAGCTGGGGCCCAAGCATCGATCCTTGCGGTACCCCACTAGTCACAGCCTGCCATCCTGAAAAAGACCCGTTTATCCCTACTCTTTGTTTTCTGTCTGTTAACTAATTATCAATCCATGCCAGTATATTACCCCCAATTCCATGTGCCCTAATTTTGTTCACCAACTTCTTGTGTGGGACCTTATCGAAGGCCTTCTGAAAATCCAGATACACATCTACTGGTTCCCTTTTGTCTACTCCACTAGTTACATCCTTAAAGAACTCCAATAGGTTTGTCAAACAGGATTTCCCTTTCATAAATCCATGTTGACTCTGCCCAATCTTACTATTAGTTTCTAAGTGCCCAATTATTGCATCCTTTATAATAGATTCCAGCATTTTCTCCAACTACTGATGTGAAGCTAACAGGTCTGTAATTTCCCGTCTTCTCTCTCCCTCCTTTCTTAAATAGCGGGGTTACATTTGCTATCCTCCAATCTGCAGGAACCGTTCCAAAATTCTATAGATTCTGGAAGATGACAACCAATGCGTTCACTATCCCAATGGCCACTTCTTTCAAAACCCTAGGATGTAGGTCATCCAGTCCTTGGGATTTATCGACTTTTAGTCCCATTAATTTTGCTACTACTGTTTTTTTTACTAATAATAATTTCTTTAAGTTCCTCATTCTTGTCACACCCTTGGTTTTCTCGTATTTCTGGGAGGTTTTTTGTGTCTTCCTCCATGAAGACAGAAACAAAGTATTTATTTAATTTCTCTGCCATTTCCTGATTCCCCATTATAAATTCTCCCGTCTCTGACTGTAAAGGACCTACATTTACCTTCGCCAGTCTTTTCCTTTTCACATACCTATAGAAGCTTTTACAATCCCTTTTTATATTTTGCGCTAGTTTGTGCTCATATTCTATTTTCCCTTTCTTTATCAATTTCTTGGTCCCCCTTTGCTGATTTCTAAAAAGATCCCAATCCTCAGGCTGACCGCTTTTTCAGGCAACTTTATAAGCTCCCTTTCTTTTGACTTAATACTAGCTTTAATTTCTTTTGTTAGCCATGGTTGGATCACTTTTCCTTCTGGGTTTTTATGCCCCAGAGGAATATATGTTTGTTGCAAATTATGCATTATTTCCTTGAATGTTAGCCATTGTATGTCCACCTTCATACCTTTTAGTGTAGTCTCCCAATTTACCATGGCCAACTTGTCCCTCATACCCTTGCAGTTTCCTCTGTTTAGATTGAAGAGGTCCTGCAGGCAGAGTTTAGGGAGCTAGGAGAGAGATTAAAAAGCAGGACCTCAAAGGTAGTAATCTCCGGATTACTCCCGGAGCCACGTGCTAGTGAATACAGGAATAGGAGGATAGAACAGATGAATGCGTGATTGGAGAGATGGTGCAGGAGGGAGGGATTTAGATTCCCGAGGCATTGGGACCGTTTCTGGGGAAGGTGGGACCTGTACAAGCCGGATGGGTTACACATCAACAGAGCCAGGGCCAATATTCGCGTGGGGAGGTTTGTTAATGCTGTTGGGGAGGGTTTAAACTAGCTTGGCAGCGGGATGGGCACCAGCATATAAGAGCAGAAAAGAGAAATAAGGTGCATAAAAGAGTGAGTGTGTTGGATAGTACTAGAGGCGGTAGTAGTACCATATTAGACAGGAGCAGACTAAGAAAAGACTACGAAAAATTCAAAAATGGGTTTAGAATGCATGTACGTAAATGCACAAAGTGTGGTGAATAAGGTTGGTGAGCTACAAGCACAATTAGCCATGTGGCAATATGATGTTGTGGCAATAATGGAAACGTGGCTTAAAAACGGTGAGGACTGGGCACTTAATATTCAAGGGTACAAGGTGTTCAGAAAAGATAGGGAAGGAAAAAAGGGAGGTGGGGTGGCAGTGCTGATTCAGGAAGACATTGTAGTGTTGGAAAGGGAGGATGTTCTTGAGGGGACAAGCAAGAATTCATTTGGTTAGAGTTGAGGAGCAAAAAGGGTATGATCACGCTATTGGGGGAATTCTATCGGCCTCCAAATAGTGAGAGGGAGGTAGAGGAGCAAATCTGCAGGGAAATCGCAGAGATATGCAAGAGCTATAGAGTGGTGATATTGGGGGACTTTAATTACCCAAATATCAATTGGGATAATTCTAGGGTAAAGGGAAAGGAGGTGGAGAAATTTCTGAAATGTGTTCAGGAGAATTTCCTTGACCAATATGTTCTTGGCCCAACTAGGAAGGAGGCATTGCTGGATCTGGTGCTGGGGAATGAGGTGAGCCAGGTTGACCAAGTGTCTGTGGGAGAACACTTGGGTACAAGTGATCATCGTATCATAAAATTTAGATTAGCAATGGAGAGGAGCAAGGAACAATCTAGAGTGGAACTTCTAAACTGGAATAGGGCTAACTTCAATGGGATGCGAAAGGATCTAGCCAGGGTAAAATGAAACCAAAGACAGACAGGAAAAACTGTAACGGAACAATGGGTGATCTTTAAGGCAATGTTCCAAGTACAGGCAAAATGTTTCAGCTCGTGACCTCCAACAAGAGGGAAGGGTAAGGGAACCAAAGCAAGGGCTCCTTGCAGATGACGAGGGAGATAGAGAAGATGATGAAACAAAAAAAAGAGGGTATATGATGCATGTCACGTGAATTCTTCAAGGGAGAACCAGACCAAATACATTAAGTTGAGAGGGGCTGTGAAGATGAAAATAAGATTGGCAAAGAGAGAATGAGAGTAGAATGGCGGTTAACATAAAACGGAACCCAAAAGCCTTCTACCGGCATGTAAACAGTAAGCGGGCAGTAAGAGGCGGGGTGGGGTCTATTAGAGACAAAAAAGGTGATTTATGCTTAGAGGCGCAGGGCAAGGCTAGAATACTCAATGAGTACTTTGTATCGGTGTTTACTAAGGAGGTGGACGTTGACAAAAATCGGTAGAAGTGGAAAAGTTAGAAGCAATGGAAGGGGTGAAAATTGATACAGGTTTTACTAGAAAGGCTGGGTATGCTTAGAGTGGACAAGTCGCCTGGTCCAGGTGGCTTGCATCCCAGGTTGCTAAGGGAATTGGGGGAGGAGATAGCGGAAGGGCTTGCCATAATTTTCCAATCTTCCCTAGATGCGGGGGAGGTGCCTGGGGATTGGAAAGTGGCAAATGTGATAATCGAAGTGTGACGTCACCAGAAAGCAGGTAATTGATTGGTTGGTGAGTATTTCTCACTTTCTCGTTTTTTCCAAACTTAAATTTTGTGGTTTATAGCTTCTAGGGTCTCTGTTGTGTAGCGGGGACTGCTGGTAAACAAGGGCCCTTGAGTATATCATTTAACTGTAGTGTAATTGGTGGGATTCATTTGATTTAATTTAATTTGAATTAATTAAAGGGTAAGTCATGGCAGTGCAGCTCACAGCCATGGTATGCTCCTCCTGCGCTATGTGGGAAATCAGGGACACTTCCTGTGCCCCTGACGACCATGTGTGCGGGAAGTGTATCCAGCTGCAGCTACTGGCAGACCGCATTGCGGCGCTGGAGCTGCGAATGGATACATACTGGAGCATTAGCGATGCTGAGGACGTCGTGGATATCACGTTTAATCAGTTGGTCACACCGCAGGTAAAGGCTGCACAGGCAGGAAGGGAATGGGTGACCGCCAGGCAGAGTAGTAGGCGCAGGCAGGTAGTGCAGGGGTCCCCTGTGACCATCCCCCTCTCAAACAGATATACCACTTTGGATATTGTTGAGGGAGATGGCGTATCGGGGGAAGGCAGCAGCAGCCAACTTCCTGGCACCGTGGATGGTTCTGCTGCACAGGACGGGAGGAAAAAGAGTGGAAGAGCTATAGTGATAGGGGATTCTATTGTAAGGGGAATAAATAGGCACTTCTGCGGCCGCAAACGAGACTACAGGATGGTATGTTGCCTCCCTGGTGCAAGGGTCAAGGATGTCTCGGAGCGGCTACAGAGTATTTTGGAAGGGGAGGGTGAACAGCCAGTTATCGTGGTGCATATAGGTACCACGATATAGGTAAAAACTGGGATGAGGTCCTAAAAGCGGAATATAGGGAGTTAGGAGGTAAATTAAAAAATAGGACCTCAAAGGTAGTAATCTCAGGATTGCTACCAGTGCCACATGCTAGTCAGAGTAGAAATAGAAGGATATTTCAGATGAATACGTGGCTAGAGGAATGGTGCAAGGGGGAGGGATTCAAATTCCTGGGACAGGTGGGGGAGGTGGGACCAGTACAAAACGGACGGTTTGCACCTGGGCAGGACTGGGACCAATGTCCCGGGGGGGGGGTGGGGGGAGGTGTTTGCTCGTGGTGTGGGGGAGGGTTTAAATTAAATTGGCAGGGGGTTGGGAACCTGTGGAGGGAGACAGAGGAAAGGGAAACAAGGATAGAAGCAAAAGACATGAAGGAGAAAAGCAAAAGTGGCAGTCAGAAAAATCAAGGGTTTAAATCAAACATGGCCACAATAAATAATAATTCTAAAAGGCCTAGGAGTGTTAAAAAAAACAAGCCTGAAGGCTTTGTGTCTTAATGCAAGGAGCATTCGTAATAAGGTGGATGAATTAGCTGCGCAAATAGATGTAAACGGATATGATATGATTGGGATTACGGAAACATGGCTCCAGGGTGACCAAGGTTGGGAACTCAACATCCAGGGATATTCAATATTCAGGAAATACAGGCAAAAATGAAAAGGAGGTGGGGTAGCATTGCTGGTTAAAGAGATTAACACAATTGTAAGGAAGGATATTAGCTCTGATGATGTGGAATCTGTATGGGTAGAGCTGAGAAATACCAAGGGGCAGAAAACGTTAGTGGGAGTTGTATACAGGCCCCCAAACAGTAATGCGGAGGTTGGGGATGGCATTAAACAGGAAATTAGAGACACGTGCAATAAGGGCACAGCAGTTATCATGGGTGGCTTTAATCTACATATAGATTGGGCTAACCAAATTAGTAACAATACTGTGGAGGAGGAATTCCTGGAGTGTATACGGGATGGTTTCCTGGACCAATGTGTCGAGGAACCAACTGGAGATCAGGCCATCTTAGACTGGGTATTATGTAATGAGAAAGGAATAATTAGCAATGTTGTTGTGCGAGGCCCCTTGGGGCGGAGCGATCATAATATGATTGAATTCTTCATTAAGATGGAGAGTGAAGTATTTGACTCAGAGACTAGGGTCCTGAATTTAAATAAAGGAAACTACGATGGTATGAGGCGCTAGTTGGGTAGGATTGATTGGGGAATGTTACTCAATGGGTTGAAGGTGGATAGGCAATGACAAACATTTAAAGGTCGCATGGATGAACTACAGAATTTGTTCATCCCTGTTTGGCAGAAAAACAAAACAAAAAGGGTGACTCAACCATGGCTATCAAGGGAAATTAGGGATAGTATAAGATCCAAGGAGAGGACATATAAATTGGCCAGAAAAAGCAGCAAACTTGAGGATTGGGAGTTGTTTAGGATTCAGCAAATCAGGACAAAAGGATTAATTAAGAAGGGGAAAATAGAGTATGAGAGTAAGCTTGCACGGAACATAAAAACTGACTGTAAAAGCTTCTATAAATATGTGAAGAGAAAAAGATTGGTGAAGTCAAGCGTAGGTCCCTTGCAGTCAGAATCAGGGGAATTTATAATGGGGAACAAAGAAATGGCAGACCAATTAAATACATACTTTGGTTCTGTCTTCACAAAGGAGGACACAAATAGCCTCCCAGAGATGTCGGGGAATATAGGGTCTAATGAGAGGGAGGAACTGAATGAAATCAGTATCTGTAAGGAAACGGTGTTAGGGAAATTGACGGGATTGAAGGCCGACAAATCCCCAGGGCCTGATAATCTACTTCCTAGGGTACTTAAGGAAGTGGCCCTAGAAATAGTAGATGCATTGCTGGTCATCTTCCAAAATTCTATAGACTCTGGAACAGTTCCCATGGATTGGAGGGTAGCTAATGTCACCCCACTATTCAAAAAAGGTGGTAGAGAGAAAATGGGGAATTATAGACCGGTAAGCCTGTCATCGGTAGTGGGGAAAATGCTAGAGTCCATTATTATCTATCTATATATAAAAGAAGTTGGTTTGTCTGTCTGTACAATCAAAAGTTATAGAGCGTACCTACACGTATGTTATATCAAAAGAAAGGTTATGATCAGAAGAGTCTAATAGGCGTATTTACTTTTTGCTTAGACAAAAATTGTTCCAACAGTAGACAAAAAACGTTCAAAAATCCGCTCATTAGCGGCTGACCAATCCTACCGCTCATTAGCATTGAGCGCGCAGCCCAAAATTGCCCGGGCAACGCCGGGCCCCCCCAGCTAGTAAAAGATGTAATAGCAGAGCACTTGGAAAACAGTGACAGGATCTGACAAAGTCAACATGGATTTACAAAAGGTAAATTGTACTTCACTAATCTACTGGAATTTTTTGAGGATGTAACTGGTAAAATAGATAAGGGAGAACCAGTGGATGTGGTGTATTTTGACTTTCAGAAGGCTTTCAATAAAGTCCCACATAAGAGATTAGCGTGTAAAGTTAAGGCACATGGGATTGGGGGCAAGGTACTGACTTGGATAGAGAACTGGTTGGCAGACAGGAAGCAAAGAGTTGGAATAAACGGGTCTTTTTCCGAGTGGCAGGCAGTGACTAGTGGGGTACCGCAGGGATCGGTCCTAGGGCCCCAGCTATTCACAATATATATTAATGATCTAGACGAGGGAAGTAGATGTAGTATCTCCAAGTTTGCAGACGACACAAAGCTGGGTGGGCGTGTGTGCTGTGAGGAGGATGCCGAGAAACTCCAGTATGATTTGGACAGGTTGGGTGATTGGGCAGATGCAGTATAATGTGGATAAATGCGAGGTTATGCACTTTGGTGGCAAAAACAGGAAGGCAGATTATCTGAACGGTAATAGGTTGGGAGAAGGGGAAGTGCAACGAGACCTGGGTGTCCTTGTGCACCAGTCGCTGAAGGTAAGCGTGCAGGTGCAGCAGGCGGTTAAGGCGGCAAATAAATGGTATGTTGGCCTTCGTTGCGAGAGGGTTCGAGTACAGGAACAAGGATGTCTTGCTGCAGTTATACAGGGCCTTGGTGAGACCACACCTTGAGTATTGTGTGCAGTTTTGGTCGCCTTATCTGAGGAAGGATGTTCTTGCCATGGAAGGAGCGCAGCGAAGATTCACCAGGCTGATATAGGAAACTCTCGATTTACCGGCACCCAAATAACCAGAAATCTCTTAACCGGCAAAATTCAGGAGTAGGTTCAGGTAGGGTTGCAAAGGAGTGGAAAGTTTCCGGTAAATTTCCGGAAATTTTCCACAGGAAGTTTAGCTTGGGAATTTTGCCCAAAAAAGCACATGCTAGCATAATATTGTTTTTTTTGTATTTCTTTCTTTTTTTTCCCCCCCACAGGTCCTCTCTTAAAATTACTAACAGAGATGGAATCTTAATTATTAAGGAATTTCTTAATCAATATATGTTTATCTTCTTACTTGGCTTGTTTTAATAATTACAAGTTTTGTGTGTGACTGTGAACAAATGTGTCCTGATTGGTTGGATGAGTGGATGAGCGATTAGCTCCCTCTATTTGTAATATTTGCATATCGAATTGTGATTGGCCTGCAGGCATCTGTAAGACTGCTATAGTTTTTTTAAGATCCAGGTTAGGGGTCCTGAGGGAAGTCATTTTGTTTTCTGCTGATGTTGTGATGATGCAGTAAGTAAATCAGACTTTATACCAAATAAACCAGTTACTTGTTGAACTCTGTTGTCCTTCAATTTAAAATATACAAAATAATACACTATTGGTGATGTAGCGTCGTGTGTGTAGAGGTCATGCTTCCATCACATGGAGCATCATCAAAAATGTACTCAGCCTGTTGCAATCGTGCTGATCGACCACAGTTCGACACAGAGATGAATGCCCTTTATTTCTCTGCATAGAACAATGCCACGTTTACCGTCGGATGTGTGGAAGCATTTTACCCCAGGCATTAAAGATGGAAAGACTGTGTACATGTGCAAACACTGTAGAAAGCCATATGTAAAGAATGCCACAAAGATGCAGCAGCATTTATCCAAATGCAACAACTTCACTCAAAGCTCACAGCAGTCAGCCCAGAGTTCCTCTGCTTCCATTCAAGAAGATGATGGTTCTCATTCAGCATCAGGCTCCTTATCATCAGCAACTCCTGGCCCACTTGGAAGGTTCTTTGATACAATGGATAACCATAGCCAGAAGAATGCAGATGAGTGCCTTGCTCGAGCTGTATATGCAACAGGCTCACCCCTCATGCTCACAGCCAATGTGTACTGGAAGAGATTTTTCAATGTTATTCGCCCTGCATACTGTCCTCCCACCAGACATGCTTTGTCTACTTATTTGCTGGAGGCTGAGTATAACAGGGTCCAAGGAAAGCTCAAAGAAACGATAGCGATGGCAGACTGTGTTGCAGTTATCTCAGATGGGTGGTCAAATGTACGAGGGGAGGGCATCATAAACTACATCGTCTCCACTCCTCTCCCAGTGTTCTTCAAGAGCACAGACACGAAGGACAACAGACACACAGGCACATACATTGCTGATGAGCTGAAAGCGGTCATCAACGATCTTGGATCACAAAAGGTCTTTGCAGTAGTTACTGACAATGCTGCGAATATGAAGGCTGCTTGGGCTCAAGTGGAGGAGGCCTACCCTCATATTACGTCTATTGGATGCGCAGCTCATGGGCTTAACCTGCTCCTCAAGGACATCATGGGCTTGAGAACCATGGAAGCACTGTACAAGAGAGCCAAGCAAGTTGTTAAGTATGTCAGGGGAAAACAGGTAGTTGCAGCAACCTACAACTCCAAGCAAATGACAAAGAACAAGAACACCACACTGAAGCTGCCCAACACTAGATGGGGTGGTGTTGTCATAATGTACAACAGCCTTCTGGAGGGTAAGGAGTCACTGCAAGAAATGGCAATATCCCAGTCTGGGGATATGGAAACCACCATCAAGAAAATACTGCTGGATGATGTGTTTTGGGAAGAGAGTGGTTAGCAGCCTTAAACTACTCTCACCAGTAGCATCTGCAATTGCTCAGATTGAAGGAGATGACGCTGTCTTGTCAGATGTTCTCAGGCTTTTTACTGATTTAAAAGAACAAATCAGCATTGCCCTACCCACATCCCTGCTGCTCAAAGCAGAGGAGAAGGCAATTGTTCAATTCATACAGACGCGTCAAGAATTTTGTGTCAAGCCGATTCATGCTGCAGCATACATGCTGGACCCAAAGCATGTTGGGAGACCAATACTTTCTGGAGAACAGATCAACAGCGCTTACAGTGTGATTTCTACCCTCTCACACCATCTCAATCTGGATGTGGGCAAAGTTCTCTACCAAGCAAGGTCTTTGGAATGGGGATGGGATATGGGAATCATGCAAGCATATCAGTGCACATACCTGGTGGAAGGGACTTTGTGCATCTGAGGCCCTGTCACCTATTGCATCGGTGATACTCCAAATCCCACCTTCATCAGCGGCCTCTGAACGAAACTGGTCACTTTTTGGGAATACGCATACAAAGGTGCGCAACAGGCTGACTAACAAGAGAGTGGAGAAACTGGTGGCTATCCGGGCGAACCTACAACTTATTGAGCCAGATACAGAAGTGTCCACCACACAGCTAGACACTGACACAGAGGAGGAAATGGACACGTCAGAGCCAGAGTCAGAGAATCAGAAGGAGCAATGAGGAGTAGAAGACTCATGAGTAGAAGGCTCAAAGGGACAAAATAAGGACAAATTACAGGCTAAATAAGCTGACGCTCTTTTTATTTTATTTTAGATGGGTCTTTTTTGTGGGGGTTCAATAAAGTTCAAAATTGTAACCTAAATAAAGTTTTGAAAGCCTGTTTTTATTTGTATGGAACAGTATGTCTATTTTGACGACAAAGATAATATAAGGGTCAGAGACAAAAACCAACAGTGTGCAAAAAAACTCAAAATTCCCATAAATTCCCAAAATTCCCAAGGAAAGTTTCCTCTTTTAAAAATTCCAAGAATTTTGCAACCCTAGGTTCAGGTAAGTTTTACTTCATTTTAGTGGCCGTTTCTGGATCTGTGGCTGTGTAACCGGGGTTCCTGCACCTGCTGCTAAGCAACAGGCACGCCTGGATCTTGTGGCCGGGGTTCCAGCACCTGTTGCTAAGCAACAGGGAAGCCTGGATCTATTGCTGTGTACGGGGCTCTCGTACCTTTTACTATACCTCTCTGTAATCCGGACTTTTTGATAAACCGGCACCACGCCGGTCATGTCGGTGCCGGATAAAAAAAAGTTTCCTGTACCTGGCAGGAATGATGTATGAGGAGAGATTGGGTCGATTGGGCTTATACTCGCTGGAGTTTAGAAGAATGAGGGGGGATCTCATTGAAACTTATAAAATTCTAACAGGACTAGACAGACTAGATGCAGGAAGGATGTTCCCGATGGTCGTGGATTCCAGAACCAGGGGTCACAGTCTAAGGATAAGGGGTAAGCCATTTAGGGCAGAGATGAGGAGGAATTTATTCACCCAGAGTGTGGTGAACCTGTGGAATTCGCTACCACAGAAGGCAGTTGAGGCCAATTCATTAAATATATTCAAGAAGGAGTTAGATATATTTCTTAAGGCTAAAGGGATATGGGGAGAAGGCAGGGACAGGGTACTGAGTTTGGATGATCAGCCATGATCTCATTGAATGGCGGAGCAGGCTCGAGGGGCCGAATGGCCTACTCCTGCTCCTATCTATGTTTCTATGACACCACTGTTCAAGAAAGGGTGTAAGGACAATCCTAGTAACTACAGGCCGGTCAGTTTAACATCAATGGTGGGTAAAGTTTTAGAAACAATATTCAAGGAATCAAGGAAAAAGTTAACGGGCATTTGGAGAGGTTTAAGCTAATTAAGGAGAGCCAACACGAGTTTGTAAAAGGAAGATCGTGTTTGACTAAACTAATTGAATTTTTTGATGAAGTAACAGAGAGGCAATGGATGTTGTCTACATGGATTTTTGGAAGGCTCTTGACAAAGTACCACATAGAAGGCTGGTTAACAAAACTGAGACTCATGGAATAGGTGGGTCAGTGGCAGCTTGGATAAGGAATTGGCTTAAGGACAGAAAACAGCGAGTTGTGGTAAATGGCTGTTTTTCAGACTGGTGGATGGTAGACAGTGGTGTTCCCAAGGGTCAGTGCTGGGGCCACTGCTTTTTTTGATATATGTAAAAAAAAAATGACCTGGATATTGGAATACAGAGTAGAATTTTTAAATTTGCCGATGACACCAAACTTGGGGCGTGGCAAACAGTGATGATGATAACAATCGACTGCAACAGGACATAGAAAGGTGAGCAGAATGAGCAGACAAGTGGCAGATGGAATATAATACAGGGAAGTATGAGGTGATGCATTTTGGCAGAAGGAACAGGGAGAGGCAATATACACTTAATGGCACAGTTTTAAAGAGTGTGTAGGGACAGAGGGACATAAGAACATAAGAAAAACGATCAGGAATAGGCCACTTGGCCCCTCGAGCCTGCTTCGCCATTCAATAAAATAATGGCTGATCTTGGGCTCAAAGCCACTTCAATGCCCGCTCCCCGTAACCCTTCACTTCCTCATCTTGCAAAAATCTGTCTATCTCCATCTTAAATGTACTTAATGACCCAGCATCCACAGCTCTCTGCGGCAGAGAATTACACAGATTTACGACTCTCAGAGGAGAAATTCCTCCTCATCTCAGTTCTAAAAGGGCGACCCTTTATTCTAAAACTGTGCCCCCAGGTTCTAGATTTCCCCACGAGGGGAAACATCCTCTCTGCATCTACCTTATCAAGCCCCCTCAGTACCTTATATGTTTCAATAAGATCACCTCTCATTCTTCTAAATTCCAATGAGTATAGGCCCAACCTGCCCTCATAAGTCACCCCCCTCATCTCTGGAATTAACCTAGCGAATCGTCTCTGAACCGCCTCCAATGCAAGTATGTCCTTCCTTAAATAAGGAGACCAAAACTGTACGCAGTACTTAGGGTGTGGTCTCACCAATACCCTGCACAGTTGTAGCAAGACTTCCCTGCTTTTATACTCCAACCCCTTTGAAATAAAGGCCAACATTCCATTTGCCTTTTTGATTACTTGCTGTGCCTGTATGCTAATTTTGTGTGTTTCATGTACAAGGACCCCCAGGTCCCTCTGAACTGTAGCATTTTGTAATCTCTCTCCATTTAAAGATTAGCTTTTTTATTTTGCCTGCCAAAATGGATAACTTCGCACTTTCCCGCATTATACTCTATCTGCCATCTCACTTAGCCTGTCTACATCCCTCCAGCAAATTTGTTAAACATGATTTCCCTTTCATAAAACCATGGGAGTTAATGTGCATAGGTCCCTGAAGGTGGTAGGACATAGAGAGAGTGGTTAACAAAGCATGTGGGATCTTGGGCTTCATAAATAGAGGTATTGAGTACAAAAGTAGAGAAGTTCTGCTGAACCTTTATAAAGCACTGGTTAGGCCACAACTGGAATACTGCGTCCAGTTCTGGTCACCACAGTTTAGGAGGATGTGAAGGCCCTCGAGAGGGTGCAGAGGCGATTTACCAGAATGGTTCCGGGGATGAGGCATCTTAGCTACAAGGACAGGTTGGAGAGGCAGAGGGTACTTAAAAATAATAATAATAAATTTAATTAATTACATAGAATGGGAGAGCAGCTGATGTGTTACTGCTGCAATATGTGGGAGCTGTTGAACACCACTGATGTTCACAGTGATCACATTTGCAGTAAGTGTTGGCTGCTTGAGGAACTCCGGCTCCGTGTTGATGAGCTGGAGTCCGAGCTTCAAACACTGCAACACATCAGGGAGGGGGAAGAGTTACCTGGACTCTGTGTTCCAGGAAGTAGTCACACCAATTAGATTAACTAATTCAGATGTATTCCGTGGTCAGGGACAGGAGGGTGTGACCATGAGTGAGGCAGGTACGGGGATCCAGGAGGTAGTATTGGAGGAGCCGCAGCCCTTGCTCTTGTCCAACAGGCTCGAGGCTCTTACTCCCTGTGAGGACGGGAACAGGGACTGCAGGGAGGATGAGCAACCTGGCCACAGCACCGTGGAATGAGGGGCCATTCAAGTGGGAGGAGTAAAAAGAAATGCTGTAGTGGTAGGGGATAGTATCATTCAGGGGATAGATAGGGTTCTTTGCAGCAGAGAGCGAGAGTCCTGAAGGCTGTGTTGCCTGCCTGGTGCCAGGGTTAAGGACATCGCCTCTGGGCTGGAGAGAAACTTGGAGTGGGAGGGGGAGGATCCAGTTGTCGTGGTCCATGTTGGTACCAACGACATAGATAGGACAAGGGAAGAGGTTCTGCTGAGGGAGTATGAGCAGCTAGGGGCCAAATTAAAAAGCATTGCGGCACTGGAGCTGCGATTGGATGCATACTGGAGCGTTCACGATGCTCAGGACAGCGTGAATAGCACGTTTACGGAGTTGGACACACCGCAGGTAGAGGTTGGACAGGAAGAAAGGGAACGGGTGACCAACAGGCAGAGTACTAGGCGCAGGCAGGTAGTGCAGGGGTCCCCTGTGGCCATCCCCCTCTCCAACAGATACACCACTTTGAGTACTGTTGGTGGGGTGGCTTATCAGAGGAAGGCAGCAGCAGCCAACTTCCTGGCACCAGGGGTGGCTCTGCTGCACAGAATGGGAGGGAAAAAAAGGGGTAGAGCTATAGTAATAGGGGATTCTATTGTAAGGGGAATAGATAGGTGTTTCTGCGGCCGCAAACGAGACTCCAGGATGGTGTGTTGCCTCCCTGGTGCAAGGGTCAAGGATGTCTCCTAGCAGCTGCAGAACATCTTGGAAGGGGAGGGTGAACAGCCAGTTGTCGTGGTGCATATAGGCACCAACGATATAGGTAAAAAGCGGGATGAGGTCCTAAAAATATAGGGAGTTAGGAGATAAATTAAAAAACAGGACCTCAAAAGGTAGTAATCTCAGGATTGCTACCAGTGCCACGTGCTAGTCAGAGTAGAAATAGAAGGATACTTCAGATGAATACGTGGCTAGAGGAATGGTGCCAGGGGGAGGGATTCAAGTTCCTGGGGCATTGGAACCGGTTCTGGGGAAGGTGGGATCAGTTCAAACCGGACAGTGTGCACCTGGGCAGGGCTGTAACCGATGTCCTAGGGGGAGTGTTTGCTAGTGCTGTGGGGGAGGGTTTAAATTAAAATGGCAGGGGGTTGGGAACTTGAGCAGGGAGACAGAGGAAAGGGAAACAAGGATAAAAGCAAAAGATAGGAAGGAGAAAAACAAAAGTGGCAGTCAGAGAAATCAACGGTTTAAATCAAACATGGCCACAGTAAATAATAATTCTAATAGGTCTAAGAGCTTTAAAAAAACAAGCCTGAAGGCTTTGTGTCTTAATGCGAGGAGCATTTGTAATAAGGTGGATGAATTGGCTGCACAAAGAGGTAAACAAATATGATTTGGTTGGGATTACGGAAACGTGGCTCAAGGATGGCCAAGACTGGGAACTCAACATCCAGGGGTATTCGATATTCAGGAAAGATAGGCAAAAAGGAAAGGGAGGTGGGGTAGCATTACTGGTTAAAGAAGGGATTAACACAATTGTAATGAAGGATATTAGCTCTGATGATGTGAAATCTGTATGGGTAGAATTGAGAAATACTAAGGGGAAAAAAAACATGAGTGGGACCTCCAAACAGTAAGGCGGAGGTTGGGGATGGCATTAAAAGGGAAATTAAAGAAGCGTGCAATAAGGGCACAGCAGTCATCATGGGTGACTTTAATCTACATGTAGATTGGGCCAACCAAATTAGTAACAATACTGTGGAGGAGGAATTCCTGGAGTGTTTACGGGATGGTTTCCTGGACCAATATGTCGAGGAACCAACCAGAGATCAGGCCATCTTAGACTGGGTATTATGTAACGAGAAAGGATTAATTAGCAATCGTGTTGTACGAGGCACCTTGGGTCGGAGCGATCATAATATGATCGAATTCTTCATTAAGATGGAGAATGAAGTAGTTGACTCAGAGACTAGGGTCCTCAATTTAAATAAAGGAAACTACGATGGTCTGAGGAGCGAGTTGGGTAGGATTGATTGGGGAATGGCACTCAAAGGGTTGACGGTGGATAGGCAATGGCAAACATTCAAAGACCGAATGGATGAGCTACAGAATTTGTTCATCCCAGTTTGGCATAAAAATAAAACAAAAAAGGTGACTCAACTGTGGCTAACAAGGGAAATTAGGGATAGCATAAGATCCAAGGAGAGGACATATAAATTGGCCAGAAAAAGCAATAATCCTGAGGATTAGGAACAGTTTAGGATTCAACAAAGGAGGACAAAGGGATTAAGAAAGGGAAAATAGAATATGAGAGTAAGCTTGTAGGGAACATAAAAACTGACTGTAAAAGCTTTTTTTATAGATATGTCAAGAGAAAAAGATTGGTGAAGTCAAGCGTAGGTCCCTTGCAGTCAGAATCAGGGGAATTTATAATGGGGAACAAAGAAATGGTGAACCAACTAAATACATATTTTGGTTCTGTCTTCACAAAGGAGGACACAAATAACCTCCCAGAGATGCCGGGGAACATAGGGTCTGATGAAAGGGTGGAACTGAAAGAAATCAGTATTTGTAGGGAATAGGGATCAAATTAAAAAATAGAACCTCAAGGGTAATAATTACCTGAGCCACGAGCGAATTTGGCTAGGACAAATAAAATTAGAGAGTTAAATGCGTGGCTCAAAGACTGGTGTGGGAGAAATGGGTTTTGCTTCCTGGGACACTGGCACGGGCAGGAGGTAGCTGTTCTGTTGGGACGGGCTTCACTTGGCCAGTGCTGGGACTAGAGTCCTGGCGGATCATATAACTAGGGCTGTAGAGAGGGCTTTAAACTAACTAGTGGGGGGGAAGTTCCTAGAGAGCAAATAATAAAAATGACAACAGAGAAGGTCATAGACTTAGGTAGCAGTGGGGAAATTAAAAACCAGAGCGTGTCAGGAAGGGGCAGAAGGTATGGAGTAAAAGGTAAAGTAATAAAAAAGGGCAAAAGCAGGAACTAAGTGTCACAAAACATCTTTGAAAGTTCTGTATGTGAATGCACGTAGCATTCGTAACAAAATAGACGAGTTAATGGCACAAATAACTACATATGGGTATGATCTTGTGGCCATTACAGAAACATGGCTGCAGGGTGACAATGCCTGGGAATTAAACATACCAGGTTATTTAACGATCAGGAAGGACAGGCAGGAAGGAAGGGGAGGTGGGGTGGCTATGTTAATAAAGGAAGGAATCACTGTAATACAGAGAAATTATATTGAGTCAAAAGATCAGGATAATGAAACAGTTTGGGTGGAGGTAAGGAATAATAAGGGGAAAAAAACACTAGTGGGCGTAGTCTATAGGCCTCCGAACAGTTGCAACTCTGTTGGACGGAGTGTCAATCAGGAAATAGTTGAGGCTTGTAATAAGGGAACATCTATAATTATGGGGGATTTTAACTATCATATTAATTGGACAAATCAAATTGGGCAGGGCTGCCTTGAGGATGAGTTCATTGAGTGTATTAGGGATGGGTTTCTTGAGCAGTATGTAACTGAACCGACCAGGGGGCAAGCAACCTTAGATCTGGTCCTGTGTAACGAGACAGGATTAATTAAAAATGTCCTAGTAAAGGATCCCCTTGGAATGAGTGACCATAACATGGTTGAATTCCATATGCAATTAGAGGGTGAGAAGGTTGGATCTCAAACAAGCGTGCTAAGCTTGAATAAAGGAGACTATGAAGGTATGAGAGCGGAATTGAGTAGAGTGGATTGGGAAAATAGATTAAAGGGTAAGACGATACATGATCAGTGGTGTACATTTAAGGAGTTATTTTACAACTTCCAAAAAATATATATTCCACTGAGAAGAAAAGGGTGTAAAAGAAAAGACAGCCATCCGTGGCTAAGTAAAGAAATTAAGGATAGTATTCGACTAAAAACAAGGGCATATAAGGTAGCCAAATCTAGTGGGAGGATAGAGGATTGGGAAAACTTTAAAAGACAGCAAAAAATAACAAAAAGATTGATTAAGAAAGGGAAGATAGATTATGAAAGTAAATTAGCAAAAAATATAAAAACAGATAGTAAGAGTTTTTATAGTTATATAAAAAGAAAAAGGGTGGCTAAAGTAAATGTTGGTCCCTTAGAGGATGAGACCGGGAAATTAATGGTGGGAAATATGGAGATGGCAAAAACACTGAATGAATATTTTGTATCAGTCTTTACACAGTAGAAGACACTAAGAATATCCCAACACTGGACAAACAGGGGGCTATGGGGGGGGGGGGAGGAGCTAAACACGATCAAAATCACTAAGGAAGTGGTACTCGGTAAAATAATGGGACTCGAGGCAGGTAAAGCACCTGGACCTGATGGCTTACATCCGAGGGTCTTGAGGGAAGTGGCGGTAGGGATTGTGGATGCATTAGTAATAATTTTCCAAAACTCCCTGGACTCAGCAAAGGTCCCGGCAGACTGGAAAACTGCTAATGTAACACCCTTATTCAAAAAGGGTAGTAGACAGAAGGCTGGAAACTATAGACCGGTTAGCCTAACATCTGTGGTCGGTAAAATTTTGGAGTCCATTATTAAGGAGACAGTAACAGGACATTTGGATAATCATAATTTAATAGGACAAAGTCAGCATGGTTTTATGAAGGGGAAGTCATGTTTGACAAATTTGCTGGAGTTCTTTGAGGAAGTAACATATAGGGTGGATAAAGGGGAACCAGTGGACGTAGTGTATTTAGACTTCCAAAAGGCATCTGACAAGGTGCCACACAAAAGATTATTGCTTAAGATAAAAAATCACGGGGTTGGGGGTAATATTCTGGCATGGATAGAGGATTGGCTATCTAACAGAAGGCAGAGAGTTGGGATAAATGGTTCATTCTCAGACTGGCAATCAGTAACTAGTGGTGTTCCACAGGGGTCAGTGCTGGGTCCCCAACTCTTTACAATCTATATTAACGATTTGGAGGAGGGGACCGAGTGTAACATATCAAAGTTTGAAAATGATACTAAGATGGGAGGGAAAGTAGTGAGTGAGGAGGACATAAAAAACCTGCAAGGGGACATAGAAAACCTGCAAGGGGACATAGACAGACTAAGTAAGTGGGCAGAGATTTGGCAGATGGAATACAATACTGGAAAGTGTGAGGTTATGCACTTTGGCAGGAAAAATTGTAGAGCAAGTTATTATCTTAATGGCAAGAAACTGGAAAGTACTGAAGTACAAAGGGATCTGGGGGTCCTGGTGCACGAAACTCAAAAGGTTAGTATGCAGGTGCAGCAAGTGATCAAGAAGGCCAATGGAATGTTGGCTTTCATTGCTAGGGGGATAGAATATAAAAATAGGGAGGTATTGCTTCAGTTGTACAAGGTATTGGTGAGACCGCACCTGGAATACTGCATACAGTTTTGGTGTCCATACTTAAGAAAAGACATACTTGCTATCGAGTCAGTACAAAGAAGGTTCACTCGGTTAATCCCGGGGATGAGGGGATGGACATATGAGGAGAGGTTGAGTAGATTGGGACTCTACTCATTGGAGTTCAGAAGAATGAGCGGCGATCTTATTGAAACATATAAGATTGTGAAGGGGTTGGATCGGGTGGATGCGGGGAGGATGTTCCCGATGATGGGTGAAACTAGAACTAGGGGGCATAGAATAAGGGGCTGCTCTTTCGAAACGGAGATGAGGAGGAACTACTTCACTCAGAGGGTGGTAGGTCCATGGAATATGCTGCCCCAAAAAGCTGTAGAAGCTACATCATTACATAAATTTAAAACAGAAATAGACAGTTTCCTAGAAGTAAAGGGAATTAAGGGTTACGAGGAGCGGGCAGGAATTTGGACATGAGTCTAGGCTCGGATCGGACATGGCCCTGTGGGTAGCGGAGCAGGCCCAGGGGCCGTGTAGCCTGATCCTGCTCCTATTTCGTGTGTCAAATTCTGTTAGATTCAGGAGATGGTTCTGTGATAGTAGATTGGTGGTTAGGATCAGATCAGCCATGATCTTATTAAATGGCGGAGCAGGCTCGAAGGGCCGACTGGCCTACTCCTGCTCCTATTTCTTATGTTCTTATGAAATGGTGTTAGGAAAATTGATGGGACTGAAGGCCGATAAATCCCCAGAGTCTGATAATCTACATCCCAGGGTACTTAAGGAAGTGGCCCTAGAAATAGTAGATGCATTGCTGGTCATCTTTCAGAACTCGACAGACTCTGGAACAGTACCCATGGATTGGAGGGTAGCTAATGTTACCCCACTATTCAAAAAAGGTGGTAGAGAAAAAGCGGGGAATTATAGACCGGTAAGCCTGACATCGGTAGTGGGGAAAATGCTAGAGTCCATTATAAAAGATGTAATAGCAGAGCACTTGGAAAGCAGAAACAGGATCGGACAAAGTCAACATGGATTTACAAAAGGTAAATCATGCTTGACTAATCTACTGGAATTTTTTGAGGATGTAACTGGTAAAATAGATAAGGGAGAACCAGTGGATGTGGTGTATTTGGACTTTCAGAAGGCTTTCGATAAGGTCCCACGTAAGAGATTAGCGTGCAAAATTAAGGCACATGGGATTGGGGGCAAGGTATTGACTTGGATAGAGAACTGGTTGGCGGACAGAAAGCAAAGAGTTGGAATAAATGGGTCGTTTTCCGAGTGGCAGGCAGTGACTAGTGGGGTACCGCAAGGATCGGTCCTAGGACCCCAGTTGTTCACAATATATATTAATGATGATCTGGACGAGAGAATTGGATGTAATATCTCCAAATTTGCAGACGACACAAAGCTGGGTGGGAGGGTATGCTGTGAGGAGGATGTCGTGAAACTCCAGTACGATTTGGACAGGTTGGGTGATTGGGCAGAAACATGGCAAATGCACTATAATGTGGATAAATGTGAGGTTATCCACTTTGGTGGCAAAAACAGGAAGGCAGATTATTATTTGAATGGCAATAGATTGGGAGAAGGGGAAGTGCAAAGAGACCTGGGTGTTCTTGTGCACCAGTCGCTGAAGGTAAACATGCAGGTGCAGCAGGCGGTTAAGGCGGCAAATGGTATGTTGGCCTTCGTAGCAAGAGGGTTCGAGTACAGGAACAAGGATGTCTTGCTGCAGTTGTACAGGGCCTTGGTGAGACCACACCTTGAGTATTGTGTGCAGTTTTGGTCGCCTTACCTGAGGAAGGACGTTCTTGCCATGGAAGGAGCGCAGCGAAGATTCACCAGGCTGATACCTGGGATGGCAGGAATGACGTATGAGGAGAGATTGTGTCGATTGGGCTTATACTCACTGGAGTTTAGAAGATTGAGATCGAAACCTATAAAATTCTGTCAGGCCTGGACAGACTAGATGCAGGAAGGATGTTTCTGATGGCTGGGGAGTCCAGAACCAGGGGTCATAGTCAAAGGATAAGGGGTAAGCCATTTAGGACTGAAATGAGGAGGAATTTCTTCACCCAGAGAGTGGTGAACCTGTGGAATTCTCTGCCACAGAGGGCGGTGGAGGCCAGTTCATTAAATATATTCAAGACGGAGTAGGATATATTTCTTGAGGCTAAAGGGATCAAGGGATATGGGGAGAAGGCAGGGACAGGGTACTGAATTTGGATGATCAGCCATGATCTCATTGAATGGCGGAGCAGGCTCGAAGGGCCGAATGGCCTACTCCTGCTCCTATCTTTCTATGTTTCTACAAGGGTAATAATCTCTGGATTACTACCTGAGCCACGAGCAAATTTGGCTAGGGTAAATAAAATCAGAGTTAAATGCGTGGCTCAAAGACTGGTGTGGGAGAAATGGGTTTTGCTTCTTGGGACACTGGCACCAGTACTGCGACAGGAGAGAGCTGTTCTGTTGGGACGGACTTCACTCGACCAGTGCTGGAACTAGAATCCTGGCAAATCGAATAACTAGGGCTGTAGAGAGGGCTTTAAACTAATTAGTTGGGGGGAGGTTTCAAGAGAGCAAAAAATAAAAATGTCAGCGGAGAAGGCAATAGAGCAAGGTAGCAGTGGGGGAATTAAAAACCAGAGCGTGTCAGGAAGGGACAGAATGTATAAAGATAAAGGTAGAGTAGTAAAGGGGGTAAAAGCAGGAATAAATTGTCATAAAACATATTTAAAAGTTCTTTATCTGAATGCACGCAGCATTCGTAACAAAATAGACGAGTTGACGGTACAAATAACTACACATGGGTATGATCTGGTGGCCATTACAGAAACATGGCTGCAAGGTGACCATGACTGGAAACTAAACATCCAGGGGTATTTGACAATTAGGAAGGACAGACAGGAAGGAAAGGGAGGTGGGGTGGCTATGTTAATGAAGGATAGAATCACTGCAATAGTGAGAAATGATATTGCATCAAAGGATCAGGATAGTGAAACAGTTTGGGTGGAGATAAGGAATAATAAGGGGAAAAAGTCACTAGTGGGCGTAGTCTATAGGCCTCCTAACAGTTGCAACTCTGTTGGTCGGAGTATAAATCAGGAAATAGTTGGGGCTTGTAATAAGGGAACAGCTATAATCATGGGGGATTTTAGCTTTCATATTGACTGGACAAATCAAATTGGGCAGGGCAGCCTTGAGGAAGAGTTCATAGAGTGCATTAGGGACGGGTTCCTTGAGCAGTATGTAACTGAACCAACCAGGGGGCAGGCAATCTTAGATCTGGTCCTGTGTAATAAGACAGGATTAATAAAAAATGTCCTAGTAAAGGATCCCCTTGGAATTAGTGGCCATAACATGGTTGAATTCCAAATTCAGTTGGAGGGTGAGAGAGTTGGATCTCAAACCAGCGTACTGAGCTTAAATAAAAGAGACGATGAAGGTATGAGAGCAGAGTTGACTAAAGTGGACTGGGAAAATAGATTAAAGTGTAAGACGGTACATGAGCAGTGGTGTACATTCAAGGGGATATTTCACAACTTTCAAGAAAAATATATTCCAGTGAGGAAAAAGGGGCGTAAAAGAAAAGACAGCCATCCGTGGCTAAGTAAAGTAATAAAGGATAGTATCTGACTGAAAACAAGGGCATATAAAGTAGCCAAATCTAGTGGGAGGATAGAAGATTGGGAAGCATTTAAAAGCCAGCAAAGAATAACTAAAAGATTAATTAAGAAAGGGAAGATAGATTATGAAAGTAAACTAGCAAAAAATATAAAAACAGATAGCAAGAGTTTCTACAGTTATATAAAAAGAAAAAGGGTGGCTAAAGTGAATGTTGGTCCCTTAGAGGACGAGACCGGGAAATTAGTGGTGGGGTACATGGAGATGGCTGAAACGCTGAACAAATATTTTGCATCAGTCTTTACAGTAGAGGACACTAAAAACATCCCAACACTGGACAAACAGGGGGCTATAGGGCGGGGGGGGGGGGGCAGGGGAGGAGCTAAACACGATTAAAATCACTAAGGAGGTGTTACTCGGTAAGATAATGGGACTAAAGGCGGATAAATCCCCTGGACCTCATGGCTTACATCCTAGGGTCTTGAGAGAAGTAGCAGTAGGGATTGTGGATGCATTGGTGGTAATTTTCCCAAACTCCCTGGATTCAGGAAAGGTCCCAGCAGATTGGAAAACTGCTAATGTAACGCCCTTATTTAAAAAGGGAGGCAGACAAAAGGCTGGAAACTATCGACCAGTTAGCCTAACATCTGTGGTTGGTAAAATGTTGGAGTCCATTATTAAGGAAGCAGTAACAGGACATTTGGATAAGCATAATTTAATCGGGCAGAGTCAGCATGGTTTTACAAAGGGGAAGTCGTGTTTGACAAATTTGCTCGAATTCTTTAAGGACGTAACAAACAGGGTGGATAAAGGGGAACCAGTGGATGTGGTGTATTTGGACTTCCAAAAGGCATTTGACAAGGTGCCACACAAAAGATTACTGCACAAGATAAAAAATCACGGGATTGGGGGCAATATACTGGCATGGGTGGAAGATTGGTTATCTAACAGAAAACAGAGAGTTGGGATAAATGGTTCATTCTCAGACTGGCAATCAGTAACTAGTGGTGTTCCGCAGGGGTCAGTGCTGGGACCCCAACTCTTTACAATCTATATTAACGATTTGGAGGAAGGGACCGTGTGCAACATATCCAAGTTTGCCAACGATACAAAGATGGGAGGGAAAGCAGTGAGCGAGGACATAAAAACCTGCAAAAGGACATAGACAGGTTAAGTGAGTGGGCAAAAATTTGGCAGATGGAATATAATGTTGGAAAGTGTGAGGTTATGCACTTTGGCAGAAAAAATCAAAGAGCAAGTTATTATCTAAATGGAGAGAAACTGCAAAGTGTTACAGTACAAAGGGATCTGGGGATCCTGGTGCGTGAAACACAGAGGGTTAGTATGCAGGTACAGCAGGTGATCAGCAAGGCCAATGGAATCTTGGCTTTTATTGCAAGGGGGATGGAGTATAAAAGCAGGGAAGTCTTGCTGCAGTTATACAGGGTACTGGTGAGGCCACACCTGGAATACTGCGTACAGTTTTGGTTTCCATATTTAAGAAAAGATATACTTGCTCTCGAGGCAGGTTTACTCGGTTGATTCCGGAGATGAGGGGGTTGACTTATGAGGAAAGGTTGAATAGGTTGGGCCTCTACTCATTGGAATTCAGAGGAATGAGAGGCGATCTTATCGAAACATAAGATTGTGAGGGGGCTTGATCGGATGGATGCGGTAAGGATGTTTCCACTGATGGGTGAGACTAGAACTAGGGGGCATAATCTTAGAATAAGGGGCTGCCCTTTCAAGACTGAGATGAGGAGAAACTTCTTCACTCAGAGGGTAGTAAATCTATGGCATTTACTACCTCAGAGTTGTGGAAGCTGCGACATTAAATAAATTTGAAACGGAGATAGACAGTTTCCTAGCTGATAAGGGAATAAGGGGTTACAGGGAGAGGGCAGGGAAGTGGACGTGAGTCTAAGTTCGGATCAGCCATGATCCTATTGAATGGCGGAGCAGGCCTGAGGGGCCGTATGGCCTACTCTTGCTCCTACTTCTTATGTTCTTACTTATGTGAGCTGGATTTGTTTTCATTAGAGCAAAGGAGGTTGAGGGGTGATTTGATATAAGTGTACAAGATTATGATGGGTTTGGATAGGCTACACGGGGAAAGGCTGATCCCATTAGATGATGGTACAAGGACTAGGGGACACAGATTTAAGGTTTTGGGCAAGAGATACAGGGGGGATGTGATGAAAACTTTTTTACGCAGCGAGTGGTGATGACCTAGAATTCGCTGCCAACGGAAGTGGTGGAAGTGGAGACACTCAGTTTTCAAGGGGAGACTGGATAGGCACTTGAGGGAAATAAACTTGCAGGGCTACAGGGATAGAGCAGGGGAATGGGACTGACTGGATTGCTCTACAGAGAGCCGGCACGGACTCGATGGGCCAAATGGCCTCCTTCTGTGCCCTTATAACTCTATGACCTGCTTATAAAAGACTTTCCTATTTCTTCTCATATTAACCTTCAGACTTGAATACTCACAACATCCTCCTTGCTAACCTCCCACCTTCACCATTCAACTTCTCCAAGCTTCTCCTGTATACCCTGCACCTTCCTGACCACTTATCACTTGACCTTGCTAACGTAAATTGGCTCCCTATCCCCCCAATCCATTAAATTCAAAATTCTCCAACAAATCCCTCCGTAGCTTTGCTACACCACAACTCTACATTGTCTTTTAGCTCTATTTCCCCTATCAAGCACTCCATTCCTTCGTCTCTAGCCTGGTGTGTTTTTTTTTTTTTTTTTATTCGTTCATGGGATGTGCACATCGCTGGCAAGGCCAGCATTTATTGCCCATCCCTAATTGTCCGAGAAGATGGTGGCGAGCCGCCTTCTTGAACCGCTGCAGTCAGTGTGGTGAAGGTACTCGCACAGTGCTGTTAGGGAGGGAGTTCCAGGATTTTGACCCAGCGACGATGAAGGAATGGCGATATATTTCCAAGTCAGGATGGTGTGTGACTTGGAGGGGAACTTGGAGGTGGTGGTGTTCCCATGCGCCTGCTGCCCTTATCCTTCTAGGTAGCAGAGTTCATGCGTTTGGGAGGTGCTGCCGAAGAAGCCTTGGCGAGTTGCTGCAGTGCATCTTGTAGATGGTACACACTGCAGCCACGGTGCGCCGGTGGTGGAGGGAATGAATGTTTAAGGTGGTGGATGGGGTGCCAATCAGGCGGGCTGCTTTTTCCTGGTTGGTGTTGAGCTTCTTGAGTGTTGTTGGAGCTGCATTCATCCAGGCAAGTGGCGAGTATTCCATCACACTCCTGACTTGTGCCTTGTAGATGGTGGATAGGATTTGGGGAGTAAGGAGGTGAGACACTCCCCGCAGAATACCCAGCCTCTGACCTGCTCTTGTTGCCACAGTATTTATGTGGCTGGTCCAGTTAAGTTTCTGGTCAATGGTTACCCCCAGGATGATGGTGGGAGATTCGGCGTGTGTGTGTGCCCTTTCTCTTTACTGCACAGTTGGCTAGCAGAGTTTTCAGCTGCCTCGTCATCCTACATTTCCTAAACCTCTCCACCTTGCTGAGAGCCATCATTTTCATCCATTGGTTGACTGAGTAGAAAGAAGAGCACCTTTTACAACTTCAAGACATCCCAAAACACATAGCCAAATGAAGTACTTTTTGATTGGTAGTCACTGTTGTAATGTAGGCAACACAGCAACTAATTTGCACATAGAAAAGTCCTACTAATAGCAATTAGTTAAAAGACCATATAATCTGTTTTTGGTGGTATTGCTTGAGGATTAAACATTGGCCAGGACTCCAGGAGTACTCCCTTGCTTCTCTTCAAATAGTGCCATTGGATCCTGTATGTCCACTCGAGAGGGCAGACAGGGCCTCAGTTTAACGTCTCATCTGCAAGTCAACACCCCCAACAATGCAGCACTCGCTCAATACTGCACTAAAGTGTCAGCCTAGATAATGTGTTCAAGTCTCTGGAGTGGGATTTGAACGCAAGTGTGCTACCACTGAGCCAAGGCTGATGCCTAAGGAGAACAAACCATGGACAAAGTGGCAGTAATTATAATGGAATTACAATCCACTGAATTCCCCCATATTCATAAAAGTTAGATACACCTCCAGATTTTCTGAGCTCTAAGTCACCTCTTGTCGCTCGGATTACTGTTGGGACAGAGTCTGGGAGCTGTATTTTGTTTGCAACTTCTCCTGCAACATCAAACCCACCTGCAACATCAAATCCACCCCAAATCATTGATGAGTAAAAGTAACTTACAGGTAGATTTCTCTGTTCACAATGTCATAGTAAAGGTCTGACAAACTCTTTGGAGTCACAGGAATCAAGTACACAACAGTGAATCACATCCATGTTCTACGTGTACCATGTTGTATTCAAATACAAGGAATATGTAGTCATCGCAGATTGGGTTATCTTCCACAGTCTGGATTCAGCCATATCATGATAAAAAGAGTTAAGTGATACAGCAGCTAGTCACCAAAATTCACCACTGTCCAACCAAATCCACTACTGCACTTCCAAATTAAGCACTACTTCCAAGACCTTGCAATAGTCTAGAAGCTCTACCATAAGCAGACCCACTAAAAGTTATGCCTCCGTAGCCTGAGGAATCCCCAAACGTGGCACATATTAAGCACAGTAAACTAAAGGGCAAACAGAAAGCACTCAACTTTTTTTTTTTTTTTTTAAATGGTCAGTTGGGTGTGAAGACACACCTGGAGATTGATCATGCTGAAAAGTCTTCTCACCAAACTACTGAGAAATCCAGAGAAGTAAAGATTGTCTGTCTTTGATATGATTGATATGGAAAGCACCCACTCTCTTCAAAAGGATACACTCCTCTTGCCCAAATACAGAGAGTTTACGTGCAAGTTGGCAAAAGCCATGGCTTCAGGACACCTTGCCCCCTAACCCCATCTCCCAGCTAAGACCAGCACAAGATGTCTGGTAAGTTTCTCATTTGTTGGCCAGCCAAGACCATCCTACCCAGTAGGATATTTGTTTTCAGGATTATCCGGAGCACCTTGGAAATATTTCCAGCCCCTGTCACCCACCCCTCCATGGCCCTTCTCCCAGGTCTGCCTCTCCATATTCGATTAATGAGCTGGAGTGCTAGCCAATCAACTGTCCTCTGAAATACTGCTGGATTTGAAATCAAATGAACGAGTTTGTCACATGGGTTGAATCCATTCTAGTCTTTCATTGCCAACCTATCATGTTGGTGCGAAATTGACGCCAAAAGTACTTGACTTACTACCTACTCCAAAAAAAGGACAATTACTGTCAGGCAACTAACAAGCACAAATTTCAAGAACTCCTTATGAGCAGCATGATGTTCAACTCCACTCACCATAAAATGCATAAAGCACCTTTTCAGTTGGAAACACCTTGCATCAGTTGTAAAATTACAGTAATTATAGAATGGATGACTAAAGTCCATCTTCTAATGTAGAGGAGGAAGACCTTTAACTAATAACCTTAAACTCCCTGATGAAAGGGAGGAACTGAAAGAAATCATTATTTGTAGGGAAATGGTGTTAGGGAAATTGACAGGATTGAAGGCTGATAAATCCCCAGGGCCTGATAATCTACATCCTAGGGTACTTAAGGAAGTGGCCCTAGAAATAGTAGATGCATTGCTGGTCATCTTCCAACATTCGATAGACTCTGGAACAGTACCCATGGATTGGAGGGTAGCTACTGTTACCCCACTATTCAAAAAAGGTGGTAGAGAGAAAACGGGGAATTGCAGACCGGGAAGCCTGACATCGGTAGTGGGGAAAATGCTAGAATCCATTATAAAAGATGTAATAGCAGAGCACTTGGAAAACAGTGACAGGATCGGACAAAGTCAACATGGATTTACAAAAGGTAAATCGTGCTTGACTAATCTACTGGAATTTTTTGAGGATGTAACTGGTAAAATAGATAAGGGAGAACCAGTGGATGTGGTGTATTTGGATTTTCAAAAGGCTTTCGATAAAGTCCCACATAAGAGATTAGCGTGTAAAGTTAAGGCACATGGGATTGGGGCCAAGGTATTGACTTGGATAGAGAACTGGTTGGCAGACAGAAAGCAGAGAGTTGGAATAAACGGGTCTTTTTCCGAGTGGCAGGCAGTGACTAGTGGGATACCGCAGGGATCGGTCCTTGGACTCCAGCTATTCACAATATATATTAATGATCTAGACGAGGGAACTAGATGTAATATCTCCAAGTTTGCAGACGACACAAAGCTGGGTGGGCGTGTGTGCTGTGAGGAAGATGACGAGAAACCCCAGTATGATTTGGACAGGTTGGGTGATTGGGCAGAAGCATGGCAGATGCAATATAATGTGGATAAATGTGAGGTTATCCACTTTGGTGTCAAAAACAGGAAGGCAGATTATCTGAATGGCAATAGATTGGGAAAAGGGAAAGTGCAACGAGACCTGGGTGTCCTTGTGCACCAGTCGCTGAAGGTAAGCATGCAGGTGCAGCAGGCGGTTAAGAAGGCAAATGGTATGTTGGCCTTCGTAGCGAGAGGGTTTGCGTACCGGAACAAGGATGTCTTGCTGCAGTTGTACAGGGCCTTGGCGAGACCACATCTTGAGTATTGTGTGCAGTTTTGGTCGCCTTATCTGAGGAAGGATGTTCTTGCCATGGAGGGAGTGCAGCGAAGATTCACCAGGCTGATACCTGGGATGGCAGGAATGACGTATGAGGAGAGATTGGGCTTATACTCGCTGGAGTTTAGAAGAATGAGAAGGGATCTCATTGAAACTTATAAAATTCTAACAAGACTAGACAGACTAGATGCAGGAAGGATGTTCCCGATGGTCAGGGAGTCCAGAACCAGGGGTCACAGTCTGAGGATAAGGGGTAAGCCATTTAGGGCAGAGATGAGGAGGAATTTCTTCACCCAGAGAGTGGTGAACCTGTGGAATTCTCTACCACAGAAGGCAGTAGAGGCCAATTCATTAAATATATTCAAGAAGGAGTTGGATATATTTCTTAAGGCTAAAGGGATCAAGGGATATGGGGAGAAAGCAGGGACAGGGTACTGAATTTGGATGATCAGCCATGATCTTATTGAATGGCGGAGCAGGCTCGAGGGGCCAAATGGCCTACTCCTGCTCCTAGTTTCTATAATTCTTGTATACTGCAGTATTTAATTGCTTGTTCTGTTTAGAAAAACTTAATTTATCCACTGACAGAATTTTTGGTAGAAATCTAGCCAGGGTATATACAGGATCCAGCCTCAAAATAGTGATATCTTTTATAATTTTTTTTTTTTTTTTAAACACTTTTGTAAATTTAAGGCCTGACATCAATCTCAGGTTTACAGCAGCAATTACAAATACAGCTGAATACCTTGAAAGTGATCAATTTTGCCAATAGCCCAAATGGATCACGATAACCAACTCACCATCATATCAGAAGGGAACGATTGCTGATGTGTACTGCTGGGAGCGGAGTTATTGAATGCTCACCGGAACTTTAAACAACTGATTCAATAGCTACTCTGTCTCACCTCTCTGATTCATTACTCAGAAAGTCACCACTTTTATTTTGCCCCCATTCATTACTCTCAGTCAAAAGCAGCACGCTACACAGAAGACTGCTGAGTATTCAACACTTTAAACAGTTGGGCAGCACACCACTCAGAGTGCCAGCTTTAGGCAAGAGTGGAACAAGAGATAAAAAAAAAGCCCTTGGGTTCTGGGCATGCACTGGTGCAGAAGAGGCTGAGTAGCTGTTTATGATTAAAGCACTGCTTAGCCATACAACTCCTGCAGATTAACAATATTACACCTGTGGCAACTGTCTGTCAACGACAGGCATCGATCGACCACTAAAGTAAATCGGTATAACTGAATTAGTGATCACTTTAAATGAATAAAATAATAAATTATCAGATGGGCTGTTGTTTTGGAAAACAGACTTGTTATATGCAACTAATTACTATAAATGATAATTAGTAAGTCCAGGTTCCAATGCACCTATTTTTCCCCTCCCCCTCCTTATCCATTCTCTCCTGAAGGTGACTCATACTGGAATATGGTTTCACAGGTACCTTGCCCAAGTGGCTATTTTTAGTGTATAAACTATCAAGGTGAATGTTCGTACACTATTCAGCCACAAGCGGAATCAAAGCCAAGTGAATTGCACTGTTGACTTTATGGCACATTATACCCTGACACAGGATCAAGTGGCACAGTCCAATATGGATTCGGTCTTATATTTGGAAAAACATGGAAAAGAACTAAAACTCAATGTAAAACCAGGTGTCCTCAATGCTCCATGCCCAGCTCACCTTATCCATTAACTGCAAATTTAGCAACTGCTACTGAAGGACTGAAAGATGTGAAGTCTTTTCAGGTTGCTTTGGAGCAATATTTAGGCAGGTTAGTAAACGTACTGGCCTCTTATTATGAGAAGCTGAGCAAACTTCTCTAGCAATTGTTCCACACCATTCAATTAACCTTCACAATGTCACAGTATATGTTGCATGCTTTTCATAACATGCTTATTCACCTTTTAAGTAATCGCAGTTCAAAAGCTCAAAAACATATACTTAAAATAGCTGGCACTGTTGATAATGTGAGGCAGAGGCAGATTCTCAGACCAAAGCGGAGGTCCTGCTTGAATTCTCATCAAAGGACTTCTCCAAAGGAATGAAGCATTTCACCCGTAACATTCAAGCCTCATTCCAAAGCACAAGCCCAAGAACACGGTGTTAAAACCCAACTCTTCATTGATATCTTTAAATGCAGCTGTTCTGACTAAAGGAGACAGCTGTTTTTCAGGATTCTGGAATGTCACATGACAAATGTCCAAAATGTGAACCCTGCAGTTATTCCATGTGTGCAATTCCTTCCAAAATGTCAGCCCCTGCAGCAAAAGAGATATTTAATGCTAATTACCAGTGATAACAGCAAGTGTTTTTTGTTTTTAAAACTTCTGAAGAGAGGATGTTGTGTGGTAAAATTGCCTAAATGGGAACACTACTTTCAGATGTTGCCATTTCCCCATTAGAATTCAGACAGCTGCAGCTTAATGTATTGCCAAACGTAAGCCATGTTGTTCTCCAAGTTCTCTGCATTTCACCTGGGCTACTAATGCTGAGCACACGATCGACAAATAATATCTGTCTTCAAGACAGTCAGCAAATGCAATGTATGCAAACCAAGAGTTCTGGAGTGAATACCAATGAAGGACAGTTTATGCCATTTTGAGAGAGCTCTATTTTCTTTATGTTGCTTCAGAAAAAGGTTCAATTTTTACAAATACAACTTTGAATATGTTGCAGTAGAAATAGTAAAGATGAATTGTTAAGATAAAATATAAATCTTGTATTGGCTTTTCTAGATGAAAAGGTAAGAAAACCTGTTTTATATGATGATTGGGAAAGAAACAGAAAATATAAATGTTTGTATTAAAATAATTTGATTTTTGTAGACGTTCAAAGAAAAATTGCACTGTAAATTGTTGGGCTTAATAGTTTTTCATTGCTTCAATGCAAATGCATAAATAGCAGTTAGAGAGTCCTAGTGCAATAATTTTGCAGTCATACAAATACAAACATAGAAAATACATATTGGTGCTATGCAAGACAACCACTTTTCTCAACTACACTTATTCTTCAGGATTTTCAAACTTTCACCTTGCCCACTCTTTAACCAACTTTCAAAGGCCTGAAATAAACCCCCAGAGCCCTGATATAGTAGCAAGATTCTGTCACTAAAAGCCTACAATACTTTTTATAGAGCTAGCAATCAACTGACAGCACAGCATTTTTAATTTACTTCACAAGCCTTTTCACATATTTTCTGCAGTTTAATTCATTTAAACTCGTTAACATTTCCATACCTGAACCCTAACAATAAGCTGCTGAAACATTTTCTACTGTCTCAGAATTCCAAAATTAAACATTACCCAAACACCACATTAGCTGGGATGCATGTGTACTGACTCTCGTTCCAGCTTCCCAGATATTCTGGCTGAGAGAAAATGAGAGATGGATGCATGCAGATAGTTACTGAAGATACATACTTATTCATAATAGTGTTCCAAATATGATCATGTGGTGAGGGAAGCACAGTGGCAGAAAGGGAAATCAAACAAGAGCACTCAATTTGACCAAAGCAGTCCTGAATATATGAGACACAAACATCATACTTTTCAATCAATTCGTATTAAAAAACTTGGACGTTCTCTCCGCTCTAACCAAAAAACATGATAAACTGGTATGTAAACTGTGTAAACATTTAGTCAGCTATAGACACATTAATGCTGCATATTGTAGTGGAAAAATGAAGGTTTGTGTTTTGTGATTTCTCACACAATAACCATCCAACCTCAGCCATGCAATCAAGCAGCAGCAAATTGGGAAAGGTCACTGTGGCCACTCTCACTCAAAAGCTAGAAAGGAAGCTACATGAGCAGAAGCCTATGCAAGTGATAGCATATTTTTTGTGTGGCAATTCTTAATTTCTTTACTGGAAATATAAATAACTCACCTCTGGAGCTCTTCCAATTGATCATGCAAGAAGTAATACTCAGCACATAAAATATATAAAGCATTACCTCAAACTCTTCAAGAACAAGCACATAGTGACTACATGCATAATGTACTTTGTTGCCCAGCGATCAGCCTTCCTTTCCAATTGGAAGAAAACATTAAAAAAAACACCCATCATGAAGCTCGAGCGCTACAGGTAATACATCATAGGGGATAGAGCTGGCACTAGTGGTTTCTAATCAAGTGTTCAGGTAGTATAGATCAATTTGCTTAGCAGCAAGGAAAAACAAGAGACAAGGAAATAGTTCATGAATGAATAAAAAGAAATCTTGTACCATTATAAATGATGTGACTAGTATGGAATCTCACTGAATCTGATGAATTCAACTGAATTGCAATGAAGCCAAGGACTACCTTAGCCATACAGGGTTAGATTTTAAAGGTCAAGAGCACTGCAACCGAGATATAGAAATACTCACCAAGAGGCGATAGACCAAGGACACAGAGAGCAAGGCAGCCGACTTTAAATGTCAGTAAGAAGTCCATATTAAAAGGAAGTAGCAAATGAAATTCAGAAATGATAGAAATTACAACATTGAAGCAGAGTCCATAGTGGTCTTCATTATCCACATGAATAGTAGTCCTACCCTATGTGCCCACCCTGTTCCTATATTTCTTTACCCCCCCCTTTCTTTCACCACCTACCTAACCTAGATTTCAAGGAATTTAAGGGAATTGTTAAATACAGGAATCCTGCCAAGGGACTGGAGAAATGATGCTGTGTTATAGAAAGGGATGCAGGATAACCCAGGAACTATAGACTGGTGAGCTTGGTATTAGCAGTGGATAAAATAATAGAGCATCATGAAAGAGATGCATAGCTCGAGGGATAGAGCACAAGCCCCCAAAAGTAGTTAGTTTGTACTATGCCGCCTCCTTGAGTATTGTGTATTATGTACTGCAGGGCAACAATGTTGATAAATGGGATTGTGCACCTGTGCCCTGAGGAAAGACTAATAGGTACTAAGAATGCTGACATGGGAACTACTAGACGAAAAAAGACCCAGGTAAATCTAGTTCACTTTCGACCATCCTGGTAGTTACATGATACAACAATAATGAAGTTGTTGACTAATCATGGCAATCAATCTCTATCAATTAGTCTACAACAGATCCAGACATGAGGCGAGGAAAACCTCCAATGGTGGAGAGCTTTCAGAACTATAGATCAAAGGTCATCCAAACATACTATACTTACCATGTGATGTCTCAGATAGCTCATATACTGCATCCCAAAGTATTATTTTCTGCAAGAAATCTATCCAATTTGCATCTGAATTAATTAACACAATCTGCTTCCACCGTTTCCCTAGGGAGCCTGTTCCATAGATTTACCACTCGCTCGCTGAAATGTTTCCGCAGCTTAGTTTTGAATTTACCTCCCTTCAAACACAGGCTGTGTCCTCTGATTCTACTGTTCTCGGCAAGGTGAAACAGTTCATTATGATCTACATTATCCAGTTCCTTTAGAGTACTAAAACCAGAAATCATATCACCTCTCAACCTTCTTTTTTCCAGTGACACCTTGCCCAATTAACTCAATCGCTCATCATAATCCACTCTCTACATCCCGGCAATTATTCTGTTTTTTTGTCTCCCAGGTGAAGTACTTTGCATTTCTCTACATTAAATTTTACTTGCCACCTGTCTGCCCAATTCCCAAGTATATTTAAATCCTCCTGTAGCTTATCCCGTTCAGCTTTGTATCAACTGCAAATTTAGCCACTGTGCTTGTGACTCCGAGCTCCAGATCATTTGTGAAGATATTAAACAAAAGATGGAAAACATAAAAGAGGTGATCTCACTGAGGGGGAATAGATTAACTTGATCCAAGAGATGTTCACTGTTAGCACAAGCTCTAGGACAAGGGGACACAGATTCATTCTTAGGCAAGAAAAGTGAATACATAATTAAGCTATAACTTCTTCGCACAGAGGGTGCTGAATAGCCTACCAAGAAAGTCAATGGTCTCCTCTATTCTTGTACAGTCTTATGTTTCTAAGGATTTTGGGACATACTGGGACGGGAAGGGTTAGTTAAGTACACCTTGTGAGGTTATGTATAACCATGGTCTCCTGGAGCTTGCTTGATTGTAAAATTCCTTTTCTGACTCCCTTAGACAGAGTTTAGCCTAAAACTGGACAAAGGTTCTCCACACTCCAGCTATCTGTTTTTTTGTCTCCTGTAGGAGTTACCATTACCAGTGATGAGAGGGTTGTGCATGATGTCATAGAGTCAGAGTCATAACGGCACATAAGGAGGCCATTCGGCCCATCAAGTCCTTGCCGGCTCTCTGTACAACAATCCAGTCAGTCCCATTCTCCCGCTCTATCCCTGTAGCCCTGCAAGTTTATTTCCCTCAAGTGCCTATCCAGTCTCCCTTTCAAAATATTGAGTGTGTCCGCTTCCACCACTTCCGTCAGCAACGAGTTCCAGGTCCTCATAATCTACATCCTAGGGTACTTAAGGAAGTGGCCCTAGAAATAGTAGATGCATTGCTGATCATCTTCCAACATTCGATAGACTCTGGAACAGTACCCATGGATTGGAAGGTAGCTAATGTTACCCCACTATTCAAAAAAGGTGGTTGAGAGAAAACAGGGAATTACAGACCGGTAAGCCTGACATCGGTAGTGGGGAAAATGCTAGAGTCCATTATAAAAGATGTAATAGCAGAGCACTTGGAAAACAATGACAGGATCGGACAAAGTCAACATGGATTTACAAAAGGTAAATCGTGCTTGACTAATCTACTGAAATTTTTTGAGGATGTAACCAGTAAAATAGATAAGGGAGAACCAGTGGATGTGGTGCATTTGGGCTTTCGATAAGGTCCTGCATAAGAGATTAGCGTGCAAAGTTAAAGCACATGGGATTGGGGGTAAGGTACTGTCTTGGATAGAGAATTGGTTGGCAGACAGGAAGCAAAGAGTTGGAATAAACGGGTCTTTTTCCTGAGTGGCAGGCAGTGACTAGTGGGGTACCGCAGGGATCGGTCTTGGGACCCCAGCTATTCACAATATATATTAATGATCTAGACAAGGGAACTAGATGTAATATCTCCAAGTCTGCAGACGACACAATGCCAGGTGGACATGTGTGCTGTGAGGAGGATGCAAAGAAACTCCAGTATGATTTGGACAGGTTGGGCGATTGGGCAGATGCATGGCAAATGCTGTATACAGGAAACTTTGTGCTATCCGGCACCGACGGGACCGAGCTGTTGCCGTCCCATCAAAACTGCCGGACAAACCAGCGCTAATGTTGAAACATACGGAGATTTTGAGCTCCGTATCTGGCAACAAACCCGTTGCAACAGCTTCTAAACAGTCGGCCGTACCTTGCAAGCGTCTCTGTAGCTTAGCAACAGCTTCAGCGAGACCTTGCAGAGCCTGGCTGGTGAAAAAAAAACAACGAAAAGAAAAACCTAACGAAACGGCTCCTGATTTTTGCCGGTGGCTCGAGCATTCCGGACAGTTAACCTCCGGATAAACCAAAGTTTCCTGTAATGTGTATAAATGCGAGGTTATCCACTTTGGTGGCAAAAGCAGGAAGACAGATTATTATCTGAACAGCAACAGCTTGGGAAAAGGGGAAGTGCAACGAGACCTGGGTGTCCTTGTGCACCAGTTGCTGAAGGTAAGCATGCAGGTGCAGCAGGTGGTTAAGAAGGCAAATAGTATGTTGGCCTTCATAGCGAGGATTCGAGTACAGGAGCAAGGATGTCTTGCTGCAGTTGTACAGGGTGAGACCACATCTTGAGTATTGTGTACAGTTTTGGTCGCCTTATCTGAGGAAGGATGTTCTTGCAAAGGAAGGAGTTCAGCAAAGATTCTCCAGGCTGATACCTGGGATGGCAGGAATGACGTATGAGGAGAGATTGGGTCGACTGGGCTTATACTCGCTGGAGTTTAGAAGAATGAGAGGGGATCTCATTGAAACTTATAAAATTCTGACAGGACTAGACAGACTAGATGCAGGATGTTCCCGATGGTCGGGGAGTCCAGAACCAGGGGTCACAGTCTAAGGATAAGGGGAAGGCCATTTAGGACAGAGATGAGGAGGAATTTCGTCACCCAGAGAGTGGTGAACCTGTGGAATTCTCTACCACAGAAGGCAGTAGAGGCCAATTCATTAAATATATTCAAGAAGGAGTTGGATATATTTCTTAAGGCTAAAGGGATCAAGGAATATGGGGAGAAAGCAGGGACAGGGTACTGAATTTGGATGATCAGCCATGATCGCATTGAATGGCAGAGCCGGCTCGAGGGGCCGAATGGCCTACTCCTGCTCCTATCCTCTATGTTTCTATGTCTCACCACTCGCTGCGTAAAAAAGGTTTTCCTCACATCCTTCCTGTATCTCTTGGCCAAAACCTTAAATTTGTGTCCCCTAGTCCTTGTACCATCAACTAGTGGGAACAGCCTTTCCCCGTCTAGCCTATCCAACCCCGTCATAATCTTGTACACCTTTATCAAATCACCCCTCAACCTCCTTTGCTCTAATGAAAACAAATCCAGCTTCTCCAACCAGTCCTTGTAGCCAAGATCCCCCATCCCCAGAACTATTCTGGTAAATCTCCTCTGAACTGCCTCAAGTGCATTCACATCCTTCCTAAAGTGTGGTGACCAGAACTGGACGCAATATTCCAGTTGTGGCCTAACCAGCGCTTTATAAAGGTTCAGCATAACTTCTCTACTTTTGTACTCAATACCTCAATTTATGAAGCCCAAGATCCCATACGCTTTGCTAACCACTCTCTCAATATGCCCTGCCACCTTCAGAGACCTATACACATTAACTCCCAGGTCCCTCTGTCCCTGCACACTCTTTAAAACTGTGCCATTAAGTGTATATTGCCTCTCCCTGTTCCTTCCGCCAAAATGCATCACCTCACACATCTCTGTATTAAATTCCATCTGCCACTTGTCTGCCCGTTCTGCTAGCCTTTCTATGTCCTGTTGCAGTCGATTGGTATTATCATCGCTGTTTACCACATCCCCAGGTTTGGTGTCATCGGCAAATTTAGAAATTCTACTGTATGCCAATATCCAGGTCATTTACTGTATATATATCAAAAAAAAACAGTGGCCCCAGCATTGACCCTTGGAGAACACCACTGTCTACCATCCTCAAGTCTAAAAAACAACCATTTACCACAACTTGCTGTTTTCTGTCCGTAAGCCAATTCCTTATCCAAGCTGCCACTGACCCACCTATTCCATGAGCCTCAATTTTGTTAACCAGCCTTCTATGTGGTACTTTGTCAAACGCCTTCCGAAAATCCATGTAGACAACACCCATTACATTCCCTTCATCAATCCTCCCTGTTACTTCATCAAAAAATTAAATTAGATTAGTCAAGCACGATCTGCCTTTTACAAATCCGTGTTGGCTCTCCTTAATTAGCTCCAAGTGCCAGTTAATGTTTTCCTTGATTATTGTTTCTAAAACTTTACCCACCACTGATGTTAAACTGACCGGCCTGTAGTTACTAGGATTGTCCTTACACCCTTTCTTGAACAATTTGCCACTTTCCAATCCTCAGGCACCTCCCCCGCATCTAGGGAAGATTGGAAAATTATGGCAAGCCCTTCCGCTATCTCCTCCCCCAATTCCCTTCGCAACCTGGGATGCAAGCCATCTGGACCAGGCGACTTATCCACACTAAGCATACCCAGCCTTTCTAGTACATCCGGTCCATCAATTTTCACCCCTTCCATTGCTTCTACCTTTTCCACTTCTGATATTTTGTCAGCATCCACCCCCTTAGTAAACACCAATACAAAGTACTCATTGAGTATTCTAGCCTTACCATGCGCCTCTAAGCATACATCACCTTATTTGTCCCGAATAGGTCCCACCCTGCCTCTTACTACCCGCTTACTGTTTACATGCCGGTAGAAGATTTTTGGGTTCCCTTTTATGTTAACCGCCATTCTACTCTCATATTCTCTTTGCCAATCTTATTTTAATTTTCACTTCCTCTCAACTTACTGTATTTGGTCTGGTTCTCCCTTGAAGAATTCACCTGACATGCATCATACACCCTCTTTTTTGTTTCATCATCTTCTCTATCTCCCTCGTCATCCAAGGAGCCCTTGCTTTGGTTCCCTTACCCTTCTCTCTTGTTGGAATGTACCTAGCCTGTGCTTGGAACATCTCCGCCTTAAAGATCACCCATTGTTCCGTTACAGTTTTTCCTGTCAGTCTTTGGTTCCATTTTACCTTGGCTAAATTCTTTCACATCCATTGAAGTTAGTCCTATTCCAGTTTAGAAGTTCCACTCTAGATTGTTCCTTGCTCCTCTCCATTGCTAATCTAAATCTTATGATACGATGATCACTCGTACCCAAGTGTTCTCCCACAGATACTTGGTCGACCTGGCCCACCTCATTCCCCAGCACCAGATCCAGCAATGCCTCCTTCCTAGTTGGGCTATTCTCCTGAACACATTTCAGAAATTCCTCCCCCTCCTTTCCCTTTACCCTAGCATTATCCCAATCAATATTTGGGTAATTAAAGTCCCCCAATATCACCACTCTATAGCTCTTGCATATCTCTGTGATTTCCCTGCAGATTTGCTCCTCTACCTCTCTCTCACTATTTGGAGGCCTATAGAATACCCCCAATAGCATGATCATACCCTTTTTGCTCCTCAACTCTAACCAAATGGATTTGGTCCTTGTTCCCTCAAGAACATCCTCCCTTTCCAACACTACAATGTCTTCCTGAATCAGCACTGCCACCCCACCTCCCTTTTTTCCTTCCCTATCTTTTCAGAACACCTTGTCCTCTTGAATATTAAGTGCCCAGTCCTCACCGTTTTTAAGCCACGTTTCCGTTATTGCCACAACATCATATTGCCACACGGCTAATTGTGCTCGTAGCTCACCAACCTTATTCACCACACTCTGTGCTTTTACGTACATGCATTCTAAACACATTTTTTAATTTTTTGTAGGTTGCAATATCTAACTGACAGGGTGAGGTGAGCATTGAATCGTATTTTATTTTCGTAATGACATTAAAGTGCAAAATATTTGCAAAAAATCTTGATTATGGTCATCATCTGGCATTTATATAGATTTTAAATTTTGATCATAATAAAGAAGCTCACACTTTAAAGGTTTTTAAATTTCAATCTGAAAAGATTTGTTACAACTGTGTTTAAATGAAGAGTATTTACCATTATTTGTTAAATGAGATTATTGTGTTCAGATTTTGAAAAGAAATTAAAGTACTTCTGCTTTGTTCAAATTTTTTTTTTTTTAATGTAATGGTTTGTGGGTCACCTCATATTACAAATTCCCAAACATAGGTGAAAACTCACATATATTCCTAATTCCAAGTAATGCCCGTCAACTCTTAAGAGGTTAGCTTCCCGAGGGGAGAAGCAGGAGATCTGCGCTCGACTATGATTATTCACCATCACTCATCTAACCAATCTTGCCTCTCCATAATCCTTCAACTTGTCGGTCCCACCAGGCTCACTTCTTCCAGAATCTGAGAATCCCTTTAATCTGGCTTCTACACTGCTCCAAGTACAGAGGTCCCAGTGAAAGTTACTTATGGCATGCTCAGTAACTGAGTGGCACGTTATCCCTCCTTGTCCTTTTGACCATTCCGGAGCATTCAACACCACTGACAACTCCATACTTATCCAACATCCCTCCTCCAGGGGATGCCCATGCTTGGTTCCAATCCTACCTGTCCTAACATGGCCAATAGATCTCCAGCAATGGCTTCTCACAAACCTGCATGGTCTCCTCCAGAACGTCTCAAGGTTTTATCTTTGACTCCCGCTGAAACGCTGTGCCTCAGACATTAGCCACAGTCATGGGGTCAGTTTCCAGGAATATGGAGACAATTCTCAGGTTTACTTCTCCACCACCACTAGCCTTGATTCTACAACCACTTCAACTTTGGCATACTTTTGACATGGATGAGCCAGACATTCTCCAATTGAATACCGGGAAAACCGAATCCATCTTATTCAACTTTCCCAAAAACGATGTCCTCAACTACTTGCTTAAGCTTAACCAGACAGTAATCAACCTCTATGTTAGGCCACAATTAGGATACTGTGTCCAGTGCTGAGCACCTCATTTTAGAATAAGGGTCAAGGCCTTGGAGATGGTACAAAAGAGATTCATTAAGAGGACACCAGGGATGAAAGGCTTTAGTTATGAGAAAAGAAAAGACTTGTATTTATATATTTTGCGCCTTTCACGACCACTGGATGTCCCAAAGCACTTTACAGCCAACAAAGTACTTTTGAAGTGTAGGAAACGCAGCAGCCAAGTCACACACAGCAAGCTCCCACAAACAGCAATGTGATAATGACCAGATAATCTGTTTTTGTTATGTTGATTGAGGGATACACATTGGTTAGGACACCGGGGATAACTCCCCTGCTCTTCTTCGAAATAGTGCCATGGGATCTTTTATGTCCACCTGAGAGAGCAGACGGGGCCTCGGTTTAATGTCTCATCCGAAAGACGAATGAGGAGAGACTAGAGACTGGGGCTCTTTTCATTAGAAATTAGAAAGTTAAGAGGAGATCTGACGGAGTTGTTCAATATTATGAAGGATTTTGATGAGGTAAATTGGGAAAATCTATTTCCACTGATCACCAAGTCGATAACATGGGAGCATAAATTTAAGATCAACACCAAAAGAACGAAGGAGAGGGTAGGATCAATTATTTTTATGCAGAGGGTTGTTATGACATGGAAAGTCCAACCAGAAAGAGTGGCAGAAGTAGAATTCAGAATAGCTCTTAAAAGGAAAGTGGATAAATATTTGAAAAAAAACATTTGAAAGAGTACGGGGAAAGAGTAGGTGAATGGGCCAACCTGCTTTCTTTTGGGATGTAGAATTCTATGTTTAACCCTGAGCAGGGCTTCAAATCTCATTCTACCCATTATCCACCATGGTTGCCACAATAAAATTTTAGTTTGTTAGGGCCAATGGTATTAGTGGTGCTCTCCTCTCAGGGAGAACGCTGGCACAATGTATTTTTTGCTGGAGACACTTTTCAAAAAGAGTCTTACTTCCACCTCTCAAACAATGCCTGCTTCTACTGCCGAAACCCTTATTCACATTTTTGTTACCTCAAAAGTCAAACTTCGACAATGTCCTGCTCACCAGCCTCCACCAAACACAAACTCAACTCATCCAACCTCTATTGACTGCATCACGTCCCTCACTAAGTTCCACTTCCCCATCACCCCTGTCCTCAACCACTTCCATTGGATCTCCAACATATATCGAAAATCCCTATCTTCAAATTCCTCTATGGGTCTTTTCCCACCCCATCTTTGCATATTCTAACAAATGTCCTTTGATACACTCATTTTGACCATTTGTGTATCCTTCTGCCTTTTCTCAGTCTGTGACAGAGCCTTCAGCTGCCTTGGCCCTATGCTGTGGAGCTCCCTTCCTAAATCTCTGCTTTTTTATTTTTTCTCCCTACTTCTGAAAGCTTCCTTTTCAACCATGCTTTTGGCCATGTATCCAACACTTCTACTACCGCTCAATATCCATTTTGCCAATGCAAAGCGCCTTTGGACATTTTATCACGTTAGACACTATATGAATGCAAGTTGTTGTTTAATGTCTAATGGAAACTGCCTTCTCTTCGCTACAAGTATAATTTCAGTACACACATTGGGTTGGTAATTTAACAGCCTGGCTCATTAATTAAAGACACTGGTAAAAAAAAAAGTAGTCAAGATTTTACTGTCCAGATTAGAACTGAATGTGATCTTGGTTTTCAGTAACCAAGTGAAACTTCAGAATGGTGTTCAATGGAAAAAGAACAGACACTCAAGATTTGCATGCCACAGAAGTAGGAAAAAAAATATTGTATCATCCTTAAATCTCAGAATTTAAATTTGTTTAAAGTTGAAAATGTATCTAATGTGTAGGCATATCAAACTGAAAATAGGGTTATTTCCATCCCAAATCTAATGTCTACGCACAATAACAACCAGGTGGCCAGGCCACACATCAGGGAACCAAACGCTTCTTAAAAACTGCATCCTCAGAAAATACAATTGTAATCTAGTTTGCGTTGTTATGCTTAAAATTGATGTTTATCCAGATACTTTCTCCGCCTGTCCAAGGCTTTACGTGTATTGAAAATTTACTGATGGATACAAATGAACATTAACAAAAAAAAGTGATCAGCTTATTTGTTCAATTATGTAGAATGCAAATACACTAACTGCCTAAACCAGAAACCAAACTTAAAATGGTGGCGAGTTACTTTTCAAAGACTACTAAATATCTTGATCTTCTACAGATTCTAGCACCACACAAGCCTCAGCAGAACATGCATTACAACATTGTCTGCTTCAAGGTGATTTTAAGATTGACAAGCTATTCACAAATTGAAAATTCAATTATTTCTATACCAGATGATTAAAGTGATTTTTCTGTGATAGCAAAGTATTCTCTAACAACTTTGAAAATCAGGCGTCAGCCTTGGCACTCTCACCTCAAAGTCAGAAGTTTGTGGGTTCAAGTCCAGAGACTTGAGCATAAAATCTAGGCTAACACTCCGGTGCAGTATTGAGGGAAGTGCCGTCTTTCAAATGAGACGTTAAACCGAGGCTCCATCATCCCTGTGAGGTGGATGTAAAAGATCCCATGGCACTATTTCAAAGAAGAGCACTGGAGTTCTCCCCGTTGTCCTGACCAATATTTATCCTTCAACCAACATCTGGTCATTATCACATTGCTGTTTGTGGCACCTTGCTGTGTACAACAACAACAACATGTATTTATATAGCGCCTTTAACGTAGTAAAACATCCCAAGGTGCTTCACAGGAGTATTATAAGACAAAAAATTTGACACCGAGCCACATAAGGAGAAATTAGGGCAGGTGACCAAAAGCTTGGTCAAAGAGGTAGGTTTTAAGGAGCGTCTTAAAAGGAGGAGAGAGAGGCAGAGGGGTTTAGGGAGGGAATTCCAGAGCTTAGGGCCTAGGCAACAGAAGACACGGCCACCAACGGCTGAGCGATTATAATCAGGGATGCTCAAGAGGGCAGAATTAGAGGAGCGCAGATATCTCGGGGGGGATTGCGGGGCTGAAGGAGATTACAGAGATAGGGAGGAGCGAGGCCATGGAGAGATTTGAAAACAAGGATGAGAATTTTGAAATTGAGGCGTTGCTTAACCGGTAGCCAATGTAGGTCAGTGAGCACAGAGGTGATGGGTGAATGGGACTTGGTGCGAGTTAGGATACGGGCAGCCAAGTTTTGGATGACCTCAAGTTTACGTAGGGTAGAATGTGGGAGGCCAGCCAGGAGTGGAATTAGTCAAGACTAGAGGTAACAAAGGCATAGATGAGGGTTTCAGCAGCAGATGAACTGAGGCAAGGGCCACTTCATCAACCACTAACATTTTCAAAAATAAAGAAGAAAAAAAGAGAACTTTTGAGGCTTTACTGGCCCAGGCTATGAAGCTGTGCGACTGAAACCAACAGCTTTGTTTGACTCCTATTATATGCATTTAGAATTTTGCCCTGTAGCACTGTAGTTTGTAAATGAATAGTAGGATGTACAAAGATTGTGTAGAATAGGGATTTGAGAACCCATATTACGTTTCTTGAGAAGTTACTAAAGGCTCACAGTATGTACTGTTTTCTTCCCACTGATGTGCATCACAAACATTTGATCTTTCTTAACAGCAAACAGCATTTTTCCAAACAGAAACTTGCCCGATTGGAAATTCATATTTCAACCAGAAATACAGATTTGAAACTTTGAACATAGTTAAGTGACCCAGTTTAATTCCCTACTTTACCACATTCACAATCTCACCCTCTGGAGGCAGGTATCCTACCCATTTTGTTGCAAGAGTTGAGAAACCCAGGATACCACAAGCTGATGAAGGAAATTAGCCATTACAGTACCCTCACAAACTACACTTAGTAACAAATTATTCTTGAAATCATATCCTTTAAAGCAAGGATGTCCAAGTTTTTCACTTTATGAGCCGCATAGGTGCACAGCATGGAGCTGCAGGAGCCACCAATAAAATTTAAATCCATGCTCCCATGAATTTGCATATCTCAAGTTTCTGATACTAATCAATCTTGGTATTCTGGCTTTGGATTTGTCTATCCAGAAAGTAACAGTACCAAAAACAGTTCTTTCCAAACCTCCAGGTCCACAAAGTTCAAACAGGTTAAACCAGGAAATAAGGAATACAAGCATAAATAGGATTGAGTTACCTGAACTTCAAGGCTGGATTGCCGGGGTTCAGGGACATTTCTGGTTTAAAGGAAATTATTTATAACATGCTATACATAATACACAATTATTCCTATTCACATTGGGGTGCAGTTCTTGTATGCTTAGAAAGTGAGCGTCATCAGACAAGGCTATTCCACCATTATTATTGGAGGGATGGAACCACAACCAAGCAATGTCCAGTGTTCATATGATGTTCGCACCTTCCCTTCCAGCAGTGATCAGAATTGGGAACTTTGGCAACTGTGGCATTAGTTTAACTTATGGATACTGATACTAACTATAGCAACCTCACAGCCATTCCAGCCAACATCAGCTAACTATTCACTACAAAATAGTTGCACCTGTTAATGTTTAAATAGCTATGCCATGCTTGTCAAAGGTTTTTTTAATCATGCCCATGGCAAGTTCTTGGATGTTGGGCCTAAGGCTTTCTGGGGGAGAAATTCAGTATCGCCACGTTTGGGGCGTTATACTCGAGCGGGCGCGACATTTAGCGCCCGGCGCTAATTATCGCCACCTACTGCTAAATTGACCTGCTTCGCCCCAGGAGGTGCTTGGAGCGCTAAAACAGGCGCTGCACGACTGTCCTAAGGCGCTAAGCCGGAGAAGCGAGGCGCTACCACCGAGGGCGGGCGCAGCACAGGTGCGGCCAGTTAGCGATTGCACACAGACACGCTGGCGCCAGTCAGCTCTTAAAGGGGAGGTTCGATCTTGGATTGCAGCCACACCCTGCGCATCGGAGCCCTGATTCTCGGCCTGGACAGACCTGCTGCCACATTCTAATGCCTTGGACCATGGAGAGGGCCAGGGAGCGAGCGCAGCGGTTCAGTGAGGGGGCCCTGCAGGTTCTGGCTGGCGCAGTGGAGCGCAAGCGATCTATCCTGTTTCCGGACAGTGGCAGGAGGCCGCTGCCCAACGACTATCGCAAAGCTTGGCGGGAGGTGGCTCACAGTGACCTCCAGCAACATGGTGCCTAGGACCTCTGTGCAATGCAGGAAGAAGTTCAACGACCTCACTCGGGTTGTCAGGGTGAGTACCCTTTTCAGTATCCTCTTCATCCCTGCATGTGCACTTCACTTATGGCCAAAGGGTCCTGAAAGCCCCAATGCCCAGCCCTCATCCAACACCTATGGGCCTTTCATGAAACTCACACGCACATTCAGCACTTTACACACTAAGGGCTATTCGACCACGGGAGGCAGTGCAGCCAAGATCAGGGCTTCACACTGTACTCAGAGCCCGTCCTCTCTTTTGCAGGGCAAGCTGGCCCATAACAGGAGACAGCAGCAACGGACCGGGGGAGGCCGGCCTCACCTTCAAGACCTCAGCGATCTGGAGCAGCGAGTCCAGCGGATTATGGCAGGCCGGATGATTGGCCCCGTCGCCACTGGAGATGCCGAACCCGTTCTGGACAGCAATGGTAAGGTCATCACCTTTTTGACCTCTCTCCTTCCACTTGTGCCTCACACCAGCATCCTTTGCCACTATTGAACCAATACAGTGCATTGCAGCACTCCTGCCTCCCTCGCTGCTGCCCTGTCCTCACGCTAAAGCAACTCTTGTACCTCCCTGCTTTCAGAAGCTGATTCGCCAGGTGAGGAGGCGGGCCCTCCAGCTGCCACTGTGAGTGATTCTGAAGGCGAGGAGGAAGAGGAAGCCAGACCATCAGTGCCACCCTCAGCCGAGGCAGCCCATGGCCATAATGGGGACACGTCTTCCCTGGAGGGGAGCGGGGGGGGGGGGGGGGGGGGGGGGGGGGGGGGAGGGTCTGAGAAGGGTGAAGCTCCGGGGCCCAGCGGGCTGCAGCAACGCTGGGGGGGGGGGGGGGGGGGGAGGTAAGGGAAGCTCGGCGGCCTTCTCCCCAGAGGGAGAGTCTGGCCTCCAGTCCTGCTACAGTGAGCGCAGAAGAGGTGCAGCTCCTCGATGAAATGGGCGCCCAGGCGGAGCAGAGGCACATTGAGCTCATAGCTGCAGTGGCAAGGATGCCCGAATCTATTGAGTCACTGGCAAGGGGTGTCCAGGACTTCGGCGCAGCACTGGCAAGGAGTCTGCAGGACTTCAGTGCAGCACAGGCAGCTTCCACGCAAGTGCTTAGTGGTGCAATGCAGTCAGTGGCTGGTCTGATGCAGACGCAGATTGAGGCCACACTAGCACTCACAGCTGCCACCCTCGCTGGATCGGGCACGAATCGCCGGGGCCCTCGCCGCGCTGCAGCAGGCCAGCAGTCTGTGCTTCAGCAGATTGCTCCGCATGCTGCAGTGCTGCCCCGTGGGAGTGCCAGTGTGTCGTCCGACCAGGGAGTGGCTGTCCTCTTGTCAGGATGGCAGCATTTCTGCTACCAACACTGTCACTTCTCCACTGCAGCTGCCACCACCCGTAGGACAGACTGCTGCCGCCCAAGCAGAGTTGGAGCAGTCAGCAGCCGGGCCCTCCAGGCCCAGAGCTGGTCCAGGCCGTACCTCAAGGGCATCTACCGACTCACTATCTGACACTCAGCAGCCTTCCCCCAGCCTTGCTGCAGCCACTGGGGTCCCATTGTGGAGGAGCTGCAGGGTGGGAAGGGGCCAATCTCGCCAGCGAAGCAGATCACCCTTGAAGGGCAAAAAGTACGAGGTGTGGCAAAATGCTGTTAATTTTTTTATTGAAGGCCGAGGATCGTGGTCATTTTTTGTTTACTCTTTTGTTCATTGTCTCCAGGTTGAGAGAGCCAGTTATGTGTCTGACTGCGTTTTTGGGGTTTCTCTCTATTACTTTGTCATGCGGGAAGGGCACACAGTTTGTTAAATAAAGAAGTGTCTTTATTCAGATTGTGCATGTTTACTATTTGTTGCCTTGACCGGCTCAGGGGTTGCAGAACGGTTCCATTCATGTTCTTTCAATGGCACAAGCCATTCCCCCAGAGGGGGCCTAGAACCAACTTGCACTAAGCTGCTGACGGACGGCCCTTGCACTTTGCGCCTCCCTCCCATCTTGGTGCTCCTCCTCCTCCTCCTCTGCTGGTGCTCCAATGTCTGGTGGCAGTGGCTGAGTCCTGAGGATTGCCAGGTTATGCAGCATGCAGCACACTACAACAAAATGGGAGACTCGCTCAGGTGAGTACTGAAGGGCTCCCCCGGAATGGTCCAGACAGCTGAACCGTTGCTTTAGCACGCCGACTGTGTGCTCAATTATGTTCCTGGTCGCTTGATGGCTCTCATTGTATCATTCTTCAGCAGGGGTGCTGGGCGCACGGAGCGGGGTCATCAGCCAGGTGCACAGAGGATAGCCCTTGTCCCAGAGAAGCCAGCCTCCTGGGCGAGCCGGGGCTTCGAAAAGGTCTGCCACAGAAGTCTGGCGCAGGATGAAGGCGTCGTGGCTGCTGCCTGGAAAGCGGGCATTGACAGCTAGTATCAGCTGTCTGTGGTCACACACCAACTGGACGTTCCGGTTGCGGTAATCCTCGGCATTCTCTTGCGGCGCCCGCAAAGCCACATGCGCGCAGTCAATGGCGCCCTGGACCATGAGGAAGCCCACTATTCTTGCAAATCCCATTGCGCGCTCTTGCTGCTTGTCCAGGGTCATGGGGAAGGAAATGTACTGACTTCTCCTTTTAAAGAGGGCATTCGTGACTTGGTGGATGCAGCAATGCACCGCGAACTGGGAGACATTGGCAATATCCCCAGTAGTGGATTGGAAGGAGCCGGTGGCATAGAAGTTGAGAGCCACTGTCACCTTCACTGCCACCGACAGAGACGTCCTGCTCCTCAGTTGAGGCTGCAGATCTGGCTGAAGCAGGTGGCAGAGCTCAGCGACCACCTCCCTGCTGAATCGAAGCCTCCGCAAACACTGCTCCTCAGACATGTTGAGGTAGGAGAACTGTTGGCGGAATACCCTGGGAGGGTAAGACCTCCTGTGCCGACGCCTGTTGGCCCTCCTCCGTCTGGCCATGATTGGCATTCTCTCTCGGCGTCTCTGAGCCCTCTCAATGCAATGGAGAAACCCAACGTTTCCACCCATTGCAGCCCTTATAGTATGTGGCCACTCAAGGTTATGCCAGTGAAAAATCAAACCAACTACAAAGTTCTGGGCCGAAGCCAGAAGTACCTCTGCGAGCGCTGACTCAATGCAGAAAGCTCTCTCCCTTTGTCTCTCTGCAAATCGCTCTCTCTCTCACACAGCAGTGGTCCAAAAATGGCTACCACAAAGAAGCCAGGAACAGCCCCCTTTAAATAGCACCCCCCCAGCCCCACAGCGACTGGGAACCGTTCCAGTCAACCAGTCGCTGGGAGCGCCAGGCGGAAAGGAGGGGGGCGCCACTGAAGTTCCGGTTCGGGGCGCTCCAAGGGCGTTGCGCCATGAAATGACGTCAGGATCTGCGCGCGCAGCTGAGCAGGCGTTGCGGTTTTGAGCTGCCGCTAAATGTCCGCTCAATTTCGCGAGAGGCGCAGGTCTCGCCGCGCCCGGGCGCTAACCGCATCGCGCCCCACTTATCGCCCTCTTAAGGCGCTAACAGGTGGCGCTAACAACTGAATTTCTCCCCCACTGAGTCTTAATGGCTCGGTATCACAATGCAGTGTATTTGCCCACCATGTCACCAGGGAAACTCACTCATTATTCAAAGAGACATCCAAGTTAAACAATTAACACAGATAAAACAGTGAAAATCACCTTAGATATGTTGCAATTGTGGGGGCAACATGGGAAATGACAAGTGGTATTAACATGGAAATTTATTTTATTTCTTTAGTCAGACCACTGTTCACCACTTTTGTTGGCAAGATCAGCAAGTATCAGCCTAGGCTCAGTGTTAACATTTTTGCCTCTGATTTAGACGGTTGTGGGTTCAAGCCCCACTCTCAGTCATTTGACACAATCTGGTCCAATACTTCAGTGCAGTACTGAAAGAAAGAGTGATGCACTGTCAGGTGCTGTCTTTTGGATGAGGCATTAACCCGAGGCCCCACTTGCCCCTGCCCTCAGTTGGACGTAAAAGATCTGATGGTACAATGAACTCGGTTCTCCCAGTGTCTTGAGCAATACTTTTGCCTCACCCAACATCACTAAAACAGGTTATCTCATCATTGTCTTGTTACTGTGTGTGGGATCTTGCTGTGTGCAAATTGATTACCACATTTCCTACATTACAACAGTAGCTACATTAAAGTACTTCACTGGCTGCTTTGGGATGTCTTGAAAGATGTTATATAAATGAACGAAAGTCCTTTCTTTCTTCCAAATCCAATACCTTTATCACAACAGGAGACGACTGAACCCAGTTTTTCATGGCTGTACAATTCTACTTATCCCGATAAAGGAGACAGGTTTAGTAGTGAAAGTGCTAAGAGTTGACATATGGGCCAGAATCCTAACAAAACCCCCCAATTTCAAAGCTGCATATTCCTTTCTAACAGCCTTACACCCAAGTGGGAATCAGTACCAGGCGCTCATCCTGCCAAATAATGCGCCAAGAGGCACGAGGCGCACGCGCAGTCTGCAGCACCGCGGGGGGAAAACGGCGGGGAGGGGCTGCACAAGAGAGTCTGAGCACCCTTTCCTCGCGCCGCGTGACAAATTACTGCTTGAAAAAAAGAAAGCAAGCCTCTAACCATCGCCATGTTCGACAACAGAAAGATTGTAGAAATGTTCGCATTTCTCCCTTTTTATAAAAAAAATATAAACTGACCCTCACAATGAGGGAGCTTCCGCGCGCTCCCTGCCCTCTCCTTCCCCCCGCGCGCTCCCTCTGCCCTCTCCCCGCGCGAGATCCCTCTGCCCTCTTCCCTCCCCCCGCGCGCTCCCTCTGCCCTCTTCCCTCCCCCCGCGCGCTCCCTGCCCTCTTCCCTCCCCCCGCGCTCCTTGCCCTCTCTGGCGCTGTGTATCCCACCAGCGCGCGCACGCGCCAAACGGCTTCTTTTCGCAGCCGGGGAGCGGTGTGACGCTGGGGCTCGTTATTTGGCAGGGCGTTATTGTGACAGGAGAAATACCGGCCTTGAAACACAACAACGGTGAGAACACCCAGCGCCGTTTCCGAGACAACCAAACAACCACACGTTTCCTTTTGGAAAACATCTGTGAATCGAACTCTCTTCTCCCCACCCCACCCTGGAAGAATATTCCAGACACGTCCCCCCCAACACACACCCCAGCTCTAGCGCAGAATCGGCCACTGCTAATGTTTGTTGAACCGTCTCCTAAACAATGATCCTGCAAAGAGGCGCTCAAAAAAAACTACTCCCCGGCTTCCACTAACCATCGCTCCGTTTGATTTCGACGTAAATCCCGATTTGGACCTTTCCAAAATTGACTGCCATGCTTTATCCGCTACCATTCGTTGCACGATATCACCGTTGGTAGAAGATATTTAATCGTTAAGTTTCCAGACACTTCCCCGTATTCGCTCTATACTGTTACCGGGAGGCGAGCGCCAGAAAGAGACAGACCAACAGCACTGCGCATGCTCAGTAACCTCCCCTCAGCCATCGCCTCATCATCATCATAAGCATAAAGGCAAAGTGGTTCCTTTTCCTGAATCGTGTCATTTAATGCTACGCCGACAAAAATAAATAATATTGGCTCACTCGACTTCAGTTATCTCCTCAATTTAAAGAGTTGAGGAACCAGGCTCAGTTTTTTTGTTAGCTACAGTGAAGCATAATAAGGATCAAGGCAGTAACTCCAGTGGCTGGAGATGTATCTAGCACAAAGGAGGATGGTTGTGGTTGTTGGAGGTCAATCATCTCAACCCCAGGACATCGCTTCAGGTTCCTTAAAACAGCCTAGGTCCAACTAGTATAGATGCATTTAAGGGGAAGCTAGATAAGTAAATGAGAAAGAAATAGAAGGGTATGCTGATAGGGTTAAATGAAGTATGGTGGGTGTTGGATCCGTGGTTCAGTGGATATGCTATTACTAAATAATCACACGGATGTTGTACATTAACAAATAACAGGTCTTTACTGGAGGAGGGTAATCTCTAGACTGGGGGTACAGAGGCATGCGCAAAGCTTATATACCGGTGTGGTCACTGCCGGTACTACAGTATACAGGAGCTGTAAAAGTAGTTCTGATTTAAAGGCACATACACTACAATTCATCCCCTTTTAGATTAGTAATACCCCTAATATTCAAATAACAATTAACATTTCAACATGTACATTAAACAACAAAAGTCCATTTATAGATTCAGTCTTTGGGGCGGCTTCCTGACCCTTTCGGGATAGCGCCTTTCCAGAGGTTCTTGTTCTTGGTGCAGAGGCGATTCTGACCCCATTTCATCGGGTAGTTCATCGGGTTCCATTGCTACTGGGTCTGAAGTAGATGCTACCGGTATGTTGGGTTCATCCCCAGGTACTCGAGACATGGGATTGACGCGTTCCTGTGACGCTAAGATCTGATCGACGTGGCGTCTCACAATGTTCTCCCCGACATCCAGTGTGTACATTAATGGCCCCTGCCTTGTACATATCGTTCCGGGTTGCCACTTCTCTGTTCGATAGTCCCGGGCCAAGACTGGTTGCCCTACATTGAAGCTCCTTGTCGGCTTCTCATTGATGTGCTGGAATTGTTTGTCCTCAACATTTCTTCGCACATTTGGTCTGAGCAAGTCCAGACGAGATCTCAACCTTCGGTTAAAGAACATCATGGCCGGGGTCTGGTTGGTAACTGCATGTGTCGCGTTTCGGTAGGCTAATAAGAAATTGTCCATCTTATGCTGTAGTGGAATTTCATCGTCGCACATGGCCTTTATTGCCTTCTTAAAGGTTTGTACGAACCTCTCAGCCAATCCATTTGTGGCTGGATGATACGGGGCGGATGTGTAATGCCTTACCCCATTCCTTTTCATGAATTTTTGGAACTCGTCGGACACAAACTGTGGTCCATTATCAGAGCAAATCTGCTCTGGCAAACCGTTTCTGGCAAATATGGTCCGTAGGACTGCAATCGTTTTCTCTGTAGTGGTTGAAGACATTTTTATCACCTCAGGCCACTTTGAATGAGCATCCACTGCTATTAAGAACATTGAGTCCATGAATGGACCAGCGAAATCAATATGCACCCGTTGCCATGGAGAGCAGGGCCACTCCCATGGGTGTAGAGAGGCATGTGGTGGTGCATTTTGGACCTTCTGGAATCCTAAGCAGCTCTTAGTTAGGTCTTCGATTTGTTGATCGATTCCCGGCCACCACACATAAGCCCTAGCAAGGCTTTTCATTTTCACTCCCCCCAGATGACCTTCATGTAGCTCATTTAGCACTCTCTCCCTTAACTTGGGTTGAATCATCACTCTGGATCCACACATCACTGTCCCCTGGCATACTGACAGCTGTTCTCTTCTGGATGAGAATGCTGGCAACAGTGAGTTGCCATGTGTTGGCCATCCCCTCACCGTCAATTCATATACCCGTGACAGCGTCGGATCATTGTGGGTCTCCTTCTCTATATCCGCGTTTGTTACTGGCAATCGTTCAATTATTGATGAATAAAATATCTCGATAGGGTCCACTGCTGGTGCTTCCTCCACAGTAGGCAGTGGCAGGCGCGATAACCCATCAGCGTTCCCATGCTGTTTCGTGCCTTTATATTCTATTTCATATTGATTCGCCCCTAGAAACAGGGACCATCTTTGTAACCACTGTGCAGTCATCACTGGAACGCCCTTCTTAGGATTAAAGATGGAGACAAGTGGTTGGTGGTCAGTCAGCAAGGTGAACTTCTGCCCATGCAGATAGTGGTTGAATGTTTTTACTCCCCATACTAGGCTGAGGGCCTCCCTGTCAATCTGGGCGTAGTTGCGCTCGGCTGAGGTTAGTGACCGAGACGCAAAGGCTACTGGCCTCTCCAACCCGTCTGGGAATTTGTGCGACAGCACCGCTCCAATACCGTAGGGTGATGCATCACATGCCAAACGAATTGGTAGTGCTGGGTTGAAATGGGCCAACACCTCTTTTGATGTGATCAATTCTTTACACTTCTGGAAAGCTCGTCTACGTTCGTCATCCCACTTCCATGGTACCCCTGTTTGCAGTAGGGTGTTCAGCGGGTGTAATACCGTAGACAAATTTGGTAAGAACTTATGGTAGTAGTTTACCAGCCCGAGGAACGACCTCAGTTGTGACACATTTTCTGGTGCTGGAGCCTTGACTACTGCCTCAATCTTGTCAGGGGACTTATGTAACCCCTCTTCATCGATGACGTGGCCACAATACGAGATCTGTTTCTGGAAAAACTCACACTTCTGGCGATTAGCTCATAGCCCATACTCCTTTAATCTGGTGAGCACCTTCTCCAAGTTGGCGAGGTGATCACCGTCATTTTCGCCCGTGACCAAGATGTCGTCCAAATAACACTGGGTCCCTGGAATCTCTAGCAGGACCTGATCCATCACCCTCTGCCAGATAGCCGGAGCCGAGGCTACTCCAAACACCAGCCGGTTGTATTGATAGAGACCTTTATGAGTGTTGATCGGAAGGTAATGTTTCGAAGCTTCTTCTACCTCCATTTGCAAGTACGCCTGGGCTAGATCAATTTTGGTGAAGCGTTTACCTCCAGATAGCGAGGCGAAAATATCCTCAACTCGTGGAAGCGGATATTGCACCGTGTGAAGGACTGGGTTCACTGTCACCTTAAAATCCCCACAGATGCGGACCTTCTTTGGTTCCCCAGGCATATTACTCAACGACCTCTTCATTACAGGAACGATGGGTGTAGCCCACTCGCTCCAGTCCACTTTGGACAGTACTCCTGAACGTTCTAACCCTTCCAGCTCTGCTTCAACCGCTGGTCTGATCGCATAAGGCACTGGTCTGGCCTTCAGAAACTTTGGGCTTGCATTTTCCTCTATTTTAATCGTTGCTGTTATTCCTTTTAGTGTTCCTAGTCCCTCCTGGAACACTTCTTTTGCATCAGTTAGCATTTTTGACAGTCGTCCAGGTGTGACGTCGTCATCCTTTTTGGCCTCAACCTTCAGTGCCTGTATGGAATGCCAATTTAATTGTATCTTCCAGATCCATTCACGTCCTAGCAGTGGTGGTCCTCCATTTGGCAATACATATATATCCATTTTAGGTATTTCCTGGCCTTTATATGTCACTTTCACCCTTATTTTTCCTTTGAGGTAGACTTTTTGCCCCGTATATGTCTTCAAGACAATCTCTGTAGCTTTCAAGGGTATGTGTGAAAATAGCCGCTTGTAGTGTCTTTGATTTATGACTGTTAGAGCTGACCCTGTGTCCAATTCCATTTCCACTTGGACTCCGTCTATCTTGAGTGTAACCCAGATAGTCTGGTAATCCTCCATTTCGGTTACCTTATGTAGTTTCAGACAACCCAGCTCCTTGCTTCCGGAGTCTGTGTCACTTTTCTGTTCGTCTGAACCACTGTCCATCACCTGGTGTACCTTTTTGTACTTCTCCTGTGGAGATTTCTTACTGTTGGTTTTCTTCCCAGACCTGCAGACTCTTGCTATGTGTCCTGCTTTCCCACACTGTCTGCACACTTGGTCCTTGAACCAACAATCTTTCTGGTCATGTGTTGTTCTGCCGCAGCGATAGCACTTCCCTGTTCCATAGGACATTTCATTGGTGCCATATTCTTGCGGTCTCCGTTGTATCTCTGCAGCGCCCCTTGCGTCTGCTTCGTGTGATACTGCCATACTGAAAGCTTTGTCCAGCGTAAGGTCCTTTTCTGATAGAAGCCGTTTCTGCGTTCCTTCACTTTGTAGCCCACACACAAACGTCCCTTAACATGTCTGCTAGTCCCGCTCCAAACTGGCAGTGTTTCGATAGCTTGCGCAGTTCCGCTAGGTACTCAGCATTGCTTTCGTCTTTGTGTTGGTTCCTTTAATGGAACTTAAATCGTTCTGCTATCAGCAGCGGTGTGGGGTTTAAGTGGTCCTGTAGGATTTCTACTATGCTTTCAAAATTCTTGTTTACCGGCTTCTCTGGGGTTATTAGATTTCGCAGTAACCCATAAGTTTTTGCACCCATGGAATTTAACAGAACCAGTGCTTTATTAGCATCTGGCACTTCATTTGCCCTGCAGTACACCTCAATACGTTCCACATATGTGGCCCAATCTTCGACTTCATTGTCGAACGTAGAGATACTGCCACTCTTCAGCATCCTTGGGTGTGCGTTAATTATCACAAATGGCGCCTCCCGCGCTTCCCCTTCTTCTCTGCTGGCACAAAATGGCGTCTCCCGTGCTTTCCTTCCTTCCCACGCTCGCCCTTCTCCGCTGCGGCTTCTAAAAATGGCGTCTCCCGCGCTCTTCCTTCTCCGCGGCTCAATGGCGTCTCCCCTTTCTTTGTCCCGCGGACCCTGTTCAGCCCGTGAGCACTGGCTGTGCTCTGCGCGTTCTTTTTATATTTTTCGACGCCGCTCAGTCTAGAACCCGGCTGTTTCTTACCCTCTCTCCGGTTTGTTTTATTTTCCTCGACGCCGCTCGGTGTTCAACCCCCGGCTGCGCCCTGCGCTCTTCACCCTCTGTCTTACACCGTCGACGCTGCTCGGCTCGCTCTCCGCCGTCGGTCGGCTCCAGCCGCCGCTGCTCGGGAAGGGTCTGCTCTGGACCTGTCGTCGGTCTCTTACTGCTCGTTGTGGCTGGGGAACCAAGCCCGGCTCTCCACAGCCTCCCCTGCGAAGTTGGATCTCTGCCTGACTGCTGGGCGGTTGCTCGTGGTCGACGCCCGTGTTCCTGGCCTCGACTATTTTTTTTTTATGTTGCAGGTAGATTCGAATCGGCACTCATCGCCACTGTTGGATCTGTGGTTCAGTGGATATGCTATTATTAAATAATCACACGCATGCTGTACATTAACAAATAACAGGTCTTTACTGGAGGAGGGTAATCTCTAGACTGGGGGTACAGAGGCATGCGCAAAGCTTATATACCGGTGTGGTCACTGCCGGTACTACAGTATACAGGAGCTGTAAAAGTAGTTCTGAATTAAAGGCACATACACTACAGTGGGAGGAGGCTCGTGCGGAGCATAACCACCGGCATGGACCAGTTGGCCTGTTTCTGTGCTGTGAAATCTATGTAAGGATCTTCAGCTAGCGGTAGAGGCCTCTGCTGCTACTACTACTACTACTGAAGTGCCTGGAGAGAGAAGAAGCAAAAAAAACCTATCTTCAGCTGCTTCATCAATGGGTTAGAAGTGGGGTTATTCACTAATTTCCAAAAGGCCTTCTATTAAGTAGACTCATGACTAAGGTCAGAGCATGTGGAGTCAGGGGACAGGTAGCAAAATGGATAGCAAGCTGGCTATAAAGCAGAGAGTAGGGGTTAAGGGTAGCTACTGAGACTCAAAAGGTGGGAAGTGGTGTTCCACAGGGACCACTGTTGTTCACAATTTACATTAACAATTTGGCTTCGGGAATCAGAAGTACAATTTCAAAATTTGTGGACAACACCAAATTGGGAGGTGTAGTTAATGGTCTGTAATTTCCGATGCCTATGGGTGTGTACCGAAGGAAGGATATACTTGCCATAGAGGGAGTGCAACAAAGGTTCACCAGACTGGTTCCTGGGATGGGGGGATTGTCCTATGAGGAGAGATTGAGTAGACTAGGCCTATATTCTCTAGAGTTTAGAAGAAAGAGAGGTGATCTCATTGAAACATACAACATTCTTACAGGGCTTTGTTGCGTCCGTGTAATAATAAGAAAAGGACTGCAGAGAACGGTCAACAGGTGTTTACTGAATGAGGGTTCAAACTGCAACTGATAGTACAGATCATTACTCAGGGTTTATATACAGGTGTGGTCACTGCCGGTACTACAGGATACAGGAGCTGTAAAAAGTAGTTCTCCCCCTTAAAGGTACATACATTACAATTCCTCCCCTTTTAGATTAACAGTACCATAACACTCATTTAACAATTAAATATCAAACTAATTACAATTAACACTTTTAACATGCAACATTAACTGAAAACAGTCTATTTATAAATTCAGTCTTTCGGGAGGCTTCCTGATTCTTTCTGGATAATGCCTTTCCCGAGTGTCTCGCTCTTGGTGCGGAGGCGATTCTAACACCCTGTCGTCAGTTGATTCATCAGCTTCCAATTCTATTGTTTCTGAGGTAGATGCGACCTGTACGTCGGGTTCCTCAACAGGTACGTATGGCCGAGACATGGGGTTGACTCGTTCCTGTGACTCTAGGATCTGGTCAGCATGGCGTCTCACAATGTTCTCCCCAACATCCACTGTGTACATTACTGGCCCCTGCCGTGTGCATATCGTTCCTGGTTGCCATTTCTCTGTTCGGTAGTTGCGGGCCAAGACTGGTTGCCCTACATTGAAGCTCCTTGTCGGCTTCTCATTGATGTGCTGGAATTGCTTACTCTCAACATCTCTTCGTACATTTGGTCTGAGCAAATCCAGACGAGATCTCAACCTTCAGTTAAAGAACATCATGGCCGGGGACTGGTTGGTGACTGCATGTGTCGCATTTCTGTAGGCTAACAGGAAATTGTCCACCTTATGCTGCAGTGGAATGTTGTCATCGCACATGGCCTTTACTGCTTTTTTAAAGGTTTGTACGAACCTCTCAGCCAATCCATTTGTGGCTGGATGATACGGGGCGGATGTGCAATGCCTTACCCCATTCCTTTTCATAAATCTTCGAAACTCTTCGGACACAAACTGTGGTCCGTTATCAGAGCAAATCTGCTCTGGCAAGCCGTTCCTGGCAAAAATGGTCCGTAGGACTGCAATAGTTTTCTCCGTGGTGGTGGAGGACATTTTGATCACCTCAGGCCATTTCGAGTGCGCATCCACTGCTATTAAAAACATTGAGTCCATGAATGGACCAGCAAAATCAATATGCACCCGTTGCCATGGAGATGAGGGCCACTCCCATGGGTGTAGAGGGGCATGTGGTGGTGCATTTTGGACCTTCTGGCATCCTGAGCAGCTCTTTGTCAGGTCCTCGATTTGCTGATCGATCCCCGGCCACCACACATAAGCCCTAGCAAGGCTTTTCATTTTCACCCCTCCCAGATGACCTTCGTGAAGCTCATTGAGCACTCTCTCCCTTAACTTGGGTGGAATTACCACTCGGGATCCACACATCAAGGTCCCCTGGCATACTGACAGCTGTTCTCTTCTGGATGAGAATGCTGGCAACAGTGAGTCGCCATGTGCTGGCCATCCCTTCACCGTCAAATCATATACCCGAGACAGTGTCGGGTCATTTCGGGTCTCCTTCTCTATACCAGCGTTAGTTACTGGCAAGCATTCAATTATAGTCGAATGAAATATTTCAACAGGATCCACTGCTGGTGCTTCCTCCGCAGTAGGCAGTGGCAGGCGTGATAGCCCATCAGCGTTTCCATGCTGTTTCGTGCCCTTATACTCGATTTCATATTGGTGCGCCCCTAGTAAAAGGGACCATCTTTGTAGCCGTTGCGGAGTCATCACCGGAACGCCCTTCTTTGGATTAAAGATGGAGACAAGTGGTTGGTGGTCAGTCAGTAAGGTGAACTTCTGCCCATGCAGATAGTGATTGAACTTTTTCACTCCCCACACTAGGCTGAGGGCATCCCTGTCAATCTGGGCGTAGTTGCGCTCGGCTGAGGTTAGTGACCGAGACGCAAAGGCTACTGGCCTCTCCGAGCCGTCCGGGAATTTGTGCGACAGCACCGCTCCAATGCCATAGGGTGATGCATCACACACCAACCGAATTGGTAGTGCTGGGTTGAAATGAGCCAACACCTCTTCTGATGTGATCAATGCTTTGCTCTTCTGGAAAGCTCGTTTACATTCGTCACTCCACTTCCATGGTACCCCGGTTTGCAGTAGGGTGTTCAGTGGGTGTAGTACGGTAGACAAATTCGGCAAGAACTTACGGTAGTAGTTCACCAGCCCGAGGAACGACCTCAGTTGTGACACATTTTCCGGTGCTGGAGCCTTGACTAATGCCTCAATCTTTTCAGGGGACTTATATAACCCCTCTTTATCAATAACGTGGCCACAATACGAGATCTGCTTCTGGAAAAACTCGCATTTGTGGCGATTAGCTCGGAGCCCATATTCCTTCAATCTAGAGAGCACCTGCTCCAGGTTGGCGAGGTGATCACTGTCATTTTCGCCCGTGACCAGGATGTCGTCCAAATAACACTGGGTCCCTGGAATCCCTTGCAGGACTTGTTCCATTGCCCTTTGCCAAATAGCCGGAGCTGATGCTACCCCGAACACCAGCCGGTTGTATTGGTAGAGACCTTTATGAGTGTTGATCGTGAGGTACTGTTTCGAGGCTTCTTCTACCTCCATTTGCAGGTACGCCTGGGCCAGATCAATCTTAGTGAAGCGTTTCCCTCCAGATAGCGAGGCGAAAATATCTTCAATCCGCGGAAGCGGATATTGTACAGTGTGAAGGACTGGGTACACTGTCACCTTAAAGTCCCCACAGATGCGAACCTTCTTTGGTTCCCCAGGCGTATTACTCAATGACCTCTTCATTACAGGAACGATGGGTGTAGCCCACTCACTCCAGTCCACTTTGGACAGTACTCCTGAACGTTCCAAACCTTCCAGCTCTGCTTCGACGGCTGGGCGGATCGCATAAGGCACCGGTCTGGCCTTAAAAAACTTTGGGCTTGCATTTTCCTCTATTTTGATCGCCGCTGTTATGCCTTTTAGTGTTCCGAGTCCCTGCTGGAACACTTCTTGTGCGTCAGTTAGCATTTTTGACAGTCGTCCTGGTGTGACGTCGTCATCATTTTTGGCATCTACAGTCAGTGCTTGTATGGAATGCCAATCTAGCTGTATCTTCCAGATCCATTCACGTCCTGGTAGTGGTGGTCCTCCATCTGGCAATACATATAGGTCCATTTTTGGTGTTTCCTTGCCATTATATATAACGTTCACCCTTATTTTTCCTTTGGGGTAGACTTTTTGCCCCGTGTACGTCTTCAAGACAATCTTTGTATCTCTCAAGGGTATATGTGAGAATAGCCGCTTGTAGTCCCTTCGGTTTATGACTGTTAGGGCTGATCCTGTGTCCAATTCCATTTTCACTTGGACTCCTGCTATCTTGAGCGTGACCCAGATAGTTTGGTGATCCTCCGTTTTGATCACATTATGTAGTTTCAGACAACCCAGCTCCTTGCTTCCGGAGTCTGTATTACTCTTCTGTTCATCTGCACTACCTTCTTGTACTTCTCCTGTGGAGATTTCTTGCTGCTGGCTTTCTTTTACGACCTGCAGACTCTTGCTATGTGTCCTACTTTTCCACACTGTCTGCACACTTTTTCCTTGAACCAGCAATCATTATGGTCGTGTGTTGTTCTGCCGCAGCGATAGCACTTCACTGTTCCGTATGACATTTCATTTGTGCCATATTCTTGCGGTCTCCGTTGTATCTCTGCAGTGCCCCGTGCTGCTGCTTCATGTGATACTGCAATGCTGAAAGCCTTGTCCAGCGTAAGATCCTTTTCTGATAGAAGCCGTTTCTGGGTTCCTTCACTTTGAAGCCCACACACAAACTTGTCCCTTAAAGTAACTGCTAGTCCCGTTCCAAACTGGCAGTGTTTCGATAGCTTGCGCAGTTCCGTTAAATACTCAGCATTACTTTCATCTTTATGCTGGTTCCTTTTGTGAAACTTAAATCTTTCTGCTATCAGCAGCGGTGTGGGGTTTAAGTGGTCCTGTAGGATTGACACTATGTTTTCAAAATCCTTTTCTACTGGCTTCTCTGGGGTTACTAGGTTTCGTAGTAAGCCATACGTTTTTGCACCCATTGAATTCAACAATACCAGCGCTTTCTTGTCATCTGGCACTTCATTCGCCTTGCAGTATACCCCTATGCGTTCGACATATGTCGTCCAATCTTCAACTTCATTGTCGAACGCTGTGATACTGCCACTCTTCGGCGTTTTTGGGTGTGGTTAGACTGGCTTAAAATGGCATCTCCCGCGCTTTCCTTTCTTCCCCGCTGCGGCTTAAAATGGCGTCTCCCGCGCTTTCCTTTCTTCCCCGCTGCGGCTTAAAATGGCGTCTCCCGCGCTGCTGACAACGCCGCTCTCGGCAGTCCTCGTGGCAAATGGCAACGCCCTGTGGATTTCGTGCGCTGCTCCTGCGCTGCTGCCAATGCCGCTCTCTGCGGTCCTCATGGCAATGGCAGCGCTTCGCGTTTTCCTGCGCGCCGCTCTCCCCTGTTGACGCTGCTCGGCCCTTGAACACCGGCTGCGCTCTGCTCTCTCTCGTCTCTCTCCCCGTTGACGCCGCTCGGTCCTGAACACTGGCTGCGCCCTGTGCGCTCTGCCCTCTCTCTCTCCCCCGTCGACGCTGCTCGGCCTTTTTCTGTGCCGCTCGGTCGGCTCTAGCCACCGCTGTCCGGGAAGGGTCTGCGCAGTACCTGTTGCCAGCCCGTTTCGCTGGACCACTGTGACTGGAAAGCCAAGCCTGGCTTTCGACAGCCTCCCCTGCGATGCTCAAATCTCCGCTGGATGACTGGTCAGTTGCCCGTGGTCGATGCCCGTGCTTCTGGACTCGACCTCCTTCCACTGTTCTCCAGGAGCGAATCCCTGGGAGGTGATGCAGAGTTGCAGGTAGGTTCGAATCTGCTCGTCGCCACTGTTGCGTCCGTGTAATAATAAGAAAAGGACTGCGGAGAACGGTCAACAGGTGTTTACTGAATGAGGGTTCAAACTGCAACTGACTGTACAGATCACTACTCAGGGTTTATATACAGGTGTGGTCACTCCCGGTACTACAGGATACAGGAGCTGTAAAAAGTAGTTCTCCCCCTTAAACGTACATACATTACAGGCTTGACAGGGTAGGTGCAGGGAGGATGTTTCCCTTGGCTGGGGAGTCTAGAACCAGGGGTCACAGTCTCAGAATAAGGGGTCGGCCATTTTGGACTGAGATGAGAAATTTCTTCACACAGAGGGTGGTGAATCTTTGGAATTCTCTGCTCCAGAGGGCTGTGGAGGCTCAGTCGTTTAGTATATTCAAGGCAGAGATCGATAGATTTTTGAATATTAAGGGAATCAAGGGATATGGAGATCGTGCAAGAAAGTGGCGATGAGGTAGAAGATCAGCCATAATTGTATTGAATAGCGGAACAGGCTCAAATGGCCTACTCCTGATCCTATTTCTTATGTTCTTATGTAACCTTTTATGTGGCACCTTATCGAATGCCTTTTGGAAATCCAAATATACTACATCCACTGGTTCCCTGATAGTTACATCCTCAAAAAACTCTAATAAATTTGTCAAACACGATTTCTCTTTCATAACACCATGTTGACTCTGCCTAATAGAAACATAGAAGATAGGAGCAGGCCATTCGGCCCTTCGAGCCTGCTCCGCCATTCAATGAGATCATGGCTGATCATCCAAACCCTAGCGCCCGGTCCCTACACCGACAGCCATCCCACCCAAGCCCTATCCCCGTAACCCCACATATTTAATCCCCCCTAACACTAAGGGCCAATTTTTTTTTAAATCATGGCCAATCAACCTAACCCGCACATCTTTGGACTGTGGGAGGAAACCGGAGCACCCGGAGGAAACCCACGCAAACACAGGGAGAATGTGCAAACTCCACACAGACAGTCACCCGAGGCCGGATTTGAACCCAGGTCCCTGGCGCTGTGAGGCAACAGTGCTAACCACTATGCCACCGTGCTGCCCATGATCATATTGGCCTGTAATTTATCATGCCTACGTGTGTGTACGAGCTTTGTACACACCCGTAGGGACCTCGCAAGTGCCGGTTTCAATTTAAAAAAAAAGTAAAATATTAAATTTAATGTAATTTTAACTAATTTTAAAAACGTGATTAAAAAAAGTTATTTAATGTTGTGGTGTCTTTTTTCAGTGATCCCCTTCTCCCATTGGCTCGCCTGGCCCACGTGATCCCAGGGATGCTAACGAACTGCCTGCGCCCCTGGAATACCTCGGCCTTTGCGCGCGCGCACCAGGAGAGGCCCAGGAGCGGAAGAGTCTGGACCTTGGGAGCTCTCAGGTAAGGGCATAGATTTTTTCCCGATAGGCGGCATCTACACGCAGGATGCCTCCTATCAGAAATTATGAGCCGTAACAAAGGAAGAATTTGACAAAATACAGGAAGGCATTAATAAGCTTGCAGAATGTGCGTGTAATTGGCAAATTAATTTCAATATATATAAATATGAGGTGGTACATTTTGGTAGGAAGAATAAGGAGGCCACATACTGCTTGGATAATAAAAGTCTGAATGGGATAGAGGAGCAAAGGAAGCTAGGGGTACAGATACACAAATCACTAAAAGTAGCAACGCAGGTTAATAAGCCCATAAAAAAAGCAAACCAAGCACTGGGGTTCATTTTTAGAGGGATAGAACTGAAAAGCAGTGAAGTTATGTTAAACTTATATCGAATCTTGGTTAGACCACACTTGCAGTACTGTGCACAGTTCTGGTCTCCATATTATAAGAAGTAATATAGAGGCATTGGCGAAGGTGCAAAAAAGATTCATAAGGATGATACTGAGAGGATACACTCATCAGGAAAGGCTGAACAGCCTAGGGCTCTTTCCTCTAGAAAAGAGTAGGCTGAGGGGGTGACCTGATAGAAGTCTTTAAGATAATGAAAGGGTTTGATAGGGTAGACGTAGAGAAAATGATTCCACTTCTGGGGGAATCCAAAACTAGAGGTCATAATTATAAGATATTCACGAATAAATCCAATAGGGAATTCAGGAGCAACTTTTTTACCCAACGAGTAGTAAGAATGTGGAAGGTGCTATCACAAGAAATAGTTGAGGCAAATAGCATTGATGCATTTAAGGGGAATCTAGATAAGCACATGAGGGAGAAAGAAATAAAGGATATGTTGATAGGGCTAGATGAAATAGGGTGGGAGGCAGCTCGTGGGGAGCAAAAACGCTGGCATAGACCAGTTGGGTCGAATGGCCTGTTTCTGTGCTGTGCACTCAATGTACCTCGGTAATTACAGTGTTCAGGTCCATTTGCAATTCCTTAGATAATGAAGCAGTCCATGCCCGCATGCAACAAGACATGGACAACATTCAGGCTTGGGCTGATAAGTGGCAAGTATCATTCATGCCACACAAATGCCAGACAATGACCATCTCCAACAAGAGATTGCATAACCAACTCCCCTTAAGATTCAATGGCAATGCCATCACTGAATCCCTCACCAGCGAGATACTGGGGTTCACAATTTACTAGAAACTCAACTGGAACTGCCATGCCTACCAGAGCAACTCAGAGGACAGACATTCTGTGGCAAGTGGCTCATCCAACTACCCAAAGCCACTCCACCACCTATAAGGCACAAGTCAGGAGTGTGATGGAATACTCTCCACTTGCCTGGATGGGTGCAGCTGCAACAACACTCAAGAAGCTCAACATCATCCAGGACAAAGCAGTCATAGAAACATAGAAGATAGGAGCAGGAGTAGGCCATTCGGCCCTTCGAGCCTGCTCCGCCATTCAATGAGATCATGGCTGATCATCCAAATTCAGTACCCTGTCCCTGCCTTCTCCCCATATCCCTTGATCCCTTTAGCCTTAAGAAATATATCCAACTCCTTGTTGAATATATTTAATGAACTGGCCTCCACCGCCCTCTGTTGCAGAGAATTCCACAGGTTCACCACTCTCTGGGTGAAGAAATTCCTCCTCATTTCAGTCCTAAATGGCTTACCCCTTATCCTTAGACTATGACCCCTGGTTCTGGACTCCCCGGCCATCGGAAACATCCTTCCTGCATCTAGTCTGTCCAGGCCTGACAGAATTTTATAGGTTTCGATGAGATCCCCTCTCAATCTTCTAAACTCCAGTGACTATAAGCCCAATCGACACAATCTCTCCTCATACGTCATTCCTGCCATTCCAGGTATCAGCCTGGTGAATCTTCGCTGCACTCCTTCCATGGCAAGAACGTCCTTCCTCAGATAAGGCGACCAAAACTGCACACAATACTCAAGGTGCGGTCTCACCAAGGCCCTGTACAACTGCAGCAAGACATCCTTGTTCCTGTACTCGAACCCTCTTGCTACGAAGGCCAACATACCATTTGCCTTCTTAACCGCCTGCTGCACCTGCATGCTTACCTTCAGCGACTGGTGCACAAGAACATCCAGGTCTCTTTGCACTTCCCCTTCTCCCAATCTATTGCCATTCAAATAATAATCTGCCTTCCTGTTTTTGCCACCAAAGTGGATAACCTCACATTTATCCACATTATAGTGCATTTGCCATGTTTCTGCCCAATCACCCAACCTGTCCAAATCGTACTGGAGTTTCACGACATCCTCCTCGCAGCATACCCTCCCACACAGCTTTGTGTCGTCTGCAAATTTGGAGATATTACATCCAATTCCCTCGTCCAGATCATTAATATATATTGTGAACAGCTGGGGTCCTAGGACTGATCCTTGCGGTACCCCACTCGGAAAATGACCCGTTTATTCCAACTCTTTGCTTTCTGTCCGCCAACCAGTTCTCTATCCAAGTCAATACCTTGCCCCTAATCCCATGTGCCTTAATTTTGCACGTTAATCTCTTATGCGGGACCTTATCGAAAGCCTTCTGAAAGTCCAAATACACCACATCCACTGGTTCTCCCTTATCTATTTTACCAGTTACATCCTCAAAAAATTCCAGTAGATTAGTCAAGCATGATTTACCTTTTGTAAATCCATGTTGACTTTGTCCGATCCTGTCACTGCTTTCCAAGTGCTCTGCTATTACATCTTTTATAATGGACTCTAGCATTTTCCCCACTACCGATGTCAGGCTTACCGGTCTATAATTCCCCACTTTTTCTCTACCACCTTTTTTGAATAGTGGGGTAACATTAGCTACCCTCCAATCCATGGGTACTGTTCCAGAGTCTATCGAGTTCTGGAAGATGACCAGCAATGCATCTACTATTTCTCGGGCCACTTCCTTAAGTACCCTAGGATGTAGATTATCAGGCCCTGGGGATTTATCGGCCTTCAGTCCCATCAATTTTCCTAACACCATTTCCCTACAAATACTGATTTCTTTCAGTTCCACCCTTTCATCAGACCCTATGTTCCCCAGCATCTCTGGGAGGTTATTTGTGTCCTCCTTTGTGAAGACAGAACCAAAATATGTATTTAGTTGGTCTGCCATTTTTTTGTTCCCCATTATAAATTCCCTTCATTCTGACTGCAAGGGACCTACATAAGAACATAAGAACATAAGAAATAGGAGCAGGAGTAGGCCAATCGGCCCCTCGAGCCTGCTCCGCCATTCAATAAGATCATGGCTAATCTGATCCTAACCGCCAATCTACTATCACAGAACCATCTCCTGAATCTAACAGAATTAGACACATGAAATAGGAGCAGGATCAGGCTACACGGCCCTTGGGCCCGCTCTGCTACCCACAGGGCCATGACCGATCCGAACCTAGACTCATGTCCAAATTCCTGCCCGCTCCCCGTAACCCTTAATTCCCTTTACTTCTAGGAAACTGTCTATTTCTGTTTTAAATTTATGTAATGATGTAGCTTCTACAGCTTTTTGGGGCAGCATATTCCATGGACCTACCACCCTCTGAGTGAAGTAGTTCCTCCTCATCTCAGTTTTGAAAGAGCAGCCCCTTATTCTAAGACTATGCCCCCTAGTTCGAGTTTCACCCATCATCGGGAACATCCTCCCCGCATCCACCCGATCCAACCTGTGGTAAACCACTGTTATTGTTGTTCACCGTTGTTGTTGTTGTTGCACACTGTTGTATCTATGCATGCCTCAGCTGGCTCCGCCCCTGGCTCCACCCACATGCCCAGGTATAAAGGTGACTGCTCTGCAGCCCCCTGCCTTCTTGGAAACCAGTCAACCACGAGAGGCATGCTCTGTTCTTTGTTAATAAAAGCCTTTTAGTTACTCTCCTAACTCTCCGTCTTTTATGAGTAATTGATAGCGCATCAATTTTATTAACAAAAACAAAATGTCGGCACCAAACGCTGAGCAGCAGGTGCTGCAGCAAAGGACAGCACCAAACGCTGAGCAGCAGGCATTGCTGCATGCCCTCAGACCAACATGCCTGGACCTAGACCCTCAAGAGGTGGGTTCGGCTACCAAGTTCGCACAATGGCTGCGTTGCTTCGAAGCTTACCTGGAAGCCTCAGCCGTGACACTAGATGGGTCATGGGACCGCCACCCCCGGCACCAACTGCTGCAGCGATGTCCAAGGGCCCGAAATGTTACTTTTGTGGCCAGCCAAAACACCCCAGAGCATGCTGCCCGGCGAAAAACGCTACCTGCTCTGGCTGCGGGAAGAAAGGACACTACGTCAGCGCCTGCAAAGGTAAAACCGCTAATGCCAGCAGCGCCGCGTGTGAACCGTGGGGGCAGCCATCTTGTCCGCCATCTTGGACACCTCCAGCCGCATGGGGATCGGGATCATGGGCGCAGCCATTTTGTCCACCATCTTGGACGCCTCCAACTCCAATCGCGGGTGACCCGGACTCAACCACCGCCTCGTCTGACGACCACAGCGACTCGCTCGACCATACGCTGGTCTCCGTGACGCTGGACCAATCTCTCCCTCACCAACTGTCCAGGTCCATGATGGACATTACGGTAAACGGCCGCGCCACTACCTGCCTTTTCGACAGCGGGAGCACGGAGAGCTTTATCCACCCCGACACGGTGCGCAGTTACTCTCTCCCGGTCCTGCCAACGCGCCATCGGATCTCTGTGGCTTCCAAATCCCATTCAGCAGACGTCGGTGGCTACTGTGTCGTGACCCTTTCAGTAAGGGGCACAGAATACAAAAATTTTAAACTTCTTGTCCTGCCTCATCTCTGCGCTGCCGTTCTACTGGGGTTGGATTTTCAGTGCCACCTTAAAAGTGTCACATTAGCGTATGGCGGCCCCCTCCCCCCACTCACAGTCCGCAGCCAGCAGCTTTTAAATCGTCCGCCGCGCACCATTTGCAGCCTCTCCACGCTTAAAGTCCCCCCCCCTTGTTCGCTAACCTCACCCGCGACTGTAAGCCCATCGCTACCAAAAGCAGGCGGTACAGTGCCGGGGATAGGAGCTTCATTAAATCCGAAGTAGCAAGACTCCTGAAGGAAGGGATTATTGAGGGTAGCACTAGCCCATGGCGAGCACAAGTGGTGGTAGTGAAGACTGGCGAAAAACAGTGCCTGGTTATTGACTACAGCCAGACGATCAATCGCTACACCCAGTTAGATGCATACCCACTCCCCCGCATATCTGACATGGTCAATCAGATAGCACAATACCGGGTGTTCTCGACGATTGATCTGAAGTCGGCATACCACCAGCTCCCCATCAGGGCTGAGGACCGCCAGTACACAGCTTTTGAAGCTGACGGTCGTCTCTACCACTTCCTCCGAGTCCCCTTCGGTGTCACCAACGGGGTTTCGGTCTTCCAAAGGGAGATGGACCGAATGGTTGACCAGAACGCGCTGCAGGCCACCTTCCCCTATCTAGACAACGTCACCATCTGCGGCCACGACCAGCAGGACCATGACGTTAACCTAGAGAAATTCCTCCGCACGGCCCAGCGGCTGAATCTAACATACAACAAGGACAAATGTATGTTTCGCACCACGCGCCTCGCCATTCTTGGCTCCGTAGTGGAGAACGGAGTCATCGGCCCCGACCCCGACAGAATGCGCCCCCTTATGGAGCTCCCCCTCCCCCACTGCCAAAAAGCACTGAAGAGATGCCTAGGGTTTTTCTCTTACTATGCTCAGTGGGTGCCCAACTATGCGGACAAAGCCAGACCCCTCATCAAGTCCACCTCCTTCCCCCTGACAGCAGAGACATGTGCAGCCTTCACTCTCATAAAAAGAGATATTGCGAAGGCCACAATGCACGCAGTGGATGAGTCCATCCCTTTCCAAGTGGAGAGCGACGCATCCGACTTCGCCCTAGCTGCAACCCTTAACCAGGCGGGGAGACCCGTGGCCTTTTTCTCAAGGACCCTCCAGGGCCCCGAGATTCGACACTCCTCTGTCGAAAAGGAGGCCCAGGCCATTGTGGAAGCGGTGCGACATTGGAGGCATTACCTGGCCGGAAAACGATTTACCCTGCTCACTGACCAGCGTTCAGTAGCTTTTATGTTTAACAATAAGCAGAGGGGCAAAATCAAGAACGACAAGATCTTGAGGTGGAGAATTGAACTCTCCACCTACAATTACGATATCTTGTACCGGCCCGGGAAACTCAATGAGCCCCCAGATGCCCTATCACGTGGTACATGCGCCAACGCGCAGGTTGATAGACTGCAGACCCTCCACAATGACCTCTGCCACCCGGGGGTCACCAGGTTCTTCCATTTCATCAAATCCCGCAACCTGCCCTACTCCATTGAGGAGGTCAGGACCATGACCAGGAACTGCCAAATCTGTGCCGAGTGCAAACCGCATTTTTATAGGCCAGACAGAGCAAGCCTGATCAAGGCCACTCGCCCCTTCGAGCGCCTGAGCGTCGATTTTAAAGGGCCCCTCCCCTCCTCTGACCACAACGTGTACTTCCTCAGCATAATTGATGAGTACTCCCGTTTCCCGTTTGCCATCCCTTGCCCAGACATGACCAGTACCACGGTCATTAAAGGTCTGAACGACCTTTTCGCCTTGTTCGGCTTCCCTAGTTATATCCATAGCGACCGGGGCTCATCCTTCATGAGCGACGAACTCAGTCAGTACCTGCTCACGAGAGGTATTGCTACAAGCAGAACCACCAGCTACAACCCCCGGGGAACGGCCAGGTGGAAAGAGAGAACGCGACGGTTTGGAAGGCCGTCCTCTTAAACTTAAAATCTAAGGGCCTCCCGATCTCTCGCTGGCAGGAGGTCCTCCCTGCGGCGCTCCACTCCAGTCGGTCACTGCTTTGTACGGCCACCAATGCCACCCCCCATGAAAAAATGTTCACTTTCCCCAGGAAGTCCACATCGGGGACCTCGCTACTGACATGGCTGACGTCTCCAGGACCCGTCCTACTGCGGAAGCACGTGAGGTCTCATAAAATGGACCCCCTGGTCGAGAGGGTGAGCCTCCTCCACGCCAACCCCCAGTATGCTTACGTGGCGTACCCGGACGGGCGGGAGGACACAGTCTCCATACGAGACCTCGCACCTTCGGGTGCCCCTGAAACACTACCATTGCCATCCACCACTACCCACAACCCAACCCCTGTAGACGGCATGCCGCAGCCCCAGGACCCGTCATTGACCACCCAACCACTCAATGAGATGCCAGATTCAACGTTGGATGCTGCACCATCACCGCCGCCACCACGACGATCAGGACAGCATACAGGGCCACCTGATAGACTTACTTACACGAACCTTTAGTACACTTCACCCCGCCGGACTCAATTTTAAACAAGGGGTGAATGTGGTAAACCACTGTTATTGTTGTTCACCGTTGTTGTTGTTGTTGCACACTGTTGTATCTATGCATGCCTCAGCTGGCTCCGCCCCTGGCTCCACCCACATGCCCAGGTATAAAGGTGACTGCTCTGAAGCCCCCTGCCTTCTTGGAAACCAGTCAACCACGAGAGGCATGCTCTGTTCTTTGTTAATAAAAGCCTTTTAGTTACTCTCCTAACTCTCCGTCTTTTATGAGTAATTGATAGCGCATCACAACCCCTTCACAATCTTATATGTTTCAATAAGATCGCCTCTCATTCTTCTGAACTCCAATGAGTAGAGTCCCAATCTACTCAACCTCTCCTCATATGTCCATCCCCTCATCCCCGGGATTAACCGAGTGAACCTTCTTTGTACTGACTCGAGAGCAAGTATGTCCTTTCTTAAGTATGGACACCAAAACTGTACGCAGTATTCCAGGTGCGGTCTCACCAATACCTTGTACAACTGAAGCAATACCTCCCTATTTTTATATTCTATCCCCCTAGCAATGAAAGCCAACACTCCATTGGCCTTCTTAATCACTTGCTGCACCTGCATACTAACCTTTTGAGTTTCGTGCACCAGGACCCCCAGATCCCTCTGTACTTCAGTACTTTCCAGTTTCTTGCCATTAAGATAATAACTTGCTCTACGATTTTTCCTGCCAAAGTGCATAACCTCACACTTTCCAGTATTGTATTCCATCTGCCAAATCTCTGCCCACTTACTGAGCCTGTCTATGTCCCCTTGCAGGTTTTTTATGTCCTCCTCACTCACTACTTTCCCTCCCATCTTAGTATCATCTGCAAACTTTGATATGTTACACTTGGTCCCCTCCTCCAAATCGCTAATATAGATTGTAAAGAGTTGGGGACCCAGCACTGACCCCTGCGGAACACCACTAGTTACTGATTGCCAGTCTGAGAATGAACCATGATGTAAGAAAAAGGAGGCTTACCATCAAGTAACTTTAAAGTAAGCTTTAAGTAACTTATAAACACACTATATACAAGAGAGGTCTTTACCATGCCTCTGGTAGAAGCCTCTTACAATACTGAACAGACCAGTATTTATACCAGTCCAACAGGAAGTGACACATGACAGGAAGTGAGGTATGTACACAGTTCATAGTTCACAGTTCACAGTTCACAGGAAGTGATGACATAACTTCCCGGAAGTTATTATTTTTATCACATTCTTCCCTCCTGCAGGTTTAGGAGGCTGTGGTCTACCTTTTGGTCCGCAGCCGCCGAACAAGGAAGAGTCGCACCCGTTTGGATTCCCGTCGTAGAGGGTCGCTGGTCCGCTTACATGCGGTTGGCCATTGGCCAGAGTCCATGTGGCCTGGATTGCCCTGTGAAGGGTCGGGGAGATCATGGCTTCGAGTACGAGCCCCAATAGGTTCAAAGTCAGACTGCCTCTGTTCAGAGGGAGGTGCAGAGCTGGTCTGTGGCGGATCAGTACTTTCATGCGCGGTACTGGGAGGGTTGCAACCTTGAGCACGGGGTTCTACCGGCACCAAGCTAGTTGGTGCCCGATCAGGATCCTGGAGAGGGGTACCCGATAGGTCCCAAGAGTTTCCTGGTGAAATGCCATCACCCGATGTCCCACTAGGTCCTGGTGGGCAGGGAGCCAGATCCCGTAATGATACGGTAGATTCTCGGCCGTCGGAATATCGTATGTTTGCATAGGTGGGGTTGGCATCGGTTAGTTCGACCTCGTCTACAAGAGGGTCATTTTTAGACGTCCGAACGTATCTTCGGAGTAATACAGGTCCAGGAGTAGTTAGCCATGACGGGAGTGATGTCCCATGAGATGAGCGACGCTGGAATCCAAAGAACCGCTCATGAGGTGTAGTATTTGTGGCTGTAGAAAGCAGGGACCGTATAGAGTGCAATGCATCCGGAAGCACTGTTTCCCATTGCTGGTCTGGTAGGCCCCGAGATCTTAAAGCGAGACGTACGGAATTCCAGATGATACCGTTATACCTCTCTACCTGCCCATTTCCGATGGGATGGTATGGTGTTGTTTTGCTTGTAGCAATTCCCCGTTCTGAGAGGTAGTCCTTGAGTTCCCTCGACATAAAGGATGGACCCCGATCTGAGTGAATATAAGCCGGCATGCCACAGAGAGAAAATACCTGCTCAAGGCAGCAGATTACTGTGGACGCCAGCATATTGGAGCAGGGGAAGGCAAACGGAAAACGTGAATATTCGTCGATCATGGTGAGCAAATATGTGTTCCGAGTTGAAGAGGGCACTGGGCCCTTAAAATCGATGCTAAGTCGTTGCATCGGTTGGGTTGCATGTATGAGTATACCATCTGAGGGGCGGAAGAACTGAGGTTTTAATTCCGCACAAAGCCGGCATTCTGAGCATATTTTCTTTACATCTCCAGTGGAAAAAGGGAGATTCCGTGATCGTACGAAATGTAGCATGCGCGTAACGCCAGGATGGCACAAACCATTGTGGACATCCATGAGGGTGGAGGATGACATAGTGGAGCAGAATGCCCGTGTGAGGGTGTCCGGGGCCACATTCTCCTTGCCAGGCCGATAGAGAATGGTATAACCAAAAGAGGCCAGTTCCATCCTCCAAAGTTGTATTTTATTATTCTTAATTTTGGTTCGTTTTCGATTATCGAGCATGAAGGTGACTGATCGTTGGTCCGTGATCAATGTAAAGTGCTGGCGAGCTAGAAAATGGTTCCACTTCCGTACTGCCTCTATGATGGCTGTGGCTTCTTTCTCAACCGGAGGATAATGTAGCTCGGCACCTTGTAAGGTCCTGGACATAAATGCTACAGGACGACCTTCCTGATTCAGAGTAGCCGAGATCGCCACCTCCGAGGCATCACATTCAACCACGAAAGGGAGATTCTCATCAATGGAGTGAAGAGCCGCTTTCTCCAACTGTTTTTTGAGAAGGTTAAAGGCTGCAACAGCCGCTGTTCCCAGTGGAAATGATCTAGCATGCAGCAAGGGTTGGATTTTGTCCGAAAAATGAGGAATCCATTTAGCGTAGTATGCAAACAGACCGAGAGCCCGACGTAAAGAAGCCGGATTCTTAGGTGACGGGAGCTCTTGGAGCGGGCGAAGTCTTTCTGGGTCTGGCTTAATGATACCATTGCCTACGCAGTAGCCAAGGATGTTGATGGTCGGTTGCGACTCAACAGATTTGGATTCATTCAGGGTCAAATTACGGCGATGGAGGGCATCCCGAAATTTTTGGAGGTTGGAGTCGTGTTCCTGTTGATCGTGACCTGCAATGGTAATGTTATCAAGATAGGGAAAAGTGTCCCTTAGGTTTTCCTGCTTAACCAGGCCATCCATTGCCCGTTGAAAGACAGCCACTCCATTAGTAACCCCGAATGGGAGGCGACGAAATTGGTACAGCCGTCCATTAGCCTCAAAGGCTGTGTACTGCTTATCTGAGACCTTCAAGGGTAACTGATGATAGGCACTTTTTAAATCGTAAGTTGAGAACACTTTGTATTCGGCCAGTTTATTAACCATATCATCAATGCGTGGCAATGGGTAGGCGTCCAAGTCAGTATATTGATTGATGGTTTGCGAATAATCGATGCATAGTCGCTGTTTGTGAGGTTTTAGAGGGTTCTTGACAATGACGACTTGAGCCCGCCAGGGCGACGAACATGGTTCAATGATATCCTCTGCTAGAAGTCGAGAGATTTCAGCCGCAATAAAAGATTGGTCTTCCTGATTAAAGCGCCGCGATTTCGTTATTATCGGTTGGCATTGAGGCGGAATACTGGCAAATAATGAGGGTTCATCAAGTGAAGCTGCTGATAATGCACAAAATGGTAATTTAGATGGTATATTAGAAATAGTAAGTCCGGGTTTGGATCCACCAAACTCAATGGTGAGTTTCTTATGCTGTTTTTGGAAGTCCAGCCCTAAGAGGAGATCACTACATAAGTCTTTGAGCACCGAAAGTCGGGTGGAGGGATACATACGACCATGAAGTGTCATATCAACAACACAAAAGCCGAAGATTCTGGTATTAAGTGATGACTGGGCCATCGCAATTGCCTGGTCCGATGGGAAGACATGTAGTTTCAATTTCGCAACAATCTGTTCCTTAATGAAACTATCAGTACTTCCTGAGTCAATTAAGGCATCTAAGGTATGCCCTTTAATTGAAATTTTTGTGGCTGCCTGAGACAGGTTCTGTGGGCAAGCAGCTGTAATTGGTGTCGTTGCACAGAGAGTGGCTAAAGCTCTCGGTGTGCTTCTTCGGGAGAGAGCTCGAGAGGAAGCTTGATAGGTCCTAGCTGGAGCATCTTGATAGGCCTTAGCTGGATTGGCCCTCGTAGAGGCCCTTGATAGGCAAACTTTAGCAAAGTGTCCTTTTTTCCCGCAATAACTGCAGATTGCATTGCGAGCAGGGCAGGTTTTCCTAGGGTGAAAAGCATCTCCACAAAAGAAGCATTCCTTCCTAGATTGCCAAGAGGCTGCTAAAGTGGGGTCGTCCTCCTCTTCTTCATCAGAATTATCAGAATTAGATTCCCCCATGATAGGGTTCACCTGAGACCGCTTGAATTGTCTGGTTGCAGCTACAGCAGCAGATCGAGATCTGGGCAGCTGATAGAGGTCTGCATTTCTCTTTGCCAAATCCAGTGAACAAGCTAGGTCAAAAGCTTTTTGTAGCTCAAGTGTTTTACTTTCTAGTAGACGCTGGCGTATAAATGGAGAGGCAATCCCGCAGATGAAAGCATCACGAATCATTTCTTGGCGGTACAGCTCAGCTGAGGCTGCCTGAAAATTACAATCTACGCTGAGCCTGCGAAGTTCTTGCAGGAATTCGTCAATTGATTCCCCTGGCCCTTGTCGGGCTGTGGCCAGTAGATGTCTAGCATAGACCTCATTTGGGGTCTTGGCATACAGTTTCTTAAGTGCCCGAATCACCTCATCGTAATTATCCCATTCATCAACATATTCGAACACTTTTGGGGTCACATAATTGATAAGTATCTTCAATCTAGCAGGAGCATCCGCTTCACATTCATCCAGAAAATTCTCAAAAGTACGGTACCAATGCTTCCATACCCTGCCAGCTGCTGGTGCATTCGGGTCCAAGTCCAGACGAATAGGTCTAAGGATTTTCTCCATGATGGGTGGTTCCCTGGATCCTTAATTCCGAGTTTGTCCGAAGGTCTAGTATTTGTGAGTGTAAATACTAAGTTACTTAAATTGATGTAAGAAAAAGGAGGCTTACCATCAAGTAACTTTAAAGTAAGCTTTAAGTAACTTATAAACACACTATATACAAGAGAGGTCTTTACCATGCCTCTGGTAGAAGCCTCTTACAATACTGAACAGACCAGTATTTATACCAGTCCAACAGGAAGTGACACATGACAGGAAGTGAGGTATGTACACAGTTCATAGTTCACAGTTCACAGTTCACAGGAAGTGATGACATAACTTCCCGGAAGTTATTATTTTTATCACAAACCATTTATCCCAACTCTCTGCCTTCTGTTAGATAGCCAATCCTCTATCCATGCCAGAATATTACCCCCAATCCTGTGATTTTTTATCTTAAGCAATAATCTTTTGTGTGGCACCTTGTCAAATGCCTTCTGGAAGTCTAAATACACTACATCCACTGGTTCCCCTTTATCCACCCTATATGTTACTTCCTCAAAGAACTCCAGCAAATTTGTCAAACATGACTTCCCCTTCATAAAACCATGCTGACTTTGTCCTATTAAATTATGATTATCCAAATGTCCTGTTACTGTCTCCTTAATAATGGACTCCAAAATTTTACCTACCACAGATGTTACGCTAACCGGTCTATAGTTTCCAACCTTCTGTCTACTGCCCTTTTTAAATAAGGGCAGTAGAGAGAAGGCTGGAAACTATAGACCATTTGACTTCACCAATCTGTTTCTCTTCACATATCTATAAAAGCTTTTACAGTCAGTTTTTATGTTCCCTGCAAGCTTACTCTCATATTCTATTTTCCCTATCTTAATTAATCCCTTTGTCCTCCTTTGTTGAATCCTAAACTTCTCCCAATCCTCAGGATTATTGCTTTTTCTGGCCAATTTATATGTCCTCTCCTTGGATCTTATGCTATCCCTAATTTCCCTTGTTAGCCACGGTTGAGTCACCTTTTTTGTTTTATTTTTATGCCAAACTGGGATGAACAAATTCTGTAGTTCATCCATTCGGTCTTTGAATGTTTGCTATTGCCTATCCACCGTCAACCCTTTGAGTGACATTCCCCAATCAATCCTACCCAACTCGCTCCTCAGTCCATCGTAGTTTCCTTTATTTAAATTGAGGACCCTAGTCTCTGAGTCAACTACTTCATTCTCCACCTTAATGAAGAATTCGATCATATTATGATCGCTCCGACCCAAGGGGCCTCGTACAACAAGATTGCTAATTAATCCTTTCTCATTACATAATACCCAGTCTAAGATGGCCTGATCTCTGGTTGGTTCCTCGACATATTGGTCCAGGAAACCATCCCGTAAACACTCCAGGAATTCCTCCTCCACAGTATTGTTACTAATTTGGTTAGCCCAATCTATATGTAGATTAAAGTCACCCATGATGACTGCTGTGCCCTTATTGCATGCTTCTTTAATTTCCCTTTTAATGCCATCCCCAACCTCCGCCTTACTGTTTGGAGGTCTATATACCACTCCCACTAACATCAGTCTACTTGATCGGCAGCCCTTCTACCACCTTAAACATCCACTTGTTCCAGCACCAGCGTCCTGTGGCTGCAGTATGTACGATCTACAGGATGCAATGCAGCAAGTCACCTAGGCTTCTTTGGCAGCACCTCTCAAACCCACAACCTCCACCATCTAGAAGGATAAGGGCAGCAGGTACATGGTAACACCATCACCACAAAGTTCCCCTCAAAGTCACACACCATGCTGACTTGAACATATATTGCTGTTCATTCATGGTCACTAGGTCAAAATCCTGGAACTCCCAACCTAACAGCATTTCGGGAGATCTTTCACTGCAGTGGTTCAAGGTGAAGACCCACCACCACTATCTCAAGGGCAGCTAGGGATGGGCAATAAATGTTGGCCGTGCCACGCTCAGATCTCAAAGAATGAGTTTTTTAAATGTCAGCGTGGCTGATTATACAACATGGATAATGTTGAGTCTGTGTTTCCAAATGTAGTTATGGTGAATAACTGGACACAGACTACAGAAATAATTAAACAGGTCTTTAGTAATTGAGGGTCAGGGCTGAACTGGAATACACTTTGCTCCACAGGGTTTATATACCGGTGTGGTCACCACCGGTACTACAATGTACAGGAGCCATCAAAAAGTAGTCCATCACCTTAAGGTATCCTCTTAAGGTGGTACAGGTTACATACACTACAATTCCTCCCCTTTTAGCTTAACAGTGTACACCCCAATTTAAACATTACATGGATAACATATATACAACTTTCACACAAAACTGTTCAAAGATTCAGTCTCTGAGGAGGCCTCCTGATCCGGGCCGGATAACGCCTTTCAGGGGTCTCTGGTTCTCGTTGCTGGGGTGACTCATCCATTTGATCTCCTATGGATTGAACATCATCATGTACGTTCGAGTCTGAGGTAGATGCTACAGGCTCAATAACTTCTTCAACTGGTGTCTCTGCCGTAGACATGGGGTCGACCCTTGTTCTCGATTCCACAAGTTGGTCAGCATGACGTCGTATTACGTTCTCTCCAACGTCTACCGTGTACATCAAGGGTCCTTGTCGGGCACGAATTGTTCCGGATTGCCATTTATCATTCCTAGAGTCCCTGGCCAACACTGGTTGTCCTATTTCGAAACTCCGAGTGGCCTTGTTATTTACGTGCTGGAATTGCTTGTTTTCGACTTCCCTACGCACATTGGGTTTTAGCAAATCCAACCGGGACCGCAACCTCCTGTTATAGAACATTATGGCAGGGCTTTGATTTGTCACTGCATGCGTGGCGTTTTGATATGCCATCAGGAAATTGTCCACCTTGTGTTGTAGTGGAATACGGTCTTCGCTCATGGCCTTTATCGCCTTTTTGAACGTTTGTACAAATCTCTCGGCCAACCCATTTGTAGCCGGATGATATGGGGCAGATGTATAGTGTTTCACCCCATTCTTTTTCATGAATTTCTGGAATTCTTCTGACACGAACTGTGGTCCGTTGTCTGAACATATTTGTTCCGGCAACCCATTCCTTGCAAATATGGTTCTTAGAACTGCGATCGTCTTTTCAGAGGTAGTGGTCGACATCTTAATCACTTCTGGCCATTTAGAATGTGCGTCTACTGCTATCAAAAACATGGAATCCATGAATGGACCTGCAAAGTCGATATGCACTCGTTGCCATGGGGTTGAAGGCCATTCCCATGGATGCAGCGGTGCAATTGGAGGTGCGTTTTGAACTTTTTGGCACCCTGAGCAGGTAATGGTTAAATTTCTTAACTCCCCGCACGAGGCTGAGAGCCTCCCTATCTATCTGAGCATAGTTGCGCTCTGCGGAGGTCAATGATCTGGATGCGAACGCGACTGGCCTTTCCAAGCCATTTGGAAACTTATGTGAGAGCACTGCCCCGATACCATATGGAGAAGCATCACAAGCTAAGCGAATAGGCAGCATTGGGTTAAAGTGAGCCAACACTTCCTTAGAGGTGATCAGTGCCTTGCTTTTTTGAAAAGCCCGCTTACAATCATCGCTCCACTTCCATGGTATTCCCATTTGCAAAAGAGTGTTCAGCGGGTGTAACACCGTGAATAAATTTGGAAGAAACTTGTGGTAATAGTTAACCAACCCAAGGAACGACCTCAACTGGGATACATTTTCCGGAGCGGGAGCTTTCACAACAGCTTCGATCTTGTCAGGTGACTTATGGAGCCCCTCCTGGTCAATGACGTGGCCACAGTATGAGATTCGCTTTTGAAAGAACTCACATTTCTGGCGATTAACTCTGAGCCCATATTCTTTCAATCTGGTGAGCACCTGCTCCAAATTCGTGAGGTGATCCTTATCATCATCTCCTGTAATCAGAATGTCATCCAGGTAGCATTGTGTGCCTGGAATTCCCTGCAATACCTGCTCCATGGCCCTTTGCCAAATCGCTGGAGCCGATGCCACTCCAAAAACCAGTCTATTATACCGATATAAGCCCTTATGTGTGTTGATCATGAGATACTGGCGTGATGCTTCATCAACTTCCATCTGTAGGTACGCCTGCGCCAGGTCTATCTTGGTGAAGTGTTTCCCACCAGACAGCGAAGCGAAGATATCTTCAATCCGCAGAAGCGGATATTGCACCGTGTGAAGAACCGGATTAACAGTGATCTTGAAATCGCCACAGATGCGAACCTTCCCAGGTTCCCCCGGCTTGTTGCTCAATGAACGCTTCATGACAGGAACAATGGGTGTGGCCCATTCGCTCCAGTCCACCTTTGACAGTACTCCTGAACGTTCTAGCCCTTCCAGCTCTGCTTCCACAGCAGGTCGTATCGCATAAGGTACCGGTCTGGCTTTGAAAAATTTTGGGTTTGCATGTTCTTCAACCTTGATGTTTGCCGTAATTCCTTTCAGTGTTCCCAGTCCCTGTTGGAACACCTCCTTAGCATCGTCCAATATTTTGGACAGTCGTTTAGGTTTGACGTCGTCCTCTTTACAGGAATCTACAGTCAGTGCTTGTATGGAATGCCAGTCCACATTTATTCTCCGGATCCATTCCCGTCCCAGTAGTGGCGGACCTCCATCAGGTAACACATACAAGTCCATTCCTGACTTTCTTTACCATTGTAGACCACATTTACTTTTATCTTTCCGATGGGGTATACTATTTGCCCCGTGTATGTTTTCAATACAATCTCCGTATCCCTCAGGGGAATGTGCGAGAATAACCTTTTGTAATCTTGCTTATTCATGACCGTCAATGCCGATCCAGTGTCCAATTCCATCTTCACTTGGACTCCTGCTATCCGAAGCATGACCAGATAGTTTGGTGGTCTGCTGTGTTACCTACATTATGTATTTTTAGACAACCCAGTTCCTTACTGCTGGAGTCTGAATCCATCTTCTGTTCATCCGAACTGTTCTCTGTCACCTTGTGTACTTTTTTGTACTTCTCCTGCGGCGACTTTTTGCTGCTGGTCTCCTTTCCTGACCGGCATACTCTCGCTATGTGACCAAGTTTGCCACATCGCCTGCATTCTTTATCTTTGAACCAGCACTGGTTCTGGTCATGCGTTGTCCTTCCGCAACGATAGCACTTTACTGCGCCCAATGCCATTTCATTGGTGCTGAATTCCAATGGCCTTTGCTGTATCTCTGCAGCGCCTCGTGCTGCTGCCTCGTGCGATGCTGCAGTGCTGAAAGCTTTGACCAGCGTAAGATCCTTTTCCTCTCACAGTCACTTCTGGGTTCCTTCCCTTAGGAGCCCACACACAAACTTATCTCTCAGTGCGTCTGCTAGTCCTGTACCGAACTGACAGTACTTTGATAACTTGCGCAGTTTGATTAAGAATTCAGCGTTGCTTTCCTCTTTAAGTTGAATTCTTTTGTAGAATTTAAATCGTTCCGCTATCAGCAGCGGCGTGGGGTTTAAATGCTCTTGCAGGATAGTAACAATATCCGCGAAACTCTTTCCTACCGGTTTATCTGGTGTTACAAGGTTCCTTAATAACCCGTACGTCTTCGCACCCATCGAGTTTAATAGGGTTAGTGCTTTCTTATCCTCCGGTACCTCATTCGTTGTACAGTAAACTTCGACGCGTTCCACATAAGTGGCCCAATCTTCCACATCGCTATCAAAAGCATTGATGTTACCCGTTTTTGGCATCCTTGTTGAGTTTCCTTTCCTTCGGATATGATTATTATTTTATTTTATTTTTTTCAAAATGGCGGCTTCCCGCGCTTGGCAGCTTTTCCCGCGCTTGTCTTCTTCCCCCACCGACTCAAAATGGCGATTACCGCGCTGTTGCCGTTCTCGCCTCCCAGCAGTCCTTTATTTTCCCCTACGCTGCTGCTCTTGTTCCCCGCCGCTCCCGCGGTCCTTGTGGACATAAACGCTTTTCTGGCTGCTGCGCGTCTCTGCCCCGATTGCAGTCCGGCCCCTGACACCGGCTGCGGTCGTGTTCTCCGCCCTTTTCGTCGTTTCCCTCCCCTTCTCTTACTGACAACTCGGCCGACTTCCCCCCTGTGCCGCTCGATCGGGCTTACCCGCCGCTGTCATCGAAGGGATTTTCACTGATGTTTGACTTCGTGGCCAAAAACCAACCCGGGTTCCCGATTGCCTCCCGTGCTATGCAGTGCCCAGCAGGATGTTGAGGGTGGATGTCCTTGATCGACGCCCATTTCAGAGGTGAAGCTTCCTTTGATGCAACTGCCGCTAGGTAAGATCAGACTCGTCGCCACTGTTGAGTCTGTGTTCCCAAATGTAGTTATGCTGAATAACTGGACACAGACTACAGAAATAATTAAACAGGTCTTTTGTAATTGAGGGTCAGGGCTGAACTGGAATACACTTTGCTCCACAAGGTTTATATACCGGTGTGGTCACCACCGGTACTACAATGTACAGGAGCCATCAAAAAGTAGTCCATCACCTTAAGGTATCCTCTTAGGCAGGTTACATACACTACAGATAATATCTCTATCTCACTGTAAGCAAGTCATGGGAGATCCACTATAGACATACACGCATGTACATGCGTGCGCTCGCACACACTCTATAGTATATCTCCTGTGGCATTGCTCATTGTAAGTCATAGGATAGGCTATCTGGGTTGTTTTCATGTTGCTGTTGGTAACTTTTTTCTGGTTTTCTGTCTATTTTTGTTGTTTTTTTATTGTATCTTTATACACTTTTGCTTCTGTGTCTTTGTTTTGTGTTCGTCTCTGTCTTTTACTATTTAGCTTCTGTCTTTTTTTCTTCTATTGTTGGTGGACGGCATGGATGCTGGTCATAACATGATGTTGGGTTGAAACTGAAGGGAGGGATCTTTCTGGCCAGGGCTTTGTGCAACAGCAGAAAGCATGTAAATGGGTGGTGCTCTAACCACTTTGCCCAAGATTAGGGACCAAAAAGGAGGCCTACACATGGAGGCCGAGGATATGGCTGAGGTGCTAAATGAGTACTTTGCATCTGTCTTCACCAAGGAAGAAGATGCTACCATAGACATAGTGAAGGAGGAGGTAGAGGAGATACTAGATGGGATAATCTATATATATAAATCGGCACTTCTGTCATTCTGTCTATCTGTCTTTCTGTCTATCTGTCTATCTGTCTATCTGTCCGTCTGTCATCGCGTGTGCGTTGCGGGTATGCACTCGAAAGTTACAGGGCGTACCTACGCGCGCGTTACCTCCAAAGAAAGCTTACGCTTCCGAGACGGTTTTAAGCGTATTTACGTTTCGGCCGGGCTAAAATTGCACCCGCGGTATCCCAAAAACCTTCAACATTCCGCTCATTAGCATCTCATTATCCGCTCATTAGCGACAGAGTGACCTCGAGCTCGACCAATCGTACGCCGGGTTGCTGGCGTGTGCCGCCGGGCCAATCGGTGCGCGTGTGGCCGGGCTTTATCGTTCTGAACCGAGGTGAGTCACCGCCATCTTGATTCCAAACTTTTCCTTTCTTTTTCCCGCTTTCTGCGTCTTAAAAAAAAATGTTGCTTTTAAAACACATATTGTTTTTTTAAAAAATGATTTAGAAAGTAATTAACTTATCTAATCTCATTAATTTTCCTACCTTTCCCCGTTTTTCCAGGTAGGCCTAGAAGCCTCGGCATCTCCTCCGCACCCACGCCCGAGCTAGGCACCTCCCGGCCCCACTCAAAGGCTGGAGGGCCGAGCCTCAGCCCAGCGCCGCTAGGGTGCGCGCGCAGCAGGATCTGAGACGTCTCTCTCTGCCGGGGCTTGCTGAGCATCCAGCGTTACCCTGGCAACCGGGCCCGCCGGACGTCTCGCACAGCCGCAATCGGCGGTCTTCACCTCGGGGGGAGGGGGGGGCGGCCGCGACCCTCGGGGGGGTGGGGGGGCCGCGACCCTCGGGGGGGGCGCCCGCCGCCCTCCCTCCCCTCCCTCCCCCCCGCCCCTCCATCCCCCCCTCCCTTCCCCCCCACCCTCCCTCCCCCCCGCCCTCCCCTCCCCCCGCCCTCCCTTCCCCGCCCTCCCCCTCCCTTCCCCGCCCTCCCCCTCCCCCCCGCCCTCCCTTCCCCTCCCCCTCCCCTCCCCTACCTCCCCCTCCCCACCCCTCCCCTCCCTCTCTTCCCCCCAGTCGCTCTCTCTCTTCCCCCCAGTCGCTCTCTCTCTTCCCCCCAGTCGCTCTCTCTCTCTCTTCCAACAACAACATGCCCTCGAAAAAGCCTCGGCACCACCGGGCACTTCAGCTAGTAATTGATAAAGAAGTGGTACTAGAATGGCTAGCTGTACTTAAAGTAGATAAGTCACCAGGACCAGATGGGATGCATCCTAGGACGCTGAGGGAAGTGAAGGAAGAACTCGTGGAGGTACTGGCCATGATCTTCCAATCCACCTTAGAAATGGGGGTGGTGCCAGAGGCCTGTAGAATTGCAAATGTTACACCCTTGTTCAATAAAAGGTGTAAAGATAAACCCAGCAACTATATGCTGGTCAGTTTAACCTCAGTAGTGGGGAAGCTTTTAGAAACAATAATCAGGGACTAAATTAACAGTCACTTGAACAAGAGTGGATTAATTAAGGAAAGCCAGCATGGATTTGTTAAAGGCAAATCATGTTTAACCAACTTCATCGAGTTCTTTGATGAGGTAACAGAGAGGGTTGATGAGGGCAATGCGGTTGACATGGTGTACATGGATTTCCAAAAGGTGTTCAACAAAGTGCCACATAATAGGCCAGCAAAGTTGAAGCCCATGGAATAAAAGGGACAGTGGCAGCATGGGTACGAAATTGGGTAAGTGACAGGAAACAGAGAGTTTTTTTAAATTTGTTCATGGGATGTGGGTATCACTGGCAAGGCCAGCATTTATTGCCCATCCCTAGTTGCCCTTGAGAAGGTGATGGTGAGCCGCCTTCTTGAACTGCTGCAGTCTATGTGGTGAAGGTACTCCCACTGTGCTGTTAGGGAGGGAGTTCCAGGATTTTGACCCAGCGACGATGAAGGAATGGCGATATACTTCCAAGTCAGGATGGTGTCTGACTTGGAGGGGAACTTGGAGGTGGTGGTGTTCCCATGCGCCTGCTGCCCTTTTCCTTCAAGGTGGTAGAGGTCGTGTGTTTGGGTGGTGCTGCCGAAGAAGCCTTGGCGAGTTGCTGCAGTATATCTTGTAGATGGTACATACTGCAGCCATGGTATGCCAGTGGTGGAGGGAGTGAATGTTTAAGGTGGTGGATGGGGTTGAGCTTCTTGCGTGCTGTTGAAGCTGCACTCATCCAGGCAAGTGGAGAGTTTTCCATCACATTCCTGACTTGTGCCTTGTAGATGGTGGAAAGGCTTTGGGGAGTCAGGAAGTGGGATACTCACTGCAGAATACCCAGCTTCTGACCTGCTCTTGTAGCCACAGTATTTATGTGGCTGGTCCAGTTAAGTTTCTGGTCAATGGTAACCCCCAGGATGTTGATGGTGGGGGATTCAGCGATGGCAATGTCGTTGAATGTCAAGTGGCGGTGGATAGACTCTCTCTTGTTGAAGATAGTCATTGCCTTGTGTGATGCGAATGTTACTGCCACTTATCAGCCCAAGTCTGAATGTCGTCCAGGTCTTGCTGCATGCGGGCATGGACTGCTTCATTATCTGAGGAGTTGCGAATGTCACTGAACACCGTGTAGTCATCAGCAAACATCCCCACTTCTGACCTTATGATAGAGGGAAGGTAATTGATGAAGCAGCTGAAGATGGTTGGGTAGTGGTGAACGGTTGTTTTTCGGACTGTAGGAAGGTATACAGTGGTGTTCCCCAGTGGTCGTTACTAGGACCACTGCTTTTCTTGATATATATTATGACTTGGATGTGGGTGTACAGGGCACAATTTCAAAATTTGCAGATGACACTGATGCACCTCAATAACTTCAAGGCTCAAAGTTAACTGGATAAAACAAGGCTTTTATTAGCAAAGAAAGATGCCTGTGTCTTCACCTAGCTTCACCTAGCATTCTGCTGTTCTGCTGCAAGACAAGCCTGGGCTTGTCTTAAGTAGGGCCAGGTATGGGCGGAGCCAACACACCCAATGGGGAGAAAGGGGGCGGTGCACTATATACAATACAAGGTAAAACACAGGAGCAGGCAATACAAACACAGGAGCAGGCAATACAATATATGTAGTTAAATACAGAGTCTGATGAATGACATATTTCATCACAGACACAAAACCTGGAAGTTTAGTGAACAGTGAGGAGGATAGTGATAGACTTCAAAAGGACATAGACAGGCTGGTGGAATGGGCGGACACGTGGTAGATGAAATTTAACGCAGAAAAGTGCGAAGTGATACATTTTGGTAGAAAGAATGAAGAGAGGAAATATGAACTAAAGGGTACAATCCTAAAGCGGGTGCATGAACAGAGAGACCTAGGGGCATATGTGCACAAATCGTTTAAGGTGGCAGGGCAGGTTGAGAAAGCAGTTAAAAAAGCCTACGGGATCCCGGGCTTCATGAATGGAGGTATAGAGTAAAAAAGCGTGGAAATTATGATGAACCTGTATAAAACACTGGTTCGGCCTCAACTGGAGTATTGTGTCCAATTCTGTGCACCGCACTTTAGGAAGGATGTGAAGGCAGAAAAGATTTACGAGAATGATTCCAGGGATGAGGGACTTCAGTTACATGGATAGACTGGAGAAGCTGGGTTGTTCTCCTTCGAGCATTGAAAATTGAGAGGAGATTTGATAGGGGTGTTCAAAATCATGAGGGGTCTGGACAGAGTATGTAGAGAGAAATAGTTCCCATTGGCAGAAGGGTCGAGAACAAGAGGACACAGATTTAAGGTGATTGGCAGAAGAACCAAAGACAACATGAGGAAAAAGTGTTTTACTCAGCAAGTGGTTAGGATCTGGAATGCACTGCCTGAAAGGGTTCTGGAAACAGACTCAATCACGGCTTTCAAAAGAGTGTTGGATAAGTACCTGAAGGAATAAAATTTGCAGGGCTACAGGGAAAGGGCGGTGGAGTGGGACTAGCTGAAGTGGTCTTGCAGAGAGCTGGCATGGGCTCGATGGGACGAATGGCCTTCTTCCATACTGTAACCATTCTATGATTCTAAGTCTGCTACCCCAGTCCCACACTTCACTTCATCCTGCTCCCTCTTTGTCCTTTCATCTTCTGTCCCACACGTGCTGCTGTGTCCCTTCTCCTACCTCAAGCGCAGTGAGTAGCTCTTAAATGGGAGCTGCACTCTGGCTGCAGTAACACAGGGAAATTTAAGAAATTGAACAAAAATGGCTGGCAGAAACAAACAAAGACTTCCATTTATATAGTGCCTTTTAGCATAGGCTACCCAAAGAAGGCTGATGGGAATATACCAGGACATGCTAGTTGTGTTGGGCAGCCTGTCAGCAAGCTTGCACACAATGGCTCAGAGCATGGAGGAATCCAGAGCATGCAAACCATTCTGTCCAACATGGAGAGAGTGGCCAGCTCCATCAACATGACAGTGACGCCCACCATAATGGAAACTCTGCTGACAGCTTCCATGGCAGCTCACACTGCTATCTGTTATCACATGGAGCCGGAAGAGTGCTGAGGCGCAGTCCCAGGATAGTGGCCTTGGCTCCATGGGAGAGGTTCCTGCTGTCCCCTCTCAGGATAACAGCATTGCCTGCTCCTCCGCCATCCACCGCCAGTGTCCTTGTTAGTGCCACACAGCCAGCTAAGCCAGACTACCTTGGCCCATGCCGAGATGCTGCAATCTGCAGCCGGGCCCTCAAGGCACAGAGCTGCTCGAGGTCGCCCACCACAGTCATCTGGTGTCATTAATGGATACTCAGTAGCCTTCTACCTCCCAAGCTGCAGCCTCTGGAGATACATCATAGGAGCACTAGGATAGGTAAACGAGCACAGAAGACAGGCACTAAAGGTTTGCACTAGGATGATTCTTAAATATTGCTGTTAAATATTAGACACAGGTGGAATAGAGTTGTTGGATAATTTTTTTTCTTCTGTATTTGGTGCTGATGTTAATAGAGTCATAGGGGGAAAAATTCAGTTGGTTGCGCCTCCCGTTAGCGCCTTAAGAGGGCGCGAATGGGGCGCAAAGCAACTAGTGCCTGGGCGAGGCGATATCTACGCCTCTCGCGGAATTGACCGGACTTTTTGCGGCAGCGCTACAGAATACCGCCCGATCTCCTGCGCACACAGATCTTGATGTCATTCGAGTGTGCAACGCCCTTGGGGCACCCTGGAACAGAAATTGAGTGGCGCCCCCCTCCTTTCCGCCTGGCGCTACCAATGACAGGTAGACTGGAACGCTACCCAGTCGCTGTGGGGCTGGGGGGGGTCGTTATTTAAAGGGGGCCTCTTCCTGGCTTTTTCTGTGGTAGACATTTTTGCACCACTCGTTCTGAGAGAGAGAGAGATATTTTGAGAGAGAAAGAGAGACTTCTGCATTGAGTCAACGCTGTCTGAAAGAGTTTTGGCTTTCTGACCATAACTTTGCAGGTACTTTGGTTTTTGACCTTCATTACTTTGATTGCCAAGATACTATGGGGGCTGCAATGAATTGGGGCTGTTATAAATTTCATCATTTATCAAGAAACTACTCATGAAATAATGCTGGACGGCCAGCTGGTGGCGCCGTCCAAGGAGTATAAATACTCGGGCGTGGGCCCAGCTTGCCAGGGACATTTTGTAAGACAAGGAACTAGTGAAATACAACTAGTCCTCCATGTTCTGAAACAAGTTGATTAAAGCCTTGCTTTATGCTCAAACCAAGTGCGTAGTGAGTTTTATTACATCAATTTAATCAACTTGATATCGATTCCACGCTCTGACTGATTTCGGGAACAGCCAACTACGACTTCAACTGCAGAAGGGAACTCCGGCGTAGAAATCAATCCATCATGGACAAACTACTCAGACCCCCCCGTCTTGACTTGGACCCAAATTCACCTACAACTGCAAAGGTATGGAAACACTGGTATCATACCTTCAGCAGCTTCCTCAGGGTGTGTGGTAAGAATGTTTCTGATAAATTAGAGATACTTGCCAATGATGTATCTCCTCATGTGTTTGACTATGTCGAAGACTGTGTAGATTATGACTCCGCTATCCTAATATTGCAGCGACTGTATGTTAAGGCCCCAAATGAAATTTTTGCTCGGCCTCTATTGGCCACAACTCGACAACAACCTGGGGAATCACTTGACGAATTCCTTCAAAAGCTTCACATACTCAGCAAGGATTGTAACCTTAAAGCTGTCACAGCTGAGTAGTACCAGAAGGAGCTAATTCGCGATTCCTTTATTAATGGAATTGCATCTCCCTTCATACACCAGCGTCTGTTGGAGAATAAAACCCTCGAGTTACAGGCTGCCTATGACCAGGCATGTTCCCTGGACTTAGCAAAGAGGAATGCAGATACCTATCTTTTACCTCATGCACGGGCTGCTGCTATCACTTTTAATGACTCCTTCGATAGGTCATGGGCGGAAGCCCTCACCGATGATGACTCTAACTTAGCAGATGACAACCCTACCCTAGAAGCCTTCACTGATAATGACCCCGCCCTAGCGGCATCTTGGCAATCTGGAATGAAGTGTTTCTTCTGTGGAGGTGCATTCCATTATAGGAAATTCTGTCCTGCTCATAATGCAACCTGCAGTCATTGCAGCAAGAAAGGTCACTTTTCTAAGGTATGCCAGTCAAGAGCCGCTGTTGGTAAGAAAGGCCACCTTTCTAAGGTATACCGGTCATGAGCTCCTGTTAGTTTTGCAGCTACTATCTATAAAACTGCTCCTCCCCCAAGAGCCATGACTAAGGTTACAGCTGCAATCTATAAAACTGCTCCTCCCCCAAGAACCACTACTAAGGTTACAGCTCTCAAGGGTAAATTTGCCCCTCCTCCCATCACAGCTGTTTTTCCCCAAAGTCTGTCCCATGCAGCCACGAAGGTTTCGGTAAATGGATACATTTTGAGTGCACTAATCGACTCATGCAGCTCTGACAACTTCATTAGTGAGTGGGCTGTCAGTAAGTTAAAACTGTGTATTTACCCCTCGGACAGGGAAATTGCAATGGCTCTGACAACACTGACCACCAATTATTCCGGCTTTTGTCATGTCGACCTTATTCTCAATGGCTGCACTTATTTCTCCACCCGGCTCGGGGTGCTCAAGAACCTATGCAGTGATGTGCTCCTGGGACAGGATTTCCAGAAACAACACAAAAGACTCACTTTCGAGTTTGGAGGGTCAAAGCCGGAGCTTACTATTTCCAAAGTACCGTTTTGTGCGCTTTCGGCGGCTTCACTCGACAAGCCCTCCTTGCTTGCCAATCTTTCCCCCCGATGTAAGCCCATAGTCACTAAATCACGACATTTCAGCCAAGATGATCGATCCTTTATTGAGGCAGAAATCTCTCGCCTTCTAGCTGACGGTATCATTGAGCCATGTTCATCTTCCTGGCAGGCTCAAGTCGTCGTTGTTAAAAATCCTCTGAAGCAACACAAGAAACGTCTTTGCATCGATTACTCGCAAACTATTAACCAGTATACCGACCTGGATGCCTACCTGCTACCACGCATCGATGACATGGTCAATAACCTTGCCAACTACAAGGTATTTTCAACTTTTGATTTAAAGAGCGCATATCATCAAGTACCGTTAAAGGACTCTGACAAAAAGTATACGGCCTTTGAGGCCAATGGTCGGCTTTACCAGTTTTGTCACCTTCCATTTGGGGTCACCAATGGGGTGGCCGTCTTTCAACGGGCAATGGATAGCCCAGTCAAACAGGAGAACTTAACGGACACTTTTCCATATCTGGATAATATCACCATTGCTGGTCATGACCAGAAGGCGCATGATGCCAACCTTCAGAAATTTTTTGACGTTCTCCGTCGTCGCAACTTAACCTTAAATGAGTCCAAATCTGTGAAATCAGTACCATCAGCCAACATCCTTGGCTACTGGGTGGGCAACGGTGTCATCAAACCGGATCCAGAGCAACTTCGTCCGCTTCAGGAGCTCCCTCCCCCGACGAATCTCGGCTCTCTTCGTCGGGCACTCGGCATGTTCACCTATTATGCGAAATGGATACCCCACTTCTCTGACAAGATCCAGCCCCTGCTTCACGCAAAGTCATTTCCATTGGAGGCAACGGCTATTTCAGCTTTCAAACTCCTCAAGCGACAACTGGAAAAAGCCACACTTCATTCCATTGATGAAAATCTTCCTTTCGTGGTCGATTGCGATGCATCGGATGTGGCGATCTCTGCTACCTTGAATCAAGGTGGTCGACACGTTGCATTTCTGTCCAGAACTTTGCAGGGTAGCGAGCTCCATTATCCTCCTGTCGAGAAGGAGGCTACGGCCATCATCGAAGCGGTACGTAAATGGAGTCATTTTCTCGCTCGTCACCATTTCACACTTATAACCGATCAGCGCTCCGTGGCCTTTATGCTGGATAACCGGAAACGTACTAAGATCAAGAATAACAAAATACAACTCTGGAGGATGGAATTGGCCGCCTTTGGATACACCATACATTATCGACCCGGCAAAGAGAATGTGGCCCCGGATATCCTCACGTGGGCATTCTGCTCTTCTATGTCAACTTCGACTCTGGCAGATCTTCATACTGACTTATGCCATCCTGGTGTTACCCGTATGTTGCACTTTGTGCGATCTAAAAATCTCCCATTTTCTACGGAAGATGTGAAAAGAACAGGCTCCTCCTGTAGAATTTGTGCGGAATTAAAACCGCAATTCTTCCGTCCATCGGATGGCTCGTTCATACACGTTATGCAGCCTATGCAGCAACTCAGCATTGACTTTAAAGGGCCATTGCCTTCCTCAACGCGAAACACCTACTTACTGACTATGGTGGATGAATATTCACGCTTTCCCTTTGCTTTCCCCTGTCCCAATATGCTTACTTCCACAGTGATCAAATGCCTTGATCAAGTCTTTTCCCTTTGCGGTATGGCCAATTTCATCCACTCTGATCGGGGTCCCTCCTTCATGTCAAGCGAACTCAAAAGTTATCTCTCCCAACGGGGAACCACCACAAGTAAAACGACACCGTACCATCCCATCGGTAACGGACAGGTTGAGAGATACAATGCTATCATTTGGAACACTGTTCATCTTGCGCTGAGGTCACGCAACCTACCAGACCAGCAGTGGGAAACTATGCTCCCTGACGTGTTGCATTCCATCAGGTCTCTCCTTTCTATGTCTACCAATGTCACACCTCACGAGCGATTCTTCAGCTTCCAGCGTTGCTCCACCCATGGGACGTCTCTACCATCATGGTTGGCAGCTCCCGGCCCCCTGCTGCTCCGAAGATTCGTCCGATCATCTAAAAATGATCCTTTCGTCGACGAGGTAGAACTCACGGACGTCAATCCCATGTACGCGCACGTGCGGTACCCTGATGGCTGGGAGTCCACTGTTTCGCTCTGGGACCTGGCTCCCTGTCCGGACCCAACCGATAGAGGGACCCACGGTGATGATGCCGACACTCTGCGCTCCCCCGAAGATGACGCCCTACCTGGGACATTGAAAGATCTGCCAGCTGCCCCACCGGATCCACTCGGGGAGCCGAGCGCTCCCCGTGGGATGGCCACTCGAGGCCAGGACGCCAGTCAATCCCCGGCTATCCAACAGGATGAAGCCAGCTCTGTGCCTGTGGGGACCCGTACCCGGAGTCACGATCTCCCCAGCCTCCCTCGGGTCGATCAGAGCAACACGGGCGCTGTCGATCCACCAGTATGGATCAAGCGGCCCAGGGACCAAGACACGGTCTGGGGAGATGTGCCTTCTAGCCATAAACAAAAATCTAAAAGACTGTGGCTATTCGTGGTCCGCCTAATCCGTTAAGAGGAAGTCATCGGACTTCCAAATCTTTTAGGCAGGAAGAATGTGTTAAATCTCATGATTTATCAAGAAACTACTCATGAAATAATGCTGGACGGCCAGCTGGTGGCGCCGTCCAATGAATATAAATACCCTGGTGTGGGCCCAGCTTTCCAGGGACATTTTGTAAGACAAGGAACTAGTGAAATACAACTAGACCTCCATGTTCTGAAACAAGTTGATTAAAGCCTTGCTTTATGCTCAAACCAAGTGCGTAGTGAGTTTTATTAAGTCAGGGGCGTCGTCCTGCGCCATCACATTCAGAGGGCACAGAGACGCAGAGAGAGAGTGGCAGTCATGGCCAGACGGAGGAGGGCCAACAGGCCTCTGTACAGAAGACCTTACACTCCCAGGATATTTCGCCAACAATTCTCCTACATTAATATGTCTGAGGAGCAGTGTTTGCGAAGGCTGCGCTTCAGCAAGGAGGTGGTCACTGAGCTCTGCCACCTGCTGCAGCCAGATCTGCAGCCTCAACTGAGGAGCAGGATGTCTCTGTCGGTGGCAGTGAAGATAACAGTGGCTCTGAACTTTTATGCCATCAGCTACTGGGGACATCGCCAATATCTCCCAGTTCGCGATGCATTGCTGCATCCGTCAGGTCACAAATGCCCTCTATAAAAGGAGACGAGAGTACATCTCTTTCCCCAGGACTCCGGCCAAGCAGCAAGAATGCGCAATGGGCTTTGCTAGGATAGCGGGCTTCCCCATGGTGCAGGGCGCCATTGACTGCACGCATGTGGCTTTGCGTGCTCCGCATGAGAATGCCGAGGATTTCCACAACCGAAAGAGCTTCCATTCCTTAAACGTTCAGATGGTCTGTGACCACAGACAGCTGATACTCGCTGTCAATGCCCACTATCCTGGCAGCAGCCACGATGCATTCATCCTGTGCCAGACTACTGTGGCAGAACTTTTCCAGGCACTGCATCACCCAGGAGGTTGGCTTCTCGGGGACAAGGGATATCCCCTGTGCACCTGGCTGATGACACCGCTCCATACGCCCAGCACCCCTACTGAGCTGCGGTACAACGAGAGCCATCAAGCTACCAGGAACATCATTGAGCACACAATCGGCGTGCTCAAGCAACTGTTCTGCTGTCTGGACCATTCTGGAGGAGCCCTGCAGTCGTCGCCTGAGCGAGTCTCCCACTTTGTTGTTGTGTGCTGCATGCTTCATCACCTGGCAATCCTCAGGACTCAGCCAATGCCACCAGGCCTTGGAGCACCACCAGAGGAGGAGGAGGAAGATGAGGAGGATGATGATCAGCAGCTCCAAGGCGGGAGGGAGGCACAGAATGTCGAAACTGGAAGGGCCGTCCGTCAACGGCTGATAGCAAGCTGCTTCTAGGCCCCTGCTGAGGAAATGGCTTCTGCCATTGAGAGCAACATGAATGAAGCCAACCCGCAACCCCAAAGCCGGCCAAGGCAACAATGATTGCAAAGACCAAACATGTACATTTTGAATACAAAAACTTTTTTATTTTACAAACTGTGTGTGTGTCATTTCCGCATGACAAACTAATAGAAAGAAACACAAGAAAAACAGTCATTAACGTAACTGGCTATCACAACCTGGAAATAACATCCAAAACACTGAAAAAAATTTGAGCACGAGCCTCGGCCTTTAATAAAAAAATGAACAACAGCTTGTCACACCTCCTACTTTTTGCCCTTCGAGGGTGATCTCCTTCCCTTGCGCACTTCCCCACTTCCCACCCTACAGCTCCTCCGAAATGGGACCCCAGTGGCTGCAGCAAGGCTGGTGGAAGACTGCTGATTGTCACAACCTGAGACTGCAGATGCCCTTGAAGGACGGCCTCGACCAGCTCTGGGCCTGGAGGGCACGGCTGCAGACTGCACCAACTCTGCATGGGCGGCAGCAGTCTGTCCTACAGGCAAGTGCAGTGGAGAAGTGACATTGGTGGCAGCAGGAATGCTGTCATCTTGAGAGAGGACAGCAACTCCCTGCTCGACCGACACACTGGCACTCCCACAGGGCAGCACTTCAGCATCCGGAGCAAACTGCTGGAGCACAGATTGCTGGCCTGCTGCGGCACAGTGAGAGCCCTGGGGAAATGTGTCCGAACCAGCGAGGATGGCAGCAGTCAGTGCTCGCGTGGCCTCAATCTGAGTCTGCATGAGAACAGTCAGAGATGGGCTCATGGCAGCCAGTGACTGCATTGCAACACTAAGCATTTGCGTGGCATCCGCCTATGCTACTGCGAAGTGCTCCACACTCCTTGCCAGTGTTTCAATGCATTCGGGCACCCTTCCCACTGCACCCGTGAGCTCAGTGTGCCTGTACACTGCCTGGGTGTTCATTTCAGCGAGGAGCCGCTCCTCCTCTGCGTCCAGTGCAGTAGGACTCGCTGGCATACTCTCCCTCCGGGGAGAAGGCCCCCAAGCTTCCCTTCCCCCATCGCGTTGCTGCAGCCCGCTGGGTCCTGGAGCTTCACCATCAGACCCTTCCCCCCTGCTCCCCTCCAGGGAAGGTGTGTTCTCAGTGTGGGTATGGGCTCCAGTGGCGACGGGACCGATCACCCGGCTTGCCACAATCCTCTGGACGTGCACCTCAAGATCGCTGAGGGGTTGCAGCGTAGGCCGCCCTCCACCCGTCCGCTGCTGCTGTCTCCTATTATGAGATAGCTTGGCCTGCCAGAAAAAGGACGGCGTCTGAGCAAATATGCAGCCATGGTCTTGCCTGATGTGCCTCCCATAGTTGAATAGCCCTTAATGTATGCAAAGTGTGGAATGTGCGTGTGTGTTTGATGAAAGGGCCATAGGTCTTGGATGAGTGTTGGGCATTGGGGCTTTTAAGACCCTCTGGCCATAGAGTGAGGTTGAGATGGAGGGATGGAGAGGTTTTGAAAAGAAGCCACTCACCCTGACGACCCGAGTGAGGTCGTTGAACTTTTTTCCACATTGTATATGGGTCCTGGGCACCATGGTCCTTGAGGAGATGCTCTGAGCCACCTCCCTCCACACTTTTCTGTACTCGCGTGGCAAAGGCCTCCTGCTACTCTCTGGGTACAGTATAGATCTTCTGCGCTCCACCGCGCCAACCAGAGCCTCCAAGGCCTGCTCGCTGAAGCAATGTGCTCGCTCCCTGGCCCTCTCCATAGTCCTTGCCTGCAAGATTTAGCCACAGGTCTCTCCAGGCCAAGATTCAAGGCTCCAATGAGCAGGGTGTGGCTGGAGAGCATGATCGGCCCTCCCCTTTAAGAACTGACCGGCACCAGTCTGCCTGTGCTTAATCGGTAACTGACAGCACCTGCGCTGCGCCCGCACTCTGAGGTAGCGCCTCGCTCCTTGGCCTTAGCGCCTTAAGAGAGATGTGTTGCGCCTGATTTAGCACTCCAATCACCTCCAGGGGCGATAAAAGCCAAGTTTGCAGTCAGAGGCGATAATTAGTGCCAGGTGCAAAATTTTGTGCATGGCTGATAACGGCGCCCCAAACAGGGCGATACTGAATTTCTCCCCCATAGAGTCATAACGGCACAGAAGGAGGCCATTCAGCCCATCGAATCCGTGCCGGCTCTCTGTAGAGCAATCCAGACAGTCCCATTCCCCAGCTCTATCCCCGTAGCCCTGCAAGTTTATTTCCCTCAAGCGCCTATCCAGTCTCCCCTTGAAAACATTGGCCCGTATTTTCCGATGCCTACAGGTGTGTACAAAGCACACCGTAGGTACATCGGAAATGCCGGTTTCAGGCATGCACTGAAAACCGGCATTTCCGATCTTGACAGATTACATGCCTGCCCTGGAGAAGGGCCTCTGCGGGTGGAGAGTTCCGCTTTCTGCAGAACCTCCGCCCACTGAAATCACTTAAAAATCTTATGCCTAGTAAAAGCAGGCGTAAGGTCTGCTTTTACCAGCATAAGAGTTTAAAAAAGTAAAACAAAATTTTTTTTTCATTCATTTATAGTTTATTTTAAGCCCCATAAAAAACTTGAATTATTTTTTTCAAAAAATTACATTTTTGTTTAAAATATTTAATTTAATGTAATTTTAACTCATTTTAAAAACGTGATGGTTTTTAAAAAATGTATTTAATGTTTTGATGTCTTTTTTCCATGATCCCCATTCATACTTTTGACAGGTCTATCTGTCAAAAGTATGAAGGGGGATTCCCTTCTCCTATTGGCTCGCCTGGCCCACGTGATCCCAGGGACGCTTGCAAACCACATGCGCCCCTGGGATACGTGGGCCCTGTGCATTTCAGAGAGCAGAGGCCCTGGATCGGAAATGACTGCACCTCGGGAGCCCTGAGGTAAGGGTGTAGATTTTTTTCCCAATAGGAGGCATCCGCACGCAGGAAGCCTCCTATCGGAAATTACGGGCCAATGAGTGTCTCCGCTTCCACCACTTCCGTCGGCAGTGAATTCCAGGTCATCACCACTCGCTGTGTAAAAATTTTTCCCTCACATCCCCCCTGTATCTCTTGCCCAAAACCTTAAATTTGTGTCCCCTAGTCCTTGTACCAGCAACTAGTGGGAACAGCCTTTCCCCGTCTAGCCTATCCAACCCCATCATAATCTTGTACACCTCTATCAAATCACCCCTCAACCTCCTTTGCACTAATGAAAACAAATCCAGCTTCTCCAACCAGTCCTTGTAGCTAAGATCCCCCATCCCCAGAACCGTTCTGGTAAATCTCCTCTGCACCCTCTCAAAGGCCTTTACATCTTTCCTAAAGTCTGGTGCAGAGTTTGAACTGGATGCAATACTCCAGTTGTGGCCTAACCAGCACTTTATAAAGGTTCATCATAACTTCTCTACTTTTGTACTCAATACCTCTATTTATGAAGCCCAAGATCCCATATGCTTTATATTCTCTTACCATTCTCTCAATATGTCCTGCCACCTTCAGAGACCTATGCACAATAACTCCCAGGTCCCGCTGTCCCTGCACACTCTTTAAAACTGTGCCAGTAACTGTATATTGCCTCTCCCGGTTCCTTCTGCCAAAATGCATCACCTCACACTTCTCTGTATTAAATTCCATCTGCCACATTCTGCTAGCCTTTCTATGTCCTGTTGCAGTCGATTGATGTCATCATCACTGTTTGCCACACCCCCAAGTTTGATGTTGTTGTGTCTGGGTATAATAAGACACAGACTGCAGGAGAAATGGTACAACAGGTGTTTACTCAACGTGGCTCACAGTGGAACTGACTGTACAGATTACTACTCAGTGCTTTATACAGGTGTGGTCACTGCCGGTACTACAGTATACATGAGCTGTAAAAAGACAGTTCCCCCCTTAAAGGTATATACATTACAATTCCTCCCCTTTTAGATTAACAGTACCATAACACTCATTTAACAATTAAATATCAAACTAATTACAATTAACACTTTTAACATGCAACATTAGCTGAAAATAGTCTATTTATATATTTAGTCTTTGAGGAGGCTTCCTGATCCTTTCTGGATAGCGCCTTTCCCGAGTGTCTTGCTCTTGGTGCGGAGGTGATTCTGGCCCCCTGTCGTCGGTTGGTTCATCAGCTTCCGATGCTACTGTTTCTGGGGTAGATGCGACCTGTACGTCGGGTTCATCACCAGGTACGTATGGGCGAGGCATGGGGTTGACTTGTTCCTGTGACTCTAGGATCTGGTCAGCATGGCATCTCACGATGCTCTCCCCAACGTCCACTGTGTACATTAGTGGGCCCTGCCGTGTGCATATCGTTCCTGGCTGCCATTTTTCTGTTCGGTAGTCGCGGGCCAAGACTGGTTGCCCTACATTGAAGCTCCTTGTTGGCTTCTCATGGATGTGCTGGAATTGCTTACTCTCAACATCTCTTCGTACGTTTGGTCTGAGCAAATCCAGGCGAGATCTTAACCTTCGGTTAAAGAACATCATGGCTGGGGCCTGGTTGGTGACTGCATGTGTCGTATTCCGGTAGGCGAACAGGAAATTGTCCACCTTGTGCTGCAGCGGAATGTTGTCATTGTACATAGCCTTTATTGCCTTCTTAAAGGTTTGTACGAACCTCTCAGCCAATCCATTTGTGGCTGGATGATACGGGGCGGATGTGTAATGCCTTACCCCATTCTTTTTCAAGAACCTCCGGAACTCTTCGGACACAAACTGTGGTCCGTTGTCGGAGCAAATCTGCTCTGGCAAGCCGTTCCTGGCAAAAATGGTCCGTAGGACTGCAATAGTTTTCTCCGTGGTGGTGGAGGACATTTTGATGACCTCAGGCCATTTCGAGTGCGCAATCACGGCTATTAAAAACATTGAGTCCACGAATGGACCAGCAAAACCAATATGCACCCGTTGCCATGGAGATGAGGGCCACTCCCATGGGTGTAGAGGGGCCTGTTTGGTGCATTTTGGACTTTCTGGCATCCTGAGCAGCTCTTGGTCAGGTCCTCGATTTGTTTATCGATTCCCGGCCACCACACATAAGCCCTGGCTAGGCTTTTCATTTTTACCCCTCCCAGATGACCCTCATGAAGCTCATTGAGCACTCTATCCCTTAACTTGGGTGGAATTACCACTCGGGATCCACACATCAAGGTCCCCCGGCACACTGACAGCTGTTCACTCCTTGTCGAGAATGCTGGCAACAGTGAGTCGCCATGTGCTAGCCATCCTTTCACCGTCAAATCATATACCCGAGACAGTGTCGGGTCATTTCGGGTTTCCTTTTCGATACAAGCGTTAGTTACCGGTAGCTATTCAACTATAGTCGAATGGAATATTTCGACAGAATCCACTGCTGGTGCTTCCTCCGCAGTAGGCAGTGGCAGGCGTAATAGCCCATCAGCATTTCCATGCTGTTTCGTGCCCTGATATTCAATCTCATAGTGGTGCGCCCCTAGAAAAAGTGACCATCTTTGTAGTCGTTGCGCAGTCATCACCGGAACGCCCTTCTTCGGATTAAAAATGGAGACATGAGGCTGGTGATCAGTCAGCAAGGTGAATTTCTGCCCGTGCAGATAGTGATTGAACTTTTTCACTCCCCACACTAGGCTGAGGGCCTCCCTGTCAATCTGGGCATAGTTACGCTCGGCTGAGGTTAGTGATCGTGACGCAAAGGCTATTGGCCTCACTGAGCCGTCCAAGAATTTGTGCGACAGCACCGCTCCAATGCCGTAGGGTGACGCGTCACATGCCAACCGAATCGGTAATGCTGGGTTGTAATGGGCCAATACCTCTTTCGATGTGATTAGTGCTTTGTACTTCTGGAAAGCTCATCTACATTCGTCACTCCACTTCCGTGGCACCCCAGTTTGCAGTAGGGTGTTCAGTGGGTGTAGTATTGTAGACAAATTTGGCAAGAACTTATGGTAGTAGTTTACCAGCCCGAGGAACGACCTCAGTTGTGACACATTTTCCGCTGCTGGTGTAGGGGGTTTCTCTTGCTTGCTCTGGTCTCCTGCCAGGCTTCTTGCAATAATCACCCGTGAGTGGTTCGACCCACTTGCCCCTATGGTTCTCGACCTTGGACTTAGGTGCAGGGAGCTATAGTGCAGAAAAACTCAATAGACCAGGTCGAATAGCACGAAATGGATGCTTTTATTAAACAGTTTGCAGCAAGATAAAATACATGTCATATGCACAGATTAAAGCAACTACAAGCATGCACACATCTATAAACTTAACTCTATAGAAATGGGGAACACACGGTACATCGTAAAAGGGGTAACACATTACAACTACCCTTAACCCCCTCCCCTAGACCTAACTAAGTTTCGATTTGCGGAACTCGGGATCATGCTCACCACTTTAAGAATTGCGAAAAGGGGTTTGCAGCCTTTCGACACAGCTTTCCGTCGTCACGTGGGTTTGGAAGGTTCTGGCGCAGCTTGTTTTCCTCTTGGTTCTCTTGCGATGAGCGCTCGCCGATGTGATATTGAGACGCTGGAGTGCTGGGCCCTGAGTGTCTTCTTCTCCGGCCTGGGTCGTCGATCTCCCGATGGTCTTCCCTGGGGCGGGACGCTGGTCCCAAATTGCTTTCTTTATACAGTCATAATATCCTTCTGATTTGGAGCAGAGCTGGAGTACAGGGTGTCTTCTTCTTCGGCCTGGGTTGTCGATGATCTCCCGACAAAAGTACCCGGGCCACCCTCGTCGTCTTCTCGTCGTGGCCGGGCCTTGCCTGCCCGAACACCGAACACGTTCTGAACCGAAGTGCTGTGTGAAGGTCTCTGATGGTCCCGAAGCGTTTCACCGAAGAAGTTGAAGAAGTACCGTAGAAGTTCCGAAGCGACTCCCAAGCGTTCTGATGGACTTTTTCAATCCACAGTTATACCCTTTTGGAACATTCTTATCTCCCGCCAAATCATAGTCCTGTCTTTGTAATAATTTTGGCGGGCAGAACTCTCTGCAGGGGTGTTTTGTCTTCATAACGGGAGTCGGTGATAGCTTAACTGGCCTTCCTGGGCCGATAATGTCTTTGCTTTGTCACCGTAACTCGGTTTGTATATTGATCGGTCTGGAGATTGCCCTTGATGGCTGTTAAACGGCTTTTCTTTGTACAGTAAATGGGTTAAAGTGTTCGTTCAATTGTCCGCCCATTTCTTGATGGGTCTCATCCTGCTACCCAAATCTGTCCTGTACTTATAATCTAATCAATATGTATACTCAGTTCCATGAGTTTCGGCTTCCTGAAACTGGTTTCCGCGGGCTTTTAATGTCCTCAATCCACAAGCCTGTCTGGCTTGCAGTAACAGAAATTCAAATGGTCCCAGAAGCTGGTCACGAGGTCCGGCGGCCATTTTGTGTGCCCTTTTATCAAAGGTTTCTCTGTACAAGCTTCTTTTGGTCAATAAAGCTGTTTTATTAACCCTAATTTCCTGCGTGATTATTTAATGAAAATTTCGCGAATCTTACACTGGAGCCTTGACTACTGCCTCAATCTTCTCTGGGAACTTATGTAACCCCTCTTTATCGATAACGTGGCCACAATACGAGATCTGTTTTCTAAAAAACTCGCATTTGGGGCGGTTAGCTCGGAGCCCATATTCCTGCAATCTAGTGAGCAACTGCTCCAGGTTGGCAAGGTGATCACTGTCATTTTCGCCCGTGACCAGGATGTCGTCCAAATAACACTGGGTCCCTGGGATCCCTTGCAGGACTTGTTCCATTGCCCTCTGCCAAATAGCCGGAGCTGATGCTACCCCGAATACCAGCCGGTTGTATTGGTAGAGACCTTTATGGGTGTTGATTGTGAGGTATTTTTTTGATGCTTCTTCTACGTCCATTTGCAGATGCGCCTGGGCCAGATCAATCTTAGTGTAGCGTTTCCCTCCAGATAGCGAGGCAAAAATATCTTCAATCCGCGGAAGTGGATATTGTACGGTGTGAAGGACCGGGTTCACTGTTACCTTAAAGTCCCCACAGATGCGAACCTTCCTTGGTTCCCCAGGCGTGCTGCTCAACGACTTTTTCATCACAGGGACGATGGGTGTAGCCCACTCGCTCCAGTCTACCTTGGACAGTACACCTGAACGTTCCAGACTCTCCAGCTCGGCTTCGACGGCTGGGAGGATCGCATAAGGTACTGGTCTGGCCTTAAAAAAGTTTGGGCTTGCGTTTTCTTCAATTTTAATCATCGCTGTCATGCCTTTTAGTGTTCCAAGTCCTTGCTGGAACACTTCTTTCGCGTCAGTTAGGAACTTTGACAGTCGCCCAGGTGTGACGTCGTCATCCTTTTTGTCAGCCACAGTCAGTGCCTGTATGGAATGCCAATCCAGTTGTATTTTCCGGATCCATTCACGTCCCAGTAATGGTGGTCCTCCATCTTGCAATACATACAGGTCTAGTTTTGGTGTTTCCTTACCATTATATATAACGGTCACCCTTATTTTTCCTTTGGGGTAGACTTTTTGCCCCGTGTACGTCTTCAAAATAATTTTTGTGTCTCTCAAGGGTATGTGTGGGAATAGCCGCTCATAGTCCCGTCGGTTTATGACGTTAGGGCTGACCCTATGTCCAATTCCATCTTTACCTGGACTCCTGCTATCTTGAGAGTGACCCAAATGGTTCGGTGATCCTCTGTTGTGATCACATTATGTAGTTTCAGACAACTCAGTTCCCTGCTTTCGGAGTCGTTATCACTCTTTTGTTCGTCTGAACTATTCTCCGTCATCTTATGTACCTTCTTGTACTTTCCTTTGGTAGGTTTCTTATTGCTGGTTTTCTTTCCCGACCTGCAGACTCGTGCTATGTGTCCTACTTTTCCACACTGTCTGCACACTTTGTCTTTGAACCAGCAATAATTCTGGTTGTGTGTTGTTCTGCCGCAGCGATAGCACTTCTCTGTTCCATGTGACATTTCGTTTGTGCCATATTCTTGCGGTCTCTGTTGTATCTCTGCAGCGCCCCGTGCTGCTGCTTCATATGATACCGCAATGCTGAAAGCCTTTTCCAGCGTAAGGTCCTTTTCAGATAAAAGCCGTTTCTGGGTTCCTTCACTTTGAAGCCCACACACAAACTTGTCCCTTAAGGTATCTGCCAGTCCCGCTCCAAACTGGCAGTGTTTCGATAGTTTGCGCAGTTCTGTTAAATAATCAGCATTGCTTTCATCCTTATGCTGGTTCCGTTTGTGAAACTGGAATCTTTCTGCTATCAGCAGCGGTGTGGGGTTTAAATGTTCCTGTAGTATCGTTACTATGTCTTCAAAACTCTTTTCCATTGGCTTCGTTGGGGTTACTAGATTTCGTAATAAACCATACGTCTTTGCACCCATTAAATTTAACAATACCAACGCTTTCTTGTCATCTGACACCTCATTTGCCTTGCAGTACACCTCTATTCGTTCGACATATGTAGTCCAATCTTTGACTTCATTGTCAAATGCGGTGATACTGCCACTCTTCGGCATTTTGGGTGTGGTTTAAAATGGCGTCTCCCAATGGCTTAAAATGGCGTCTCCCGCACTTTCCTTCCTCCCCCGCTGCTACCAACGCCGCTCCCGGCGGTTCTCGTGGCAATGGCAGCGCCCTGTAGGTTTCGTGCGCTTCTCCTGCGCTGCTGCCAACGCCACTCTTGGCGGTCCTCGTGGCAATGGCGGCGCCTCGCGGGTTTCTGCGCGTCTCTCTCTCCCTCTCTTCGACGCTGCTCGGCCCCTGAACACCGGCTGCGCCCTGTGCGCTCTGCCCTCTCTCTCTCTCCCCCGTCGACGCTGCTCGGCCCCTTTGCTGTGTCGATCGGTCGGGCTCTAGCCCGCCGCTGTCCGGGAAGTGTCTATGCACTACCTGTTGCCAGCCCGTTTCGCTGGACCACCTCGACTGGAAAGCCAAGCCTGGCTCTCGACAGCCTCCCCAGCAATTCTCGAGTCTCTGCTGGATGAGTGGGCGGTTGCCTGTGGTCGACACCCGAGTCTCTGGCCTTGACCTCCAATCCACTGATCTCCAGGAACGAATCCCCGGGAGGTGATGCAGAATTGCAGGTATGTTCGAACTTGCCTCGTCGCCAATGTTGTGTCTGGGTATAATAAGAAACAGACTGCAGGAGAAACGGTACAACAGGTGTTTACTCAACGTGGCTCACAGTGGAAGTGACTGTACAGATTACTACTCAGTGCTATATACAGGTGTGGTCACTGCCGGTACTACAGTATACATGAGCTGTAAAAAGTAGTTCCCCCCTTAAAGGTATATACATTACAGATGTCATCGGCAAATTTAGAAATCCTACTCTGTATTCCAATATCCAGGTCATTTATATATATCAAAAAAAGCAGTGGCCCCAGCACTGACTCTTGGGGAACATCACTGTCTACCATCCTCCAGTCTGAAGAACAGCCATTTACAACAACTCACTGTTTTCTGTCCTTAAGCCAATTCTTTATCCAAGCTGCCACTGACCCACCTATTCCATGAGCCTCAGTTTTGATAACCAGACTTTTATGTGGTTCTTTGTCAAACGCCTTCCAAAAATCCATGTCGACAACATCCATTGCATTCCCTTCATCAATCTTCTCTGTTGCTTCATCAAAAAATTCAATTAGATTTGTCAAACATGACCTTCCTTTTACAAACCCGTGTTGGCTCTCCTTAATTAGCTTAAACCTCTCCAAATGCCCGTTAATTTTTTCTTTGATTATTGTTTCTAAAACTGACTGGCCTGTAGTTACTAGGATTGTCCTTACACCCCTTCTTGAGCAATAGTGTCACATTTGCCACTTTCCAATCCGCGGGCAGCTTCCCTGCATCTAAGGAAGATTGGAAAATTATGGCAAGCCCTTCCGTTATCTCCTCCCCCAATTCCCTTAGCAACCTGGGATGCAAGCCATCTGGACCAGGCAACTTGTCCACTCTAAACATACCCAGCCTTTCTAGTACATCCTGTCTATCAATTGTCACCCCTTCCATTTGCTTCTACCTTTTCCACTTCTACCGATATTTTGTCAGCATCCACCTCCTTAGTAAACACCGATAGAAAGCACACATTGAGTATTCTAGCCTTTCCCTGCGCCTCGAAGCATATATCACCTTCTTTGTCCCGAATAGGTCCCACCCCGCCTCTTACTACCCGCTTACTGTTTACATGCCAGTAGAAGATTTTTGGGTTCCATTTTATGTTAACCGCCATTCTACTCTCATATTCTCTCTTTGCCAATCTTATTTTCACCTTCACATCCCCTCTCAACTGTGGTGTATGTGCCTTAAGAGCAATTGTGGTGTATGTGCCTTTAAGAGCCCCAGGTGTGCGTAATGCCGGTAATTGCCACTTGGGCTATATAAGCCTGTGTATTGTGTATATCCTTTAGAACCCCCCCCAGACTTGCTTAGTAAATACCTATGAACCAACTCCTGTCTTCAGTGTCTTTATCTACACACGGACACTACAGTGGCGACGAAGTGGAAACGGACTTACCTGCAATTCGGCAGCACCTCAAGGACATCGATTCCTCCAGTGTCCAGAAGACTCAAGGAAGTTATAGAAACTGTGGTTTCACCAGCTGGCCAAGCTGGTGGCAGGTACTGCGCTAATCCTTCCTGGGCGTCAGGCTGGGGCTCCAGCGTCGGGCTCTACAGCTGAGACAGGCAGCGAAATCAGAGGCAAGCAATAACGGACTGGGAGGGTGCACTCGGGAGACGGCCGGCGCGGCAAGCAGGTCAGCATTTAGACCTCCGTCGGGAACGAGTCTCCAACAGTGAATAAACGGAAACCACAGTAAAACAGCGTTGTTATCGGTAGCAGCGGCGGGAAAGCGCAGGAAGCGCCATATCGTTGCTACAGAGAGAAAAAAAAAAAGCGCGGGAAGCGCCATTTTTTTTTTGAAATGCCTAAGTCTGGCAATATTGATGCTTTTGATAACGAAACAGAGCCTAACTTTGGCAATATTGATGTTTTTGATAACAAGATAGAGAATTGGACCACATATGTAGAAAGAGTGGAGGTGTTTTGCACCGCAAATGGAATAGAAGATGAAAAAAAAGCTTCAGTGCTTCTGGATCTAATGGGCGCAGAAACATACAAGCTGTTACGCAACTTAATCACTCCAGCCGAACCGATGGACAAGAATTTTGAGGAGATTGTTGATACCCTACACTGCCAATTCGAGGCAGGACTGGCAGATTCTCTGCAAGACAAATTCATCTGCGATCCCCTAAGTGTAGAAACACAAAAAAAGGTATCTTCTGGAAAAGATTTAACACTGGACAAGGCTTTCAGTGCAATAGGAGCAGCAAAGATACAGCAAAGGCCACAGGACTTCGGCACCCATGAAATGACACGGGGTTTCGAGAGATGTTATCGCTGCGGCAGGTCCAACCATGACCAGAGGGATTGCTGGTTCAAAGAAAAAGCATGCAGGCGATGCGGAAAGATGGGACACATTCCACGTGTATGCCGATCTGAAAATAAAAAATCCACTAACGGGAAAAGAATCAATAAGGAAAAGCACAGAAAGGTACAAATGATGACGGACAGTAGCTCCAAAGACCAGAAGAGCGATAGCGACTCCGGGAACAAGAGACTAAGCTCTCTCAAATTACATAATGTAATTGCCAATGAAGATTACCAGACCATTTGGGTTACCCTCATAATAGCAGGGTCCCCAGTTAAAATGGAGCTAGATACAGGATCAGCTCTAACCGTAATAAATCGACGAGATTACGAGAGGCTATTTTCGCATATACCTCTAAAAGACACATCCATTATCTTAAAAACATATACGGGGCAGAAAGTATACCCCAAAGGAAAAATAAAGGTGCCTGTGGTATACAACGGCAAAGAAATACAAAAGTTGTATTTATACATTCTACAAGATGGTGGTCCACCGTTGTTGGGACGTGAACGGATAAGGAAGATACGTTTAGACTGGCACTCCATTCAGGCACTGACGGTGACCAGTAAGGAAAAAAACAAGGATGACATCATACCTGAACGATTAAAAGACATCTTGGCCAACGCCAAAGAAGTGTTTCAAGAGAAACTAGGAACCTTGAAAGGCATCACCGCCTCAATAAAAGTGGAAGATGCAGCAATTCCAAAATTTTTTAAGGCAAGACCGGTGCCATACGCAATACGTCTGGCAGTCGAGGCAGAGCTGGAGAATTTGGAAAAGGCAGGCGTATTATCCAAAATAGATTGGAGCAAATGGGCAACACCTATCGTTCCAGTCATGAAAAAAGCATTGAAAAATAACTCTGAGGAACAGAGAAAAATTCGCATCTGTGGGGACTTTAAGGTGACTGTAAACCCGGTCCTTCACACGGTACAGTATCCTCTTCCGAGGATAGAAGATATTTTCGCCTCACCATCCGGAGGCAAACGTTTCACAAAAATTGACTTGGCACAGGCATATCTACAGATGGAGGTTGAGGAGACCTCTAAAAAGTATCTCACAATAAACACACACAAAGGCCTGTACCAGTACAATCGACTGGTTTTTGGAGTAGCATCAGCTCCAGCTATCTGGCAAAGAGCTATGGAGCAAGTCCTGCAAGGGATTCCGGGGACTCAGTGTTACCTAGACGACATCCTTATAACAGGAGAAAACGACAATGAGCACCTTGCCAATTTGGAGCAGGTGCTCACTAGGCTGAAAGAACGGGGCCTACGAGCAAATCGCCCCAAGTGCGAATTTTTCCAAAATCAGATATCATATTGTGGCCACATAATTAATAAGGAAGGGTTGCATAAGTCACCTGAAAAAATTGAAGCAGTTATAAAAGCCCCAGCACCTGAAAATGTTTCACAATTGAGGTCATTCCTGGGATTAATAAATTACTATCATAAATTTTTACCGAATTTATCAACTATTCTACACCCTCTTAATGATCTTCTACACACAGGAGTGATTTGGAAATGGAACGAAGACTGTAAACGTGCCTTCCATAAATGTAAAGACTTAATCACATCCGAGAAAGTTTTGGCTCATTACAACCCATCACTACCAATCAGACTGGCGTGCGATGCATCCCCTTACGGCATAGGAGCGGTATTGTCCCATAGATTCCCTGATGGCTCGGAGCGGCCGATAGCTTTTGCGTCATGCTCATTGAACTCAGCTGAGCGTAACTATGCCCAGATCGACAGGGAAGCACTCAGCCTGGTATGGGGAGTGAAGAAATTCTACCATTACCTACACGGACAAAAATTTACCTTGTTGACTGACCATCAACCCCTCGTCTCCATATTCAACCCTAAAAAGAGCGTTTCCATTATGACAGCGCAAAGGCTACAGAGATGGTCCCTTTTCCTAGGGGCACACCAATATGACATAGAATACAAAGGATCAAAACAGCATGGAAATGCTGACGGCTTATCACGTCTACCGTTGCCAACGGTAGAAGAGGCACCTACAGTGGACCCAGTGGAGATGTTCCACTCAACCATAGTGGAATGTCTACCAGTAACAAATTCTACCATTGAAAAGGAAACGAGAAATGACCCGACTCTCTCACGAGTCTACGATTTAACAGTGAAAGGATGGCCAGCACATGGCGAACCACTGTTGCCAGCATTCTCGCAAAGAAGAGAACAGCTGTCAGTGTGCCGAGGAACCTTGATGTGTGGATCCAGAGTGGTGATTCCACCCAAACTCCAGGATAAAGTGCTAAAGGAGCTTCACGAGGGGCATCTGGGTGGAGTGAAAATGAAGAACCTAGCCAGAGCGTTTGTGTGGTGGCCAGGCATCGATGGAGACATCGAAGAAATGACCAAGGGCTGTCTAGGATGCCAGAAGGTCCAAAACGCCCCACCACAAGCCCCTCTACATCCATGGGAGTGGCCCTCATCTCCATGGCAAAGGGTACACATCAACTTTGCTGGTCCATTTATGGACTCAATGTTCTTAATCGCGGTTGATGCACACTCCAAGTGGCCGGAGGTAATAAAGATGTCCTCCACCACCACGGAAAAAACCATCACAGTATTAAGGACCATATTTGCCAGGAATAGGCTGCCTGAACAGATCTGTTCTGATAATGGACCGCAATTTGTGTCTGAAGAATTCAGGAAGTTCTTAAAAAACAATGGGGTTAAGCACTACACGTCCGCCCCATACCATCCCGCCACCAATGGATTGGCTGAAAGGTTTGTCCAGACCTTCAAGAAGGCCATGGGTAATGAAGACATAAAACTACAACATAAGGTAGATAACTTCTTGTTTGCGTACAGGAATGCAACACATGTGGTTACAAACCAAACTCCCGCCATGATGTTTTTCAATAGAAGACTAAGATGCCGGCTGGATTTGATCAAGCCAAACATCAGAAGGGACGTAGAGAACCGGCAATTTCAAGGCATGAATGAAAGGCCAACTAGAACCTTCCAGATAGGTCAACAAGTTTTGGCCCGGGACTACCGTACCGAGAAATGGCAGCCTGGAAGTATTTGCACACGACTAGGACCGCTGATGTATACCGTGGACATTGGAGAAAGCATAATAAGGCGCCATGCTGACCAGATCATAGAGTCATCCGAAAAGGGACAACCTACACCACAACTCTATACGCCTAATGATGAAGCAGAGATACCCATCGTATCTACCTCCGATCCGGTGATACTGGAACCAGATGAACCCGACACTGGCATTCAAGCCGAATTGACCTTGCCAAAAGAACCTACTACACCACCGAAAACTACTACACCACCGAGGCGTTATCCAGACCGAGTCAGGAAGCCTCCAGAGAGACTGACTTATAATTGATTAACTGCAGCAAATGTGTAGATTATTGTTCTTGTAAACATGTTAGTTAATGATTACTTAAAATGTTATGTACCGGTTGTCTAAAAGGGGAGGAATTGTGGTGTATGTGCCTTTAAGAGCCCCTGTGTTCTGTAATGCCGGTAGTGGCCACTCGGGCTATATAAGCCTGTATAATGTCTTGTATCTTTTAGTTCACCTCCAGACTTTGTTCAGTAAACACCTGTAAACCAACTCCTGCATTCCGTGTCTCCATTAACACACGGATACAACAGTACACACCCGTAGGGAACTGAATTTCAGGACCATTAATCTAAAGTAGTTGCTTTTGCTATTTGGTTCATCGTATTACTTAAAGCTAGTTACAAACTGTGAGAATAAATGGAAATGTGAGAACAAAGGAACTGTGAGAACAAATGTTTGTGCTCTGTGCTTGTAAGCAGGATGACTTAAAAACTTATGAATAATATCTTTTGAACTATCAGATAGCCCGATAGCCCAAATGAGAAAGTCCTTCTCACAAACAATCATGCAGGAAAGGAACCAATTAACACTGCAAATTTAATTAAAGAAACCTTGAAGCGAATAACAGCTAAGAAGTCTCTCGAAAGTGTGACTGGAACTACACCCCATTATTGAGAAGAGTGAAAATTGGAACATAGGCAACTTCCCTAAGAATATAAAAACATAAGAAATAGGAGCAGGAATAGGCCACTTGGCCCCTCGAGCCTGCTCCACCATTCAATAAGATCATGGCTGATCTTGGGCTCCAAGCCACTTCCCCGCCCGCTCCCCATAACCCTTCACTCCCTTATCTTGTAAAAATCTGTCTGTCTCCACCTTAAATGTATTTAATGACCCAGCCTCCACGGCTCTCTGGGGCAGAGAATTCCACAGATTTACGACCCTCTGAGAGAAGAAATTCCTCCTCATCTCAGTTCTAAAAGGGAGACCCTTTATTCTGAAACTATGCCCCCTAGTTCTAGATTTCCCCACGAGGGGAAACATCCTCTCTGCATCTACCTTGTCGAGCCCTCTCAGTACCTTACAGGAAAATTTCTAGTATCCGGCACTGACGGGACCGAGCTGGTGCCGTACCATCAAAACCAGCGCTAATGTTAAAACATACGGAGCTTTTGAGCTCCGTGTGAATCAACAAACCCTGTTGCTTAGCAACAGCTTCAAAACAGTCGGCCGCAGCTTAAAAGCATCTCTGTAGCTAAGCAACAGCTTCAGCTAGACCTTGCAGAGCCTGACTGGAAAAAAAAAGCAAGGAGAAGTAAAAAAAACTTATAGGAAACAGCTCCTGAATTTTGCCGGTAGATAGAGCTTTCCGGACATTTAACCTCTGGTTAAACGAAAGTTTTCTGTATATGTTCCCATAAGATCACCTCTCATTCTTCTAAATTCCAATGAGTATAGGCCCAACCTGCTCAGCCTTTCTTCATAAGTCAACCCCCTCATCTCAGGAATCAACCCTGTGAATTCTCTCTGAACTGCCTCCAATGCTTGTAATCCTTCCTTAAATAAGGAGACCAAAACTGTACGCAGTACTCAAGGTCGTCGTCGTACGTGTCTTCACACTGTTCCCTTTGGGGAACTGTATGAAGTGGTGGAAGGATTTCTGGCTGCGATTAACGCTCCTTCCATGACCGTAACCATCTTTGTAACAGCCATTAGGGTGGTTAGTCCTATGGTGGGAGGGTTTTACGGGCTCCCACAACCCATACGAGGGGGGGGGCCACCTGTAGTGTATGTACCTTTAAGGGGAGAACTACTTTTTACAGCTCCTGTCTACTGTAGTACCGGCAGTGACCACACCTGTATATATACCCTGAGTAGGGATCTGTACATTTAGTTTTAGAGTAACCCTCATCCAGTAAACACCTGTTGATTGTTCCCTGCAGTCTCTTGTCTAATTATTGAAGGACACACAACATCAAGATACACGGATCTAACATTGGCGACGAGAAGATTCAAACCTACCTGCAACTCTGCATCACCTCCCAGGGATTCGCTCCTGGAGAACAGTGAAAGAAGAAGGCCGAGTCCAGAAGCACGGGCGTCGACCATCCAGTGGAGACTTGAGCATCGCAGGGGAGGCTGTTGAGAGCTGGGCTTGGTTCTCCAGTCACGGTGGTCCAGCGAAACGGGCTGGCAACAGGTACGGCGCAGACCCTTCCCGGACAGCGGCGGCTAGAGCCGACCGACGGCACAGAAAAAGGCCGAGCAGCGTCAATGGGAGAAGAGAGAGGGTAGAGCGCACAGGGCGCAGCTGGTGTTCAGGACCGAGCGGCGTTGACGGGAGAAGAGAGAGGGTAGAGCGCACAGGGCGCAGCCGGTGTTCAGGACCGAGCGGCATCGACGGGAGAAGAGAGAGGGTAGAGCGCACAGGGCGCAGCCGGTTTTCAGGACCGAGCGGTGTCAACGAGAGAGAGCAGAGCGTAGCCGGTGTTCAAGGGCCGAGCAGCGTCAACGAGAGAGAGGCACGCAGGAAAACGCGCAGAGAGCAGCCGGTGTTCAAGGGCCGAGCAGCGTCAGCAGGGAAGAAAGGAAAGCGCGGGAGACGCCATTTTGAGCCGCAGCGGAGAAGAAGGGAGAGCGCGGGAGATGCCATTTTGAGCCAGTCTAACGACACCCAGGGATGCCGAAGAGTGGCAGTGTCACAGCGTTCGACAATGAAGTCGAAGATTGGACGACATATGTCGAACGCATAGAAGTGTACTGCAAGGCGAATGAAGTGCCAGATGACAGGAAAGCGCTGGTATTGTTGAATTCAATGGGTGCAAAAACGTATGGCTTACTGCGAAATCTAGTAACCCCAGAGAAGCCAGTGGAAAAGGATTTTGAAAACATAGTGTCAATCCTACAGGACCACTTAGACCCCACACCGCTGCTGACAGCGGAAAGATTTAAGTTTCACAAAAGGAACCAGCATAAAGATGAAAGTAATGCTGAGTCTTTAACGGAACTGCGCAAGCTATCGAAACACTGCCAGTTTGGAACGGGACTAGCAGATACTTTAAGGGACAAGTTTGTGTGTGGGCTTCAAAGTGAAGGAACCCAGAAACGGCTTCTATCAGAAAAGGATCTTACGCTGGACAAGGCTTTCAGCATGGCAGTATCACACGAAGCAGCAGCATGGGGCACGGCAGAGATACAACGGAGACCGCAAGAATATGGCACAAATGAAATGTCATACGGAACAGTGAAGTGCTATGTCTGCGGCAGAACAACACACGACCATAAGGATTGCTGGTTCAAGGACCAAGTGTGCAGACAGTGTGGCAAAGTAGGACACATAGCAAGAGTCTGCAGGTCGGAAAAGAAAACCAGCAGCAAGAAATCCCCACAGGAGAAGTACAAGAAGGTACATAAGGTGACGTAGAGTAGTGCAGACGAACAGAAAAGTGATATAGACTCTGGAAGCAAGGAGCTGGGTTGTCTGAAACTACATAATGTGATCAAAACGGAGGATCACCAAACTATCTGGGTCACGCTCAAGATAGCCGGAGTCCAAGTGAAAATGGAATTGGACACAGGATCAGCCCTAACAGTCATAAACCGAAGGGACTACAAGCGGCTATTCTCACATATACCCTTGAGAGATACAGAGATTATCTTGAAGACGTACATGGGGCAAAAAGTCTACCCCAAAGGAAAAATAAGGGTGAACGTTATATATAACGGCAAGGAAACACCAAAAATGGACCTATATGTATTGCCAGATGGAGGACCACCACGACTAGGACGTAAATGGATCCAGAAGATACATCTAGATTGGCATTCCATACAAGCACTGACTGTAGATGCCAAAAAGGATGACGACGTCACACCTGGACGACTGTCAAAAATGCTAACTGACGCACAAGAAGTGTTCCAGGAGGGACTCGGAACACTAAAAGGCATAACAGCGATGGTCAAAATAGAGGAAAATGCAAGCCCAAAGTTTTTTAAGGCCAGACCAGTACCTTATGCGATCCGCCCAGCCATCGAAGCAGAGCTGGAAGGTTTGGAACGTTCAGGAATACTGTCCAAAGTGGACTGGAGCGAATGGGCTACACCCATCATTCCTGTAATGAAGAGGTCGTTGAGTAATACGCCTGGGGAACCAAAGAAGGTTCGCATCTGTGGGGACTTTAAGGTGACAGTGAACCCAGTCCTTCACACTGTACAATATCCGCTTCTGCGGATTGAAGATATTTTCGCCTCGCTATCTGGAGGGAAACGCTTCACTAAGATTGATCTGGCCCAGGCGTACCTGCAAATGGAGGTAGAAGAAGCCTCGAAACAGTACCTCACGATCAACACTCATAAAGGTCTCTACCAATACAACCGGCTGGTGTTCGGGGTAGCATCAGCTCCGGCTATTTGGCAAAGGGCAATTGATCAAGTCCTGCAAGGGATTCCAGGGACCCAGTGTTATTTGGACGACATCCTGGTCACGGGCGAAAATGACAGTGATCACCTCGCCAACCTGGAGCAGGTGCTCACTAGATTGAAGGAATATGGGCTCCGAGCTAATCGCCACAAATGCGAGTTTTTCCAGAAGCAGATCTCGTATTGTGGCCACGTTATTGATGAAGAGGGGTTACATAAGTCCCCTGAAAAGATTGAGGCAGCAGTCAAGGCTCCAGCACCGGAAAATGTGTCACAACTGAGGTCGTTCCTCGGGCTGGTGAACTACTACCATAAGTTCTTGCCGAATTTGTCTCCAGTACTACACCCACTGAACACCCTACTGCAAACGGGGGTACCATGGAAGTGGAATGATGAATGTAAACGAGCTTTCCAGAAGTGCAAAGAATTGATCACATCAAAAGAGGTGTTGGCTCATTTCAACCCAGCACTGCCAATTCGGTTGGCGTGTGATGCATCACCCTATGGCATTGGAGCGGTGCTGTCGCACAAATTCCCGGATGGCTCGGAGAGGCCAGTAGCCTTTGCGTCTCGGTCACTAACCTCAGCCGAGCGTAACTACGCCCAGATTGACAGGGAGGCCCTCAGCCTAGTGTGGGGAGTGAAAAAGTTCAACCACTATCTGCACGGGCAGAAGTTCACCTTGCTGACTGACCACCAACCACTTGTCTCCATCTTTAATCCAAAGAAGGGCGTTCCGGTGATGACTGCGCAACGGCTACAAAGATGGTCCCTTTTTCTAGGGGCGAACCAATATGAAATCGAGTATAAGGGCACGAAACAGCATGGAAACGCTGATGGGCTATCACGCCTGCCACTGCCTACTGCGGAGGAAGCACCAGCAGTGGACCCTGTCGAAATATTTTATTCGACTATAATTGAACGCTTGCCAGTAACTAACGCTGATATCGAGAAGGAGACCCGAAATGACCCGACACTGTCTCGGGTATATGACTTGACGGTGAAGGGATGGCCAACACATGGCGACTCACTGTTGCCAGCATTCTCATCCAGAAGAGAACAGCTGTCAGTATGCCAGGGGACCTTGATGTGTGGATCCCGAGTGGCAATTGCACCCAAGTTAAGGGAGAGAGTGCTCAATGAGCTTCACGAAGGCCATCTGGGAGGGGTGAAAATGAGAAGCCTCGCTAGGGCTTATGTGTGGTGGCCGGGGATCGATCAGCAAATCGAGGACCTGACAAAGAGCTGCTCAGGATGCCAGAAGGTCCAAAATGCACCACCACATGCCCCTCTACACCCATGGGAGTGGCCCTCCTCTCCATGGCAACGGGTGTGATATACCTATCAATTCATCCAATGAAAAGCGACGAGTTAAGAAAGTAACTATAGGTTTTTATTGGCTAAATAACAGAGCCCACCCTCGTGGGTGATCGGATACAACAAGGAGGAATGCCAGCCAGTCGACTACCTTTATACCTGGGCAGGTAGGTGGAGTCATGGGCGGAGTCAGCAGTGGTCAGCCCAGGTATAGCAGCGTGACGAGAGGCGACCTCGTATAGTGATACAACAGTGTGAACAGTAATAACCATAGAGTAACGATATAACAGTGATAACTATAGTGTAACAATAGTGAACGATAAAAGTGGTTTACCACATTCACCCCTTGTTTAGATTTGAGTCCGGCGGGGTGAAGTGTACTACCAGTTCTGGTATGTCAGTCTGTCCGGAGGCCTCGTAAGCCTTTCTGATCGTCGCAGCGGCGGTGTTGCATTATCCGGTGTTAATGCTGGTGTCTGCGTGGTCGGCGAAGGCTCGTGGGGTTCCGGCATGCCGTCTACCTGGGCTGGAATTGGGGGGGTGGTGGGGGGGGGTGAAGGTGGTGTCTCCGGAGTGCCCGAGGGTGCGAGGTCTCGTAAGGAGACTGTGTCCTCCCGCCCATCTGGGTATGCCACATAGGCGTACTGGGGGTTGGCGTGCAGGAGGTCCACCCTCTCGACCAGGGGGTCCGTTTTATGGGCCCTCACGTGCTTTCGCAGCAAGACGGGCCCCGGAGAGGTCAGCCAGGTTGGTAGCGTGGTTCCCATAGTCGACTTCCTGGGGAAAGCAAACATTCGTTCATGGGGGGTGGCGTTGATGGCAGTGCAAAGTAGTGACCGGGTGGAATGCAGCGCTGCCGGGAGGACTTCCTGCCAGCGGGAGGTTGGGAGGCCCTTAGACTTTAAGGCTAAGAGGACGGCCTTCCATACCGTCGCGTTCTCTCTTTCCACCTGGCCGTTCCCTCGGGGGTTGTAGCTGGTGGTCCTGCTTGCAGCAATACCTCTCGCTAGTAGGAACTGACGGAGTTCCTCGCTCATGAAGGAGGAGCCCCGGTCACTATGTATATAGTTTGGGAACCCGAACAAGGCGAAGAGGTCGTTCAGGCATTTAATGACCGTGGTACTGGTCATGTCTGGGCAGGGGAAGGCAATGGGGAAACGGGAGTACTCATCAACAATGTTGAGGAAGTACACATTACGGTCAGAGGACGGGAGGGGCCCCTTAAAGTCGATGCTCAGGCGCTCGAAGGGGCGGGTGGCCTTGATCAGGCTTGCTCTGTCCGGCCTAAAGAAGTGCGGTTTGCACTCGGCACAGGTCTGGCAGTTCCTGGTCATGGTCCTGACCTCCTCGATGGAGTAGGGCAGGTTGCGGGCCTTAATGAAGTGGTAAAGTCTGGTGACCCCGGGGTGGCAGAGGTCGTTGTGGAGGGTCTGAAGTCTATCACTTTGCGCGCTGGCGCATGTAATTCGTGACAGAGCATCGGGGGGTTCGTTCAGCTTACCTGGCCGGTACAAGATATCATAATCATAGGTGGAGAGCTCGATTCTCCACCTCAAGATCTTGTCATTCTTGATTTTGCCCCTCAGCTTGTTATTAAACATAAAAGCGACCGAACGTTGGTCGGTAAGGAGGGTAAATCGTTTGCCTGCCAGGTAGTGCCTCCAGCGTCGTACCGCCTCCACAATCGCCTGGGCCTCCTTCTCGACCGACGAGTGTCGGATCTCAGGGCCCTGTAGGGTCCTTGAGAAGAAGGCCACCGGTCTCCCCTCCTGGTTAAGGGTGGCGGCTAGGGCGAAGTCGGATGCATCGCTCTCGACTTGGAAGGGGATGGACTCATCCACTGCGTGCATTGTGGCCTTGGCAATGTCTCCCTTAATGAGGGAGAAGGCTGCGCACGCTTCCTCCGTAAGGGGGAAGGATGTGGACTTCATGAGGGGTCTGGCTTTGTCCGCATAATTGGGCACCCATTGGGCATAGTAGGCGAAGAGCCCCAGGGTTCTCTTCAGTGCCTTTGGACAGTGGGGGAGGGGTAGCTCCATGAGGGGGCGCATTCTTTCGGGGTCGGGGCCGATGACTCCGTTCTCTACTACACAGCCGAGGATGGCAAGGCGCGAGGTGTTAAACACACATTTATCCTTATTGTAGGTGAGGTTCAGCCGTTGGGCCGTACGGAGGAATCTCTCCAGATTAACATCGTGGTCCTGCCGGTCGCGGCCGCAGATGGTGACGTTATCTAGATAGGGGAACGTGGCGTGCAGCCCGTTCTGGTCAACCATCCGGTCCATCTCCCTTTGGAAGACCGAAACCCCGTTGGTGACGCCGAAGGGAACCCTAAGGAAGTGGTAGAGGCGGCCGTTCACCTCGAAGGCTGTATACTGGCGGTCCTCAGGGCGGATAGGGAGTTGGTGGTAGGCCGACTTAAGGTCGATGGTGGAGAATACCCGGTACTGCGCAATCTGATTGACCATATCAGATATGCGGGGAAGGGGGTATGCGTCCAGCTGGGTGTACCTGTTTATGGTCTGGCTGTAGTCGATGACCAGGCGGTTTTTATTGCCGGTCTTAATGACCACGACCTGGGCACGCCAGGGGCTGGTGCTCCCCTCGATGATGCCCTCCTTCAGGAGACGCTGCACCTCAGAGCTAATGAAAGCTCTGTCCCCGGCGCTGTACCGCCTGCTCTTGGTAGCGACGGGTTTGCAGTCGGGGGTGAGGTTAGCGAACAGGGAAGGTGGCGGGACCTTGAGGGTGGATAGGCCGCAGGTGTTACGCGGTGGGCGGTTTAAAATCTGCTGGTTGTCGACTGTGAGTGGGGGGAGGGGTCCGCTGTATGCTAGCGTGACGCTTTGGAGGTGGGATTGGAAGTCTAGGCCTAGTAGGACGGCAGCGCATAGCTGGGGCAGGACGAGGAGTTTAAAATTTTTATACTCCGTACCCTTAACCGACAGGGTCACAACACAGTAGCCGCTGATGTCTGTGGCGTGTGACCTCGATGCCATCAAGATCCGGTTGCGCGTTGGCAGGACAGGGAGGGAGTAGTGGCTCACCGTGTCTGGGTGGATGAAGCTCTCCGTGCTTCCGCTGTCGAACAGGCAGGTCGTGGCGTGGCCATTTACTTTGATGTCCATCATCGACTTGGACAGGTGATGCGGGCGGGCCTGGTCCAGTGTGACGGAGGCTAGTGTATAGCTGAGCGAGTTGTTGTAGTCTGCGGTTGAGGCGGTAGTCGGGTCTAGAGGCACGGTGGCGGTCGGGCGTGGTGGGTAAAATGGCGTCTCCCACGAGGTTGGACAAAATGGCGGAGAAGATGGCTGCCCCCATAACTCACATGAGGCACTGCTGGCGTCGGTTGCCTGTATCAAAGATGGCCGCCCCCATGACTCACATGTGGGGATGCTGGCCTCTGTTGCCTTGAAGGAAGATGGCCGCCCCCACAGCTCGCATGAGGCACTTGCTGGCCTCTGATGATCCACCTCTGCAGGCCTTAGCGACGTGGCCTTTCTTCATGCAGTTTGAGCAGGTAGAGTTCCTGGCTGGGCAGCGCGACCTCGGGTGTTTCGCCTGGCCGCAGAAGAAGCAGCCGGCGGCCCGATCGCGGGGGTCCGATGTCGGAGCCGGTACCGGGGGTGGCGGTCTCGATCGGGTCCGGGACGCCGACGCTGAGGTAGGTCCCAGGGGGGTTGCTGCGGGGGGTATCGCGGTCGGGGTCGGTCCCAAGTCCCAGGGTCGCGAGTTACAGTACCTTGAGTATGCCTCGAGGTCCCGATGGGCCACCTCTAGAGAGAGAGCGAGGGCTGCAGCTTTGTCCAGGTCGAGGTCCCTTGCTTCCAGTAGTCTTTGCCGTGAGTAGTCGGACCGCAGGCCTTTCACGAAGGCATCGCGGACATTGTCTTCAGTATTTTCTGCCGCCGTTACCGCTTTAAAGTTACAGTCTCTGCCGAGTGCTTGTAGCACCCGTAAAAATTCCTCCACGGGCTCTCCTGGCTGTTGCGGGCGGGATCTTAGGAGGTGTCTGGCATACATGGAATTTACCGGGGTTTGGTACTGTCTTTTCAGCCGGTTGATGGCGTCCTCGTATGTTTTAAGGTCCCGGATGAGTGCGAATACTTTAGGGCTCACTTGGGCGTTCAGAACTCTTAGCATGGATTTCTGAGGCACGCCGGATTCTCCCAGGTAGGCTTCGAAGCAGCTCAGCCAGTGTTCGAAGTCGAGGGCTGAGTTTGCTGCCTGTGGGTTTAGGTCCAGGTACGGTGGTCTGAGGGCTCGCAGCCAGGCCGGCTGCTGTGGCTGTTGTAGCTGGGCGTCTGGCTGGTCGCTTGGCTGGTCGTTTGGCTGGTCGTTTGACTGCTCAAGTGTCGACATTTTAAAATTTAGCCAATAAAATTGATATACCTATCAATTCATCCAATGAAAAGCGACGAGTTAAGAAAGTAACTATAGGTTTTTATTGGCTAAATAACAGAGCCCACCCTCGTGGGTGATCGGATACAACAAGGAGGAATGCCAGCCAGTCGACTACCTTTATACCTGGGCAGGTAGGTGGAGTCATGGGCGGAGTCAGCAGTGGTCAGCCCAGGTATAGCAGCGTGACAAGAGGCGACCTCGTATAGTGATACAACAGTGTGAACAGTGATAACCATAGAGTAACGATATAACAGTGATAACTATAGTGTAACAATAGTGAACGATAAAAGTGGTTTACCACAGGGTGCATATTGATTTTGCTGGTCCATTCATGGACTCAATGTTTTTAATAGCCGTGGATGCGCACTCGAAATGGCCTGAGGTGATCAAAATGTCCTCCACCACCACGGAGAAAACTATTGCAGTCCTACGGCTTGCCAGAGCAGATTTGCTCTGATAATGGACCACAGTTTGTGTCCGAAGGGTTTCGAAGATTTATGAAAAGGAATGGGGTAAGGCATTACACATCCGCCCCGTATCATCCAGCCACAAATGGATTGGCTGAGAGGTTCGTACAAACCTTTAAAAAAGCAGTAAGGGCCATGTGCGATGACGACATTCCACTGCAGCATAAGGTGGACAATTTCCTGTTAGCCTACAGAAATGCGACACATGCAGTCACCAACCAGACCCCGGCCATGATGTTCTTTAACCGAAGGTTGAGATCTCGTCTGGATTTGCTCAGACCAAATGTACGAAGAGATGTTGAGAATAAGCAATTCCAGCACATCAATGAGAAGCCGACAAGGAGCTTCAATGTAGGGCAACCAGTCTTGGCCCGCGACTACCGAACAGAGAAATGGCAACCAGGAACGATATGCACACGGCAGGGGCCACTAATGTACACAGTGGATGTTGGGGAGAACATTGTGAGACGCCATGTTGACCAGATCCTAGAGTCACAGGAACGAGTCAACCCCATGTCTCGCGTACCTGGTGATGAACCCGACATACAGGTAGCATCTCCCCAGAAACAGTAGCATCGGAAGCTGATGAACCAACCGACGACAGGGGGCCAGAATCGCCTCCGCAGCAAGAGCAAGACACTCAGGAAAGGCGCTATCCAGAAAGGATCAGGAAGCCGCCCCAAAGACTGAATTTATAAATAGACTATTTTCAGTTAATGTTGCATGTTAAAAGTGTTAATTGTAATTAGTTGATATTTAATTGTTAATTGAATGTTATGGTACTGTTAATCTAAAAGGGGAGGAATTGTAGTGTATGTACCTTTAAGGGGAGAACTACTTTTAACAGCTCCTGTATACTGTAGTACCAGCAGTGACCACATCTGTATATATACCCTGAGTCGGGATCTGTACAGTTAGTTTTAGAGTAACCCTCATCCAGTAAACACCTGTTGATTGTTCCCTGCAGTCTCTTGTCTAATTATTGAAAGACACACAACATCAAGATACACGGATCTAACACCACCCACACCCACGGACGCAAGTATCCCGCTGGATGTCAACCCAGAATTTAGAGCCGGAGCTCTGACTCCACTTGCCGGGACTGTCTGGAGCGGGGTTCCAAACTCTACGCTTTCTGGCCCAGCGGCGGGGATGCTACCGCTACGCCAAAGGCCCACTCCAGTACTCAAGGTGTGGTCTCACAAATACCCTATACAGCTGTAGCAGGATTTCCCTGCTTTATACTCCAACCCCCTTGAAATAAAGGCCAACATTCCATTTGCCTTTTTGATTGCTTGCTGTACCTACATGCTAACTTTTTGTGTTTCATGCACAAGGACCCCCAGGTCCCTCTGAACTGTAGCACTTTGTAATCTCTCTCCATTTAAATAATAGTTTGCTTTTTATTTTTCCTGCCAAAGTGGATAACCTCGCACTTTCCTGCATTATACTCCATCTGCCAAATGTTTGCCCACTCACTCAACCTGGGATTAGGGACAGGGTCACTGGCAAGGCTTGAAAACTAAGCAGAGCTAGGCCTGGTTAGTATCTGGAGGGGTGACCATCAGGTGAAAGTTACGGAAGGAGCCCCGAGGAGGGGCGGTTGGTGAGAAGGTCACGGAAGGAGCCCCGGGAGGGGCAGCTGGTGAGCAGGCGCGGGCGTTGGGCTGAAGATTGTCGGACAGGAGGAATGGTGGAAATGGAATGGCGGCGCGCACAGACGCAGCGGCTTTGCTTCTCCCAGGACGGTGCTATTTACTGTTAATGTTATTTGTACTGGACTCATGGGAGCTTGCAAGATCACATTTCGTTGTTCATGTACTTGTGCAATGACAATAAAAGTTGAATTATTATTATTATATCCGTTTGCAGATTCTTTGAGTCCTCTGCACAACTTGCTTTCCCACCCATCTTTGTATCATCCGCAAACTTGGCTACAATACACTTGGGCCTAGAAATTCATTGACGCCACTTTTGGGGCGCTAAAGTGGGGCGTCCGCTAAAGTTTGCGGCCGCCGCCAAATCTATGCCACTTCTCCGATATTCATTAGCTTCGCCCTACTAGTTCGGGCGAGCGCTAAAACTGCTGCTGGACGCCTCTCTTTGGGCGCTAAGCCGGAGGTGGTGATCGATAGCGCCGAGGCCGGGCGCAGCGCAGGTGCAGCCATCTCGTGATTGACAGCAGACACCCTGGCGCCGGCCAGCTCTTACGGGGGAAGGGTCGACTGTGTCTGCTGCCACGCCCTGGATAGTGGAGCCCTGCAGCTAGGCCTGAACACTGCTGCTGGACCCAAATAGCGCCTGAAGACATGGAGAAGGCCCGTGAACGTGCGCAGCGCTTCTCAGAGCGTGATCTGAGTGTGCTGCTTGGTGCTGTGGAGAAGAGGCGCCATGTTTTGTACCCGGACAATGGCAAGAAGGCGACGGTCCGCATCTACAGGAGAGCCTGGAGGCATGTCGCCAGCAAGCTGTCAGCCAACAGCGACGTCCCCAGGACCGGTGCCCAATGCCGCAAAAAGTTAAATGACCTCACACGCATTGTCAGGGTGAGTACCCTTTCCAATGATATCCAGCCACTCACCGACCTGTAACATCGCGTGGAGCGCCTCATGGGTGGCCGGGTGATTGGGCCCGTTGCATGTGGAGATGCCGACCCTGTTCTGGGCAGCAATGGTAAGGACATCACCTTTTGCACCTCTCTCGTCCCACTTGCGCATCAGATCTACATCCTTTGCCACTGTCCGACCAATGCGCTGAATGCCACCACTCATGCATCCCGCACTGGCGCCCTCTCCTCACTCTAAAGCTACTCTTGTGCCTTCCTGCTTTCAGATGGTCAAGAGGAGGTCCCTCAACTTGCCAGTGACAGACCCTCCGAGGAGGAGCAGGAGGAGGAGCAAGAGGAAGGCGGCCCATCAGGGGAACCCTCAGCCGCGGCCACCCAGGCCAATGTAGGGGACATGTCTTCCCTGGAGGGCAGCGTGGCGGAAGTGTCGAAGGGGAGGGGAGCTCCTGGGACCTGCGTGCTGCAGAAAGGCGGGAGGGGGGTGGAAGCTCGGCGGCCTTCTCCCCAGAGGGGGGAAGCGTCGGAGGGGAGTCCAATTGCTGGGCCCAGCGGCCTCCAGCAACGCAGGAAGGGTCGGCCAGCTCGGCGGCCTTCTCCCCAGAGGGAGAGTCCGGCCTCCAGTCAGGAGATGCTCTTCGCCGAGGAGATGGAACGCCTCGAAGACTTGTCCGCGGACTCGGAGCGCCGGCACACGGAGCTCATGGCGGCAGTGGCACGGTTGCCTGAGTCCATCGATTCCCTCTCTCGGAGTGTGGCCGAGTTCGGGCCCTTAGAGGCCACCAGTCGGGCGGAATACCGGGCAGATCTGTCAGCGACTGGCCAGGTGATCAGTGGTGCCGTCCAGTCACTGGCTGCTCTGCTGCAGTCAGTGAACAGGTCAACACGGGCACTCACTGCTGCCACACTCGCTGTGTCAGCCAGGCATCGCCAGGGCACCCGGCGCGCTGCAGCAGCACAGCGGTCTGTCCCTCGGCAGATTGGTGCGCATGCTGCAGTGCTGGCCCGTGCGAGTGCCAGTGTCTCAGGCGACCAGCGAGCGCCTGCCATCCGCCAGCTTGTCGCCATTCCTCCAGCCGCCACTGCCACTCCCCCAGTGGAACTGCCAGGAGCTGCTGCAGCGACTGATGCTGGCCAGCCACAGCTGCAGCAATCAACAGCTGCCCGCTCGACGGCCAGACCTCGACTAGGCCGACCCCCAATGGCTTCTGCCGTCACGACATGTGCCCCTCAGGAGCCTGCCCCCAGCCTTGCAGCAGCCAATGGCCTTACTTTGAGGCGGAGCAGCAGGGCAGGCAGGGGCCACCCAAAGATGGCCAAGGCATCGCCCTAGCGGGCCAAATAGTCGAATGTGTGGCCATTTGTGTTTGGTTCTTGAGGCCGAGAATTGGATGTTTGTTTTTTGAAGGCCGATGATGTGATGTTTGTTTTTGACGAAGGCCGAGAATGACGGCCATTTTAGTTGCCCTATTTTGTTAATCCTCTCCAGGTTGTGGGAGCGAGTAATGTGTTTGAGTGTTTTTTGGGGGTTTCGTCTGTTTTTGGTTTTCATGTGGGAAGGGCCCAGAGTTTGTACAATAAAGCATTTTATTTATTCACATTGTCCATGTTTGATCTTTGAAGTGTTTGTTGCCTTAACCGGCTGAGGGCTTGCGGAGCGGCTGCAATCATGTTCTATCATTGGCACAAGCCATTCCCTGACAGGGGGCCTAGAAGTGACGTTCAATAAGCCGCCGACGGGCGGCCCTTGGACCTTGTGCATCCCTCCTGGGCTGGTACTCCTCGTCCTCCTCGTCCTCATGCTCCTCCTGCTCCTCCTCCTGAGGTGGTGGACCAACGTGAGGTGGCAGTGCCTGAGTCCTGCGGATAGCCAGGTTGTGCAGCATGCAGCAAACGACGACGAATTGGGAGACTCGATCCTGCGAATACTGGAGGGCTCCCCCGGAGTGATCGAGACAGCGGAACCGTTGCTTGAGCATGCCGATTGTTTGTTCTATGAGGTTCCTCGTCGCTTGATGGCTCTCGTTGTATGCCTCTTCAGCAGGGGTCGTGGGCGCGCGGAGCGGGGTCATGAGCCAGGTACACAAAGGATAGCCTTTGTCCCCGATAAGCCATCCTCTTGGGGGAGGCTGTGCCTGGAACATGTCAGCCACAGCTGTCTGTCGCAGGATAAAGGCATCGTGGCTGCTGCCTGGAAAGCGGGCATTGACAGCTAGGATGCGCTGCCTGTGGTCACACACCAGCTGTACATTGAGGGAATGGTAGCCCTTCCGGTTGCGGTACTCCTCGGCATGCTCAAGAGGTGCCCGCAAAGCCACATGCGTGCAGTCAATGGCGCCCTGCACCATGGGGAAGCCCGCTATTCTTGCAAACCCCACTGCACGCTGCTGCTGCTTGTCCAGGGTCATGGGGAAAGAGATGAATTGATGTCTCCTTCTGAAAAGGGCTTCGGTCACCTGGCGGATGCAGCAATGCACGGCGAACTGGGAGATGTTAGCGATGTCCCCAGTAGCGGATTGGAAGGAGCCGGAGGCATAGAAGTTGAGAGCCACCGTCACCTTCACTGCCACCGACAGAGACGTCCTGCGCATCAGCTGTGGCTGCAGATCTCTCTGAAGCAGCCGGCAGATGTCTGCAACCACCTCCCTTCGGAATCGCAGCCTCCTAACACACATCGCGGCAGACATGGTCAGATAGGAGGTCTGCTGGCGGTATACCCTGCGTGGGTAAGGCCTCAGTTGGCGACGCCTGTTGCCCCCTCTGCGTCTAGCCAGGGCTGCCACTCTCTCACGGCGTCTGTAAGCCCTTCTGGCATAAGGCTGAAATTCAGCGTTGCCACCCAATGCAGCCCCCATTATGTGCTGGCAAACACTGAGCTCTGAATGAAGGCAAAGATAATTGGTAAGCTCTGGCCTGCGCCAAAAATACCTGTCCAAGTGTTGGTCCAAACCAGTAAACTCTCCTCCTTGGTCTCTGTCCAAAAAACCGTTGCACAAGAGTGAATGCTGCAAAATGGCTGGCCTTTATACTGCTGGGTAAGTGCCCTTTAATTAGCGAGCGCTCCCCGCGGCCCGGCTGGCCTGTGTACCGTTCCACTTCACAGTCGCTCGGGCCGCCCGGCGCACAATGGGCCGGCGCGAGTGAAGTTCCGGTTTGGGGCGCACAAAGGGCGTTGCACTATTAAATGACGTCATGATCTGCGCGCGCAGCAGGGCGCGCGCTAAGACTTTGCACCGGCGCTAAATGTGTCCTGAAGTTGGGGAGAGGCTCAGATCGCGCTGCGCCCGGGCGATAAGCGCCTAGCGCTCGAGATCTACTCCTCCTAAGGCGCTAACGGCTGGCGCGCCCAACTGAATTTCTCGGCCTTGGTCCCTTCATACAAGTCATTAATGTAGATTGTAAATAGTTGAGGCCCCAGCACCGATCCCTGTGGCACCCCACTAGTTACCGTTTGCCAACCAGAAAATGACCCATTTATCCCGACTCTCTGCTTTCTGTTAGTTAGCCAATTCTCTATCCATGCTAATATATTACCCCCAATTCCGTGAGCTCTTATCTTATGCAGTAACCTTTTATGTGGCACCTTATCGAATGCCTTCTGGAAATCCAAATACACCAAATCCACTGGCTCACCTTTGTCCACCCTGCTCGTTACATCCTCAAAGAACTCCAGCAAATTTGTTAAACATGATTTCCCTTTCATAAAACCATGCTGACTCTGCTTGACTGCATTATGATTTTCCAAATGCCCCGCTACTGCTTCCTTAATGAAGGACTCCAGCATTTTCCCAATGACAGATCTATAGTTATCTATAGCTAACTGGTCTATAGTTTTCTGCTTTCTGTCTCCCTCTCAAATAGGGGTGTTACATTTGCAGTTTTCCAATCCGCTGGGACTTCTCCAGAGTCCAGGAAATTTTGGTATATTGCAACCAATGCATCCACTATCTCTGCAGTCACCTCTTTTAAGACTCTAGGATGCAGGCCATCGGGTCCAGGGGACTTGTCCACCTTTAGTCCCATTTTTTTTTAACTGATGGCTGTAAGGCTGTAGAATGCTCTAAAGTGCTAAATGATAACCTGATTAAAGAGCAGTGTAGTATCCACAAATTTGCTAGCGGATAGTAAGGTTTATTTTTGTATGTGTGTGAACATCAATAGCATTTTCATTTTTCTTTTCTGGGAGGGGACAAATATATATCCTGCATCAGGTCTCAAACAAAAACATGCTGGACTAACTCTTCCTTGACATTCTCAGCCTGGTCAGGCCAGTTGGTTGTGATCACCCACCAGATCCTCTTTATTAATCATTTTACAGCTTAAATTCTGGGTTTATTCTGCATCTGGGAAGGAAAAATGCCATATATGTTAAGTAGTTATGAAGTCAGTAGACCTAGGTAAGTTGGATGTTCCCTACTGTGGCAAGAGGATGGGATTTTCTGCTTTAGTTACTCAATTTTAGTGTTGTTAATGGGATGGATGGGGCGGAAAATGAGTTGGTGAGTCATTACATCAGCTATCTGCTGATTTCCACCACTTCTGAGATTTTCTGCTGGAAGTGGCAATAGATGTTAAATACTGGGCAAGTGTATACAAAGTAGGTGGTAATGACAGAGTGACATCATATGTCACATTTTCCATCATTACTGTCAAAGCAACGCTGGATGTTGGTAACACCAACATATTGCTGGGATCCAGTGGCACTTGGATTTTATGACTTTTATTTGTTTAGTCTGACCACTTCACCACTTTTATTAGTAAGAACATTCCATAGCAGGTGTCAGCCTTAGCTCAGTGGTAAATCTTCTCTCTGATTTAGAAGGTTGTGGGTTCAAACCCTGCTCTCAGTGACTTGAGTGCATAATCTAGTCTGATACTTCAGTGCTGTACTGAGAGAAAGCTGCACTGTTTGACGTGCTGTCTTTCAGATTTGAGGTTAAACAGTGGCTCCGCCCCATCTGTCATATGAGGTTGATGCAAAAGATTCTTTGGCACGATTTGAAAAAGGAGTTCTTCTGGTATCCTGGCTGTTAGATCCGTGGTTCAGTGGATAAATAATTACACAGATGCTGTACATAAACAAATAACAGGTCTTTGCTGGAGGAGGGCAATCTCTAGACTGGGGTACAGAGGCATGCGCACAGCTTATATACCGGTGTGGTCACTGCTGGTACTACAGTATACAGGAGCTGTAAAAAGTAGTTCTAACTTAAAGCACATACACTACAATTTCTCCCTTTTTAGATTAATAATACCCCCTTAATATTCAAATAACAATTACATTTTTACATGTACATTCAATAACAAAAGTCCATTTATAGATTCAGTCTTTGGGGCGGCTTCCTGACCCTTTTGGGATAGCGCCTTTCCGGAGGTTCTTGTTCTTGGTGCAGAGGCGATTCTGACCCCCTTCATCGGGTAGTTCATCGGGTTCCACTGCTACTGGGTCTGAAGTAGATACTACCGGTATGTCGGGTTCATCCCCAGGTACTCGAGACATGGGGTTGACGCATTCCTGTGATGCTAAGATCTGATCGACGTGGCGTCTCACAATGTTCTCCCCGACATCCACTGTGTACATTAATGGCCCCTGCCTTGTACATATTGTTCCGGGTTGCCACTTCTCTGTTCGATAGTCCCGGGCCAAGACTGGTTGCCCTACATTGAAGCTCCTTGTCGGCTTCTCGTTGATGTGCTGGAATTGTTTGTCCTCAACATTTCTTCGCACATTTGGTCTGAGCAAGTCCAAACGAGATCTCAACCTTCGGTTAAAGAACATCATGACCGAGGTCTGGTTGGTAACTGCATGTGTCGCGTTTTGGTAGGCTAATAAGAAATTGTCCATCTTATGCTGTAGTGGAATTTCCTCATCGCACATGGCCTTTATCACCTTCTTAAAGGTTTGTACGAACCTCTCAGCCAATCCATTGGTGGCTGGATGATACGGGGCGGATGTGTAATGCCTTACCCCATTCCTTTTCATGAATTTTTGGAACTCATCGGACACAAACTGTGGTCCATTATCAGAGCAGATCTGTTCTGGCAACCCGTTTCTGGCAAATATGGTCCGTAGGACTGCAATCGTTTTCTCTGTAGTGGTTGAAGACATCTTTATCATCTCAGGCCACTTTGAATGAGCATCCACTGCTATTAAGAACATTGAGTCCATGAATGGACCAGCGAAATCAATGTGCACCCGTTGCCATGGAGAGGAGGGCCACTCCCATGGGTGTAGAGGGGCATGTGGTGGTGCATTTTGGACCTTCTGGCATCCTAAGCAGCTCTTAGTTAGGTCTTCGATTTGTTGATCGATTCCCGGCCACCACACATAAGCCCTAGGCTTTCATTTTCACTCCCCCCAGGTGACCTTCATGTAGCTCATTTAGCACTCTCTCCCTTAACTTGGGTGGAATCACCACTCTGGATCCACACATCACTGTCCCCTGGCATACTGACAGCTGTTCTCTTCTGGATGAGAATGCTGGCAACAGTGAGTCACCATGTGTTGGCCATCCCCTCACCGTCAATTCATATACCCGTGACAGCGTTGGATCATTGCAGGTCTCCTCTATATCCGCGTTTGTTACTGGCAATCGTTCAATTATCGACGAATTAAATATCTCGATAGGGTCCACTGCTGGTGCTTCCTCCACAGTAGGCAGTGGCAGGCGCAATAGCCCATCAGCGCTCCCATGCTGTCTCGTGCCTTTATATTCTATTTCATATTGATTTGCCCCTAGAAACAGGGACCATCTTTGTAACCGCTGTGCAGTCATTACTGGCATGCCCTTCTTAGGATTAAAGATGGAGACAAGTGGTTGGTGGTCAGTCAGCAAGGTGAACTTCTGTCCATGCAGATAGTGGTTGAATTTTTTTACTCCCCATACTAGGCTGAGGGCCTCCCTGTCAATCTGGGTGTAGTTGCGCTCGGCTGAGGTTAGTGACCGAGATGCAAAGGCTACTGGCCTCTCCAAACCGTCCGGGAATTTGTGCGACAGCACCGCTCCAATGCCGTAGGGTGATGCATCACATGCCAAATGAATTGGTAGTGCTGGGTTGAAATGGGCCAACACCTCTTTTGATGTGTTCAATTCTTTACACTTCTGGAAAGCTCGTCTACATTCGTCATCCCACTTCCATGGTACCCCTGTTTGCAGTAGGGTGTTCAGCGGGTATAATACCGTAGACAAATTTGGTAAGAACTTGTGGTAATAGTTTACCAGCCCGAGGAACGACCTCAGTTGTGACACATTTTCCGGTGCTGGAGCCTTGACTACTGCCTCTATCTTGTCAGGGGACTTATGTAACCCCTCTTCATCGATGACGTGGCCGCAATACGAGATCTGTTTCTGGAAAAACTCGCACTTGTGGCGATTAGCTCGTAGCCCATATTCCTTTAATCTGGCGAGCACCTTCTCCAAGTTAGCGAGGTGATCACCGTCATTTTCGCCCGTGACCAAGATGTCGTCCAAATAACACTGGGTCCCTGGAATCTCCTGCAGGACCTGATCCATCGTCCTTTGCCAGATAGCCGGAGCCGAGGCTACTCCAAACACCAGCCGGTTGTATTGATAGAGACCTTTATGGGTGTTGATCGTAAAGTAATGTTTCGAAGCTTCTTCTTATTATGTCTGTGTATGATTGAGACACGGACAGCAGGAGTTGAACAAAACAAGTCTTTACTGAATGAAGTCAATCGGGAAACTGAAACTACAGAGGCTTACTAGCGCCTTTTATACAGGGGTGGTCACTACCGGTACTGCAGTCTGAGACCAGTTATTCTCTTAAAGGTACATACACAGCAATTCCTCCCCTTTTAGATAAACAGTACATAACATTCATTTAACAACTAAATGATAACTAATTACAATCACAATTACGGTTGCTAGATACATTGGTTGAGTTTAAGCAATTATAAGTTCAGTCTTTGAGGAGGCTTCCTGATTCTGTCTGGATAACGCCTCTTTGGGGTATCAGGTTCTTCCGGCAAGGTTGAGTCGGGATCAATGTCGTTGTTTGGTTCATCTGCTTCCAATATCACTGATTCTGCGGTAGCTGCAATTGGTACGTCGATTTCATTGTCAGGTGTATCAGATCGTGGTGTGGAGTTGACGTTTTCCAGTGACTCTGGAATCTGGTCAGCATGGTGTCTTACAATGCTCTCTCCAACGTCCACGGTATACATGAGAGGTCCTTGCCGTGTACAAATCGTTCCTGGCTGCCATTTCTCAGTGCGGTAGTCCCGGGCCAAAACTGGTTGACCTATCTTAAAACTCCTGGTCGGCCTTTCATTCATATTCTGAAACTGCCTGTTCTCCACATCTCTTCGGACGTTTGGCTTAACCAAATCCAAGCGGCATTGTAGTCTTTGATTGAAGAACATCATGGCTGGAGTTTGGTTGGTAACCGCATGTGTCGCATTCCGGTCGGCAAACAAGAAGTTGTCCACCTTGTGTTGTAGGGGTATATCTTCATTACACATTGCCTTGATAGCCTTCTTGAATGTTTGAACAAACCTCTCGGCCAATCCATTAGTGGCTGGATGATATGGGGCAGATGTGTAATGCTTAACACCATTGTTCTTTAAGAACCTCCGGAACTCTTCAGACACAAACTGTGGTCCATTGTCAGAGCAAATCTGTTCAGGCAGCCCATTCCTGGCGAATATGGTTCGTAAAACTGTGATAGTTTTTTCCGTGGTGGTTGAGGACATTTTTATTACCTCTGGCCACTTTGAATGTGCATCCACCACAATTAAAAACATCGAGTCCATGAAGGGACCAGCAAAATCAATGTGCACCCTTTGCCATGGAGATGAGGGCCACTCCCATGGATGTAGAGGAGCTTGTGGTGGGGCGTTTTGGACCTTCTGGCATCCTGCACAGCTCTTGGTCATCTCTTCGATTTCTCTATCGATTCCCGGCCACCACACAAACGCTCTGGCTAAGTTCTTCATTTTTACCCCACCCAGATGACCCTCATGAAGCTCATTGAGCACTCTATCCGTCAACTTAGGAGGAATTACTACTCTGGATCCACACATCAAGGTTCCTCTGCACACTGACAGCTGTTCTCTTCTCGGCGAGAATGCTGGCAGCAGTGGTTTGCCATGTGCTGGCCATCCCTTCACCGTTAAATCATAGACCCGTGATAGTGTCGGGTCATTCCGTGTTTCCTTTTCTATGTTTGCATTCATCACAGGGAGGCATTCGACTATGGTCGAGTGGAATAACTCCATTGGATCCACTGCAAGGTCTTCTTCTTCCACCGTCGGCAACGGTAGGCGTGACAATCCATCAGCATTCCCATGCTGTTTAGTTCCTTTGTACTCGATGTCATATTGGTGTGCCCCTAGGAAAAGGGACCACCTCTGCAGCCGTTGCGCTGTCATTATCGGTACGCCCTTCTGAGGGTTGAAAATGGAGACAAGAGGTTGATGATCGCTTAGTAAAGTAAATTTTTGACCGTGCAGGTAGTGATTGAACTTCTTCACCCCCCACACTAGGCTGAGGGCCTCTCTGTCAATCTGGGCGTAGTTACGCTCGGCAGAAGTTAACGAGTGTGACGCAAAAGCTATCGGCCTCTCTAAACCATCAAGGAATTTATGTGACAGTACCGCCCCAATGCCGTAGGGAGACGCATCACACGCCAGTCTGATCAGCAGTGCTGGGTTGTAGTGAGCCAATACTTCTCTTGAAGTGATTAAGTCCTTACTCTTCTGAAAGGCCTCTTGCAGTCATTGCTCCATTTCCATGCTACTCCCGTTCGCAGCAGGGCGTTCAGTGGGTGCAGAATTGTCGACAAATTCGGCAAAAACTTATGGTAGTAATTCACCAATCCGAGGAATGACCTCAGTTGCGACACATTTTCAGGCGCTGGGGCCTTAACAACCGCTTCAATTTTGTCAGGGGACTTATGTAACCCCTCTTCATCAATCACGTGGCCACAATACGATATCTGTTTCTTAAAAAACTCGCACTTGGGGCAGTTGGCTCGTAGCCCATGTTCCCGTAGTCTAGTGAGCACCTGTTCTAGGTTGTTAAGGTGTTCACTGTCATCTTCACCTGTCACAAGGATGTCGTCCAAGTAACACTGAGTCCCCGGAATCCCTTGCAGGACTTGTTCCATCGCTCTTTGCCATATCGCCGGAGCCGATGCTACTCCGAATACCAATCGATGATACTGGTAAAGACCTTTGTGAGTGTTTATCGTGAGATACTTCCTAGAGGATTCTTCAACCTCCATCTGCAAATATGCTTGTGCTAGGTCAATTTTTGTAAAACGCTTCCCTCCAGACAGTGAGGCGAAGATGTCTTCTATCCTTGGAAGAGGATATTGTACTGTGTGAAGGACTGGGTTCACCGTCACCTTGAAATCCCCACAGATGCGAACCTTCCTTGGCTCCTCAGACTTATTGCTTAACGTTTTCTTCATGACAGGAACGATGGGTGTCTCCCACTCGCTCCAGTCGACCTTAGACAACACGCCTGCCTTCTCCAGATTCTCCAGCTCTGCCTCGACGGCTGGGCGAATTGCATATGGTACCGGTCTTGCTTTGAAAAACTTGGGAATTGCATTCTCTTCTATTTTTATCGAGGCGGCTACGCCTTTAAGCGTGCCCAGTTCTTGTTGAAATACCTCTTTGACGTTAGCTAAGATTGTTGACAATCGTCCAGGAGTGACGTCTTCATCTTTTTTACCGTCCACCGTCATTGCATGAATGGAGCGCCAATCTAAGTTTATCTTCCTGATCCATTCACGTCCCAATAACGGTGGTCCACCATTTGGCAGTATGTAGAGATACAATTTCCGTATTTTCTTGCCGTTGTATTCGACAGGCACCCTTATTTTCCCTCTGGGGTATACTTTTTGCCCCGTATACGTCGTCAAGACGATGGATGTCTCCCTCAAGGTTATGTGTGAGAATTGCCGCTCGTAGTCTCGTCGATTCATGACGGTTAGCGCTGATCCTGTATCCAATTCCATTTTAACTTGTGACCCTGCTATCGTGAGGGTGACCCAAATGGCTCGGTGATCCTCTTTTGCGATTACATTGTGAAGTTTGAGACAGCTTAGACTCTTGTTCCCGGATTCACTATCGCTCATCTGGTCTTCAGAACTACTGTCCGTCATCTTTTGTACTTTCTTGTACGGTTCCTTAGTAGCCTTTTTGTTGTCGCTCCTTCTCTGAGAGTAACTTCTTCTGTGTTCCTTCACTCAGGAGTCCACAGACAAATTTGTCCCGTAGGGTATCTGCCAGGCCTGCTCCGAACTGGCAGTGCTTTGATAGCTTGCGTAGTTCCGTAAGGTACTCAGCATTGCTCTCATCTTTATGCTGAGTTCTCCTGTGGAATTTAAATCTTTCTGCTATCAGCAGCGGTGCAGGGTTTAGGTGTTCCTGTAGGCTAGCAAAAATTTCGTTAAAACTCTTCGCCTTCGGCTTGGCTGGAGTAATCAGGTCCCGCAATAGGCCGTATGTTCTAGCGCCCATTAAGTTTAGCAATACCGATGCCTTTTTCTCATTGGCTATTTTGTTTGCCTCGCAATATACCTCGACTCTTTCCACATACGTGGTCCAGTCCTCTATTGTATTATCAAAGGCAGTGATACAGCCAGTCTTCGGCATCTTGAAAATCTAAAATGTCGCCTCCCGCGCTTTGCCTTCTTCCCCGATTTAACAAAATGGCACCTCCCGCGCTTTGCCTTCTTCCCCGCTGTTGCTAGCGCTGCTTTCCGCGGTTTCCGTTGTAAGCTGCAGCTCCTCGCGGTTTCCTGCGCGTTTAATATTTCTTTTTTTATTATTTTCCCGTCGTGGAACAACCCTGTGGGACTCTTGCCTCCCTCTTCTCGGGTCTATACGCAGCCCGGCTTCGTAGCACCGGCCGCGCCCTGTGTGCTCCACCCTCTCTCTCTCCTCTTCCCAACAACACTGCTCGGCCCCGTTGCAAGCCACCCGCTCGAGTTCGCGACCGCCGCAGCCCAGGAAGGATCAATGTACTACCTGCCACTAGCCCGATTAGCTGAAGCACCGTCGACAGGAACCAGGCCCCGCTTTCGACAGCTTCTCCAGCAATCTTCAACTCTGCTGACTCAGGGGCGGATGCCCACGGTCGACGCCCGTTTCTACTGCTTCTTTCTTCCTTCTGGCCTCGACCTCTGCTCACTTCGCTTCAGGAATGGATCCCAGGAGGTGGTGCAGACTGTAGGTAAGTTCGTATCTGCTCGTCGCCAGTATTATGTCCATGGATGATTGAGACACGGACAGCAGGGGTTGAACAAAACAAGTCAATCGGGAAACTGAAACTACAGAGGCTTACTAGCGCCTTTTATACAGGGGTGGTCACTGCCGGTACTGCAGCCTGAGACCAGTTATTCTCTTAAAGGTACATACACAACACTTCTACCTCCATTTGCAAGTACGCCTGGGCTAGATCAATTTTTGTGAAGCGTTTACCACCAGATAGCGAGGCAAAAATATCCTCAATTCGTGGAAGTGGATATTGCACCGTGTGAAGGACTGGGTTCACTGTCACCTTAAAATCCCCACAGATGCGGATCTTCTTTGGTTCCCCAGGTGTATTACTCAACGGCCTCTTCATTACAGGAACGATGGGTGTAGCCCACTCGCTCCAGTCCACTTTGGACAGTACTCCTGAACGTTCCAACCCTTCCAGCTCTGCTTCAACTGCTGGTCTGATCGCATAAGGCACTGGTCTGGCCTTCAGAAACTTTGGACTTGCATTATCCTCTATTTTAATTGTTGCTGTTATTCCTTTTAGTGTTCCTAGTCCCTCCTGGAACACTTCTTTTGCGTCAGTTAGCATTTTTGACAGTCGCTCAGGTGTGACGTCGTCATCCTTTTTGGCCTCCACCTTCAGTGCCCGTATGGAATGCCAATCTAAATGTATCTTCCGGATCCATTCACGTCCTAGCAGTGGTGGTCCTCCATTTGGCAATACATATATATCCATTTTATGTATTTCCTGACCTTTATATGTCACTTTCACCCTTATTTTTCCTTTGGGGTAGACTTTTTGCCCCGTATACGTCTTCAAGACAATCTCTGTAGCTTTCAAGGGTATGTGTGAAAATAGCCGCTTGTAGTCTCTTTGATTTATGACTGTTAGAGCTGACCCTGTGTCCAATTCCATTTCCACTTGGACTCCATCTATCTTGAGTGTAACCCAGATAGTCTGGTGATCCTCCATTTCGGTTACGTTATGTAGTTTCAGACAACCCAGCTCCTTGCTTCCGGAGTCTGTGTCACTTTTCTGTTCGTCTGAACCACTGTCCATCATCTGGTGTACCTTTTTGTACTTCTCCTGTGGAGATTTCTTACTGTTGGTTTTCTTCCCAGACCTGCAGACTCTTGCTATGTGTCCTGCTTTCTCACACTGTCTGCACACTTGGTCCTTGAACCAACAATCTTTCTGGTCATGTGTTGTTCTGCCGCAGCGATAGCACTTCCCTGTTCCATAGGTCATTTCGTTGGTGCCATATTCTTGCGGTCTCCGTTGTATCTCTGCAGCGCCCCTTGCGGCTGCTTCGTGTGATACTGCCATACTGAAAGCTTTGTCCAGCGTAAGGTCCTTTTCTGATAGAAGCCGTTTCTGGGTTCCTTCACTTTGTAGCCCACACACAAACTTGTCCCTTAACGTGTCTGCTAGTCCCGCTCCAAACTGGCAGTATTTTGATAGCTTGCGCAGTTCCGTTAGGTACTCAGCATTGCTTTCGTCTTTTTGTTGGTTCCTTTTATGGAACTTAAATCGTTCTGCTATCAGCAGCGGTGTGGGGTTTAAGTGGTCCTGTCGGATTTCTACTATGCTTTCAAAATTCTTGTTTACCGGCTTCTCTGGGGTTATTAGATTTCACAGTAACCCATAAGTTTTTGCACCCATGGAATTTAACAGAACCAGTGCTTTATTAGCATCTGGCACTTCATTCGCCCTGCAGTACACCTCAATACGTTCCACATATGTCGCCCAATCTTCGACTTCATTGTCGAACATAGAGATACTGCCACTCTTCGGCATCCTTGGTTGTGCGTTAACTATCACCAATGGCGCCTCCCGCGCTTCCCCTTCTTCTCCGCTGGCACAAAATGGCGTCTCCCGCGCTTTCCTTCCTTCCTGCGCTCGCCCGTCTTCTCCGCTGCGGCTTTGCAAAATGGCGTCTCCCGCGTTCTTCCCTCTTCTCCGCAGCTCAATGGCGCCTCCCGCGCTCTCCCTGCTTCTCCGCGGCTCAATGGCGTCTCCCGCGCTCTCCCTGCTTCTTCGCGGCTCAATGGCATCTCCCCTTGCTTCGCCCCGCGGACCCTGATCAGCCTGTGATCCCTGGCTGTGCTCTGCGCGTTCTTCTCTTGATATTTGTCGATGCTGCTCAGTCTAGAACCCGACTGTTTCTTATCCTCTCTCTCTCCGGTTTTGCAGTATTTTTCCTCGACGCCGCTCGGTGATCAACCCCCGGCTGCGCCCTGCTCTCTTCACCCTTTTTCTTACCCCGTCGATGCTGCCCGGCTCTCTCTCTCTGCCATCGGTCGGCTCCAGCCGCCGCTGCTCGGGAAGGGTCTGCTCTGGACCTGTCGTCGGTCTCTTACTGCTCGTTGTGGCTGGGGAACCAAGCCTGGCTCTCTACAGCCTCCCCAGTGAAGTTGGATCTCTGCCTGACTGCTGGGCGGTTGCTCGCGGTCGACGCCCATGTTCCTGGACTCGACTATTTTTGTTGTTTTTTTTTGTTTAATGTTGCAGGTAGATTCGCATCAACACTTGTCGCCACTGTTAGATCCGTGGTTCAGTGGATAAATAATTACACGGATGCTGCACATAAACAAACAACAGGTCTTTACTGGAGGAGGGTCATCTCTAGACTGGAATACAGAGGCATGCGCACAGCTTATATACCGGTGTGGTTACTGCCGGTACTACAGTATACAGGAGCTGTAAAAAGTAGTTCTGACTTAAAGCATATACACTACACTGGCTACCATTGATCCCTCAATCAACATCACTGTAACAGATTACCTGGTCATTTATCTCACTGCTATTTGTTGGACCTTGCCATGTGAAAATTGGCTCTACATTTCTCTACTTTACAACAGTGACTGCACTTCAAAAAGTAATTAATTGACTGTGAATGGGTTTGGGACATCCTGAGGTCATGAAAGACGCTATGTAAATGCAAGTTTGTTCTTCATTAGACAGGATGTAGAACACAGTATGCTTCCATTGTTGATGATGTTACATAAGACTAGACTTAAAATAAGAAAGAAAGGGCTAGATTTTCAGTTGCTTGCGCCAGCAGTTAGCACCTTAAGAGAAGTGATTTTCGGGCGCTATGCGTGTAGCGCTCGGGCGCAGCGCAGTTTGCGCCCCGCCCCAAATTATGTTGACCGTTAGCGCCGGCGCAAAGTTTAGCGGCCGCCCAGATGCGCGCGCAGAAAATGACGTCACATCCTCGTGCAACGCCCTTTGGCCGCCCCGAATCCAAACTTCAGTCGGACCGCCCCATTGTGCGGCTGGCGTCCAGAGCGTTTGTAAAATGGAACGCAACACACCCTGGGGAGCGCAAATTAAAGGGCACTCCTCCTGCACTATAAAAGGCAGTCTGCATGTGTTGTGTGGAAGGATCCAGTGTGTTGTTGTGAACGGTGTATTTATGTTTGCGGCCACCACCACCACCACCTGCTCCTCCTCCTCCTCCTCCTCCTCCTCCTCCTCTTCCTCTTCCTCCTCCTCCTCCTGTTTTGTCCCCCAGACTCTGCCTTTGAAAAAAACACATGCACCCTTCCCCTTTAAGAGCTCACTGGCACCAGAGTGTCTGCCGTGCGCTGCGCCCGAGCTTGGGCGCTGCGCTCTGCACCGCCGGCTTAGCGCCTAAAGATAGTAGTGGAACGCCTCTTTTAGTGCTCCACCAACCTCTTAGGGTGAAGCCACTGAACTTCCGGCAATGGGGCGCTACTTTGGGGCGGGCGCTAACTTCGGGCGGGCGCTAAGGTTAGCGCCCCAAAACTGTCTATACTGAAAATCTAGCCCAAAGTCTCTAGACTTGCACATGAATAGTTTAAATGTACAGAGAATAAAGAGTATATTATTAGACTGTTCAAATGACATAAACCACAAAAGCAAAGGTCAAGCAAATCATTATGTCATCTGAACAGCAAGAGTGCATTACCATCTTCAACTAATTATTTGTTTTTGCTCGTGGCAGCTTCCATCAAGAATGCAGGCCCATTCCAAAGCCCCACCCAAACACTGCCTGGAGAGAGAGAACACTTAACACACAATGCCCATCCCAGATACTTCATTCCCAGAGCTAATTACCTTCTGAGTTTCTAGTTATATTCATAATAATTTAGATTCATTAAAAGCCGCTTATAAGATCTTCACATTTTTCTTGGACTAATAACATTTCATTTAAAACTGCTCAGGATTTTTTTCTCTTTAGTCTCACACCTACTTAAATTCCTTTCTTCTTATTCTGTGTCCTGACATCCAATACTTTGTGTATCAATCTTTTAGGTTTCAGTAGAAGAGATGTGATCTGGAGTTTCCACTCGGTTGCGCAGAATTTTAAGTACAAATTATGTTCAACGCAACTTGAGTTTCCGTAATCTTTTGCGCTAGTTTAAAAAACATCGGACTAGAAACTTGCCCCGTGCACAAAACTGGGCACGCCCTCAGATTAAATGAATCACCATTTCGAGTTTCTGCCAATTGCGCCCGTTTACAGGCCTTTGAGGAGGCTCTAAAAAATTAAAATGGTTCTTTTGGGCGCAAGGACCCAATTACGTTTTTAAAGTTTTAGAATTTTTTTTTCATTTACTAAGAAACTGACTGCTGTATCCCAATATAACTAGCAAATGGTTCAGCGGGCGGGATCGGTGGTGGGTCGGTTGGGAAATTTGATTTTTTTGACAGCAGATCGGGACCTCACTGTCACCCGCCGCAACACACCTTTCCACAATGTTGGGTCTGCCAGCGCTGAGCAGACCTGACAGGCAGCGGCGGATAACCCAATTAAACTCATTATAATGTATTTAACAGGCCCTTAACAGGCTTTTTTAACTTACTTTTAACTTTAACTTCATGGCCACGGGAACCATGCTGTTTGGAGACCCCGTCTGTTAACATGAGGTGGGAGTTCAGTGGCCATTGCTCCAGCTGATTACTTGACAACTTAAATTGTACAGTAAAAGCTCCCACCTGACAGATCATCACTTTCCTTGGCCACAAGTTGTTTCTCAGTCCATTTCCAGCACAGATTCTGCAGGCTTTCCACTTTCCACTCTCCCCTCATGGGAAGAACTCTCTTACCATTGACAGAATGCTTCTGTCCTCTCCACTTCACCTGCCATCTGTAGAGATTTGCATATCTCTGGTAAACAGGATCGAGTGCAAACCAATATGATGGGTATATTGGCCGTGAAATTAGGATCGGGAGCTTGCCGCGCGTGCAAGCCCCCGATGTGCACTCACCCTGCGCGCCGACATCTGAAGCCCAGGCCTGCTTGCATTTCCTGTCACTGGCCCGGTTAAGATGTCGGCGCGATGTGCTTACCTGATCCAGCGGCGTAGTTAGTGCGATGTGCCAGCTGGGATCAGGTGAGCACTGTGCAGCCAATCAGGGGAGGGGAAACTCATTCATGAGTTTGAGAGTAAGAACTATCAAACTCATGAAAAGTATGGGCTGCCAAAACACTACTTAAACTTTAAATAAAATTTAAAAGAACATCCCACTGATTATATTAACTATAAATAAGTTTTTAAAAATGTATTAAACAATTAATCAATTTTTTGAAAAAAATAAATTAAAAAAAAATAGGGTCTAAAACTAAACTTACCTTACTGTAAATTCTTTAAAAATTATAAACCTGTGGAAAAAAAATTTCTAAATTGTACTAAAATCCCACTTACCTGTAAAACTAAGTACTTACATCTGGTTTTTCCACGCGTAAAAACCGGAGGCCTTTACACTCGGGCAACTCTGAAAAAAAAAAGGAATTTCACTGCGCACACGCTGCCTGTGCAGTCGCACGCGTTCTGCCTCTTAACCCCTTGGGTCAGAGGACAGGAAATGCCGGTTTTCAGCGCATGCGCTGTGCATGCTGAAAACCGGCAATTCCTCCGGTCACATGCGTGAGTACCCCGTCCGTACTCACGCGTTGTGACAGGAATTACTGGGCCATTGTGTTTAATCAGAGTTTAGGATGGAATAGAACACACTAGTAATACAGCAAAAAATATGACCGTGACAAGTAGCTGATACCGGACCCAATTGGACAGACGGCTGGCGTGTGTGAACAGTTCTCTGGCTTAACAACAGAAAAAGCTGGAAAAACTCAGCAGGTCAGGCAACATCCGTGGAGAGAAATTTGAGTTGACGTTTCGGGTTGGACCCTTCTTCAAAACTGGAAAGAAAAGAAACTAGATCGAAGGCAGGGCTGCGATCGGACAAAAGAATAAAAGAAACAAAAGAAGTAAAAGAGATTAGAAGCTAGACGAGATGGTAATAGGCTGGGATTAGGTGTAGAGTGTACTGGCAGGGCAAAAGATAGCTGCCAGGTGTGAGAGAGAAACAAAAGGAAAGGGGGGGGGGGGGAAAGGAGTGGAACAAATACAAGAGAAAATGAAATGGGGGCCCAGCTTATGATCTGAAATTGTTGAACTCGATATTGAGTCCGGAAGGCTGCAGACTGCCTAATCGGAAGATGAGGTGCTGTTCCTCGAGTTTACGTTGAGCTTCCGTGGAACAATACAAGAGGCCAAGGATGGTGAAGTCCGAGTGGGAATGGAGCGGTGAATTAAAATGACAGGCGACCAGTTCTCTGGCTTGCTGCCTCTGTTCCTCTTGTCTCGAATCTCTGAGTTGGTGAGCATGGGATCACTCTCAAAAGAGTATTCTACCAGCCCAACTTTTGTTTAGCTCTTCCCTCCTCCGTCTGTGTGGGCAAGCCCTCAGGGTGTTATTTTTATTCTCTTTTTAGGGGTGGGCCTGAGGCCAAATTATTGACAAGACCATTTAACCTATAGAGGTTCCCGATAAAACTCAGTACCCAATGGGGCATCGAGTTCTTTGTCTCAATTCTTGGATGAAAGCCCTCTCTCAAAGGGGTCTCGTGATCTCAGCCAATTTATCTTTCTTGTTTTTACATTTTGAAGGTTTCTCCATTAGAGTTGGTCCTATCTCTCTTTGTCCCCACCCTCCCTGGCACAATTGGTACTAGGTCTCGCCTTGTACCTTTTCAATCATGAGGCCCAAGCCAGAGCTGTCCCACTTCAGCCGATCATTATCTCACTTTCACCTAGCAAACTGCTCCATCCTGAACTCCCCAAAATTCCTTTTATTCTATGTCTTTCTATACGAATTAACTTTTAATTATCTTCACAAGCAGTTCTATTCAGCTATCCTACCTTAGTATTATAATATGGCAATTAGTAATAATGGAAGAAACATAGGTTGGGCCTTCATTGGCCAAATTAAAGATACATTAACAAAGTTGAAATCCTAACTTGAAAACAGCAGATAGCTTGGAAACAAGATTATATATGACCGTCACATTGCAGAATGCTATAACATTCGCAGAGAACCAAAACACAAGCAGATTCTAAGCATCTATCTAATTATTCTAATACTAGTCTGAAGAGACTTTTTGTCTCCAGTCCTAATACCATCTTGTAAACATAGCATTATTCGCGTTACAGTTACATTTGCATAACCATATATATTTTTAGGCACCCCTAGTTTCTAACACATCTATTCCATCAACATGGATGCCCTTTATACTGTCTTACCTTGGTCCTCAGAATCCGACCATGATCAGCCCCAACACCAGCAGCACCAACAATAACACCAACCTTGTCCGCAATCACCTGATGCTACACAGAACATAGGGCATCAGCACCTGAGCACATTGCTGCCCGGGAGGCCAGGGATGGCCTCACCATGGCCAGATTTACTTCAGTTGATGCTGTACACCCTGGCTGCCACATGATGCACCAGGTTGGCACCAACCCACACCAACACCATAAAGCATCCCTACAATGTCCAAGCCATTCCTTTCACACTCACTGACGTAATAAAACTCACTACGCACTTGGTTTGAGTATAAAGCAAGGCTTTAATCAACTTGTTTCAAAACATGGAGGTCTAGTTGTACTTCACTAGTTCCTGTCTTACAAAATGTCCCTGGGCAAGCTGGGCCCACGCCCGAGTATTTATACTCCTTGGACGGCGCCACCAGCTGGCTGTCCAGTGTTATTTCATGAGTAGTTTCTTCATGATGATGAGATTTATAACACTCACCACCATTGTGGGGGATACAGTTATGACTTACCATTCATTGCAACTCACTAAGCCACTTCCAAAGGTGCACACAAATCTGTCCAAGAATGCAAAGTGTTGAAAATAAAGTTTTCAATGTTTAACAGCACATTAACAGAAACTTTACCCTTGTGTGTTGTTAGTTGGTATGATTGCACTAGGATGAGGGTGAGTGTGAGGGGTGGCTAGTGAGATGGGGATGTGATAATGTAGATAGAAAGAGGGGTGGGTGGAGGTGCAAGGTAAGTTGGTATGAGTAAGGGTGTGCAGGAGTAGGGTAGGGAAGGCAGAGTGATGGGGATGTGATGAGAGGCATCGCAGGATGAAGGTGAGTGTGACTTTGTACTAACATTTCGTGATCTAATGAGATCATTGAAAGGTTTGCCCCACTGCATCCAGGCCCTCCTGATGACATCCCTGCTTGTGCCCTCCTGTGCAATGTGCAACCAAGCTGTGTTGGTCCCCTGGGGAGGTCTCTTCCGCCCATCAAAAGGGAAGAGGACCTCCCTGCATGCTCTGACTCCCTCCATAAGCATATGGAGGGAGTCATGGGAGAGCCTGGGTGCAGCCCTGCACCTCTGTGCAGTTATTGTCAGTGTCAGAGGCGATCTTATTGAAACATATAAGATTGTGAAGGGGTTGGATCGGGTGGATGCGGGGAAGATGTTCCCGATGATGGGTGAAACTAGAACTAGGGGGCATAGTCTTAGAATAAGGGGCTGCTCTTTCAAAACTGAGATGAGGAGGAACTACTTCACTCAGAGGGTGGTAGGTCCATGGAATATGCTGCCCCAAAAAGCTGTAGAAGCTACATCATTACATAAATTTAAAACAGAAATAGACAGTTTCCTAGAAGTAAAGGGAATTAAAGGTTACGGGGAGCGGGCAGGAAATTGGACATGAGTCTAGGTTCGGATCGGTCATGGCCCTGTGGGTAGCGGAGCGGGCCCAGGGGCCGTGTAGCCTGATCCTGCTCCTATTTCGTGTGTCTAATTCTGTTAGATTCAGGAGATGGTTCTGGGATAGTGGATTGGCGGTTAGGATCAGATCAGCCATGATCTTATTGAATGGCGGAGCAGGCTCGAGGGGCCGATTGGCCTACTCCTGCTCCTATTTCTTATGTTCTTATGTTCTTATGTTCTTATGTTTGCAGCACTTCAATACTGTAGAACACTGACAGCACAAATGTTAAAAGAAAGTTGGCCATGGTCCCTTTAAGGAAACCACTGGACCCACTTCCTCTAATTGGACCGGGAAATGCGCTGGGCGGGCTTAACAGCCCTATCAACGTAAAATCATTTTCCAGAGCGGGATGGAGCCAGCAGCGGGGTCGAGACCCGCCACCAACGTTGCCCACACCGGACCAGCCGAGGTAAGGAAAATCTCGGCTGCAGTGTCTCAACCAGGAAGTATAAATCAGGAAGTATAATTAGATTTAATTCATTGTAAAATCATGTACAGAAAGCGAAATAAAGAGCGGAAAAGAAAGATGGGATTCAGAGAGATAAAAGAGACAAAAAGAAAAAGTAAAAAAAAAATATTTTAATTTCTATTTAAAAAAAAATCTCCAACATTAATTAATTTCTGAAGGAATGGGACTCCATACTTGTAAAATTAAATTTTCGGGGCCAAATAGGCTGTTTGGCAGTAATTATGACTTATCATGCTGTTAAAAATTAATTTACACCTGAATGCACCAGCCCTTACTTTTTCCTGGTGTGTTTAGTGGGTCACTAGTGGGTAAGTACAGCAACTTCACGCCCTTACATGGCTTTCAATGACGAGTCTCTCGGCGATATACTGTTATAGCGCAGCCTGTGGAGGAGCAGGGTAACTCAGACAGCAACTTCTGGATTTCCGCGTTTAACTGCGCATGTGTGGCTCCGGAAGTTGCTGTCCGATTTACTCCATAATAACGGTGAGCGCTGTTGGCCTCGCCATTATTCTCAACGCAAAATCCGGGCCATTTTTGTTGCTGTTAGCCTGAATTTTAGCATTGCAAGATTTTTTATTTCTAATGCTGTTTCTTACACCAGTCTTGCTTCCAGTTGCTATTTCACTTGCAGCAGACAAAGCAAGCAGGATAGAAATCCCTTTGGAGTGGGATTTCCAATGGCAGTCCTAAATTTAGAGGAGAAAGGGAAGTTCTTGAGGGGACTGAAAGGCTCATATGATGTATGCACCTATCCTTATCTCAGGACCTTTATTTAGTTTTTTTGATTTGTTCCTGGGATGTGGGTGTCGCTGACAAGGCCAGCATTTATTGCCCATCCCTAATTGCCCTTGAGAAGGTGGTGGTGAGCCGACTTCTTGAACCGCTACAGTCCTTGTGGTGAAGAGCTGTTAGGGAGGGAGTTCCAGGATTTTGACCCAGCAATGATGAAGGAATGGCGATATATTTCCAAGTCAGGATGGTGTGTAACTTGGAGGGGAACTTGGAGGTGATGGTGTTCCCATTTACTGTCCCAGATGGGCACATCAGATGAGTCCAGTCTTTGGCATCTTTGCTTCATGAAAGAGGCTCCCTCATACCTATGCCGTACCCTGGAAACTGAGCTCTAGAGGACTTGTATTACAGGGTTGGCTTTCTCCATATGTGTAAAGGTCATTACTGTATTGTACTTTTATGCCACCAGATCCTTTCAAATCATATGTTCACAAAATAATTATGGATGAGGGATTCCATTTGGCCCATCTTCATCCATTCACCTAGAGTTATCCTATCATTGCCTCATTATGGCATCCAAGTCTGGAATCTTTACCTTAGAGTTGGGTTGTGTGTGTGCGGGCCGCGTAACGGGTCGGGAACCCGAAGATGTGAGCAGTGCGTTCTGCAGTGTGAGTTTTACTTAATGGGCCCAATTAAACCAGTCATGCGTGTTTCCTGGCCGAATTAAATGGAGCGGGATATTTAAAGCAGTCTTGCACACATCTCATTTGAAGGTTGATGTAGGAGTGAATAAGTTGGTATCCGGAGGTCTGAGTAGTGTGATGAAACTGATAAAACTGTGGGTCATGGAGACAAGGCAGAGAGCTGTGCCAAGATTCAATAATGCCTCCCTCGAAGTTTTGGTGCAGGCAGTAAGAGCATGCAGGGAGGTCCTCTTCCCTGGTGACCGACGCAAAAGATCACCCAAAGGGCATGGTTGGAGATCGCACCTGAAAATCTGCACTCAATCTGCGCCTTGCTCCTCTTGCAGCTCCAATCCTCGCTGCTGTGCTATGTTGTGCAGTGTGCAGCAAACGATGATGATTCTGGAGACCCTGGCTGGTGTGTACTGAAGGGCTCCTCCAGATCTGTTAAGGCAACTGAAATGCATCTTCAGCATGCCGATTACTTGCTCTATGACACATCTGGTGGACATGTGGCTGTCACTATAATATTTTCGGCCTCAGTACTTGGTGTCCTCAAGGGTGTCATGAGCCACGTCTTCACTGGATAGCCCATGTCTCCAAGCAGCCAGCCGGTAAGTCTGTTTGGAGAGGGGAAGAGCTAAGGGAGGGTGGACTGGTGCAGCACAAAAGAGTCATGACAGCTGTCAGGAAATCTAGTGCACACATGCATGATGATCTTTTTATGGTTGCAGATGAGCTACACATTGAGGGAATGGAAGCCCTTGTGGTTCACAAACACTCCTGGTGATGTCGGGGTTCCTTGATGCCCATATGTGTGTAGTCGATGATGCCCTGCACCTGAGGGAAGCCAGCCAGAGATGCAAAGCTGTGTGCTCACTCAGTAACACTGGCTTCATCAGTGGCAAAGTTGACATAATTGGCTGACTTGTCAAACATGGCATCGGTCACCTGGGTGATGCATCTGTGGGCGGCTGATTGCGAGATCCTGCAAATGTCTGCTGCAGACCCCTGGAAGGAGCCTGAGGCGAAGAAGTTGAGGGCAGTGGTGACTTTGACAGCCACTGGTAAGGCATGTCCACCAGGACCTCTGGGCAGCAGGTCTTGTTCCAGCAAGCTGCAAATGTCTGCGACGGCCTGGCACGATAACCTGAGCCTCCAGAAGCACTGCTGCTCAGTCATGTCCAGGAAGCTCATCCTCTGCCTGTATACCCTGTGTTGGGGATATTGCTGCTGGCGCGGTGCAGTCCTGTGTTGACCTCCTCTTTCCTGTGGAGCATCAGGTCGTTGAGGAGAAGGCTGATGTTCTGGTTGTTGCTACTGCTGGTGTGGCAGATGTTGGTGCTGGGGCTCATCTTGGTCTGATTCTGAGGTCCAAGGTCAGAGAGCATAAGCGGCACCCATGCTGATCTAATAGATGGCAGGTAAAGTGGAGATCAGAGGCCCAATCTCTCAATGCTGTGATAATGACTAGCAATGTGGTGGGAGTAGCTTCCAAGGTTGCAGAAATGACCTATAAACTCCTGACAGCTAAATCTCTGCACAAAATCAAGTAAGCAAGAGCCTTTCCATTAGCCAAGTAAGCAGGTGTAATGTGGGAGCATTTATGTGTTTTTCCCAGCTGTCAATTAATGGGCTCGCACAATGGCCACTGAGCTTCCGCCTCCCCTTCACAGGCGAGGTTCCCTTGGTGTGTGAATCCTGTGCTCCAGCAGTTAAAGCAAAACCTGCTGTTAAAAAGCCTCAAAAGGGTCTCTCAACAAGCAGTTAAGTACTTTAATGAGGTCGGCCACCTCTGCCGAGCAGGCCCGTGGCGTGCTGGGAATCGCACCCAAGTTAAATGTGGAAGTCGGCGGGATAACGGCGGGTTCATGACGCGCTGGCAATTTTGGCGATTTTTACTGCTCACCCACCCCCAAACCCGCATGCTCGGGACTGGGAATATTCAATTGTTTCTTAAATTATTTCAGGATTTTTGCTTCCACTACTCTACCTGGAAGTTTGCTCCACATTGTTGATCACTCTTTATGTGAAAAGGAATTTCCAAATAATAGTCCTACAAATACCTTTTACTAGTTTGAACCTGTGTGTAGTGTCTGTGTGTAGATAAAGACACTGAAGACAGGAGTTGGTTCATAGGTATTTACTAAGCAAGTCTAGGGGGGGGGGGGTTCTAAAGGATATACACAATACACAGGCTTATATAGCCCAAGTGGCAATTACCGGCATTACGCACACCTGGGGCTCTTAAAGGCACATACACCACAATTGCTCTTAAAGGCACATACACCACAATTCCTCCCCTTCTAGCTAACTAGTACATCATATTTTAAGTAATTATTAATTACATGTTATATGCAAAATAATATACATTGCTGTATTAATTAATTATAAGTTAGTCTCTCAGGAGGCTTCCTGACTCGGTCCGGATAACGCCTCGGGGGTGTAGTAGTTTCTGGTGGTGTAGTAGGTTCTTCTGGCAAGGCTGATTCGGCTTGAAGGCCAGTGTCGGGTTCATCGGGTTCCAGTATCACCGGATCGGAGGTAGATATGGGTATCTCTACTTCATCGTTAGATGTATAGCGTGGTGGTGTAGGTTGTCCCTTTTCGGATGACTTGATGATTTGGTCAGCATGGCGCCTTATTATGCTTTCTCCGATGTCCACGGTATACATCAGTGGACCTAGTCGTGTGCAGATAGTTCCAGGCTGCCATTTCTTGGTACGGTAGTCCCGGGCCAAAACCGGTTGGCCTATCTGGAAGGCCCTAGTTGGCCTTTCATTCATGCCCTGAAACTGCCGGTTCTCCACGTCCCTTCGGATGTTGGGCTTGACCAAATCCAGCCGGCATCTTAGGTTTCTATTGTAGAACGTCATGGCGGGAGTTTGGTTTGTAACCATATGTGTTGCATTCCTATATGCAAATAAGAAGTTATCCACCTTGTGCTGAAGTTTTATGTCTTCATTACCCATGGCCTTTATGGCCTTCTTAAAGGTCTGGACAAACCTTTCAGCCAATCCATTGGTGGCGGGATGGTATGGGGCGGACGTGTAGTGCTTTACCCCATTGTTCTTTAAGAACTTTCTGAATTCTTCGGACACAAATTGCGGTCCATTATCAGAACATATCTGTTCCGGCAGCCCATTCCTGGCAAATATGGTCCTTAATACTGTGATGGTTTTTTCCGTGGTGGTGGAGGACATCTTTATTACCTCCGGCCACTTGGAGTGTGCATCAACTGCGATTAAGAACATTGAGTCCATAAATGGACCAGCAAAGTCGATGTGCACCCTTTGCCAGGGAGATGAGGGCCACTCCCATGGATGTAGAGGGGCCTGTGGCGGAGCATTTTGGACCTTCTGGCATCCTAGGCAGCTCTTGGTCATGTCTTCGATGTCTCCATCGATACCTGGCCACCATACAAACGCCCTAGCTAGGTTCTTCATTTTCACTCCACCCAGATGCCCCTCGTGAAGCTCCTTTAGCACTTTATCCTGGAGTTTGGGTGGAATCACCACTCTGGATCCACACATCAAGGTTCCTCAGCACACTGACAGCTGTTCTCTTCTTTGCGAGAATGCTGGCAACAGTGGTTCGCCATGTGCTGGCCATCCCTTCATTGTTAAATCGTAGACCCGTGAGAGAGTAGGGTACATAATCACTCCAGCCGAACCGATGGACAAGAATTTTGAGGAGATTGTTGATACCCTACACTGCCAATTCGAGGCAGGACTGGCAGATTCTCTGCAAGACAAATTCATCTGCGATCCCCTAAGTGTAGAAACACAAAAAAAGGTATCTTCTGGAAAAGATTTAACACTGGACAAGGCTTTCAGTGCAATAGGAGCGGCAAAGATACAGCAAAGGCCACAGGACTTCGGCACCCATGAAATGACACGGGGTTTCGAGAGATGTTATCGCTGCGGCAGATCCAACCATGACCAGAGGGATTGCTGGTTCAAAGAAAAAGCATGCAGGCGATGCGGAAAGATGGGACACATTCCACGTGTATGCCGATCTGAAAATAAAAAATCCACTAACGGGAAAAGAATCAATAAGGAAAAGCACAGAAAGGTACAAATGATGACGGACAGTAGCTCCAAAGACCAGAAGAGCGATAGCGACTCCGGGAACAAGAGACTAAGCTCTCTCAAATTACATAATGTAATTGCCAATGAAGATTACCAGACCATTTGGGTTACCCTCATAATAGCAGGGTCCCCAGTTAAAATGGAGCTAGATACAGGATCAGCTCTAACCGTAATAAATCGCCGAGATTACGAGAGGCTATTTTCGCATATACCTCTAAAAGACACATCCATTATCTTAAAAACATATACGGGGCAGAAAGTATACCCCAAAGGAAATATAAAGGTGCCTGTGGTATACAACGGCAAAGAAATACAAAAGTTGTATTTATACATTCTACAAGATGGTGGTCCACCGTTGTTGGGACGTGAACGGATAAGGAAGATACGTTTAGACTGGCACTCCATTCAGGCACTGACGGTGACCAGTAAGGAAAAAAACAATGATGACATCATACCTGAACGATTAAAAGACATCTTGGCCAATGCCAAAGAAGTGTTTCAAGAGAAACTAGGAACCTTGAAAGGCATCACCGCCTCAATAAAAGTGGAAGATGCAGCAATTCCAAAATTTTTTAAGGCAAGACCGGTGCCATACGCAATACGTCCGGCAGTCGAGGCAGAGCTGGAGAATTTGGAAAAGGCAGGCGTATTATCCAAAATAGATTGGAGCGAATGGGCAACACCCATCATTCCAGTCATGAAAAAAGCATTGAAAAATAACTCTGAGGAACAGAGAAAAATTCGCATCTGTGGGGACTTTAAGGTGACTGTAAACCCGGTCCTTCACACGGTACAGTATCCTCTTCCGAGGATAGAAGATATTTTCGCCTCACTATCCAGAGGAAAACGTTTCACAAAAACTGACTTGGCACAGGCATATCTACAGATGGAGGTTGAGGAGACCTCTAAAAGGTATCTCACAATAAACACACACAAAGGCCTGTACCAGTACAATCGACTGGTTTTTGGAGTAGCATCAGCTCCAGCTATCTGGCAAAGAGCTATGGAGCAAGTCCTGCAAGGGATTCCGGGGACTCAGTGTTACCTAGACGACATCCTTATAACAGGAGAAAACGACAACGAGCACCTTGCCAATTTGGAGCAGGTGCTCACTAGGCTGAAAGAACGGGGCCTACGAGCAAATCGCCCCAAGTGCGAATTTTTCCAAAATCAGATATCATATTGTGGCCACATAATTAATAAGGAAGGGTTGCATAAGTCACCTGAAAAAATTGAAGCAGTTATAAAAGCCCCAGCACCTGAAAATGTTTCACAATTGAGGTCATTCCTGGGATTAATAAATTACTATCATAAATTTTTACCGAACTTATCAACTATTCTACACCCTCTTAATGATCTTCTACACACAGGAGTGATTTGGAAATGGAACGAAGACTGTAAACGTGCCTTCCATAAATGTAAAGACTTAATCACATCCGAGAAAGTTTTGGCTCATTACAACCCATCACTACCAATCAGACTGGCGTGCGATGCATCCCCTTACGGCATAGGAGCGGTATTGTCCCATAGATTCCCTGATGGCTCGGAACGGCCGATAGCTTTTGCGTCACGCTCATTGAACTCAGCTGAGCGTAACTATTCCCAGATAGACAGGGAAGCACTCAGCCTGGTATGGGGAGTGAAGAAATTCAACCATTACCTACACGGACAAAAATTTACCTTGCTGACTGACCATCAACCCCTCATCTCCATATTCAACCCTAAGAAGGGTGTCCCCATTATGACGGCACAAAGACTACAGAGGTGGTCCCTTTTTCTAGGGGCACACCAATACAACATTGAATACAAAGGATCAAAACAGCATGGGAATGCTGACGGTTTATCGCGCCTGCCGTTGCCAACGATAGAAGAGGCACCTACAGTAGACCCAGTAGAGATATTCCACTCTACCATAGTGGAATGTCTACCGGTGACAAATTCTGCCATTGAAAGGGAGACCAGAAATGACCCTACTCTCTCACGGGTCTATGATTTAACAATGAAGGGATGGCCAGCACATGGCGAACCACTGTTGCCAGCATTCTCGCAAAGAAGAGAACAGCTGTCAGTGTGCCGAGGAACCTTGATGTGTGGATCCAGAGTGGTGATTCCACCCAAACTCCAGGATAAAGTGCTAAAGGAGCTTCACGAGGGGCATCTGGGTGGAGTGAAAATGAAGAACCTAGCTAGGGCGTTTGTATGGTGGCCAGGTATCGATGGAGACATCGAAGACATGACCAAGAGCTGCCTAGGATGCCAGAAGGTTCAAAATGCTCTGGGTTCGAATCCCATGCTCGTCACCACTGTAGTGTCCGTGTGTAGATAAAGACACTGAAAACAGGAGTTGGTTCATAGATATTTACTAAGCAAGTCTGGGGGGGGGGGTTTCTAAAGGATATACACAATACACAGGCTTATATAGCCCAAGTGGCAATTACCGGCATTACGCACACCTGGGGCTCTTAAAGGCACATACACCACAATTGCTCTTAAAGGCACATACACCACACTGTGTTGCTTAATTCTACTCTCACAGTTTAATTTAAAGTAATATTCCAGGTAACTTTTTCAATAGCCTTAACAATCTTATATGCCTCTATCACTTCTCAGACACCTCCTTTCTACAACAACTTGTATTTATATACTACCTTTAATGTAGAAAAATGTTCCAAGGTGCTTCACAGCGGCATCATTGGACAACAATGGATGTTGAGCTAATGAAGGAGATATTAGGAGGGTGACCAAAAGCTTGGTCAAAGAGGTGGGTTTTAAGGAGGGTCTTAAATAGCGAAAGAGGGGTTTAGGAAGGGTATTCCAGAGTGTGGGGCCTAGACAACTAAAAGCACAGCCACTAATTGTGAGGCAAAAGGAGAAGGGAATGTGCAAAAGGACAGTCAGAAGAATGCAAAGGCGGGGGTGGGGTGGGGGCGCTATGGAGCTGGAGGAGGTTACAAAGGGGCAAAGTCATAAAGCAAATTAAACACACGAATGAGAATTTTAAATTAAAGGGGTTGGGGGCCCAGGAGCCAATGTAGGTCAGCAAGGACAGGGGTGATGGGTGACCGGGACTTGGTGCAGGATATGAAACAGGCAACAGGATAAGTTAGTTTACGGAGGGTGGAGGATGGGAGACCAGCCAGGAGAGCATTGGAATAGTTGAGTCTGGAGGTAACAAAAGCATGGATGAGGGCTTCAAGTTCAGTGGAAGATTAGCTGAGGCAGGGGTGGAGAAGGTAGAAGTAGGTAGTCCTTGTGATGAAGACTATATGGGGTTGGAAGCACAGCACAGGGTTGAATTGGATGCGGAGACTGCAGACAATTTGGTTCCACCGAAGAAAATGGCCAGGATGGAGGATGAAATTGGTCGCAAGGCTACGGAGTTTGTGACGATGGCTTCTGTCCTCCCAATGTTTAGCTAGAGGAAATTGTGACCCATTCATGACTGGATATTGAACAAGCAGTCTGACAACACAGAGGGATCGAGAGATGTGGTGGAGAGGTAGAACCAGGTGCCATCAGTGTATATATGGAAGCTCACCCATGTCTGCGAATGATGTTGCCAAAGGGCAGTATGTAGATGAGGAAGAGGAGGGGCCAAGGATAGATCCATTGGAGGGTCTGGGGGTAACAGTGTGCCGGTGGGAAGAGAAGCCATTGGTGGAGATGCTATGGCTACGATCAGATAGCTAAGAGTGGAACCAAGTGAGGGCAATCCCATTGAGCTGGATAATGGAGAAAAGAAATTAGTAGAGGATGGTGTGTTTAAAAATATCAACTGCTGCAGAGAGGTTGAGGAGGATAAAGAGGAATAATGCACCATGGTCACAGTCACACGCGATGTCATTTGTGATTTTGGTTAGGTTTGTTTTGGTGTACTTGGCAGGGATGAAAACCTGATTGGAAAGATTCAAACACGGAGTTGCAGAAACGATAAGCACAGGTTTGGAAGCCGACAACACACTTAAGAACTTTGGAGAGGAAAGGAAAGTTGGAAATGGGGTGGTAGTTTGCAAAGGCAGAAAATGCCAACTTTCTTTACTCTTTCCTCACAACTCAGAACCCTGGCACTGGGGAACAGCTTCATGGCTCTTCTCCACACTGCAGCCAGCACTTAAATCTCTCTCTTGCTTCTTGGCAAGGGATATGGGGAGAAAGCAGGGACAGGGTACTGAATTTGGATGATCAGCCATGATCTCATTAAATGGTGGAGCAGGCTCGAGGAGCCGAATGGCCTACTCCTGCTCCTATCTTCTATGTTTCTATGTTTCTATAACATAACACAGAATTCAAGGTGCGGGCTGACCAGAGTACTATAAAATAGGTGAGCTGTCCGCAGATGAATCAAACAAGTGACAAAGGCAATATATTCATCACTTTTCCTATGGAAAAAAAATATCAGTTTGACAAGGCACAAAACTTTTCCTGTTGGCAGAATTTCCAACAGTGCTCAACACCTTAGATGACATCCATATACTGCATAGACCGTTGAGTCTCCTGGTACACCTCTGTCCTCTGGAGAGGGTACCTGGAATGCGAACAGGGCAACTCTTCTCACATTCAGCTGATGTAGCAGCATGCACTTTGTCAACCATCAAACAATGCTATGCCAGTCCATCAATTGCGCATAGATTCTGTTTTGTGCCTCCACATTGGGTTTCCTTTCTATTTTGCCAGCACTTTTCCCCCCTCTGTATCATTATAAAAGGTGAAACAATATTTGCTCCTATATGTGGCCACTTACCTTAAAGTTTGAGCAGCTAGTCTGACTTTTAGTCTAACCCATTAGGATAGCTGCCAGTGGAAAGCCAAAGATTTACTGGAAGCTTATGTTAGTTATTCAGAATTCCAGAAAAGTGCAGCCAGTCATTTCAGTGCTCTTTTAGCTAGCTTTATGTTAGCAGCTAGTTATTTGTGGCTCCACGCCCTAGTGTATTATTCATTGAAACATAGGAACAGGAGTAGGCCATTTAGTCCTTCAAGCCTGTTCCCCCATTCAATGAGGTCATGGCTGATCTTGCAGCGAGCTGGCATGGGCTTGACGGATCGAATGGCCTTCTTCCGTGCTGTAACCATTCTATGATTCTATGATTTGTGACCTAACTCCATATAACCCACCTTTGCCTCATATGCCTTAATACCTTTGGTTAACAAAAATCTATCAATCTCAGATTTAAAATTAACAATTGATCTAGCATCAATTGCTGTTTGCGGAGGAGAGTTCCAAACTTCTCCCACACTTTGCGTGTAGAAGTATTTCCTAATTTCACTCCTGAATGGTCTGGCTCTAATTCTTAGACTATGCCCCCTAGTCCTAGACTCCCCAACCAGCAGAAATAGTTTCTCTCTATCTACCTTATCTGTTCCCCTTAATATCGTGAAAACTCCAATGAAATCACACCTTAACCTTCTAAATTCCAGGGAATACAACCCTAGTTTGTGTAATCTCTCCTCGTAATTTAACGCTTGGAGTCCGGGCATCATTCTGGTAAACCTACGCTTCACTCCCTCTAAGACCAATGGCCCAAAAATTCGGGTCAGAGGCTTCCCGTGGGTGCAAGCCCCCGATCTTCACTTACCTTGCGCGCCGGCCCCCGTGGAATTCCGATCCTGGGCCTGCTCCAGCTGCCGGCACGCAGTGCTTGCGTATCCTGGGGCGCAGTTAGTTCGATGCGCCCCCTGGGATCACGTGGGCCATGGGGAGCCAATCGGAGCAGGGAAATGCCCATTCATAAGTTTGACAGGAAGAGCTGTCAAAACTTAGAAATACTACGGGCCCCAAAACATCACTAAATCTTCAAATAATTTTTTTTAAATCACATTTTTTAAATAAACTATAAATTACATGAAATAACTATTTTAAACAATAATTTAAATTTTTGAAACAAATAATTTTATTTTCTAACGTGGCTAAAAATAAACTAACCTTTCTTTAAAGTATTTAAAAATAATAAACTTGTGGAAAAAATGTTTTAATTTTAATTAATTCACCACTTACACTTAAATGTGTAAATTCTGGAGACTTACCCTCCTGGGAAAACCTGTAAAAAAAAAGGAAGTTCGATGTGCACGCGCTGCCTCTCCCATGCACGCGTTCGAACTCTGAACCCCTTCTTTCAGGGGAACGGAAGTGCCGGTTTCCCGTGCATGCGCAGTGCATGCAGGAAACTGGCACTTCCATTGGGCCTACGGGTGAGTACCCCATGCGTACTCACTCGTGGAGACCCGAATTTCTGGGCCATTAATATATCCTTCCTAAGGTGTGGTGCCCAGAACTGCCCACAGTACTCCAGGTGTGGTCTAACCAGGGTTTTGTATAGCTGTAGCATATCTTCTACCCCCTTGTATTCTAGTCCTCTAGATATAAAGGCCAGCATTCCATTAACCTTTTTAAGTATTTTCTGTACCTGACATTTTAATAATCTATGTACCTGGATCCCCAAGTCTCTTTGGACCTTCACTGTTTTTAGCTTTTCACCATTTAGAAAGTACCCTGTTCTATCCTTTTTAGGTCCATAGTGGATGATCTCACATTTGACTACATTGAAATCCATTTGCCACCATTTTGCCCATTCACTTAATCTATCAATATCCCTTTGTAATTTTATGCTTGCATTTACATAGCCTACAATGCCGCCTATCTTTGTGTCAGTGGCAAATTTGGATATGTGGCTTTCTATCCCATCATATAAGCCATTAATAAATACGATGAATAGTTGAGGCCCCGACACAGATCCCTGTGGAACAGCACTAGTCACATCCTGCCAATTAGAGCACCTGCCCATTATCCCTACTCTCTGTCTCCTGGCACTCAGCCAATTTCCTAACGAGGTCAATAATTTGCCTTCAATTCCATGGACTTCAACCTTAGTTAACAGTCTCTTATGAGGGACTTTATCAAATGCCTTCTGGAAGCCCGTATAAATAACATCCATAGACATTCCCCTGTCCACTACTTTAGTCACCTCTTCAAAAAATTCAATCAGGTTCGCTAGGCATGACCTACCCTTTACAAATCCATGCTGGCTCTCTCTGATCAGCTGAAAATTTTCAAGGTGTTCAGTCACCCTATCCTTAATTATAGACTCCAATAACTTCCCGACAACAGATGTTAGGAAAACTGGATCTATAGTTCCCTGGTTTCCCTCTCTCACCATTCTTAAATAGTGGAGTGCGCCTGGATCTGTGGCCGTGTATGGGGCTCTCGTACCTTAGTAAGTATACCTCTCTGTAATCCAGACTTTTTGATCAACCGGCAGCACGCCGGTCCCTTCGGTGCCAGATAAAAAAGTGCTTCCTGTATTAGTCTTTGCAACATTATAAGCTTCTTCTTTCAATCTAATGCTATTCTTAACTTTTTTAGTTAGCCACGGTTGGATCACTTTTCTCCTGGAGTTTTTGTTTCTCAATGGAATGTATTTTTGTTGAGAATTATGAAATATTTCATTAAATGCTAGCCACTGCTTATCTACCGCCATACCTTTTAATCTATTTTTCCAATCTACCTTAGCCAACTCATCCCTCATACCTATGTAATTGGCTTTATTTAAGTTTAAGACTCTAGTTTCGGACTTAGGCAAGTCACTCTCACAATTAAGGTGAAATTCTATCATATTATGATCACTCTGCCCCAGAGGATCCTTTACTATGAGATTGGTAATTAACCCTGTCTCATTACACAATACGAGATCTAAAATAGTCTGTTCCCTGGTTGGTTCCATGACATATTGTTCTAGGAAACTGTCCCGAATGCATTCCATGAACTCGTCCTCCAGACTACCTTTGCCAATTTGATTTGTCCAGTCTATATGAAGATTAATGTCCCCCCAAAATTATTGCATTACATTTGTTGCAAGTTCCTACTATTTCTTGATTAATATTCTGTCCAATGGTATAGCTACTGTTGGTGGGCCTGTATACTACTCCTATCAATGTTTTCTGCCCCTTGTTATTCCTTATTCTCACCCATACTGATTCTACTTCCTGATCTTCCGAGCCGAGATCCTTTCTCACTACTGTCCTTATGCCATCCTTTATTATCACGGCTACTCCCCCTCATTTTCCATTCTGCCTGTCTTTTCGAAACATCACATACCTGGAACATTTAGTTCCCAACCTTGGCCACCTTGCAACCATGTCTCTGTAATGGCTATTAGATCAAACCCATTTATCTCTATTTGTGCCACTAGTTCATCTATCTTGTTACAAATGCTTTATGCATTCAGATAAAGAACCTTTAATTTAATGCTTTTACCATTATTCCCTGCTTTGACCTTATTCTCTGCTGCACTGCTACCATTAAACTCTCTGTCCCTTCCTGTCACACTCTGCTTATTTTTACCCAATTCGCTACAGTGCTCTATTGCCTTGACCTTTCTCTTAAGATTTCTAAATTTCCCCAGCACCTGACCCCTCCCCCACCTTTTTAGTTTAAAGCCCTATCTACAGCCCTAGTTATTCGATTCACCAGGACACTGCTCCCAGCCCAGTTTAAGTGGAGCCTGTCCCAATGGAACAGCTCCCTCTTACCCCAGTACTGGTGCCAGTGCCCCATGAATTGAAACCACTTCTTTGAGCCACGCATTTAAACTCCAATCTGTTTGTGTCCCTATGCCAATTTGGGCGTGGCTCTGGTAACAATCCAGAGATTATTATCTTTGAGGTTCTGCTTATTAATTTAGACCCTAGCTCCTCAAATTCCCTCCGCAGAACCTTGTACTTAGTTCTACCAATGTCATTGGTTCCTACGTGGACCATGACAACTGGATCCGTCCCCTTCCACTCCAAGTTTTTCTCCAGCCGCGAGGAGATATTCTTAACCCTGGCAGGCAACACAGTCTTCGGTACTCCCCGTCGCGGCTGCTGAGAACAGAATCTATCCCCCGACTATACTATCGCCTACCACTACCACATTCCTTTTTACTCCCCCCACTTGAATGGTGCTGTGGTCAGTATGCCCATTGATGTAAGAAAATGACTAAGCACTTGGTCTGATTATAAAACAAGGCTTTAATCAACTGTTTCACAACCATGAGTTCCAGTTACATCACTAGTTCCTGGTTACAAAAACATCCTGAGCAAGCTGGGCCCATGCCCGAGTATTTATACTTTCCTTGGACGGCGGCACCAGCTGGCCGCCCAGTGTTAGCTCATGAGTCATTTCTACATGAATGGTAAGATTCATGACACCCATCCTCCATGCAGTTCTTGTTCTCATCCATACAGGTAGCAAATACATCCTACCTGTTGGATGAGGTCAAGGGCTGAGGCTCTTCCATCACTATATCCTGTGTCCCCGTACCTTCCTGACTTGTATTCACACCCTCCTGTTCCTGACCATTGACTTAACTTAAGGGGTGTGACTGCCTCCTGGAACAAAGTGTCCAGGTAATTCTCCCCCTCCCTGATGCATCGCAATGTCTGCAGCTCGGACTCCAGCTCAACAACTTGGAGCTGAATATTCTCGAGCTGCAGGCACTTACTGCAGATGTGGTTGCTCGGGATCTCATTAGTCTCCACCAACTCCCACATGCTGCAGTTACGACACACCATCTGCACTGCCATCTCTATAAAACCTTATTTTATTTATATAATTAGTTAGTTTTTATTCAAACGATTATTTTTAGTTTTAATTTTTATTTTAATTAGTTAATTTAGTTTACGTTATTAATTTAATAAAGTTATAGTGGTTAATACTCTCCCAGTTCTGAATTTAATGCACTTACCTAACCTAGAGAGCAAAAGAGCTGTAATACTCAACAACCAATCACCTACCTGCTGTCCTGTGACGTCACTTCTTTTTTTTTTGCTTTTAAATCGCTGCTCAGCTCCCTTTTTGCCGCCGCTCCCACTCAGGTCCACGCTGTGTCCTGGGCCTCCTCCGGTGCTCCCTTTATGTCGCCGCTGCCACCTCCGCTGCCGCTGCTCCTGCTTAGGTCCACACTGATATCCTTCCCATGGACAACTGACAGTATGAAAAGGCTATTAAATTTTACAGAATGGTATATTTCCTGAAAGTTCCTGGGTTACACAGAAACATAGAAGATAGGAGCAGGAGTAGGCCATTCGGCCCCTCGAGCCTGCTCCGCCACTCAATGCGATCATGGCTGATCATCCAAATTCAGTACCCTGTCCCTGCTTTTTCCCCATACCCCTTGATCCCTTTAGCCTTAAGAAATATATCCAACTCCTTCTTGAATATATTTAATGAATTGGCCTCTACTGCCTTCTGTGGTAGAGAATTCCACAGGTTCACCAATCTCTGGGTGAAGAAATTCCTCCTCATTTCTGTCCTAAATGGCTTACCCCTTATCCTTAGACTGTGACCCCTGGTTCTGGACTCCCTGACCATCGGGAACATCCCTCCTGCATCTAGTCTGTCCAGTCCTGTCAGAATTTTATAAGTTTCAATGCAATCCCATCTCATTCTTCTAAACTCCAGCGAGTATAAGCCCAATCGACCCAATCTCTCCTCATACGTCATTCCTGCCATCCCAGGTATCAGCTTGGTGAATCTTCGCTGAACTCCTTCCATGGCAAGAACATCCTTCCTCAGATAAGGTGACCAAAACTGCACACAATACTCAAGATGTGGTCTCTCCAAGGCCCTGTACAACTGCAGCAAGACACTTGTTCCTGTACTCAAACCCTCTCGCTACGAAGGCCAACATACCATTTGCCTTCTTAACCGCCTGCTGCACCTGCATGCTTACCTTCAGCAACTGGTGCACAAGGACACCCAGGTCTCGTTGCACTTCCCCTTCTCCCAATCTATTGCCATTCAGACAATAATCTGCCTTCCTGTTTTTGACACCAAAGTGGATAACCTCGCATTTATCCACGTTATATTGCATCTGCCATGCTTCTGCCCAATCACCCAGCCTGTCCAAATCATCCTGGAGTTTTTCGGCATCCTCCTCACAGCACACACGCCCACCCAGCTTTGTGTTGTTTGCAAACTTGGAGACATTACATCTAGTTCCCTTGTCTAGATCATTAATATATATTGTGAATAGCTGGGGTCCAAGGACCGATCCCTGCGGTACCCCACCAGTCACTGCCTGCCACTCGGAAAACGACCCGTTTATTCCAACTCTTTGCTTTCTGTCTGCCAACCAGTTCTCTATCCAAGTCAATACCTTGGCCCCAATCCCATGTGCCTTAACTTTACACGCTAATCTCTTATGTGGGACTTTATCGAAAGCCTTCTGAAAGTCCAAATACACCACATCCACTGGTTCTCCCGTATCTATTTTACCGGTTACATCCTCAAAAAATTCCAGTAGATTAGTCAAGCACGATTTACCTTTTGTAAATCCATGTTGGCTTTGTCCGATCCTGTCACTGTTTTCCAAGTGCTCTGCTATTACATCTTTTATAATGGACTCTAGCATTTTCCCCACTACCGATGTCAGGCTTACCGGTCTGTAATTCCCCATTTTCTCTCTACCACCTTTTTTGAATAGTGGGGTAACATTAGCTACCCTCCAATCCATGGGTACTGTTCCAGATTCCATCGAATGTTGGAAGATGATCAGCAATGCATCTACTATTTCTCGGGCCACTTCCTTAAGTACCCTATGATGTAGATTATCAGGCCCTGGGGATTTATCGGCCTTCAATCCCGTCAATTTCCCTAACACCATTTCCCTACAAATACTGATTTTTTTCAGTTCCTCCCTTTCATTAGACCCTATGTTCCCCGACATCTCTGGGAGGTTATTTGTGTCCTCCTTTGTGAAAACAGAACCAAAATATGTATTTAATTGGTCTGCCATTTCTTTGTTCCCCATTACAAATTCCCCTGATTCTGACTGCAAGGGACCTATGCTTGACTTCACCAATCTTTTTCTCTTCACATATCTATAAAAGCTTTTACAGTCATTTTTTATGTTCTTACTCTCATATTCTATTTTCCCCTTCTTAATTAATCCCTTTGTCCTCCTTTGTTGAATCCTAAACTGCTCCCAATCCTCAGGTTTACTGCTTTTTCTGGCCAATTTATTTGTCCTCTCCTTGGATCTTATGCTATCCCTAATTTCCCTTGTTAGCCACGGTTGAGTCACCTTTTTTGTTTTATTTTTATGCCAAACGGGGATGAACAAATTCTGTAGTTCATCCATGCGGTCTTTGAATGTTTGCCATTGCCTATCCACCGTCAACCCTTTGAGTGACATTCCCCAATCAATCCTACCCAATTTGCGCCTCAGACCATCGTAGTTTCCTTTATTTAAATTCAGGACCCTAGTCTCTGTGTCAACTACTTCACTCTCCATCTTAATGAAGAATGCTATCATGTTATGATCACTCCGACCCAAAGAAAAGCGGATGATGTAACCAGTTTTTCAGTGGCCAATTTCCTATGGCCCCTGCTGCAATCGCCAATTATTGTAAGTGTTTTCACCCTGCCCGTAACGAGCACGCAAACCCCATTACTACAAGTCCTGGATGATAGGGAGTGCTGAGGACAGATTTGAACACGGACAGCGTTTTCGGGCTCATCCGTACAGTGTTTATTAAGGTTAACAAAAACCACTCCACTCGCATACAGTACAAGCGGTGTGAACACAGCAGTACAGTTTAAAACAGTACAACCGTGACTTGTCCAACAAGCCCCTGCTGTGCTGACTTACCACGGCCAAAAAACACCCTCCCATGAACTAAACTATCACAGGACCCTTCCAACGCTAAACCCGCTCTGGTCTGGTAGGAACATACAGGCACCCCCTCACACAGCTAAATGATCATGTGGGTGTGTAGGCTTGGCAATGCTCACCTAGATTGCCCCTTTTATCTTGCTTGCAGCTTCCTCCCGTATGTCTCGGCTACCTGGTTCCGTACCGGCCTTGCGGCATGTGAGTCCCAGCCTTAGTCAACATTCGTCTCGGTTGGAAGAGCAAGGCTCAGCTCTTCTTGATGTTACGTTGTGTGGAGGGCAGGAGAGAGAGAGAGAGCGAGCTAGCCAAACACTGCTCTTTTTATACCCCTCCAATACACAAACCATTGTCTGTGGTTTTAATGGACACATGGCCTGGGGGAATGGATTTTCGATCTCTTGAATGACTTGAAATGGTTTTTGATCTCTTTTCGATCTTCCTGCCGATTAACTTAACGAGTTCATCTTGACTAGAACAATGAGTCATCAGCCTTGTTAATCAAGACTTGGGAGTGGGCCTCTCGGGCCATTGTTCCCAGGACAGTTCGTTTCCATACGAATGAGTCATCTCCAGCTTGAGTGGGTTTTACACTGCTCCCCCCCCCAACAGTCTGTCCAGTTTTTAATGGGGGTTAAAAATCCAAAAATCCATGAAGTCTGCGTCGACTGCTACAGGCCACCCTTTGATATTTCAACTTTTCCCAAACAGAAATATCATCAAAAGTTCTGTCGTCTTCCGCTGCGGGAGGCGCACTGCATATCCCAACCAAACCGTACATCAAATTTTACCCCAGGGTCCTATATCTCACACTTTATGCAACAAATCACATCACAGTTACAGGTATATATACAAACAGACAGTCAACTCCAGGCTATTCTTTAATCAAAGCTTCTCACCAGTTTCGGAGTGTTTTACTTCGCTTTCTGCATGATAACCGGAGAAGGTAAAACACTAACATACATTGAACTATTACAATCACGTGAGAAATCACACAAATCCATGGGGGAAACTCGATATTCAGACCGATGTCCCACCATGGCGGAGAAACCAGTTCTTTTATCTCATTCCCCATTTCCCTGTTCCGTTGCTCAAGGGTATAGAAATGCTTTTGGGAGAGTTCAACTTCCTTTATTAATTTAGTGAGGTGTTCGGGCAGAGGAGGAATTTCATACCCGAACCATGTTACGTATTGCTGCAGGTCCTGTACCATGTCGTTCACCATTAGGTGTACCGTGGTGGGCTCTGGAATGGGAATGACGCGCTCTTGAGCCACCTGAACTTCTGTGCGGGGTTTGAAGCAGAAAGTCTTATCGGTGACCGGGCACCAAGTATCGTTGTGTACCTGGTACTGGTCCACGCTTGTTGTGACGCAGTACGTCCCTCTGCCCGCATATGCTACCTGGGGTGGAACGTGGCTTTGGGCCATCACCTCCATGGTGCAGTTAATGGGCTCCGCACCCTCTGATTCAAACCCGACACCGGCCGATTAAACGCATTCAAATGCTGAGGACACAACAACATGAGGTCAGGGCCGGTCATGGCGTTCTCCCACTTTACAACAAACGATGGGGCCCCATGATATCGCACGTGCACCCCGTTCCTTAGGACGCCAATATTCTCTACTCAGTATACCGGCACTGGCCGCGGTGACCCGCTCATTACTGGCATCCGGAGTACAATCCCCATTACAGTGTGGTTGGACTGGCCACAGTCAACTGGGACCGGGTATGCCTCTGACGCCAGTCGGAGTTCGCACGGGCTCATTAAATTTTCATACGGGCTGAGCGCAGTGAGGTGCCGGTTGCTGACCCACGAAGGGACGCGACCTTGCTGTAGGTCCTCCAAATTACTGTACCCTTCGTTCAGCAGCCATGCACCGTACAACACACACGCATCGTTTTTTGCTGCCTGCGCCGAGGCATTCTGATCCTCTCTGATCAAACTATTGATCGTCTGAGTGTGTGCCTCAAGCTCGGCTATGACTTCCTTTAAATGTATCGTCATAGCCTGATCCTCCCGTAATTCCAACCCCTCTAGCTCGTTACCCTCCCGCAGTATCTTTCGCAGCTGGTCCCTTAAGGTGTTGACCTGCATCTGCAACTGTGCATTGTCCATACTGTTGATAATGGACGTGCCTGTGCTGAAGGCTGTAGCTGCATCATTAAATACCCCCCGTCTATATCTCCCCGAAGCAACGTGATGGTTTACCGTTAAATTGTACAGACTTTCCAGATTCATGTCCCCGTAACTTAATTCATAAAATTGTTGGAACATTTCCTTTAACAGGGCCTCATATAATTTTTCCAGTTCTACCGGACATCACCGGGGCAGCTGTACCCGGGTTAAATTTAAAATGACTGATGTGACTTCGTAGTGAACGTCTTGGTACAAGACCTTGTTGGTTGGGACTAACACTAACCCATTCCTCGGTCCCGGTGTGGTGGCGGGACAACTAATCTGTATTTCCTGTACCGGTGGGGCTGTGGGCAGGGGCTTCCTCTCGTGTGCTACCAGTTCTGTGGAATTTACTGTGTTGGGAGGGTCTGGGATCACGCAGGAGTCCCCACTCTGATCCCATCCGATCACGGCCCCGGAATCCTGCCACCGCCACAAGAAGGCGATCGACACACCTGCCGGGCAGACCCGTTCCAACCCCCACATACACACGTAAATTCCCTGTTCCTCTTTCCACCATTTATTCCAGCACATTTCTACTCCCCCTCTCGCCCCCGTAATCTGTCGGTACGTATTCGTCCCCCAGTTTCTCACAGTCCGTGGATCTGTTACCCTTGGCCTGGCCCAACTTCCTTAACCACCACCACCGTCCCAAGGGAATGTGTCCCTCACATCTAAGACAGACGCGTTTCCCCTCGGTCACCCTAACCCGTGTGGCTGTGACCTGCAGTTTAGGACACGGTACGGAAGCTTCTCCATACGTGAAACCCTCGCTGCCGGAGTACCGAGTCGAGTTTGATCCCAGCCACCCTGGCCACCTTCCCTCGTGGAAGTAAGTGGCCATTCCGTCCATGTCCCCTGTCCTACCCCCCTGTGTCACGGTAGGCCCATTCCCTCCTGTGCAGCTGTAGAGGAAAGACACCTCGGTGTCTCCTCTTTCCATGCTGCCAGGTACAATCATCATTAGGAATAGAAGTACGATATCCATATCCCTTTGTTCCTCCAATCTCCTTTTGTTCCCTGTCAAAACAAAAGCAGAACAGTTCCGCTCTGTGAGAGGGTTTTCCTCCACGGATCTGGTTTTGGTTATTTACAAGATATTTACAGTGTTCCCTGCCGCATTAACGAGCACCCCATTTAAGACCTCTCCCATCGGGGCCTCTTGCGGCTCGTGGTCGGCGAGTAGGGAGGCATCCACGGCACCCTAGGCCGTGAGACCCGACTGCTCCTCCTTACCGCCCCGTCCTCCGGGTCATCATCGTCCCACACCATGGGAGGAAGACCCGTGTCCACCAGGCTCATGACTGTGCCCTGGTGCCTCTTGACCTTTTTTTTCCCCTCCTCGGGGTTAAACAACTTGCACTGGTTTACATGAAACTATTTCGTGCATATCGGGAGTTTTACTGCATATACCATGGGGCTCGCTTTTTCCACGAAATTATACGGCCCTATATACAGCGGCTCAAACGCCCCTACTCGGGCGAAATTACGGACCATTACCTGGTCTCCCACCTCCCACTCGTGGGTTCTCCGGGGTTCTAACATCAGCCGATTTTTCTGGTGCTGGCTCCCTAGGTTACTGGCTGCTTGCCAGTGAATCTGTTTTAAAGTCTCGTACAGATTCTGGACAAACCTGTCCCGTTTTACCTCCCTGACCTGCGTTTCGGTGAGGACCAGCGCCAACACATGGGTTGGGGTGCGCATAATCCTCCCGGTCATCAGCTCGTGTGGGGAGTACCCTGTGCTTCTGGAGGGGCTGGCCCAGACACCCATTAAGACTAGAGGCAAGACCTCATCCCATCTCTGCGGGAACGGGCTTATCTCCTTCCTCAGCCTTTCTTTCAGTGCCTGGTTCATGCGCTCCACAATCCCCGATGACTGGGGGTTGTGAGCCACATGCCACTTCCCTTGTATTCCCAAGAGTTTTAAGGTGGCCTGCATCACCTGTCCCGTGAAATGGCTCCCTTGGTCGGACTCCATGACCTGTGGCAGCCCCCACCGGGAGAACACTTCCCTCACCAGGATTCTAGCTGTTGCTAGTGCTGTGGCTGCTCGGCAGGGGAAGGCTTCCACCCACTTGGAGAATACGTCCACCAGAACTAAACAGTACTTGTTGCCTGCTTTAGTGGTGGGCAGTGGTCCGATGAAATTGACCTGCAGGGACCGCCACGGCCCCTCTACCCTCCTGGTGTGTCCTATGGGGGCTTTCCTGTGCTGCGGATCGGGGTTATTGGCTGTGCACACCAAACAGTGCGCACAGAAAACTCGGACATCCTCCCTGAGCTGGGGCCACCACCCTGCCTCCTCTACCCTTTGCCAGGTAGTTTCCAGCCCTGGGTGTCCCGCTCCCGGGCTCCCATGGGCCAACTGGAGGAACTCCTCTCGGTGCTGCGCTGGGACTACCCACCGATCCCCTTTGAAAAGCATCCCCTCTTTGATACTAATGTCCGCTGCCCCAAACGGACCTTCTATGGACTCCCCATTCTCTCTCTTTACCAGGACGGCCTTAAGGACGGGATCCTGGGCTTGGACCTGCTTTAAGTCCGGGGCCAAAGCTACCCCCTGTGTACTTCCCTTGTCCCGGATTGCGGCTACCGGACCTGCTTTGTACGGATCCCAAAATACTCCTTCCCTGGCCCTCTGTTTGGCCAGCTCGTCAGCCTTTTGGTTGCCCTCCCACTTGGGCTCTGTCTTTGAATGGGCTTTAACTTTGTGAATATAGTGATCTCCCCAGGTATCTGTGGCCTCCAAAATTTTACCTAGCAGCGGTGCTGTTGCTAGGGGCTTCCCATCTGCGAACTTGAATCCGCGCCTGGCCCAGATTGCCAAGTATTCCGTGCATGAGTTGCACGTGAACATAGAGTCCGAGCAAATGGTGTAGGGGGTGGGGAACTCGTCGGGGTGGGTGACCACGTATGCCACCGTCACCAGTTCGGCGTGCTGAGCACTCAGGGTGTTGGGGAGTTTAATGGCCTTCACTATTTTAGCCATAGGGTCATAGATTCCACACCCGGTGAGACACTCCCCCTTCACGACCGAACTGGACCCGTCTATATAGATGTCCCGGCCCGTCGGGTGTATCCTGGCCCAGAATCCTTCATCTACATCCCACACCCCTTCTACCGTACACGTGTGGGCCGTCCCTGGGTAAATCATGTTGGCTGCTAGCTTTGGCTCGGTCAACCCCTCTGTGGCGCCTCACCCTGTTTTTGTGGCTGCGGACAGGCTCTGATCCAGTTTCCTGTCAAGGGAGAGCAGCATCAGCCTGTGGATCTCGCCCTCGCTACACCCGTTGATCCCCCCTACCTGCTCGACCTCCATAAAGTGAACTGAGGGTTCCCCATCCTGTTTTAGTTTGGGCAACTCTGCTCCCATGGCTTGCAACTGTGGGGTGGTGAATGGGACCACGTAATCGCTCTGCAGCGGGCCCTGGTCACCGTTTGGTGTGGGTGGACCATACTTTTGCTGCCACAGAGGATACATTGGTCTTGGTGGCGCTTCCGGCGCCGGTGGGACTTCCCTGTCCTGAACCTTATCCTCTGTTTCCTGACCCTCCTCGTCCTACTCCACTCGGGTTTCCCCTGGTGCCATTAAACAGACCATGCCTCTGGCCCCAGACAAGGCTTGGGTCAATTTTTTAATCCTTTCTTCACAGGGACCATGATCAGAGTCTTCATAGCTCCTACTTCCAGCTACCTTATGAGCTATTTTAATGTCCCTTAGCTGACCCTCCAAACCATCAGCTCTCGTTGTTAATCTTGCGTTCTCCTCCCGTAAGGCCTGCTCATTTAACCTGGCCTCCGTAACCTGGCACCGCAGGTATTCCCCCATATTACGGGAGGTCTCTTCCTGTGCGCGTCTTTCCTGACGCAACTCCTCCACTAGTCTACTCCCGACTATCTCCGGTTTTTGCGGTGGCCAATTTCCTATAGGCCCTGCCGCAATCGCCAATTATTGTAAGTGGTTTCGCCCCGCCCGTAGCGAGCACGCAAACCCCCTTTACTACAACTGGTTTTTGGTCTCTTTTCGATCTTCCTGCCGATTAACTTAACGAGTTCATGTTGACTAGAACAATGAGTCATCAGCCTTGTTAATCAAGACTTGGGAGTGGGCCTCTCGGGCCATTGTTCCCAGGACAGTTCGTTTCCATACGAATGAGTCATCTCCAGCTTGAGTGGTTTTACACTGCCCCCCCCCCAAACAGCCTGTCCAGTTTTTAATAGGGGTTAAAAATCCAAAAATCCATGAAGTCTGCGTCGACTGCTACAATGACATGACCCCAGCCCGCCCCATGACAAAATCCAGCCCAAAGTATGTGTTTAATTTCACTGCCATTTCCTTATTCCCCATTATAATTTCTTCTGGCTCAGCCTGTCGGGGACCCACATTTACTTTCAATAATCTTTTCCTTTTTACATACGTATAGAAGCTTATACAGTCTGTTTTTATGTCTCTCGCTAGTTTACTCTCATTTTCTATTTCCCCTTTCTTTATCAATTTCTTGGTCCTCCTTTGCTGAATTCTAAAATCCTCCCAATCCTCAGGCTTACTACTTTTTTTTGGCAACATTATAAGCCTCTTCCTTTGATCTAATACTATCTTTAACTTCTCTTGTTAGCCACGGTTGGACCACTTTTCCTGTGGGGTTTTTGTGCCTTAAAGGAATGTATATTTGTTGTAAATTATGTATTAATTCTTTAAATGCTAGCCATTGCTTGTCTACCATCATACCTTTTAACGTAGTTTTCCAATCTACCTTAGCCAACTCGCCCCCCATACCTACGTAGTTTGCTTTTATTAGATATAAGACTCTAGTTTCAGATTTAACTAAATCACTTTTAAACTGAATATAAAATTCTTTCATATTATGGTCACTCTTCCCTAAAGGCAGCTTTACTACAAGGTTATTAATTAACCCTTTCTCATTGCACAATACTAGATCTAAAATAGCCTGTTCCCTAATTGGTTCCTCAACATACTGATTGAAGGGTTGGGATTTGAACCAGTTGAATGTTGCAGTCAAGCGACACAGCAGGACAACCTAGTTTCGGTTGAAACTAGTTGAAGCCACAAATGGAACAGATGGTCAGAAACTGAACTACAAAAGTGATGAAGCATGTGGGGATATGAGAAGCTGCAATAACAAGGTTAAAGTTTGCAGAACAATCGGGTTACGAAGTAACAACTGTCACGCGGATGTATGTAAGGTATATTTGATTAACCTTTGAGCCATGTCCAATCACAAGTCACTGACTCAGATCGGCCGAAGCCACGATGAAGCAAGAATGGATCCTGCGGTCCAGATAACTGGACAAACTTAGATAAAAGACAGAACTGAAAGAAGGGGCTTAGCTAACGATGTAAAGTTATAATTAGGTTGTTTTCGAAGGAATATAATTGGGGGGGGGGCGGCTGTTGCCATGGAGCCAGATTGGCCAAGGAATAAGTAATGTAATAACGGCTATCGGTGTGCTCCAGTCTTGTACTGTATATAAGCTTGTGAATTTTGTTGATCGGAGAGAAGGTGCTCGCACAGACCGCGGGGTCTGAGACGCTTCTCCCAGAGCTCTGTTTTCAATAAACTGCACCTTTTATTTTACCACAGATTAGATGTGAATTTATTTTCACCCAACACTGATCTAGAAAATTATCTTGCAAACATTACATGAATTTTCCGTCACACTATTACTGCAAATTTGGTTTGCCCAGTCTATATATAGATTAAAGTCCCCCATGATTACTGTATTACCCTTGTTATATGCACCTCTAATTTCCTGATTTATACTCTGCCCTACATTGCAACTACGATTTGGGGACCTATAAACAACTCACACTCATGTTTTCTGCCCCTTGCTGTTTCTTAGCTCCACCCAAACTGATTCTACTTCATGATTTTCAGAGCTAAGATCCCTTCTCACTACTGTCTTTATCTCATCCTTTATTGTCAGGGCTACCCCTTTTCCATTTTGCCTATCTCTTCTAAAAGTTAAGTATCCTGGAATATTTAGTTCCCAACCTTGGCCACTTTGCAACCACGTCTCCGTTATGGCTATTAGATCAAACCTGTTAATTTCTATCTGTACTATTAATTCATCTATTTTGTTGTGAATGCTTTGTGCATTCAGATATAGTGCCTTTAGCTTTGACTTATTTCTATTTTTCCCTGATGTCACCTTAGTCACTGATGCCTTATTACCTTTGTTACTCTCTCTGTTACACAAGATAAGGGCTCATGGGATTGGAGGTAATTTATTAGCATGGATAGAGGATTGGTTAATGGACAGAAAGCATAGAGTTGGAATAAACGGGTCATTTTCAGATTGGCAGGCTGTAACTGGTGGGGTGCCTTAAGGATCAGTGCTTGGGCCTCAGCTATTTACAATATATATTAATGACTTAGATGAAGGGACAAAGTGTAATGTATCCAAGTTTGCTGATGATACAAAGCCAGGTGGGAAATATAACTGTGAAGAGGACACAAAGAGCCTGCAAAGTGATATAGACAGGTTAAGCGAGTGGGCAATAAGGTGGGAGATGGAGTATAATGTGGGGAAATGTGAGGTTATTCACTTTGGTAGGAAGAATAGAAAAACAGAATATTTTTAAATGGTGAGAAACTATTAAAGGTTGGTGTTCAGAGAGATTTAGGTGTCCTCGTACAGGAAACACGTAGGGCTAGAAATTCGGCTCCTTTGCGCCTGCCCCACTGGAGGTGCTAACAGGACGCAAAGGGCTTATCGCCTGGGGGGGGGGGGAAGCGCCTCCCGAGAAATTGTCATCGCCATACGCCACGACCCCTTGGTGCCCCGCCACGGCCCCTTACCGCCCTGTGGCAGGAATTCTGTTGCTCCCCGTGAGGTTGCCGCGGGCAATGTCAGCGCTAGCCTCGTGGGTCGCGAACCTGGCCAACCTCTGCTCGTGGGGCGGTAGTTAAAGGCGAGGTGCGGCCATGACCCGCTCCACCATTTTCTTTTATTGGCCGACCTCCAGGTCGGCCCTCCATGGTGGGCTGTGGTGTGGTCCTTGCCACCATCGTGCAGCCTGGCTCCACGTCTTGGCGCCGGGATGCTGCCATGGCACCACACCGCCCTGGTGGGCTAGTGTGGGCCATCGGAGGCCCTGCAGAGTACGCAGTGGCCCTCACCTTTAACTGAAGGGGAGGGGTGTTGAAATGAGGCAGCACTCCGCGGAGTGGACCGCTGCTTATCACGCCTCGACATCGCTTTGGTTACCACCCCACCAGGAAGTGGAGCATCTGAGATTGTGCTCCACTTCCTGGGCGGGCTGGTAAGCCGAATTTAGCGGCCAGGATGGTACTTCTGCGCCGGGCTCTAAATGTCTGGCCTTAACTCGGTTACCGCCCCTGTTACGTCCGTGTATAATAAGACACAGACTGCGGAGAACTGTACAACAGGTGTTTACTCAACGTGGCTCACACTGCAACTGGTCTGTACAGATTACTACTCAGTGCTATATACAGGTGTGGTCACTGCCGGTACTGCAGTATACATGAGCTGTAAAACATAGTTCCCCCCCTTAAAGGTATATACATTACAGCCCCCATACGGGACGTAACCGAATTTCGCGCCCAGAGATTTAGCATGCAGGTACAGCAAGCAATTAGGAAGGCAAATGGCATGTTGGCCTTTATTACTAGGGAGTTAGAGTACAAGAGTAAGAAAGTCTTGCTACAATTGTACAGGGCTTTGGTGAGACAACACCTGAAGTATTGTGTACAGTTCTGGTCTCCTTATCTAAGGAAGGATATACTTGCCTTAGAGTCAGTTCAACAAAGGTTCATTAGATTAATCCCTGGGATGAGAGGGTTGTCCTATGAGGAGAGATTGAGTAGATTAGGCCTATAATCTTTGGAATTTAGAAGAATGAGAGGAAATCTTATTGAAACATGTAAGATTCTGAGGAGAATTGACAGGATAGATGCTGAGAGATTGTTTCCCATGGCTGGAGAGTCCAGAACTAGGGGGCATAGTCTCAGGATAAGAGGTTGGCCTTTTAAGACTGAGATGAGGAGGAACTTCTTCACTCAGAGGGTTGTGAATCTTTGGAATTCTCTGCCCCATATGGCTGTGGATGTTCAGTCGTTGAGTATATTCAAGGTTGTGATAGATAGATTTTTGGACTCTAGGGGAATCAAGGGATATGGGGATAGGGCAGGAAAGTGATGTTGGGGTCGTAGATCAGCCATGATCTTATTGAATGGCAGAGCAGGCTCGAGGGGCCGAATGGCCTACTCCTGCTTCTACTTCTTATGTTCTTATATTTTTATGTTCTTATATTCTTATGAACTGTTTGGCTCAAGCAAACAATACAGTTATGACTTGTTTCACATACCTATGCATAGGTCATTGGTTCTTATTTGTGATGTCCCCAATGGCAGCTTGAAACGATTGCAACATATAAAAGTTAGGTGTTGTGAATTTTACAGCCACTGACAGTGGTAGAATTTGGCTGCATGTCTACTTGCAGCATATGGGTTAATTCTGTCATGGTGTCCCTGATAAATCAAATCCTCCACAGGCATTGCTCCTCAGACAGGTGGAAATATGTGCCTCTCTGTCTGTATATTCTGGTATGGGGGTACTGGCCTTTGGTACATCCTAACTTGCCTGACATCCCACTGTTGGCCCTAGTTTTCTTCCTCCAAAAATCTGTAGTGAAACCAATGAGGCAGCATGAGGAAAAAAAGATGGCACCACAGCAATAGCCACAAAGACACTTCAAGGACCTCAGTGGCAACAGGATAAAATCAAAGAAGAGAAAAGCTTGAGTAATGGCTTGACAATGTGAAATCTTACTACTTACTTCTATGGTGCTCAGTGCTTAACAGCCCTAAATTTCTATGGGCAAGTAAAGAAAACAGTGTTAAATAGGTGGCAATTGTAGAAAATTGTGTAAATAACATGATGTTATTACGCACTCAGGTACATGCATGCACCCACAAACTGACGGATGCCTCCTGGAGCTACCAAATGTCCAACCACAAAATTGAAAGGGGTGAAAAATGTGCTCCGAAGTGTTACAGATCTCTGCCCAATTTCACAATTGGTTATGTCCATTTTACATCAGAAAATCAGGTGTAACAGATCAGAAAATCTACCCTTGTATTTCTTCATAATTTAACTGTAAATGTTTCAAAGAACTGCTGAGAATTCTGATGGTGAGTATCTCCAGTGCTGATATAAAGCTGATTTTCCCTTAAATAATCATGGAATCATAGAACTTTACAGCACAGAAGGGTGCCATTTGGCCCATCGTTGGCTGTGCCATCTCTTTGAAAGAGCTATCCACTTAGTCCCATTCCCTTAAATTACCTCATACCCTTTTAAATTTCAACTAGTTATGCACTTCTCTTTTAAAAGCTGTTATAGCTTCTGCTTTCACCTCTGTTTCTGGCAGATCATTCCATGTACTAACAACCCTCTGCATTAAAAACATTCTCCTAACCTCTCCCTTTGTTCTGGTGATGATCTTAAATGTATGTCCTCACTGGTTATTGACTCATCAACCAATGGAAGTAGTTTTTTCCTATTTCCCTTATCAGGTTTCCTCTTAACTATCTCTGTTGCAGTCAAAAAAGCCCCAGTTTCTCTAGTCTCTGTTCCAGAGACTTACAGTGCTGTACATGTAGTGTGAGTAATTAAGTCAACTATAAAATCTGTTCTCACTGAGCAACTAAAACAGCACCCTCTGTTGGCTGGTGATCAGAATAACTATGGAACCATTGCATAAATCAATTTAAGTTATATTTGTGGGTTTTATACTAAGTCAAAAAAAAGTCAGATTTGTTTTTAAAAGTGGAACATGATAAGGGAAAACTTTATAATATTACCAGTACATCAATTTTTCTTGAAATAATAATTACATTGTTTGATGAATCATCACCATATTTTAGCTATGAATTCTTACCATCTAATTCTTACTTTTATTTCAGAATCAACTTTCAATCTAAGATTGCTGGCAGGCAGTATGAATGATATTTATGAAATCATCAAGTTAGTCATCATGAACTCTGAAAGGAATGGTACAAATTAAGGGCCTATTATTGTGCCCACCACAGCCATCTGAAGTGTCCTCAATGGAAGCTCAACAACTTTGCACTTCCCAAGCTATTGCCATTAAGGGGTTGCATAGAATCATAGAATTATCAAATGGTTACAGTACAGAAGGAGGCCATTCAGCCATCGAGCCCGTGCCGGCTCTCTGCAAGAGCACTTCAGCTAGTCCCACTCCCCCACCCTTTCCCCGTAGCCCTGCAAATTTTTTTCCTTCAGGTACTTATCCAATTCCCTTTTGAAAGCCATGATTGAATTGCTTCCACCACCCTTTCAGGTAGTGCATTCCAGATCATAACCAGTCGCTGCGTAAAATTTTTTTTCCTCATGTCTTTGGTTCTTCTGCCAATCACCTCAAATCTGTGTCCTCTGGTTTTCAACCCTACTCTATCTAGATCCCTCATGATTTTGAACACCTCTATCAAATCTCCTCTCAAATTTCTCTGCTCTAAGGAGAACAACCCCAGCTTCTGCAGTCTATCCATGTAACTGAAGTCCCTCATCCCTGGAACCATTTTTGTAAATCTTATCTGCACCCTCTCTAAGGCCTTCACATCCTTTCTAAAGTGCGGTGCCCAGAATTGGACACAATACTCTAGTTGAGGCCGAACCAATGTTTTATAGAGGTTCATCATAACTTCCTTGATCTTGAACTCTATGGCTGCGATTTTCTGAGTGGAGGCGGGTTGGAGGCGGCTTTGATGTTCGGCGGGTTCCGGTCCCGCTGCTGGTTTCAGCTGCCCTGGAAGTAAGATTTTTACTTAAGTGGGCTGATTAAGCCCGTCGTGCGCGCTACCCGGCCCAATCAGTGGGTTCGCCAGCTGCACGCCCCTGCTGACGTCTCTCAGCCAGCTGCATTTAAGGGGCACATGCAGCCTTGTTTTTGATCCATCCTTTCCTGCTACTTCTCATTGTGGTACTTCTGAAAATGTCTGCTGCAAGACCCAAGTCCTCGCCACGATTTGACGATGACTCCCTCCATGCTCTTGTTGGAGGGAGTGAGAGGGTGGCAAGAGGTACTGTTCCCCTCAAACGGACGGAGGAAACCTCCTCAGCAAACCAAAGCAGCCTGGCCTCAAATTGCTGAGGAGGTGAGCTCCAGGTCTTTGTGTGGTCACACGTGGGTTCAGTGCAAGAAAAAGTTCAATGACCTGCTACGCACAGCAAAAGTGAGTATAGCATCACACTTACCTTCAATTAGCTCCCCATCTCCTCTCATCACCAGCACTCTGCATTGTCAACCTACTCCTGCACATCCCACTTGACCCTTACATCCCTTGCACCCTTAACCATCCCTCTCTCTCTATGTGCAGAATCACTTCACCATTCTACTATGCACCCCTCACACTCGCTATCACTGTGATGCAATGACAACAACTAACAACGTGGTATTGGCACCTCACTCCATCTTTGTCTCCCTCTAAGCATCTATGCTATGGATTCTCTACACTCACTCCAACATTCTCACTCAAACTCCACTTGTGTCCCTCATTGCAGGAAAAGAGAGCCCACAATAAGAGGGAGAGGGGCAGGACAGGAGGAGGGCCACCTTCGATTACCCACTTGACCACCGCTGATGAGGCTGCTCTCGACATCGTCGGAGGTGCTGAGGATCTGGAAGTGGGGGATGGTCATACGGGCGCAATAGAGCAAGCTGGTGACAGAATAGATTTGCAACTCTCTCATTTAGATTGCATGAGTGACTGATATGGCATCTGATGTTCATACAGATTGAGTTCTGATCATCTGCACAATCCGATGTGCCTGCTATGTTCCTATCACATGTCTAACTCATGCCTTTACTCCCCCACAGGACCATCAAGCCATCCTCCCCACTGTTCAGGAGGAAGAGCCGGAAGACTCCTCAGAGGAAGCTGCAACCTCTGAGGGTGCAGTGTCATAGAAACGCAGAAACATAGAAGATAGGAGCAGGAGTAGGCCATTTGGCCCCTTGAGCCTGCTCCGCCATTCAATGAGATCATGGCTGATCATCCAAATTCAGTACCCTGTCCCTGCTTTCTCCCCATATCCCTTGATCCCTTTAGTCTTAAGAAATATATCTGTGGTGTATGTAACCTGTTCCACCTTAAGAGAACTACCTTAAGAGATGTACTACTTTCTCTTGGCTGCGGTATACTGTAATACCGGTGGTGACCACACCGGTATATAAACGTTGTGTAGGGATTTGCTGGGCAGTTCAGCCCTGACCTCCGAATAGTAAAGACCTGTTAAAGTTATTCTTGTGGTCTGTGTCCAGTGATTTATAATAAGCACAACTGGGACACACAGACTTAACAGTGGCGATGAGTCCGATCTTACCCTGCGGCAGTTTTACATCCAAGGCAGCTTCGTCCTCAGAACGGGCGTCGAGAAGAGGCATCCGCCCTCATCATTCTGCTGAGCACCATCGCACGGGAGGCATCGAGAACCCGGGTTAAAAAGAAAAATTCTGACCACGAAGCCCTCCATCAGCGACAGGCAGTGATCATCCCTTCTACCATGGTGGTGGGTAAGCCGATCAGCGACACGAGCAGAAAGTCGGCCGCGTTGACTGTGGAGTGGGGGAGGGAAAACGGAGGAAAAAGGGCGGAGAACTCGACCACGGCCGGTGAAAAGGGCCGGGCTGCAATAGAGGCCGAGAGGCGCAGCGACTGGGGCAGTTTAAGGCACGAGAGCCGCGGAGAACTCAAATGCAGCCGGTGTAAAGGACCGGGCTGCATGCGGGGCTGAGAGGCGCAACAGCAGGGGAAGCATGAATGCCCACGGGAACCGCGGGGGAGTAAAAGCAGCGTCGGGGAATTGAGAACCGCTGGGGAGGCGAGAACGGCAGCAGCACGGCAATCGCCATTGCAGCCAGCGGGGGAAGAAGGCAAACGCGGGAATCCACCATTGTAGTCGGCGGGGGAAGAAGACGAGCGCGGGAAAGACCGCCAAGCGCGGGAAGCCACCATTTTAGTAGGCGGGGGAAGAAGCCGCCATTTTGAGAAAAAGAAAAATTAAAAAACTTACAAGGATGCCTAAACATGGGAACATTAATACCTTTGATAGCGATATCGAAGATTGGACCACGTATGTAGAACGCATGGAAGTTTATTGTAAAGCAAATAAGGTACCAGATGATGAGAAAGCACTAACCTTATTAAGCTCAATGGGTGCAAAGACATACGGGCTATTGAATCACCTTCTGTCACCAGATAAACCGGCGGATCAGACTTTCGCGAATATTGTTACTGTCCTGAAAAATCATTTAAACCCCACGCCGCTGATGATAGCGGAACAATTTAAATTTTACAGAAGAACGCAGCTGAAAGACGAAAGCAACGCTGAATTTTTAATTGAACTGTGTAAGCTATCAAAGTACTGTCAGTTTGGAACAGGACTAGCAGATGCGCTGAGAGATAAATTTGTGTGTGGATTGTTAAAAGAAGGAACACAAAAGCGACTGCTTGAGGAGAATGATCTTACGCTTGATAAAGCTGTCACTATTGCAGCATCGCACGAAGCCGCAGCGAGAGGCACTGCGGAAATGCAGCTACGGTCACCGGAACTCAGCACCAATCAAATGGTCTTGGGTACAGTAAAATGTTATCGTTGTGGAAAGACAACGCACGATCAGAACCAGTGCTGGTTCAAAAATCAGGAATGCAGAAAATGTGGCAGGCTTGGTCACATAGCTAAAGTATGCCGGTCAGGAAAGAAGACCAGCAACAAAAAGTCACCGCAGGAAAAGTACAGAAAGGTACACAAGGTGACAGAGAACAGTTCGAATGAACAGAAGTCAAATTCAGACTCCAGCAGTAATGAACTGGGTAGTCTAAGAGTACACAATGTTGGTAATGAAGCAGACCTCCAAACAATCTGGGTCACACTTCAGATAGCAGGAGTCCAAGTGAAGATGGAATTGGACACTGGATTGGCATTGACGGTCATGAATAAGCAAGATTACAAAAGGTTATTCCCACATATTCCCCTACGGGATACGGAGATTGTATTGAAAACATACACGGGGCAAAGAGTATACCCCATCGGGAAGATAGAGGTAAAGGTGGTCCACAAGGGCAAAGAAAGCTGAGGAATGGACTTATATGTGCTACCTGAGGGAGGTCCACCACTACTGGGACGGGAGTGGATTAGGAAAATAAATATGGACTGGCATTCCTTAAAAGCACTAACGGTAGATTCCGGTAAAAAAGATGTCAAACCTAAACGATTGTCCAGAATATTGGACGATGCTAAAGAGGTGTTCCAACAGGGACTGGGAACACTGAGAGGAATTACAGCAAACATCAAGGTTGAAGAACATGGAAACCCGAAATTTTTCAAAGCCAGACCGGTACCTTATGCGATACGACCTGCTGTGGAAGCTGAGCTGGAAGGGCTAGAACATTCAGGAGTACTGTCTAAGGTAGACTGGAGTGAGTGGGCCACGCCCATTGTCCCCGTCATGAAGCGTTCATCGAGCAACAAGCCGGGGGAACCGGGGAAGGTTCGCATCTGTGGAGATTTCAAGATCACTGTTAATCCGGTGCTTCACACGGTGCAGTATCCGCTTCCGCGGATTGAGGATATCTTCGCTTCGTTGTCTGGCGGGAAACACTTCACCAAGATAGACCTGGCGCAGGCGTACTTACAGATGGAAGTTGAGGAAGAGTCACGCCAGTATCTCACGATCAACACGCATAGAGGCTTGTACCGGTATAATAGACTGGTTTTTGGAGTGGCATCGGCTCCAGCAATTTGGCAGAGGGCCATGGAGCAGGTATTACAGGGAATTCCAGGCACACAATGTTACCTGGACGATATTCTGATTACAGGAGATGATGACGAGGAACACCTTGCAAATTTGGAACTGGTGCTCACCAGATTGAAAGAATATGGACTTCGAGTTAATCGCCAGAAATGTGAGTTCTTTCAGAAGCGGATCTCGTACTGTGGTCATGTCATTGACCAGGAGGGGCTTCATAAGTCTCCTGACAAGATCGAAGCTGTTGTGAAGGCTCCCGCTCCGGATAATGTATCCCAGTTGAGGTCGTTCCTAGGGTTGATTAACTATTACCATAAGTTTCTGCCAAATTTATCCACGGTGCTGCACCCGCTGAACGCTCTTTTGCAGAAGGGAGTACCATGGAAGTGGAGCGAGGACTGTAAGAGGGCCTTTCGCAAAAGCAAGGCATTGATCACCTCAGAGGAAGTGTTGGCTCACTTCAACCCAACACTGCCTATTCGTTTGGCTTGTGATGCTTCTCCATATGGTATTGGGGCAGTACTCTCACACAAGTTGCCAAATGGCCTGGAGAGGCCAGTTGCGTTCGCATCCAGATCATTAACCTCCGCTGAGCGCAACTATGCTCAGATATATAGGGAGGCTCTCAGCCTTGTGTGGGGAGTAAAGAAGTTTAATCATTACCTGCAGGGCCAAAAGTTTACGCTTCTGACAGACCACCAGCCGTTGGTATCCATTTTTAACCCTAAGAAGGGTGTTTCGGTGATGACAGCACAGAGACTCCAGAGATGGTCCCTTTTCCTAGGGGCACATCAATATCAGATCGAATTCAAAGGTACAAAGCAGCATGGTAATGCTGATGGGCTGTCGCGCCTGCCACTACCTACAGAGGAGGAGGCACCGACGGTTGACCCTGTTGAGTTATTTCACTCGACCATCATCGAATGTTTACCAGTCACCAATGCAAGTATTGAAAGAGAAACCAGGAACGACCCGACACTGTCCCGGGTCTACGAAGTGACAGTGAAGGGATGGCCAGCACATGGTGATCCACTGTTACCGGCATTCTCAGCAAGACGAGAACAGCTGTCCGTCTGTCAAGGAACATTGATGTATGGAACAAGGGTGATTATTCCTCCTAAGTTAAGAGAGAGAGTTCTAAAGGAACTGCATGAAGGTCATCTGGGGGGAGTCAAGATGAAAAGCCTTGCTAGGGCTTATGTGTGGTGGCCGGGTATCGACCAACAGATAGAGGATCTGACGAAAAGCTGCTCAGGGTGCCAAAAAGTGCAAAATGCACCTCCGATTGCACCGCTGCATCCATGGGAATGGCCTTCAACCCCATGGCAACGTGTACATATTGACTTTGCTGGTCCATTCATGGACTCCATGTTTTTAATTGCGGTGGACGCACATTCTAAATGGCCAGAAGTGATTAAGATGACTACCACTACCTCGGAAAAGACGATCGCGGTGCTAAGAACGATATTTGCAAGAAATGGATTGCCAGAACAAATATGTTCAGACAACGGACCGCAGTTCGTGTCAGAAGAATTCCAGAAATTCATGAAGAAGAATGGGGTGAAACATTATACCTCTGCCCCATATCATCCGGCTACAAACGGGTTGGCCGAGAGATTTGTACAAACGTTCAAAAAAGCAATAAAGGCCATGAGCGAAGATCAGATTCCACTACAACACAAGGTGGACAAATTCCTACTGGCATATCGAAACGCCACTCATGCAGTGACAAACCAAAGTCCTGCCATGATGTTCTACAACAGGAGGTTGCGGTCCAGGTTGGACTTGTTAAAACCAAATGTGCGGAGGGAAGTTGAAAACAAACAGTTCCAGCATATAAATAACAAGACCACTCGGAGTTTCGAAATAGGACAACCAGTGTTAGCCCGGGACTATAAAAACGAGAAATGGCAATCTGGAACAATTCGGGCCAGACAAGGACCCCTGATGTACACAGTAGATATTGGTGAAAATGTAATACGGCGTCATGCTGACCAACTGGTAGAATCGAGAACAAGGGTCGAACCCAGGGTTACGGCAGAGACAACCGTGGAAGAAGTTAGTGAACCTGAAGCATCTGCCTCAGAAGTGAATGTACCTGAGGATGATGTCCAATCCATAAGAGATCAACTAGCTGAGTCACCCCAGCAACGAGAATCAGAGACCCCTGAAAGGCGTTATCCAACTCGAATCAGGAGGCCTCCTCAGAGACTGAATCTTTGAACTGTTTTGCATGAAGTTGTATATATATATATCTATATGTTATTATGTTATGTTAAATGGGGATATAACTGTTAAGCTAAAAAGGGAGGATTGTGGTGTATGTAACCTGTTCCACCTTAAGAGAACTACCTTAAGAGATGTACTACTTTCTCTTGGCTGCTGTATACTGTAATACCGGTGGTGACCACACCGGTATATAAACGTTGTGTAGGGATTTGCTGGGCAGTTCAGCCCTGACCTCCGAATAGTAAAGACCTGTTAAAGTTATTCTTGTGGTCTGTGTCCAGTGATTTATAATAAGCATAACTGGGACACACAGACTTAACAATATCCAACTCCTTCTTGAATATATTTAATGAATTGGCCTCTACTGCCTTTTGTGGTAGAGAATTCCACAGGTTCACCACTCTCTGGGTGAAGAAATTCCTCCTCATCTCTGTCCTAAATGGCTTACCCCTTATCCTTAGACTGTGACCCCTGGTTCTGGACTCCCTGACCATCGGGAACATCCTTCCTGCATCTAGTCTGTCCAGTTCTGTCAGAATTTTATAAGTTTCAATGAGATCCCATCTCATTCTTCTAAACTCCAGTGAGTATAAGCCCAATCGACCCTGTTGTGTCTGGGTATAATAAGACACAGACTGCAGGAGAAACGGTACAACAGGTGTTTACTCAACGTGGCTCACAGTGGAACTGACTGTACAGATTACTACTCAGTGCTATATACAGGTATGGTCACTGCCACTGCTACAGTATGCATGAGCTGTAAAAAGTAGTTCCCCCCTTAAAGGTATATACATTACAATTCCTCCTCTTTTAGATTAACAGTACCATAACACTCATTTAACAATTAAATATCAAACTAATTACAATTAACACTTTTAACATGCAACATTAGCTGAAAATAGTGTATTTATAAATTCAGTTTTTGGGGAGGCTTCCTGATCCTTTCTGGATAGTGCCTTTCCTGAGTGTCTTGCTCTTGGTGCGGAGGCGATTCTGGCCCCCTGTCGTCGGTTGGTTCATCAGCTTCCGATGCTACTGTTTCTGGGGTAGATGCGACCTGTACGTCGGGTTCATCACCAGGTACGTATGGGCGAGGCATGGGGTTGACTTGTTCCTGTGACTCTAGGATCTGGTCAGCATGGCGTCTCACGATGCTCTCCCCAACGTCCACTGTGTACATTAGTGGGCCCTGCCGTGTGCATATCGTTCCTGGCTGCCATTTTTCTGTTCGGTAGTCGTGGGCCAAGACTGGTTGCCCTACATTGAAGCTCCTTGTTGGCTTCTCATGGATGTGCTGGAATTGCTTACTCTCAACATCTCTTCGTACATTTGGTCTGAGCAAATCCAGGCGAGATCTTAACCTTTGGTTAAAGAACATCATGGCTGGGGCCTGGTTGGTGACTGCATGTGTCGCATTCCGGTAGGCGAACAGGAAATTGTCCACCTTGCGCTGCAGCAGAATGTTGTCATTGTACATAGCCTTTATTGCCTTCTTAAAGGTTTGTACGAACCTCTCAGCCAATCCATTTGTGGCTGGATGATACGGGGCGGATGTGTAATGCCTTACCCCATTCTTTTTCAAGAACCTCTGGAACTCTTCGGACACAAACTGTGGTCCGTTGTCGGAGCAAATCTGTTCTGGCAAGCCATTCCTGGCAAAAATGGTCCGTAGGACTGCAATAGTTTTCTCCATGGTAGTGGAGGACATTTTGATGACCTCAGGCCATTTCGAGTGCGCATCCACGGCTATTAAAAACATTGAGTCCATGAATGGACCAGCAAAATCAATATGCACCCGTTGCCATGGAGGTGAGGGCCACTCCCATGGGTGTAGAGGGGCCTGTGGTGGTGCATTTTGGACTTTCTGGCATCCTGAGCAGCTCTTGGTCAGGTCCTCGATTTGTTTATCGATTCCCGGCCACCACACATAAGCCCTGGCTAGGCTTTTCATTTTTAGCCCTCCCAGATGACTCTCAGGAAGCTTATTGAGCACTCTATCCCTTAACTTGGGTAGAATTACCACTCGGGATCCACACATCAAGGTCCCCTGGCACACTGACAGCTGTTCTCTCCTTGTCGAGAATGCTGGCAACAGTGAGTCGCCATGTGCTGGCCATCCCTTCACCGTCAAATCATATACCCGAGACAGTGTCGGGTCATTTCGGGTTTCCTTTTCGATACAAGCGTTAGTTACCAGTAGGTATTCAACTATAGTCGAATGGAATATTTCGACAGGATCCACTGTTGGTGCTTCCTCCGCAGTAGGCAGTGGCAGGCGTGATAGCCCATCAGCATTTCCATGCTGTTTCGTGCCCTTATATTCAATCTCATATTGGTGCGCCCCTAGAACAAGTGACCATCTTTGTAGTCGTTGCGCAGTCATCACCGGAACGCCCTTCTTCGGATTAAAAATGGAGACAAGAGGCTGGTGATCAGTCAGCGAGGTGAATTTCTGCCCGTGCAGATAGTGATTGAACTTTTTCACTCCCCACACTAGGCTGAGGGCCTCCCTGTCAATCTGGGCGTAGTTACGCTCGGCTGAGGTTAGTGATCGTGACGCAAAGGCTATTGGCCTCTCTGAGCCGTCTGAGAATTTGTGCGACAGCACCGCTCCAATGCTGTAGGGTGACGCATCACATGCCAACCGAATTGGTAATGCTGGGTTGTAATGGGCTGTGGTAAACCACTGTTATTGTTTTCATTGTTGTTCACTGTTGTTCACTACTGTTATCGTTATTGCACATTGTTACCTCTTGCCACTCACTGTGTACCAATGCATGCCTCAGCTGGCTCCACCCATGGCTCCGCCTACATGACCTGGTATAAAGGTGGCTGCTCGGCAACCCACTTCCTTCTTGGAACCAGTCGTCCACGAGAGGCATGCTCTGTTCTTTAGTTAATAAAAACCTTTTCATTACTTTCCTAATTCATCGCCTTTTATGGAATAATTGATAAGCGTATCAATTTTATTAACTAAAATTAAAATGTTGGCACCGGAGCAGCAACAACAGCAACAACAGCAGGCGTTGCTGCGAGCCCTCAGACCAGCATGCCTGGACCTCGACCCTCAAGCGGCGGGTTCATCTACCAATTTCGAACACTGGCTGAGCTGCTTTGAATCCTTCCTAGAAGCCTCCGCCGTGATATCGGAGGAGAACAAATTAAAAGTTCTGACCGCCCAGGTGAGCCTTCAAGTATATACACTCATCCGGGACGCTACTACGTACACGGCGGCCCTCGACTTGCTAAAAGGGCAATACACGCGCCCAGTGAATACGATTTACGCCAGACACCTCCTGGGATCCCGCAGGCAGCAACCAGGGGAATCGGTAGAGGCATTTTTACGGGCGTTACAGACACTCTGCAGGGACTGCGACTGTAAGGCCGTATCGGCTGCGACGCATGCGGAGGGACTTATCTGTGATGCCTTCGTTAAGGGCCTCCAGTCCGACTACTCCCGGCAGAGACTGCTCGAAAGCAAGGAGCTCGACCTGAAGACGGCCGTAGCCCTCGCGCTCTCATTAGATGCGGCCCACCGAAACCTCGAAGCATACTCACGTAACGGTGCCGCGCCATGGTCATCGCGACCTTGGGACATGGGACCGCCGCCTCCGGCACCAACTACTGCAGCGATGTCCCGAAATCAACTGGGACCGCCGCCCCCGGTACCAACTACTGCAGCGATGTCCCGTAACCAGGCCCAAAATTGCTATTTCTGTGGCCAGTTAAAACACCCTAGAGCGCGCTGCCCGGCGAAGACCGCTACCTGCTCGGGCTGCGGGAAGAAAGGCCATTACGCCAATGCCTGCAGGGGGAAACCCGCGAACGCCAGCAGCGCCGCGTGTGAACCGTGGGGGCAGCCATCTTATCCACCATTTTGTGCACCTCCGGCCGCGTGGGGATCGGAATCATGGCCACCGCCATTTTGTCCGCCGCACTCAACCGCCATTTTGTCTCCGGACTCGACCACCGTCTCGTCGGACGACCATATCGACTCACTCAGCCATACACTGGCCTCCGTTACGCTGGATCAAGCTCTCCCTCATCATCTGTCCAGGTCCATGATGGACATTACGGTAAACGGCCGCGCCACTACTTGCTTGTTTGACAGCGGGAGCACGGAGAGTTTTATTCACCCCGACACGGTGCGTAGCCACTCCCTCACGGTCCTGCCAACGCGCCATCGGATTTCTATGGCGTCCAAGTCCCATTCAACGGATGTCGGCGGCTACTGTCTGGTGACCCTTTCGGTTAGGGGCACAGAATATAAAAATTTTAAACTTCTTGTCCTGCCCCGTCTTTGCGCTGCCATTCTGCTAGGGTTGGATTTTCAGTGCCACCTTAAAAGTGTCACATTGGCATACGGTGGACCCCTCCCCCCACTCACAGTCTGCAACCAACAGCTTTTAAAGCGCCCGCCGCGCACCATTTGCAGCCTTTCCACACTCAAAGTCCCCCCCACTCCCTTGTTCGCTAACCTCACCCACGAATGTAAACCCATCGCTACCAAGAGCAGGCGGTACAGCGCCGGGGACAGAGCTTTTATTAGCTCTGAGGTGGAGCGGCTCCTGAAGGAGGGCATTATCGAAGGGAGCACCAGCCCCTGGCGAGCCCAGGTTGTAGTCGTTAAGACCGCCGATAAACGCCGCCTGGTCATTGACTACAGCCAAACCATAAACCGATACACTCAGCTGGACGCATACCCACTTCCCCGCATATTTGATATGGTCAATCAGATTGCGCAATGCAGGGTACTCTCCACCATTGACCTTAAGTCAGCATACCACCAACTCCATATCCGCCATGAGGACCGCCAGTATACTGCCTTCGAGGCAAACGGCCGCCTCTACCACTTCCTTAGGGTTCCCTTCGGCGTCACCAACGGGGTTTCGGTCTTCCAAAGGGGGATGGACCGGATGGTTGACCAGAACGCGCTGCAGGCCACCTTTCCCTATCTGGATAACGTCACCATCTGCGGCCACGACCAGCAGGACCATGACGTTAATCTAGAAAAATTCCTCCGTATGGCCCAGCGGCTGAATCTAACATACAATAAGGAGAAATGTATGTTTCGCACCACGCGCCTTGCCATTCTCGGCTGCGTAGTGGAGAACGGAGTCATCGGGCCCGACCCCGACAGAATGCGCCCCCTTATGGAGCTCCCCCTCCCCCCTGCCAAAAAGCACTGAAGAGATGCCTGGGGGTTTTCTCTTACTATGCTCAGTGGGTGCCCAACTATGCAGACAAAGCCAGACCCCTCATCAAGTCCACCTCCTTCCCCCTGACATCAGAGGCGTGTGCAGCCTTCACTCTTATTAAGAGTGATATTGCGAAGGCCACAATGCACGCAGTGGATGAGTCCATCCCCTTCCAAGTGGAGAGCGATGCATCCGACTTCGCCCTAGCTGCAACCCTTAACCAGGCGGGGAGGCCCGTGGCCTTTTTCTCAAGGACCCTCCAGGGCCCCGAGATTCGACACTCCTCTGTCGAAAAGGAGGCCCAGGCTATTGTGGAAGCGGTGCGACACTGGAGGCATTACCTGGCCGGAAAACGATTTACCCTTCTCACTGACCAGCGTTCAGTTGCTTTTATGTTCAATAATAAGCAGAGGGGCAAAATCAAGAACGACAAGATCTTGAGGTGGAGAATTGAACTCTCCACCTACAATTACGATATCTTGTACCAGCCTGGGAAACTCAATGAGCCCCCAGATGCTCTATCACGAGGTACATGCGCCAACGCGCAAGTTGATAGACTGCGGACCCTCCACAATGACCTCTGCCACCCTGGGGTCACCAGATTCTGCCACTTCATTAAGGCCCGCAACCTGCCCTACTCCATCGAGGAGGTCAGGACTATGACCAGGAACTGCCAAATCTGTGCCGAATGCAAACCGCATTTTTATAGGCCAGACAGAGCACGCCTGATCAAGGCCACCCGCCCCTTCGAGCGCTTGAGCATCGACTTTAAGGGGCCTCTCCCTTCCTCTGACCGCAACGTGTACTTCCTCAACATAGTTGACGGGTACTCCCGTTTCCCGAGCGCCATCCCTTGCCCAGACATGACCAGTACCAGGTCATCAAATGTCTGAATGACCTCTTCGCCTTGTTCGGGTTCCCTAGCTATATACATAGCGACCGGGGCTCATCTTTCATGAGCGACGAACATCGTCAGTACCTGCTCGCGAGAGGTATTGCTACAAGCAGGACCACCAGCTACAACCCCCGGGGGAACGGCCAGGTGGAAAGAGAGAACGCGACGGTTTGGAAGGCCGTCCTCTTAGCCTTAAAATCTAAGGGCCTTCCGACCTCTCGCTGGCAGGAGGTCCTCCCTGCGGCGCTCCACTCCATCCGGTCACTGCTTTGTACTGCCACTAATGCCACCCCTCATGAGCAAATGTTCGTTTTCCCCAGGAAGTCCACATCGGGAACCTCGCTACCGACATGGCTGACTTCTCCTGGGCCCGTCCTACTGCGGAGGCACGTGAGGACCCATAAAACAGACCCCCTGGTCGAGAGGGTGAACCTCCTACATGCCAACCCCCAGTATGCCTATGTGGCATACCCAGACGGGCGGGAGGACACGGTCTCCATACGAGACCTCGCACCCTCGGGCGCCCCTGAATCACCACCGTTATCCTCCACCACTTCTCCCAACCCAACCCCTGTAGACGGCATGCCGGAGCCCCAGGACCCTTCGTTGAGCACCCAGACACCAGATTCGACGTTGGATACTGCACCACCGCCACTGCTGCTACGATGATCAGGACGGCATACAAGGCCTCCTGATAGACTTACCGACATGAACTTTTAGTACACTTCACCCCGCCGGACTCAATTTTAAACAAGGGGTGAATGTGGTAAACCACTGTTATTGTTTTCATTGTTCACTGTTGTTCACTACTGTTATCGTTATTGCACATTGTTACCTCTTGCCACTCACTGTGTACCAATGCATGCCTCAGCTGGCTCCACCCATGGCTCCGCCTACATGACCTGGTATAAAGGTGGCTGCTCGGCAACCCACTTCCTTCTTGGAACCAGTCGTCCATGAGAGGCATGCTCTGTTCTTTAGTTAATAAAAACCTTTTCATTACTTTCCTAATTCATCGCCTTTTATGGAATAATTGATAAGCGTATCATGGGCCAATACCTCTTTCGATGTGATTAGTGTTTTGCTCTTCTGGAAAGCTCGCCTACATTCGTCACTCCACTTCCATGGCACCCCAGTTTGCAGTAGGGTGTTCAGTGGGTGTACTATTGTAGACAAATTTGGCAAAACTTATGATAGTAGTTTACCAGCCCGAGGAACGACCTCAGTTGTGACACATTTTCCGGTGCTGGAGCCTTGACTACTGCCTCAATCTTCTCTGGGGACTTATGTAACCCCTCTTTATCGATAACGTGGCCACAATACGAGATCTGTTTTCTAAAAAACTCGCATTTGGGGCGGTTAGCTCGGAGCCCATATTCCTGCAATCTAGTGAGCACCTGCTCCAGGTTGGCAAGGTGATCACTGTCATTTTCGCCCATGACCAGGATGTCGTCCAAATAACACTGGGTCCCTGGGATCCCTTGCAGGACTTGTTCCATTGCCCTCTGCCAAATAGCCGGAGCTGATGCTACCCCAAATACCAGCCGGTTGTATTGGTAGAGACCTTTATGGGTGTTGATTGTGAGGTATTTTTTTGATGCTTCTTCTACCTCCATTTGCAGATACGCCTGGGCCAGATCAATCTTAGTGAAGCGTTTCCCTCCAGATAGCGAGGCGAAAATATCTTCAATCCGCGGATGTGGATATTGTACGGTGTGAAGGATCGGGTTCACTGTTACCTTAAAGTCCCCACAGATGCGAACCTTCCTTGGTTCCCCAGGCGTGCTGCTCAACGACTTTTTCATCACAGGGATGATGGGTGTAGCCCACTCGCTCCAGTCTACCTTGGGCAGTACACCTGAACGTTCCAGACTCTCCAGCTCTGCTTTGACGGCTGGGCGGATCGCATAAGGTACCGGTCTGGCCTTAAAAAATTTTGGACTTGCGTTTTCTTCAATTTTAATCGTCGCTGTCATGCCTTTTAGTGTTCCGAGTCCTTGCTGGAACACTTCTTTCACGTCAGTTAGGATCTTTGACAGTCGCCCAGGTGTGACGTCGTCATCCTTTTTGTCAGCCACAGTCAGTGCCTGTATGGAATGCCAATCCAGTTGTATTTTCCGGATCCATTCATGTCCCAGTAATGGTGGTCCTCCATCTTGCAATACATACAGGTCTAGTTTTGGTGTTTCCTTACCGTTATATATAACGGTCACCCTTATGTTTCCTTTGGGGTAGACTTTTTGCCCCGTGTACGTCTGCAAAATAATTTTTGTGTCTCTCAAGGGTATGTGTGAGAATAACCGCTCGTCGTCCCGTCGGTTTATGACTGTTAGGGCTGATCCTGTGTCCAATTCCATCTTTACCTGGACTCCTGCTATCTTGAGAGTGACCCAAATGGTTCGGTGATCCTCCGTTGTGATCACATTATGTAGTTTCAGACAACTCAGTTCCCTGCTTTCGGAGTCGTTATCACTCTTTTGTTCATCTGAACTATTCTCCGTCATCTTATGTACCTTCTTGTACTTTCCTTTGGTAGGTTTCTTATTGCTGGTTTTCTTTCCCGACCTGCAGACTCGTGCTATGTGTCCTACTTTTCCACACTGTCTGCACACTTTGTCTTTGAACCAGCAATCATTCTGGTCGTGTGTTGTTCTGCCGCAGCGATAGCACTTCTCTGTTCCATGTGACATTTCGTTTGTGCCATATTCTTGCGGTCTCTGTTGTATCTCTGCAGCGCCCCGTGCTGCTGCTTCATATGATACCGCAATGCTGAAAGCCTTTTCCAGCGTAAGGTCCTTTTCAGATAAAAGCCGTTTCTGGGTTCCTTCACTTTGAAGCCCACACACAAACTTGTCCCTTAAGGTATCTGCCAGTCCCGCTCCAAACTGGCAGTGTTTCGATAGTTTGCGCAGTTCTGTTAAATAATCAGCATTGCTTTCATCCTTATGCTGGTTCCGTTTGTGAAACTTGAATCTTTCTGCTATCAGCAGCGGTGTGGGGTTTAAATGTTCCTGTAGTATCGTTACTATGTCTTCAAAACTCTTTTCCATTGGCTTCGTTGGGGTTACTAGATTTCGTAATAAACCATACGTCTTTGCACCCATTGAATTTAACAATACCGATGTTTTCTTGTCATCTGACACCTCATTTGCCTTGCAGTACACCTATATTCGTTCGACATATGTAGTCCAATCTTTGACTTCATTGTCAAATGCGGTGATACTGCCACTCTTCGGCATTTTGGGTGTGGTTTAAAATGGCGTCTCCCAATGGCTTAAAATGGCATCTCCCGCGCTTTCCTTCCTCCCCCGCTGCTGCCAACACCGCTCCTGGCGGTTCTCGTGGCAATGGCGGCGCCCTGTAGGTTTCGCACGCTTCTCCTGCGCTGCTGCTAACGCTGCTCTCGGCGGTCCTCGTGGCAATGGCGGTGCCTCGCGGGTTTCTGCACGTCTCTCTCTCCCTCTCTTCGACGCTGCTCGGCCCCTGAACACCGGCTGCGCCCTGTGTGCTCTGCCCTCTCTCTCTCTCCCCCGTCGACGCTGCTCGGCCCTTTGCTGTGCCGCTCGGTCGGTCTCTAGCCCGCCACTGTCCGGGAAGGGTCTGCGCACTACCTGTTGCCAGCCCGTTTCGCTGGACCACCTCGACTGGAAAGCCAAGCCTGGCTCTCGACAGCCTCCCCCGCAATTCTCGAGTCTCTGCTGGATGACTGGGCGGTTGCCCGTGGTCGACGCCTGAGTCTCTGGCCTTGACCTCCAATCCACTGATCTCCAGGAACGAATCCCCCGGGAGGCGATGCAGAGTTGCAGGTAGGTTCGAACTTGCCTTGTCGCCAATGTTGTGTCTGGGTATAATAAGACACAGATTGCAGGAGAAACGGTACAACAGGTGTTTACTCAACGTGGCTCACAGTGGAACTGGCTGTACAGATTACTACTCAGTGCTATATACAGGTGTGGTCACTGCCGGTACTACAGTATACATGAGCTGTAAAAAGTAGTTCCCCCCTTAAAGGTATATACATTACAGACCCAATCTCTCCTCATACGTCATTCCTGCCATCCCAGGTATCAGCCTGGTGAATCTTCGCTGCACTCCCTCCATGGCAAGAACATCCTTCCTCAGATAAGGCGACCAAAACTGCACCCAATACTCAAGATGTGGTCTCACCAAGGCCCTGTACAACTGCAGCAAGACATCCTTGTTCCTGTACTCAAACCCTCTCGCTACGAAGGCCAACATACCATTTGCCTTCTTAACTGCCTGCTGCACCTGCATGCTTACCTTCAGCGACTGGTGCACAAGGACACCCAGGTCTCGTTGCACTTCCCCTTCTCCCAATCTATTGCCATTCAGATAATAATCTGCCTTCCTGTTTTTGACACCAAAGTGGTCAGCAGAATTGAGTGCACCCAGCACCAGCGCAGAGATGCACACCTTGGTGGGTCATTCGTGAGATAGAGTAGTGTTGTCACCTGGTGTATCACAGCTCACAAGTGAGCATCAGCAGAAGATGGAGACAGGGACAGCAGTGGAGAGTCCTCATCAGAGGCCGCAGGGTGCTCCTAGCTCTGCTCAGCTGCATGTAGACCCTGTGCCTCTGGGGCCATCCAGAAAGAGAATGCTGCTGGAACTGCAGCAACAAGTGCAGCAGTCTCTGACAGGTTTTGCATCCACGGTAACTGCGAGTTTGCAGAGAATGGAGCCGCCCATCTCAAATGTAAACAATGCCATGGTGGAGGCAATGGCGCATGAACGTGCCACCTTGGAGAGGGTGGCAACCTCCTTGGAGGACATAAGTCGCCAGACTCAACAGATCATCGTGACTCTTCTAAATAGATGGTCTGCTATGGAGGATAGATTGGCAGCTATTGTATTGATTTGTATGTGGGTTCAATGACGACACATTGATGAAAGAGAATGTCTTTTAATCTAAAGTAATTCAACTCAGTTAACAGCATTACAGGAGACACCATCTTAGAGATCCATCTAAAACGAAACTAAAACTAAACTGCCTCTCTCACATGCCCTCTGCTGGTAAGGCATAAATAATCAAACAGGCAAATACGCTGGTAAGGCATCATAATCAAACAGGCAAATACCATCACTATTTGCTGATATCATTACATCTCCCTTTCTTAAAACAAAAGTATTTTACTTTTATCTAACAACATGTTTTCTTTGTATTACTCTGCATTTTAACTGTAACACTTAATGAACTTACATTATCATTATCATTATCAAGGTTTTTTAACCTTGATTTGTGTGTTCACATGAAATATGTAAATACACTAGAACTTGAAGAGAGAATAAGATTACATTACTTCCTTCGATAACAAGAGTCCTTAAACTTGCTCAATGAGTCTCACCGCTACTTCCCTCAAGACCCTAGGATGCAAGCCATCAGGTCCAGGGGATTTATCCGTTTTAAGTCCCATTATTTTACCAAGTACCACTTCCTTAGTGATTTTAACCGTATTTAGTTCCTCCCCCCCTAGAGCCCCCTGTTTGTCCAGTGTTGGGATATTCTTAGTGTCCTCTACTGTAAAGACTGATACAAAATAATTGTTCAGTGTTTTTGCCATCTCCATGTTTCCCACCATTAATTTCCCGGTCTCATCCTCTAAGGGACCAACATTTACTTTAGCCACCCTTTTACGTTTTATATAACTATAGAAACTTTTACTGTCTGTTTTTATATTTTTTGCGAATTTACTTTCATAATCTATCTTCCCTTTCTTAATCAATCTTTTAGTTATTTTTTGCTGTCTTTTAAAGACTTCCCAATCTTCCATCCTCCCACTAGATTTGGCTACCTTATATGCCCTTGTTTTTAGTCGGATACTATCCTTAATTACTTTACTTACTATCCTTAATTACTTTAATTACTTTACTTTAATTGCTAGGGGGATGGAATATAAAAACAGGGAGGTATTGCTGCAGTTGTACAAGGTACTGGTGAGACCGCATCTGGAATACTGCATACAGTTTTGGTGTCCATACTTAAGAAAAGACATACTTGCTCTCGAGTCAGTACAAAGAAGGTTCACTCGGTTAATCCCGGGGATGAGGGGGTGGTCATATGAGGAGAGGTTGAGTAGATTGGGACTCTACTCACTGGAGTTCAGAAGAATGAGAGGTGATCTTATTGAAACATATAAGATTGCGAAGGGGCTTGATCAGGTGGATGCGGTGAGGATGTTCCCAATGATGGGTGAAACTAGAACTAGGGGGCATAATCTTAAAATTGGGGGCTGCTCATTCAAAACTGAGATGAGGAGAAACTTCTTCACTCAGAGGGTGGTAGGTTTGTGGAATTTGCTGCCCCAGAAGGCTGTGGAAGCTACATCATTAAATAAATTTAAAACAGAAATAGATAGTTTCCTAGAAGTAAAGGGAATTAAGGGTTACGGGGAGCGGGCAGGAAATTGGACATGAGTCTAGGTTAAGAATGGTCATGGCCCTGTGGGTAGTGGAGTGGGCCCAGGGGCCGTGTAGCCTTGTTCTGCTCCTACTGTGTTCTAATTCTGTGTTAGATTTCAGGAGATGGTTTTATTCCTGTTCCTGGCTGGGGTGGAGATCGCCTTTACAGAAGGTAAGTACTGTAGAAAATATAGGGACAGAGCGATCTCCTGGAAGAATTTCGATCGCCTAGATGGGTCGGAGAGGAATTTCCCAGATTTTTTTCTCCCAAATTGGCCATTGGGTCTTTATCTGGTTTTTCGCCTCTCCCGGGAGATCACATGTGTTCGGGTGGATGCAGAGTGATAGAAGATTTGAGGTTAGGATCAGATCAGCCATGATCTTATTGAATGGTGGGGCAGGCTCGAGGGGCCGATTGGCCTACTCCTGCTCCTATTTCTTATGTTCTTATGTTCTTATGTTCAGGAGGCTTCACGTGTCTTGAGGATTTTCTGATTGATTGTCCTTGAATCTGAGTTGTTGCCTCAGATGATGATTTCTCAGCTGTGTGATCAGGTTGTTCAACAGTATCAGTCTTTTGACTTGCTGTGGCTGGTCCCATGAGAAGATCCCGATGATTTCTTCGCAGAACAGTACCCTCATCTGTCTGAATGGTGTATGATCTTGGTTGAACTTCACTCAGGACAGTTCCCTTCTGAGTCCATATGTTTGTTTTGCCTTTGAACCTTACTTGGTCACCAGTGTGGAGTTCAGGTAGGTTTTGTGTTCCTCTGTCATAGTAGTACTTTTGCTTTTCTTTCTGTTGTTCTTTGAACTTCCTCACTTTCTCCCCCTCTTTTGTCTTCAGGAGGTTCTCCGGGATGGGTAGGTTTGACCTTAGCAGATGTCCCATAAGGAGTTGGGCTAGTGACATACCACACTCGAGCGGCGTTGTGCGGTGTACAAGCATGCTCTGGTAGAAGTCAGTTCCACTGTCTTTTGCCTTGTACATCAGTCTTTTCACTGTCTGGACCGATTTTTCCACTAGTCCATTGGACTGTGGAAAGTGAGGACTTGACGTTGTGTGGACAAAGTCCCACTCTTTGGCAAAGTGTCGGAAACTTGCATTGTAAAACTGGGGTCCGTTGTCTGTGAAGACCTCACTTGCCACGCCATGTCTGGAGAATATGGCTTTCATACATGTTATCACAGCATCTGCAGTGGTGGTGTACAGTCTACAAACCTCTGGATACAGGGAGCAATAGTCTGTGACTACAAGATAGTCCTTCCCTTGACATACGAATAGGTCAGCGCCTACCTTCTGGTAAGGTCTGTTTGGCGCTGGGTGTGGCTTTAGTGGTTCGACCGGATTGCTTGCTCGATATTTCAGGCATATTGTGCAGTTTGACACCTCATTTGTCACATCTTGGTTGATTCGTGGCCAGTACATCACCTCTCGTGCTCTTTTCTTACACTTTTTGATTCCCAGATGTCCTCCATGGATCCTTTTTAGCATCTCTTTTCTCAGACTCTTTGGGATAACTATTTTACTTCCTTTGTAGATGATGTCTTCGACCACTGATAGTTCCGCCCTGCAGTTCCAGTACTCTGCCATGTCAGGTGAGCAGTCTTGCTTCATGTTGGGCCATCCATCCAAGATGCTTTTCCTCAGTCGTCTCATTGTTTCATCTTTGTTTGTCTCAGTCTTTATGAGCTCCATTTTTGCATCTGCTATGGGCAGTGCACTTGTGATCATGTCCACGTAAGCGTTCACTTTTTCATCCATTTTGGTGATTGCGGGCTCTCCTGGGTCAACAGCTCTGGACAACGTGTCTGCTGTATACATCAGCTTACCCGGTGTGTACGCAACATTCAGTGTATAGCGTTGCAGCCTGATCATCATTCTTTGTATTCTAAGCGGACAGCTATTTAGTGGCTGATGGAACAATGCAATCAAGGGCTTATGGTCAGTCTCTACACTGATTGCTTGTCCTGACACAAACTGGTGAAATCTTTCACAGGCGTATGTGATGCTGAGCAGCTCCTTTTCTATTTGAGCATATCGCGTCTCCGCGTCTGTCATTGAGCACGATGCATGTGCAATAGGCTGCTAGTAGTCATATTTTTGCAGAAGAACGGCACCGAGCCCACTCTGTGATGCATCTGATGATATCTTGATGGGTCTCGCTGGGTCATAAAACCTCAGAACTGGTTCATCTGTGAGCAGTTTCTTTAGATCGCTCCATGACTTCTCATGCTCATGATTCCATTCCCATTCTATGTTCTTTTCAGTTAGTCGTCTCAGTGGCGCCATCTTTTCTGAGAGGTTGGATATGAATTTACCCATGTAGTTGATCATTCCATTAAACCTCTGCACGTCCTTTTTGCATTGTGGCTTTGGCATATTCTCAATGGCGGACACCTTTCTGGGATCTGGTCTGATGCCCTCACTGCTAAGGATATCTCCCACGAATGTCAGTTCTGTCACCTCGAGCTGGCATTTCTCTCTATTCAGCTTCAGGTTTGTTTTCCTTGTTGCTTCCAGCACTTTTTTCAGTCTCTCGTCATGCTCAGTTCTCGTGGTTCCCCACACTATGATGTCATCCATTGATGTATCAACTCCCTCCAGGTGCTCATAGATCATATGGATAGTTTTGTGATACACTTCAGGAGCTGAGGCAATGCCACATGGTAACCTTAGGAATCTGTATCTGCCAAATGGACTGTTGAACGTGCACAGTCTTGAACTTGCCTCGTCCAGCTTCATTTGCCAAAATCCTGATGATGCATCTAACTTGCTGAAATACTTTGCATTTGCAAACTGTGACATGATTTCCTCATGTGTAGGAAGCTTGAAGTGCTCTCTCTTTATTGCTCTGTTTAGATCTCTTGGATCCAGGCAAATTCTGAGCTTTCCATTCTTTTTGTCCACAACGACAAGGGAACTCACCCACTCAGTTGGCTCATCTATCTTCTGAATCACATTCAGGCTTTCCATCCTGTCCAATTCTGCCTTCAGTTGCTTTTGAAGAGCAAACGGAACTTTTCTGCATGGATGTATGACCGTTGGCATACTTTTATCTACTCTGATCATGTGTTCTCCTGGAAGGCAGCCTAGACCCTTAAATAGGTCGTTGTACTCTTTCATGAGTTCATCATAGACTGTCTCTCCTTCGCTTTCCACAACGAGGACTCTCTTTACCAGGTTCAGTCTCTCACAGGCTTTTAAACCTAGTATGGCTTGCACATCCTTTGGCACCACGATTAATGCTAGCGTGTGCTCTCTGTCCTTGTGTGTCACTTTGACAATGCATTTTCCTTTCACTGGTATATCAGTACCTGAGTATCCTGTCACTTTCACTTTTATTCCATGTATCTTTGGTCTGGGTCTAATTTTCTTAAAATCAGTCTCTGATATCACATTAACTTGTGCTCCAGTATCCAATTTAAATGGAATGTGTATGTCATTCACTTTTAGTGTCAACATCCAGTCTCTTTTATGTTTTTTGTTTTCAGACACAACATCCACATAGAACTCCTCTATCTCGCCTTCATCTACTGCATGGACCTTGCTTTGTTGCGCTTGGTTCTTACAGCAACGGGCATAATGGTTGTTTTTGTTGCAACTATTGCATGTTTTACCATATGCTGGACACTTTTTTGGTGGATGCTGTGTACCGCATCGACTACATGACTTTCGATTGCCCCTTTCATTTTTGTTCGCTGGCCACGCCTCTTTTTTCACATTGGCGCTCTTTTTGTTAAACGGTTTGTATCCGTTCTTTCTCACTGCATCCACGTTGCAGCTACTGTCACTGAACAGCTCCTTTGCCTGCGACTTCACAGTCTCTGTAGCCCTACACAGTGCTATGGCTTTTCCCAGGTCTAGATCTTGCTCTCTTAGCAGTCTTTCCCTTAGACCATTATCTGGAATACCACACACCAGTCTGTCTTTTATCAGCGAGTCTGTCAGTCCCCCAAATTCACATGTTTTGCTTCTGTTTCTCAGTTCAGTCACATATTGATCAATAGTCTCTCCCGTTTTCTGTACACATGTGAAAAATCTGTGCCTCTCAAACGTCACGTTACGTTTAGGTATGCAGTAGGCCTCAAATTGTTCCATTATTTTATCCAACTTCATTTTGTCTCCATCAGCAGCGAATGTGAAGTTATTAGACACCTCCAGCGCTTCATCACCCACGATATGTAAGAACACCGACGCTTTCATTTTATCACTTTTCTCGTCAGCTCCGATTGCCGCTAAATACAACTCCAAACGTTGTTTGAATCTCCTCCAATTTTCAGCCACATTACCTGTCAACTGAAGCTTCGCTGGTGGGTGTAATCCTTCCATTTTTTCACTTCGTTAGCTATTCTCCAATGGTAAGTAACGATGTTCTCTTTTGGCTTGCTAATATGTGGAGAGCTGATTTAACTTCAGATTTTTCCTCTTCATCTCTTTCAATCACTTCTGACACCATGTATTGATTTGTATGTGGGTTCAATGACAACACATTGATGAAAGAGAATGTCTTTTAATCTAAAGTATGTTCAACTCAGTTAACAGCATTACAGGAGACACCATCTTAGAGATCCATCTAAAACAAAACTAAAACTAAACTGCCTCTCTCACATGCCCTCTGCTGGTAAGGCATAAATAATCAAACAGGCAAATATGCTGGTAAGGCATCATAATCAAACAGGCAAATACCATCACTATTTGCTGATATCATTACAGCTATTGAGGAGAGATACCAGAGGTACATGGACATCCCCGTTATGAGGACTGTTAGTACAGAGATGGGTCCTCATGGCCCCACTGATGTGCAGCAAGGTGCTCTCCAGCTACTTGCTAGCAGTGAAGTGCGGGCGACCCATTAGAGTGCTGTTGGTGGTAGACAACAAGGAAGTGTGGGCTCCTCTCCAAGCACTCACATTCCCATGCCACTGCGGAGCCCTTGGTCAGAGCCCCAGATTCCTCACCCAACTGAGATGGCCGTCTCAGCCCCTGCACAGCCACAGGAGGAGCAGACTGTAGCCGAGCCCTCCCAGGCTCCCAAACCCAGAGGATGCCCGCCAAAGGTGTCGAAGCAGGAGCAGCATGAAAGTGAGCAAGGTGTCTCCACATCTGCTGAAGCCACAGGGGAAGCACCACATAGAAGCACGTGTAAGAGAAAGTTAACACACCAATAGTCACAAGGGTAGTCACTTGGGTGTTTAGACGTAATACATATTTAAGATTTTGATTGGCATTTCAATTGTAATAAAGAAATGCGATGGCAAACATTCAAAAAGTTGGCCTATGTGTGCCCAGAAATGGAAGTGTCACTGTGAGGTGTCAGGGTGCCTTTCATCTGTAATGATAGGAACACACAGTTTATTGTACAGATTGTGTATGGTGTGTTAAGAAGGTTGCAGCCACATGTGTTTGCTTCATAAACTTAAGCAAATCTGGCATGGATTAGTGCATCCCTTGCATCACGGCCAACAATGTGCTCGTGTGCTGGTGGTACTGGCACATCCGCCTCCGCAAGGTCTTCCTCCTCCTCCTCTGAGGAGGAGGCTGTGCGCTGAGCCACTTGTTCCTCAGGCAGAGGTAAGCCATGCTGCTGTGCGATGTTGTGCAGTGCACAGCAGACCACGATGATTCTGGAGACCCTGGCTGGTGCATACTGTAGGGCTCCACCTGATCTGTTGAGGCATCTGAATCGCATTTTGAGCAAGCCAATGGTTTGCTCGATGATGGCTCTGGTGGAAATGTGGCTGGCATTGTAGCACTCCTCAGCTTCATTTGATGGCTTCCTCAACCTGCATCATTAGCCACATCTTCAGGGGATAGCCCTTGTCTCCAAGTAGCCATCTAGAAAGTTGGGTTGGCAGATTGAAGAGCTGAGGCACAGTAGACTGCCGTAGGATGAATGAGTCATGGCAACTGCCAGGGAACTTGGTGCAAACATGCATGATGTTCTTCCTGTGGTTACAAACCAGCTGGACGTTAAGGGAGTGGAAGCCCTTGCGGTTGACAAATACAGCTGGGTTGTGATGGGGTGTCCTAATGGCCACACGTGTGCAGTCTACGACACCCTGCACCCTTGGCAAGCCTGCTATATTTGCAAAGCCAACCGCATGCACGGCTACACTTGCTTCTTCGGTGGAGAAGTGGATGTAATTGTGCGCCTTTGCAAAGAGGGCATCGGTAACCTGCATGATGCAAGTGTGTGCGGCCGACTAGGAGATGCTGCTGATGTCTGCTAATGATCCCTGGAAGGAACCTGAAGCAAAAAAATTGAGGGCGGAGTGACTTTGACAGCCACTGGTAAGGAGTGTTCACCCGCTCCTCTGGGCTCCAGGTGTTGGTGCAGCATTGTGCAGATGTCAGCGACTACCTCTCGCGAAAGTCTCAGCCTCTTTTGGCACTGCTGCTCAGTCATGTTGAGGAAGATCATCCTCTGTCTGTAAACCCTGTGTTGGGGGTATCTCCTGCGGTGAGGTGCAGTCCTGTGCTGACGCCCTCTGCCCTGTGCAGCATTAGGTGGGTGAGGAGGAGGTTGGCACTCCTGTTGTTGCTGCTGCTGTTGTGCTTTGTCCTATTGCTGCCGCGGCTGCTCTTCCTCCGATTCTGAGGGCCAGGATGAGAGGGTATAAATGGTTCCCATTTGTAATGTATATACCTTTAAGTAGGGAACTATCTTTTACAGCTCATGTGTACTGTAGTACCGGCAGTGACCACACCTGTATATAGCCCTGAGTAGTAATCTGTACAGATCAGTTCCACTGTGAGCCACGTTGAGTAAACACCTGTTGTACCGTTCTCCGCAGTCTGTGTCTTATTATACACGGACACAACATTGACGACGAGGCAAGTTTGAACCTACCTGCAACTCTGCATCACCTCCCGGGGATTCGTTCCCGGAGATCAGTGGATTGGAGGTCAAGGCCAGAGACTCGGGCGTCGACCACGGGCAACTGCCCAGTCATCCAGCAGAGACTCGAGAATTGTGGGGGAGGCTGTCGAGAGCCAGGCTTGGCTTTCCAGTCGAGGTGGTCCAGCAAAACGGGCTGGCAACAGGTAGTGCGCAGGCCCTTCCCGGACAGCGGCGGGCTAGAGCCCGACCAAGCGGCACAGCAAAGGGCCGAGCAGCGTCGACGGGGGAGAGAGAGAGAGGGCAGAGCGCACAGGGCGCAGCTGGTGTTCAGGGGCCGAGCAGCGTTGGAGAGAGGGAGAGAGAGACCCGCAGAAACCTACAGGGCGCCGCCATTGCCACAAGAACCGCCGGGAGCGGCATTGGCAGCAGCGGGGGAGGAAGGAAAGTGCGGGAGATGCCATTTTAAGCCATTGGGAGATGCCATTTTAAACCACACCCAAAATGCCGAAGAGTGGCAGTATCACTGCATTTGACAATGAAGTCGAAGATTGGACTACATATGTCGAACGAATAGAGGTGTACTGCAAGGCAAATGAGGTGTCAGATGACAAGAAAGCGTCGGTATTGTTAAATTTAATGGGTGCAAAGACGTATGGTTTATTACGAAATCTAGTAACCCCAACGAAGCCAATGGAAAAGAGTTTTGAAGACATAGTAACGATTCTAAAGGAACATTTAAACCCCACACCGCTGCTGATAGCAGAAAGATTCAAGTTTCACAAACGGAACCAGCATAAGGGTGAAAGCAATGCTGATTATTTAACAGAACTGCGCAAACTATCGAAACACTGCCAGTTTGGAGCGGGAATGGCAGATACCTTAAGGGACAAGTTTGTGTGTGGGCTTCAAAGTGAAGGAACCCAGAAACAGCTTTTACTGAAAAGGACCTTACGCTGGAAAAGGCTTTCAGCATTGCGGTATCATATGAAGCAGCAGCACGGGGCGCTGCAGAGATACAACAGAGACCGCAAGAATATGGCACAAACGAAATGTCATATGGAACAGAGAAGTGCTATCGCTGCGGCAGAACAACACACGACCAGAATGATTGCTGGTTCAAAGACAAAGTGTGCAGACAGTGTGGAAAAGTAGGACACATAGCACGAGTCTGCAGGTCGGGAAAGAAAACGAGCAATAAGAAACCTACCAAAGAAAAGTACAAGAAGGTACATAAGATGACGGAGAATAGTTCAGATGAACAAAAGAGTGATAACGACTCCGAAAGCAGGGAACTGAGTTGTCTGAAACTACATAATGTGATCACAACGGAGGATCACCGAACCATTTGGGTCACTCTCAAGATAGCAGGAGTCCAGGTAAAGATGGAATTGAACACAGGATCAGCCCTAACAGTCATAAACTGACGGGACTACGAGCGGCTATTCTCACACATACCCTTGAGAGACACAAAAATTATTTTGAAGACATACACGGGGCAAAAAGTCTACCCCAAAGGAAACATAAGGGTGACCGTTATATATAACGGTAAGGAAACACCAAAACTAGACCTGTATGTATTACAAGATGGAGGACCACCATTACTGGGACGTGAATGGATTCGGAAAATACAACTGGATTGGCATTCCATACAGGCACTGACTGTGGCTGACAAAAAGGATGACGACGTCACACCTGGGCGACTGTCAAAGATCCTAACTGACGCGAAAGAAGTGTTCCAGCAAGGACTCAGAACACTAAAAGGCATGACAGCAACGATTAAAATTGAAGAAAACGCAAGTCCAACATTTTTTAAGGCCAGACCGGTACCTTATGCGATCCGCGAAGCCGTCGAAGCAGAGCTGGAGGGTCTGGAACGTTCAGGTGTACTGTCCAAAGTAGACTGGAGCGAGTGGGCTACACCCAACGTCCCTGTGATGAAAAAGTCGTTGAGCAGCATGCCTGGGGAACCGAGGAAGGTTCGCATCTGTGGGGACTTTAAGGTAACAGTGAACCCGGTCCTTCACACCGTACAATATCCACTTCTGCGGATTGAAGATATTTTCGCCTCGTTATCGGGAGGGAAACGCTTCACTAAGATTGATCTGGCCCAGGCGTATCTGCAAATGGAGGTAGAAGAAGCATCAAAAAAATACCTCACAATCAATCACCCATAAAGGTCTCTACCAATACAACCGGCTGGTATTTGGGGTAGCATCAGCTCCGGCTATTTGGCAGAGGGCAATGGAACAAGTCCTGCAAGGGATCCCAGGGACCCAGTGTTATTTGGACGACATTCTGGTCACGGGCGAAAATGAAAGTGACCACCTTGCCAACCTGGAGCAGGTGCTCACTAGATTGCAGGAATATGGGCTCCGAGGTAACCGCCCAAATGCGAGTTTTTTAGAAAACAGATCTCGTATTGTGGCCACGTTATCGATAAAGAGGGGTTACATAAGTCCCCAGAGAAGATTGAGGCAGTAGTCAAGGCTCCAGCACCGGAAAATGTGTCACAACTGAGGTCGTTCCTCGGGCTGGCAAACTACTACCATAAGTTCTTGCCAAATTTGTCTACAATACTACACCCACTGAACACCCTACTGCAAACTGGGGTGCCATGGAAGTGGAGTGACGAATGTAGACGAGCTTTCCAGAAGAGCAAAACACTAATCACATCGAAAGAGGTATTGGCCCATTACAACCCAGCATTACCAATTCGGTTGGCATGTGATGCGTCACTCTACAGCATTGGAGCGGTGCTGTCGCACAAATTCTCGGAAGGCTCAGAGAGGCCAAAAGCCTTTGCGTCACGATCACTAACCTCAGCCGAGCGTAACTGCGCCCAGATTGACAGGGAGGCCCTCAGCCTAGTGTGGGGAGTGAAAAAGTTCAATCACTATCTGCACGGGCAGAAATTCACCTTGCTGACGGATCACCAGCCTCTTGTCTCCATTTTTAATCCGAAGAAGGGCGTTCCGGTGATGACTGCGCAACGACTACAAAGATGGTCACTTTTTCTAGGGGTGCACCACTATGAGATTGATTATAAGGGCATGAAACAGCATGGAAATGCTGATGGGCTATCACGCCTGCCACTGCCTACTGCAGAGGAAGCACCAGCAGTGGATGCTGTCGAAATATTCCATTCGACTATAGTTGAATACCTACCGGTAACTAACGCTTGTTTCGAAAAGGAAACCCGAAATGACCCGACACTGTCTCGGGTATATGATTTGATGGTGAAGGGATGGCCAGCACATGGCGACTCACTGTTGCCAGCATTCTCGACAAGGAGTGAACAGCTGTCAGTGTGCCGGGGGACCTTGATGTGTGGATCCCGAGTGGTAATTCCACCCAAGTTAAGGGATAGAATGCTCAATGAGCTTCATGAGGGTCATCTGGGAGGGCTAAAAATGAAAAGCCTAGCCAGGGCTTATGTGTGGTGCCCGGGAATCGATAAACAAATCGAGGACCTGACCAAGAGCTGCTCAGGATGCCAGAAAGTCCAAAATGCACCACCACAGGCCCCTCTACACCCATGGGAGTGGCCCTCATCTCCATGGCAATGGGTGCATATTGATTTTGCTGGTCCATTCATGGACTCAATGTTTTTAATAGCCGTGGATGCGCACTCAAAATGGCCTGAGTTCATCAAAATGTCCTCCACCACCACGGAGTAAACTATTGCAGTCCTATGGACCATTTTTGCCAGGAATGGCTTGCCAGAACAGATTTGCTCCGACAACGGACCACAGTTTGTGTCCGAAGGGTTCCGGAGGTTCTTGAAAAAGAATGGGGTAAGGCATTACACATCCGCCCCGTATCATCCAGCCACAAATGGATTGGCTGAGAGGTTTGTACAAACCTTTAAGAAGGCAATAAAGGCTACAATGACAACATCCGCTGCAGCACAAGGTGGATAATTTCCTGTTCGCCTGCCGGAATGCGACACATGCAGTCACCAACCAGGCCCCAGCCATGATGTTCTTTAACCGAAGGTTAAGATCTCGCCTGGATTTGCTCAGACCAAACGTACGAAGAGATGTTGAGAGTAAGCAATTCCAGCACATCCATGAGAAGCCAACAAGGAGCTTCAATGTAGGGCAACCAGTCTTGGCCCGCGACTACTGAACAGAAAAATGGCAGCCAGGAACGATATGCACACGGCAGGGCCCACTAATGTACACAGTGGACGTTGGGGAGAGCATCGTGAGACGCCATGCTGACCAGATCCTAGAGTCACAGGAACAAGTCAACCCCATGCCTCGCCCATACGTACCTGGTGATGAACCCGACGTACAGGTCGCATCTACCCCAGAAACAGTAGCATCGGAAGCTGATGAACCAACCGACGACAGGGGGCCAGAATCGCCTCCGCACCAAGAGCAAGACACTCGGTAAAGGCGCTATCCAGAAAGGATCAGGAAGCCTCCCCAAAGACTGAATATATAAATAGACTATTTTCAGCTAATGTTGCATGTTAAAAGTGTTAATTGTAATTAGTTTGATATTTAATTGTTAAATGAGTGTTATGGTACTGTTAATGTAAAAGGGGAGGAATTGTAATGTATGTACCTTTAAGTGGGGAATTATCTTTTACAGCTCATGTATACTGTAGTACCGGCAGTGATCACACCTGTATATAGCCCTGAGTAGTAATCTGTACAGATCAGTTCCACTGTGAGCCACGTTGAGTAAACACCTGTTGTACCGTTCTCCGCAGTCTGTGTCTTATTATACACGGACACAACACCATTCTGCTGGTATATATGTCAGTTGAGGAATAGATGTTATAAGTACTCAGGCAATGTGGGGAGAGGGTTTTCCAAGGAGGTCACACTTCATATGGATCTCAGCTTATCCACTTACAAGCTCAATAGACCTGCAAAAAGTGTTCCAACACCTCAAAAAACAAAGTTCTGTCATCTGAAACTCAGCCATGTTAAAGGTCCGCTTTTATGCTGCAGGTGCAGCTGTCAAGAATTCGCGTGGTTCCTGAACCCGGCACAATCAGCTGGCATGTTTTGCGAATGGCGTGGAACACGCTGAAAATGTCCTAAAATGGGAAGAGCCTGCTAAAATCGGATTAGGTAAGTAGTTAACAAGCTGTTAACTGCCTTTCCCGCCGCTTGGTGGTGGGTCTGAGCGGGAATCCCATACCTGACACTTGGCAAAGTTGTGAGGAGGTGGGTTAACGGCGGGTTCAGAACCCACCGTCAATCAAATCTAATTTAACCTCTGACCCGCCTCCAAACTCGCCCTCTAATCACCGGCAAAATCGCAGCCTATGCCTCTATTTATGAAGCACAGGATCCCGTAAGCTTTTTTAACCGCTTTCTCAGCCTGCCCTGCCACCTTAAATGATTTGTGCACATATTCCCCATGGTCTCTATGTTCCTGCACCCACTTTAGGATTGTACCCTTTAGTTTATATTGCCTCTCCTCATTCTTTCTACCAAAATGTATCACTTCACACTTTTGTGTGTTAAATTTCATCTACCACGTGTCCGCCTATTCCACCAGCCTGTCTATGTCCTCTTGAAGTCTATCACTATCCTCCTCACTGTTCACTATACTTCCAAGTTTTGTTTTGTCTGCAAATTTTGAAATTGTGCCCTGTACACCCAAGTCCAAGTCATTAATATATATCAAGAAAAACAGTGGTCCTAGTACCGATCCCTGGGGAAGACCACTGTATACCTTCCTCCAGTCCAAAAAACAACCGTTCACCACTATTGGTGAACTAATGTTACCCCACTATTCAAAAAAGGTGGTAGAGAAAAGGCGGGGAATTATAGACCAGTAAGCTTGACATCAGTAGTGGGGAAAATGCTAGAGTCCATTATCAAAGATGTAATAGCAGAGCACTTGGAAGGCAGTGACTGGATTGGACAAAGTCAACATGGATTTACAAAAGGTAAATCATGCTTGACTAATCTACTGGAATTTTTTGAGGATGTAACTGGTAAAATAGTTAAGGGAGAACCAGTGGATGTGGTGTATTTGGACTTTCAGAAGGCTTTCGATAAGGTCCCGAATAAGAGATTAACGTGCAAAATTAAGGCACATGGGATTGGGGGCAAGGTATTGACTTGGATAGAGAACTGGTTGGCGGACATAAAGCAAAGAGTTGGAATAAATGGGTCGTTTTCTGAGTGGCAGGCAGTGACTAGTGGGGTACCGCAAAGATCGGTCCTAGGACCCCAGATGTTCACAATATATATTAATGATCTGGACGAGGGAATTGGATGTAATATCTCCAAATTTGCAGACGACACAAAGCTGGGGGGGAGGGTATGCTGTGAGGAGGATGTCGTGAAACTCCAGCACGATTTGGACAGGTTGGGTGATTGGGCAGAAACATGGCAAATGCACTATAATGTGGGTAAATGTGAGGTTATCCACTTTGGTGGCAAAAACAGGAAGGCAGATTATTATTTGAATGGTAATAGTTTGCGAGAAGGGGAAGTGCAAAGAGACCTGGGTGTTCTTGTACACCAGTCGCTGAAGGTAAGCATGCAGGTGCAGCAGGCGGTTAAGAAGGCAAATGGTATGTTGGCCTTCGTAGCAAGAGGGTTCGAGTACAAGAACAAGGATGTCTTGCTGCAGTTGTACAGGGCCTTGGTGAGACCACACCTTGAGTATTGTGTGCAGTTTTGGTCGCCTTACCTGAGGAAGGACGTTCTTGCCATGGAAGGAGTGCAGCGAAGATTCACCAGGCTGATACCTGGGATGGCAGGAATGACATATGAGGAGAGATTGGGTCGATTGGGCTTATACTCACTGGAGTTTAGAAGATTGAGAGGGGATCTCATCGAAACCTATAAAATTCTGTCAGGCCTGGACAGACTAGATGCAGGAAGGATGTTTCTGATGGCCGGGGAGTCCAGGACTAGGGGTCATAGTCTAAGGATAAGGGGTAAGCCATTTAGGACTGAAATGAGGAGGAATTTCTTCACCCAGAGAGTGGTGAACCTGTGGAATTCTCTGCCACAGAGGGCGGTGGAGGCCAGTTCATTAAGTATATTCAAGAAAGAGTTGGATATATTTCTTAAGGCTAAAGGGATCAAGGGATATGGGGAGAAGGCAGGGACCGGGTACTGAATTTGGATGATCAGCCATGATCTCATTGAATGGCGGAGCAGGCTCGAAGGGCCGAATGGCCTACTCCTGCTCCTATCTTCTATGTATCTATGTATCTATGTATCTATTCTCTGTTTCCTGTCACTTAGCCAATTTCGTATACATGCTGCCACTGTCCCTTTTATTCCATGGGCTTCAACTTTGCTGGCAAGCCTATTATGTGGCACTTTATCAAACGCCTTTTTGAAGTCCATGTACACCATGTCAACCGCATTGCCCTCATCAACTCTCTCTGCTACCTCATCAAAAATCTCAATCAGGTTAGTTGAACACAATTTGCCTTTAACAAATCTGTGCTTGCTTTCCTTAATTAATCCACACTTGTCCAAGTGACTGTTAACTTTGTCCCTGATTATCATTTCTAAAACCTTCCCCACTACCAAGGTTAAATTGACTGGCCTGTAGTTGTTGGGTTTATCCTTACACCCTTTTTTGAACATGGGTGTAATATTTGCAATTCTCCAGTCCTCTGGCACCACCCCGTATCTGAGGAGGATTGGAAGATTATGGCCAGCACCTCTGTGATTTCCACCTTAACTTCCCTCAGCATCCTAGGATACATCCCATCCTGATTAGTGACTTATCTACTTTAAGTACAGCCAGCCTTTCCAGTACCTCCTTGTGATAAATCCAGAAAGTGGAACAAGGAACTCGAAGAGGCTAGATGTTAGAATTAACACGAGTACTTTATTAACAACTGGGAAATACATACAGACAGGCCTGCATCCAGCATCCTGGCATTCCACCTTGTGCTGACCTATACAGGAAGCAAAACCCCTGACCTTAGCAGCAGCATTGGCTACAGCACCACCCGGTGGATAACCTTAATCATAACATCCCAGATTACTATATCCCTCCCCCCTTAAGATTTCAGTATGAATTTCTTAACAAACAACCATTCCTAAGGGTCACATAAGAAGTCTCCATTCACCATGTTCCATACTTGACGAATCTAACAGGTCAGTATCAATCTCTCTGGTGGCTTGCGAGCCCTTTGCGAACGTCTGACAGTAAAGTCCCTGCTTGTTTGTGGTGAAGCCACCAGCTGCTCCTGAGCAGTGCTCGGAGTATCTGACTCTGCAACAATGGTTTCCTCTTGACGAATGGGTTCCTGTGGAATTGTCTCTGTCCCTGGTGGTGGCACCACAGATGCACTTGGATAACTGGGGGCAAACCTGTCCTCAGCCATTGCATCTGGAACCTTCATTTCAATTTCCCCTTGTCTGGTAAGTATCTGATCTACATGTCTGCGTACTACCCTACCATCACCCAACATGACCTTGTATGATACGGGACCGGTCATTGAGTCTATGAAGCCAGGAATCCACTTTGGTCCATAACTGAAATTCCTGGTAAGGACCGCATCTCCTTCTCTAAAACTTCGGCTCTTTGTTCTTTTGTCATGGTTCTCTTTTTGTTTGTTTTGTCTGTTTTCCATTTTCCTTTTTAGGACTGGGTGGACAAGGTCAAGAGTGGAGCGTAGTCTATGACCTAATAACATCTCAGCAGGAGAGAGTCCTGTGGTGGATTGAGGTGTTATTCTGTAGCTGAACAGAACCCGTGACACTTTGGCTGCTAAACTCCCTTCTGCACTTTTCCCATCATCTCTTTAAGTGTTTGTACGGCTCTCTCCGCAAGTCCATTTGAGGACAGATGATATGGAGCTGAGGTCACCTGCACTATGCCATTTTTTCTCAAGAACTCTTTTGTCTTTGTACTCACAAACAAGTGGCATTGTCACTTACCACGATCTCCGGTAGCCCTTGATTACTGAAGCTCCGACGCAGGCAGTCTATAGTAGTAGTGGCGGAAGCAGAATTTACAGGATAAACATCCATCCATTTGGAATGTGCATCAATGATTATGAGGAACATCTTCCCCATGAATGGACTCGCATAATCTAAGTGCAATCTTCTCCATGGTTTATCTGGCCACTCCCAGGGGTGGAGAGGAGCCGCTGCTGGTGCCTTCCGGTGTTCCTGACAAGTGCTGCATGTCTTGACTAGATTTTCTATCTGCTCATCTAGCTTTGGCCACCACAAGTAACTCCTAGCCAAGGCTTTCATACGCGAGACCCCAGGATGACACTGATGTAGTTGCTTTAGGATAGACTGTCGTGCAGGCTGTGGAATAATCACTCATGCTCCCCACAACACGCAACCATCCTGCACACTCAGCTCTGTTTTCCTGACACTGTAGGGTGTGAAGTCAGTCCCTTCCGGATGCTGTGGCCATCCCCTCACCACATATTCTCAAACTCTAGACAGTACTGGATCTTTACCTGTCCATGTTCTGACTTGCTCTGCAGTCACAAGTGCCATGTCAGTGTCCTCCAACATCAACACTCTGTCCTCTGGAGCTGCATGGGATAGGTGTGCCTGGCAGTGGAAGACGGCTCAAGGCATCTGCGTTCCCATGGTACTTGCCCGCCTTGTAGACGATGACATACTCATATGCCCTCAACGTCACGGCCCACCTCTGGATCCGGGGTGACACCATCTGTGGAACTGCTTTCATTTCATTGAAAAGAGAGGGAAGAGGTTTATGATCGGTGCATATGGTGAACTTCCTGCCATATATGTACTTGTGGAACCTCTGTAACCCAAACATTACTGCTAACCCCTCTTTGTCTAACTGGGAATAGTTTTTTTCTGCTGGTGTTAGATTTCGGGACATAAACCCTATTGGTCTTTCAGTACCACCTTACATGCAGTGTGAAAGAACTGCCCCCACGCCGTAAGGTGAAGTGTCACAAGAGAGAATGATGCATTGTAGTGAACCAGCACATCCGTCGACAGCATCAGTTTCTTGGACTGTTCAAATGAAACTCCCTGCTCCTCTCCCCACTGCCACTGTGTCTCCTTGCGCAGTAGTTTGTGAAGAGGTGCTAACACAGTTGACAAGTTTGGTAAAAACCTGTTATAATAGTTCAGCAGTCCCGGGTAAGCTTTTAACTCAGCCACATTTGTAGGAGCAGGGGCGTCCTGCAGTTCTTGTACCTTCTCCTTGAGTGGATGGAGCCCGGTGGTGTCCACTCTGTGTCCCAGGAACACTGCCTCATTCCCCAGGAAAGTGCACTTACTCCTCTTGAGCCAGAACCTTGCCCTCTCTAACCTCTGTAGTACCTCTCTCAGAGTGCTCAGATGCTCCTGGTCGGTTCTTCCCGTCACCAGAATGTCATCCAGATAGATGGAAACATGTGGAATCCCTTGCAGTACACCTTCGATTGTCCTCTGGAAGATAGCTGGACTAGATGAGACACCAAACGGTAAGCGGTTATATGTAAACAAGCCCTTGTGTGTATTTATGGTGACATACTTCTTTGATTCGTCATCCAGTGTAATCTGCAAGTGGGCATGACTCATATCCAACTTTGTGAATTTCTTTCCTCCAGCCAGGTTTGCAAAGAGATCGTCTGTTTTGGGAATAGGATACTGCTCTAGTTTGGACACCCGATTGACTGTCAATTTATAGTCTCCACAGAGTCTTACCGAATTGTCCGGTTTTAAAACAGGTACTATGGGAGCTGCCCATTCTGAACATTTCACTGGCTCCAGTATGTTCTCTCTCAATAGACGGTCAAGCTCAGCCTCTACCTTTGGCTTCATGGCATAAAGCACAGGTCGTTGTTTAAAAAACCTTGGCGGTGCCTCCTTGTCTGCATAAATCTTAGCTGGAGGGCCAATAAATGTGCCAAGTTCCTCCTTGAACACATTCTCATGTTCACTCAACACTTCTTGCAAAGTCAACTGTTTGCCCGCATCTATTTGATGTACTGCTCCCCAGTCTAATTTAAGTTCTTTTATCTAGCCCCGACCTAACAGGTTTGGTCCGGTACCCGATACTATAACTACAGGTAGCTGTTCCACTGTGTCCCTGTGTTGCACAGTTACCTTAGCTGTACCTAATGTCGCTACTCATTCACCTGTATATGTTTTAAGATGCAGGGAGCAAGGCTTTAACTCTGGAACTTTTGCGCGGCTCCACAATTTTGAGTACTCTGCCTTGTTCATTATGGTCACGCCGCACCCTGTATCCACTTCAAAGTCCACCTTAGAGTCATTTACTGTCAGTTGCAATGTGATAGGAGCCACTTTTGGAATGTTCTCTAACATGCTATACATTATGAACATGTCCTCTGCTTCCTCAGCTTCCCCACTGATGTGGTGTGCTCCATGTTTTTTCACTTCTCTCCCTTAGTTTTGCTGTCCTCCCCCTTTTGGTTTGGATTCCTCCACAGGTGATTTCACCCTGCAAGCTCGTTTTATGTGTCCTTGTTTCCCACACTTGTAGCACTTTTCCTCCAGAAACCGGCATTCACTCGCCAGGTGATCGCCCCTGCATCGATAACATGCCTTCACATGATCACGTTGTGGTTTACGACATATGTTCAACTTGTGCACAACAACCTGACCTGCAACTTGCGTAGCATTAGCCCTGTCTGAACCCTGTATTTCTTTTACATCTCGGTTCGCTGTCTCTATGGCTTGAGCAAGTTCCAATGCTTTTTCATAAGTAAGCCCAGTCTCAGATAATAATCTACGCTGCATTCGGTCATCCATAATTCCACAAACTAGCCTATCTTGCAGCATTTCCTTCAGGTTGTTCCCATAATTGCACTCTTGTGCTAATTTACGCAACACCGCTAAATAGTCCATTACGCTCTCTTCCTCATTTCTGTTCCTTGAATTAAACTTGAACCGCTGTACAATCTCACTAGGCTTAGGGTTGAAATGTTCTTTTAGCAAGGCCACTAATTCAACAAATGATTTGTCTCCAGGCTTTTCAGGACTGAGCAGATTCTTCATCAAACAGTAGGTTTGGCTTCCCACTGAACTAAGCAGAATGGCTTTCCTTTTTCCGGCATCAGTTATTTCATTTGCTTTGAAAAAATAACATAGAAACATAGAAACATAGAGATAGGAACAGGAGTAGGCCATTCGGCCCTTCGAGCCTGCTCCGCCATTCAATGAGATCATGGCTGATCTTCATCTGAGATCTTAGCTGATCTTACCAGTTCAGTACCCCGTCCCCGCCTTTTCTCCGTAACCCTTAATCCCCTTAGCCTTCAGAAATATATCCAATTCTCTCTTGAAAATATTTATTGAATTAGCCTTCACAGCCCTCTGTGGCAGGGAATTCCACAGGCTCACCACTCTTTGAGTGAAGAAATTCTTCCTCATCTCTGTTTTAAATGATTTGCCCGCTATTTTTAGACTGTGGCCCCTGGTTCTGTGCTCCCCTGCCATTGGAAACATTCTCTCTGAATTCAGCCTGTCCAGGCCTGCCATAATTTTATATGTTTCGATGAGATCCCCTCTCAATCTTCTAAACTCCAGTGAGTACAAGCCCAAACTATTCAATCTCTCCTCGTAGGTCATTCCCGCCATTCCAGGTATCAGCCTGGTGAATCGCCGCTGCACTCTTTCCATGGCAAGAACATCCTTCCGCAGATGGGGCGACCAAAACTGTACACAATACTCCAGATGCGGTCTCACCAGCACCTTGTACAGCTGTAGTAAGGTATCCCTATTCCTATACTCGAACCCCCTTGATATGAAGGCCAACATACCATTTGCCTTCTTAATCGCCTGTTGCACCTGCATGCTCTCCTTCAGTGACTGGTGCACAAGAACACCCAGGTCCCTCTGCACTTCCCCATCTCCCAATCTATTGCCATTTAGATAATAATCTACCCTCCTGTTTTTACCCCCAAAGTGGATAACCTCGCATTTATCCACATTATAGTGCATCTGCCACGTATCCGCCCATTCCCCCAACCTGTCCAAATCGCACTGTAGCCTCCTGACATCCTCATCAGAGCCCACCCCTCCTCCTAGTTTAGTGTCGTCAGCGAATTTGGAAATATTGCATCCAATTCCCTGATCCAGATCATTTATATATATTGTGAACAGCTGGGGTCCCAGGACAGATCCTTGCGGCACCCCGCTGGTCACTGCCTGCCACTCCGAAAACGAGCCGTTTATTCCAACTCTCTGTTTTCTATCCGCCAGCCAGTTCTCTATCCACGTTAATACTTTGCCCCCAATCCCATGAGCCTTAATTTTGCATGATAATCTTTTGTGTGGAACCTTATCGAAGGCTTTCTGGAAGTCAAGGTACACCACATCCACTGGCTCTCCCCCATCTATTTTACCAGTTACTTCCTCAAAAAATTCCAGCAGATTAGTCAAACACGATTTACCCTTTGTAAATCCATGTTGACTCTGTCCGATCCTTTCCCCATTTGTCAAGTGCTCCGCTATTTTATCCTTAATAATGGACTCTAGCATTTTGCCCACAACCGATGTAACCCCACACTTCATAGTATTCCTCCCAGGTTTGTGCTTGAATATCAAAAGTGGAAACCGTTCCTACCGTGGCAGCCATGCTCTCTTCCAACTGGTAGCTAACAGTAGCTTGTAATTTTGTTGTTTAAATGTCCCGGCAGACTTTTCTTCTTTATTCAGGGTCCTTTAGGTACCTCGTCGCCAAATGTGATAAATCCAGAAAGTGGAACAAGGAACTCGAAGAGGCTAGATGTTAGAATTAACACGAGTACTTTATTAACAACTGGGAAACACATACAGACAGACCTGCATCCAGCATCCTGGCATTCCACCTTGTGCTGACCTATACAGGAAGCAAAACCCCTGACCTTAGCAGCAGCATTGGCTACAGCACCACCTGGTGGATAACCTTAATCATAACATCCCAGATTACTATACTCCTCTTTATCAATTTTTATCTCATCCAGTATCTCAACTACCTCCTGTTTCACTCTGAGTTTGGCAGCATCTTCTTCCTTCATGAAGACAGATGCAAAGTACTCATTCAGTACCTCAGCCATGTCCTCTACCTCCATGCGTAGGTCTCCTGTTAGGTCTCTAATCAGCCGCACCCCTCCTCTTACTACCCGTTTACTATTGATATGCCTATAGAAGACTTTTGAATCCCCTTTTATGTTAGCTGCCAATCTATTCTCATACTCTCTCTTTGCCCCTCTTCTTTTCTTTTTCACTTCCCCTCTGAACTTTCTATATTCAGCCTGATTCTCACTTGTATTCTGAACCTGACATCTGTCATATGCACTCTTTTTCTGCTTCATCTTACTCTCTATCTCTTTCATCATCCAGCGAGCTCTGACTTTGGTTGCCCTGCCTTTCCCCTTTGTGGGAATGTACCACGACCCGAACCATCTCCTCTTTAAAGGTGGCCTATATAATAAATATATAATATATATATTATATATATACTTAGTAGTATAATGATGCCTCTGTTATTTCTTAACTCTAACCAAATAGATTCTGTCCTTGACCCTTCAGGACATCCTCTCTATCCAGCACTGTAACATTCTCCTTAACCAATACGTCCACCCCACCTCCTTTCTTTCCATCCTTATCTTTCCTGAACATCTTATATCCAGGAATATTTACTACCCAATCCTGCCCTTTTTTGTGCCAGGTCTCCACTATCGCCACAACATCATATTGCCATGTGGATTTTTGCGCCTGCAGCTCACCTCCCTTGTTTACCATGCTTCATGCGTTTACACACATGCACTGTAAACCTATCTTAGACCTTCTTGTAGTCTCTCTTAGACTGACCCCACCTAATACCTTACTATTTCTTACTCTAGTGCTATCTGTCTCTCCCAACCCTTTGTGCACTTTGTTTCTCCTTTCTAATGCTACATCCTGGTGCCCATCCCCTTGCCAAATTAGTTTAAACTCTCCCCAACAGCACTAGTGAAATATCCATGAGGATATTGGTTCCAGCTCTGTTGAGGTGCAACCTGTCCGGCCTGTCCTGGTCCCACCTTCCCCAGAACCGGTCCCAATGTCCCAGGAATGTAAAACCCTCCCTCCTGCACCATCTCTCCAGACACGCATTCATCTGCTCTATCCTCCTATTTCTATACTCACTAGCTTGGGGCACCGGGAACAATCCGGAGATTGCTACCTTTGAGGTCCTGCTTTTTACTCTCTTTCCTAGCTCCCTAAAATCTGCCTGCGGGACCTCATCCCTCTTTCTACCTATGTTGTTGATACCGATATGGACCATGACCTCTGGATGTTCACCCTTCCCCCCTCAGAATATTCTGTAGCCACTCAGTGACATCCTTGACCCTGGCACCAGGGAGGCAACATACCATCCTGGAATCACGTCTGTGGCCGCAGAAATGCCTATCTGTTCCCCTGACTATTGAATCCCCTACCACTATTGCTTTCCCGATCTTCCTCCTTCCCCCCTGCACAGCTGAGCCACCCGTGGTGCCGTGGACTTGACTCTGGCTGTACTCCCCAGAGGAACCATCGCCCTCACCAGTATTCATACTGATTACATAAGAACATAAGAAATAGGAGCAGGAGTAGGCCATTCGGCCCCTTGAGCCTGCCCCGCCATTCAATAAGATTATGCTGATCTGATCTTGGCCTCAACGCCACTTTCCCGCCTGCTCCCCATAACCCTTGACTCCCCTGTAGCTCAAATATATGTCTATCTCCAACTTGTCTATATTCAATGACTCCTCCTCCACAGCTCTCTGGGGTAGGGAATTCCAAAGATTCATGACCCTCTGAGAGAAGAAATTCCTCCTCATCTCCGTTTTAAATGGGCGACCCCGTATCCTGAAACTGTGCCCCCTAGTTCTAGATTCCCCCATGAGGGGAAACATCCTCCCTGCATCAAGCCCCCTCAGAATCTTATATGTTTCAATAAGATCACCTCTCATTCTTCTAAACTCCTATGAGTATAGGCCCAACCTGGTCACCCTTTCTTCATAAGACAACCCTTTCATCTCAGGAATTAACCTAGTGGACCTTCTCTGGACTGCCTCCAATGCAAGTATATCCCTCCTTAAATAAGGAGACCAAAACTGTACACAGTACTCCAGGTGTGGTATCACCAACGCCCTGTACAGTTGTAACAAGACTTCCCTTTTATGCACCATTCCCCTTGCAATAAAGGCCAACATTCCTTTTGCCTTCCTAATTACTTGCTGTACCTGCATGCTAACTTTTTGTGTTTCATGTACGAGGACGCCCAGATCCCCCTGTACCGCAGCATTTTGTCGTCACTCTCCATTTAAATAATAATTTGCTTTTTTATTTTTCCTACCAAAGTGGATAACCTCACATTTTCCCACATTATACTCCATCTGCCAAATTTTTGCCCACTCACTTAACCTATCTATACAGTCTAAGGATAAGGGGTAGGCCATTTAGGACAGAAATGAGGAGGAATTTCTTCACCCAGAGAGTGGTGAACCTGTGGAATTCTCTACCACAGAAGGCAGTAGAGGCCAATACATTAAATATATTCAAGAAGGAGTTGGATATATTTCTTAAGGCTAAAGGGATCAAGGGTATGGGGAGAAAGCAGGGACAGGGTACTGAATTTGGATGATCAGCCATGATCGCATTGAATGGCGGAGCAGGCTCGAGGGGCTGAATGGCCTACTCCTGCTCCTATCTTCTATGTTTCTATGTTTCTATATCACTTTGTAGACTCTTTGGGGGAAAAATTCAGTTGCTTTGCACCTCCCGTTAGCGCCCTAAGAGGGCGATAATGGGTCGCAAAGCAACTAGTGCTTGGGCGCGGCGATGTTTGCGCCGCTCACGAAATTGACCAGACATTTTGCGGCGGTGCTAAACACTACTGCCATGATCTCCTGCGCCTGCAGATCATGATGTCAGTCGAGTGTGGAACGCCCTGGTTGCGCCTCGGACCGGATATTGAGTGGCGCCCCTTGCCTTACCGCCTGCCGCTAGCAATGACAGGTTGAAGGGAGCGTTTTGCAGTTGGGAAGGGACTGGGGGAGCGCTATTTAAAGGCGACCGCGTCCTGCCTTTTTTTGTCAGCGACATTTTTGCACCATGCATTCTAAGAGAGAGAGAGAGACTTCTGGAGAGATTCAACTCTGTGTGAAGGAGTTTTGGGTACTGAGCAGCACTTTGCAGGTTCATTTTGATTTGACCTTCCTTGCATCGATTTAGAAGAGACTATGGGGTCTGCACTCTGAGCTCCTTCCCTGGGCCTCTCCATTGTTCTTTCCAACAGATTTGATGTACAGGTCCTTCCAGGCTGATATTCAAGGCTGCAATGAGCAGGGTGTGGATGGAAAGCAAGATCGACCCTCCCCTTTAAGAACTGGCTGGCGCCAGTGTGTCTGTGTTCCATTGCTAACTGACATCACATGAGCTTCGCCAGTGCTCTGAGGTAGCGTCTTGCTCCTCGGCATTAGCGTCTTAAGAGAGGTGTGTAGCGCCTGATTTAGCGCTCCAATCACCTCCAGGGGCGATAGAAATCAAGTTTTTAGTCAGAGGCGATAATTAGCGCCAGGTGCTAAACTTTGTGCCCGGCCAATAATTGCGCCCCAAACGGGGCGATACCAAATTTCTCCCCCTTTGTGTCCTCCTCACAACTTGCTTTCCCACCTATCTTTGTATCATCAGCAAATTTGGCTACAGTACACACGGACCATTCATCCTAGTCATTAATACAGATTGTAAATAGTTGAGGCCCCAGCACTGATCCCTGTGGCACCCCACTAGTTACAGTTTGCCAACCTGAAAATGACCCATTTATCCTGACTCTTTGTTTTCTGTTAGTTAGCCAATCCTCTATCCATGCTAATATATTACCCCCAATCCTGTGAGCTCTTATCTTGTGCAGTAACCTTTTATGTGGCACCTTATCGAATGCCTTCTGGAAATCCAAATACACTACATCTACTAGTTCCCCTTTATCCACCCTGCTTGTTACATCCTCAAAGAACTCTAGTAAATTTGTCAAATAAGGTTGGAGAACGAGATGCACTCAAGGAACTCCTGCACTCCCTGCTTGGTCCTCCTTTTCTGTCTGATGGTCACTCGTTCCCTCTCTGCCTGTGCACTCTTATGCTGCAGGGTGAACACCTCTGGAAACGTGCTATCCACATAGCTCTCAGCCTCACGGATGCACCGCAGTGACGCCAGCTGCTGCTCAAGGTCCAAAACCTGGATCTTGAGCTCCTCCAGCTGATGAGACTTCCTGCACACATGGTTGTCCAGGACACATGGCACAAGATGTGCATTCCACGGGACTGAGGTGCCCTGCCATGCCTCTATTTATTCAACTATGAACTAACTTACAGAAATAAACATAATACTAAGGGCTAGAAATTCATGTGTTGCGTGCCACTCTGTCGCGCCGTGAAATGACGATAAAATGGTGGCCACTGCTCTTTTGCAAGCTGGTGGCGGGTTGCATGGTGGCCACCATATTCCTCTCTGCCTTTGTGGCAGCGCCCTGAAAAAAACTGGCGGTGCGGTGATGTCAATCGCTGTGCAACACCGACTTAACGTCACCAACGCGAACTTCAACCCTGGGTCCTAAGCACATGATGTCTGCAGCTCTTAAAGGGACACACACATTATTCAGGTAAGTTTGAATTTAAGGCTTTGGACTGGTTTTTTTTGATTTTATTGAAGTGGTGGCTTGCTGCAATAGATGTGAAAAGTTTTTTAAGTGTGTAGGGAGTGCTGCTGGATGCTTGCAAGGACTTGGATGGTAAATGAAGGCCTTTGAGAAGACAAAACATGCTGCGAATTCTCAGCAGGTCACATCTGTGGAGAGAAAAACAGAGTTCACATCTCAGTTCGACATGCTGCCTGACTGAGTATTTCCAGCATCTGATGCTGTCATTTTACATTTACAGCATCCGCTTGCAGAGGGAAGAGGAAGACACAGAAGAGGAAGACGCAGAAGAAGAGGAAGCCAAAGAGGAGGAATCAGACAGAAGGATACACCCCACACAGCCCCTTTGTGGCTGGAATATCCGGGATGGAATCATCTGCCTGTGGTCCCACTGGTTGGGCAGGCTGCCTCTTCTTGTTGACTCACTGGCTGGGCAGGCTGCACTTCTAAAGTGGAGTTGTGCTGATGGGAGGGCAGGAAAGCAAGAGGATAACGTACGAGGATATCTGCATCTTGTATCCTTTCAGCCCCGCCGCTGGTCAAGGGCTCAACCATGCCCCTTCCAAGAATGGCCTGCACCGTCTCCTCCAAGTGGGTGAGGTGAGTCTAGGAATGGGTGATGTGCCTCGTCATTGGTGCAGATTTTTGGTAAGTGAGTGATTGGGGGTTGCGCATTGAGCAGTGTGGGAGGCTAGTGGCACAGTTGGTAGGAGAATCTTTTGAAGATGCATTCACTGACCTTGACCAGTGGCCTGAGATCATGAAGTCAGCAGAGAGTGCTGTGAGTTTGGGTAAGTGTGAGAGTTCTTTAATTGTTATTTCTCTTTAAATCATTCTTGATAAGATTACTTAAGCAGTTTAAGTAAAGGGGAAAAGTTAAATATTTGGGATTCTGTTGGTTTAAGAAGAGTAAAACAAGGTTACACTGCAGTAGGAGTAAATTGGCACAGCAGGCAGTGGAAACCAGTTTTCTAACCAATCAGCAGGGGTGACTCATTTGACTGTAAACAAACAAACAGTATAAAAAGACCAGTCCTAGTGCGAGCAAGCACTGAGTGCGAGTCAGCAGAGAGTGCTGTGAGTTAGGGTAAGTGGGGTGTTAGGTGCTCTTTTCAAACTTTAACTCTGTGGGTTGTAGTTAATAAGGCCTTTCTGGTGCAGAGTGACTGTTGGTAAACCATTTAACTGGTGTAATTAGAGGGATTGATTTAATTTAAATCCAATTAATTAAAGGGGATACTAGCATCTAAAATCGGGCAGAGGGTGTCCATAACTAACAATGAAAAATGTAATTAATTACATAGAATGGAGCAGGTGATGTGTTACTGTTGCGAGATGTGGGAGCCGGTGAACCCCATTGAGGCTCACGGTGATTACGTCTGTGACAAGTGTCTGCTGCTACAGGAACTCCAGCTCCATGTTAATGAGCTGGAGTCTGAGCTTCAGACACTGCGACACATCAGGGAGGGGGAGAAGTACCTGGACTCTGTGTATCAGGAGGTGGTCACATCTATGAAGTTAATTAATTCAAATGTAGCCCATGGTCAGGGACAGAACGGTATGACTACGAGTGAGGCAGGTACGGGGATCCAGGAGGTAGAGCTGGAGGAGCCGCAGCCCTTGCTCTTGTCCAACAGGTTCGAGGTTCTTACTCCCTGTGGGGACAGGAGCAGGGACTGCAGGGAGGATGAGCAACCTGGCCACAGCAACGTGGAATGGGGGGCCATTCAAGAGGGGGGAGTAAATAGAAATGTTTTAGTGGTAGGGGATAGTATTATTAGGGGGATAGATAGAGTTCTCTGCAGCCGAGAGCGAGAGTCCCGAAGGCTGTGTTGCCTACCCGGTGCCAGGGTTAAGGACATCTCCTCTGGGCTGGAAAGAAACTTGCAGTGGGAGGGGGTGGATCCAGTTGTCGTGGTCCATGTTGGTACAAACGACGTAGATAGGACTAGGAAGCCAGTTCTATTAAAGGAGTATGAGCAGCTAGGGGTCAAATTAAAAAACAGAACCTCAAGGGTAATAATCTCTGGATTATTACCTGAGTCACGAGTGAATTTGGCTAGGACAAATAAAATTAGAGAGTTAAATGCGTGGCTCAAAGACTGGTGTGGGAGAAATGGGTTTTGCTTCCTGGGACACTGGCACCAGTACTGGGGCAGGAGGGAGCTGTTCCGTTGGGATGGGCTTCACTTGGCCAGTGCTGGGACTAGAGTCCTGGCGGATCATATAACTAGGGCTGTAGAGAGGGCTTTAAACTAACTAGTGGGGGGGAGGTTCCTAGAGAGCTAATAATAAAAATGACAACAGAGAAGGTCATAGACTTAGGTAGCAGTGGGGAAATTAAAAACCAGAGCGTGTCAGGAAGGGGCAGAAGGTATGGAGTAAAAGGTAAAGTAATAAAAAGGGCAAAAGCAGGAACTAAGTGTCACAAAACATATTTGAAAGTTCTCTATCTGAATGCACGTAGCATTCATAACAAAATAGACGAGTTAATGGCACAAATAACTACATATGGGTATGATCTTGTGGCCATTACAGAAACATGACTGCAGGGTGACAATGCCTGGGAATTAAACATACCAGGTTATTTAACGATCAGGAAGGACAGGCAGGAAGGAAGGGGAGGTGGGGTGGCTATGTTAATAAAGGAAGGAATCACTGTAATACAGAGAAATGATATTGGGTCAAAAGATCAGGATAATGAAACAGTTTGGGTGGAGATAAGGAATAATAAGGGGAAAAAAACACTAGTGGGCGTAGTCTATAGGCCTCCGAACAGTTGCAACTCTGTTGGACGGAGTATCAATCAGGAAATAGTTGAGGCTTGTAATAAGGGAACATCTATAATTATGGGGGATTTTAACTATCATATTAATTGGACAAATCAAATTGGGCAGGGCTGCCTTGAGGATGAGTTCATTGAGTGTATTAGGGATGGGTTTCTTGAGCAGTATGTAACTGAACCGACCAGGGGGCAAGCAACCTTAGATCTGGTCCTGTGTAACGAGACAGGATTAATTAAAAATGTCCTAGTAAAGGATCCCCTTGGAATGAGTGACCATAACATGGTTGAATTCCATATTCAATTAGAGGGTGAGAAGGTTGGATCTCAAACAAGCGTGCTAAGCTTGAATAAAGGAGACTATGAAGGTATGAGAGCGGAATTGAGTGGAGTGGATTGGGAAAAAAGATTAAAGGGTAAGACGATACATGATCAGTGGTGTACATTTAAGGAGTTATTTTACAACTTCCAAAAAATATATATTCCACTGAGAAGAAAAGGGTGTAAAAGAAAAGACAGCCATCCGTGGCTAAGTAAAGAAATTAAGGATAGTATTCAACTAAAAACAAGGGCATATAAGGTAGCCAAATCTAGTGGGAGGATAGAGGATTGGGAAAACTTTAAAAGACAGCAAAAAATAACAAAAAGATTGATTAAGAAAGGGAAGATAGATTATGAAAGTAAATTAGCAAAAAATATAAAAACAGATACTAAGAGTTTTTATAGTTATATAAAAAGAAAAAGGGTGGCTAAAGTAAATGTTGGTCTCTTAGAGGATGAGACCGGGAAATTAATGGTGGGAAATACGGAGATGGCAAAAACACTGAATGAATATTTTGTATCAGTCTTTACAGTAGAGGACACTAAGAATATCCCAACACTGGACAAACAGGGGGCTATAGGGGAGGAGGAGCTAAACACGATCAAAATCACTAAGGAAGTGGTACTCGGTAAAATAATGGGACTCAAGGCGGATAAATCACCTGGACCTGATGGCTTACATCCTAGGGTCTTGAGGGAAGTGGCGGTAGGGATTGTGGATGCATTGGTAATAATTTTCCAAAACTCCCTGGACTCGGCAATGGTCCCGGCAGACTGGAAAACTGCTAATGTAACACCCTTATTTAAAAAGGGCAGTAGACATAAGGTTGGAAACTATAGACCGGTTAGCCTAACATCTGTGGTAGGTAAAATTTTGGAGTCCATTATTAAGGAGACAGTAACAGGACATTTGGATAATCATAATTTAATAGGACAAAGTCAGCATGGTTTTATGAAGGGGAAGTCATGTTTGACAAATTTGCTGGAGTTCTTTGAGGAAGTAACATATAGGGTGGATAAAGGGGAACCAGTGGACGTAGTGTATTTAGACTTCCAAAAGGCATTTGACAAGGTGCCACACAAAAGATTATTGCTTAAGATAAAAAATCACGGGATTGGGGGTAATATTCTGGCATGGATAGAGGATTGGCTTTCTAACAGAAGGCAGAGAGTTGGGATAAATGGTTCATTCTCAGACTGGCAATCAGTAACAAGTGGTGTTCCGCAGGGGTCAGTGCTGGGTCCCCAACTCTTTACAATCTATATTAACGATTTGGAGGAGGGGACCGAGTGTAACATATCAAAGTTTGCAGATGATACTAAGATCGGGGGGAAAGTAGTGAGTGAGGAGGACATAAAAAACCTGCAAGGGGACATAGACAGGCTAAGTAAGTGGGCAGAGATTTGGCAGATGGAATACAATACTGGAAAGTGTGAGGTTATGCACTTTGGCAGGAAAAATCGTAGAGCAAGTTATTATCTTAATGGCAAGAAACTGGAAAGTACTGAAGTACAAAGGGATCTGGGGGTCCTGGTGCACGAAACTCAAAAGGTTAGTATGCAGGTGCAGCAAGTGATTAAGAGGCCAAATGGAATGTTGGCTTTCATTGCTAGGGGGATAGAATATAAAAATAGGGAGGTATTGCTTCAGTTGTACAAGGTATTGGTGAGACTGCACCTGGAATACTGCATACAGTTTTGGTGTCCATACTTAAGAAAAGACATACTTGCTCTCGAGTCAGTACAAAGAAGGTTCACTCGGTTAATCCTGGGGATGAGGGGATGGACATATGAGGAGAGGTTGAGTAGATTGGGACTCTACTCATTGGAGTTCAGAAGAATGAGAGGCGATCTTATTGAAACATGTAAGATTGTGAAGGGGTTGGATCGGGTGGATGCGGGGGGGATGTTCCCGATGATGGGTGAAACTAGAACTAGGGGGCATAGTCTTAGAATAAGGGGCTGCTCTTTCAAAACTGAGATGAGGAGGAACTACTTCACTCAGAGGGTGGTAGGTCCATGGAATATGCTGCCCCAAAAAGCTGTAGAAGCTACATCATTACATAAATTTAAAACAGAAATAGACAGTTTCCTAGAAGTAAAGGGAATTAAGGGTTACGGGGAGCGGGCAGGAATTTGGACATGAGTCTAGGTTCGGATCGGACATGGCCCTGTGGGTAGCGGAGCGGGCCCAGGGGCCGTGTAGCCTGATCCTGCTCCTATTTCGTGTGTCTAATTCTGTTAGATTCAGGAGATGGTTCTGTGATAGTAGATTGGCGGTTAGGATCAGATCAGCCATGATCTTATTGAATGGCGGAGCAGGCTCGAGGGGCCGATTGGCCTACTCCTGCTCCTATTTCTTATGTTCTTATGTTCTTATGAAGCTTCTTTGGGCACTGGAGCCAGGTGGTGGGGTCGACACTGCTGGCAGTGACGGCCTTGGTAATGTACTCCCACATCATTCTTTCTGGAGGGCCTCTTGGCCCCTGTGGGTAGATGGGAGGGCAGGAAAGCAAGAGGATAACGTACGAGGGTACCCGCATCTTGTATCCTTTCAGCCTCTTGCAGTGTTGACCCCCTGCACAAAGCTGGAGTGCTGCGTGTGAGAACCTCGGTGCCCCTTCCCTGACTTGCTGAACCATTTGTGTTAATGCTGAGGCACTTTTCCCATTTGTTGAGGTTAGGAAGGTAATTCAGCTTTAGCAGCTGAATGTTCACATTTGGAACTTCTTTTAAATATTGATTATTTCTTAAAAGGCAGAAAGGGCTGAAAAATGCATTGATTCACTGCATTTTATTTTGTATCGCTTCAGTGTGCATGGTCCCTTTGAATCTCAGACTTCTTCATTGCCCACAATTCCTTGCGAGCTCCACAGCTTCATTCACAGAGGCTGTGGGAAGCTGCAATGCCGGACCTGGACAGAAACTTCGTCCCGGATCCCTCCAGCAACGCCACCAGGACGGCGTTGCACGGAAGGTGAGCGCTGCGCCACCATCTCCAGCCCCCAGACCAATTTCACTTGGTTAGCATTGCGGTCATCTCCAGCGGCTGTTAACTGCAGTTGCTGGTGACACCGGCAACTTTGCTGGCGAACACGAATAATTCCCCCTAAGAGTCTTAAAAGTCGGGCCTACCTTTATTTCTAGCCGCTTCTCTCGCTCTCTTAGTTAAAGTCCTTATTCAAACAATTATCTATAGTTATGTTAATTAGTTTATCTAGTGAAGTTAGAGAAAAAAACATTAGTGCTCACCCACCAATCACCTACCTGCTGTCCTGTGACGTCACTCCTTGTTTTTTGCTGTTCTTTTGCAATTCGCCAGATTTGTACTGCACAAGCGTGATTCTTAATTATTCCTGTTAAATATTATACGCAGATGGAATTCAGACGGTGGTATTACGGACAGTGATGATAAAGATTGTGGGACTGTTGGTGTTTTGGGGATGGGACGGTAAGTACTCATGAAGCTCTCTTGGTGCCTTTAATAAGACCCTTATTTAAATATTTTAATGAGCATTTAAGTACTTACGTTGTGCACCCTAGATGTCTACCGAGGAGCTCGATCCAATATAACGGGCGCCACCCAACATATTGGCCAGTTAGGCACCCATTTTACAGGTGTAGAATGGGCACTGCAGCAACAAATTTCTAGGTCACTCATTTATTTAAATTTACACTAAATAAACATGTTTTCCTATAATTTTCAGAAATTTTGGCTCTGTTTTGACTACAGCTGTGTTTATTCATCTGTGTACATTGTATGTCCCTATGAAACCATCAGGCTACACTGTAAAAAAGATGTGGCAAGATCCCAGGTCTGTGCTGACTTAGCCAACCGAAGCTGATGTAGCAGATAGCCTCAATGTCACCTGCCATTCAGCCAAAGTCCTTGCTCTTGGCCTCTATCCAGTAAAGCCTGCCAGAAGTGCTTATGTGTTGAAGTTGGATGAGAATATTATCAGGTTTGGCTGTGTAGCCCCACAGTCAAATATCCTGCTGGCTCCAGTGTCCAAACTCATATAAGAAGAACGACTAGTTTACAGCAATCTGTCTACTTTCATGGTCATTTTTCCTGGTGCTAGCTCACAAATTTACCAGATTTATGAATTCAATTTCGCAACTTGCTATGGTGGAATATGAGTTCACGACTTCTGAGTTGCTAGTCCGTTACCATAACCATTACACTACCAGATCGGTATCTGCACTTTATAACCACACCCCAACATGAGTCACTATTTTTAGAAGAGGAGAGATAAGTTGAGAAAACTGGAGAGAAAAAATATTCTATTTAAATCTTTTCAATAACCAAGAAACACAACAGATCCACTCCTACCAACTAACAGTAATTAATTTGCCGCTGAACTGCAACCAACTACCCTGAATGCAGTTCTTCAGGGTTCAGTTTCCATCAGCTACAAAAATAATTACTTTAAAGAAGTAGGTTTTTGACTTCACACACCTGGTGGACAGCCTTGCCCATTGAGAGTGCCTGCGCACAACTTTCTGATCAGTAAGGTCAGCAAGTTATGTGCAGCATGTGCCAGAATATGTGGTCTCGGTGGGTGAAGTTCCCCTTTGCTGCTCTTGTGCTTCTTGGTGGTAAAAGTCGCAGGGGAAAGAGGTCTTATTGAAGTAACCTTGGTGAGTTACTGCAGTTTGTCGTGTAGATTATACATACCACAGTCAAGATATCCTGGTGGTGGTGGGATGGTTATTAATCCTGGTGACAGGGGCATTAATCAAATAACCTGGTCTGTCCTAGATGGAGTTTAACCTCTTGAGTGTTGTTGTAGCTGCACCTTTCCAGGCAAACGGCCAGTATTCCATCACACTCCAGACTTGAATCTTGTAGATGGTGGATAGGATTTGAGGGGTCAGGAAGTGAGCCACTCATCATAGAGTACCCAGCCTCTGCCTTGCTCTTGTAGCCAAGGCGGGTAATTTTGAGTGGTAGTGTAAAACAGACGATATTGGATCAGCTGCCCGTTATACATCTCTCACGATTTTCATTTCCATTTCCATTGGTTTAAAATTACTGAATATTTGGTCTGATTTGTACTATTCCTTGGGCATCATTCTTTACTTGGATGGAATGATTAGAGCAATTCAGCAAAGAAACTACTTCAGGAACAGTTAATTTATCAGAAATCACATTACAGTGTGTGTCGCATCCACCTGTCTTTCCTCTTGATTTCCTTCTCATGTTTGACTTTACCACGGTGATTAAAGTTTGCTGAATTTTTAAACCGTGATTTATTACAAAAGGTTTATAACATATGTGACATGGAATTAAAGATGTCACGAAGGAATAATGCTCTTTTGGTGTACTGATCCAGACACTGGGGCCTGAATTTCTGCAGCCCCATCAGTGCACTCCTGGTGTAAATCCTCTGGTATTGCAGTGGAAGTGGCAGACAATTGTCCAGGAGCAACAACAACAACTCGGATTTATATAGCACCTTTAATGTAGTAAAACGCTTCATAGGAGTGTTACCAAACAAGATTTGACACCGAGCCACATAAGGAGATATTATAAGGAGACAGATGACCAAAAGCTTGGTCAAAGAGGTAGGTTTTCAGGAGCGTCTTAAAGGAGGAGAGCGAGGTAGAAAGGTGGAGAGGTTTAGGGAATAAATTCCAGAGCTTAGGGTCTAGGCAGCTGAAAGCACGGGCACCAATGGTGGAGTGATGAAAATCGGGGATGTACAAGAGGCCAGAATTGGAGATGTGGTGAGATCTCGGAGAGTTATAGGGCTGGAAGAAGTTACAGAGATGAGGAGGAACAAGGCCATGGAGGGATTTGAAAACAAGGATGAGAATTTTAAAATTGAGGCATTGCCAGACCGGGAACCAATGTAGGTCAGCAAGCACAGGGGTGATGGGTGAACAGGACTTGGTACGGGTTAGGATACTCCAGGTTCCAGCCAGACCATCAGATTTTATCAGGGCTTTTTTTGAAATAAAATCAACTTCCATCCCAAACATGGCCCACCATGTTGGAGGGCATGAGGCTGGGGGAGGGGATTTTCTCAGCCCAGGCCTCCCTAATGCAGATTGACCAGGATACACGGATAAACTTGATGTATAAATTGCTTCAGTCATGGAAATGGGGCCCACCGGGGGGTTCAAGCCTGATGTTTGGCTTGGACCACCTCTGTGCATAAAGGGGGCTTCTTGGGCTGCAGGAAAATAACTTTCTTTGCTGCTGGTGCTGGCAGCGGGATCAGGAGCGGAGGTCACCGGCTATGCTCTGCTGCACCTCAGCCGGTGGAGCGGGCTGAGGATTTTCAGGGCCAGGAAGCTTACCTTTCCAAAGAACTTGCACAGTAGTCTATGATTTCAGATAACCAGGTATGCTGCACAAAGTCAGCATGTATAATGTCAGCTCAAACTCAATTAGAAAAGTTTGCACCGTTTAAATCAAAAGCAAAAATGTTAAAATTATATTTGATAGTGACATTTCTTAAAAAGCAGCTGTAATGATACAATAAAAATGAAAAGACAAGGTAAATAAAATTGCCTTCCTAATGTTCAAATATTTGCTTATACAGTATTTAAATTGTTTGCTCAGAGCTCCCCTGATGGCTCAGTTGGTAAAAGTAAAGAAAGGTAGCCCGAACATTTTAAGATTCGAGTTCTGGTCTGTACTGAGTTAACTGACCTCAGTTGGCATAGCAGTATGAGTGCTACAATTGGACTTAGGGCCCCTGTAGTAGGAAGGGGGAAGTAAATTAGAGGTCCTGTTCCTGATCAGTATCCAGTGATCCCATATGTGTATGTCAGGTGAGCACAGGATTGGTATGGTTGGGTTGAATAGCCTACTGTCTTGGCTCACACATGAAAAATGGACAGTTGTCGATGCACATGATATACTTAGATCTGTATCCCAGCATGACTCAGTGTTTTCAGCAGAGCAGGAGAGAAATTTGAAGAAAAAAGGGTGACATGCTTCAAAATGTCACTTTTTATTTAAAAAGTTATAAAAGTATTTGTTCAGTAAAACCAGATGCTTTATATGACTTTAATAAGGTGACTTCAATAGACTGTGCAATAGCTGTGAAGAATATAGCAGAAAAATGCACCTTCTAACGTTATACATTGCAGTTGCTATCAAGTCAGTGATCTATTACGCAATTCCAGCTCCATTAGCTAAACGTATCCTAGGATGCTGAACGTATACATCAGATCTTGACTTTTATTGTTGTTGTAAACTCATGTGTCTTTACTGTGGAATAAAATCTACAGAATGATCAAAATAATTGCAAAACCTATTAAGCAAGTTGAAGGTCATCACAAAGTAGATTTAATGATGCCGTTCACTATAAAACACATGTTATCACACAATACAATAATACAATACAAATCGCTTTATTGGCATGATAAGGTACATCTTATGTTGCCAAAGCATCAAAATACATTTATGGTTGAACACATAAATGCGGTTCCATTCATACAGCGTATAAACAGGTATATCCCTGAGTTTATAAATATACATTCGCCTTGTTTATATATACTCTTGTCTTAGTTTACTGGTTGTCCCTCTGTTCATGGCAAGCTGTAACATAGTGTGCTGCCAGTGTTACACAGCTTCTCTCCTCCCCCAGTAGGAATGGGAGTTTTTGGTTGTCAGTCAGATTTCTGAATTCAGGGCATATTTGTGAGAATTTTTGGTAGAAATTCTCTCTGATGCCCTGATATTTTCCACAGGCTGTGAGGAAGTGCATCTCTGTCTCAACTACTCCCTGACTGCAGTGAGAGCATATCCTGTCTTCTCTTGGCAGCCTGGTCTGCCTGTGTCTGCCTTTTTCGATCGCTAGGCTATGTTCGCTAAGTCTGTACCTTGTCAAGGTTCTTCTCAGTTTGTTATCCTTTACCATGGTCAGGTAATCAGCTATGTTGTATTGTCTGTTACACAACCTGTAAATAAAAATAACACAAATAAAATGGAAAATGGTAATACCCAAATGTAATGTGTTGGAAAATACCTTTCCAAATTATATTTTAATTTTATATCTTTGGTTTGTGTACTTTATGTAGCAGATTATTTTAAAATTTGGCATAGGCAATTGATAATTTTCTACTACTTGTATTGCCATTAGCACTGATATGAGCATAGAGACTAATGTGGACATAGTACAACAAAATACAAAGATAATATGAGGGGCCCAAAACTGCTTGGCTGTTCTGGCACGAAAGCCTGGCAGAAGGAACAGCTGCAAATTCTGTCAGGTCTTGGTCGCAGACTTCCAACGGAAGAGGAAGAAAGACTTGCATTTATATAGCGCCTTTCACGACCTCAGAATGTCCCAAAGCACTTTACAGCCAATGACATTCTTTTGAAGTGTAGTCACTGTTGTAAAGTAGGAGGTTCCTGTGGCCTTGTATGAAGGAAGAGACTTCACCTGCCCAAACAAATTCACTGACAAAGAGGGGCAGGGCCAAGTGTGGGGATTCTCGACATTACAGTGATCTGGCATTGTATTGATTTGTATGTGGGTTCAATGACGACACATTGATGAAAGAGAAAGGGCTAGATTTTCAGTATAGACAGTTTTGGGGCGCTAACCTTAGCGCCCGCCCGAAGTTAGCGCCCGCCCCAAAGTAGCGCCCCGTTGCCAAAAATTCAGTGGCTTCGCCCTAAGAGGTTGGTGGAGCGCTAAACGAGGCGTTCCACGACTATCTTTAGGCGCTAAGCCGGCGGTGCAGAGCGCAACGCCCGAGCTCGGGCGCAGCGCACGGCAGACACTCTGGTGCCAGTGAGCTCTTAAAGGGGAAGGGTGCATGTGTTCTTTTCAAAAGCAGAGTCTGGGGGGGAGAAGAGGAGGAGGAGGAGGAGGAGGAGGAGGAGGAGGAGGAGGAGGAGGAGGAGGAGGAGGAGGAGGAGGAGGAGGAGGAGGAGGAGGAGGAGGAGGAGGAGGAGGAGGTGGTGGTGGTGGTGCCCGGAAACATAAATACAACAACACACTGGATCCTTCCACACAACACATGCAGACTGCCGTTTATAGTGCATGAGGAGTGCCCTTTAATTTGCGCTCCCCAGGGTCTGTTGCGTTCCATTTTACAAACGCTCCGGACGCCAGCCGCACAATGGGGCGGTCCGACTGAAGTTTGGATTCGGGGCGGCCAAAGGGCGTTGCACGAGGATGTGATGTCATTTTCTGCGCGCGCATCCGGGCGGCCGCTAAACTTTGCGCCGGCGCTAACGGGCAACTTAATTTGGGGCGGGTCGCAAACTGCGCTGCACCCGGGCGCTACACACATAGCGCCCGAAAATCACTTCTCTTAAGGCGCTAACTGCTGGCGCAAGCAACTGAAAATCTAGCCCAATGTCTTTTAATCTAAAGTGTTACAACTAAGTTAACAGTTTTACAGGAGACACCACCTTAGAGATCCATCTAAAATGAAACTAAAACTAAACTAAACTGCCTCTCTCACATGCCCTCTGCTGGTCAGGCATAAATAATCAAACAGGCAAATATGCTGGTAAGGCATCATAATCAAACAGGCAAATATCATCACTATTTGCTGATATCATTACATCTCCCTTTCTTAAAACAAAAGTATTTTACTTTTATCTAACAACATGTTTTCTTTGTATTACTCTGCATTTTAACTGTAACACTTAATGAACTTACATTATCATTATCATGATCAAGGTTTTTTAACCTTGTTTTGTGTGTTCACATGAAATATGTAAATACCTAGAACTTGAAGAAAGAATAAGATAACATTACTTCCTTCTATAACAAGAGTCCTTAAACTTGCTCAATGAGTCTCTCAGGAGGCTTCACGTGTCTTGAGGATTTTCTGATTGATTGTCCTTGAATCTGAGTTGTTGCCTCAGATGATGATTTCTCAGCTGTGTGATCAGGTTGTTCAACAGCATCAGTCTTTTGACCTGCTGTGTGATCAGGTTGTTCAACAGTATCAGTCTTTTGACCTGCTGTGGCTGGTCCCATGAGAAGATCTCGACGATTTCTTCGCAGAACAGCACCCTCATCTGTCTGAATGGTGTATGATCTTGGTTGAACTTCACTCAGGACAGTTCCCTTCTGAGTCCATATGTTTGTTTTGTCTTTGAACCTTACTTGGTCACCAGTGTGGAGTTCAGGTAGGTTTTGTGTTCCTCTGTCATAGTAGTACTTTTGCTTTTCTTTCTGTTGTTCTTTGAACTTCCTCACTTTCTCCCCCTCTTTTGTTTTCAGGAGGTTCTCCGGGATGGGTAGGTTTGACCTTAGCAGACGTCCCATAAGGAGTTGGGCTGGTGACATACCACACTCGAGCGGCGTTGTGCGGTATACAAGCATGCTCTGGTAGAAGTCAGTTCCACTGTCTTTTGCCTTGTACATCAGTCTTTTCACTGTCTGGACCGATTTTTCCACTAGTCCATTGGACTGTGGAAAGTGAGGACTTGACGTTGTGTGGACAAAGTCCCACTCTTTGGCAAAGTGTCGGAAACTTGCATTGTAAAACTGGGGTCCGTTGTCTGTGAAGACCTCGCTTGCCACGCCATGTCTGGAGAATATGGCTTTCATACATGTTATCACAGCATCTGCAGTGGTGGTGTACAGTCTACAAACCTCTGGATACAGGGAGTAATAGTCTGTGACTACAAGATAGTCCTTCCCTTGACATACGAATAGGTCAGCGCCTACCTTCTGGTAAGGTCTGTCTGGCGCTGGGTGTGGCTTTAGTGGTTCTACTGGATTGCTTGCTCGATATTTCAGGCATATTGTGCAGTTTGACACCTCATTTGTCACATCTTGGTTGATTCGTGGCCAGTACATCACCTCTCGTGCTCTTTTCTTACACTTTTCGATTCCCAGATGTCCTCCATGGATCCTTTTAAGCATCTCTTTTCTCAGACTCTTTGGGATAACTATTTTACTTCCTTTGTAGATGATGTCTTCGACCACTGATAGTTCCGCCCTGCAGTTCCAGTACTCTGCCATGTCAGGTGAGCAGTCTTGCTTCATGTTGGGCCATCCATCCAAGATGCTTTTCCTCAGTCGTCTCAGTGTTTCATCTTTGTTTGTCTCAGTCTTTATGAGCTCCATTTTTGCATCTGCTATGGGCAGTGCACTTGTGATCATGTCCACGTAGGCGTTCACTTTTTCATCCATTTTGGTGTTTGCGGGCTCACTTGGGTCAACAGCTCTGGACAACGTGTCTGCTGTATACATCAGCTTACCTGGTGTGTACGCAACATTCAGTGTATAGCGTTGCAGCCTGATCATCATTCTTTGTATTCTAAGCAGACAGCTATTTAGTGGCTTTTGGAACAATGCAATCAAGGGCTTATGGTCAGTCTCTACACTGATTGCTTGTCCTGACACAAACTGGTGAAATCTTTCACAGGCGTATGTGATGCTGAGCAGCTCCTTTTCTATTTGAGCATATCGCATCTCCGCGTCTGTCATTGAGCGCGATGCATATGCAATAGGTTGCCAGTAGTCATATTTTTGCAGAAGAACAGCACCGAGCCCACTCTGTGATGCATCTGATGATATCTTGATGGGTCTCACTGGGTCATAAAACCTCAGAACTGGTTCCTCTGTGAGCAGTTTCTTTAGATCGCTCCATGACTTCTCATGCTCATGATTCCATTCCCATTCTATGTTCTTTTCAGTTAGTCATCTCAGTGGCGCCATCTTTTCTGAGAGGTTGGATATGAATTTACCCATGTAGTTGATCATTCCATTAAACCTCTGCACGTCCTTTTTGCATTGTGGCTTTTGCATATTCTCAATGGCGGACACCTTTCTGGGATCTGGTCTGATGCCCTCACTGCTAAGGATATCTCCCACGAATGTCAGTTCTGTCACCCCGAGCTGGCATTTCTCTCTATTCAGCTTCAGGTTTGTTTTCCTTGTTGCTTCCAGCACTTTTTTCAGTCTCTCGTCATGCTCAGTTCTCGTGGTTCCCCATACTATGATGTCATCCATTGATGTATCAACTCCCTCCAGGTGCTCATAGATCATATGGATAGTTTTGTGATACACTTCAGGAGCTGAGGCAATGCCAAATGGTAACCTTAGGAATCTGTATCTGCCAAATGGACTGTTGAACGTGCACAGTCTTGAACTTGCCTTGTCCAGTTTCATCTGCCAAAATCCTGATGATGCATCTAACTTGCTGAAATACTTTGCATTTGCAAACTGTGACATGATTTCCTCACGTGTAGGAAGCTTGAAGTGCTCTCTCTTTATTGCTCTGTTTAGATCTCTTGGATCCAGGCAAATTCTGAGCTTTCCATTCTTTTTGTCCACAACGACGAGGGAACTCACCCACTCAGTTGGCTCATCTATCTTCTGAATCACGTTCAGGCTTTCCATCCTGTCCAACTCTGCCTTCAGTTGCTTTTGAAGAGCAAACAGAACTTTTCTGCATGGATGTATGACCGTTGGCATACTTTTATCTACTCTTTTCGTGTGTTCTCCTGGAAGGCAGCCTAGACCCTGAAATAGGTCGTTGTACTCTTTCATGAGTTCATCATAGACTGTCTCTCCTTCGCTTTCCACAACGAGTACTCTCTTTACCAGGTTCCGTCTCTCACAGGCTATTAAACCTAGTATGGCCTGCACATCCTTTGGCACCACGATTAATGCTAACGTGTGCTCTCTGTCCTTGTGTGTCACTTTGACAATGCATCTTCCTTTCACTGGTATATCAATACCTGAGTATCCTGTCACTTTCACTTTTATTCCATGTATCTTTGGTCTGGGTCTAATTTTCTTAAAATCAGTCTCTGATTTCACATTAACTTGTGCTCCAGTATTCAATTTAAATGGAATATGTATGTCATTCACTTTTAGTGTCAACATCCAGTCTCTTTTTTCTTCTTTGTTTTCAGACACAACATCTACATAGAACTCCTCTATCTCGCTTTCATCTACTGCATGGACCTTGCTTTGTTGCACTTGGTTCTTACAGCAACGGGCATAATGGTTGTTTTTGTTGCAACTATTGCATGTTTTACCATATGCTGGACACTTTTTTGGTGGATGCTGTGTACCGCATCGACCACATGACTTTCGATTGTCCCTTTCATTTTTGTTTGCTGGCCACGCCTCTTCTTTCACATTGGCGCTCTTTTTGTTAAACGGTTTGTGTCCGTTCTTTCTCACTGCATCCACGTTGCAGCTACTGTCACTGAACAGCTCCTTTGCCTGCGACTTCACAGTCTCTGTAGCCCTACACAGTGCTATGGCTTTTCCCAGGTCTAATCTTGCTCTCTTAGCAGTCTTTCCCTTAGACCATTATCTGGAATACCACACACCAGTCTGTCTTTTATCAGCGAGTCTGTCAGTCCCCCAAATTCACACGATTTGCTTCTGTTTCTCAGTTCAGTCACATACTGATCAATAGTCTCTCCCGTTTTCTGTACACATGTGAAAAATCTGTGCCTCTCAAACGTCACGTTACGTTTAGGTATGCAGTAGGCCTCAAACTGTTCCATTATTTTATCTAGCTTCATTTTGTCTCCATCAGCAGCGAATGTGAAGTTATTATACATCTCCAGCGCTTCATCACCCACGACATGTAAGAACACTGACGCTTTCATTTTATCACTTTTCTCGCCAGCTCCGATTGCCGCTAAATACAACTCCAAACGTTGTTTGAACCTCCTCCAATTTTCAGCCACATTACCTGTCAACTGAAGCTTCGCCGGTGGGTGTAATCCTACCATTTTTTCACTTCGTTAGCTTTTCTCCAATGGTAAATAACGATGTTCTCTTTTGGCTTGCTAATATGTGGAGAGCTGATTTAACTTCAGATTTTTCCTCTTCATCTCTTTCAATCACTTCTGACACCATGTATTGATTTGTATGTGGGTTCAATGACGACACATTGATGAAAGAGAATGTCTTTTAATCTAAAGTTTGTTCAGGAGACACCATCTTAGAGATCCATCTAAAACGAAACTAAAACTAAACTAAACTGCCTCTCTCACATGCCCTCTGCTGGTCAGGCATAAATAACCAAACAGGCAAATATGCTGGTAAGGCATCATAATCAAACAGGCAAATACCATCACTATTTGCTGATATCATTACAGGCATAAGTTTGGATGCCGATACACTGATGGAGAAGTGTACTGGCCTTTTGAGGAGCAGAAATAGCTTCACTGTGGGGCAGAACGAAATCCAGGTTAGGATCACGATCTGGTCCCCTGATGAGGGTAATCACAATTTGTTTTTATTTTTGTAACTGTGGGCTCCTTACAAAGAGGGCAGCTGCTGGAAACAAGTGTTTTTCTGGGGAGGGGTGGTAACCCAGCCCACTCCCAGAATGGACAAGTTTTGCCAGACTTTCCAGCATGCGGGACGAATTGGGTGCCCAAGATGTGTACCTAGTGGTGCAGATGGCTGCTGGGGAGTACAAATTAGGTGCTTTCCCCCAATTCTAAATATCCCAGTGGGGTCATCACTAGGAGGCATAGGCGAGTGCAAACCTGGTGTAATTGCCAGCATTGTGGTCCATGAAAATCTAGGGCTGGTGTGGTATTAATACCAGCTGAACATGTAAACATAATTTAGCTATTGCTCCATAGTTCTTTAGGTCGAATTGGCTTGGTACACTTGAGCTACACAGGGAATAAAATGGGTCATGGTTCCTACTCTTGAGTGCTATCAAGTAATTCCTGTTGGAAATGCCTGGACATTGGGTAAGAGGAGACTCAGATTCAGCTGTGATGCCCTTGGTCTTTGCAAATACTTGCTGTTCATACATGAAGAATGGCCACTTGGATGAGGTACCAAAGTTCTGCTGGCATCCTTGGAAATGTGTCAAGTATAAGTCACTGCATTCAAGACATAGAAACATAGAAGATAGGAGCAGGAGTTGGCCATTCGGCCCCTCGAGCCTGTTCTGCTATTTAATGAGATCATGGCTGATCATCCAAATTCAGTACCCTGTCCCTGCTTTCTCCCCATATCCCTTGATCCCTTTAGCCTTAAGAAATATATCTAACTCCTTCTTCAATATATTTAATGAATTGGCCTCTACTGCATTCTGTGGTAGAGAATTCCATAGGTTCACCACTCTCTGGGTGAAAAAATTCCTCCTCATTTCTGTCCTAAATGGCCTACCCCTTATCCTTAGACTGTGACCCCTGGTTCTGGACTCCCCTGTCATCGGGAACATCCTTCCTGCATCTAGTCTGTCTAGTCCTGTTAGAATTTTATAAGTTTCAATGAGATCCCCTCTCATTCTTCTAAACTCTAGTGAATATAATCCTAATCGACCCTGTTAGATCCGTGTATCTTAATGTTGTGTCCTTCAATAATCAGACAAAAGACTGCAGGGAACGATGAACAGCTGTTTACTGAATGAGGGTTACTCTAGAACTAACTGTACAGATCACTACTCAGGGTTTATATACAGGTGTGGTCACTGCCGGTACTACAGTATACAGGAGCTGTAAAAAGTAGTTCTCCCCTTAAAAGGTACATACATTACAATTCCTCCCCTTTTAGATTAACAGTACCATAACACTCATTTAACAATTAAATATCAAACTAATTACAATTAACACTTTTAACATGCAACATTAGCTGAAAATAGTCTATTTATAAATTCAGTCTTTGGGGAGGCTTCCTGATCCTTTCTGGATAGCGCCTTTCCCGAGTGTCTTGCTCTTGGTGCGGAGGCGATTCTGGCCCCTTGTCGTCGGTTGGTTCATCAGCTTCCGATGCTACTGTTTCTGAGGTAGATGCGACCTGTACGTCGGGTTCCGCACCAGGTACGTATGGCCGAGACATGGGGTTGACTTGTTCCTGTGACTCTCGGATCTGGTCAGCATGGCGTCTCACAATGTTCTCCCCAACATCCACTGTGTACATTAGTGGCCCCTGCCGTGTGCATATCGTTCCTGGTTGTCATTTCTTTGTTCGGTAGTCGCGGTCCAAGACTGGTTGCCCTACATTGAAGCTCCTTGTCGGCTTCTCATTGATGTGCTGGAATTGCTTACTCTCAACATCTCTTCGTACATTTGGTCTGAGCAAATCCAGATGAGATCTCAACCTTTGGTTAAAGAACATCATGGCTGGGGCCTGGTTGGTGACTGCATGTGTCGCATTTCTGTAGGCCAACAGGAAATTGTCCACCTTATGCTGCAGTGGAATGTCGTCATCGCACATGGCCTTTACTGCTTTTTTAAAGGTTTGTACGAACCTCTCAGCCAATCCATTTGTGGCTGGATGATACGGGGCGGATGTGTAATGCCTTACCCCATTCCTTTTCATAAATCTTTGAAACTCTTCGGACACAAACTGTGGTCCGTTATCAGAGCAAATCTGCTCTGGCAAGCCGTTCCTGGCAAAAATGGTCCGTAGGACTGCAATAGTTTTCTCCGTGGTGGTGGAGGACATTTTGATGACCTCAGCCCATTTCGAGTGCGCATCCATGGCTATTAAAAACATTGAGTCCATGAATGGACCAGCAAAATCAATATGCACTTGTTGCCATGGAGATCAGGGCCACTCCCATGGGTGTAGCGGGGCATGTGGTGGTGCATTTTGGACCTTCTGGCATCCTGAGCAGCTCTTTGTCAGGTCCTCGATTTGCTGATCGATCCCCGGCCACCACACATAAGCCCTAGCAAGGCTTTTAATTTTCACCCCTCCCAGATGACCTTCGTGAAGCTCATTGAGCACTCTCTCCCTTAACTTGGGTGGAATTACCACTCGGGATCCACACATCAAGGTCCCTTTGCATACTGACAGCTGTTCTCTTCTGGATGAGAATGCTGGCAACAGTGAGTCGCCGTGTGCTGGCCATCCCTTCACCGTCAAATCATATACCCGAGACAGCTTCGGGTCTCCTTCTCCATACCAGCGTTAGTTACTGGCAAGCATTCAATTATAGTCGAATGAAATATTTCGACAGGATCCACTGCTGCTGCTTCCTCCGCAGTAGGCAGTGGCAGGCGTGATAGCCCATCAGCGTTTCCATGCTGTTTCGTGCCCTTATACTCGATTTCATATTGGTGCGCCCCTAGAGAAACGGACCATCTTTGTAGCCGTTACGCAGTCATCACCGGAACGCCCTTCTTCAGGTTAAAGATGGAGACAAGTGGCTGGTGGTCAGTCAGCAAGGTGAACTTCTGCCCGTGCAGATAGTGATTGAACTTTTTCACTCCCCACACTAGGCTGAGGGCCTCCCTGTCAATCTGGGCGTAGTTACGCTCGGCTGAGGTTAGTGACCGAGACGCAAAGGCTACTGGCCTCTCCGAGCCGTCCGGGAATTTGTGCGACAGCACCGCTCCAATGCCATAGGGTGATGCATCACACGCCAACCGAATTGGTAGTGCTGGGTTGAAATGAGCCAACACCTCTTTTGATGTGATCAATGCTTTGCTCTTCTGGAAAGCTCGTTTACATTCGTCACTCCACTTCCATGGTACCCCCGTTTGCAGTAGGGCGTTCAGTGGGTGTAGTACGGTGGACAAATTCGCCAAGAACTTATGGTAGTAGTTCACCAGCCCGAGGAACGACCTCAGTTGTGACACATTTTCCGGTGCTGGAGCCTTGACTACTGCCTCAATCTTTTCAGGGGACTTATGTAACCCCTCTTCATCAATAACGTGGCCACAATACGAGATCTGCTTCTGGAAAAACTCGCATTTGTGGCGATTAGCTCGGAGCCCATATTCCTTCAATCTAGTGAGCACCTGCTCCAGGTTGGCGAGGTGATCACTGTCATTTTCGCCCGTGACCAGGATGTCGTCCAAATAACACTGGGTCGCTGGAATCCCTTGCAGGACTTGTTCCATTGACCTTTGCCAAATAGCCGGAGCTGATGCTACCCCGAACACCAGCCGGTTGTATTGGTAGAGACCTTTATGAGTGTTGATCGTGAGGTACTGTTTCGAGGCTTCGTCTACCTCCATTTGCAGGTAGGCCTGGGCCAGATCAATCTTGGTGAAGCATTTCCCTCCAGATAGCGAGGCAAAAATATCTTCAATCCGCGGAAGCGGATATTGTACAGTGTGAAGGACTGGGTTCACTGTCACCTTAAAGTCCCCACAGATGCGAACCTTCTTTGGTTCCCCAGGCGTATTACTCAATGACCTCTTCATTACAGGAACGATGGGTGTAGCCCACTCGCTCCAGTCCACTTTGGACAGTACTCCTGAACGTTTCAAACCTTCCAGCTCTGCTTCGACGGCTGGGCGGATCGCATAAGGTACCGGTCTGGCCTTAAAAAACTTTGGGCTTGCATTTTCCTCTATTTTGATCATCGCTGCTATGCCTTTTAGTGTTCCAAGTCCCTGCTGGAACACTTCTTGTGCATCAGTTAGCACTTTTGACAGTTGTCCAGGTGTGACGTCGTCATCCTTTTTGGCATCTACAGTCAGTGCTTGTATGGAATGCCAATCTAGCTGTATCTTCTGGATCCATTCACGTCCTAGTAGTCGTGGTCCTCCATCTGGCAATACATATCGGTCCATTTTTGGTGTTTCCTTGCCGTTATATATAATGTTCACCCTTATTTTTCCTTTGGGGTAGACTTTTTGCCCCGTGTACGTCTTCAAGACAATCTTTGTATCTCTCAAGGGTATATGTGAGAATAGCCGCTTGTAGTCCCTTCGGTTTATGACTGTTAGGGCTGATCCTGTGTCCAATTCCATTTTCACTTGGACTCCTGCTATCTTGAGCGTGACCCAGATAGTTTGGTGATCCTCCGTTTTGATCACCTTATGTAGTTTCAGACAACCTAGCTCCTTGCTTCCGGAGTCTGTATCACTTTTCTGTTCGTCTGAACTACTCTCCGTCACCTTATGTACCTTCTTGTACTTCTCCTGTGGAGGTTTCTTGCTGCTGGTTTTCTTTCCCGACCTGCAGACTCTTGCTATGTGTCCTACTTTTCCACACTGTCTGCACACTTTGTCCTTGAACCAGCAATCATTATGGTCGTGTGTTGTTCTGCCGCAGCGATAGCACTTCACTGTTCCGTATGACATTTCATTTGTGCCATATTCTTGTGGTCTCCGTTGTATCTCTGCAGCGCCCCGTGCAGTTGCTTCGTGTGACACTGTAATGCTGAAAGCCTTGTCCAGCGTAAGATCCTTTTCTGATGGAACCCAGAAACGGCTTCTTTCACTTTGAAGCCCACACACAAACTTGTCCCTTAAAGTATCTGCTAGTCCCGTTCCAAACTGGCAGTGTTTCGATAGCTTGCGCATTACTTTCATCTTTATGCTGGTTCCTTTTGTGAAACTTAAAATCTTTCTGCTATCAGCAGCGGTGTGGGGTTTAAGTGGTCCTGTAGGATTGACACTATGTTTTCAAAATCCTTTTCTACTGGCATCTCTGGGGTTACTAGGTTTCGTAGTAAGACATACGTTTTTGCCCCCATTGAATTCAACAATACCAGCGCGTTCTTGTCATCTGGCACTTCATTCGCCTTGCAGTATACTTCTATGCGTTCGACATATGTCGTCCAATCTTCGACTTCATTGTCGAATGCTGTGATACTGCCACTCTTCGGCATTTTTGGGTGTGGTTAGACTGGCTTAAAATGGCGTCTCCCGCGCTTTCCTTTCTTCCCCGCTGCGGCTTAAAGTGGCGTCTCCCGCGCTTTCCTTTCTTCCCCGCTGCGACTTAAAATGGCGTCTCCTGCGCTGCTGCCAACGCCGCTCTCGGTGGTCCTCGTGGCAAATGGCGATGCCCTGTGGGTTTCGTGCGCTGCTCCTGCGCTGCTGCCAATGCCGCTCTCTGCGGTCCTCATGGCAATGGCAGCGCCTCGCATTTTCCTGCGCGCCTCTCTCCCCCGTTGATGCTGCTCGGCCCTTGAACACCGGCTGCGCTCTGCTCTCTCTCGCCTCTCTCCCCCATTGACGCTGCTTGGCCCTTGAACACCGGCTGCGCTCTGCTCTCTCTCGTCTCTCTCCCCGTTGACGCCGCTCGGTCCTCAACACCGGCTGCGCCCTGTGCGCTGTGCCCTCTCTCTCTCCCCCGTCGACGCTGCTCGGCCTTTTTCTGTGCTGCTCGGTCGGCTCTAGCCGCCGCTGTCCGGGAAGGGTCTGCGCAGTACCTGTTGCCAGCCCATTTCGCTGGACCACCGTGACTGGAAAGCCAAGCCTGGCTCTCGACGGCCTCCCCTGCGATGCTCAAATCTCCGCTGGATGACTAGGCGGTTGCCCGTGGTCGACGCCCGTGCTTCTGGACTCGACCTCCTTCCACTGTTCTCCAGGAGCGAATCCCTGGGAGGTGATGCAGAGTTGCAGGTAGGTTCGAATCTGCGTCGTCGCCAATGTTAGATCCGTGTATCTTAATGTTGTGTCCTTCAATAATCAGACAAAAGACTGCAGGGAACGATGAACAGCTGTTTACTGAATGAGGGTTACTCTAGAACTAACTGTACAGATCACTACTCAGGGTTTATATACAGGTGTGGTCACTGCCGGTACTACAGTATACAGGAGCTGTAAAAAGTAGTTCTCCCCTTAAAGGTACATACATTACAGACCCAATCTCTCTTCATACGTCATTCCTGCCATCCCAAGTATCAGTCTGGTGAATCTTCGCTGCACTCCTTCCATGGCAAGAACATCCTTCCAAAGATAAGGCGACCAAAACTGCACACAATACTCAAGGTGTGGTCTCACCAAGGCCCTGTACAACTGCAGCAAGACATCCTTGCTCCTGTACTCGAATCCTCTAGCTATGAAGGCCAACATACCATTTGCCTTCTTAACCGCCTGCTGCACCTGCATGCTTACCTTCAGCGACTGGTGCACAAGGACACCCAGGTCTCGTTGCACTTCCCCTTTTCCCAATCTATTGCTGTTCAGATAATAATCTGTCTTCCTGTTTTTGCCACCAGTATATCCACATTATACTGCATCTGCCATGCATCTGCCCAATCACCCAACCTGTCCAAATCATACTGGAGTTTCTCGGCATCCTCCTCACAGCACACATGCCCACCCAGCTTTGTGTCATCTGCAAACTTGGAGATATTACATCTAGTTCCCTCGTCTAGATCATTAATATATATTGTGAATAGCTGGGGTCCTAGCACCGATCCCTGCGGTACCCCACTAGTCACTGCCTGCCACTCAGAAAAAGACCCGTTTATTCCAACTCTTTGCTTCCTGTCTGCCAACCAGTTCTCTATCCAAGTCAGTACCTTACCCCCAATCCCATGTGCTTTAACTTTGCACACCAATCTCTTATGAAGGATCTTATTGAAAGCCTTCTGAATGTTCAAATACACCACATCCACTGGTTCTCCCTTATCTATTCTATCAGTTACATCCTCAAAAAATTCCAGTAGATTATTCAAGCATGATTTACCTTTTGTAAATCCATGTTGACTTTGTCCGATCCTCTCACTGTTTTCCAAGTGCTCTATTACATCTTTTATAATGGACTCTAGCATTTTCCCCACTACCGATGCCAGGCTTACCGGTCTATAATTCCCCGTTTTCTCTCTACCACCTTTTTTAAATAGTGGGGTTACATTAGCTATCCTCCAATCCATGGGAACTATTCCAGAGTCTATAGAATTTTGGAAGATGACCAGCAATACATCTACTATTTCTAGGGCCACTTCCTTAAGTACCCTAGGATGTAGATTATCAGGCCCTGGGGATTTATCCGCCTTCAATGCCGTCAATTTCCCTAACACCATTTCCCTACAGATACTGATTTCATTCAATTCCTCCCTCTCATTAAACCCTATGTTCCCCGACATCTCTGGAAGGTTATTTATGTCCTCATTTGTTGTGAAGACAGAACCAAAGTACGTATTTAATTGGTCAGCCATTTCTTTGTTCCCCATTATAAATTCCCCTGATTCTGACTGCAAGGGACCTACGCTTGACTTCACCAATCTTTTTCTGTTCACATATCTATAGAAGCTATTACAGTCAGTTTTTATGTTCTCTGCTAGCTTACTCTCATATTCTATTTTCCCCCTCTTAATGAATCCCTTTGTCCTCCTTTGCTGAATGCTAAATTGCTCCCAATCCTCAAGTTTGCTGCTTTTTCTGGCCAATTTATATGTCCTCCCCTTGGATCTTATGCTATCCCTAATTTCCCTTGTTAGCCACGGTTGAGTCACCTTTTTTGTTTTATTTTTATGCCAAACAGGGATGAACAAATTCTGTAGTTCATCCATGCAATCTTTAAATGTTTGCCATTGCCTATCCACTGTCAACCCTTTAATTAACGTTCCCCAATCCATCCTAGCCAACTCGCGCCTCATACCATCGTAGTTTCCTTTATTTAAATTCAGGACCCTAGTCTCTGAGTCAACTACTTCTCTCTCCATCTTAATGAAGAATTCTATCATATTATGATCGCTCCTCCCCAAGGGGCCTCGCACAACAACATTGCTAATTAATCCTTTCTCATTATATAATACCCAGTCTAAGATGGCCTGATATCTAGTTGGTTCCTCAACATATTGGTTCGGGAAACCATCCCGTATACCCTCTAGGAATTCCTCCTCCACAGTATTGTTACTAATTTGGTTAGCCCAATCTATATGTCGATTAAAGTCACCCATGATAACTACGGTGCCCTTATGGCACGCATCTCTAATTTCCCGTTTAATGCCATCCCCAACCTCAGCATTACTGTTTGGGGGGTCTGTATACAACTCCCACGAACATTTTCTGCCCCTTGGTATTTCTCAGCTCTACCCATACAGATTCCACATCATCAGAGCTAATATCCATCTGTGGCGGTTCCACCGGGTGTCCCTTACATATATAATGTACATAATTCACTTTCACCTAACTGTATGTATATTACTTACCTGTTTGGGCCGTTGCCCCTTTAACTTACCTGTTTGGGCCGTTGCCCCTTTAAGACGCGCCCTAGTGCACTGACGTCACATGACACACCTAAACACGTCTGTAGTGTATGTGCCTTTAAGAGCCCCCTGTGTACTGTAATGCCGGTAATGGCCACTCGGGCTATATAAGCCTGTATATTGTGTTGTATCAGTTAGTTCACCTCCAGACTTTGTTCAGTAAACACCTGTGAAACCAACTCCTGCCTTCAGTGTCTCTATTAACACACGGACACAACAGTGGCGACGAATTGGAAACGGACTTACCTGCAATTCGGCAGCACCTCAAGGACATTGATTCCTCAGATGTCCAAAGTCGAAGAAAAGCAAGAAAAAGAAAAAGCTGTGGTTTCACCAGCTAGCCGAGCTGGTGGCAGGTGCTGCAATAATCCTTCCTGGGCGTCGGGCTGGGGCTCCAGCGGCTGGCTCTGCAGCAAGGCCAAGCAGCGAAGGCGGAGGCAAGCAGTAACAGACGGGGAGGGAGCACTCGGGAGACGGCCGGCGCTGCAAGCAGGTCGGCGTTCAGACCTTGCAGAGAGCGTCCGGCGGGAACGAGTCTCCACCTGTAAATAAATTTTAAAAAATTAAAAACCGCGGAAAACAGCGTTGTCATCAGCAGCAGCGGCGGGGAAGCGCAGGAAGCGCCGTATCTTTTCTGCAGGAGGGAAAGAAAAGCGCGGGAAGCGCCATTTTTTTTCCAGGATGCCTAAGGCTGGCAATATTGATGCTTTTGATAACGATATAGAGGATTGGACCACATATGTGGAAAGAGTGGAGGTATATTGCACCGCAAATGGAATAGAAAATGATAAAAAAGCGTCAGTACTTCTAAATCTAATGGGCGCAAAGACATACGGGCTGTTATGAAACTTAATCACTCCAGCCAAACCAAAGGACAAGAATTTTAAGGAAATTGTTGATACCCTACAGGAGCACTTAAACCCAACACCGCTGCTGATAGCGGAACGATTCAAATTCTTCAAGAGGAATCAACACAAGAATGAAAGTAACGCTGATTACCTCACCAAATTAAGAAAGCTATCAAAGCACTGCCAATTCGGGGCAGGACTAGCAGATTATCTTCGAGACAAATTCGTCTGCGGTCTCCTAAGTGAAGGAACACAGAAAAGGCTGCTTTCTGAGAAAGATTTGACACTGGACAAGGCTTTCAGTATGGCTGTATGATACAAAGCAGCCGCAAGAGGAGCTTCAGAGATACAACAAAAGACAGAGGACTTCGGCACCCATGAAATGACACAGGTTTCGAGAGATGTTATCGCTGCGGCAGTTCCACCCATGACCAGAGGGACTGCTGGTTCAAGGACAAAGCATGCAGGCAATGCGGAAAGATTGGACACATTGCATGGGTATGCCGATCTGGACAAAAAAAATCCACGGACAGGAAAAAAAAAATCAATAAAGAAAAGTACAGAAGGTACAAATGAGTCCCCTTGGAATGAGTGACCATAACATGGTTGAATTCCATATTCAATTAGAGGGTGAGAAGGTTGGATCTCAAACAAGCGTGCTCAGCTTGAATAAAGGAGACTATGAAGGTATGAGAGCGGAATTGAGTAGAGTGGATTGGGAAAATAGATTAAAGGGTAAGACGATACATGATCAGTGGTGTACATTTAAGGAGTTATTTTACAACTTCCAAAAAATATATATTCCACTGAGAAGAAAAGGGTGTAAAAGAAAAGACAGCCATCCGTGGCTAAGTAAAGAAATTAAGGGTAGTATTCGACTAAAAACAAGGGCATATAAGGTAGCCAAATCTAGCGGGAGGATAGAGGATTGGGAAAACTTTAAAAGACAGCAAAAAATAACTAAAAGATTGATTAAGAAAGGGAAGATAGATTATGAAAGTAAATTAGCAAAAAATATAAAAACAGATAGTAAGAGTTTTTATAGTTATATCAAAAGAAAAAGGGTGGCTAAAGTAAATGTTGGTCCCTTAGAAGATGAGACCGGGAAATTAATGGTGGGAAATATGGGGATGGCAAAAACACTGAATGAATATTTTGTATCAGTCTTTACAGTAGAAGACACTAAGAATATCCCAACACTGGACAAACAGGGGGCAAAAGGGGGGGAGGAGCTAAACATGATCAAAATCACTAAGGAAGTGGTACTCGGTAAAATAATGGGACTCCAGGCGGATAAATCACCTGGACCTGATGGCTTACATCCTAGGGTCTTGAGGGAAGTGGCGGTAGGGATTGTGGATGCATTGGTAATAATTTTCCAAAACTCCCTGGACTCGGCAAAGGTCCCGGCAGACTGGAAAACTGCTAATGTAACACCCTTACTTAAAAAGGGCAGTAGGCAGAAGGCTGGAAACTATAGACCAGTTAGACTAACATCTGTGGTAGGTAAAATTTTGGAGTCCATTATTAAGGAGACAGTAACAGGACATTTGGATAATCATAATTTAATAGGACAAAGTCAGCATGGTTTTATGAAGGGGAAGTCATGTTTGACAAATTTGCTGGAGTTCTTTGAGGAAGTAACATATAGGGTGGATAAAGGGGAACCAGTGGACGTAGTGTATTTAGACTTCCAAAAGGCATTTGACAAGGTGCCACACAAAAGATTATTGCTTAAGATAAAAAATCACGGGATTGGGGGTAATATTCTGGCATGGATAGAGGATTGGCTATCTAACAGAAGGCAGAGAGTTGGGATAAATGGTTCATTCTCAGACTGGCAATCAGTAACTAGTGGTGTTCCGCAGGGGTCAGTGCTGGGTCCCCAACTCTTTACAATCTATATTAACGATTTGGAGGAGGGGACCGAGTGTAACATATCAAAGTTTGCAGATGATACTAAGATGGGAGGGAAAGTAGTGAGTGAGGAGGACATAAAAAACCTGCAAGGGGACATAGACAGGCTAAGTAAGTGGGCATAGATTTGGCAGATGGAATACAATACTGGAAAGTGTGAGGTTATGCACTTTGGCAGGAAAAATCGTAGAGCAAGTTATTATCTTAATGGCAAGAAACTGGAAAGTACTGAAGTACAAAGGGATCTGGGGGTCCTGGTACACAAAACTCAAAAGGTTAGTATGCAGGTGCAGCAAGTGATTAAGAAGGCCAATGGAATGTTGGCTTTCATTGCTAGGGGGATAGAATATAAAAATAGGGAGGTATTGCTTCAGTTGTACAAGGTATTGGTGAGACCGCACCTGGAATACTGCGTACAGTTTTGGTGTCCATACTTAAGAAAGGACATACTTGCTCTTGAGTCAGTACAAAGAAGGTTCACTCGGTTAATCCCGGGGATGAGGGGATGGACATATGAGGAGAGGTTGAGTAGATTGGGACTCTACTCATTGGAGTTCAGAAGAATGAGAGGCGATCTTATTGAAACATATAAGATTGTGAAAGGGTTGGATCGGGTGGATGCGGGGAGGATGTTCCCGATGATGGTTGAAACTAGAACTAGGGGGCATAGTCTTAGAATAAGGGGCTGCTCTTTCAAAACTGAGATGAGGAGGAACTACTTCACTCAGAGGGTGGTAGGTCCATGGAATATGCTGCCCCAAAAAGCTGTAGAAGCTACATCATTACATAAATTTAAAACAGAAATAGACAGTTTCCTAGAAGTAAAGGGAATTAAGGGTTACGGGGAGCGGGCAGGAATTTGGACATGAGACTAGGTTCGGATCGGTCATGGCCCTGTGGGTAGCGGAGCGGGCCCAGGGGCTGTGTAGCCTGATCCTGCTCCTATTTCGTGTGTCTAATTCTGTTAGATTCAGGAGATGGTTCTATGATAGTGGATTGGCGGTTAGGATCAGATCAGCCATGATCTTATTGAATGGCGGAGCAGGCTCGAGGGGCCGATTGGCCTACTCCTGCTCCTATTTCTTATGTTCTTATGTTCTTATGACGGACAGTGGCTCCGAAGACCAGAAGAGCGATAGCGACTCCGAAAACAAGAGACTAAGCTGTCTCAAATTACATAATGTAATTGCCAAAGAAGATTACCAGACCATTTGGGTTACCCTCACGATAGCAGGGTCCCCAGTTAAAATGGAGCTAGATACAGGATCGGCTCTGACCGTCATAAATCGACGGTATTACGAGCGGCTATTTCCGCATATACCTTTTCAAGATAATGGATGTGTGTTTTAAACATATACGGGGCAGAAAGTATACCCCATAGGAAAAATAAGGGTGCCTGTTGTATACAACGGCAAGGAAATACAGAAGTTGTATTTATACGTTCTACAAGATGGTGGTCCACCGCTGTTGGGACGTGAATGGATCAGGAAAATACGTTTAGACTGGCACTCCATTCAGGCACTGACAGTGACCAGTAAGGAAAAAAATGATGAAGACGTCATACCTGAACGATTAAAAGACATCTTGGCCAACGCCAAGGAAGTGTTTCAAGAGAAACTAGGAACCTTGAAAGGCATCACCGCCTCAATAAAAGTGGAAGATGCGGCAATTCCCAAGTTTTTTAAGGCAAGGCTGGTGCCATACGCAATTCGTCCAGCAGTCGAGGCAGAGCTGGAGAATTTGGAAAAGGCAGGCGTATTATCCAAAATAGATTGGAGCGAGTGGGCAACACCCATTGTCTCGGTCATGAAGAAAACGTTGAATAATGATAAATCTGAAGAACAGAGAAAAATTCGCATCTGTGGAGACTTCAAGGTGACTGTAAACCCGGTCCTTCACACGGTACAGTATCCTCTTCCGAGGATAGAAGATATTTTCGCCTCACTATCCGGAGGGAAACGTTTCACCAAAATTGACTTGGCACAGGCATATCTACAGATGGAGGTTGAAGAGGCCTCTAAAAAGTATCTCACGATAAATACATACAAAGGCCTGTACCAGTACAATCGACTGGTTTTCGGAGTAGCATCCGCTCCAGCTATCTGGCAAAGAGCTATGGAGCAAGTTCTGCAAGGGATCCCGGGGACTCAATGCTACCTAGACGACATCCTTGTAACAGGAGAAAACGACAACGAGCACCTTGCCAATTTGGAGCAGGTGCTCACTAGGCTGAGAGAACGGGGCCTACGAGCAAATCGCCCCAAGTGCGAATTTTTCCAGAATCAAATATCATATTGTGGCCACATAATTAATAATGAAGGGTTGCATAAGTCATCTGAAAAAATTGAAGCGGTCATAAAAGCCCCAGCACCTGAAAATGTTTCACAATTAAGGTCGTTCCTGGGATTAATAAATTACTATCATAAATTTTTACCGAACTTATCAACTCTTCTGCACCCTCTTAATGAACTGCTACAAACAGGAGTGATTTGGAAATGGAGCGAAGACTGTAAACGTGCCTTCCATAAATGCAAAGACTTAATCACGTCCACAGAAGTTTTGGCTCATTACAACCCATCACTGCCAATCAGACTGGCGTGCGATGCATCCCCTAACGGCGTAGGAGCGGTATTATCGCATAGATTCCCTGATGGCTCGGAACGGCCGATAGCTTTTGCGTCACGCTCATTAAACTCAGCTGAGCGTAACTATGCCCAAATCGACAGGGAAGCACTCAGCCTGGTATGGGGAGTGAAGAAATTCAACCATTACCTACACGGACAAAAATTTACCTTGTTGACTGACCATCAACCCCTCATCTCCATATTCAACCCTAAAAAGGGTGTACCCATTATGACAGCGCAAAGGCTAACATAGAAACATAGAAACATAGAGCAGGAGTAGGCCATTCGGCCCTTCGAGCCTGCTCCGCCATTCAACGAGATCATGGCTGGTCATCCAAACCCTAGCACCCGGTCCCTACACCGACAGCCACCCCACCCAAGCCCCATCCCCGTAACCCCACATATTTAATCCCCCCTAACACTAAGGGCCAATTTTTATCATGGCCAATCAACCTAACCCGCACATCTTTGGACTGTGGGAGGAAACCGGAGCACCCGGAGGAAACCCACGCAAACACGGGGAGAATGTACAAACTCCACACAGACAGTCACCCGAAGCCGGATTTGAACCCGGGTCCCTGGCGCTGTGAGGCAACAGTGCTAACCACTATGCCACCGTGCTGCAGAGGTGGTCCCTTTTTCTAGGGGCACACCAATATAACATAGAATACAAAGGATCTAAACAGCATGGGAATGCTGACGGTTTATCGCGCCTACCGTTGCCAACGGTAGAAGAGGCACCTACCGTTGACCCAGTGGAGATTTTCCACTCTACCATAGTCGAATGTCTACCAGTAACAAATTCTGCCATTGAAAGGGAAACTAGAAATGACCCGACTCTCTCACGAGTCTACGATTTAACAGTGAAGGGATGGCCAGCACATGGCGAACCACTGTTGCCAGCATTCTCGCAAAGAAGAGAACAGCTGTCAGTGTGCCGAGGAACCTTGATGTGTGGATCCAGAGTGGTGATTCCACCCAAACTCCAGGATAAAGTTCTAAAGGAGCTTCACGAGGGGCATCTGGGTGGAGTGAAAATGAAGAACCTAGCCAGGGCGTTTGTATGGTGGCCAGGTATCGATGGAGACATCGAAGAAATGACCAAGAGCTGTCTAGGATGCCAGAAGGTCCAAAACGCTCCACCACAAGCCCCTCTACATCCATGGGAGTGGCCTCCTCTCCATGGCAAAGGGTACACATCGACTTTGCTGGTCCATTTATGGACTCAATGTTCTTAATCGCGGTTGATGCACACTCCAAGCGGCCGGAGGTAATAAAGATGTCCTCCACCACCACGGAAAAAACCATCACAGTATTAAGGACCATATTTGCCAGGAATGGGCTGCCTGAACAGACCTGTTCTGATAATGGACCGCAATTTGTGTCCGAAGAATTCAGGAAGTTCTTAAAAAACAATGGGGTTAAGCACTACACGTCCGCCCCATACCATCCCGCCACCAATGGATTGGCTGAAAGGTTTGTCCAGACCTTCAAGAAGGTCATAAAGGCCATGGGTAATGAAGACATAAAACTTCAGCATAAGGTGGATAACTTCTTGTTTGCATACAGGAATGCAACACATATGGTTACAAACCAAACTCCCGCCATGATGTTCTTCAATAGAAGCCTAAGATGCCGGCTGGATTTGATCAAGCCAAACATCAGAAGGGACGTGGAGAACCGGCAATTTCAAGGCATGAATGAAAGGCCAACTAGAACCTTCCAGATAGGTCAACAAGTTTTGGCCTGGGACTACCGTACCGAGAAATGGCAGCCTGGAACTATCTGCACATGACTAGGACCGTTGATGTATACCGTGGACATTGGTGAAAGCATAATAAGGCGCCATGCTGACCAAATCATAGAGTCATCCGAAAAGGGACAACCTACACCACAACTCTATACGCCTAATGATGAAGTAGAGATACCCATAATATCTACCTCCGATCCGGCGATACTGGAACCCGATGAACCCGACACTGGCATTCAAGCCGAATCAGCCTTGCCAAAAGAACCTACTACACCACCAGAAACTACTACACCACCGAGGCGTTATCCGGACCGAGTCAGGAAGCCTCCAAAGAGACTGACTTATAATTGATTAACTGCAGCAATGTGTAGATTATTGTTCTTGTAACATGTAATTAATGATTACTTAAAATATTATGTACTGGTTGGCTAAAAGGGGAGGAATTGTAGTGTATGTGCCTTTAAGAGCCCCCTGTGTACTGTAATGCCGGTAATGGCCACTCGGGCTATATAAGCCTGTATATTGTGTTGTATCAGTTAGTTCACCTCCAGACTTTGGTCAGTAAACACCTGTGAAACCAACTCCTGCCTTCAGTGTCTCTATTAACACACGGACACAACAGCGTCGGCCGCCAGCCCAGTTCGGCCGTCCGCTCCCTCGACAGTTGCAACGGCCAGCCACAGTGCCGGGTGCCTCTCCCGCTCCCGCGACTTCAGCCGCAACGGCCAGCCTCAGTGCCGGGTGCCTCTCGCGCTCGCGGCTTCAGCCGCAACGGCCAGCCTCAGTGCCGGGTAGACGCGTCGACGTATCGGCGCGGGTGACGTGACTGCCCCAAGTGCGGGCGAACGCGTTGACATCACGACGCGGTCACATGACGCCCGAAGCGCGGGAAAACACAGCCGAGCATGATGACGTCATCACACTCTCCACAGGACTGCGGACTCAGTCCTCGTGGCGTCCCCGCTGGGGAAAGACCTACTTCACAGTGCTCCTGCATCCAGCCGCCTTACCTGCTGTATTTCGCCTGTTCATGTAAATAAACAACTTCTAGATTGTTCTCCTGAAGTTGAACTCGATATTTAGTCGGCATTTGTCCAATATCTGCTGAGGTCAACCCGAATTCCTACACTTCCTTACCATTGTGTTAATCTCCTCTTTAACCAGCAATGCTACCCACCTCCTTTTCCTTTTTGCCTGCCTTCCTGAATATTGAATACCCCTGGATGTTGAATTCCCAGCCTTGGTCACCCTGGAGCCATTCCAATTGCTTCATATCCATTTACATCTATTTGCGCAGCTAATTCATCCACCTTATTACGAATGCTCCTCGCATTAAGACACAAAGGGGGAAAAATTCGATATTGCCCCATATGGGGCACCATTATTGGCAGAGTGCAAAATTTAGCGCCTGGCGCTAATTATCGCCTCCGACAGCAAACTTGGCTTTTATCGTCCCTGGAGGTGATTTGAGCGCTAAATCAGGTGCTACACACCTCTCTTAAGGTGCTAAGGCCAAGGAACGAGGCGCTACCTCAGAGGGCGGGTGCAGCACAGGTGCTGTCAGTTAGCAACTGAACACAGACACACTGCCGCCGGTCAGTTCTTAAAGGGGAGGGTCGATCTTGCTCTGCAGCCACACCCTGCTCATTGGAGCCTTGAATCTCGGCCTGGGCAGACCTGTGGCTAAATCTTGCAGCCAAGGACTATGGCGAAGGCCAGGGAGCGCGCACAGTGCTTCTGCGAGCGGGCCTTGGAGGCTCTGGTTGGCGCGGTGGAGCGCAGAAGATCTATTCTGTACCCAGAGAGTGGCAGGAGGCCTTTGCCACGCGAGTACAGAAGAGTGTGGAGGGAGGTGGCTCAGAGAGTCTCCTCAAGCAGCATGGTGCCTAGGACGCATATCCAATGTAGGAAAAAGTTCAACGACCTCACTCGGGTCGTCAGGGTGAGTGCCTTTTTTTCAAAACCTCTCCATCCCTCCATCTCAACCTCACTTTATGGCCAGAGGGTCTTAAAAGCCCCAATGCCCAACACTCATCCAACAGCTATGGCCCTTTCATCAAACACACACGCACATTCCACACTTTGCATACAGTAAGGGCTATTCAACTATGGCAGGCATTTCAGGCAAGACCATGGCTGCATACAGTAAGGGCTATTCAACTATGGGAGGCATTTCAGGCAAGACCATGGCTGCATACAGTAAGGGCTATTCAACTATGGGAGGCATTTCAGGCAAGACCATGGCTGTATATTTACTCAGACGCCATCCTTTTTCTTGCAGGCCAAGCTGTCTCATAATAGGAGACAGCAGCAACGGACCGGTGGAGGGTGGCCTCAGCTGTAACCCCTCAGCGATCTTGAGGAGCACGTCCATAGGATTGTGGCAAGCTGGGTGATTGGTCCCGTCGCCACTGGATACGCCGACCCCGTTTCGGACAGCAATGGTAAGGGCATCACCTTTTTGTCCTCTCTCCTTCCACTTGTTCCTCACAACACCAGCCTTTGACACTTTCAATCCAAATCACTAAATCGCTGCACTCATTCTTCCCTTGCTGCCACGCTGTCCTCACGCTAAAGACACTCTTGTACCTCCCTGCTTTCAGATGGTGATTCACCAGGTGAGGAGACGGGCCCTCAAGCTGCCAGTGGGAGTGAAGCTGAAGGCGAGGAGGAAGAGGAAGCCGGAGCATCAGAGCCACCCTCTCCCGAGGCAGCCCATGCCCACACTGGGAACACGCCTTCCCTGGAGGGGAGCAGGGGGGAATAGTCTGATGAGGGTGAAGCTCCAGGACCCAGTGGGCTGCAGCAACGCGATGTGGCTAGGGAAGCTCGGGGGCCTTCTCCCCGGAAGGAGAGTATGCCATCGAGTCCTGCTGCACTGGACGCAGAGGAGGAGCGGGTCCTCGCTGAAATGAGTGCCCAGGCGGAGCGCAGGCACACTGAGCTCATGGCTGCAGTGGCAAGGGTGCCCGAATCCATTGAATTACTGGCAAGGTGTGTGGAGCACTTCGGTGTAGCACAGGCGGCTGCCACGCAAATGCTTAGTGCTGCAATGTAGTAAGTGGCTGGTCTCATGCAGACGCAGATTGAGGCTGTGATGAAATATATGCCTTCATCAGCCCCTGTGTTTCACCTGCATTGTATTGTGTGTACCGCCCCCTTTTTTCCTATTGTGTGTATTGGCTCCGCCCCTGTCTTTTGTCATATAAAGGTCTCAAGAGCTGTATGAGTCATTTCTGCCAGACGAATCCGATGTGGAAAGACATGCAATGTTCTTAGTGATTAAAAGCCTTCAGTTGAATCCTTTAATTCCTTGTCTTTGAGTTATTGATGGCACATCAATTTTAATCACTAAAACACCAAGATAGATCGACTCCTGAAACCAAAACGCTTGGATCTGGATCCCTATGCCTCAGACGCAGCCACACAGTTCGGACACTGGTTCCAATGCTTCGAATTTTTCATCGAAAGCTCAGCCACCGCCATCGCAGCCGCGACCGCCACCGGAGACGTGAAACTGGGAATCCTGCGAAACTGGGTGAGTCATCGGGTCTCCCCTCTCATCTGAGATGCCACCAGCTACGGGGGTGCCTGCACCATTCTGAAGGCCCACTACGTGCGGCCAATAAACGAAGTGTACGCCAGGCATCTTCTGACTACTCGCACTGTACACGCGAGCACTGACTGCTGCCACCCTAGCTGGATCGGGCACATTTCCCCGGGGCTCTCACCGCGCCACTGCAGGCCAGCAATCTGTGCACCATCAGATTGCTCCGGATGCTGAAGTGCTGCCCCGTGGGAGTGCCAGTGTGTCGGTCGAGCAGGGAGTTGCTGTCCTCTCTCAAAATGACAGCATTCCTGCTGCCACCACTGGCACTTCTCCACTGCAGTTACCACCACCTGTAGGACAGACTGCTGCTGCCCATGCAGAGTTGGTGCAGTCAGCAGCCAGGCCCTCCAGGCCCAGAGCTGGTCCAGGCCATCCTTCAAGAGCATCTGCAGCCTCAGGTTGTGACAATCAGCAGCCTTCCCCCAGCCTTGCTCCAGCCATTGGGGTCCCATTACGGAGGAGCTGCAGGGTGGGAAGGGGGGAATTTCGCAAGGGAAGGAGATCACCCTCGAAGGGCAAAAAGTAGGAGGTGTGACAAAATGTTTTTCGTTGTTTTATTAAAGGCTGAGGTTCGTGGTCAAATTTTTGTAACTGTTTTGGACATTATCTCCAGGTTGTGAGAGCCAGTTATGTTAATGACTGTTTTTTTTTGTGTTTCTTTCTATTAGTTTTTCATGCGGAAATGAGACACACAGAGTTTGTCAAATAAATAAGTGTCTGTATTCAAAATGTACATGTTTGGTCTTTGCAATCATTGTTGCCTTGGCCGGCTTAGGGGTTGCGGGATGGTTTCATTCAGGTTGTTTGAATGGCAGAAGCCATTTCCTCAGAGGGGGCCTAGAAGCGACTTGCTATGAGCCTTTGACGGACGTCCCTTCCACTTTGTACATTGTGTGCCTCCCTCCCGCCTTGGTGCTGCTGATGATCATCCTCCTCATCTTCCTCCTCCTCTTCCTCCTCCTCCTCTGCTGGTGCTCCAATGCCTGGTGGCATTGGCTGGGTCCTGAGGATTGCAAGGTTATGCAGCATGCTGCACACAACAATGAAGTGGGAGACTCGCTCAGGTGAGTATTGAAGGGCTCCTCCAGAATGGTCCAGACAGCGGAACCGTTGCTTGAGCACGCTGATTGTGTGCTCAACGATGTTCCTGGTAGCTTGATGGCTCTCGTTGTATCGCAGCTCAGCAGGGGTGCTGGGCGTATGGAGCGGTGTCATCAGCCAGGTGCACAGGGGATATCCCTTGTCCCCGAGAAGCCAACCTCCTGGGTGATGCAGTGCCTGGAAAAGGTCTGCCACAGAAGTCTGGCGCAGGATGAAGGCATCGTGGCTGCTGCCAGGAAAGTGGGTATTGATAGCGAGTATCAGCTGTCTGTGGTCACAGACCAACTGAACGTTTAAGGAATGGAAGCCCTTTCGGTTGCGAACATCCTCGGCATTCTCATGCGGCGCACGCAAAGCCACATGTGTGCAGTCAATGGCGCCCTGCACCATGGGGAAGCTCGCTATCATCGCAAAGCCCATTGCGCGTTCTTGCTGCTTGTCTGGGGTGATGGGGAAAGAGATGTACTCTCGTCTCCTTTTAAAGAGGGCATTTGTGACCTGACGGATGCAGCAATGCACCGCAAACTGGGAGATATTGGCGATGTCCCCAGTAGCTGATTGAAATGAGCCGGTGGCATAAAAGTTGAGAGCCACTGTTATCTTCACTGCCACCGACAGAGACATCCTGCTCCTCAGTTGAGGCTGCAGATCTGGCTGAAGCAGGTGGCAGAGCTCAGTGACCACCTCCTTGCTGAAGCGCAGCCTTCGCAAACACTGCTCCTCAGACATATTAATGTAGGAGAACTGTTGGCGAAAAACCCTGGGAGGGTAAGGTCTCCTGTACAGAGGCCTGTTGGCTCTCCTCTGTCTGGCCATGATTGCCACTCTCTCTCTGCATCTCTGTGCCCTTCGAATGTGATGGAGAAGGACGACGTTCCCATCCATTGCAGCCCCCATAGTATCTAGGCAATCAAAGTTATGAAGGTCAAAAAGCAAAGTACCTGCAAAGTTATGGTCAGAAGCCAAAACTACCTCAGACAGCGTTGATTCAATGTAGAAGTCTCTCTTTCTCTCTCTCAAAATCTCTCTCTCTGTCTCAGAACAAGTGGTGCAAAAATGTCTACCACACAAAAGCCAGGAAGAGGCCCCCTTTAAATAGTGCCCCCCCCGCCAGCCCCACAGTGACTGGGAAGCGTTCCAGTCAACCTGTTGTTGGTTGTGCCAGGTGGAAAGGAGGGGGGCGCCACTCAATTTCCGTTCTGGGGCGTCACAAGGGCGCTGCACTCTCGAATGACATCAAGATCTGTGTGCGCAGGAGATCGGGCGGTATTGTTTAGCGCCACCGCAAAATGTCCGGTCAATTTCGCGAGAGGCGCAGATATCGCCACGCCCGGGCGCTAGTTGCTTTGCGCCCCACTTGGCGCCCTCTTAAGGTGCTAATGGGAGGCACAACCAACTGAATTTTTCTCCCAAAGCCTTCAGGCTTGTTTTTTTAACACTCTTAGTCCTTTTAGAATTATTATTTACTGTAGCCCTGTTTGATTTACACCCTTGATTTCTCTGCCTTCCACTTTTGCTTTTCTCCTTCCTGTCTTTTGTTTCTATCCTTGCTTCCCTTTCCTCTGTCGCCCTGCACAGGTTCCCAACCCCCTGCCATTTTAGTTTAAACCCTCCCCAACAGCACTAGCAAACACTCCCCCTAGGACATCGGTCCCGGTCCTGCCCAGGTGCAAACCGTCCAGTTTCTACCGATCCCACCTCTCCAGAACCGGTTCCAATGTCCCAGGAATTTGAATCCCTCCCCCTTGCACCATTCCTCTATCCACGTATTCATCTGAAATATCCTTCTATTTCTACTCTGAGTAGCACGTGACATGAGAAGCAAGAGGAAAAAATCAATTGGTCCTTTACGTTTATGCTTCTTCACTGGATGCTTAGTTAAATCATCGCTGCAGGAGCTACTCAGGTCAGTGTGCTAGACCCAGTCATCTTTAGCTGCTTAATCAATGACCTTCCCTCCAGCATAAGTCAGAAGTGGAGTTGTTTATTGATGATTACTCAGTGTACAGTTGCATTCACAATTCCTCAGATAATGAAGCAGTTTGTGCCCACATACAGCAAAACCTGGACAACATCCAGGCTTGGGCTGGTAAGTGGCAAGTAACATTTACACCACATATGTGCCAGGCAATGACCATCTCCAACAAGAGAGAGAGTCTAACCACCTCCTTATAAAATTCAATGGCATTACCATTGTCAAATTCCCCCACCATCAACATCCTGGGGGTCACCATTGACCAGAAATATAACTGAACCAGCCACAGAAATACTGTGGCTGTTAAGTCCGTGAATGATTGAGACACGGACTAGCAGGAGAGAAACAAACAGAACTTTACTGGTGGAAGGCATAAACGAATCTAACACAACAGAGGCTCTCTAGCGCCTTTTATACAGGAGTGGTCACTGCCGGTACTGCAGTCTGAGACCAGTTATTCTCTTAAAGGTACATACACAACAATTCCTCCCCTTTTAGATAAACAGTACATAACATTCATTTAACAACTAATGATAACGAATTACAATCACAATTACTGTTGCTAGATACATTGGTTAAGTTTAAGCAATTATAAGTTCAGTCTTTGAGGAGACTTCCTGATTCTGTCTGGATAACGCCTCTTTGGGGTATCAGGTTCTTCTGGCAATGTTGAGTCGGAATCAATGTCATTGTTTGGTTCATCTGCTTCCAATATTACCGGGTCTGCGGTAGCTGCAATTGGAACGTCGATTTCCTTACCAGGTGTATCAGATCGTGGTGTGGAGTTGACGTTTTCCAGTGACTCTAGAATCTGGTCAGCATGTTGTCTTACAATGCTCTCCCCAACGTCCACGGTATACATGAGAGGTCCTTGTCGTGTACAAATCGTTCCTGGCTGCCATTTCTCAGTGCGGTAGTCCCGGGTCAAAACTGGTTGACCTATCTTAAAACTCCTGGTCGGCCTTTCATTCATATTCTGAAACTGCCTGTTCTCCACATCTCTTCGGACGTTTGGCTTAACCAAATCCAAGCGGCATCGTAGTCTTCGATTGAAGAACATCATGGCTGGAGTTTGGTTGGTAACCGCATGTGTCGCATTCCGGTAGGCAAACAAGAAGTTGTCCACCTTGTGTTGTAGGGGTATATCTTCATTACACATTGCCTTGATAGCCTTCTTGAATGTTTGGACAAACCTCTCGGCCAATCCATTAGTGGCTGGATGATATGGGGCAGATGTGTAATGCTTAACACCATTGTTCTTTAAGAACCTCCGGAACTCTTCAGACACAAACTGTGGTCCATTGTCAGAGCAAATCTGTTCAGGCAGCCCATTCCTGGCGAATATGGTTCGTAAAACTGTGATAGTTTTTTCCGTGGTGGCTAAGGACATTTTTATTACCTCTGGCCACTTTGAATGTGCATCCACCGCAATTAAAAACATCAAGTCCATGAAAGGACCAGCAAAATCAATGTGCACCCTTTGCCATGGAGATGACGGCCACTCCCATGGATGCAGAGGAGCTTGTGGTGGGGCGTTTTGGACCTTCTGGCATCCTGCACAGCTCTTGGTCATCTCTTCGATTTCTCTATCGATTCCCGGCCACCACACAAACGCTCTGGCTAAGCTCTTCATTTTTACCCCACCCAGATGACCCTCATGAAGCTCATTGAGCACTCTCTCCGTCAACTTAGGCGGAATTACTACTCTGGATCCACACATCAAGGTTCCTCTGCACACTGACAGCTGTTCTCTTCTCGGCGAGAATGCTGGCAGCAGTGGTTCGCCATGTGCTGGCCATCCCTTCACCGTTAAATCATAGACCCGTGATAGTGTCGGGTCATTCCGTGTTTGCTTTTCTATGTTTGCATTCGTCACAGGGAGACATTCGACTATGGTCGAGTGGAATAACTCCATTGGATCCACTGCAAGGTCTTCTTCTTCCACCGTCGGCAACGGTAGACGTGACAATCCATCAGCATTTCCATGCTGTTTAGTTCCTTTGTACTCGATGTCATATTGGTGTGCCCCTAGGAAAAGGGACCATCTCTGCAGCCGTTGTGCTGTCATTATCGGTACGCCCTTCTGAGGGTTGAAAATGGAGACAAGAGGTTGATGATCGGTTAGTAGAGTAAATTTTTGACCGTGCAGATAGTGATTGAACTTCTTCACCCCCCACACTAGGCTGAGGGCCTCTCTGTCAATCTGGGCGTAGTTACGCTCGGCAGAAGTTAACGAGCGTGACGCAAAAGCTATCGGCCTCTCCGAACCATCAAGGAATTTATGTGACAGTACCGCCCCAATGCCGTAGGGAGACGCATCACACGCCAGCCTGATTGGCAGTGCTGGGTTGTAGTGAGCCAAAACTTCCTTTGAAGTGATTAAGTCCTTACTCTTCTGAAAAGCACGCTTACAATCATCGCTCCATTTCCATGCTACCCCCGTTCGTAGCAGGGCGTTCAGTGGGTGCAGTATTGTCGACAAATTCGGCAAAAACTTATGATAGTAATTCACCAACCCGAGGAATGACCTCAGCTGCGACACATTTTCAGGCGCTGGGGCCTTAACAACCGCTTCAATTTTGTCAGGGGACTTATGTAACCCCTCTTCATCAATCACGTGGCCACAATACGATATCTGTTTCTTAAAAAATCCGCACTTGGGGCGGTTGGCTCGCAGCCCATGTTCCCGTAGTCTAGTGAGCACCTGTTCTAGGTTGTTAAGGTGTTCACTGTCATCTTCACCTGTTACAAGGATGTCGTCCAAGTAACACTGAGTCCCCGGAATCCCTTGCAGGACTTGTTCCATCGCTCTTTGCCATATCGCCGGAGCCGATGCTACTCCGAATACCAATCGATGATGCTGGTAAAGACCTTTGTGAGTGTTTATCGTGAGATACTTCCTAGAGGACTCTTCAACCCCCATCTGCAAATATGCTTGTGCTAGGTCAATTTTTGTAAAACGCTTCCCTCTAGACAGCGAGGCGAAGATGTCGTCTATCCTTGGAAGAGGATATTGTACTGTGCGAAGGACAGGGTTCACCGTCACCTTGAAATCCCCACAGATGCGAATCTTCCTTGGCTCTCCGGACTTATTGGTTAACGTTTTCTTCATGACAGGAACGATGGGTGTCGCCCACTCGCTCCAGTCGACCTTAGACAACACGCCCGCCTTCTCCAGATTCTCCAGCTCTGCCTCGACGGCTGGGCGAATTGCATATGGTACCGGTCTCGCTTTGAAAAACTTCGGAACTGCATTCTCTTCTATTTTTATCGAGGCGGTTACGCCTTTAAGCGTGCCCAGTTCTTGTTGAAATACCTCTTTGGCGTTAGCTAAGATTGTTGACAATCGGCCAGGAGTGACGGCTTCATCTTTTTTACCGTCCACCGTCATTGCATGAATGGAATGCCAATCTAAGTTTATCTTCCTGATCCATTCCCGTCCCAATAACGGTGGTCCACCATTTGGCAGTACGTAGAGATACAATTTCTGTATTTTCTTGCCATTGTATTCGACAGGCACCCTTATTTTTCCTCTGGGGTATACTTTTTGCCCCGTATACATCGTCAAGACGATGGATGTCTCTCTCAAGGGTATGTGTGAAAATAGCCGCTCGTAGTCTCGTTGATTCATGACGGTTAGCGCTGATCCTGTATCCAATTCCATTTTAACTTGGGACCCTGCTATCGTGAGAGTGACCCAAATGGTTCGGTGATCCTCTTTTGCGATTACATTGTGAAGTTTGAGACAGCTTAGTCTTCTGTTTCCGGATTCACTATCGCTCATCTGGTCTTTGGAACTACTGTCCGTCATCTTTTGTACTTTCTTGTACGGTTCCTTAGTAGCCTTTTTGTTGTCGCTGGTCTTCTTCCCAGACCTACAAACTCGTGCAATGTGTCCAATCTTTCCGCATTGTCTGCATATTTTGTCTTTGGACCAGCAGTCCTTCTGGTCATGGTTAGTTCTGCCACAGCGATAACATTTTGCAAATCCCCGTGTCATTTCGTGGGTGCCGTATTCCTGTGGTTTTTGTTGAATTTCTGCAGCTCCCCTGGCTGCTGCTTCATACGATATTGCCACACTGAAAGCCTTATCTAGCGTCAGCTCTTTTTCTGCGAGTAACTTCTTCTGTGTTCCTTCACTCAGGAGTCCACAGACAAATTTGTCCCATAGGGTATCTGCCAGTCCTGCTCCGAACTGGCAGTGCTTTGATAGCTTGCGTAGTTCTGTAAGATACTCAGCATTGCTCTCATCTTTGTGCTGAGTTCTCCTGTGGAATTTAAATCTTTCTGCTATCAACAGCGGTGCAGGGTTTAAGTGCTCCTGTAGAACAGCAACAATTTCGTTAAAACTCTTCGCCTTCGGTTTGGCTGGAGTAATCAGGTCCCGCAATAGGCCGTACGTTCTAGCGCCCATTAAGTTTAACAATACCGATGCCTTTTTCCCCTCCGCTATATAGTTTGCCTCGAAATATACCTCTGCTCTTTCCACATACGTGGTCCAGTCCTCTAATGTATTATCAAAAGCAGTGATACAGCCAGTCTTCGGCATCTTGCAAATCTAAAATGGCGCCTCCCGCGCTTTGCCTTCTTCTCCGATTTAACAAAATGGCGCCTCCCGCGCTTTTCCTTCTTCCCCGCTGTTGTTAGCGCTGCTTTCCACGGTTTCCTGCGCGTTAAATATTAATTCGTTTTCTTTTATTATCTTCCCGTCGTGGAGCGGACCCTCTGGGACGCTTCCCTCCCTCTTCTGAGGTCCGAACGCTGCCCAGCTTTGAAACACTGGCTGCGCCCTGTATGCTCCACTCTCTCTCTCTCTCTCTCCTTGCTTCCCGACTCGCTGCCCGGCCCCGTTGCAGCCCAGGAAGGATCAGAGCACTACCTGCCACCAGCTCGATTAGCTGGGAAACCACAGACCGAGGAACCCAGCCTGGCTCTGGACAGTCTCTCCTGCAAGTTTTGAAATCGATGATTGACGGTCGACGCCCGTTTCTCGAGTTTTAATGGCCTATTTTTTTTTTCTTTCTTTCTTCTGGCTCCGACCTTCAACACATCGTCGGAGCTGCTGCTGAGTTGCAGGTAAGTTCGTTTCTAACTCGTCGCCAGTGTTAAGTCCGTGAATGATTGAGACACGGACTAGCAGGAGAGAAACAAACAGAACTTTACTGGTGAAAGGCATAAACGAATCTAACAAAACAGAGGCTCTCTAGCGCCTTTTATACAGGGGTGGTCACTGCCGGTACTGCAGTCTGAGACCAGTTATTCTCTTAAAGGTACATACACAACAGTGGCTACAAGAGCAGGTCAGAGGCTGGGTATTCTGTGACTCACCTCCTGACTCTCCAAAGCCATTCCACCACCTACAAGGCACAAGTCAGGAGTATGTTGGAATACTTTCCGCTTGCCTGGATGAGTGCAGCTCCAACAACACTCAGGAAGCTTGACACCATCCAGAACAAAGCAGTCTGCCTGATCGGCACCCTATCCACCACCATAAGCATTCACTCCCCCCACCACCGGCACAACATCGGCACACTGGCTGCAGTGTGTACCATCTACAAGATGCACTGCAGCAACTCGCCAAGGCTTCTTCAACAGCACCTCCCAAACCCGCGACCTCTACCACCTAGAAGGACAAGAGCAGCAGGTGCATGGCAACACCACCACTTCCAAGTTCCTGCTCCAAGTCACACACCATCCTGACTTAAGATCATAAGAAATCGGAGCTGGAGTAGGCCATATGGCCTATTGAGCCTCCATTCAGTAAGATCATGGCTGAACTTCTACATCAACTCCACTTTCCTGCCCTATCCCCATATTCCTTTATTCCCTTCTTGCCCAAAAATCTATCAATCTCAATCTTGAATATACTCATCAACTGAGCATTCACAACCCTCTGGGGTAGAGAATTCCAATGATTCACAAACCTCTGAGTGATAAAATTTCTCCTCATCTCAGTCCTAAATGGCCGCCCCCTTATCCTGAGACTCTGCCCCCTAGTTCTAGCCTTTCCAATCAGGGGAAACAGCCTCTCAGCATCTACCCTGTCAAGGCCTCTCAGAATCTTATATGTTTCAATGAGATCATCTCTCATTCTTCTAAATTCCAGAGCATATAGGCCCATTCTACTCAATTTCTCCTCATCAATCAACCCTCTCATCCCAGGAATCAAGCTAGTGAACCGTTGTTGCATCCCCTCTAAGGCAAGTATATCCTTCCTTAGTTACGGAGACCAAAACTCTACACAGTAGCCCAGGTCTGGTCTCACCAAATCCATGTACAATTGCAGCAAGACTTCCTTACTCTTTCACTCCAACCCTCTTGCAATAAAGGCTAACCTACTATTTGCCTTCCTAATTGGTTGCTGTACCTGAATGTTAACGTTCTGTGAGTCGTGTACAAGGACCCCCAAATCCCTCTGAACACCAACATTTGCTAATCTCTCACCTTTTAAAAAAAACATTTATTGTGTATTCCTTGCCTTGTTAGCCCTCCCCAAATGCATTTCCTCACACTTCTCTGGATTAAATTCCATTTGCCACTGTTCTGCCCACCTGACCAGTCCATTGATATCTTCCTGCAGTCTACAGCTTTCATCCTCACTATCAACCATATGGCCAATTTTTGTATCATCTGCAAACTTCTTAATCATGCCCTCTACATTGAAGTCTAAATCATTGATTATATATCACAAAAAGCAAGGGACCTAGTACTGAGCCCTGCGGAACCCCACTGGAAACAGCCTTCCAGTCACAAAAACACCCATCAACCATTACCCTTTGCTTCCTGCCACTGAGCCAATTTTGGATCCAACTTGCCACTTTCCCTTGGATCCCATGGGCTTTTACTTTTCTGACTAGTCTGCCATGTGGGACCTTGTCAAAAGCCTTGCTAAAATCCATGTCGACTACATCAAATGCATTACCCTCATTGACCCTCCTTGTTACCTCCTCAAGAAATTCAATCAAGTTAGTCAGACATGACTTTCCTATAACAAATCCATGCTGAATGTCCTTGAGTAATCCGTGCCTTTCTAAATGATGATTAATACTGTCCCTCAGAATTTTTTCCAATAATATGCCCACCACCGAGGTTCGGCTGATTGGCCTGTAATTACTTGGTCTATCCCTTTCTCCCTTTCTAAACAACAGTACATTGTTAGCAGTCTTCCAGTCCTCTGACACCACACCTGTAGCCAGAGAGGATTGGATAATGATGGTCAAAGCCTCTGCTATTTCCTCCTTTGCCTCTCTTAACAACCTGGGATACATTTCATCCGGGCCTGTTGATTTATCCAATTTCAAAGATGCTAAACCCCTTAATATATCCTCTCACCATGTTTATCTTGTTAATATTTCACACTCCTCCTTAACTGCAATGTCTGCATCATCCCTCTCTTTTGTGAAGATAGACGCAAAGTATTCATTAAGAACCATACCCACTGTCTTGTTTTGCACACTTTGTACAAAAATAATAAATTGCAGGACAATGGAGTATTGCAGTTTAAACTCTTTTATGAAGCATCAGGCCTGTGATCTCAATCATACAGCACAGTGGGGACAAGATGGAGTCAGGACCCCTTACAGATACTTGCAGGCCAATGACAACTCAGCATGTGATCACATGTGAATATAATAGGTATTCCTTACAGATGCCTGCGGGCCAATGATAATTCAATATGCAAATATTACATTCCCTTTCTTTTAAAGGAAAATGTTATGCATTACTTTTAAACCTTCCTTCTACATAATGTTCTCGGTAGCATAAACATATAAGTAAACTCAGCATTTAACTAGCACTGAAAACATCTCAACGTTTCAATAACGATGTACAGTTTTTTTTTTAGGGCAGCGATCTGCCTAAACCCTTTGACAGTTCACAAGTCAAGGATAACTCTAGGCTTGACCTCGCGTCCTGACCTTGTGTGGTATGAAACTGAGCATGCTCCTGAATCGGTCAACAAATCAGGTTCAGGTAAGTATGATGTGTTTTGTGTATTGCTCTGTTCATCACACTCTGTTGAACTGATCCTCTCATCGGAATGATGGTGTTGTTCATTGGTGTTCAGGAGGTGCCTGCGATTGCGGCGGTACACCTGTCCTTCTGGGGTGCAGATGTGATACGATCGCTCAGTGTCAGCTGGCTGGATGATGACTGCTGGCTTCCAGTAGTCATGCTCCTGGATTCTGACGGATTCTCCATTGTGCAGCGGCGGCAGTAGTCTAGCTGACCTGTCATAGTATCTCTTTTGGTGTTGCTGTCTCTGTACACATTTTGCATGCACTTGCTTGCAGCTGACGACCTCTGGCTGCAGCTGCTGGTTGGTACTTGGAAGGATTGAATGAAGTCTACGGCTCATCAACAGCTGTGCTGGTGACTTGAAGTTGTCAACCGGAGTGTTGCGGTACTCAAGGAGACTGATGTAGGGGTCTCTTTTGTCCGCTTTGGCTTTGTCCATGTGTGTTTTTGCAATCTGGACAGTTTTTTCAGCAAGGCCATTACTTTGAGGGTAATGTGGGCTTGATGTGACATATGCGAAATCCCATGCCTTGGCAAATGACTCGAACTCTTTAGTTTTGTATTGGGGGCCATTGTCTGAGACTAAAATCTCTACCATGCCATGCCTGGCAAAGGCTGCAGATGTGGTGCTGTGAAGCTTGTCCAGTTCAAAAAATCTGCTGTAGTAATCAAGTCACTATGTAGTCCTCGTTGTTCCATGTGAACAGATCCGTTGCCGCGACCTGCCAGGGCCTGTCTGGGATACGGTGAGGCATCATGGGCTCTTTGACATTTGATGGGCGGCGTTCTAGACAAATGGAACATTTTCCGACAATGTCCTCAATGTGTTTGCACATTCTGGGCCAAAACATAATGTCACGTGCTCTTTGTTTGCATTTTTCCATGCCCATATGTCCAGCATGAATTTTTGTCAACATCTCTTCTCTGAGACTGGTAAGAATGATGATTTTCTCCCCTTTGAAGACAATTCCGTTGATTTGTGACAGTTCGTCTCTGTGGTTCCAGAATTCAGATATGCTCTGAGGGCATTTCCTCCTTTCCTCAGGCCATCCTTCATGTATAACTTTGCTCAGCAGTGTGAGTTGTGCATCTTTCTCTGTTTCTGCTCGGATCTCCTTCAGTTTTGAGTCACTCACAGATAAGCTGTTGTAAACCATGTGCACCTGCACATCCATGCCTTCACTGAGGCTGCCGTCCTGGTAGCTAAGAGACTTTCTGGAGAGCGTGCCTGCGACAGGAATGTCTTTGCCTGGAAGGTGAATGATTGTGAAGTCGTACTTCTGTAGCTGAAGGATCATTCTCTGTAGCCTTGGTGGGGCTGCGGCTAGTGGTTTCCTCATGATTGACGCGAGGGGCTTGTGGTCGGATTCCACAATGACTTGTCGGCCATAGACGTACTGGTGGAAATGCTTACATCCAAACAGAATTGCATATAGCTCTTTCTCGATTTGAGCATAGTTGATTTCACTGTCTGTGAGAGACCTGGAAGCGTAGCCGATGGGCTTTCCTTCTTGCAGTAATACTGCGCCTAGTCCGTACTTTGACGCGTCCACTTGTATCTGAGCTCTTTGTTGGGGTCGAAGTAGGCAAGAACTGGTCCTGGTTCTCTGGTGATTAGGTCTTTCATTTTCTGAAATGCTGTGTCATATTGTTTGTCCCACAGGAACTCATTGGATTGTTTGAGCAACTGACGCATGGGTGCGTTGATTTCGGAGAGGCTCGGGGCAAACTTGGCTAAGTAGTTAACCATGCCTAGTACTGTCACTAGCTTTGCGCGGTTCTTCGGCGGCTCCATCTTCTTGATGGCAGAGATTTTCTCTGGATCCGGCTTAATGCCATCAGTTGAGAGGCGATGCCCGAAATAACTGATCTCGGTGGATCCGATTATGTTTTTCTCGGGGTTGAGCCAGATACCTTTCTCCCGTGATCTTTGTAGTATCGCACGGAGGTTCCTGTCATGTTCCTCTCTGTTCCTGCCATAGATGAGGATGTCGTCTACGATTGCGACTACTCCGTCGAGGCCTTCATAGGTTTCGTCGATCTTCCGCTGGAATTCATCCTGAGCTGAGATAAGACCAAATGGTAAACGCAGAAATCGGTAGCGTCCAAATGGTGTGTTGCACATTGTTAGCTTAGATGACTCTTCCATGAGCTTGATAGTCCAGTATCCTGATTGTGCGTCCATTACACTGAAGTAACGTGCTTCCACTAGCTTGGGTGTGATGTCATCTAGCATTGGTAGAGGGTAGTGAGGGCGTTTGATAGCCTTGTTCAAATCTCTGGGGTCGAGACAGACTCTGAGCTTGCCTGTACGTGGTTTCTCAACCACTACTAACGCGTTGACCCACTCTGTCGGTTCTGTTTCCCGGACGATGATTTCTGTATTCTCCATGCTCTGCAGCTCCTCCTTCAGGCGAGGGGTTCCTTCTCAGTGGGCAAACCACAGGGGTTGCTGCTGGGTCAAGGTGAATAGTGCATTCACCTGGGAATAGTCCGATTCCTTTGAAAACGTCAGCAAACTCCTCCATGACTGTCTGCTTCTCAACTGGTGCTGTCAATGATAGCACTAGCTTGACGAGGTCCATGTCTAAACCTTTAGACCTAGCAGTGGAGGTGCTCGAGTGTCAACAATGTAAAAGTCCAACATCATGTTGCTTTCTTTGTACTTGCATTTCATCACGCATGTGCCTTTTACAATGAGCTGCTCACCCCCATAGCTGGTCAGTCTGCATGAGGTGGGCTGTAGCTCACACTCATCCATCAAGCTGTGATACTCACTCAGAGGAATTACATTAACCTGAGCTCCAGTGTCTAGTTTGAACTTAAGCTCTGTGCCCTGTTTTCCTATCTCAATATCGGCAAAGGCGTGCTCAGTCTCTGAAATCTGTTTTTTCTGTGACACAGAATCAATAAACAGTTCCTCTGCATTTGGCTCTCTATCTGGCATTTGGCTGTCACTCACTGTGTGTACTGTTTTTTCCAAAAACAGTCCTGCAAACTTTAGCAAAGTGGTTCCGTTTATCACATTTAGCACATTGCCTTCCTTTGGCAGGGCATTGCTTCTTTTCCCCGTGCATCTTGTTTCCACAATATCCACAGTTTTTGAAGCGTTTTATGTCTGTGTTGCTCATTTTTAGAACTCTCTCTGTTCTTTCTGTTCTGAAACACGCTCTCTGGGCAGTGTTCTTTGGTGTGTATCTATTAACTGTGTGCACTGTCTGTTCACTCGAGCTGCTCGTGGCGCCGGTTATGGTTTTCAACTGTGCTTGGGCTATCTCGTGCGATCTAGCTATATCCATAGCTTTGTCCAGCGTTAGCCCGGACCCAACATGCAAAAGTTTCTCTCTCACTTTAGCTGAATGTATTCCAAACACGATGCGGTCTCTGACCATCTCATCTTTATCTGCATATGCACAGTCAATTACCGGCAGTTTTAACTCAGTCATGAACTGTTCAAACGACTCCCTAGCTCCTTGTACTTTTTCCTGAAACTTGTACCTAGCGAATATCGTATTTGTCTTGGACATCACATATGCTTCAAAACGGTCAAAATAACTTTTCAGTACCTTTGCTTCATCCGCGGTGAGAGATCATGTGTTAAAAATGTCTCTCCCTTTTTCTCTGATCCACTGGGGTAGGTAGCTGCATCTTTCTTCCTCCCCTTTGCTTTTCAACAGACCTGAGAACATTAACTCCACGTGTTGCTTGAACTTGCTCCATTCTCTATGTAAGTTCAAAGATTCCCAATTCATTCGAGGCAAGGGAGCTCCAACGATGTCCATTTCAAATCCCTGTTCTGATACCATGGCTTGTTTTGCACACTTTGTACAAAAATAATAAATTGCAGGCCAACAGAGTATTAGAGTTTAAACTCTTTTATGAAGCATCAGGTCTGTGGTCTCAATCATACAGCACAGTGGGGACAAGATGGAGTCAGGACCCCTTACAGATGCTTGCAGGCCAATGACAACTCAGCATATGATCACATGTGAATATAATAGGTATTCCTTACAGATGCCTGCGGGCCAATGATAATTCAATATGCAAATGTTACACCCACGTCTTCTGCCTCCACACAGAAGTTATCTTTTTGGTCTACAATAGGCCCTATTCTTTCTTTAGTTATCCTCTTGCTCTTTATGTATTTATAAAACATCTTTGGGTTTTCCTTGATATTACTTTTTTTTAATTCACTCCTGGGATGTGGGTGTCACTGGCAAAGCCAACATTTATTGCTCATTCCTAAAGGCCCTTGAGAAGGTGGTGGTGAGCCGCCTTCTTGAACCATCCCTGCTGTTAGGGATGGAATTCCAGGATTTTGACCCAGCGATGATGAAGGAATGGCAATATATTTCCAAGTCAGGATGGTGTGTGACTTGGAGGGGAACTTGGAAGTGATGGTGTTCCCATGAGCCTGCCACCCTTGTCCTTCTAGGTGGTAGAGGTTGTGGGTTTGGGAGGTGCTGTCGAAGAAGGCTTGGTGAGTTGCTGCAGCGGATCTTGTAGATGGTACGCACTGCAGCCATGGTGTGCCGGTGGTGGAAGGAGTGAATGGGTAAGGTGGTGGATGGGGTGCCAATCAAGCAGGCTGCTTTGTCCTCAATGGTGTCGAGCTTCTTGAATGTTGTTGGAGCTGCACTCATCCAGGCAAGTGGAGGGTATTCCATCACACGCCTGACTAGTGCCTTGTAGATGGTTCTTTGGGAAGTCAGGAAGTGAGACCTCATCACAGGATACCTAGCCTCTGACCTGCTCTTGTAGCCACTGTATTTATGTGGCTGGTCCAGTTAAGTTTCTGGTCAATGGTGACCCCCAGGATGTTGATGGTGGGGGATTCGGTGATGGTAATACCGTTGAATGTCAAGCGGCGGTGGTTAGACTCTCTCTTGTTGGGGATAGTAATTGCCTGGTACTTGTGTGGCAAAAATATTACTTGCCACTTATCAGCCCAAGCCTGAATGTCATCCAGGTCTTGCATGCGGGCACGAACTGCTTCATTATCTGAGGAGTTTCGAATGGAACTTGCCAATATTTTTTCATGCCCCTCTTTGCTTTCCTAAATTCTTCTTCAATTTCACCCCTGCACTTCCTATACTCCTCTAGGCTTTCTGCAGTATTTAGCTCTTGGTATCTGACATAAGCTTTCCTTTTTTGCCTTATCCTACTCTGTATGCCCCTTGACGTCCAGGGTCTCTAGATTTGGGGGTCCCACCCTTTTTCTTTGTGGGAATATATTTGCTCTGAACCCTCACGGTCTTCTCCTTGAATGCCTCCCACTGCTCTGGCACTGATTTACCTTCAAGTAGCTGTTTCCAGCCCACTTTTGCTAAATCACTTCTCGGCCTAGTAAAATTGGCCTTTCCCCAATTGAGAAATTTTACTCCTGGTCTATCTTTGTCCTTTTCCATAACTACGCTAAATCTAACTGAATTATGATCACTGCCACCAAAAAGATCTCCCACTAATGCCCAGCTTCATTCCCTAAAACGACATCCAGAACTGCCCCCTTTCTTGTTGGGCTTTCTACATACTGGCTAAAAAAGATCTCCTGAATTAACTTTAAGAGTTCTGCCCCCTCTATACCCTTTACACTGATTCTATCCCAGTTAATATTATGATAGTTGAAATCCCCTCCTATTATAGCCCTATTGTTTTTGCACTTCTTAGAAATTTGCCTACATATTTGCTCTTCTATCTCCCTCTGACTATTGGGGTTCTACAGTACACTCCAAGCAGTGTGATTGCTCCTTTTTGTTCTTCAGTTCAACCCATATAGCCTCATTTGATGATCCTTTGAACATATCATCCTTCCTCACAGTTGTAATTGTTTCTTTAACCAATATAAAAACAAGAGGCTTTTGCTAATGCATGTTGGTAAGTAGCATGGAGTCCAGTTCTACGGAGTACTGCTTCTACAGAGTACTAAACTCAGGAATTTGGTGAGTGAGGGAATTTTAAGAGTTGATCTCTTTCTAAAATTTAGTTAAGTTTTGCATTTAACATTTGGCATTTAACTTAACTTTAACCTTAACTTGCAGTTTATTTCACAGTGGTAAACTAGCTGCCTGCTCGTGGCAGTGGCAGTTGCACAGTTAATTAGGTGGCAAGCTAGAACTGGCTACCTGGTAATTATTGTCAGCAGGGGCTGACTCAGGGCTTTAGAATTTCTGCTGGTATAAAAACAAGAGGCTTTTGCTAGCGCGCGGAAGTAAGTAGCATAGACTGCTTCTACAGAGTACTAAACTTGGTGAGTGAGTGAGGCTTGATACATAAAAAAATATAAACTAAGGTTAAATTAAGTCTGTGGGCTAAGTTAAAGACCTAGGCCTAAAAATTCTGTGGCCTGTGCCACCAGTTTGCGCCCAAAGAGGGCTTTTGCGCCACTGTGCAAACCTGCCGCGATATTTAGCGGGGCGCTAATGGCGGCGTTAGCCAGTAGCGCTGCACCGCCACCGATGATGTCATCGGTGTGTGCAGCGCCCCGCTGGCCATATTTGGTCGCTGCCGCCTCCCCCGCGCCGGCCGCAAACAGCGACCGGTACACGGGGCCTACCTGTGCCGGTAGTGGGGCGAGTTAAGGTGGAGGTGCGGCCGGCCGCTTTCTCGGCGGCCGCCTGCCCGCACCTCCGTCCCCGGCCTCCTACACCCCCCCCCCCGCGGCATTGCCGGCTGTTTCCAGAGAGCCCGGCACTTCTCCTTGGTGCCGGGCTCATTTGCCGGCACTCGCGAGCGGGGATCGCGCTGTTGCAGGCACCTCCCCCTTAAGAGTGAGAGGAAGGCCTGCAGTACCGCAGGCTGCCGTGCCGCAGCGGGTGGCGCTGCGGCACTTTGCACGCCGATATACAGTTTCAGCGCCCCAAGCGGGGCGCCGAAACCCTTGTTTAGCGGCCGGCTTCCACTTGGGGCGCTGAAATTGAATATCCCGCTGGCGCAAGTGGCTCCGCGCGCAGCGGTAATTCCGGCCCTGGGCGCCCCTAACTGAATTTCTAGGCCCTAAAACATATAACTAAATGTAATAAATTAAACATGGTTATTACCTAGATTAAAAATTACTAATAGACAATTGAGTATTTCAAAACTTGAAAACCTAATTAGTTAAATAAAATACAATAGAGATGGCAGGGCAGGTGATGTGTTGTAGCATGTGGGAGCTGGTGGACCCCAGTGTGATCCACAGCAACCACATCTGCAGTAAGTGTATGCAGCTCGAGGTACATCGGCTCAGAGTTGATGAGCTGGAGTCCGAGCTTTGGACACTGATACATCAGGGAGGATGAAAGTTAATTGGACACTTTGTTCCAGGAGGCAGTCACACCCTTTAGGATAAATACTTCAAATTTGGTCCGTGGTCAGGGACAGGACGGAGTGACTACGCGTGAGGCAGGTATGGGGTTCCAGAAGGCAGCATTAAAGGAACCTCAGCCCTTGCACTCGTCCAACAAGCACGAGGTTCTTGCAGCCTGTGTGGGCGAGAGCAGGGACTGCAGGGAGGATGAGCAAACTGACCACAGCACTGTGGTACAGGGGGCCATTCAAGTTGGGGTAGTGAAAAGGAATGTAGTAGTGGTAGGGGACAGCATAATTAGGGTGTTAGATACTGTTCTCTGCAGCCGAGAGCATGAGTCCCTAAGGTTGTGTTGCCTGCCCGGTGCCAGAGTTAAGGACATCTCCTCGGGGCGGGAGAGGAACTTGGAGGGGAAGGATCCAGTTGTCGTGGTCCACGTAGGTGCCAATGACATAGGTACGACTAAGAAAGAGGTTCTGCTGAGGGAGTATGAGCAGCTGGGGGCTAAATTAAAAAGCAGAACCACAAAGGTAATAATCCCTGGATTACTACCTGAGCCACCAGCAAATTGGCATAGGGTCAATAAGATCCGAGAGTTGAATGCATGGCTCAAGGATTGGTGTGGGAGAAATGGGTTTCAATTCATAGGGCACTGGCACCAGTACTGGGGAAAGAGGGAGCTGTTCCATTGGGACAGGCTTAACTTGAACCATGCTGGGACCAGTGACCTGGCAAATCAAATAACTAGGGCTGTAGATAGGGCTTTAAACTAAATAATGGGGGGATGGGTTCAGGTGAGGGGAAACTTAGAAACTTAGAAAGTTAAAGAGAAAGGACAAGGCAATAGTTCAGGATAGCGATAGGGGTAATGATAACCAGAGTGTGACAGGAAGGGACAGAGTGCACCAGCAAATAGGGTCAGAGAAGGGACAAATTGTAAAAAGACAAAATCAAAGGCTCTTTATCTGAATGTATGCAGCATTCATAACAAGATAGACGAATTGACGGCACAAATAGAAATAAATGGGTATGACCTGATAGCCATTTCAGAGATGCGGTTGCAAGGTGACCAAGGTTGGGAACTGAATAGTCAGAGGTATTTGACATTTTGGAAGGATAGGCAGAAAGGAAAAGGAGGTGGGGTAGCTCTGTTAATAAAGGATGAGATCAGTACAGTGGTAAGAAATGATCTTGGCTCGGAAGATCAAGATGTAAAATCAGTTTGGGTGGAGATAAGAAATAATAAGGGAAATAAGTCACTGGTGGGAGTAGTCTATAGGCCCCCTACCAGTAGCTACACTGTAGGACAGAGTATAAATCAAGAAATAATGGGGGCTTGTAAGAAAGGTACTGTAATAATCATGGGCGATTTTAATCATCATATAGATTGGACAAATCAAATTGGCAAAGGTAGCCTTGAGGATGAGTTCATAGAGTGTATTCAGGGCAGTTTCTAAGAACAATACGTTGTGGAACCAGCCAGGGAACATGCTATTTTAGATCTGGTAATGTGTAATGATCTCATAGTAAAGGGTCCTCCTAGGGAAGAGTGATCATAACATGATAGAATTTCACATTCAGTTTGAGAGTGAGAAACCTGGGTCTGAAACCAATGTCTTAAACTTAAATAAAGGCAATTACAAGGGTATGAAGACAGAGTTGGCTAAAGTGGACTGGGAAAATAGATTAAAAGGTAAGATGGTAGATAAGCAGTGGCAGACTTTTAAGAAGATATTTCATAACTCTCAACAAGGATATATTCCAGTGAGAAAGAAAGACTCTGTGAGGAGGATGAACCATCCGTGGCTAACTAAGGAAGTTAAGAAGGGTATCAAATTGAAAGAAAAGGCATACAATGTTGCGAAGATTAGTGGAAGGTCAGAAGATTGGGAAATTTTTAGAAATTTGCAAAGGATGACTAAAAAAAATAATAAAGAGGGAGAAAATTGATTGAGAGTAAACTAGCAAGAAATATAAAAACAGACTAAGAGCTTCCACAAGTATATAAAAAGGAAGAGTAGCTAAAGTAAACATTGGCCCCTTAGAGGATGAGACTGGGGAATTAATAATGGGAAACAAGGAAACGGCAGAGATTTTGAACAAATATTTTGTATCTGCCTTCACGGTAGAAGACACTAAAAGCATCCCAATAACAGTGAAAAATCAAGGGGCAAAAGGGAGGGAGGAACTTAAAACAATCACTATCACGAGAGAAAAAGTACTAGGCAAATTAATGGGACTAAAGGCTGACACGTCCCCTGGACCTAATGGCCTGCATCCTAGGGTCTTAAAAGAAGTGGCTGCAGAGATAGTGGATGCATTGGTTGTAATCTTACAAAATTCCCTAGACTCTGGAAAGGTCCCAGCAGATAGGAAAACCATAAATGTAATGCCCCTATTCAAGAAAGGAGGGAGGGAAAAAGCAGAAAACTATAGGCCAGTTAGCCTAACCTCTGTCATTGGGAAAATGCTGGAATCCATTATTAAGGAAGTCGTAGCAGGGCATTTAGAAAATCATAATACAATCAAGCAGAGTCAACATGGTTTTATGAAAGGGAAATCGTGTTTGACAAATTTATTAGAGTTCTTTGAGGATGTAATGAGCAGGATGGATAAAGGGGAACCAGCGGCTGTAGTGTATTTGGATTTCCAAAAGGCATTCGATAAGGTGCCACATAAAAGGTTACTACACAAGTAAGATCTCATGGTGTTGGGGGTAATATATTGGCATGGATAGAGGATTGGCTAACTAACAGAAAACAGAATCGGGATAAATGGGTCATTTTCAGGTTGGCAAACTGTAACTAATGGGGTGCCACAGGGATCAGTGCTGGTGCCTCAACTATTTACAATCTATATTAATGACTTGGATGAAGGGACCGAGTGTAATGTAGCCACATTTGCTGATGATACAAAGATAGGTGGGAAAGCAAGTTGTGAGGAGGACACAAGGGGCTGAATTTTGCCAATGGGGTGCTTTTGGAGGCAGGACTCCCACTTGTCAGGTTTTAGTCCCGCCTCCATCGACTTCTGGCCAACCCACACTATTTTCCCTTGATTGACCTTGTTATGCTCGCCCAGCGGGCTTAGCAGGCCAATTAAGGGAAAGCCAGTTACAGAGAACGTCAGCGTATGACATTTCATCTGTCAATTTTTCTATGTGAAGCTGTCAAACACTGACATTCTCTGTAGTTTGATGAATTCTTGAATTCAAGACTCATCAAACCTCTTTCTTTAGCAGAAATTAGATGGTTGGTGCATTGGAGAATGCAGCAGCCATCTGTCATCTCTGTCGGTGAGTTGCGGGAGTCTCCGTATCCCCAACTCCTGAAGCCTGCATGAAGAAACAAAGGTAAGTAAACTTTTTCTAACACTTTCCACTTATCTCACATATGCACACCTCCACACTTGCAACCATCACTTACCTTCACAGCGCCCTTTTGCACCCCTCCGACCCCCGCAGACCCACTGCTCACCTCGGTGACCCTGGCGGGGTTTGCAGCCTTCGGGAAGCATGCACTTGTGTGGGTAAAATGGGGATAATCCTCTTATCTGCCTGTTAACTGTAGTGTATGTACCTTTAAGGGGAGAACTACTTTTTACAGCTCCTGTATACTATAGTACCGGCAGTGACCACACCTGTATATAATCCTGAGTAGGGATCTGTACTGTTTAGTTTTAGAGCAACCCTCATCCAGTAAACACCTGTAGATTGTTCTCTGCAGTCTCTGTCGATTATTTGAAGGACACACTACCTAAAGATTCATGGATTCAACATTGGCGACGAGGTGATTCAAACCTACCTACAACTCTGCAGAAGAAGGCCGATTCCATCAGTGCAGGCGTCGACCATCCTGAGAGGACTTGAGCAGGCAGAGGAGGCTGTGGAGAGCTGGGCTTGGTTCTCCAGCCGCGACGATCCAGCGCAGCGGGCTGGCAGCAGGTACGGCGCAGACCCTTCCCGGACAGCAGCGGCGGGAGCCGACCGACGGCACAGAAAAAGGCTGAGCAGCATCAACGGGTAAGAGAGAGGGTAAAGCGCACAGGGCGCAGCCGGGGTTGAAGACCGAGCGGCGTCAACGAGAGAGGGTAAAGTGCACAGGGCGCAGCCGGGGTTGAGGACCAAGCGGCGTCAACGAGAGAGGCACGCAGGAAAACGCGCAGAGCGCGGCCGGGGTTCAAGGGCTGAGCAGCGTCCGCAGTGGAGAAGAAGGGAGAGCGCGGGAGACGCCATTTTGAGCCATAGTGGAGAAGAAGGGAGAGCGCGGGAAGAAAGGAAAACGCGGGAGGTGCCATTTTGAGTCAGCAGAGAAGAAGGGAGAGCGCGGGAGACGCCATTTTTAGCCAGTCTAACCACACCAAGGGATGCCGAAGAGTGGCAGTGTCACAGCGTCCGACAATGAAGTCGAAGATTGGGCGACATATATAGAACGCATAGAAGTGTACTGCAAGGCGAATGAAGTGCCAGATGCCAGGAAAACACTGGTATTGTTGAATTCCATGGGTGCAAAAATGTACGGCTTACTGCGAAACCTAGTAACCCCAGAGAAGCCAGTGGAAAAGGATTTTGAAAGCATAGTGGCAATCCTACAAGACCACTTAAACCCCACACCGCTGCTGATAACAGAAAGATTTAAGTTTCACAAAAGGAACCAGCATAAAGACGAAAGTAATGCTGAGTATTTAACAGAACTGCACAAGCTATCGAAACACTGCCAGTTTGGAACAGGACTAGCAGATACTTTAAGGGACAAGTTTGTGTGTGGGCTTCAAAGTGAAGGAACCCAGAAACGGCTTCTATCAGAAAAGGATCTTACGCTGGACAAGGCTTTCAGCATGGCAGTATCACACGAAGCAGCCGCACGGGGCGCTGCAGAGATACAATGGAGACCGCAAGAATATGGCACAAATTAAATGTCATATGGAGCAGGGAAGTGTTATCGCTGCGGCAGAACAACACACGACCATAAGGGTTGTTGGTTTAAGGACCAAGTGTGCAGACAATGTGGAGAAGTAGGACACATAGCAAGAGTCTGCAGGTCGGGAAAGAAAACCAGCAGCAAGAAATCTCCACAGGAGAAGTACAAAAAGGTACATAAGGTGACGGAGAGTAGTTCAGACGAACAGAAAAGTGATACAGACTCCGGAAGCAAGGAGCTGGGTTGTCTGAAACTACATAATGTAATCAAAATGGAGGATCACCAAACTATCTGGGTCACGCTCAAGATAGACGGAGTCCAAGTGAAAATGGAATTGGACACAGGATCAGCCCTAACAGTCATAAACCGAAGGGACTATAAGCGGCTATTCTCACATATACCCTTGAGAGATACAGAGATTGTCTTGAAGACGTACACGAGGCAAAAAGACTACCCCAAAGGAAAACTAAGGGTGAACGTGATATATAACGGCAAGGAAACACCAAAAATGGACCTATATGTATTGCCAGATGGAGGACCACCACCACTAGGACGTGAATGGATGCGGAAGATACAGTTAGATTGGCATGCCATACAAGCACTGACTGTAGATGCCAAAAAGGATGCCGACGTCACACCTGGACGACTGTCAAAAATGCTAACTGACGCACAAGAAGTGTTCCAGGAGGGACTCGGAACACTAAAAGGCATAACAGCGACGATCAAAATAGAGGAAAATGCAAGCCCAAAGTTTTTTAAGGCCAGACCGGTGCCTTATGCGATCCGCCCAGCCGTCGAAGCAGAGCTGGAAGGTTTGGAACGTTCTGGAGTACTGTCCAAAGTGGACTGGAGCGAGTGGGCTACACCCATCGTTCCTGTAATGAAGAGGTCGTTGAGTAATACGCCTGGGGAACCAAAGAAGATTCGCATCTGTGGGGACTTTAAGGTGACAGTGAACCCAGTCCTTCACACGGTACAATATCCGCTTCCGCGGATTGAAGATATTTTCGCCTCGCTATCTGGAGGAAAACGCTTCACTAAGATTGATCTGGCCCAGGCGTACCTGCAAATGGAGGTAGACGAAGCCTCGAAACAGTACCTCACGATCAACACTCATAAAGGTCTCTACCAATACAACCGGCTGGTGTTCGGGGTAGCATCAGCTCCGGCTATTTGGCAAAGGACAATGGATCAAGTCTTGCAAGGGATTCCAGGGACCCAGTGTTATTTGGACGACATCCTGGTCACGGGCGAAAATGACAGTGATCACCTCGCCAACCTGGAGCAGGTGCTCACTAGATTGAAGGAATATGGGCTCCGAGCTAATCGCCACAAATGCGAGGTTTTCCAGAAGCAGATCTCGTATTGTGGCCACGTTATTGATGAAGAGGGTTTACATAAGTCCCCTGAAAAGATTGAGGCAGTAGTCAAGGCTCCAGCACCGGAAAATGTGTCACAACTGAGGTCGTTCCTCAGGCTGGAAAACTACTACCATAAGTTCTTGCCGAATTTGTCGACAGTACTACACCCACTGAACACCCTACTGCAAACGGGGGTACCATGGAAGTGGAATGACGAATGTAAACGAGCTTTCCAGAAGTGCAAAGAATTGATCACATCAAAAGAGGTGTTGGCTCATTTCAACCCAGCACTACCAATTCGGTTGGCGTGTGATGCATCACCCTATGGTATTGGAGCGGTGATGTCGCACAAATTCCCGGGCGGCTTGGAGAGGCCAGTAGCCTTTGCGTCTCGGTCACTAACCTCAGCTGAGCGTAACTACGCCCAGATTGACAGGGAGGCCCTCAGCCTAGTGTGGGGAGTGAAAAAATTCAACCACTATCTGCACGGGCAGAAGTTCACCTTGCTGACTGACCACCAACCACTTGTCTCCATCTTTAATCCAAAGAAGGGCGTTCCGGTGATGACTGCGCAACGGCTACAAAGATGGTCCCTTTTTCTAGCGGGGAACCAATATGAAATCGAGTATAAGGGCACGAAACAGCATGGAAACGCTGATGGGCTATCACGCCTGCCACTGCCTACTGCGGAGGAAGCACCAGCAGTGGACCCTGTCGAAATATTTTATTCGTCTATAATTGAACGCTTGCCAGTAACTAAAGCAGATATAGAGAAGGAGACCCGAAATGACCCGACACTGTCTCGGGTATATGACTTGACGGTGAAGGGATGGCCAACACATGGCAACTCACTGTTGCCAGCATTCTCATCCAGAAGAGAACAGCTGTCAGTATGCCAGGGGACCTTGATGTGTGGATCCCGAGTGGTAATTCCACCTAAGTTAAGGGAGAGAGTGCTCAATGAGCTTCACGAAGGCCATCTGGGAGGGGTGAAAATGAAAAGCCTTGCTAGGGCTTATGTGTGGTGGCCGGGAATCGATCAGCAAATCGAGGACCTGACAAAGAGCTGCTCAGGATGCCAGAAGGTCCAAAATGCACCACCACATGCCCCTCTACACCCATGGGAGTGGCCCTCCTCTCCATGGCAACGGGTGCATATTGATTTTGCTGGTCCATTCATGGACTCAATGTTTTTAATAGCCGTGGATGCGCACTCGAAATGGCCTGAGGTGATCAAAATATCCTCCACCACCACGGAGAAAACGATTGCAGTCCTACGGACCATATTTGCCAGGAACGGCTTGCCAGAGCAGATTTGCTCTGATAACGGACCACAATTTGTGTCCGAAGAGTTTCGGAAATTTATGTAAAGGAATGGGGAAGGCATTACACATCCGCCCCGTATCATCCAGCCACAAATGGATTGGCTGAGAGGTTCGTACAAACCTTTAAAAAGGCAGTAAGGGCCATGTGCGATGATGACATTCCACTGCAGCATAAGGTGGACAATTTCCTGTTGGCCTACAGAAATGCGACACATGCAGTCACCAACCAGACCCCGGCCATGATGTTCTTTAACCGAAGGTTGAGATCTCGTCTGGATTTGCTCAGACCAAATGTATGAAGAGATGTTGAGAATAAGCAATTCCAGCACATCAATGAGAAGCCGACAAGGAGCTTCAATGTAGGGCAACCAGTTTTGGCCCGCGACTACCGAACAGAGAAATGGCAACCAGGAACGATATGCACACGGCAGGGGCCACACACAGTGGATGTTGGGGAGAACATTGTGAGACGCCATGTCGACCAGATCCTAGTGTCACAGGAACGAGTCAACCCCATGTCTCGCGTACCTGGTAATGAACCCGACATACAGGTAGCATCTACCCCAGAAACAGTAGCATCGGAAGCTGATGAACCAACCGACGACAGGGGGCCAGAATTGCCTCCGCACCAAGAGCAAGACACTCAGGAAAGGCGCTATCCAGAAAGGATCAGGAAGCCGCCCCAAGACTGAATTTATAAATGAACTATTTTCAGTTAATGTTGCATGTTAAAAGTGTTAATTGTTAAATGAATGTTATGGTACTGTTAATCTAAAAGGGGAGGAATTGTAGTGTATGTACCTTTAAGGGGAGAACTACTTTTTACAGCTCCTGTATACTGTAGTACCAGCAGTGAGCACACCTGTATATAACCCTGAGTAGGGATCTGTACTGTTTAGTTTTAGAGCAACCCTCATCCAGTAAACACCTGTTGATTGTTCTCTGCAGTCTCTGTCGATTATTTGAAGGACACACTACCTAAAGATTCACGGATTCAACATTAACTACCTGTTAACAGGCAGTTAGGTGGCAGTAATCCCCTGCCCACCTCCAAGGAGACGGGACCCGGTGCCGGTCGGCTACCCGCCTCCTGGCAAGATGGCACAGAGGCGGGTTGGGGGCGGGTTGGGCACCTGCCCCCAGATCCTGCCATTTTCCTGGCAGTCCCGCCTCCATTGCCGCCTCCCCAGGGCTGGCAAGATCGCGCCCAAAGGGCTGGATTTTGATACTGGGGTGGGCTGGGGTCGTGTAATCCGCATTTCATGTTAGCCACCCGAATCTAAATCGATGTGGGAGAATGATGCAATTTTAACTTAATTGGCCAATTGAGTTCCAACGTGTGGGAACTCATGGCCAATGAGTTTTTCCAGTCTGAAAGTCGCCTCCAATGACGTCATCATTGCTGCTGCATTTAAGGTCTGCAACAAGCCTTGCTTCTTCTGCAGACTGCCAACCTTTTGGCCTTTGCAGTGAGAGGCACCTGCAGGAAGAATGGCCAGCCAGAGACCTAGTTCTGGACCCTGCTTCGATGATGTTGCCCTGCGTGCTTTAGTGGAGGGAGCAAGAGCACATAAAGAGGTGCTCTTCCCTTCTTCAGGGAGGAAGAAGCCTCCCCAGCAGACCAAGGCTGTGTGGATCCAGGTGGCAGAGGAGGTCAACTCATTATCAGTAACCCGCAGAACGTGGATTCAGTGCAGGAAGAGATTTCATGACCTTCTGCGCACTGGAAAAGTGAGTATGAATTTCCCATCACCCTCAATCTGATCCCCATTGCCTCTCCTCACCAGCACTCAGCTTTAGCAATCTCTTCCTCCACATCCCACTTGACACTGACATCCATGCACCCTTACCCATTCCCTCTCTCTCTATGGTCACATTCACCTAACTATTCGACTATGCAGCCCTCACACTCCCTATCACTGTGATGCTATGAAAACAACTGACAACACACAGGGAGGGCCCTTGGTCTTGCCACCTCACTCCATCTTTGTCTCCTTCTAAGCATCTATGCTATGGATTCTCTACACTCACTCCTTCATTCTCACTCAACCTCCACTTGTCTCCCTCATTGCAGGAAAAGAGAGCTCACAATAAGAGAGAAAGAGCGAGGACAGGAGGAGGGCCACCCTCAGTAGCCCACCTTGTTGTGTATGTAATATGTGTGCTACTTTGAACCTATGGACAGGACTGCACTACTTGTTGGGCGTAGTGATACGCAGTACCACTCCTGGCCATAGGGGTATAAATAGTACTGTGGGTACTGATTCCCCTCAGTTCCCGCCTGTGGGCATGAAGTAAAGACCTATGTGCAGTCCCTACCTCCAACCAGTAAAGGCCTGTTTGAGTTATACGTTTAAGTCTTTGTGTTAATTGTTCAATACAATACACATACTTAACACTGGCGACGAGTCAGGCTCTTACCCTGCGGCAGTTATTCCAGGCGGCTTCGTCCAAAGACAGGACGTTGAAGAGAGGTTTCAATCCTCAACACCCCACTCAAAACTGAAGGGCAGCAGAAATCCTGACAGCTTCCAGCGACTGGAAGTGACAGGCATTAGGACCCTGAAGCCTCCATCAGCTTGTGAACCGGAGTAAAGACAGGACTGGGGAAGAGAGAGAGGTAGGGCGATAGCGATCGGCAGATAAGGGCCGGGCCGCTTTGAAGTGAGGGGCGCAGCCGGGCCAGCGATCGGGACCAAAGATAAGAGCCGCACTCGGACTGAAAGGCGCGGCGGCTGCAGAAGCTCAAGGTGCGAGAGTCGCGGTGCACAGCGCGGGCTATCGATCGCGGCGAAGATAAGGGCCGCACTCGAGGGCTGAAGGGAGACGGCGTCGGGGGACGGGTGAAGACCGCCAAGCGCGGGAAAACCGCCATTTTGTGGGCGGAGGACGACGGCAAGAGCGGGAAGCCGCCATCTTTGATAACAAGTAAAGAAAATAAAATCTGAGAAATTGCAAATCTACAATGCCTAAACACGGGAATATTAGCACCTTTGATAGTGACCTCGAAGATTGGGCCATATATGTTGAAAGAGTAAAAAATTATTGTAAGGCCAATAAAATTCGTGACCAAGATAAAGCTCTAACATTATTAAATTTAATGGGTGCGAAGACGTACGGGCAATTGAAACACCTGTTATCACCAGATGAACCGGCGGATAAGACGTTCGATGAGATTGTTACTGTCCTGAAAGATCATCTAAACCCCACGCCGCTGATGCTAGCGGAACGATTTAAATTTTACGACAGAAGGCAGCTACAGCATGAAAGCAATGCTGATTATTTGCTGGAATTGCGTAAATTAGCGAAATATTGCCAGTTTCGAACGGGCCTGACAGATGCACTACGAGACAAATTTGTGTGTGGTTTATTTAAACAGGATACACAAAAGCGACTGCTCGAGGAGAATGAGCTGACGCTTGAGAAGGCGGTCACTATGGCAGCAGCACACGAAGCCGCAGCGAGAGGCACGGCAGTAATGCAGCTACGGTCACCGGAGCTCAGTGCACACAAATTGGGTGTGAGTTCTGGCAAATGTTATCGTTGTGGAAAGACAACGCATGATCAGAACCAGTGTTGGTTTAAAAACCAAGAATGTAGAACTTGTGGTAGGCTTGGACATATAGCTAGAGTATGCAGGTCAGGGAAGAAGACCAGCAACAAGAAGTCACCGCAAGGGAAATACGCAAAGGTACACAAGGTGGCCGAACAGGAGTCCGATTCAGACGCTAGCAGTAATGAACTGGCTAGCTTAAGCTGTAATGAACTGGCTAGCTTAAGAGTACTCAACGCTGGTAAGGGTGCAGACCTCCAGACAATTTGGGTCACTCTTCAGATAGAAGGAGTCCAAGTAAAACTGGAATTGGACACTGGATCGGCATTGACGGTCATAAATAAGAAAGATTACGGAAAGTTATTCCAACATATTCCCCTACAGGATACGGGGATTATATTGAAAACATACACGGGGCAAAGAGTGTACCCCATCGGGAAAATAGAGGTTGCAGTGGCCCACAAGGGCGAAGACAGTCAAATAATGGACTTATATGTGATATCTGAAGGAGGTCCTCCACTACTAGGACGGGAGTGGATTAGGAAAATGAATATGGACTGGCATTTCCTACAAACAATAACGAGTGAGAACTCGGTGAAGATAGTCGGCCCAGACTCTGGAACGGATGATGGTAAGCCCAACTCAGGTGCAAAAGACAAAGTTTCAGCACAGAATTCCACTGAGCAACAACAACATAGTTTAACTGTGGATTCTGAGTCTGGCAAGTCTACTGATGTGCCCATTTCTGAGGGACACCGGGCTCGAACTCAACTCCATTTCAAACTACAACAGCAATTAGAACAAATGCTTCGCCGTTTTGAGCAAGAGTTGAATGCAACGAAAGAGTTCTTTGATATAGAGTTGGAGAATCTGGAAAGACAACAGAAGCAGCTGATGGAGAAAATGGAGCAGGAGCACACAAAACGTCTGATGTCAGAGGAGTTAACGGTCAGCCAACTCCTGCATATGCTGAAGGACAGGACTCTGAAATGGGAAAAACTTGAACATGAACTTCAATATTCAAACGAAAGGGGTTCGGAGCTCTCAAAGGTTATTGGAAGAGCTGAGGTGGCAACACAGACTGAGATGACTGCAACAGAGCAGCCCTTGGATGCCAAAAGTACGCTGACTCACGTCAACGTAGAACAACAGACCGCTGAAACAGCTGCTCCGGTAGAGGGATTGCATAGTCCGATCAATCAATCTCCAAAGGAAGTTGAAGTATTAAAATCACAAATGAGGTCACTAGTAAACGACTTGCTGAAAGCCCAGAAAAAGCTGGATGCAGAGGTACACATGAAGAAGTCTCTTCAGGAAAGATGTCTGGATTTGGAACAAGAGCTGGCTAACGTCCAGCTAGGTATGGAGGAAATAGACGACCCTCTCACTGGTCTAGCTCAGGACGACACCGAATATTACGATGTCCTGTCCTGCCCAGCTTGTAACTTCGACTCCCAAAGTGCAGAAATCATGGAGGAGCACCAAAAGTCTACGGAACATCGGGAGAAGCTGGCTCTACGACGGAAACAGGAGGAAGAGAAGGAGGAACTGCGCATGCAGCTGGCAGCTGTGGCAGCTGACAATGGAGCCCAGAGAGTCTCCAAGAAGCAGAAAAGGAAAAGTAAAAACAGAAGATGACCCATCTGAACCATTATCACCTCTACCAGATCACACACGTGGTCCCTCCGAACGGAGCCAATTCAGTTCGGAAGTTCAAACTGTTAAATCCATGGAAGGACTATTGAATGAGTCACTCTAGCAACGTGAACCGACTACACCACAGAGATTGAATCTGTGAACTGTTTTTGACATGAAGTTATCTATGTATCTATGTTATTCTGTTATGTAAACCTGAAGTTATATATGTATATATGTTATTACGTTATGTTAAATGGGGAGATGACTGTAAAGCTAGGAAGGGAGGAATGTTGTGTATGTAATATGTGTGCTACTTTGAACCTATGGACAGGACTGCACTACTTGTTGGGCGTAGTGATACGCAGTACCACTCCTGGCCATAGGGGTATAAATAGTACTGTGGGTACTGATTCCCCTCAGTTCCCGCCTGTGGGCATGAAGTAAAGACCTATGTGCAGTCCCTACCTCCAACCAGTAAAGGCCTGTTTGAGTTATACGTTTAAGTCTTTGTGTTAATTGTTCAATACAATACACATACTTAACACACCTCACCCCCTGGAAGGATGCGGTCCTGGAGATTGTGGGAGTGGAGGACGATGCGCAAGTGGGGGACGGACAGACGGGTGCATCACAGCAAGCTGGTGACAGAATAGTTTTCCATCTCTCAATGACATTGCATGAGTTGCTGATAAGTCCATCTGTTAGAGCTTCAGAATCATTATGATCATCTGCAATGTGCATGTAACCTTGGCATCACATCTCTGACTCTTTCCTTTACTCCCCCACAGGACCTTCGCAAGCACCCGTCCCCACTAGCCAGGAGGAACAGCCTGAGTATCCAGACTCCTCAGAGGAAGCTGCAACCTCTGAGGGTGCAGCGTCAGCAGAATTCAGTGCACCCAGCACCAGCGCAGACACTCGCACCTCGGGGGGACCATCACGAGATAGAGTAGTGTTGTCATCTGGTGTATCACAGCTCACAAGTGAGCATCAGCAGATTGTGGAGACAGGGACAGCAGTGGAGGGCGCAGGACTCCGGAGGGCGCAGGACTCTGCCAGCTCAGCTCAGCTGCATGTCGACCTTCTGCCTCTGGGTCCATCCATAAGATCAGTGGTGCTGGAACTCCAGGAACAGATGCAGGAGTCTGGCAGGTTTTGTCTCCAGGGCCGCTGTGAGTGTGGAGTGAATGGAGGAGTCTATTGCAAACATGAGCAGAGCTTTTGTGGAGTCATTGGCGCATGAACACATCACCATGGAAAGGATGGCAACCTCCATGGAGGTGATAAGTCGCCAGAGTGCAGAAAACATTGTGAGTGTTCTGAATAGAATGACATCTCTGGAGGCGCGATGGTCATCTATTGAACAGAGAAACCAGACCTTCATGGAAGTCCTTCTGAGTAGGACTGCTGTAGTGTATGTAACCTGTACCACCTTAAGAGGATACCTTAAGGTGATGGACTACTTTTTGATGGCTCCTGTACATTGTAGTACCGGTGGTGACCACACTGGTATATAAACCCTGCGGAGCAAAGTGTATCCCAGTTCAGCCCTGACCCTCAATCACTAAAGACCTGTTTAATTATTTCTGTAGTCTGTGTCCTGTTATTCAGCATAACTACATTTGAAAACACAGACTCAACAGTGGCGACGAGTCTGATCTTACCTAGCGGCAGTTGCATCAAAGGAAGCTTCGTCCTCTGAAACGGGCGTCGAACAAGGACATCCACCCTCAACATCCTGCTGGGCACTGCATCGCACGGGAGGCCATCGGGAATCCGGGTTGGTTTCTGGCCATGAAGTCAAACATCAGTGAACATCCCTTCGACGACAGCGGCGGGTAAGCCCGATCGAGCGGCACGGGGGGGAAGTCGGCCGAGTTGTCAGTAAGAGAAGGGGAGGGAAACGACGAAAAGGGCGGAGAACACGACCGCAGCTGGTGTCAGGGGCCGGACTGCAATTGGGGCAGAGACACGCAGCAGCCAGAAAAGCGTTTATGACCACAAGGACCGCGGGAGCGGCGGGGAACAAGAGCAGCAGCGTAGGGGAAAATAAAGGACCGCTGGGAGGCGTGAACGGCAACAGCGCGGGAATCGCCATTTTGAGTTGGCGGGGGAAGAAGACAAGCGCGGGAAAAGCCGCCAAGTGCGGGAAGCCGCCATTTTGAAAAATAAATAAAATAAAAAAATAAAATAATAATCATATCCAAAGGAATGGAAACTCAACAAGGATGCCAAAAACGGGTAACATCACTGCTTTTGATAACGATGTGGAAGATTGGGCCACTTATGTGGAACGCATCGAAGTTTACTGTACAACGAATGAGGTACCGGAGGATAAGAAAGCACTAAACCTATTAAACTCAATGGGTGCGAAGACGTACGGGTTATTAAGGAACCTTGTAACACCAGATAAACCGGTAGGGAAGAGTTTCGCGGATATTGTTACTATCCTGCAAGAGCATTTAAACCCCACGCCGCTGCTGATAGCGGAACGATTTAAATTCTACAAAAGAATTCAACTTAAAGAAGAAAGCAACGCTGAATTCCTAACCGAACTGCGCAAATTATCAAAGTACTGTCAGTTCGGTACAGGACTAGCAGACGCACTGAGAGATAAGTTTGTGTGTGGGCTCCTAAGGGAAGGAACCCAGAAGCGACTGCTAGAGGAAAAGGACCTTACGCTGGACAAAGCTTTCAGCATTGCAGTATCGCACGAGGCAGCAGCACGAGGTGCTGCAGAGATACAGCAAAGGCCATTGGAATTCAGCACCAATGAAATGGCATTGGGCGCAGTAAAGTGCTATCGTTGCGGAAGGACAACGCATGACCAGAACCAGTGCTGGTTCAAAGATAAAGAATTGCATGAAGGTCATCTGGGGGGAGTCAAGATGAAAAGCCTTGCTAGGGCTTATGTGTGGTGGCCAGGTATCGACAAACAAATAGAGGATCTGACTAAAAGCTGCTCAGGGTGCCAGAAAGTTCAAAATGCACCTCCAATTGCACCGCTGCATCCGTGGGAATGGCCTTCAACCCCATGGCAACGTGTGCATATCGACTTTGCAGGTCCATTCATGGATTCCATGTTTTTGATAGCAGTAGACGCACATTCTAAATGGCCAGAAGTGATTAAGATGTCGACCACTACCTCTGAGAAGATGATCGCAGTTCTAAGAACCATATTTGCAAGGAATGGGTTGCCGGAACAAATATGTTTAGACAACGGACCACACTTCATGTCAGAAGAATTCCAGAAATTCATGAAAAAGAATGGGGTGAAACACTATACATCTGCCCCATATCATCCGGCTACAAATGGGTTGGCCGAGAGATTTGTACAAACGTTCAAAAAGGCGATAAAGGCCATGAGCGAAGACCATATTCCACTACAACACAAGGTGGACAATTTCCTGATGGCGTATCGAAACGCCACGCACACAGTGACAAATCAAAGCCCTGCCATAATGTTCTATAACAGGAGGTTGCGGTCCCGGTTGGATTTGTTAAAACCCAATGTGCGAAGGGAAGTCGAAAACAAGCAATTCCAGCATGTAAATAACAAGGCCACTCCTAGTTTCGAAATAGGACAACCAGTGTTGGCCAGGGACTATAGGGATGATAAATGGCAATCCGGAACAATTCTTGCCCGACAAGGACCCTTGATGTACACGGTAGACGTTGGAGAGAACGTAATACGACGTCATGCTGACCAACTTGTGGAATCGAGAACAAGGGTCGACCCCATGTCTACGGCAGAGACACCAGTTGAAGAATTTATTGAGCCTGTAGCATCTACCTCAGACTCGAACGTACATGATGATGTTCAATCCATAGGAGATCAAATGGATGAGTCATCCCAGCAACGAGAACCAGAGACCCCTGAAAGGCGTTATCCGGCCCGGATCAGGAGGCCTCCTCAGAGACTGAATCTTTGAACAGTTTTGTGTGAAAATTGTACATATGTTATCCATGTAATGTTTAATTTGGGGTGTACACTGTTAAGCTAAAAGGGGAGGAATTGTAGTGTATGTAACCTGTACCACCTTAAGAGGATACCTTAAGGTGATGGACTACTTTTTGATGGCTCCTGTACATTGTAGTACCGGTGGTGACCACACCGGTATATAAACCCTGCGGAGCAAAGTGTATCCCAGTTCAGCCCTGACCCTCAATCACTAAAGACCTGTTTAATTATTTCTGTAGTCTGTGTCCTGTTATTCAGCATAACTACATTTGAAAACACAGACTCAACAACTGCCAGTGCAGATACGGGTCCCCATGGCCCCCCTGATGTGCAGCAAGGTTCTCTCAAGCCACTTGCAAGCACTGAGGGGGACCTGACCCATGAGAGGGAAGTTGGTGACAGACATCAAGGAAGTGGGGGCTCCTCTCCAAGAGCTCACACTTCCATGCCACTGCAGAGTCCTCGGTCAGAGCCCCACCAGAGATCGGCGTCTCAACCCTTGCATAGCTGCAGGAGCAGCAGACTGTTGGCGAGCCCTCACAGATTTGCAACCCCAGAGGACGCCCGCCAAAGGTGTCAAGACAGGAGCAGCAAGAAAGTGAGCAAGGGGCCTCCATGTCTGCTGAAGCCACAGGGGAAGCACCACGTAGGAGCACGCGTAAGAGAAAGATACTGCACAAATAGTCACAAGGGTAGTCACTTGGGTGAAATTTGATGTGTTATGTTAAAAAGCTATCAGATGATTAATGTAAATAAAAAATCTGATGGCTACTGCTGTAGTTGTGGCGTGTGTCATTTCACGAATGGGACTTCCACATTGAGGGCTTAGGATTACTTGGTATATTCCTCAGGTGAGGAAGCACTCGGTGAAGGTGGTGAGAGGGGTTTCCCAGGAGGTCACACTGGAGATGGGTGTCAGGCTCCAAACTTCCACAGCTGTGATTATGCCTTCTAAAAGTTCCCCCAGACCTGAGACTACAAAGTCCTGCCACCTGCAAATGATGGCTGATCAAATATTCTATTTAATGGTGGAGCTGCAGCTAATAGTCAGCAAACCAATTGTGCTACCGCCAGATTTCACCGTTGTGTTTCAGAACAGGCGTGCTTCACGTCGGAAAAGGATTAAAATCACCAAGGCCTATCAAAATGGCATTATAGAGGCAATTTAGTGCTTGTTAAGGACCTTAACGGCCTATCCTGCCTTTTGGAGGCGGGACAGAGACGGGACCAGTAGACACAATTTAATGAAAATTGCATGGAGGTGGGGTTGGGCCCGCCCGCCAGTTTTTGCAATTTTAACCCCCTCCCACACTCCTCCAATCCCGCCTCAATGGCCCGATGAAAATCGAGCCCAAAGTGTCTGCAAAGGGATATAGATAGGTTAAGTGAGAGGGCAAAAATTGGCAGATGGAGTATAATGTGGGAAAATGTGAGGTTGTCCACTTTGGTAGGAAGAATAGAAAAACAAAATATTATTTAAATGGAGAGAGATTACAAAATGCTGCGGTACAGAGGGATCTGGATGTCCTTGTACATGAAACTCAAAGTTAGCATGCAGGTGCAGCAAGTAATTAGGAAAGCAAATAGCATGTTGGCCTTTGTTGCAAGGGGGATGGAGTATAAAAGTACGGAAGTCTTGCTACAACTGTACAGGGCATTGGTGAGACCACGCCTAGAATACTGCGTACAGCTTTGGTCTCCTTATTTAAGGAGGGATATACTTGCATTGAAGGCAGTTCAGAGAAGGTTCACTAGGTTGATTCCTGTCTTAGGAGGAAAGGTTGACCAGGTTGGGCTTATACTCATTGGCATTTAGAAGAATGAGAGGTGATCTTATTGAAACACATAAGATTCTGAGGGGTCTTGACAGGGTAGATCCTGAGAGGATGTTTCCCCTCGTGGGGAAATCTAGAACTAGGGGGCATAGTTTCAGAATAAGGAGTCACCCATTTAAGATGGAGATGAGGAGGAATTTCTTCTCTCAGATGGTCGTGAATCTTTGCAATTCTATACCCCAGAGAGCTGTGGAGGCTGAGTCATTGAATATATTCAAGGTTGACATAGACAGATTTTTGATCTATAGGGGAGTCAAGGGTTATGGGGAGCAGGCAGAAAAGTGGAGTTGAGGCCAAGATCAGATCAGCCATGATCTTATTGAATGGCGGAGCAGGCTCGAGGGGCCAAATGGCCTACTCGTGTTCCTATTTCTTATGTTCTTATATTGCGAACCCTCCCCCTCCTTTTTTATCCCCCTCTATCTCATCTGAAAACCATGTAACCAGGAATGTTGAACTGCCACTACTGCCCTTCTTACAGCCATGCTTCAGTAATAGCAATGATATCATACTTCCATGTGTCTCTCTGTGCTCTCAGCTCATCTGCCTTAGTCACTAGACGCTTTTTATATTGAAGTATATACCACTAAGCACTGCCAGCTCCCTTTGTTGTCTATTTTATAGCCTTTGTTTCCTCTGCCTTCCAAACTCACTTACTAATTTACTGCCTTCCATTTCCAGGTTTGCTTCTCTCCCTTCTGAATCTATGCTCAGGTTCCCATCCCCCAGCCAAGCTAATTTAAACTCCCCCCAACAGCACTAGCAAACCTCCCCATGAGGATATTGGTCACGGCTCTGTTGAGGTGCAACCCATCCGGTTTGTACAGGTTCCACCTCCCCCAGAACCAGTTCCAATGCCTCAGGAATCAAAAGCTCTCCCTCCTGCAGCCATGCACTCATCTGCTCTTTCCTCCTATTTCTGTACTGACTAGCACGTGGCACCGGGAGTAATCTGGAGATTACTACCTTTGAGGTCCTGCTTATTAATCTCTTCCTAGCTCTCTAAAATATGCCTGCAGGACCTCATCCCTCTTTCTACCTATGTCATTGGTAACAATATGGACTACGACCTCTGGCTGTTCACTCTTTCCCCCCCCCCACCCCCCCTCAGAATGTCCTGCAGCTGCCCAGTGACATCCTTGACCCTGGCACCAGGGAGGCAACGTACCATCCTGGAGTCATGTCTGCAGCCGCAGAAATGCCTGTCTATTGAATCCCCTATCACTATTGCTTTTCTGATCTTCCTCCTCCCCCCCCCCTTGTACAGCTGAGCCACCCACGGTGCCATGGACTTGGTTCTGGCTGTACTCCACAGAGGAACCATCACCCTCACCTGAATACTGGTTAGAGAGTGAGATGCACCCAGGGGACTCCTGCACTACTTGCCTGGTCCTCCTTTTTTGTCTGGTGGTCACCCATTCCCTCTCTCCCTGCAAACTGCAGGGTGACCACCACCTGAAACGTGCTATCCAAGTAGCTCTCAGCCTCGTGTTGCACTGCAGTGCTTGAACTCCTCCAGCTGATGACACTTCCTGCATATATGGTTGTCCAGGACACGAGAAGCATCCTGGAATTCCCACATGGCACAGGATGTGCATTTGACAGGACTGAGATGCCCTGCCATGTCTCTATTTATTTGACTACTAACTAAACTTCCTAGTTTAACCCACTCCCCTAACTACTCTACTCTAACTTTGTGTCCTCCTCACAGCTTACTTTCCCACCTAGCTTTGTATCGTCAGCAAAATTGGATATATTACACTTGGTCCCCTCATCTAAATCATTGATGTAGATTGTAAATAACTGAGGCCCAAGCACTGATCCTTGCGGCACTCCACTAGTTATACCCTGCCATCCCGAAAATGGCCTGTTTATGCCTACTCTCTGTAATCATCATTCCATGCTAATATATTACCCCCAATCCCATGAGCCCTAGTCTTGTATAACAACGTCTTGTGTGGCACCTTAGCAAATGCCTTCTGAAAATCCAAATATACTACATCCACTGGTTCCCCCTTACTTACCCTGCTAGTTACGCTCCCAAAAAATGCTCATAGATTTGTCAATCAATTTCCCTTTCATAAAACCATGTTGTATATTGGAGATCATGGAAATGACACATAAAGGTAAGGCTGTTTTTGCTATTTCGTAATTGTTTTTCTTTGTTTTATTTGTGTTTATCCCTGTTGGCACTTAGGTTTACATGAGCACTTGTGTCTGTTTTTTTTTGCCCCAGCACCATTACTGTTATCAGTGAAAGAAGAGGACATGTTTAGAAGATGATGTTAGAAGACATGGGTGTAAAAGAGTTAAAATGTAGATTATGCAGCGAATTTCATGCATTTGTTTTCTCAGCTGAAATACTAGAGTGGACCTCATTAAGGCAGGTAACACCTGCATGCTTATTATGCTCCAGATGCCTAGAGAATTTGCAGGGAGTCCCAGGGCAGTCCAGAGATACTTGGAGGCACAACTTCACTTAAGATGCATTCAAGTTTTTCCCACACAGCACCATTTTTCAGTTCTGCAGCCTTCCCAGAAGGTCCCAATGCCAGTGGCCAGAAGCAGAGCTGTTTCCACCCTCTGATCCTAATGCAGGATCCTGCCAGAGAGTGGGCCTGTATAGAGTATATCCAAGCCATGCAAGTGGCTCAGGCAGGAAAATTGTGCTCAATTTCCCCCCTCACAGCTGCAGTGTACCTCTAGTATGCTGCAACTGTTAGCTGCCCAGCCAGACCCTCAGGTCTAGTCACATTATTTGACCAATTAAGTCTTTTAACTGATTTGTTTATCTCATAACTAACAAATGCAGACTTTGCAGTTCTGTTGTGCTGATAGATTACATTGCCAATATTTAACAGACCGATTAAATGACATACTATGGCCTTGCCAAGTTCTAATACAAAATTTTAATACATATTTTGAAATGTTGTACTCAATACAAAGTTATACTTAGACATGTGGCGAGGCTTTGATTCTGTCAGGTCTGGACAGACTAGATGCAGGAAGGATGTTTCTGATGGACGGGGAGTCCAGAACCAGGGGTCATAGTCTAAGGATAAGGGGTAAGCCATTTAGGACTGAAATGAGGAGGAATTTCTTCACCCAGAGAGTGGTGAACCTGTGGAATTCTCTGCCACAGAGGGCGGTGGAGGCTAGTTCATTAAATATATTCAAGAAAGAGTTGGATATATTTCTTGAGGCTAAAGGGATCAAGGGATATGGGGAAAAGGCAGGGACAGGGTACTGAATTTGGATGATCAGCCATGATCACATTGAATGGCGGAGCAGGCTCGAAGGGCCGAATGGCCTACTCCTGCTCCTATCTTCTATGTTTCTATGTCTATGTTTCTATGCACTCTATTCATGCAATGCCTTTATTTGGATGTGTATGTCAATTAGTGCAGTATTTGGCATAGGACAAAGCTTTTAATATTTTGACATTATTTTCCAAGTTTGAATTATATAAAGGCATTTTCTCAGAATACCGAACCCTGAAAAAAATTACAGCTTGCAATAAAGCATATATATTACCATGTTGACACAGTAGACTGTTTAATTGCTATTTTCAATTTCAAGTTCAGGAATAGCATCTGCTATTACATTCTCTTCTGAATCATTGACTAACAATTAAGAATGGGAGTAACAAACATGAATACCACTGATTGTTTGTTTCAACTGGTTGACCTAGTTTTTATTTTTGAAGAAGACCAAGTCTGAACAAAATACTTTCCTTTTAGCTTCTAATGACAAGCCCTTAGGTTGACCAGGATACAGCTGCAGCTCCATTAAGTACAGTACAGTCACAATATGCCACAGCAAATCAGCTATATTAAATAAATAAATCAGAGTAGAATGGGCTCCAGGGTTCTGCTGCAACAGCAGTATCTGTAGTAACAGTTAGGAATGATAAAATAAAGAATGTTTACATAATTCTGCCAAAACAAATTGGGGGGGGGGTGGAATTTACCACCCCCACCCGGCAGAAATTGGCAGGGGGGGTAGTTAGAACGGAGCGCGGGACTTACCCACTCTGTTCCCACCCCGATCTTCACAACTGCAATTTTAAATGGCAGGCGGCAAGGACATCCGCCCAAAGTCGGCAGGGTCCTCTTTAAATATGTAGATTGGGCTCTGATTACATTATCGGGGCTCAATTGGTTATTCTAACCTAAGGCTTGAACGGGGGAATCCTTCTGGTTGGGAAATTGGCAAGCAGCATGTTTCCGGCAGGATTTGCTCCCCCAGTGATGGCTTTCCCACCAGACAAAACCTGCCAAGAAAAAGAGTCAGGACCAGCAAGGTAAGTTAAAACATTTTTTTCGTTTCCTTGCTGGGTCACTGGCCATTGGCAGCAGTAAGTAAGGGAAGGGACATGAGGGGGGCAAGCACGGGCTGACAGTGGCCTGCAGCTTTAATTTGGAACCAGCAGACTTTGATTTTAGCTTAGTAAAGCTATTCCAGACAGAAATGGTTGGGTTTTACCAAAGTGAATACCAAATTATCAAAAGAATACCATCTTCAGCGTTACTACAGAGAAGTAATGCTTGCCTCAGCTTCTCCAGTCTCTCCTCATAACCAGTACCTTTCACCCCTGGTATCACCTTAGTGAATCTCTTCTGCACCCTCTTCACATCTTGACATCTTTCTTAAAGTAAGGCACCCAAAACTGGACACAATGGAGGAAAAATGCAGTTGCTTTGTGCCTCCCGTTAGCGCCCTAAGAGGGTGCTAATGGGGCGCAAAGCAACTAGCGCCCGGACATGGCGATGTTTGCGCCTCTCGCGAAATTGACCAGACATTTTGCGGTGGGGTTAAACACTACCGCCATGATCTCCTCCGCCCGCAGATCGTGACGTCAGTCGAGCGCACAACGCCACGGACCGGATATTGAGTGGTGCCACCTGCCTTATCGCCTGCTGCTAGCAACGACCGGTTGAGGGGAGTGTTTTGCGGTCGGGAAGGGACTGGGGCAGTGTTATTTAAAGGTGACCACTTCCTGCCTTTTTTGTCGGCGACATTTTTGCACCACGCATTCAGAGAGAGGGAGACTTCTGGAGAGATTCAACGCTGTGTGAAGGAGTTTTGGGTACTGAGCAGCACTTTGCAGGTTCATTTTGATTTGACCTTCCTTGCATCGATTTAGAAGAAACTATGGGGGCTGCACTCTGAGCTCTTTCCCTGGGCCCCTCCATTGTTCTTTCCAGCAGATTTGATGTACAGGTCTCTCCAGGCTGAGATTCAAAGCTGCAATGAGCAGGGTGTGGATCATAGAATCATAGAAAGTTACAGCACGGAAGGAGGCCATTTCGGCCCATCGTGTCCACGCCAGTCAACAAAGAGCTATCCAGCCTAATCCCACTTCCCAGCTCTTGGTCTGTAGCCCTGCAGGTTAGAGCATCCCAAATGCACATCCAAGTACTTTTTAAATGTGGTTAGGGTTCCTGTCTCTACCACCCTTTCAGGCAGTGAGTTCCAGAACACCACAACCCTCTGGGTGAAGAAATTTCCCCTCAAATCCCCTCTAATCCTTCCACCAATTACTTTAAATCTGTGCCCCCAGGTTTTTGACCCCTCTGCTGAGGGAAATAGGTCCTTTTTATCCACTTTATCTATGCTCCTCATAATTTTATACACCTCAATAAGGTCTCCCCTCAGCCTCCTCTGTTCCAAGGAAAACAGACCCAGCCTATCCAGTCATTCCTCATAGCTAAGATTCTCTACTCCTGGCAACATCCTTGTAAGTCTCCTTTTTTAAAATTCATTTATGGGATCAGGACGTCGCTGGCAATGCCAGCATTTATTGCCCATCCCTAGTTGCCCTTGAGAAGGTGGTGGTGAGCTGCCTTCTTGAACTGCTGCAGTCCGTGTGGTGATGGTACTCCCACAGTGCTGTTAGGGAGGGAGTTCCGGGATTTTGACCCAGCGACGATGAAGGATCGGCGATATACTTCTAAGTCAGGATGGTGTGTGACTTGGAGGGGAACTTGGCGGTGGTGGTGTTCCCATGCACCTGCTGTCCTTGTCCTTCTAGGTGGAAGAGGTTGCGGGTTTGGGTGGTGCTGCCGAAGAAACCTTGGCGAGTTGCTGCAGTGCATCTTGTAGATGGTACACACTGCAGCCACGGTATGCCGGCGGTGGAGGGAGTGAATGTTTAAGGTGGTGGATGGGGTGCCAATCAAGTGGGCTGCTTTGTCCTGGATGGAGTCGAGCTTCTTGAGTGTTGTTGGAGCTGCACTCATCCAGGCAAGTGGAGAGTATTCCAATACACTCCTTACTTATGCCTTGTAGATGGTGGAAAGGCATTCACCGCAGAATACCTAGCCTCTGACTTGCTCTTGTTGCCACAGTATATATGTGGCTGGTCCAGTTAAGTTTCTGGTTAATGGTGACCCCCAGGATGTTGATAGTGGGGGATTCGGCGATGGTAATGCCATTGAATGTCACGGGGAGGTGGTTAGACTGTCACTTGTTGGAGATAGTCATTGCCTGGCACTTCTGTGGCGTGAATGTTACCTGCCACTTATCAGCCCAAGCCTGAACGTCATCCAGGTCTTGTTGCATGCGGGCATAGACTGCTTCATTATCTGTGGAGTTGCGAATGACACTGAACACTGTGCAGTCATCAGCGAACATCCCCATTTCTGACCTTATGTTGGAGGGAAGGTCATTGATGAAGCAGCTGAAGATGGTTGGGCCTAGGACGCTGTCCTGAGGAACTCCTGTCGCTATGTCCTGGGGCTGTGATGATTGACCTTCAACCACCACAACCATCTTCCTTTGTGCTAGGTATGACTCCAGCCGGTGGAGCATTTTCCCCCTGATTCCCATTGACTTCAGTTTTACCAGGGCTCCTTGATGCCAGACTCGGTCAAATGCTGCCTTGATGTCAAGGGCAGTCACTCTCAGCTCACCTCTGGAATTCAGCTCCTTTGTCCATGTTTGGATCAAGGCTGTAATTAGGTTGGGAGCCGAGTGGTCTTGGCGGAACCCAAACTGGGCATCAGTGAGCAGGTTATTGGTGAGTAAGTTCTGCTTGATAGCACTGTCGATGACACCTTCCATCACTTTGCTGATGATTGAGAGTAGACTGATGGGGCGGTAATTGGCCGGGTTGGATTTGTCCTGCTTTTTGTGGACAGGACATATCAGGGCAGTTTTCCACATTGTCGGATAGATGCCAGTGTTGTAGTTGTACTGGAACAGCTTGGCTAGAGGCATGGCTAGTTCTGGAGTACAAGCCTTCAGCACGATAGCTAGGATGTTGTCGGGGCCCATAGCCTTTGCTGCATCCTGTGCGCTCAGCCATTTCTTGATATCACATGGAGTGAATCGAATTGCCTGAAGAATGGCTTCTGTGATGGTGGGGACCTCAGGAGTAGGCCGATATGGATCATCCACTCGGCACTTCTGGCTGAAGTTGGTTGCATACGCTTCAGCCTTGTCTTTTGCTCTCATGTGCTGGGCTCCACCATCATTGAGGATGGGGATATTCTTGGAGCCTCCTCCTCCCATTAGTTGTTTAATGGTCCACCACCATTCACGACTGGATGTGGTAGGACTGCAGAGCTTTGATCTGATCCATTGATTGTGGGATCGCTTAGCCCTGTCTATAGCATGCTGCTTCCACTTTTTAGCTGTGTTGCAGTTTCCCCAGGTTGGCACCTCATTTTTAGGTATGCCTGGTGCTGCTCCTGGCATGCTCTTCTACACTCGTTGTTGAACCAGGGTTGGTCCCCTGGCTTGGTGGTTGTTGTGTATGTACCTTTAAGAGAATAACTGGTCTCAGACTGCAGTACCGGCAGTGACCACCCCTGTATAAAAGGCGCTAGTGAGCCTCTGTGTTTTCAGTTTCACTATTGACTTCCACCAGTAAAGACTTATTTTGTTCCACTCCTGCTGTCCGTGTCTCAATCATTCACGGACGTAATACTGGCGACGAGCAGATACGAACCTACCTACAGTCTGCACCACCTCCTGGGATCCATTCCTACAGCGAAGTGAGCAGAGGTCGAGGCCAGAAAGAAAAGAAAGTAAGAGGCAGTAGAAACGGGCGTCGACCGTGGGCATCCGCCCTGTGTTGCAGAGTTGAAGATTGCTGGAGAAGCTGTCGGATGTGGGGCCTGGTTCATGTCGACGGTGCTTCAGCTAATCGGGCTGGTGGCAGGTAGTGCACTGATCCTTCCTGGGCTGCGGCGGTCGCGAACTCGAGCGGGTGGTTTGCAACGGGGCCGAGCAGCGTTGTCGGGAAGAGAGAGAGAGGGTGGAACACACAGGGCGCGGCTGGTGCTACGAAGCCGGGCTGCGTATAGACCCGCGAAGAGGGAGGCAAGAGTCCCACAGGGTTGTTCCACGACGGGAAAATAAAAAAAATAAAAAAAATATTAAACGCGCAAGAAACCGTGGAAAGCAGCACTAACAACAGCGGGGAAGAAGGCAAAGCGTGGGAGGCGCCATTTTAGATTTGCAAGATGCCAAAGACTGGCTGTATCACTGCTTTTGATAATACAATAGAGGACTGGACCACGTATGTGGAAAGAGTCGAGGTATATTTCGAGGCAAACGAAATAGCGGAGGAGAAAAAGGCATCGATATTGCTAAACTTAATGGGCGCTAGAACGTACAGCCTATTGCGGGACCTGATTACTCCAGCCAAACCGAAGGCGAAGAGTTTTAACGAAATTGTTGCTGTCCTACAGGAACACCTAAACCCTGCACCGCTGTTGATAGCAGAAAGATTTAAATTTCACAGGAGAACTCAGCACAAAGATGAGAGCAATGCTGAGTATCTTACGGAACTATGCAAGCTATCAAAGCACTGCCAGTTCGGAGCAGGACTGGCAGATACCCTACGGGACAAATTTGTCTGTGGACTCCTGAGTGAAGAAACACAGAAGAAGTTACTCTCAGAGAAAGAGCTGACGCTAGATAAGGCTTTCAGCGTGGCAGTATCGTATGAAGCAGCAGCCAGGGGAGCTGCAGAAATTCAACAAAAACCACAGGAATACGGCACCCATGAAATGACACGGGGATTTGCAAAATGTTATCGCTGCGGCAGAACTAACCATGACCAGAAGGACTGCTGGTCCAAAGACAAAATATGCAGGCAATGCGGGAAGATGGGACACATTGCACGAGTTTGCAGGTCTGGGAAGAAGACCAGTGACAACAAAAAGGCTACTAAGGAACCGTACAAGTACAAAAGATGACGGACAGTAGTTCCGAAGACCAGATGAGCGATAGTGAATCCAGGAACAGGAGGCTAAGCTGTCTCAAACTTCACAATGTAATCGCAAAAGAGGATCACCGAACCATTTGGGTCACCCTCACGATAGCAGGGTCCCAAGTTAAAATGGAATTGGATACAGGATCAGCGCTAACCGTCATGAATCGATGAGACTACGAGCGGCTATTTTCACACATACCCTTGAGAGAGACATCCATCGTCTTGACGACGTATACGGGGCAAAAAGTATACCCCAGAGGAAAAATAAGGGTGCCTGTCGAATACAACGGCAAGAAAATACGGAAATTGTATCTCTACATACTGCCAAATGGTGGACCACCGTTATTAGGATGGGAATGGATCAGGAAGATAAACTTAGATTGGCACTCCATTCATGCAATGACGGTGGAATGTAAAAAAGATAAAGACGTCACTCCTGGACGATTGTCAACAATCTTAGCTAACGCCAAAGAGGTATTTCAACAAGAACTGGGCACGCTTAAAGGCATAACCACCTCGATAAAAATAGAGGCGAATGCAGTTCCCAAGTTTTTCAAAGCAAGACCGGTACCATATGCAATTCGCCCAGCCGTCGAGGCAGAGCTGGAGAATCTGGAGAAGGCGAGCGTGTTGTTTAAGGTCGACTGGAGCGAGGGGGCGACACCCATCGTTCCTGTCATGAAGAAAACGTTAAGCAATAAGTCCGGGGAGCCAAGGAAGATTCGCATTTGTGGGGATTTCAAGGTGACGGTGAACCCAGTCCTTCACACAGTACAATATCCTCTTCCAAGGATAGAAGACATCTTCGCCTCACTGTCTGGAGGGAAGCGTTTTACAAAAATTGACCTAGCACAAGCATATTTGCAGATGGAGGTTGAAGAGTCCTCTAGGAAGTATCTCACGATAAACACTCACAAAGGTCTTTACCAGTATCATCGATTGGTGTTCGGAGTAGCATCGGCTCCGGCGATATGGCAAAGAGCAATGGAACAAGTCCTGCAAGGGATTCCGGGGACTCAGTGTTACTTGGACGACATCCTTGTAACAGGTGAAGATGACAGTGAACACCTTAACAACGTAGAACAGGTGCTCACTAGACTACGGGAACATGGGCTGCGAGCCAACCGCCCCAAGTGCGAATTTTTTAAGAAACAGATATCGTATTGTGGCCACGTGGGCGGCAGCAGAGAGGTGAGGCCAGGATAAAAACCGGCGCGAAGACCGAGGCCCGACCAGTTCGGGGGCGGCAGCAGAGAGGTGAGGCCGGGATAAAAACCGGCGCGAAGACCGAGGCCCGACCAGTTCGGGGGCGGCAGCAGAGAGGTGAGGCCGGGATAAAAACCGGCGCGAAGGCCGAGGCCCGACCAGTTCGGGGGCGGCAGCAGAGAGCTGAGGCCGGGATAAAAACCGGCACGAAGACCGAGGCCCGACCAGTTCGGGGGCGGCAGCAGAGAGGTGAGGCCGGGATAAAAACCGGCGCGAAGGCCGAGGCCCGACCAGTTCGGGGGTGGCAGCAGAGAGGTGAGGCCGGGATAAAAACCGGCGCGAAGACCGAGGCCCGACCAGTTCGGGGGCGGCAGCAGAGAGGTGAGGCCGGGATAAAAACCGGCGCGAAGACCGAGGCCCGACCAGTTCGGGGGTGGCAGCAGAGAGGTGAGGCCGGGATAAAAACCGGCGCGAAGGCCGAGGCCCGACCAGTTCGGGGGCGGCAGCAGAGAGGTGAGGCCGGGATAAAAACCGACGCGAAGGCCGAGGCCCGACCAGTTCAGGGGCGGCAGCAGAGAGGTGAGGCTTACCAACTCAGCAGCGGGGAGAGAGGTAAAAAGTATTCGGGGTGTGATGTCACCAGGGAGCAGGTAAGTGATTGGTTGGTGAGTGATATGCTTATCAATTACTCCATAAAAGACGATGAATCAGGAAGGTGATGAAAAGGCTTTTATTAACTAGAGAACAGAGCATGCCTCTCGTGGGTGGCTGGTTCCAAGAAGGAAGTGAGTCGGCGAAACCCCCACCTTTATACCTGGTCATGTGGGCGGAGTCAGCTGAGGCATGCCTTGGTACACAGCACCACCCAGAGGTAACAATATACAATAACAGTGGTTTACCACATTCACCCCTTGTTTAAAATTAAGTCCGGCGGGGTGAAGGGTACTACAAGTTCGTGTAGTTAAGTCTATCAGGAGGCCTTGTCTGACGTCCTGTTCGTTGTGGTGGCGGCGGCGGTGTTGCAGCATCCAACGTCGGATCTGGTGTCTGGGTGGTCAACGAAGGGTCCTGGGGCTCCGGCATGTCGTCTACTGGGGTTGGATTGGGAGGGGTGGTGGGGGATAACGGTGGTAGTTCAGGGGTACCCGAGGGTGCGAGATCTTGTATGGAGACCGTGTCCTCCCGCCCGTCTGGGTATGTCACCCAGGCATACTGGGGGTTGGCGTGTAGGAGGTGCACCCTCTCGACCAGGGGGTCCGTTTTATGGGTCCTTACGTGCCTCCGCAGTAGGACGGGCCCAGGAGAAGTCAGCCATGCCGGTAGCGAGGTTCCCGATGTGGACTTCCTGGGGAAAACGAACATTTGCTCATGAGGGGTAGTATTAGTGGCAGTACAAAGCAGTGACCGGATGGAGTGGAGCGCCGCAGGGAGGACCTCCTGCCAGCGAGAGGTCGGAAGGCCCTTAGATTTTAAGGCTAAGAGGACGGCCTTCCAAACCGTCACGTTCTCTCTTTCCACCTGGCCGTTCCCCCGGGGGTTGTAGCTGGTGGTTCTGCTCGTAGCAATACCTCTCGCTAGCAGGTACTGCCGAAGTTCGTCGCTCATGAAAGATGAGCCCCTGTCGCTATGTATATAGCTAGGGAACCCGAACAAGGCGAAGAGGTCATTCAGACATTTGATGACCGTGGTACTGGTCATGTCTGGGCAAGGGATGGCAAACGGGAAACGGGAGTACTCATCAATTATGTTGAGGAAGTACACATTGCGGTCAGAGGAGGGGAGGGGCCCTTTAAAATCGACGCTCAGGCGCTCGAAGGGGCGAGTGGCCTTGATCAGGCTTGCTCTGTCCGGCCTATAAAAGTGCGGTTTGCACTCGGCACAGATTTGGCAGTTCCTGGTCATGGTCCGGACCTCCTCGATGGAGTAGGGCAGGTTACGGGATTTGATGAAATGGAAGAACCTGGTGACCCCCGGGTGGCAGAGGTCATTGTGGAGGGTCTGCAGTCTATCAACCTGCGCGTTGGCGCATGTACCACGTGATAGGGCATCTGGGGGCTCATTTAGTTTCCCGGGCCGGTACAAGATATCATAATTGTAGGTGGAGAGTTCGATTCTCCACCTCAAGATCTTGTCGTTCTTGATTTTGCCCCTCTGCTTATTATTAAACATAAAAGCTACTGAACGCTGGTCAGTGAGCAGGGTAAACCGTTTTCCGGCCAGGTAATGCCTCCAGTGATGCACCGCTTCCACAATAGCCTGGGCCTCCTTTTCGACAGAGGAGTGTCGGGTCTCGGGGCCCTGGAGGGTCCTTGAGAAAAAGGCCATGGGTCTGCCCGCCTGGTTAAGAGTCGCAGCTAGGGCGAAGTCGGATGCATCGCTCTCCACTTGGAAGGGGATCGACTCATCCACTGCGTGCATTGTGGCCTTCGCGATATCGCTCTTGATAAGAGTGAAGGCTGCACACGCCTCTGGTGTCAGGGGGAAGGAGGTGGATTTAATGAGGGGTCTAGCTTTGTCTGCATAGTGGGGCACCCACTGGGCATAGTAGGAGAAAAACCCCAGGCATCTCTTCAGTGCTTTTTGGCAGTGGGGGAGGGGTAGCTCCATTAGGGGGCGCATTCTGTCGGGGTCGGGCCCGATGACTCCGTTCTCCACCACGCAGCCGAGAATGGCGAGGCGTTTGGTGCGAAATATACATTTCTCTTTATTGTACGTTAGGTTCAGCCGTTGGGCTGTACGGAGGAATTTTTCTAGATTAACGTCATGGTCCTGCTGGTCGTGGCCACAGATGGTGACGTTATCCAGATAGGGAAAGGTGGCCTGCAGCGCGTTCTCGTCAACCATCCGGTCCATCTCCCTTTGGAAGACCGAAACCCCGTTGGTGACGCCGAAGGGAACCCTAAGGAAGTGGTAGAGGCGGCCGTTCGCCTCGAAGGCAGTATACTGGCGGTCCTCATGGCGGATGGGGAGCTGGTGGTATGCTGACTTAAGGTCAATGGTGGAGAATACTTTGTATTGCGCAATCTGGTTGACCATATCAGATATGCGAGGAAGGGGGTATGCGTCCAGCTGAGTGTACCGGTTTATGGTTTGGCTGTAGTCAATGACCAGGCGGCGTTTATCAGTGGTTTTAACGACTACAACCTGGGCTCGCCAGGGGCTAGTGCTCCCTTCGATAATGCCCTCCTTCAAGAGCCGCTCCACCTCAGAGCTAATGAAAGCTCTGTCCCCGGCGCTGTACCGCCTGCTCTTGGTAGCGATGGGTTTACAGTCGTGGGTGAGGTTAGCGAACAAGGGAGGGGGGGGACTTTTAGTGTGGAAAGGCTGCAGGTGGTTTGCGGCGGGCGATTTAAAAGGTGTTGGTTGCAGACTGTGAGTGGGGGGAGGGGTCCACCGTATGCTAATGTGACACTTTTAAGGTGGCACTGAAAATCCAACCCTAGCAGCACGGCAGCGCAGAGACGGGGCAGGACTAGAAGTTTAAAATTTTTATATTCTGTGCCCCCAACCGAAAGGGTCACCACACAGTAGCCGCCGACGTCCATTGAATGGGACTTGGACGCCATGGAAATCCGATGGCGCGTCGGCAGGACCGTGAGGGAGTGGCTACGTACCGTGTCTGGGTGAATAAAACTCTCTGTGCTCCCGCTGTCAATTAGGCAAGTGGTGGCGCGGCCGTTTACTGTGATATCCATCATGGAGCTGGATAGATGATGAGGGAGGGCTTGATCCAGCGTAACAGAGGCCAGTGTATGGCTTAGTGAGTCGGTATGGTCGTCCGACGAGACGGTGGTCGAGTCCGGAGATGAAGTGGCGGTTGAGTGCGGCGGATAAAATGGCGGCGGCCATGTGGCCGGAGGTGCACAAAATGGCGGATAAGATGGCTGCCCCCATGGTTCGCATGCGGCGCTGCTGGCGTTCGCTGGTTTCCCCCTGCAGGCATTGGTGTAATGGCCTTTCTTCCCGCAGCCCGAGCAGGTAGCGGTCTTAGCCGGGCAGTGCGCTCTAGGGTGTTTTAACTGGCCACAGAAATAGCATTTTTGGGCCTGGTTACGGGGCATCGCTGCGGTTCTTACCGGGGGCGGCTGTCCCAGTTGATTTCGGGACATCGCTGCAGCAGTTGGTGCCGGGGGCGGCGGTCCCATGTCCCACGGTCGCGATGGCCATGGCGCGGCGCCGTTACGTGAGTATGCTTCGAGGTTTCGGTGGGCCGCATCTAGCGAGAGCGCAAGGGCTACGGCCGTCTTCAGGTCGAGCTCCTTGCTTTCGAGCAGTCTCTGCCGGGAGTAGTCGGACTGGAGGCCCCTGACGAAGGCATCACAAGTAAGTCCCTCCGCGTGCCCCACAGCCGTTACCTCCTTACAGTCGCAGTCTCTGCAGAGTGTCTGTAACGCCCGTAAAAATGCCTCTACCGATTCCCCCGGTTGCTGCCTGCGGGATCCCAAGAGGTGTCTGGCGTAAATCGTGTTCACTCGGCGCGTGTATTGCCCTTTTAGTAGCTCGAGGGCTGCCGTGTACGTAGTAGCGTCCCGGATGAGCGTATATACTTGAGGGCTCACCTGGACGGTCAAAACTTTTATTTGTTCTCCTCCGATGTCATGGCAGAGGCTCCTAGGAAGGATTCAAAGCAGCTCAGCCAGTGTTCGAAATTGGTTGATGAACCCGCTGCTTGAGGGTCGAGGTCCAGGCATGCCGGTCTGAGGTCTCGCAGCAACGCCTGCTGTTGTTGCTGTTCAGGTGTCGCCATTTTACTTCTAGTTAATAAAATTGATACGCTTATCAATTACTCCATAAAAGACGATGAATCAGGAAGGTCATGAAAAGGCTTTTATTAACTAGAGAACAGAGCATGCCTCTCGTGGGAGGCTGGTTCCAAGAAGGAAGTGAGTCGGCGAAACCCCCACCTTTATACCTGGTCATGTGGGCGGAGTCAGCTGAGGCATGCCTTGGTACACAGCGCCACCCAGAGGTAACAATATACAATAACAGTGGTTTACCACAGTGAGTATTTCTCTCTTTTCAATACAAGGTTGAATTCTGTGGTGTTAAATTTCTAGGGTCTCTGTGTTGTAGTGGGGACAGTTGGTAAATAAAGCGCCCTAGAGTATACCTGTAACTGGGGTATTGAATAAATTTTTTAATTAATTAAAGGAGTAAGTCATGGCAGGAGAGCTCAGCCCCGTGTTCTGCTCCTCTTGCTCCATGTGGGAAGTCAGGGACGCTGCCAGTGTCCCTGGCGACCATGTGTGCGGGAAATGCATCCAGCTGCAGCTACTTGTAGACCGCATTGCGGCGCTCGAGCTGCGGGTGGATGAGTTTTGGAGCATGCGCGATGCTGAGAGGGTCGTGGATAGCACATTTAGCGAGTTGTTCATGCCGCAGGGTAGGGCTGCACAGGCAGAAAGAACTTGGGTGACCATCAGGCGGAGCAACAGAGGCAGGCAGGAAGTGCAGGGGCCCCCTGTGGACATCCCCCTTTCAAACAGGTATACCAAGTTGGATACTGTTGAGGGGGATGACTCACCAGGGGAAGGCAGCAGCAGCCAGCTTCCTGGCACCGGGGACGCTTCTGCTGCTCAGAAAGGGAGGAAAAAGAGTGGGAGAGCAATAGTGGTAGGGGATTCTATCGTAAGGGGAACAGATAGGCGTTTCTGTGGCCGCAAACGTGACTCCAGGATGGTTTGTTGCCTCCCTGGGGCCAGGGTCATGGATGTCACTGAGCGGCTACAGGGCATTCTTAAGGGGGAGGGTGAGCAGGCAGAGGTCGTGGTCCACATTGGGACCAACGACATAGGTAGGAAGGGGGATGAGGTCCTGCATCAAGAATTTAGGGAGCTAGGTAGCAGATTAAAAAACAGAACCTCAAAGGTTGTAATCTCTGGATTACTCCCAGTGCCACGTGCTAGTGAGTATAGGAATAGGAGGATAGAACAGATGAATGCGTGGCTAAAGAGTTGGTGCAGGAGGGAGGGTTTTAGTTTCCTGGATCACTGGGCCTGCTTCTGGGAAAGGTGGGACTTGTACAAGTCGGACGGGTTGCACCTGAACCAGAGTGGGACAAATATCCTTGCGGGGAGGTTTGCTAGCACTGTTGGGGGGGGGGGGGGGTTTAAACTAACTTGGCAGGGGGATGGGATACAGAGGGGAGCTGAAATAGGGGGTGATGTGCTGCCAATTATAGGGAAAAACACAAGTCAGCTTGGTAGACAGGGCAAATATACAAGGGCAAGGCTGGATGGCATCTATTTTAATGCAAGGAGTCTTGCAGATAAGGTGGATGAACTGAAGGTGTTGATAAACACATGGGAGTATGATATTGTTGCTAGCACGGAGACGTGGTTGAGGGAGGGGCAAGACTGGCAGCTCAATATTCCGGGGTACAGAATCTTCAGGCGAGACAGAGGGGGAGGTATAAGAGGAGGGGGTGTCGCAATATTAATTAAGGAGTCAATTACTGCAGTGAGGAGGGATGACATATTAGCAGGTTCCTCTAATGAGGCCATATGGGTGGAGCTTAAAAACAAGAAGGGGGCAAGCACTTTGCTGGGAGTGTACTATAGGCCTCCAAACAGTCAGGGGGAGATAGAGGAACAGATATGTAGGCAAATCTCAGAGAAATGTGCAAATAATAGGGTAATAATAATGGGGGATTTCAACTTCCCCAATATTAACTGGGATAGTCAGAGTGTGAAAGGCACAGAGGGTGTAGAATTCTTAAAGTGCATCCAGGAGAGCTTTTTGAGCCAGTATGTAGAAGGTCCTACAAGAGAGGGGGCGGTACTGGACCTAATTCTAGGGAATGTGGCCAGCCAAGTGGAAGAAGTGCTAGTAGGTGAGCACTTTGGTGACAGTGACCATAATATGGTGAGATTTAAGGTGGTCATGGAAAAGGACAGGGATGGGCCGGAAATAAAGGTTCTAAATTGGGGGAAGGCCGATTTTAATAGGATAAGGCAGGATCTGGCCAAAATGGACTGGGATCAGCTACTTGTAGGAAAATCCGCATCGGAGCAATGGGAGGCTTTCAGAAGGGAGATTGAGATCATACAATGGCAACATGTTCCCGTAAAGGTCAAGGGTGGTGTAAGGACCGGAACTTGGTGGACCCAACTGCAGTAAGGCAAACTGAGGCAGAGGTTAGGTTGCAAAACAAAGGTAGACTTTACTTGACATAAACAAAATAACAACAGCACAGAATACAGGCTAGCAGGCCAGCAAGCGGTATCACCAGGCAGTGAAACTCAAGACTGAGCAATGAACATAAAGTGAACACCACTTAAATAGTAGGCATCTAACAATGCACAGGTGAATACAATAATGAATAAAGAAGGACACAATTAAGAGAGTTCATGGAGCCCTCTGGTGGCGAGGTGAGGCAGAATCTGGGTCATTCCTTACAGGACCCCCCCCCCTAGGAACGGCCCCTGACGTTCCCCCAGAAGGTCCATGGTGACGACGAAAAAAATTCCGTACTAAATCGCGATCCAGGATGTCCCGGTCTGGGACCCAAGAGCGTTCCTCCAGACCATATCCCTCCCAGTCCACCAGGAACTGGAGGGCCCCGCGAACCCGGCGAGAGTCCATTAGGCGACGGACCGTGTAAGCAGGCTGGCCGTCGATGATGCGGGGAGCAGGAGGAGGCCTCGTGGCGGGCACCAGGGAACTGCTGGCCACTGGCCGAAGCCGGGAGACATGGAAGGTAGGATGAATCCGCATGGAGCGGGGCAGCTGGAGACGGTAGGACACCGGGTTGACCTTCCTCAACACCATGAAGGGACCGATGAAACGGGGCGCCAGCTTGCGGGACTCCACTCGCAGTGGGAGATCCTGCGTAGAAAGCCAGACCCTCTGACCAGGACGGAATGAAGGAGCCGGTCTGCGCCGCTTGTTGGCCTGGATCTGCCGTTGTCGAGAAGCTCGTTGTAAGACCAGCCGCGCTCTCCTCCAGGTCCGCCGACAACGCTGGACAAACTTCTCCGCGGACGGAACCCCCACCTCGAGCTCCTGCAACAGTGGAGGCTGAAAACCGAACTGGCACTCGAACGGCGACAGTCCTGTGGGGGAGCAGCGCAACGTGTTGTGTGCGTACTCAGCCTAGACGATGTGACGACTCCAGGTCGCAGGGTTAGCGGACACGAGACACCTCAGGGTCGTCTCCAGGTCTTGGTTGATCCGTTCTGTTTGACCGTTCGACTGAGGGTGGAAACCCGAGGAAAGACTGACAGTAGCTCCAATGAGCTTGTAGAAGGCTCTCCAAAACCGGGAGGTGAATTGTGGACCACGGTGAGAAACGATGTCAAGGGGCAAACCGAACAACCTGAAAACATGCTGGACCATGAGCTCGGCTGTCTCTTGGGCTGAGGGAAGCTTGGGCAAGGGCAGAAAACGACAGGCTTTGGAGAAGCGATCTACGATGACCAGAATGACAGTGTTGCCTTGAGATGGTGGAAGGCCTGTGATGAAATCCACCGAGAGGTGTGACCAGGGGCGAGTGGGAATGGGGAGAGGATGCAGCAAACCCTGGGGGCGAGATCGAGGGTTCTTGTTTCGTGCACAAATGGCACAAGCTGCCATGAACGCCTTTACGTCCTTCTCCATGGTGGGCCACCAGAACCTTCTGCGAAGAAACTCCAGCGTCCTGGATGTGCCTGGATGACCGGTGAGTCGCGACGAATGCCCCCACTGCAGGACTTGTGAGCGAGTCGTGTTGGGGACAAAAAGGCGACCGGGTGGGCCGTTGCCAGGGTCTGCCTCCCTCTGTTGCGCCTTTCTGACCAGCGTCTCGATCCCCCAGCGAACCGGTGCTACAATTCGAGAAGTAGAAATAATAGGTTCTGGTTGTCTCTCCCGCTCGGGTGGATCAAATTGCCTGGAGAGAGCATCAGGCTTGAGATTCTTGGATCCTGGACGATATGACAGGACAAAGTCAAAACGATTAAAAAACAGTGCCCAGCAAGCTTGACGAGAGTTAAGTCGTTTGGCCTCCTGGATATAGGCCAGATTCTTATGGTCTGTCCAGACAATGAACGGGTGTTTAGACCCCTCCAACCAATGTCTCCACTCCTCCAGTGCCAACTTAACTGCCAGTAATTCCCTGTTCCCAATATCGTAGTTTCGTTCGGCGGGAGTGAGTCGGCGAAAGAAAAAGGCGCAAGGGTGCAGTTTGTTGTCGTTAGACCGTTGGGATAAAACGGCGCCCACTCCTATATCCGAGGCATCCACCTCGACAATGAAGGGGAGTGAGGGATCCGGAATCACGAGGACAGGAGCAGACGTGAAGCGCCGCTTGAGATCCTCGAAAGCCTGCGCAGCCTCAGCGGACCAACTGAACCGGGTAGAGGCGGTCTTGGTGAGGGCGTTAAGAGGGGCAGCAATGGTGCCGAAGTTTCTGATGAATCTCCGATAGAAGTTAGCAAACCCCAAGAAACGTTGCACCTGTTTGAGAGAGGTGGGTGGTGGCCAATCTCGGACAGCTTGGGTCTTGCCAGGGTCCATTTGGATGTTGCCGCTGGAGATGATGAAGCCCAGAAATGAAACCGTGGAAACGTGAAATTCACACTTCTCAGCCTTGACAAACAAGAGGTTGTTAAGCAAAAGTTGCAGGACTGGTCTTACATGCTGGACATGATCGTGAAGAGTTTTGGAGAAAATGAGAATGTCATCCAGGTAGACAAAAACAAAGTGATTCAGCATGTCTCGGAGAACGTCGTTGATGAGCGCCTGGAACACCGCAGAGGCGTTGGTCAATCCAAAGGGCATAACCAGGTTCTCATAGTGCCCAGTAGGTGTGTTGAATGCCGTCTTCCACTCGTCCCCTTCGCGGATGCGGATGAGGTTGTAGGCGTTGCGGAGGTCCAATTTTGTGAAGACCGTGGCTCCCTGAAGTAGCTCGAAGGCCGTCGACATGAGTGGAAGAGGATAACGGCTCTTTATAGTAATCCGGTTAAGGCCACGGTAGTCGATGCAGGGACGGAGACCTCCATCTTTCTTACTCACGAAGAAAAAACTGGCACCAGCAGGAGGGGTGGACGGACGGATGAAGCCAGCGGCGAGGGCGTCACGGATGTACTCCTCCATGGCGGCGGTCTCAGGAGCAGAAAGGGAAAAGATCCTACCCCTAGGTGGGCATGTCCCAGGCAGGAGGTCAACGGCACAGTCATATGGCCTATGAGGGGGAAGTGATGTGGCTCGAACCTTACTGAAGACCTCTTTTAGATCCTCATACTCGGGTGGCACTCGTGACAATTCAGAGCGTGATGGGGACTCCTGGGGCTGGGAAGGAGACTTGGCGCGAAGACAGGTAGTATGGCAGGCGGAGCCCCATTCCGTAAGCCGGCCGGTGGCCCAATCCAAGCGAGGATTATGGCAGGCCAACCAAGGGTAACCCAGAATTAATGGAAACTCGGAAGAGTGGATAAGGGAGAATTGGATGGTCTCGAAATGTTGTCCTTCCACGCCCAAACACAGGGGGGCAGTATGATGGTAAATGGTTCCAGAGCCCAGGGGTCTTCCATCCAGGGCAACAACAGTGAGGGGGTGATCAGGATGGGTCAGGGGAATCTTGAGCTGATTAGCTAACCCCAGATCTATGAAGTTACCATCAGACCCCGAATCCACCAGGGCCTTAAGATCATGTTGTTGATTGCCCCAGAAAAGGGAGGATGCCAGCAAAACCCTAGAAACAGTGGGGTCGGAAGGGATGGTTATGCTCGTCTCAGGTCCCTCCGTCCTGGACGAGCCCTGGCTTTTCCCACCAACTCTGGACAGGAAGAGCGAAAGTGGCCAGCTTCCCCACAATAGAGGCAAGATCCCTCTCTCATTCGGCGATCAAGTTCGGGCTGCGAGAGGCGGGTTACTCCCACCTGCATGGGCTCCTCTGGATCGGTCAAAGATGGACTCGGGATGGCTCGGAGGTTCTCAGGTGGCTTCGAAGCAGGAAAGGCTCTGGTCTCTGGAAGCGGGGTGAAAAAGGAGTGGCGTTCTCTTCGCCTCTCACGGAGACGATTATCCACACGAACGGAGATATCAAAAAGAGACTCCAAATCACTCACCGGATCCCTGGAAGCCAGTTCGTCCTTGATCTCATCCGTGAGACCGTGGCGAAAAGTGGCGATGAGCGCCTTCGAATCCCATTGGCTTTCTGCAGTGAGAGTGCGAAACTCAATAGCGTAGTCCGCAACGCTACGAGCCCCCTGGCGAAGCCGAAGCAGTTTGTTAGATGCCTCTCTCCCACTGACAGGGTAATCAAAGACCCTTCTCATTTCTTCCGAGAAAAGTTGGTAGTTTGAACATGCCGGAGTTTGCTGTTCCCAGACGGCCGTAGCCCAGGTAAGTGCCTTGCCGGTGAGTAGCGAAATGATGTAGGCCACTCGGGAACAGTCACTGGGAAATAATGAACCCTGCAGTTGGAAAGCCAGGGAACACTGGGTTAGGAAACCTCAACATCCTCCTGGGTTACCGTCGTAGCGCTCGGGTGCAGGTAATCGGGGTTCTTTCAGAGGGGAAGGCGAAACCGTAGGAGCGGGTAACGGTGCTGGAGCAGCTTGGATCACCTGACTCTGGTTCCGGCTCTGATGGAAAGCAATGACGAGGGCCTCCAGCTGATTCTGGCTTCGGGAGAATGCCGTGGCGAGGCACCGCAGTTCGTTCAAGATCAGTTGTAGCTGTTCAGAAATTTGTCTTAGCCATTGGTCCTTCTCTGCTGGGTCCATGTTTTGGCTCAGTCTTGCTGTAAGGACCGGAACTCGGTGGACCCAACTGCAGTAAGGCAAAATGAGGCAGAGGTTAGGTTGCAAAACAAAGGTAGACTTTACTTGACATAAACAAAATAACAACAGCACAGAATACAGGCCAGCAAGCAGTATCACCAGGCAGTGAAACTCAAGACTGAGCAATGAACATAAAGTGAACACCACTTAAATAGTAGGCATCTAACAATGCACAGGTGAATACAATAATGAATAAAGAAGGACACAATTAAGAGAGTTCACGGAGCCCTCTGGTGGCGAGGCGAGGCAGAATCTGGGTCATTCCTTACAGGTGGTTCCAAAAACCACAGGGAACCTTGGATGTCAGGGGATATACGAGAATGGATTAGAAAAAAAAGGAGGGCTTTTGGCAGATACAAAAGGCTAAAGATGGAGGAAGCCCTAGAGGAGTGCAAAAAGTGCAGGGGGATACTTAAAAAAGAAATTAGGAGATCAAGGAGGGGCCATGAAATAACACTGGCGAGCAAAATAAAGGAAAATCCTAAGATGTTTTATAAGTATATTAAGGGTAAGAGGATAACTAGGGAAAAAATAGGGCCCATTAGGGACAAAAGTGGCAATCTGTGTGTGGAGCCGGAAGATGTAGGAGGGGTTCTAAATGAATTTTTTGCATCTGTTTTCACTATGGAGAGGGACGATGTAGACATAGAAATAGGGCGGGGGGACTGTGATATGCTCGAACATATTAACATCGAGAGGGAGGAGGCATTGGCGGTTTTAGCAGGCCTAAAAATGGATAAATCCCCAGGCCCGGACGAAATGTATCCCAGGCTGCTGTGTGAGGCAAAGGAAGAGATTGCGGGGGCTCTAACACATATATTCAGAACCTCTCTGGCCACAGGGGATGTGCCCGAGGACTGGAGAACCGCTAATGTAGTACCATTATTCAAGAAGGGGGAGTAGGGAAAAACCGGGGAACTACAGGCCAGTGAGCCTAACATCAGTGGTAGGAAAATTATTGGAAAAAATTCTGAGGGACAAAATTAATCTCCACTTGGAGAGGCAAGGATTAATCAGGGATAGTCAACATGGCTTTGTCAAGGGAAGATCATGTCTGACTAATTTGATTGAATTTTTTGAGGGGGTGACTAGGTGTGTGGATGAGGGTAACGCAGTGGATGTGGTATACATGGATTTCAGTAAGGCCTTCGATAAAGTCCCGCACAGGAGACTGGTCAAGAAGGTAAGAGCCCATGGAATCCAGGGTGCCTTGGCACATTGGATACAAAACTGGCTTAGTGGCAGAAGGCAGAGGGTGATGGTCGAAGGTTGTTTTTGTGACTGGAAGCCTGTGGTCAGTGGGGTACCACAGGGATCGGTGCTGGGTCCCTTGCTGTTTGTGGTCTACATTAATGACTTGGATATGAATGTAAAAGGTATGATCAGTAAGTTCGCGGATGATACAAAAATTGGTAGGGTGGTAAATAGCGAGGAGGGTAGTCTCAGTCTGCAGGACGATATAGATGGGTTGGTCAGATGGGCGGAACAGTGGCAAATGGAATTTAACCCGGAAAAGTGCGAGGTGATGCACTTTGGGGGGACTAACAAGGCAAGGGAATACACAATGAATGGTAAGACCCTAGGCAAGACGGAGGGTCAGAGGGATCTGGGTGTGCAAGTACACAGATCCCTGAAGGCGGCGGAACAGGTGGATAAGGTGGTAAAAAAGGCATATGGGATACTTGCCTTCATTAGCAGAGGCATAGAATATAAGAGCAAGGAGGTTATGATGGAGCTGTATAAAACACTGGTTAGGCCACAGCTGGAATACTGTGTGCAGTTCTGGTCGCCACACTACAGGAAGGATGTGATAGCTTTGGAGAGGGTGCAGAGGAGATTCACCAGGATGTTACCAGGGCTGGAGCGCTTCAGCTATGAAGAGAGACTGGGCAGATTGGGTTTGTTTTCCTTGGAGCAGAGGAGGCTGAGGGGGGACATGATTGAGGTGTACAAAATTATGAGGGGCATAGATAGGATGGATACTAAGGAGCTTTTTCCCTTAGTAGAAGGGTCAATAACTAGGGGGCATAGATTCAAGGTAAAGGGCGGGAGGTTTAGAGGGGATTTGAGAAAGAACTTTTTCACCCAGAGGGTGGTTGGAGTCTGGAACTCACTGCCTGAAAGGGTTGTGGAGGCTGGAACCCTCACAACATTCAAGAAGCATTTGGATGAGCACTTGAAATGCCATAGCATACAAGGCTACGGACCAAATGCTGGAATATGGGATTAGATTAGACAGGGCTTGATGGCCGGCGCGGACACGATGGGCCGAAGGGCCTCTATCCGTGCTGTATAACTCTATGACTCTATGACTGTATGACATAAGTCCCCTGACAAAATTGAAGCGGTTGTTAAGGCCCCAGCGCCTGAAAATGTGTCGCAACTGAGGTCATTCCTCAGATTGGTGAATTACTATCATAAGTTTTTGCCGAATTTGTCGACAATTCTGCACCCACTGAACGCCCTGCTATGAACGGGGGTAGCATGGAAATGGAGCGATGATTGTAAGCGTGCTTTTCAGAAGAGTAAGGACTTAATCACTTCAAGGGAAGTATTGGCTCACTACAACCCAGCACTGCCGATCAGACTGGCGTGTGATGCGTCTCCCTACGGCATTGGGGCGGTACTGTCACATAAATTCCTTGATGGTTTAGAGAGGCCGATAGCTTTTGCGTCACGCTCGTTAACTTCTGCCGAGCGTAACTACGCCCAGATTGACAGAGAGGCCCTCAGCCTAGTGTGGGGGGTGAAGAAGTTCAATCACTACCTGCACGGTCAAAAATTTACTCTACTAACCGATCATCAACCTCTTGTCTCCATTTTCAACCCTCAGAAGGGCGTACCGATAATGACAGCACAATGGCTGCAGAGATGGTCCCTTTTCCTAGGGGCACACCAATATGACATTGAGTACAAAGGAACTAAACAGCATGGAAATGCTGATGGATTGTCACGTCTACCGTTGCCGACGGTGGAAGAAGACCTTGCAGTGGATCCAATGGAGTTATTCCACTCGACCATAGTCGAATGTCTCCCTGTGACGAATGCAAACATAGAAAAGGAAACATGGAATGACCCGACACTATCACGGGTCTATGATTTAACGGTGAAGGGATGGCCAGCACATGGCGAACCACTGCTGCCAGCATTCTCGCCGAGAAGAGAACAGCTGTCAGTGTGCAGAGGAACCTTGATGTGTGGATCCAGAGTAGTAATTCCACCTAAGTTGACGGATAGAGTGCTCAATGAGCTTCATGAGGGTCATCTGGGTGGGGTAAAAATGAAGAACTTAGCCAGAGCGTTTGTGTGGTGGCCGGGAATCGATAGAGGAATCGAAGAGATGACCAAGAGCTGTGCAGGATGCCAGAAGGTCCAAAACGCCCCACCACAAGCTCCTCTGCATCCATGGGAGTGGCCCTCATCTCCATGGCAAAGGGTGCACATTGATTTTGCTGGTCCCTTCATGGACTCGATGTTTTTAATTGCGGTGGATGCACATTCAAAGTGGCCAGAGGTAATAAAAATGTCCTCAACCACCACGGAAAAAACTATCACAGTTTTACGAACCATATTCGCCAGGAATGGGCTGCCTGAACAGATTTGCTCTGACAATGGACCACAGTTTGTGTCTGAAGAGTTCCGGAGGTTCTTAAAGAACAATGGTGTTAAGCATTACACATCTGCCCCATATCATCCAGCCACTAATGGATTGGCCGAGAGGTTTGTCCAAACATTCAAGAAGGCTATCAAGGCAATGTGTCATGAAGATATACCCCTACAACACAAAGTGGACAACTTCTTGTTTGCCTACCGGAATGCGACACATGCGGTTACCAACCAAACTCCAGCCATGATGTTCTTCAATCGAAGTCTATGATGCCGCTTGGATTTGGTTAAGCCAAATGTCCGAAGAGATGTGGAGAACAGGCAGTTTCAGAATATGAATGAAAGGCCGACCAGGAGTTTTAAGATAGGTCAACCAGTTTTGGCCCGGGACTACCGCACTGAGAAATGGCAGCCAGGAACGATTTGTACATGACAAGGACCTCTCATGTATACCGTGGACGTTGGGGAGAGCATTGTAAGGCGCCATGCTGACCAGATTCTAGAGTCACTGGAAAACGTCAACTCCACACCACGATCTGATACACCTGGTAATGAAATCGACGTTCCAATTGCAGCTACCGCAGAACCGGTAATATTGGAAGCAGATGAACCAAACAACGACATTGATCCCGACTCAACATTGCCAGAAGAACCTGATACCCCAAAGAGGCGTTATCCAGACAGAATCAGGAAGCCTCCTCAAAGACTGAACTTATAATTGCTTAAACTTAACCAATGTATCTAGCAACAGTAATTGTGATTGTAATTAGTTATCATTTAGTTGTTAAATGAATGTTATGTACTGTTTATCTAAAAGGGGAGGAATTGTTGTGTATGTACCTTTAAGAGAATAACTGGTCTCAGACTGCAGTACTGGCAGTGACCACCCCTGTATAAAAGGCGCTAGTGAGCCTCTGTGTTTTCAGTTTCACTATTGACTTCCACCAGTAAAGACTTATTTTGTTCCACTCCTGCTGTCCATGTCTCAATCATTCACGGACGTAATAGTGGTAATGGTAGAGTGAGGGATATGCCGGGCCATGAGGTTACAGATTGTGGTGGAATACAATTCTGTTGCTGCTGATGGCCCACAGCGCCTCATGGATGCCCAGTTTTAAGCTGCTAGATCTGTTTTGAATCTATCCCATTTAGCATGGTGGTCATGCCACACAACACGATGGAGGGTGTTCAGTGTGAAGACGGGACTTCGTCTCCACAATGACTGTGTGGTGGTCACTGCAGCCAATGCTGTCATGGACATATGCATCTGCGACAGGTAGATTGGTGAGGACGAGGTCAAGCAGGTTTTCCCCCTCTTGTTGGTTCACTCACCACCGGCCGCAGGCCCAGACTGGCAGTTGTGTCCTTCAGGACGCGCCCGGCTCGGTCAGTAGTGGTGCTATTGAGCCACTCTTGGCGCTGGACATTGAAGTCCCCCACCCAGAGTACATTCTGTGCTCTTGCTACTCTGTGCTTCTTCCAAGTGCTGTTCAACATGGAGGAGTACTGATTCATCAGCGGAGGGAGGGCAGTAGGTGGTAATCAGCAGGAGGTTTCCTTGCCCTTGCTTGACCTGAAGCCATGAGACTTCATGGGGTCCGGAATCAATGTTGTGGACTCCCAGGGCCACTCCTTCCCGACTGTATACCACTGTGCCATCACCCCTGGTGGGTCTGTCCTGCTGGTGGGACAGGACATGCCCACGGCTGGTGATGGAGGAATCTGTGACATTGGCTGAAAGGTAGGATTCTGTGAGTATGACTATGTCAGGCTGTTGCTTGACTAGTCTGTGGGACAGCTCTCCCAATTTTGGCATAAGTCCCCAGATGTTGGTGAGGAGGACTTTGCAGGGTTGACTGGGCTGTTTGCAGTCGGAGGTGATAATTAGCACCAGGTGCTAAATTGCGCCCCAAATGGGGAGATACCGAATTTCACCCCCAATATTCCTCTGTATCCTCTCTAGTGCAATCACATCTTTCCTGTAATGTGCTAACCAGAACTGCACGCAGTACTGTAGCTGAGGATGGAGAGCAAGATTGACCCTCTCCTTTATGAACTGGCCGACGGCAGTGTGTCTGTGTTCCATTGCTGACTGACATCACATGAGCTTTGCCAGCGCTCTGAGGTAGCGCCTCGCTGCTCGGCGTTAGCGCCTTAAGAGAAGTGTGTAGCGCCTGATTTAGCGCTCCAATCACCTCCAGGGGCGAAAGAAGCCAAGTTTGCAGTCGGAGGCGATAATTAACGCCAGGAGCTAAACTTTGCGCCCAGCCGATAATTGCACCCCAAATGTGGCGATACCGAATTTCTCCCCCAATATTCCAACTGTGGGCTAGCCAATGATTTCTATCATTTAGCATTAACTCTTTGCTTTTATACTCTATACCCTTATTTATAAAACCTAGGATTGCATATGTTTTTGTCACAACTTTATCAATTTGTCTTCCACTTTTAAAGATTTGTGTATCTGAACCCCTAAGTGTCTCTGTTCCTCTACTCCTTTTAAAGTGTTACCATTTAGTGTATATCTTTTCTAGATTCTTCCTCTCAGACTGTCACTTTAAATTTCTCTGCACTATTTGTAATCTGACCTCTATCAATCCAATCTTCTAACATGTTTATGCCCCCTAAATAATACTGGCACACTTTGTGAACCTGTCAGTCTAAGGAGGTTGCAAAGTGCGACAGAGGCTGCCTACTCTGATGGGTTTAGTGGGTGGGGGATGGGTGTGAGGGGTGCCAGGGCTCTCCCCGCTAACATACCACAGGGTGTTCCAGTGGTCCCCTTTATAAGGAGGTCAAGAAAAATCTTTGGTAAAAAAACATTCTTTGGTGGTCCATGCACAAGCTCCCATATGGGCCCGATTATAAATCACCTTGGGATATTTTGGTTCATTAAAGGTACTACTTAAATGTAAGTAGTTGTTGTGACATCAGAACATCATGGAGTTAGGTATTGGGCCCTATTTGCTCCTTTACATAGTGAAGTCCCATTTTGCAGTAAAGCATTGTGTATGACAACATTTGCTACCACCTCTCTTCTAGAAGGAAACTTTATGGAAACTAGTTACCACTTGCTTTTAAAACCCTTACATTTTTGAGTAATTTATCTGTATACATTATTAATTATTATGGTTTGTTTTTGAGACTCTAGTCTCCCTATCTAAAAACTTTCAGTCATCCAGCAACTACCATTGTGTCTTCTCCTCATTGAGTGTTCTGTATTGATCAATATTGGCATGACAATATTATCCTTTGAGAATCAAACTGTCAACTTGCATTCCTGTGGAGATTATAGTGACCTGCACTGAGACACCATCAAGACAGCAATTTTATTTGAACTACGAAGAAGTGCAATTCAAAACGTTGGTCTTTAATGAAAACAGGGTGGTGTTGAATACAAGTCAACATTAACAGGGCCAGTTTGGAACAGCATTGTAATTACTCGAAATATGTTTACAACAGCACTCACTTCCCAGGCTCCTGTTGAAGTCATCATGTCCTCAATGCCAAAATCAGAGCCAACGCAGAACTGCATATGCTTCTCAAGTCTGCTTTACCTTTTCTTTGTGAACAACAGTGTAGTAACCTGGGAGGTTATGTGTAACCTGATCCACCAGGTGGTGCTGTGGCAATTGCTCTCCTGAGTTAAGTCTGATCTGTACTGGTTGTACTCTTTGTTTTTGCTGCCTCATGGCAGAAGCTTTTATGTGCAAGTGTTGATTAAACCATGTTAAGGAGTTAACTTGTGTCTGTCTCCATCTATGGTCACCTCAAGATACCACATATGGCGACGAGAATAAAGGACGGAAAAGTTTTGGAGTATTCGGAAGAGGTGCTCGGGTTGGTTAGCAAACTAGTCGGAAAAGCACGAGGCTAGGCCGCGGGAGTCGAAACGGAGTTTGATTTTTTGGCTGAAGTGACCGGACTCCAAGGATGGCAGGAACGGTAGGCTCCGTGGCACCTTTTGACAGCAAGTCGCAGTCTTGGGAGGAGTATTGTGAAATACTGAGCCATTTCTTTATGGCAAACGAGGTGGACAGTGCTGAAAAGAAAAGGGCCATTTTACTGAGTTGTGTGGGAGCGCAAACCTATACACGGATGAGGAATCTGCTGAGCCCGGAGCGGCCAGGAGAAAAATCTTTTGACAAGTTGGTGAGCCTACTAAAGAATCATTTCAATCTGAAACCTAGTGAAATAGTACAAAGATGGAAATTCAATTCGAGGATTAGGAGGCCGGAAGAAAGCGTTACTGAGTATGTGGAGGAGCTTCGGAAGCTCGCACAGGACTGCAATTTTGGAAATACGCTCACAGTCATGTTAAGGGACAGACTAGTATGCGGAGTTAACGACGACAGTATACAGCAAAGGTTGCTGTCAGAAGAAGGATTAACGTTTGAGACGGCACTTAAAAAAGCACAAGCCATGGAGATGGCTAACAAGGACATTAAGGACTTAAACAGTATGAGCAAGGAGAAATGGAGTAAACCAGTGGGAGGAGCTGTTTTCAAGATGGAAGCTGGCGCAAAAAGTCCACCAGTCGGGGTTGGGGATTGCTACCGATGTGGCGGGACGAGCCATTATGCAAAGGACTGCAGGTTTGCAAAGGCAAAGTGCCACAATTGTGGAAAAATAGGGCACTTAAAGAAAGTCTGTAAAAGGGCAGTGAGTGAGAGAAGCAGTGCTAAAGGGGCAAAGCATGCTAAAGGGGGGAGGGAGAAGTACACAAAGCGGGCAAATTATATACAAGAGGAAGAGTCTAGTGAGTCTAGTGAGGAGGTTTTCACTATATACAGTATAGACACTTCAAGGCCCAACGTACCCCCTCTCACTCAGTATTTGATAGTGAACGGAGGTCAAGTAAAGTTTGAGATTGACACCGGATGTAGTGTAACCATAATGTCGCAGACTGAGTATGCCAAGCTATGGGGGGAAGCAAAAGTACCAGAGCTAGGTACATGCCCCATTAGTCTCAAAACCTACACAGGACAGAAGGTGGACATTTTGGGGGCGGCTGAAGTACAAGTGGAACACAAAGGAGTCACCAAAGAGCTTACTGTGGTAGTGGTAGCAGGGTCAGGGCCAAACCTGTTAGGGCGAGGGTGGATCAGTGAGTTGAGTGTGGACTGGCAGGCAATGAATAAAATGGAGGACAGTACAGAGGCACTGCAAGAATTGCTGATGAAGCATGAGTTAGTGTTCAATGACGAACTGGGCACCTTAAGGGGAGCCACAGCCAAGATTCATGTAGCCAGTGATGCCACGCCTCGTTTCTTTAAACCAAGGTCGGTACCTTTTGCAATGAAAACCAAGGTTGAGGCGGAACTAGATCGCCTGCTAAAGGACAAAGTAATAGAACCAGTGAAATTTTCAGACTGGGCGGCACCAATAGTCCCGGTATTGAAGCCCGACGGTAACGTAAGGGTGTGTGGTGACTATAAGTTAACAGTGAACAGAGTATCATCACTGGAACAGTACCCCATTCTGAGAATGGAGGACATGTTAACATCGCTCGCTGGGGGAGAAAGATTCAGCAAACTGGACATGAGTCATGCGTATCAGCAGATATTGCTAGATGAAGAATCAAAAAAAGTTTGTCACGGTGAACACGCACAAGGGGCTGTTCACGTATGCCAGGTTACCATTTGGTGTCAGTTCTAGCCCAGCAATATTCCAACGGACTATGGAGGGCATTCTGCAGGGCATTCCAAAGGTGGCCGTGTACTTAGATGATATTCTGCTAACAGGAAGTGACGAACAGGATCACTTAAAAACACTGGACAAAGTGCTACAGCGGCTGGAAGAGGCGGGGCTACGCCTGAAACGGAGTAAGTGTAGTTTCATGGAGAAGGAAGTTACATTCCTGGGATATCGGGTGGATGCCACAGGCCTCCATCCATTACCAGGGAAAGTGCGGGCAGTGCAGGATGCACCGGCACCCACCTCAGTGACTGAACTGAAAGCCTATCTAGGGCTCCTGAATTATTATAACCGGTTTCTTCCAAACTTATCGATGCTGCTGGCACCCCTGCACAAACTGCTGAGAAAGGAGGAGCCATGGCGTTGGGGGCCAGAGCAAGCGAAGGCGTTTCAGCAGTCAAAGGAGCTACTTCAGTCCAGCAGGGTGTTAGTGCATTACGACGAGAAGAAGGAGCTGATAATGTCCTGCGACGCATCACCCTATGGAGTGGGGGCAGTGTTGGCCCACCGCATGTCAGATGGAGCGGAAAGGCCCATCGGGTTTGTTTCACGCACGCTCACAGCTGCGGAAAAGAACTATTCACAGCTTGATAAAGAGGGGTTGGCCATTATATTTGGAGTAAAGAAATTCCATAAGTACATATATGGGAGGAAGTTTGTAATCAGTACTGACCACAAGCCTCTTATTAGCTTACTGAATGAGATGAAAGCGGTGCCTCAAATGGCATCACAGAGAATAATGAGATGGGCAGTAATACTAAGAGCCTATGAATATGTGATCACGTACAGAGCCGGCAAGGAAAACGGGAACGCGGATGCTCTCAGCCGCCTGCCTCTCTCAAAATCTCCTCGCAGTACTTCCCCTGAGGAGCACGTCCTGATGCTGGATCAGGAGATCAGTCCCCTGATGACTTCAGCGCAAATCCAGGGCTGGACAGCCAAGGACCCCGTTCTGTCAAGGGTCCGTGAGTATGTGTTGAAAGGCTGGCCAGATCACCGTGAGGGACCGGAGTTCGCGCCGTACAGACAGAGACAGCACGAGCTCAGTGTCCAAGATGGATGTGTGCTATGGGGAGCACGCATCATAGTCCCAGAGCGGGGACGCTCGACTTTGATGGAACAGTTGCATCAATCGCACCCAGGAATGACTAGAATGAAAGGACTGGCTAGGAGCTACCTGTGGTGGCCTAACTTGGATGCTGAAATTGAGTCAAAGGTAAAGTCATGCACTATATGTCAGGAACAGAGGAAAGCACCTGCCGGGGCACCACTCCATCCCTGGGAGTGGCCCAGCAAACCCTGGAGGAGAATTCACATAGACTATGCGGGACCTTTTATGGGCAAAATGTTTTTGGTGCTGGTTGATGCTCACTCAAAGTGGATCGACGTTTATCCAGTGAGCTCTGCAACGACTGATGCCACACTGAATTGTCTCAGGAACAGCTTCAGCACGCATGGTATTCCAGAAATGATTGTATCCAACAATGCACAGTGTTTTGTTAGTGAAGGGAGCAAGGAATTCATGGTAAGGAATGGAATCACACATGTCACCTCGGCTCCATATCACCCAGCCTCAAATGGGTTAGCCGAGCGAGCCGTGCAGACTTTTAAGGAGCTCATGAGGAAGAGCTCAGGTGACACCCTGGAGACCAAGCTCAATAGAGCCTTGTTTAGTTATCGTATAACACCCCAAGCTACCACGGGGCTTTCTCCAGCTGAATTGATGATGGGGAGAAAGTTGCGGTGCACGTTAGACCTGATACACCCAGATCTCAAAAGCAAGGTTGAGGCAAAATAAACCAAAAAGCGTACCATGACAAACATACTAAAGCTCGCCATTTCGCCATAGGGGACTCTGTGTACACCCGGAACTTTGGTTATGGACCTAAATGGATACCAGGACTAATCCAGGACATTACAGGACCTGTGTCGTACTCCGTGTTACTAGGGGATGGTTGAGGGGTTTGTCGGCATGTGGATCAGCTTTTCAGCCGGCAGCAGGGGGAACTGCCTCAGTTGGAACAAAGGGCAGTAGAGGAGGCTGTTCCAGGACCCAGCACGGCTTATAAGGTGCCAGTGGACACTGGTACGGCCAGGCCACAGTGGGACAGAGTAAAACCAACATCAGAGACTACTCCAATCTCAAGTGCGAATGAATCTGAGAATCCACCACAAGTGGAATTAAGACGTTCACAAAGGATTCGCAAGCAACCAGAAAGACTTATACAAACCTGTTAAATTAGTCAGGGGTTAACTATGGTTAGAGCATACTGGTTAGTTAAAATGTAGTACCTAGTAAGGGTTATTGTTTAAGAATTGCATACGGCAATCTTAAGGGGGGAGGAGTGTAGTAACCTGGGAGGTTATGTGTAACCTGATCCACCAGGTGGTGCTGTGGCAATTGCTCTCCTGAGTTAAGTCTGATCTGTACTGGTTGTACTCTTTGTAGTGTATGTAACCTGTACCACCTTAAGAGGATACCTTAAGGTGATGGACTACTTTCTGATGGCTCCTGCACATTGTAGTACCGGTGGTGACCACACCGGTATATAAACCCTGTGGAGCAAAGTATATTTCAGTTCAGCCCTGACCCTCAGTTACTAAAGACCTGTTTAAGTATTCTGTAGTCTGTGTCCAGTTATTCAGCATAACTACATTTAAAAGCACAGACTCAACAGTGGCGACGAGTCTGATCGTACCTAGCGGCAGTTTTGCATCCAAGGAAGCTTCGTCCTCAGAACGGGCGTCGAAAAGGGGCATCCGCCCTCAACATTCTGCTGAGCACTGCATCGCACGGGAGGCCATCGGGAACCCGGGTTGGTTTGCTGGCCACGAAGTCCACCATCAGCAACAGGCAGTGATCATCCCTTCTACGACAGCGGCGGGTAAGCCCGATCGAGCGGCACGGAGGGGAAGTCGGCCGAGTTGTCAGTGGGAGAAGGGGAGGGAAAACGAAGAAAAGGGCGGAGAACACGACCGCAGCCGGTGTCAGGGGCCGGACTGCAATCGGGGCAGAGACGCGCAGCAGCCAGAAAAGCGTTGATGTCCACAAGGACCGCAGGAGCGGCGGGGAACAAGAGCAGCAGCGTCGGGGGAAATAAAGGACCGCTGGGAGGCGAGAACGGCAACAGCGCGGTAATCGCCATTTTTAGTCGGCGGGGGAAGAAGACAAGCGCGGGAAAAGCCGCCAAGTGCGGGAAGCCGCCATTTAGAAAAATAAAATAAAATAAAGGAAACTCAACAAGGATGCCAAAAACGGGTAACATCACTGCTTTTGATAGCGATGTGGAAGATTGGGCCACTTATGTGGAACGCGTTGAAGTTTACTGTACAGCGAATGAGGTACCGGTGGATAAGAAAGCACTAACCCTATTAAACTCGATGGGTGCGAAGACGTACGGGTTATTAAGGCACCTTGTAACACCAGATAAACTGGTAGGAAAGAGTTTTGCGGATATTGTTACTATCCTGCAAGAGCATTTAAACCCCACGCCGCTGCTGATAGCGGAACGATTTAAATTTTACAAAAGAATTCAACTTAAAGAGGAAAGCAACGCTGAATTCTTAATCGAACTGCGCAAGTTATCAAAGTACTGTCAGTTCGGTACAGGACTAGCAGACGCTCTGAGAGATAAGTTTGTGTGTGGGCTACTAAGGGAAGGAACCCAGAAGTGACTGCTGGAGGAAAAGGATCTTACGCTGGACAAAGCTTTCAGCATTGCAGCATCGCATGAGGCAGCAGCACGAGGCACTGCAGAAATGCCGCAAAGGCCACTGGAATTCAGCACCAATGAAATGGCATTGGGCGCAGTAAAGTGCTATCGTTGCGGAAGGACAACGCATGACCAGAACCAGTGCTGGTTCAAAGATAAAGAATGCAGGCAATGTGGCAAACTTGGTCACATAGCGAGAGTATGCCGGTCAGGAAAGAAGACCAGCAGCAAAAAGTCGCCGCAGGAGAAGTACAAAAAAGTACACAAGGTGACAGAGAACAGTTCGGATGAACAGAAGACGGATTCAGACTCCAGCAGTAAGGAACTGGGTTGTCTAAAAATACATAATGTGGGTAACACAGCAGACCACCAAACTATCTGGGTCATGCTTTGGATAGCAGGAGTCCAAGTGAAGATCGAATTGGACACTGGATCGGCATTGACGGTCATGAATAAGCAAGATTACAAAAGGTTATTCTCACACATTCCCCTGAGGGATACGGAGATTGTATTGAAAACATACACGGGGCAAAGAGTATACCCCATCGGAAAGATAAAGGTAAAGGTGGTCTACAATGGTAAAGAAAGTCAGGGAATGGACTTGTATGTGTTACCTGAGGGAGGTCCGCCACTACTGGGACGGGAATGGATCCGGAGAATAAATGTGGACTGGCATTCCTTACAAGCACTAACTGTAGATTCCTGTAAAGAGGACGACGTCAAACCTAAACGACTGTCCAAAATATTGGACGATGCTAAGGAGGTGTTCCAACAGGGACTGGGAACACTGAAAGGAATTACGGCAAACATCAAGGTTGAAGAACATGCAAACCCAAAATTTTTCAAAGCCAGACCGGTACCTTATGCGATACGACCTGCTGTGGAAGCAGAGCTGGAAGGGCTAGAACGTTCAGGGGTACTGTCAAAGGTGGACTGGAGCGAATGGGCCACACCCATTGTTCCCGTCATGAAGCGTTCGTTGAGCAACAAGCCGGGGGAACCTGGGAAGGTTCGCATCTGTGGCGATTTCAAGATCACTGTTAATCCAGTTCTTCACATGGTGCAATATCCGATTCCGCGGATTGAGGATATCTTCGCTTCGCTGTCTGGCGGGAAACACTTCACCAAGATAGACCTGGCGCAGGCGTACCTGCAGATGGAAGTTGATGAAGCGTCACGCCAGTATCTCACGATCAACACACATAAGGGCTTATATCGGTATAATAGACTGGTTTTTGGAGTGGCATCGGCTCCAGCGATTTGGCAAAGGGCCATGGAGCAGGTATTGCAGGGAATTCTAGGCACTCAATGCTACCTGGACGACATTCTGATTACAGGAGATGATGATAAGGAACACCTCGCGAATTTGGAGCAGGTGCTCACCAGATTGAAAGAATATGGACTCAGAGTTAATCGCCAGAAATGTGAGTTCTTTCAGAAGCGAATCTCATACTGTGGCCACGTCATTGACCAGGAGGGGCTTCATAAGTCACCTTACAAGATCGAAGCTGTTGTGAAAGCTCCCGCTCCGGAAAATGTATCCCAGTTGAGGTCGTTCCTTGGGTTGATTAACTATTACCACAAGTTTCTTCCAAATTTATCCACGGTGTTACACCCGCTGAACGCTCTTTTGCAAATGGGAGTACCATGGAAGTGGAGCGAGGACTGTAAGCGGGCTTTTCAAAAAAGCAAGGCACTGATCACCTCTAAGGAAGTGTTGGCTCACTTTAACCCAACGCTGCCTATTCGCTTAGCTTGTGATGCTTCTCCATATGGTATCGGGGCAGTGCTCTCACATAAGTTGCCAAATGGCTTGGAAAGGCCAGTCGCGTTCGCATCCAGATCATTGACCTCCGCAGAGCGCAACTATGCTCAGATAGATAGGGAGGCTCTCAGCCTCGTGTGGGGAGTTAAGAAATTTAACCATTACCTGCAAGGCCAAAAGTTTACGCTGCTGACAGATCACCAGCCGTTGGTTTCCATTTTTAACCCTAAGAAGGGTGTTCCGGTTATGATGGCGCAGAGGCTTCAGAGATGGTCCCTTTTCCTAGGGGCACATCAATATGATATCGAATTCAAAGGTACAAAGCAACATGGTAATGCTGATGGGCTGTCGCGCCTGCCACTACCTACAGCGGAAGAGGCACCAGCAGTTGACCCTGTCGAGATATTTCACTCGACCATCATCGAATGCTTACCAGTCACCAATGCGAGTATTGAGAGAGAGACCCGAAACGACCCGACACTGTCTCGGGTCTACGATTTGACAGTGAAGGGATGGCCAGCACATGGTGAGCCACTGTTACCTGCATTCTCAGCCAGACGCGAACAGCTGTCCGTCTGTCAAGGAACATTGATGTATGGAACAAGGGTGATTATTCCTCCTAAATTAAGGGAGAGAGTTCTGAAGGAACTGCATGAAGGTCATCTGGGGGGAGTCAAGATGAAAAGCCTTGCTAGGGCTTATGTGTGGTGGCCAGGTATTGACAAACAAATAGAGGATCTGACTAAAAGCTGCTCAGGGTGCCAAAAAGTTCAAAACGCACCTCCAATTGCACCGCTGCATCCGTGGGAATGGCCTTCAGCCCCATGGCAACGTGTGCATATCGACTTTGCAGGTCCATTCATGGATTCCATGTTTTTGATAGCGGTAGACGCACATTCTAAATGGCAGAAGTGATTAAGATGTCGACCACTACCTCTGAAAAGACGATCGCAGTTCTAAGAACCATATTTGCAAGGAATGGGTTGCCGGAACAAATATGTTCAGACAACGGACCACAGTTCGTGTCAGAAGAATTCCAGAAATTCATGAAAAAGAATGGGGTGAAACACTATACATCTGCCCCATATCATCCGGCTATCAATGGGTTGGCCGAGAGATTTGTACAAACGTTCAAAAAGGCGATAAAGGCCATGAGCGAAGACCGTATTCCACTACAACACAAGGTGGACAATTTCCTGATGGCATATCGAAACGCCACGCATGCAGTGACAAATCAAAGCCCTGCCATAATGTTCTATAACAGGAGGTTGCGGTCCCGGTTGGATTTATTAAAACCCAATGTGCGTAGGGAAGTCGAAAACAAGCAATTCCAGCACGTAAATAACAAGGCCACTCGGAGTTTCGAAATAGGACAACCAGTGTTGGCCAGGGACTATAGGAATGATAAATGGCAATCCGGAACAATTCGTGCCCGACAAGGACCCTTGATGTACACGGTAGACGTTGGTGAGAACGTAATACGACGTCATGCTGACCAACTTGTGGAATCGAGAACAAGGGTCGACCCCATGTCTACGGCAGAGACACCAGTTGAAGAAGTTATTGAGCCTGTAGCATCTACCTCAGACTCGAACGTACATGATGATGTTCAATCCATAGGAGATCAAATGGATGAGTCACCCCAGCAACGAGAACCAGAGACCCCTGAAAGGCGTTATCCGGCCCGGATCAGGAGGCCTCCTCAGAGACTGAATCTTTGAACAGTTTTGTGTGAAAGTTGTATATATGTTATCCATGTTATGTTTAAATTGGGGTGTACACTGTTAAGCTAAAAGGGGAGGAATTGTAGTGTATGTAACCTGTACCACCTTAAGAGGATACCTTAAGGTGATGGACTACTTTCTGATGGCTCCTGCACATTGTAGTACCGGTGGTGACCACACCGGTATATAAACCCTGTGGAGCAAAGTGTATTTCAGTTCAGCCCTGACCCTCAGTTACTAAAGACCTGTTTAAGTATTCTGTAGTCTGTGTCCAGTTATTCAGCATAACTACATTTAAAAGCACAGACTCAACACTCTTTGTTTTTGCTGCCTCATGGCAGAAGCTTTTATGTGCAAGTGTTGATTAAACCATGTTAAGGAGTTAACCTGTGTCTGTCTCCATCTATGGTCACCTCAAGATACCACAAACAGGATAATGAACTTTAGTGCATAAATTGCAGAAGCTTAGCTGTTCCTGCTGGAAAGTGCACACACGTGATGTGCTTGAGGATCGAACTGGGCTCAGCTGTGATTGAATAGCATGCTGGCACTCACTGTGCTCATCCTTCAGGTTAGGAAGGGAGAAAACCAAAAATAAAAATGACATCAAAGATAGCTTGGAGATTGTAAATTATTCTCCACAGTAATATTGTGTATCCCAGGTACAGTCAGACTGACCTACAGGTCTCCATCTATGAACCATACAGATCAGCAAGGTCCAAGTTTCATCCCTTAAGTTAGTTGATTTCAGCTTGGACAGCAGGAAGGACACTGTAGTTGGTGACAGCGCTGGGAAAGGAAGATCAGTGTGGCTCCCCCTCCTGATTGCTTTCCAGTATCCCTCACTGGAATTGCCTGTGTGTGGATGTAGGTTGAGGGCAGGATTGGGATTCTCCCTTATGTCCTCCACTATGGAGATGCTTTCCAGCACTTACTGTCAAAGCTCACACATCAGTAATGGTCACCAGCAAGGTACCAGAGGGAAACTTCTACCTGTGCAACTGTACCCCAATGCGGGAACCAATACCTTCAGGAGAAGTTGGGGTGAATATTTGAGACAAAAAAAGACAAATTTATTGGCAGTGAAAAAGTCAAAGATTTTTTTCTTCAGTAAAGTAGTCCTAACTTTAATCATTATAAACAGATTTATATGTATTGTAAAATCATGAGATAAAGTTAAGTTGTGTAAGCCAAATATTACGCTTCAGTGTCTCAGTTATCCGATAATTATTTTTTTAAATGTGGTGATGAGGAATTGAGGAAGCCTGTCCATCTGTTAAATAAAATGGTCTGTATGTCATCACTTTTTACAGTGAAAGTCAGTATCAGTGACAGGTAGTTTTTCTGGTCATGTCACTGACCTTTCCATTTACAGAGCCAGAACCCAAGGGCAGAAAGCAGAAATCTATAGCGAGTGCAGTACTGTATATACTGAGATCAAGCAAAACTGTAGAAAGTTCAGTGTCTTCGCAACAGGGGGCGCAATGAACAAGGCTTTTCCACAGGGAGGTTTCTTTGTCTCCAAATGTGCAAGTGGGAACTAATGTGAAACTGCAATTTTAAGAGCAATCTGTATGCTAAAAGAATTAGTGTGCTAGGTTAATCATAGATTTTTTTGTTTCTTCAACTTTACTAAATTTAGTGCTGTTTGATTGTCCCTATGGGATATGTAGCAGTATAATTGATGTTTTTTAAAGAGGGTTGAACTACTATATTAAGATCCATCAAGTTATAAAAAGTACTTAAAAGTTGTGTTAAGCTAGTAGGTCAAGATACATTAAATTAAAAAGGATATTAATATTTAAAGGTTATTAAGCTTTTATATTAAGATTCATCAAAAGGCAGTTTAACATATCATTACATTTAAGTTAAGAAACAGAAGGAGGCCGGTAAGGTGCTGAAAGAGAGTTAGGTTGATCCATCAGGCTAGTTCAAGTGAGAAATAGTAATCAGCCACTATGGTGGGACAATGGAAGCCAGTATTGTGTGGTACTTGCCTGATGTGGGAGATTCTGGAAAAGAGTAGTGTCCAGAACAAGCATGGATGTCAAAATTGTTTCGAGGTGGACTTTCTTCAGCTAAAAGACATTGAGCTTGCGAAAGAGTTGGAGACATTCCATAGCATATGTGAGGAGAAAAGTTTTCCAGAACATACGTTCCAGAGCTTGGTCACCCCCATAGAGAGCAAGGAAGACTGAGGCAGCAGTGGGAAAATGGGTTATCACCAGCTGGGGTGAAAAAAAGGATGAGGTTTGTCAGTGCAGGATGAGCATCAAATTGTTAAATAGATTTACAGTATTGGATACACAAGATGCAGTCAAGGATGGCAACAGAAAGCATAATCACAAGCAACATCACAACATTGTGGAAAAAAGTCAGGGGATTATTAGAAGAGATTCTGTACTGTGGAGAGTTCTATAATTAGAAAAATAAACAGTCTGTTTTGCATCTACAATTGGGGGGGTCCCAAATAAGAACATAAGAATTAGAAGCAGGAGTAGGTTATACAGCCCCTCGAGCCTACTCTGCCATTCAATAAGACCATGGTTGATCTTCTACCTCAACTCCACTTTCCTGCCTGATCCCCATATCCCTTGATTCCCTTAGTGTCCAAAAATCTATCGATCTCAGTCTTGAATATACTCAAGGACTGAGCATCCACAGCTCTCTGGGGTAGAGAATTCCAGAAACTGAAGGAAGAAATTTCTCCTCATCTCATTCCTAAATTGAGGGCACCCTCAATCTCTGATGCAGCATTGGAGGCCCTGGTCCAGGTGGTGGACAGGAGGATGATGATCCTGTTACCGCAGGGGGCAGAAAGCCCTTGAGGCAACACCGCTACCACTAGTGGTGGCGAAGTCTCTGAGGAGGTTAATGCCAGGAGCTTAGTTCCCAGGACATGGCTGCAATGCCAAAAAAAGTTCGACATCACCAGAGCTGTCAAGGTATGAATACTGCTCTCTTACTCTCTGCTCGCACCTCAATTACCTCCAGCCTCACTACTCACAATAGGCCCAGGCTACCAATGAAGGCTGATGGACATAGACCAGGAAATGCTAGGTGTACTGGGCAGCCTGCCAACATGGACCGAGTTGTCAGCTCCATGAATACAACTGTGTATGAGACTGGTGATGACATCTTTTCCAATTTTCCTTCTCTCCAAGGAGGCCCTTTGTCTCAAATGATTAATAGTTAGCAAAGCAATTTACTAGAATTTGAGCTATTCAATTGTTCTAAGATATTGTTATGTTTAACTTTCCACTGAAATTTAGCATCTTTTATTATTAGTGATAATGTTTCATTATTGTATCAAGGTTAGGGATAAAGCATGAACTGTTCCTCCCTTCACTCTCCTACAATCACTGCACCACACTTCACTCCACCTCCTTCTCATTCTCACACACTCACCACAATTCCAACCCTCACATCTCCACATCTCACATCTGATACATTGCATGCCAACTATTTGACCAAGACATCTGACAAGACTGTCACTAGCACACTCGCTTGTTTCTTGTCGGACATGATCGCACACAACCTGCTCCAGGTGGTTGCTACTGGAGGAGGCAGAGTCTGCCTGCACATCCTAGGGGTGAATTTCCATGCAGGATCTCCCGATCATCTGCCGTAACTTAGTCTGAAGAGTCATGGAAACTGTGGAAAAGCAGCGGAAATACAGCTCCCCTCTTTCCTGTAGAAGTGCGCTGGGCATCAAGGGCAGGGGGAGTGTCATCATCATGATGAGTGGCAACGCTGGAGGAGAAGTCGTTCATGGTTTCTTCACACCCTTTATCCTCTTTTTACTTTCTTACCTCTATCTCACCCTATACACTCTGCATGACAAACTGCAGCCAATTTTATCAGCCTCTTCTTCTGCTCTGCCTTCATGCTAAAAGCTAACCCTTTCATTTCAGGAGCTCAAAATGTGCAGACACCTCTCCGCTTCAGAAAGAGGTCAGCCTTTCTGAAGGTGCACTGTGACTTGATCTGACCCTAGCAAGTACCAGCTCATGGACTAGCTAGTGGAGGGGCCTTCATATAGCGAATCACCGGCCACACGTTTGCAGGATCTAGTGCTGGGGGATAGGACACCGCAGGTGCCAGCTCGCCAGAGGGTGAGATCACATACTAGATCTGCTGCAGAGAACTCAGATGCTGACTTTGAGGACCCAGGCTATGAATGAAGGCTGATGGACTTTGACCAGGAAATGCTAGGTGTACCGGGCAGCCTGCTAGCGAGCTTGCACACAATGGCTCAGAGCCTGGAAGAGTCCAGCTCCAACTTGTGTCGGGGCTTCGTGCACAGCATGCAGACCATTCTGTTCAACATGGACTGAGTGGTAAGCTCCATGAATATGACTGTGTATGAGATTGGTTTGGTGATGACACTTTTTCCAATTTTCCTTCTCTCCTTATAAGGAGGCTCTTTGTCTCAAATGATTAATAGTTAGCAAAGCATTTTACTAAAATTTGAGCTATTCAATTGTTTTAAGATTTTGTCATGTTTAAACTCCCACTGAAATTTTGCATCTTTTATTATTAGTGATAATATTTCATTATTGTATCAAGGTTAGGGATAAAACATGAACTATACGTGGGCTTCTTACCACAGTTGTGCCTTGCAGTGGAGGTGACATCTGAATAGACTTTACTTCTTTGACTCTGATGACAAACAATCTTCCCCAAATAACAACCCAAAAAACCCAGTTTGTTCTTAATGAATTCACATTTTTCACAAGCATCCAGCCTTTTCTTCCAGACTTTCATTAGCATCTTTTGATCCCAAAGTTCTCTTGTATCGTTTGAAACAGATGTCAATGAAGAACATCATGATACAGTGGCATTCTGGGCTGATATTAATATGCGCGTACCTAAGCTCTAACTTGGGGAATGTACACGATCCTTTTATCGCCACAATAAATTTATCTAGCATTGATGTGTTGTGTTGTAGTTTAATTGGCTTGTATGCAGCAGCATGCTGTACATAATCAGACATTATCGTGATTTCTAGATTTTGGCACAGTCACTAATGCTGGTATCTAAGGATGAGACCACCTTCATATCCAATTATATCTTTTTCTGTTATCTTGTTTATCCATAAGTAGTGCTAAGTCAAGTCAAAAGAATGATTTTGATATAAATGAGGTGGAAGTCCTAGATGGTCTAAAATGGCTCAAAACAATAAATACTCAGGTCTAGATGGTATTTATTCCAGAATATTCAAAGACAGAAAAGGGATGACATTTGTGAGAGATTGACACTCATTATGAGGGACTTGTTGAACACTGGGAAGGAACCAGTAGTCTGGAAACACTGTGCCCATTTTGAAAAACAAGTGACTGAGTAAACACAGGTAGCTAACGACCTATTAGTCTTAGTCTTACTTCAATACCATGTAAATTGATGGAATCAATCAGGAATAAAGATCCTGCCTGATCAACTTCCTTGTCTTCTTTGAGGAAGTGATATCCCAAGTGGACTGTGGAAAGCCTGTGATGTAGTGTGCCTAGACTTCCAAAAGAGATTTGACCAAGTTTCTCATAAAAGATTGCAAATTAAACTGAATGCAGTGGGAATTCTGGGTAAAACTTCAGCATGGATAAGAAATTGTCTGCAAGGTAGAAAACAGCTATACTAATTAGAACAGTTATGTCAAGATGCAGGGGCGGGGGTGGGGTGGGATGGGGGTTGGTTAGTGCCAGGTAGATGTATCCCAGAGATTAGTATTGGGTCACCATTGTTTCTAATTTTACATAAACAGCTTGGATTCAGAAATTCAATGCAAATTGGTTAAATTCGCAGGTGATACCAAACTAGGAGAGACAATTGATTATTCAGAAAAGCTCAAGAAATATGAGTTAAACAAAATATGTAAGTGGGAACAATGACAGATAAAATCTCATGGACAAGTGTAAAATACTTCACATAAGAAGAAATAATGAATAACACACCTATCCATGAAGGCTGTCGAAATAGCTAAGAATGAAGAGATCTCGGGGTCATAATGGACTTGACACTCCAGATGTCCAATCACTCCAGAACTGCTGTCCGCAAAACAAATGGAATGCTGAACTATATAGTCAAAATAGTGAAATACAAGTCAGAGGAAGTCATGAAAAACTGTATAGTGCTCTGCTAAGAACACAACTTGAGTACTATGTCCAGTTCTGGTCACCAAGACATACAGGCAGAGCCCACATGTGCTAGAGGCAGTGAAGAGAAGAATCTCGGATTAGAGGTCTGAGATATGAGAAAAGGCTGGAGAAACTTGAGCTTTGCAGCCTGGAAAAGGGGCGAGTAACAGGTGACCTTATAGAGGTATACAAGATTGTAAACTGTACAAAATGGGTAGATTCATAAAATTGTTTCAAACTAAATTGTGGAAGTTGGACAAGGGGACATAGATTCAAACTAGTAAATGGCACATATAGATGTCAGGAGGTTTTTCGACACAAAAAGTAATTAACATGTGGAATGGCCTTCGGAATAGAGTAGGGGATGCTAAAGTCCAGAATTGTTTAAAGAAGCAATTAGAATCCACATGGATGGTAAGGTCCTTCTGGATGAATTAACTAAAATGGACTGAATCGCCTTCCTCATCAATATTTATCTTGTGACTTGTGATGTGTATTGATTATAACTTCATTGTGGTGGCTGTTTGTTGAACCTCCTGGATGCCTTATAAACTGAATCATTGAGAGGATAGCCATTCCAGTCTGCACCTGCATGCAATTGTGCATTGACAGCTTTCTCATGATGACAGGAATGCAGATTCGTAGCCATGGACAGCCTACAAGGGCCAGAAATTCCGTTCGCAGCCCTCCCGCAGGCGGGGGACTGCGATTTGGAAAAATCTCCGCCTGGACCGGTGGGCTCCCGGGAGGCGCAGAGTTCCGTTGCTGTGCCTCTGCAAACTGCCGGTGTGCAGGGCACGCGTATCCCAGGGGCTCAGGTGGTTCGCAGCGTCCCTGGGATCACATGGGCCATGGGGAGCCAATCAGAGCAGGGAATCTCCATTCATAGATTTGACAGGAAGATCTGTCAAATCTATGAATAGAGATCAACCCCAAAACATAAGTAAAACTTCAAATACATTTTAAAAAAATCACATAGAAACATAGAAAACATAGAAGATAGGAGCAGGAGTAGGCCATTCGGCCCCTCGAGCCTGCTCCGCCATTCAATGAGACCATGGCTGATCATCCAAATTCAGTACCCTGTCCCTGCCTTCTCCCCATATCCCTTGATCCCTTTAGCCTTAAGAAATATATCCAACTCCTTCTTGAATATATTTAATGAACTGGCCTCCACCGCCCTCTGTGGCAGAGAATTCCACAGGTTCACCACTCTCTGGGTGAAGAAATTCCTCCTCATTTCAGTCCTAAATGGCTTACCCCTTATCCTTTGACTATGACCCCTGGTTCTGGACTCCCCGGCCATCGGAAACATCCTTCCTCCATCTAGTCTGTCCAGGCCTGACAGAATTTTATAGGTTTCGATGAGATCCCCTCTCAATCTTCTAAACTCCAGTGAGTATAAGCCCAATCGACACAATCTCTCCTCATACGTCATTCCTGCCATCCCAGGTATCAGCCTGGTGAATCTTTGCTGCACTCCCTCCATGGCAAGAACGTCCTTCCTCAGATAAGGTGACCAAAACTGCACACAATACTCAATGTGCGGTCTCACCAAGGCCCTGTACAACTGCAGCAAGACATCCTTGTTCCTGTACTCGAACCCTCTTGCTACGAAGGCCAACATACCATTTGCCTTCTTAACCGCCTGCTGCACCTGCATGCTTACCTTCAGCGACTGGTGCACAAGAACACCCAGGTCCCTTTGCACTTTCCCTTCTCCCAATCTATTGCCATTCAAATAATAGTCTGCCTTCTTGTTTTTGCCACCAAAGTGGATAACCTCACATTTATCCACATTATAGTGCATTTGCCATGTTTCTACCCATTCACCCAACCTGTCCAAATCGTACTGGAGTTTCACGACATCCTCCTCACAGCATACCCTCCCACCCAGCTTTGTGTCGTCTGCAAATTTGGAGATATTACATCCAATTCCCTCGTCCAGATCATTAATATATATTGTGAACAGCTGGGGTCCTAGGACCGATCCTTGCGGTACCCCACTAGTCACTGCCTGCCACTCGGAAAACGACCCGTTTATTCCAACTCTTTGCTTTCGATCCGCCAACAAGTTCTCTATCCAATTCAATACCTTGCCCCCAATCCCATGTGCCTTAATTTTGCACGCTAATCTCTTATGCGGGTGATGCGCTATCAATTACTGAGAAAGACTGGAAGTTAAGAGAGTAACAAACAGGCTTTTATTAGCTAAAGAACGAAGGCATGCCTCTAGTGGTTGACCGGTCCTGAATGCCTGGGGGACTGCAGAGCAGCCGCCTTTATACCAGGGCATATGGGTGGAGCCAGGGGCGGAGCCAGCTGAGGCATGCACAGACAGGTACAACAATGGGCAAGAGTGAACAACAGTGAAGTGAACAACAGTGGTTTACCACAGCGGGACCTCATCGAAAGCCTTCTGAAAGTCCAAATATACCACATCCACTGGTTCTCCCTTATCTATTTTACCAGTTACATCCTCAAAAAATTCCAGTAGGTTAGTCAAGCATGATTTACCTTTTGTAAATCCATGTTGACTTTGTCCGATTCCGTCACTGCTTTCCAAGTGCTCTGCTATTACATCTTTTATAATGGACTCTAGCATTTTCCCCACTACCGATGTCAGGCTTACCGGTCTATAATTCCCCGCTTTTTCTCTACCACCTTTTTTGAATAGTGGGGTAACATTAGCTACCCTCCAATTCATGGGTACTGTTCCAGAGTCTATCGCGTTCTGGAAGATGACCAGCAATGCATCTACTATTTCTAGGGCCACTTCCTTAAGTACCCTAGGATGTAGATTATCAGGCCCTGGGGATTTATCGGCCTTCAGTCCCATCAATTTTCCTAACACCATTTCCCTACAAATACTGATTTCTTTCAGTTCCACCCTTTCATCAGACCCTATGTTCCCCGGTATTTCTGGGAGGTTATTTGTGTCCTCCTTTGTGAAGACAGAACCAAAATATGTATTTAGTTGGTCTGCCATTTCTTTGTTCCCCATTATAAATTCCCCATTATTCTGACTGCAAGGGACCTACACTTGACTTCACCAATCTTTTTCTCTTCACATATGTATAAAAGCTTTTACAGTCAGTTTTTATGTTCCCTGCAAGCTTACTCTCCTATTCTATTTTCCCCTTCTTAATTAATCCCTTTGTCCTCCTTTGTTGAATCCTAAACTGCTCCCAATCCTCAGGATTATTGCTTTTTCTGGCCAATTTATCTGTCCTCTCCTTGGATCTTATGCTATTCCTAATTTCCCTTGTTAGCCACGGTTGAGTCACCTTTTTTGTTTTATTTTTATGTCAAACTGGGATGAACAAATTCTGTAGCTCATCCATTCGGTCTTTGAATGTTTGCTATTGCCTATCCACCGTCAACCCTTTGAGTGACATTCCCCAATCAATCCTACCCAACTCGCTCCTCAGACCATCGTAGTTTCCTTTATTTAAATTTAGGACCCTAGTCTCTGAGTCAACTACTTCATTCTCCATCTTAATGAAGAATTCGATCATATTATGATCGCTCCGACCCAAGGGGCCTCGTACAACAAGATTGCTTATTAATCCTTTCTCGTTACATAATACCCAGTCTAAGATGGCCTGATCTCTGGTTGGTTCCTCGACATAGTGGTCCAGGAAACCATCCCGTAAACACTCCAGGAATTCCTCCTCCACAGTATTGTTACTAATTTGGTTAGCCCAATCTATATGTAGATTAAAGTCACCCATGATGACTGCTGTGCCTTTATTGCACGCTTCTTTAATTTCCCTTTTAATGCCATCCCCAACCTCCGCCTTACTGTTTGGAGGTCTATATACCACTCCCACTAACGTTTTCTGCCCCTTAGTATTTCTCAATTTTACCCATACAGATTCCACATCATCAGAGCTAATATCCTTCCTTACAATTGTGTTAATCCCTTCTTTAACCAGTAATGCTACCCCACCTCCCTTTCCTTTTGTCCTATCTTTCCTGAATATTGAATACCCCTGGATGTTGAGTTCCCAGCCTTGGCCATCCTTAAGCCACGTTTCCGTAATCCCAACCAAATCAAATTCGTTTACCTCTATTTGCGCAGCCAATTCATCCACCTTATTACGAATGCTCCTCGCATTAAGACACAAAGCCTTCAGGCTTGTTTTTTTAACGCTCTTAGCCCTATTAGAATTATTATTTACTGTGGCCACGTTTGATTTAAACCGTTGATTTCTCTGACTGCCACTTTTGTTTTTCTCCTTCCTTTCTTTTGCTTGTATCCTTGTTTCCCTTTCCTCTGTCTCCCTGCTCAGGTTCCCCACCCCCTGCCATTTTAGTTTAAACCCTCCCCCAGAGCACTAGCAAACACTCCCGCTAGGACATTGGTTCCAGCCCTGCCCAGGTGCAAACCATCCGGTTTGAACTGGTCCCACCTCCCCCAGAACCGGTTCCAATGTCCCAGGAACTTGAATCCCACCCCGTTGCACCATTCCTCTAGCCACGTATTCATCTGAAATATCCTTCTATTTCTACTCTGACTAGCACGTGGCACTGGTAGCAATCCTGAGATTACTACCTTTGAGGTCCTATTTTTTAATTTACCTCCTAACTCCCTATATTCCGCTTTTAGGACCTCATCCCGCTTTTTAACTATATTGGTGGTCCCTATGTGCACCATGACAACTGGCTGTTCACCCTCCCCTTCCAAGATGTTCTGCAGCCGCTCTGAGACATCCTTGACCCTTGCACCAGAGAGGCAACACACTATCCTGGAGTCTCATTTGCGGCCGCAGAAATGCCTATCTATTCCCCTTACAATAGAATCCCCTATTACTATAGCTTTCCCGCTCTTTTTCCTCCCATCCCGTGCAGCAGAACCACCCCTGGTGCCAGGAAGTTGGCTGCTGCTGCTTTCCTCTGATAAGCCATCCCCCCCAACAGCACTCAAAGTGGTGTATCTATTTGAGAGGGGGATATCCACAGGGGACCCCTGCACTACCTGCCTGCGCCTAGTACTCTGCCTGTTGGTCACCCATTCCCTTTCTTCCTGTCCAACCTCTACCTGTGGTGTGTCCAACTCCATAAACGTGCTATTCACGATGTTCTGAGCATCATGAATGCTCCAGTATGCATCCAATCGCAGCTCCAGTGCCGCAATGTGGTCTGTCAGTAGCTGCAGCTGGATGCACTTCCTGCACATGTAGTTGCCAGGGACACAGGAAATGTCCCTGAGTTCCCACATATCGCAGGAGGAGCATACCACGTGGCCGGGCTGTCCTGCCATGACTTACCCTTTAATTAATTGAATTTAAATTAAATCAATCAATCCCACTAATTACACTACAGTTAAATGGTTTACCAACAGTCCCCGCTACACCAGAGAGACCTTAGTAACTATAAACCACAGAGTTAAAGTTTAAAAAAGAGAGAAATACTCACCAATCAATCACTTACCTGCTTCCTGGTGACGTCACACTTTGATTACTTTTTACCTCTCTCTCCCGCTGCTGAATTGGTAAGCCTCACCTCGTTGCTGCCGCTTTTAAGCTCCGCCGTGGTCCTCACTCCACACCCAGGTCCGCCGCTCTGGTCGGGCCTCGTCTCGTTGCTGCCGCTTTTAAGCTCCGCCGCAGTCCTCACTCCACACCCAGGTCCGCCGCTCTGGTTGGGCCTCGCCTCGTTGCCGCCGCTTTTCTCACTCCACACCCGGGTCCGCCGCTCTGGTCGGGCCTCGCCTCATTGCCGCCGCTTTTAAGCTCCGCCGCGGTCCTCACTCCACACCCAGGTCCGCCGCTCTGGTGACTATAAATTACATAAATTAACTCTTTTAAACAAAAATTTAAATTTTTGAAAAAAATAATTAAAGTTTTTAACGGGGCTAAAAATAAACTTACCTTTCTTTAAAGTATTTTAAAATGATAAATCAGTGGAAATTTTGTTTTTACTTTCTTCAACTCAGCCTGGTAAAAGCAGGCCCAGGCGCAAGAATTGTAAATCTTTTCGGTGGGCGGAGGGTCTCAAAAAACCGGCATTTCCGATGTCCCTACGGGTGAGTACACAGCGCTTACCCACCCGTAAGGATCGGAATTTCTGCCTCTAATAACTTTAGTAATGTCCTCTGCAAATCGTTCACTGTCTCCGATGTTGTGCAGTGAAACCAGTTTACAATACACGAGATTGACAAACTACCAGCCCAACCAAAATGTTTTTTTTTTAATGTTTCCAGGATTACAATAAGAGTTTCACCAAAGTTCGAATAGCAGCTACTGTATTCGTGAAACGGAGAGCCCAAATAGGTAAAGTCTTGCTTTCCCTGGTTTCCTGAAAGGAGAGAATCGAAAAAAGCAATTTGCATCAAGCACCCTCAGAACAGCCAGTTAGGTTTTTACAGGGAGCCTGTTGTGTAGTTATATCAGAAGTCCTTCCAAAAGCTACACTGGTTAGTAACAACCCATCAACTACACCTTTCCAAAGAACACAAGAATTAGGACAGGAGTAGGCCATACGGCCCCTCGAGCCTGCTCCGCCATTCAATAAGATCATGGCTGATCATCGACCTCAACTCCACTTTCCCGCCCTATCCCCTTTTCCTCTAGAGTCCAAAAGTGCTTTCTTTAAACTGTTGTAATCAAACCTGTTGGAATTATTTTCTCATTTTGTGTGAACTTTATTGTGTCATTATTTATTATGTTTATTATTATAGCAGCATTTTAGAAACCTAAATAATTTGGTGTTTGTTCTCGGGTGCTTTTGAACGAAACCTCTCTGTTCTTAAACGAAAACGAATAAACAAAAGGCGGTGGCGAACAGGGTCAACTTTGGACTCAATATAAACCCACGCAGCCGAACTGCCAACTGGAGAGAATAGCAAGAAATAGATAGGAGTACATCCAGCCGCATCACTGCTTCCTGGTGCAGGACGTGCCAGGAATTCTGCCGGCAATCTCGCAGCATGGAACTGCACAACTATTATTCCATGTATCTTTCTATTTATTTGGCACTGATGTTTATCAAGAGCAGTGAGCTGAAACCTCAATCCAGTCTGAGGTGGAGAGACGAGAAACAAATCCGGATTGAAGCGATCAAGAAATCAGTCATGGAGCAACTGGGACTGAGAAGACCCCCTGTTTCAGGAATTAATATTTCTAGAATAGAGGGGAAGAAAATGTATAAACTTTACCTGCAGCGTGTAAGACAATCCGATCACAATATTAGCTTGACGAACAAGAAACCTATCAGAATGAACTCTGTCAACATGTTTATTCAGAAGGGTAAGCGCTTTGTCCTTGTACAGTACTTGTGTGTGTATATTATGAGCGTGCAGTTTGACTAATCCTCAATAGCAGTGTCTGTGTAATAGAATCAAATTAGCCACGAACTTAAATAAGATTTTGTACGTTGTGAAAATCCATCAATTAAACCCATTCTTTTCTGTTCGGAGTGAACATTTTGGGTACAGCACTCAAGAGCGGACAGGATGGTTTTTCAAATATATATCGATTTTTAAGGAATGAAATTTGAGAAAATGAATGTTGTTAAATTTAATATCACACTAGCTAAATTGTCTCTGAAAACACTAATGAATTATGAGAAGCAGTTTTCCAACCTCGCGCTGCTAACAGTCAAATTGGGCTGGTGGATTGTCTTAAAATGAGGGCATCGTGACAGCTGCTTGGGAAGGAAGTATTGATTTGCACAATCCGGTGCTGATAGTGGCAAACGAGTTGAACATTGAGAATGTGGGCTCCTTTTCTATTCATGTGGATAATGACATTGTGTGACGGAATACATAGAGCCACAGCAGTGCAATCTATAAATCCCTGGACTTTTGGGAATGCTGCAACTCGGTAAAATTTCACAGGCCCTCATGCTGGTTGTCCGTGGGGAAGAGGATGAAATTGCTTTGCTTCAAACTATTTGCAGTCCGTGTGGTGAAGGTACTCTCACAGTGCTGTTAGATAAGGAGTTCCAGGTTTTTGACCCAGCGATGTCAGGATGGTGTGTGACTTGGAGGGGAACTTGGAGGTGGTGGCGTTCCCATGCGCCTGCTGCCCTTGTCCTTCTAGGTGGAAGAGGTCGCGGGTTTGGGAGGTGCTGCAGTGCATCTTGTAGATGGTACACACTGCAGCCACGGTACGCCGGTGGTGGAGGAAGTGAATATTTAGGGTGGTGGATGGGGTGCCAATCAAGCGGGCTGCTTTGTCCTGGATGGTGTCAAGCTTCTTGATTGTTGTTGGAGCTGCACTTATCCAGGCAAGTGGAGAGTATTCCATCACACTCCTTACTTGTGCCTTGTAGATGGTGGAAAGACTTTGGGTAGTCCAGAGGTGAGACACTCACTGCAGAATACCCAGCCTCTGACTTGCTCTTGTTGCCACAGTATTTATGTGGCTGGTCCAGTTAAGTTTCTGGTCAATGGTGACCCCCAGGATGTTGATGATGGGGGATTTGGCGATGGTAATGCTGTTGAATGTCAAGGGGCATCACACCATTTTGTGCAGAGATTTTGCTTTCAGGAGTTTGCAGATGATTTCTACAATCTTGGAAGCCACTCTCACTACATTGGAGGATTGCGTGGCGTGGATGCCAGATCAGCATGGGTGCCGCTTATGCTGTTTCACCTTGGACCTCAGATTCGGACCAAGCTGAACTCCAGCACCAACAACACCAGCAGCCTTCTCCTCAGTGACCTGATGCTCCACAGGAGAGAGGGGATCAGCACAGGGGTGGACCTCGCTGGAGTCGATACCCCCAACACAAGGTTTCTGGGAAGAGGATGAGCTGCCTGGACATGACTGAACACCAGTGCCTCAGAAGGCTCAGGCTATCGCACCAGGTTGTGGCAGACATTTGTAGCCTGCTGGAAGACCTGCTGCTAAGTGGACCTGGTGGACACGCCTTACCAGTGGCTGTCAAAGTCACCACTGCCCTCAACTCAGGTTCCTTCCAGGCATCTGCAGCAGACATTTGCAGGATCTCAGTTCGCTGCCCACAAATGCATCACCCAGGTGACCGATGCCATGTTTCACAAGTCAGGCACTATATACACTTTGCCACTGATGAAGCCAGTGTGACTGAGCGGGCGCTCGGCTTTGTGGCTCTGGCTGGCTTCCCACTGGTGCAGGACATCATCGACTACACACATGTGGCCATCAAAGCACCCCAAGATCACCCAAGAGTGTTCATGAGCTGGAAGGGCTTCCACTCCCTCAATGAGCAGCTCGTCTGCAACCACAAAAAGATCATCATGCATGTGTGTGGCAGATTCCCTGGGAGCTGTCATGACTCTTTAGTCCTGCACCAGTCCACCCTCCCTCAGCAATTCACACCTCCAAACAGACTTTTGCAATCTCGGAAGCCACTCTCACTACATTGGAGGATTATGCCTTTGACCTCCACTTTACCCGGCGTGGCTGATGGAGACAACATCTATCCACTGAAGACGTGGCTGATGTCATTCTTAAGGAGGTCAAGCAATGAAACATAGAAAAATAGGAGTAGGAGTAGGCCATTTGGCCCTTTGAGCCTGCTCTGCCATTCAATATGATCATGGCTGATCCTCTATCTCAATAGCATATTCCCGCTCTCTCCCCTTTTGTGCCTAGGAATCTATCTATCTCCTCCTTAAATATATTCAGTGACTTGGCCTCCACAGCCATCTGTGGTAGAGAATTCCATAGGTTCACCACCCTCTGAGTGAAGAAATTTCTCCTCATCTCAGTCTTAAATGTCCTACCACGTATCCTGAGACTGTGACCCCTCGTTCTAGACCCACCCCAGCCAGGGAAAATATCCTCCCTGCATCCAATCTGTCTAGCCATGTCGGAATTTTATACGTTTCAATGAGATCCCCTCTCATTCTTCTAAACTCTCGTGAATACAGGCCTAGTTGACCCAATCTCTCCTCATACGACAGTCCTGCCATCCCAGGAATCAGTCTGGTGAACCTTCACTGCACTCCCTCTATGGCAAGTATATCCTTTCTTAGGTAAGGAAACCAAAACTGCACACAGTACTCCAGGTGTGGTCTCACCAAGGCCCGGTATAACTGTAGTAAGACATCCTTGCTCCTGTACTCAAATCCTCTTGCAATGAAGGCCAACATACCATTTTCCTTCCTAACTGCTTGCTGCACCTGCATGTTTGCTTTCAGTGACTGGTGTACAAGGACACCCAGGTCCCTTTGTACATCAACATTTCCCAATCTATCACCATTTAAATAATACTCCGGCTTTCTGTTTTTCCTACCGAAGTGGATAACTTCACATTTATCCATGTTATACTGCATCTGCCATGTATTTGCCCACTCACTCAACTTGTCTAAATCACCTTGAAGCCTCTTTGCATCCTCCTCGCAACTCACAATCCCACCTAGTTTTATGTCGTCAGCAAACTTGGAAATATTACATTTGGTTCCCTCATCCAAATCATTGATATATTTTGTGAAAAGCTGGTGCCCAAGCACTGATCCCTACAGTACCCCAGTAGGCTTCGCCTGCCACCCCGAAAAAGACCCATTTATTCCTACTCTCTCTTTCCTGTCTGTTAACCAATTTTCAATCCATACCAATATATTACCCCCAATCATATGTGCTTTAATTTTTAACACTAACCTCTTATGTGTGACTTTATCAAAGGCCTTCTGAAAATCCAAATACACCACATCCACTGGTTCCCCCTTATCTATTCTACCAGTTACATCCTCAAAAAACTCCAGTAGGTTTGTCAAACACGATTTCCCTTTCATAAATCCATGTTGACTTTGTCTAATTCTGTTGATATTTTCTAAGTGTCCTGTTATCACATCCTTTATAATAGACTCTAGCATTTTCCCTACTACTGATGTTAGGCTAACTGGTCTGTAGTTCCCTGTTTTCTCTCTCCCTCCTTTTTTAAATGGTGGGGTTACATTTGCCACCCTCCAATCTGCAGGAACTGTTCCAAAATTCTATAGATTATGGAAGATGACAACCAATGCATCCACTATTTCCATGGCTACCTCTTTTAGTACTCTGGGATGCAGATTATCAGGCCCTGGGGATTTATCAGCTTTCATTATCAGGCCCTGGGGATTTATTGGCTTTCAATGAGGTCGAGGAGTGCTATAATGAAAGCCACTTGATGACCAGATGTGTCATAGAGCAAGCAACCAGCCTGCTGAAGATACCCTTCAGATGCCTTGACAGATCTGGAGGGGCCCTTCAGTATGCGCCCTTGTGCATCTATGATTGTGTCATTTTTCTTTTCCGAGTGCTTCTATGAGGTGCTCCCCCTGTGGCTTCAGCAGAGGTAGTGGCAGGCTGCTCACTTTCCTGCTGTGACTGCTTAGACACTTTTGATGGATGCCCTCTGGGTTTTGGAGCCTGTGAGGGCCCCACCAAAGACTGCTTCAACTGCAGCTGTGCAGGGGCAGACTCGGTCATTGGGATCTGAGGAAGCATGTGGGGCTCTGACTGAGGGGGATGCAATGGGGGAGAAGTGGGAGCACTTTGAGCAAAGCCCCCACTTCCATGTGCCCTCTAAACATCATCCCTCTCATGGGCCACCTGCACTTCCCTGCTAGCAAGCAGCTGGAGAGAGCCTTGCTGCACATTAATGGGGCGATGACGCCCAAGTCTACGTTGGTATTCCTTCTAGAGATGAATGCAATAAGATTCTGGAAGCTGTTGTTCAGAGCAAGCATGTTCTCATGTGACTGGCGCATTAGCTGCGCCATGCATGTGGCCATCCTTTCCATGGAAGAGTACATCGTCACCATCGCCTGTGACATGGTGCTGCTCATGTTGGAGATAGACTGCTCCATTCTTTCTACAATCCTGCACATTGCGGCTGGAAAAACAGCCAGAGTCTCGCGCATTTGTTGCTGTTCCTCCAAGATCAACCTCTTTGTCGATGGTCCCTGATATTCAGCATCTGCATCCAGCTGGGCAGATCTTGGAGCACCCTGCACCCTCCGATGAGGACTCTCCACTGCAATCCCTGTCTCCACCATCTGCTCTTGCTCACTTCTGATGTGTGAGACACCAGGTGACAACACTATCCTATGTCTCGCAGGATGCGCCAAGGTGTGCGTTATCTGCGCTGGTGCTGGGTGCGCATGGATCTGGTGATGGTGCATCCTCAGAGACTGCAGCATCCTCTGAGGAATCGTCTTCCTCCTCTGGTTGGACAGTGGGGAGGGGACACTTGATGGACCTGTGGGAGAATAAAGACATGAATTAGAACTTTTATGATAAAAATGTTTAATGTTACCAAAATGCACATCATGATATTTCACTGGCTGCTGACATCAGTCACCATGAGTGCCTATTGTATGCCATGTGGCTGTGTGATATTTAATTCTGTCACCAGGTAGCTGGGAGATCCTCCTCTCTCCATCTCTCACCGCCAGCAGCTCTGCCACTCCGTTTAATTTCAGTGCCTCCTCATCTACTGGTGTCAATGTAGTGTAAATTGGAGGGCCACCTCTGGTTCTCAGTCTCTTCCTGTTGTTCTATGCTCTCTTCTCCTGCAAGGAGGGGAAAAAAGAGAACTTTGAGTGAGAGTGATGGAATGAGTGTAGGCGATGGATGGGCTACATCTGTAGAGGGCGACTATGAGGGAGTGGCATGACATTGCCAAATGGCCTTCATCTGTGGCGTTACTTTCTATGATTGCATTAGGCTGAGGGTGAGTGTCAGTGGTAGATAGTCAGATGGGACTGTGAATAGGTGCATAGACATTAAGGGATGGGTGCACCATGCAAGGTGAGTTGGTGTGAGCAGTGGCATGCAGGAGTAGTCTTGGGAAGGCAGAGTGATGGGGTTAGGTTAGCACTCACATCAGGATGTAATTGAATGTGGCACTGTACTCACCTTTCCTGACCTCATGAGGTCATTTAATCTCTTCCTACACTGCATCCAGGAGCGGCTGACAACAGCCTTGCTGCTCGCTTTGTGGGCGATGCCCTCTTTGTTTCACTGGGTGGCCTCTTCCTGCTGTAACCAAGGAAGAGGACTTCCTTCCTTGCTCTCACTCCATGGAGCAGAATTTCCAGGGAGGAATCTGAAAACCTGGGCACAACCTTCTGGTGCTGAGACTGCATCCTTGGCTATAAATGATTGCACCCTCACAGTCAAAGTCAAAGTGTTGGCTGTAACACCAACAGGCACCTCTTAAAGCCACCTCTGGACGACCTCCAACAACTTTCAACTCTCATCTGTCCACTGCCCCTATAAATAGGTGAGTTGAAGTCGAGTCAAGTGATCTAGTTAAGTTAAACACGCAGTGGAGAGCTCGCTGATGGACCGATTGACGTAATAAAACTCACTACGCACTTGGTTTGAGCATAAAGCAAGGCTTTAATCAACTTGTTTCAGAACATGGAGGTCTAGTTGTACTTCACTAGTTCCTTGTCTTACAAAATGTCCCTGGCAAGCTGGGTCCACGCCCGAGTATTTATACTCCTTGGATGGCGCCACCAGCTGGCCGTTCAGCGTTATTTCATGAGTAGTTTCTTGATGATGATGAGATTTATAACACCGATCGTGTTGGCGACTCGCTATGCGCCACCCCCCCATCCTGCACCGGAACCCACTCACAGGTAAAAATTCAGCCCATAGTGTCCCTTGTAAATTGATGTCTCCACAGGTATTGCTCCTCTGACAGTTGGAGGTATGTGCACCTCTGCGTGTAGAGACAGCGTGGGGAATCAGTAGTTTAAAAAAAAAAATTGCCCCGGAATTTGTGGTCCTGATGACAGTGAACTGGCAGTGTTTGCCGTCATTTCGCCTTTGAAACTGACCACAACTTCAGGATTTAGTACATGCATAGCCTAATGCAGAAATCCAGAAGTTGCAGTCTGTCATTCACTCCATAGGCTGCGCTGTGCCCCACCCCAGAGCCGGAAATCAATAAAATCTCTCAAAACATGGAAACTGACAAAAACGTTGGCGCTTCTGCAGTAATTACACTGTTAAATATCCCATTAAAAGTTAAACCCAAAGGGATTAGGTGTAACGGGTTTTAACAGCGTATTGAGTGCTAAACAAAGGTTATGGTCCTGAAATTTTGTGCAGTGTCAAATTTATCCATTTTAATAAGAATTAAAAATTTTAAGAAACTTTAAAAACATTAAAAAAAAAATCTTTTCATCTTTATTCCAGGTTTACCTTTTCCCCATGTGAGAGCCCAAATCTTTGTTTTGCTGTCTCTATCATTTTTAGAATTTCAGGAGCTTACTCACTTCCTGGTTCACTGTATGTGAGAATTCTGCATTTTGATTGGCTGCTTAGACAGCTAGTTGACGTCGCAGCAGCTCTTCACTGGGAATCCCCATTAACTTCCGTTGATTTCAACTATGCATCGGAAAACACAAAATTCTCAACACAGAGATTGTAAGATCTTTGTGCGAAGCTTACTTCGGGGCCAGCGGCGAACGCCTTTGCTTTGTTGCTGACCATAAATTCCAGACAATTCTTGGGATGTGGGAAAAGCTGCATTTATTGCCCCTCTCTGGTTAGCCTAACAAGGTTCTGGTAGGCCTTCTTGAACAGCTAAAGTGCATTTTGCGCAGCCTGGCTGCCATTCATCTGTTGGTCCTCCTCTTCTTCCTCCAAAAAAGCAGAGATATAGGAGGATTTCCATGGGGAAACTCATTGTGCTACTATTGCGGTGAGTAGTTGACATATAGCAATTCCAGTGTAGTTTTCCTAAGTAGCAACAGGAAAAAAATGGGGGGAAAAGAAGAAAAGTAACGATGCTGTAATAGCTTCCAAATTCTCTTAGTAATTTTGTTATAGTGCTCATTAAAGCTATTTCGTTAAACAGTATCGTTCCTGGCATGTCTGGACTACTATTTTATATGGGTGGTTATAGGAAGCAGTGCTATGCAGGCATATACACTGGGAAATTTCATACAGGATGCTATAAGGTCACATACTGATGAGAACTTTGTATCTTTAGACTCAGTATTGAAAAATTGGATGCAACGTTAAATGGGTATGATATTGAATCTCCACACAATTTCCAATCAGATTTGCACAATTTACTGTCACTGACAAAACTGATTGGAAAATCTAGCCTACTGTGTTTAATTCTCATTCATACCTTAGCCAACAAAAATAAAAAGTGGGTATACTCAATACACCCTCAACTAAATGCTGCCAAGAAGTAGTTATACTCGTCTACCAAAATGAAGTGTGTGTATAATAATAATAATAATCAACTTTATTGTCATTGTTAGTGCACAAGTGCAGTACAACGAAATGTAGGCTTGCGGCTCCCGAGAGTGTACATTTTGATTAAGACATTTAACATTCAACATTCATTTGGCTTGTAATACATAAACATAAACATAATAAAGTGCATTGGCAGATGTGCAGGCTTTAGAGTTTATTTGCAGAGTTCAATAGGATGACAGCCGTGGGAAAGAAGCTGTTCCTAAATCTAGTCGTTCGGGTGCGAATGCATCTGTAGCGTCTCCCAGATGGCAGGGGGGCGAACAAACTGTGGCTGGGGTGGGTAGGGTCTTTGATGATGGTCAGTGACCTCCGTAAACAGCGTTTCTGGTAGATGTTCTCAATGGTCGGTAGCCGGGTGCCGGTAATGCGTTGGGCAGTTTTGACTACCCGCCCGCTGCAGGGATTTCCGGTCATAGGAGCTACAGCTGCCATACCGCACTGTGATACAGTTTGTCAGGATGCTTTCTATTGTGCAGTGGTAAAAGTTAGAGAGGATCAGGGGTGACAGGTTACATCCCTTCAGCCTCCTTAGGAAATATAGGCGCTGCTGGGCCTTCTTCACCAAAGAGGAGGTATTGAGGGACCAGGAGAGGTCTTCCGTGATGTGGACTCCGAGGAACTTAAAGCTGTCCACCCTTTCCACCACAGCCCCATGGATGTGGATGGGGGTGTGTCTTCCGCCTTTAGACTTCCTGAAGTCCACAATGATTTCTTTGGTTTTCTTGATGTTAAGGGCCAGGTTGTTATCGGAGCACCACTTCACGAGGTGCTGGACCTCCTCCCTGTAGGCTGACTCATCGTTGTTGGTGATCTGGCCTACCACCATGGTATCATCCGCAAACTTGATGATGGTGTTGGAACCATGAACAGCCACACAGTCGTGGGTGAAGAGGGAGTAGAGGAGGGGGCTCAGCAGACAACCTTGTGGGGCCCCCGTGTTCAGGGTCGGGGGGGGGGGGAGGTGTGGTTACCTAATTTGACAGACTGGGGTCTGTTAGTTAGGAAGTCCAGGGTCCAGTTGCAAAGGGAAGTGTTCAGGCCAAGAGTGTGGAGTTTGATGGCCAGCTTGTTGGGGACGATAGTGTTGAATGCTGAGCTGTAGTCTATGAACAGCATTCTGATGTAGGTCTCTTTACCGTCTAAGTGTTTCAATGCAGAATGTAGAGCAGCTGTGATTGCATCCTCCGTTGATCTGTTTGCACGATAGGCAAACTGGTGTTGGTCAAGAGGCCATGCCTAAAGGTACCCTCCACAATAGCCTTGATAGAAATGGCCATGAGCTTAATTGGTGCCCTAAAGGCAATAGGGTAAAATATATAGCTAGAACCTTATACCAGTTAGAATTGAACCCTATAATATTGATACAGGTTTAAAATTGGCAGCTAATTATGGCATTCACAATTATTGTAAGAATGTGATGCTAACAGCTATTATTCTGGGATCTTATTATTTGCGGGGGTATGAGATTCATTTGAGGATAGGATTATTATGCCTGTCCTGAATGGTTTCATAACTTCCAGGATCAGAAGTCACTTGATTCCAATGTTGTTCTGGCCTGTGTATCCACCCAATACTATCTGATGCTGTCTCCCTATCCATACCATCCAGCTGCGCTCCCTCTACTATTGCTGTCATTGAAGACTATTTTCCTAGTTCAGGCCTTCTAAATTAGTAGCCAGTCCTGTTTGAAGTGCTGAATTCTAAGTTATTTCTTCGAGTGAACAGAAAATGCTTTCAAGCTGTTTCTGTAATGTATGTCATTGGAGGAGTGCCAGATACGTATGGACACCGAAAACAATTTCCATGAGAGGGAAAATATGGCAATAAACTGGTTAGGAGACACCTTACCCATTTTTGTTCTAAAATAACATGGTGGAAGAGTACCATGTCCTGAACTATCCGTAGTCTCCTTTAATTCTGAAAAACCATTATGGGCTAGAAATTCACCTGTTGAGCGCCACTCCGTAGCGCCATGAAATGGCGATAAAATTAGGGCCGCTGCTCTTTCGCCAGCTGGTGGCGGGTCCCGCAGCGGCTGCCATATTGCTCTCCCCCTGGAAAAAAATGGCGGCGTAGTGATGTCAATCGACGAGCAACTCCGACTTAACGTCACCAACGTGAACTTTGACCCTAGTGCTGAATTCAGCGCTGGGTCCTAAGCACGCCAGATTAACCTGGCGTGCAAGCAGGCTGACAGTGGCGATGTCTGCAGATCTTAAAGGGACAGACACATCATTCAGGTAAGTTTGAATTTAAGGCTTTAGACTTTTTTTTAAAATTCTATTGAAGTGGTGTCTTACTGCAATAGATGTGAAAAGTTTTTTAAGTGTGTAGTGAGTGCTGCTGGATGCTTGCAAGGACTCAGATGGTAAATGACGGCATTTGAGAAGACAGAGCATACTGCAAATGCTCAGCAGGTCACGCAACAACCATGGAGAGAAAAACAGAGTTCATGTCTCAGGCTGCCTGACCAACTGAGTATTTCCAGCATTTTATGCTGTCATTTCACATTTACAGCATCTGCTTGCAGAAGGAAGAGGAAGACGCAGAAGAGTAGGAAGCCGAAGAGGAGGAATCAGACGGAAGGATGCACCTCAGACAGCTCCTTTGTGGCCGGCATATCTGTGATGGAATCATCTGCCTGCGGTCCCACTGGCTGGGCAGGCTGCATTTTTTGGGTGTGTGAAATGAGGAAGGCACATGGGTGGAGTTGTGCTGATGGCAGGGCAGGAAAGCAAGAGGTGCATGCCAGAAGGCGGATAATGTACAAGGATATCCGCAGCTTGTATCCTTTCAGCCCCACCACTGTCCAAGGGCTCAACCATGCCCCTGCCAAGAATGGCCTGCACCATCTCCTCCAAGGGGGTGAGGTGAGGCTAGGAATGGGAGATGTGCCTTGTCATTCATGCAGATTGTTGGTAAGTGGCTGATTGGGGGTTGTGCATTGAGAAGTGTGCAAGGCTAATGGTGCAGTTGGTAGGAGACGGCGTTTGAAGATGCATTCACTGACCTTGAGGTCCTGGTTTGAGGTCATGAAGCTTCTTTGGGCACTGGAGCCAGGTGGTGGGGGCAACACTGCTGGCAGTGATGGCCTTAGTGATGTACTCCCACATCATTCTTTCTGGAGGGTCTCCTGGCCCCTGTGGGTAGAGGGCCTCTCTTGCAGTGTTGACCCCCTGCACAAAGCTGGAGTGCTGTGTGCGAGACCCTGGGTGCCCCTTCCCTGGCTTGTTGAGCCATTTGTGTCAGTGCTGAGGCAGTTTTCCCATTTGTTGAGGTTAGGAAGGTAATTCAGCTTTAACAGCTGAATATTCACATTTGGAACTTCTTTTAAATATTGATTATTTCTTAAAAGGCAGAAAGGGCTGAAAAATGTATTTATTCACTGCATTTTATTTTGTATTGCTTCAGTGTGCATGGCCCTTTAATTCTTAGACCTCTTCATTGCCCACAATTCCTTGTGAGTTCTACAGCTTCGCTCACAGAGGCTGTGGGAAGCGGCAACGCCGGACCTGGACAGAAATTTCATCCCAGGTCCCTCCAACAACACCACCAGGACGATGTTGCACGGAAGGTGAGCGCTGCGCCACCAATCTTCAGCCCCCTAGACCAATTTCACTCAGTTAGCATTGCAGCCATTTCCAGCGGCTGTTAACTGCAGTTGCTGGCGAACACAAATTATTCCCCGTGTGTTGCTTCTTCCAGCCAAATTATCATTGTGATTTTCACACTTATGAATTATTAATTCAATAATTAATGCAATTACTGCGTAGGCTCACAGTCTTTTTTTTATTACATTATTACAGTCTTTTTTTTATTACATTATTATTCCATAATGTCTGAGTGCATATATATTTGTAGGGATGTGAGAATGAAATAAATGATTTTCAGAATGGCTTGGTAATTATAATGCGAGAGTGCTGGATTTTCAATCAGGTAATCAGAGTTGAAACCCATTCTTGACTAATGTTAACACTCAACCTTCCTCTCTAGGTTGTTTGCCAGGCATATCCACAAGAGGAACATAAGAACATAAGAAATAGGAGTAGGAGTAGGACATATGTCCTCTTGAGCCTACTCCGCCATTCAATAAGATCATGGCTGATCTTTGCCCTCAACTCCACGATCCCCATTTCCCTTCATTCCCCTAGACTCCAAAGATCTATCTATCAAAGCCTTGAATATACCCAATGATTCAGCATCCACAGGCCTTTGCGGTAGAGAATTCCAAAGATTCACAACCCTCTGAGTGAAGAAATTCCACCACATTTCAGTCTTAAATGGCCGACCCCTTATCCTGAGACTATGCCCCCTAGTTCTAGACTCTGCAGCCAGGGGAAACAACCTCTCAGCATCTATCCTGTTAATCCCCCTCAGAATCTTATACATTTCAATGAGATCACCTCTCATTCTTCTAAACGCCTGAGAGTATAGGCACATTCTACTCAATCTCTCCTCATCGGACAACCCTCTCATCCCAGGAATCAATCTAGTGAACCTTTGTTGCATCCCCTCTAAGGCAAGTATATCCTTCCTTAGGTACGGAGACCAAAACTGTACACAGTACTGTAGGTGTGGTCTCACCAAAGATGTGTACAATTGCAGCAAGACTCCCTTACTCTTTCATCCCAACCCCCTTGCAATAAAGGCTAACCTACTATTTGCCTTCATAATTGCTTGCTGTACCTACATGTTAACCTTCTGTGTTTTGTGTACGAGGATACCCAAATCTCTCTGAACACCAACATTTAATAGTTTCTCACCATTTAAAAAATATTCTGTTTTTCTATTCTTGCTACCAAAGTGAATAACTTCACATTTCCCCACATTATACTCCATCTACCACCTTATTGCCCCCTCACTTAACCTGTCTATATCCCTTTGCAGATTATGTCCTCCCCACAACTTACTTTCCCACCTAGCTTTGCAGTGGAAGTGGAAGAGGGAATGAGGAAGTGTACTTTTTGATGGGTACACAAACATCAGGCTTTTATAACAGTCAAGAAAATAACTATTGCTGTATAATGATTATACTTTGGGCCATTGCCATTAAATTTAAAAGGGGAATGTAAACTGGGATTTTTTAAAAACTTCAGTGAATGGTTTCACTACATCCAGCATCAGAAGTAATCCGATTCCAGTGCTGTTTTGGCCTGAATATCCATCAGATACTATTATCTCCCTGTACACAGCATAAACAGTCTGCCTCTCCACAACAGAAACTGCCTGCCCTGTTAATTGGAGAACAGCACGTAAGATAGTATGGCCTAACTAGTAAGTGAAAAATGTAAGTTAAAAATTTGACAAAAAAGGTAATAAATGTTAAATTAAATATGAATACTTTCTGGTTTTGGTTTTGAAATTAGCTAATTTCATTGTTTATTTTGGCCATTTTTTTTAGTTGAGTCATTTGAGGGATTTTTTTCTACTGCTTTTTATAAACAGAAGTACACATCAGAGCAAATAATGGAACTTTATTCACCTCACTAGACCAGCTGTATTCAGGACAAATACGTGATTAGATTCAACTGCAAATAATGATGGTGTGCAGCAATTTATTATTACTTTGCAGGACCCACTGAAACATGATCTAATCATACAAATTATTATAAAATAATCATATTTACAAAATGCATTTTAGTTGTTTATTCAGTTTTAAATAAACACAGATTTCAATGTTTTTCGATGACGAGGGCTTTATTGTGTTTTATCGGTTTAACTCAAAAATTGGAGAGTCAAATTATTGGAATGCTCTCATTAGGGCAATAAATGCAAGGCTGTAATCTAATTGAAGGGTTCAGGTTACTTTATAAACAGACAGAGTAAAACTCAAATGTTTATAACTGTCATCTGACACCATGAGGTTAGATTACATTAGATATAATTTAACCACTGCTGGTAATTTCAACAAAAGATATAAGTTAATAATTTATGAAGCAGACTATTTCAGTATTGTGTGTGTGTTCCGCTTTTGGTCATTCTTTTCATTGGCAGCAATTATCTGTCCTGATGCCAGCTGCAATTGCACTTGCTGTTTTTGATCCATGATATTCATACAACCAGACGAATGAATGTAACAGTGCTACTGTAGTTTTATTGAGAATGGTGGGCTGGACTTTCCTGAATCAGCCCGAGGAGGGTAAAATGCTGCCCTGACCCCGGCTCAGTTTCCTGGTCTTTAGGTTTTCAGAGTGGGCTCCCAGCAGAATTCCTGTGAGCAAGAGGCAGCTCACCACTGCTAACTAGGAAAATTCAGGCAGCAGCACCTGAAGAGAAGAGGCAACTTAAAGAGGGCAGAAGAGAGTCAAGGATTGGAGATGGATTTTTTTAATGCCTCAGACAGGGAAATGGGGCAGGGAAATGGACTCGGTAGTCACCCCCTCAACCACCAGCATACTGTGGCAGACATCATATGTAATTCTATCTAACGGCCTACTCCTGTTCCTATGTTCCTACATTACAAGAATCACTCAATCCACATTGCCTGCATGGGTCAAATAGGTTACTGATGGCCTATTTGCCAAGGCAAGCCAGGTAATCAATTTTGGACGGTCCCCCCACAATGGGACCATTCAGTTTTACTGAGTGTCTGGCTTCCCCGAGGTGCAAGGTGTAATAGATGGCACCCACTTAGTCACCCGTTCCCTCTTATTAATTATACCAACAGGAAAGGTGCAGCTTGTTTGTGACTAGCAGCACCTAATCCTTCAAGTCAATGGTCACTTTGCTGCCAACTGCCAAATTGCCTTCATCTTACAGCAACTGTCTGGTTGGCTATTTGGTGATAAAGGTCACATACTATTCCTGCGACCTCTGCAAATGCCCGCAAAATCTGCAGAGCACTCCTACAATGATGCCCAAGCTGCCTTCAGAGTCATCATCAAGCACACTATCAGAATGCCAAAGGGTAGATTCAGATACCTGGATTGTTCAGAAGGGACTCTGCAGTCCAATCCAGCTAGAGCCTCTTGGATAATGGTTATGTGCTGCATGCTGTATATAGTGGAGTATTTTAAACCAACACTCGACGCAAGGTTTTAGATCGATAGTCAAGTTGTCTTTATTCCACCGGTGGGGAAACAGTCTACTCTGTCTTAGCCAGACCTTTCCAAATTGGTTCAGCAAACACTACAGTTTTGAAAAAGGGTTAGACCCGAAACGTCGACGCTATTTTCTCTCCACGGATGTTGCCTGGCCTGCTGAGTTTTTCCAGCACTTTCTGTTGTTATTTCGGATTTCCAGCATCTGCAGTATTTTGCTATCGTACTACATTTTTATACATTACAATACACATGTCAAAATTCATTCCTGCCACCTGATTGGACCTTGGCCCGCATGCATCTTCACTGATTGGTTGCCTATGTCGCGTTACATTAAAGTACCGCCTTTATTATCGGCTCAAGCTGTTGTTGCACCTATGAGCTCTGTTTATGCCAAATGGGTCTCATACTTCTGGTTCATTATCCTCTTTTCCTGCCCTTCTAGGCTTCTTTTACTTCCAGCTCATTGTTTTACTTTCCTGCCAGAACAGAACTTACATCCTCTTAGGCCTTTTATGGTTCTATGTCCGGCTATGCTATCTCTACTTAGAGAAATCTTACTGCTGCAAAATATGGTCTTTATTACACCATTCAGTGAAACTGCCAGTGTGTCAGTTTAACTCTTTCCCCACTGCACTGTACAATTTCACCCTCCAAAAAGGCCTGATCATGGAGAATGGCCTCCGTCTGTGCTGTAACCATTCTATGATTCTATGATTGCCTACTAAATATGCCAGAAAAAGTTATGGCTTGTCCATTCAAGTGTAAGTGAATTTTTAATGGCATGTTAAGTATTACTTACAATCAAACAATGTCTCTGCCACTAAAAATTTACTTTAATAAATGTGGAATTTCATTCCATGAGATTTTAATTGTTATTGGAGATTAAAAAAAAAGTTAAAATAAACATTTTTGTCTACTTTTTCTTTCTGCCTCGTCTCTCTCTCTTAATCCCATCTTTCTTTCCCTCTCTTTATTTCACTTTCTGTACATGATTTGACATGGCATTAAAAATTCTAACTTCCTGGTTTAGATTCTGCGGGCCTCATTAAGGATTCTTCAATCTGATTGGTTGAAGAGACATGCTGTTGCTTGCCTTGTTTGTACAGGTCCCAGCTCCCCTGTCGTGACCGGCTTGCTGTTTCAGAGTCCTGATGACCGTAAATTGCTGCGCAAAAGCCCACAAAAAGTCTGTGGATAGCTATAAGCTTAATGAACAGCGAGTGTTGTTCATTCGCCGCTGACCGCAAAATCCAGGCCATCAATCAAACTGCTTTCTGAACATTTTTCATTGAAAAATTTTTGATTTGAAATTTCTTTCTCATTAACTGAAATTTCAAATGTCCAAAATAAAAAATGCATATTTCACAATAACATGACAATCTTATCAATAGACTAGTGATATAACCATCCTAGAGCAGCGTGTCCAATAACTGCCCAATGTTGTACTGAACTATACAGACCACCAAGGGCTCAAGTTTAATCCTTGATGAGTTAGCTGATCTTAACTGGATCAGCAATACCGTCACTAACCCCTGATCATTATCTGATGACCCTGCTGGAAAGTGAGTGTGGGTGAATATCAGGCTCAGTTGTGATACTCTCGTACAGACAAGTAACCCAACATTCATACGAACATACGAATTAGGAGCAGGAGTAGGCCACTCGGCCCTTCGAGCCTGCTCCACCATTCAGTAAGATCATGGCGGATCCGATTGCTCCACATTTCCGCCTACCCCCGATAACTTTTCACCCCCTTGCTTACCAAGAATTTATCTACCTCTGTCAAATGAGTGACACACAAAGAGTGGCTACTTCAGCGAGATCCTGGATAGATGCTATGGAACATCTATGGAAAAGACCCCATTAAGAGTCTGTCTTCAGGAGAGGAGAGTAGGGGAGAAAAACAAGAAGAAAATACCTATGTTATTACACTGACTACTCTTAAAAACTTGACAATATCAAAACCATGATAGTGATTTGTTTCCATTTTGGAAGCTGCATCACAAGAAAACTCCTGGAAAGATTTTCCTACAAATTGGTCTGATGATATTGCTGCAAAATACCATTACTTTTATGTATCCATCTGACTCATTACCTAAATTGAAATAAGATGTTAAACATACACAGGAATTGGTATGGTGGCAAGACATTGGAGCTCCAGCCATCTGGTAGCATGGAGAGTTTACAGCTGTGATTCTGCAACTGCTTTTGTGAGGTAAACGAAAGAAAGAAAGACTTGCATTAATATAGCGCCTTTCACGCCTTTCAGGATGCCCCAAAGTGCCTTACAGTTAATGAAGTACCTTCGAAGTGGAGTCACTGTTGTAATGTAGGAAATGCAGCAGCCAATTTGTGCACAGGAAGGTCCCACAAAAAGCAATGTGATAATGACCAGATATTCCAGGGTACTTGATGTTTTGAAAAGACAGGCAGACTGGAACAGGAGGGGGCTAGCCCTGATAATTATGGATGACATAAGGACAGTACAGGAAACTCTCGTTTAAACAGCACCTAAATATCCAGAATTCTCTATTAACCGGCAAAATTCAAACTCCGAAAACAACACCTCAATAACCGGAAATGTTGCCAAGTCCGAGTCCGAGTCTCCCGCGGTGGCCGAGTTAGTCAGTGGGGGTAGTTCTCCAAACTGCCACTGCTCAGCTTTTTGGCGCTGTCGGAAGTCCAATTACTGTATACTGCACATTTCTTGATTTTTAAATTTTTGTTTGTTAAAAATAGCCTCGGTAGATAACCTTCTCCGTCATCCGGAATTTTTAATCAACCAGCACCATCCCGGTCCAGTCGGTGCCGGATACCAAAAAGTTTCCTGTATTGAGAAAGGAACTTGGCTCAGAAGATCAGGAAGTAGAATCAGTATGGGTGGAGATAAGAAATAACAAGGGGCAGAAGTGGTTGCAGTAGTTTATAGGCTCCCTAACAGTAGCTATATAATTGGACAGAGTATTAATCAAGAAATAATAGGAGCTTGTAACAAAGGTTATGCAATAATTGTGGGGGACATTAATCTTCTTATAGATTGGGCAATTGGCAAGGGTAGTCTGGAGGATGAGTTCCAAGAACAATACGTCATGGAACCAACCAGGGAACAGGCTATTTTAGATCTTGTTTTATGTAGTGAGACAGGGTTAATTAGTAATCTTATAGTAAAGGATTCTCTAGGGAAGAGTAACCATAATATGATTTCACATTGAGTTTGAGAGTGACATTCTTAAGTCCGAAACTAGAGTCTGAAACTTAAACAAAGCCAATTACATAGGTATGACGGGTGAGTTAGCTAAGGTAGATTAAAAGTAATGATGGTAGATAAGCAGTGGCGAACATTTAAAGAAATATTACAAAATTCTGAATGAATATACATTCTATTGAGAAATAAAATCTCCACGGGAAACCAGCAAAGGATAACCAAATAACTGATGAAAAGGGAGAAAATAGAATGAGAGTAAATTAGCAAGAAATATAAAAACAGATTGTAAGAACTTCTACAAGTATGTAAAAAGGAAGAGACCCAGCTTGAAAGGATATTGCAGAGGGAGGGGGAGGATCCAGTCGTTGTGGTCCATGTTGGGACCAACAACATAGGGAAGACTAGGTAAGAGGTCCTGTTTGGGGAGTACCAGGAACTAGGAGTTAAATTAAAGAACAGGATCTCAAGGGTTATAATTTCTGGATTATTACCTGAGCCACATGCAAATTGGCATAGGATAAGCTGATTAGGGAAGTGAACACGTAGCTAAAGGAGTGGTGTGGGAAAGAGGGGTTCCATTTCATGGGGCACTGGCACCAGTATTGGGACAGTAAGGAATTGTGCCATTGGGACGGGCTCCACCTGAACCGGTCAGGGACCAGGGTCCTAGCGGAAAGGATAAATAGGGCGGTCACAAGGACTTTAAACTAGTAAATGGTGGGGGGAGGGCTCAGGTGGAAATTGTAGTACAAATAGTAGTTCAAAAACAAACGAAAGGGAAGAGAGTAGAGTAACAGTCAGAAAATGTGCTTTAGGCACTACATGTAGAAGGAAAACTAAAAGATGTACAGTGATTAAACCAGGAGAGAGAAATAAGAAACAAGTGGGTAAAACATTATTGCTGAAGGACAGGCTAGGGTGTGTGGCCCAAATAAGCATTCTTTATGCAAATGCATGGAATATAAGGAATACATTGAATGAACTGCAGGCGCAAATTCAAATTGGAGGGTGTGACAGGGTAGCCAGTACTGAGACATGGCTGCTTATCTACCATCATTACTTTTAATCTACCTTAGCTAACTCACCCCTCATGGTCAGGACTGGGAAAAATATACCATGTTATAAGGTCTACAGGAAAGATAGGGAAAATGGCAGAGGGGGAGGAGTAGCCTTAGGCCAGGATTTTCTTTATCTGGGTGGGTCAGGTGTGGGCGGTGGCCATGGCGGCTCGCGACCCCATTGCTGGCTCCATCCCACTCCACAGAACGACTTTACATTAATAGAGCTTATTAAGCCCGCCCTGTGCGATACCCAGGCCAATTAAATGGTCTGGTGACGTCATTCATGATGCACTTTCAGCCGGGATCTTTAAAGGGGCCATGACCACATTAGATTTGAAGGTTAATGTAACATAGTGCTGTCAGTGCACTACAGCATTGGAGTGCTGCAAACACTGAGAATGACTGCTCAAAGGCAGAGGGCTGCACCCAGGTTTTCCGATGATGCAGAACACGCAGGGAGGTCCTCTTCCCTTCCAATGGGCAGAAGCGATCTCCACAGGAGACCAAAACAGCCTGGTTGGAGATTGCAGAGGTGGGCACAACCAGGCATGAGGACCTGGGTGCAGTGCTGCAAATGTTTCATTGATCTCATTAGATCAGGAAATGTGAGTACAAAGCCACATTCAACTTCATCCTGCTGTGCCTCTTATCACAACCCCATCACTCTGCCTTCCCAACCCTACTCCTGCACATCCTTTCTTACACCAACATTCCTTGCACGTCCAACCATCCCTCTCTATCTACATTTTCACCTCCCCATCTCACTAGCTACCCCTCACACTCACCCTCATCCTAATGCAATCATACCAACTAACAACACACAAGGAGGCCACTTGGCTTTGGCAGCACTCCCCCCCCAATCATAATCTCCCTTGAAAGATCTAACCCATCCATTCCTTACACTCATTCCATCACTGTCACTCAACCTTCTCTTCTTACCATCATTGCAGGAAAAGAGAGCCCAAAATAAGAGAGAGAGGGGGAGAACTGGCGGTGGCCCTTCATCATTTGCAAACCTTACAACAGCAGAGGAGGCCGCTTTAGAAATGTCTGGTGTCACCGAGCAGCTAGAGGTGAGATACGGAGAGAGGGGGACATCTCAGCAACCTGGTGACAAAATTACATATCAGACAGCTACATGGCAGTCACTCATATGGGGACTGATGTCAGCAGCCAGTGAATGGTCATCATGTGCATAATGGTATCTTTAGCCATTCTTCATATGACATATCTAATTCATCTCTTTACTCTCCCACAGGTCCATCAAGAGGCCCCCCGCCCCCACCACTGTCCAGGGGGAAGAGGAAGACAACTCCTCAGAGGAGCCTCCAGCCTCTGAGGGCACACCGTCACCAGACATAAGCGCACCCAGCACCAGCACAGATACGCACACCTCGGTGGGTCTCACTTGAGATAGAGTAGTGTTGTCACCTGGTGTCTCACAACTCACAAGTGAGCAAGAGCAGATGGTGGAGACAGGGACAGTAGTGGAGAATCCTCGCCGGAGGGCGCAGGACGCTCCTAGCTTTGATCAGCTGCATGCAGACGCTGAGTCTCGGGGGCCATCCAGAAAGAGGGCGATCCTGGAGGTGCAGGAAGAAGTGCAGGGGGCTCTGACAGGCTTTGCGAACGTGATGTCTGCAAATGTTCCAACATGAGCACCACCTGTCACAGGCGATAGGATGGCCACCTACATGGAACAGCTAATGCGCCACTCATAGGAGCACATGGTCTCTATGAAGAATAGATGGCCATCTATGGAGGATAGATGGCTATGTACGGAGAATAGATAGCAGCAGCTCTTACACCTCCTCCCTAGGAGGTATGTCAGTTTACACGTGGGTCCTCATGGCCCCATTGATGTGCAGCAAGGTGCTCTCCAGCTCCTTGGCAGCAGGGAAGTGAGCAGGCTGCCTCTACCTCTGCTGAAGCCACAGGGCTAGCACCTCGTTGAAGCACATGGAAGAGAAAGATGACACACAGGTAAATTCACAGGGTAGCCACTTGGGTTCATGTAAAGTTTCCGTTAATGTGCTGTCAAAGATAAAAAATCTTTATTTTCACCACTTTCCTGTCTTGGACACATTTGTGTGCACCTTTGGCTTGGAAAGGTTTAGTGAGTTGCGGTGAATGGTGAGACATAACGATACCTTCAGCAATGGTGGTGAATGTGAAAGGAATGGCTTGGTCATTGCAGGGATGCTTTATGGTATTGGTGTGGGGTGGCGATAACCTGGTGCATCATGTGGCAGCCAGGGTGTACAGCATCAAGTTAAGTAAATCTGGCCATGATGATGCCATCCCTGGCCTCCTGGGCAGCAATGTACTCAGGTGCTGATGCCATCTGTCCTGTGCAGCATCAGTTGATTGTGGAGAAGGTTGGTGGTGGTGTTGTTGGTGCTGCTGGCGTTGGGGCTGATCGTGGTCAGATTCTGAGGACCAAGGTGAGGCAGTATAACTGGCACCCATGCTGGTGGAATAGATGGCAGGTGAAGTAGAGATGACAGAAGCAATCTGTCAGTGGTGAGAGAGGTTCTTCCAATGAGGTGACACTGCATGGAGACTTTGCTGGAAAGACTTGCAGCCTGCAGAAATCTCAATCTGTGCTGGGAATGTAGTCAGCAACAGCATCTGCCTGAGGAAAGTGATCAACTGTCAGGTGGGAGCTTTTATAGTACATTTCATGCTGTCAACTAATCAGCTGGAGCAATGGCCACTCAACTCCCGCCTCAGGTTGACAGATGTGGTTCCCGAGCAGCATGGTTCCCGTGGCCATGCAGGGAAATTTAAAATGTAGGGGGAAAAAGGCTTTTAACTGTCTGAAAACAAGATATTAATGATTTCAATTAGGTCGCCCACCTCTGCTGGTTGGTTCGCTGCCACACCGGCAAACGTGCCCGAGGGAAAGGCATGTGGGGGCAGGATGACAGCGGGTTCCCGACCTGCTCCCAAAAATATCAACTTTCCCACCCGACGCGCCTCCATTTCCGTCCACATGAACCCCAAAAAATTCCAGCCAGAGTGATTAAGATTGAAATCACTTCAATGATAAGAGAGGATATAACGAGAGGTAAGCAGGCAGTGGAGACTTTATGGGTAGAATTAAGAAATAGGAAAGGATTTAAGACTGTAGTGGGAGTTGTGTATAGGCCCTCTGGTAGCAGCTGTGAAGTGCTAGATTGTATAAATGCAGAGATTAGACAAGCATGTAGTAAAGGCAGCGTGCTTTTAATGGGGGATTTTAACTTTCATATAGATTGGGACAAGCAGACTAGCACCTGTCAGAAAGGTAGTGAATTTCTTGAGTGTGCCTGGGATAGTTTTCTACAACAATATGTCCTAGAGGCAACAAGGGGGCATGCTATATTAGATTTAGTAATGAGTAATGAGCCAGATTTAGTTAACAGCCTAACTGTGACCATTTATCCAACAGTGATCATAACATGATCGAGTTCAATGTAACGTTTGAAAGGGAGAAACACGAAACAACCACTAAGGGCTGGATTTTCCCTGTGGAGGCGGGAGAGCTGGTTGGTGGTTTCCGGTCCCGCTCCATCTGCAGCCGCCTCTCTGAAAAAGATTTTCCGTAGATTGGCCTTGTTGAGCCCGCCCTGCAGGATTCCTGACTAATTAACAGGAAGCAGGTCTGATGACGTCATTTGATGACGCGTCATCAGCCGGTTTCCTTAAATGGACCACAGCCACATTGATTTTTACAGTTGTGCTGTCAGTGTTCTGCAGCATTGAGGTGCTGCAAACACTGACAAGCACTGCACAGAGCTGCACGGCTGCACCCAGGCTCACACATGACTCCCTCCATGTGCTTATGGAGGGAGTGAGAGCACGCAGGGAGATTCTCTTCCCTTCCCATGGGCGGAAGAGGCCTCCCCAGGAGATCAACGCAGTCTGGTTGTACATTGCACAAGAGAGCACAAGCAGGGATGTTGTCAGGAGTGCCTGGCTGCAGTGGCGCCAACCTTTCAATGATCTCAGTAGATTATGAAACGTTACTGCAATGCCTCACTCAAACTCACCCTGCTGTGCCACTCATCGCATCCCCATCACTCTGTCTACCCTACCCTACTCCTGCACATCTTTACTCACACCAACTTACCTTGCACCTCCACCCATCCCTCTCTATCTACATTATCACTTCCCCATCTCACTAGCCACCCCTCACACTCACCCTCATCCTACTGCAAGCATACCAACTAACAACACACAAGGGTAGGCACTTGGGTGTGTAATGCAATGTTCATGTAAATTTTCTGTTAATGTGTTGTCAAACATTGAAATCTTTATTTTCAACACTTTGCCTTACTGTACAAATCTGTGTTTACCTGTGCATTGCAGTGAATGATGAGACATAACAGTATCCCCCGCAATGGTGATGAGTGTGAAAGGAACGGCTTGGTCATTGTAGGAATGTCTTACGGTGCTGGTGTGGGGTGGTATTAACCTGGCGCATCATGTGGCAGCCAGGGTGTACAGTGAAGTAAATCTGGCCATGGTGATGCCATTGCTGGCCTCCCGGGCAGCAATGTTGTCAGGTGCTGATGCCCTGTGTCCTGTGATGGTGGAGAAGGTTGGTGATGTTGTTGGTGATGTTGATTTGCCTGGTGATGTTTGTGTTGGGGCTGATTGTGGAAGGATTCAGAGGATCAAGGTGTGATTTTTTCAAGTGCACCGATGTTGCTGGAATAGATGGCGGGTGCAGTTGAAATGACAGAAGCGATCTGTCAATGGTGATAGAGGTTGTTCCAATGAGGTGGCACTGGATATACAGTTGGCTCTAAACACTTGCAAGCTAAAGAAATCTCTATATGTCTTACAAATGCAGTAACCAACCGTTTCTGAGCTCTGAATCTGAACAGCTGCAACATGGCATACTTTATACCACTTCTGCAGCTGTCAGGCTATCGGATAAATCAAAGCAAACTCAACTCATTCAGGGTGAGCTGGCGTGTTCCCCGAGCAGTGGGTAACCCGCGGGGAGCATGTAAAATTACAAGGTAGTCTCAAAATAGTATTAAATTGGTTGTTAACAAGCCATTTAATTATATAAATTGTCTCCCCCGCGCTTGATGTCTGGTCAGTTCTGCGCAGACAGACCCGACGTCTGGGAGACTTGCGTGGAGGTGGGTTGACAGAGGGTTTCCTACCCGCTGTCAATCTTTGCTATTTTGACAGCGGACCCGCCTCCAAACCCGCACTCTGAGCGCCGGCAAAATCCAGCCCTAAGATTCTAGATTTGGGTAAGGCCGACTTCAACGGGATGAGACACAGACTGTCCACAATAAACTGGCAAATCTGTTAATGGGTAAAATGACAGAAGATCAGTGGCCAGTGCATGGAAGCCCGTCAGCGCAGGATATACCCCCCAAACAGGGTCTACAGACACAGGGTCAGCTACCTCAACATGTCTGAATTGTAGTGTATGTACCTTTAAGAGGAACTATGTTTTTGAAGCCCCTGTATACTGTAGTACCAGTAGTGACCACTCGGGTATATAAGCCTGTGTAGCGTCTTGTGTAGTTAGTTCACCTCCAGACTTTGTTCAGTAAACACTTGTTAAAATCAACTCCTGCATTCTGTGTCTCCATTACCACACGGATCTAACACTGGCGACGAGTTAGAAACTAACTTACCTGCAATTCGGCAGCACCTCAAGGGGATCGATTCCTCAGACGAAGGTTGAAGCGCGGGAAGCGCCATTTTAACTCGGCGGGGAAGAAAGAAAAAAAAAAAACTGGTTTCACCAGCTGAACGGGCTGGTGGCAGGTAGTGCACTGATCCTTCCTGGGCTGCGGCGGGCTGGAGCTCGATCGGGTGGCTCTGCAATGGGGCCGGGCAGCGAGTCGGGAAGCAGAAGCAAAGAGAGAGAGAGGGTGGAGCACTCAGGGCGCGGCCGGTGCTGCAGAACGGGTCGGCGTTCGGATCGAGCAGAGGGAGGGGAAAGTCCCAGAGAGTCCGCTCCACGACGGGAACGGTTCTCCAAGTAACGGAGAAACTATTGAAGAGATATATATAAAAAAAAAAGAGAAATACCGCGAAAAGCTGCAGGTCGCAACGGGAACCGCGGAGAACAGCGTTGGCAGCAGCGGCAGCGGCGGGAAAGCGCGGGAGGCGCCATTTTAACTTAGCGGGGAAGAAAGAAATGCATGGGAGGCGCCATTTTGATCCATCGGGGACGGAGGAAAAGCGCGGGAAGCGCCATTTTAGATTTTCAAGATGCCAAAGACTGGCAATATTACTGCTTTCAATAGTGATATAGAAGATTGGACCACATATGTGGAAAGAGTGGAGGTATATTGCAAGGCGAATGAAGTAGCGGATGAAAAAAAGGCATCGGTACTTCTAAATCTGATGGGCGCAAGGACATACGGGCTGTTACGAAACTTGATCACTCCAGCCAAACCGATGGACAAGAATTTTAAGGAGATTGTTGATACCTTACAGGAGCACTTAAACCCAACACTGCTGCTGATAGCGGAACGATTCAAATTCTTCAGGAGGAATCAGCACAAGAATGAAAGTAACGCTGATTACCTCACCGAATTACGAAAGCTGTCAAAGCACTGCCAATTCGGGGCAGGACTGGCAGATTCGCTACGAGACAAATTCGTCTGCGGTCTCCTAAGCGAAGGAACACAGAAAAGACTACTTTCTGAGAAAGATTTGACACTGGACAAGGCTTTCAGTGTGGCTGTATCATACGAAGCAGCAGCAAGAGGAGCTGCAGAGATACAGCAAAAGCCACAGGACTTCGGCACCCATGAAATGACACGGGGTTTCGAGAGATGTTATCGCTGCGGCAGATCCACCCATGACCAGAAGGACTGCTGGTTCAAGGACAAAGCATGCAGGCAATGCGGAAAGATGGGACACATTGCACATGTATGCAGATCTGGAAAAAAATCTGCTGACAGTAAAAAGGTCAATAAGGAAAAGTACAGAAAGGTACAAATGATGACGGACAGTAGCTCCGAAGACCAGAAGAGCGATAGCGACTCCGGAAACAAGAGACTAAGCTGTCTCAAATTACATAATGTAATTGCCAAAGAAGATTACCAGACCATTTGGGTTACCCTCACGATAGCGGGGTCCCCAGTCAAAATGGAGCTAGATACAGGATCAGCTCTGACCGTCATGAGTCGACGGGATTACGAGCGGCTATTTCCGCATATACCTTGAAAGACACATCCATTATCTTGAAGACATATACGGGGCAGAAAGTATACCCCTATACCCCAGAGGGAAAATAAGGGTGCCTGTTGTATACAACGGCAAGGAAATACAGAAGTTGTATTTATACGTTCTGCAAGATGGTCCACCGTTGTTGGGACGTGAATGGATCAGAAAGATACGTTTAGACTGGCACTCCATTCAGGCACTGACGGTGACCAGTAAGAAAAAAAACGATGATGACATCATACCTGGACGATTAAAAGAAATCTTGGCTAACGCCAAAGAAGTGTTTCAACAGGAACTAGGAACCCTGAAAGGCGCCACCGCCTCAATAAAAGTGGAAGATGCGGCAATTCCCAAGTTTTTTAAGGCAAGGCCGGTGCCATACGCAATTCGTCCAGCCATCGAGGCAGAACTGGAGAATTTGGAAAAAGCAGGCGTGTTATCCAAGGTAGATTGGAGCGAGCGGGCAACACTCATCGTCCCGGTCATGAAGAAAACGTTGAATAATGATAAATCTGAAGAACAGAGAAAAATTTGCATCTGTGGGGACTTCAAGGTGACTGTAAACCCGGTTCTTCACATGGTACAGTATCCTCTTCCGAGGATAGAAGATATTTTCGCCTCACTATCCGGAGGGAAACGTTTCACCAAAATTGACTTAGCACAGGCATATCTACAGATGGAGGTTGAGGAGGCCTCTAAAAAGTATCTCATGATAAACACACACAAAGGCCTGTACCAGTACAGTTGACTGGTTTTCGGAGTGGCATCAGCTCCGGCTATCTGGCAAAGAGCTATGGAGCAAGTCCTGCATGGGATTCCGGGGACTCAATGCTACCTGGATGACATCCTTGTAACAGGAGAAAACGACAACGAGCACCTTGCCAACTTGGAGCAGGTGCTCACGAGGCTGAGAGAACGGGGCCTACGAGCAAATCGCCCCAAGTGCGAATTTTTCCAGAAACAAATATCATATTGTGGCCAGGTCATTAACGAAGAAGGGTTGCATAAGTCACCTGAAAAAATTGAAGCGGTCGTAAAGGCCCCAGCGCCTGAAAATGTCTCACAATTAAGGTCGTTCCTGGGATTAATAAATTACTATCATAAATTTTTACCAAACTTGTCGACGGTTCTGCACCCTCTTAACGCACTGCTACAAACGGGAGTAGTTTGGAAATGGAGCGAAGACTGTAAACGTGCCTTCCATAAATGCAAAGGCTTGATCACGTCCAGGGAAGTGTTGGCTCATTACAACCCATCACTGCCAATCAGATTGGCGTGCGATGCATCCCCTTACGGCGTGGGAGCGGTATTATCGCATAGATTCCCTGATGGCTCGGAGTGGCCGATAGCTTTTGCGTCACGCTCATTGAACTCAGCTGAGCGTAACTATGCCCAGATCGACAGGGAGGCACTCAGCCTGGTGTGGGGGGTGAAGAAATTCAACCATTACCTACCCGGCAAAAATTTACCTTGTTGACTGACCATCAACCCCTCATCTCCATATTCAACCCTAAAAAGGGCGTTCCCATTATGACAGTGCAAAGGCTACAGAGGTGGTCCCTTTTCCTAGGGGCACACCAATATGACATAGAATACAAAGGAATAAAACAGCATGGGAATGCTGACGGGTTATCGCGCCTACCGTTGCCAACGGTAGAAGAGGCGCCTACAGTGGACCCAGTGGAAATGTTCCACTCGACCATAGTGGAATGTCTACCGGTGACAAATTCTACCATTGAAAAGGAAACGAGAAATGACCCGACTCTCTTACGAGTCTACGATTTAACGGTGAAGGGATGGCCAGCACATGGCGAACCACTGTTGCCAGCATTCTCGCAAAGAAGAGAACAGCTGTCAGTGTGCCGAGGAACCTGGATGTGTGAATCCAGAGTGGTGATTCCACCCAAACTCAAGGATAAAGTGCTAAAGGAGCTTCACGAGGGGCATCTGGGTGGAGTGAAAATGAAGAACTTAGCCAGTGCGTTTGTGTGGTGGCCAGGTATCGATGGAGACATCGAAGAAATGACCAAGAGCTGTCTAGGATGCCAGAAGGTCCAAAACACCCCACCACAAGCCCCTCTACATCCATGGGAGTGGCCCTCATCTCCATGGCAAAGGGTACATATCGACTTTGCTGGTCCATTTATGGACTCAATGTTCTTAATCGCGGTGGATGCACACTCCAAGTGGCCGGAGGTAATAAAGATGTCCTCCACCACCACGGAAAAAACCATCACAGTATTAAGGACCATATTCACCAGGAATGGGCTGCCTGAACAGATCTGTTCTGATAATGGACCGCAATTTGTATCCGAAGAATTCAGGAAGTTCTTAAAAAACAATGGGGTTAAGCACTACACGTCCGCCCTATACCATCCCGCCACCAATGGATTAGCTGAAAGGTTTGTCCAGACCTTCAAGAAGGCCATAAAGGCCATGGGTAATGAAGACATAAATCTACAACATAAGGTAGATAACTTCTTGTTTGCGTACAGGAATGCAACACATGTGGTTACAAACCAAACCCCCGCCATGATGTTTTTCAATAGAAGACTAAGATGCCGGCTGGATTTGGTCAAGCCAAACGTCAGAAGGGACGTAGAGAACCGGCAATTTCAAAGCATGAATGAAAGGCCAACTAGAACCTTCCAGATAGGTCAACCAGTTTTGGCCTGGGACTACCGTACCGAGAAATGGCAGCCTGGAACTATTTGCACACGACTAGGACCGCTGGTGTATACCGTGGACATTGGAGAAAGCATAATAAGGCACCATGCTGACCAGATCATAGAGTCATCCGAAAAAGGACAACCTACACCACAACTCTATACGCCTAGTGATGAAGCAGAGATACCCATAGTATCTACCTCCGATCCGGTGATACTGGAACCAGATGAACCCGACACTGGCATTGAAGCCAAATCGACCTTGCCAAAAGAACCTACTACACCACCGAAACCTACTACACCACCGAGGCGTTATCCGGACCGAGTCAGGAAGCCTCCAGAGAGACTGAATTTGTAATTGATTAACTTCAGCAAATGTGTAGATTATTGTTCTTGTAAAAATGTTATTTAATGATTACTTAAAATGTTATGTACTATTTATCTAAAGGGGGAGGAATTGTAGTGTATGTACCTTTAAGAGGAACTATGTTTTTGAAGCCCCTGTATACTGTAGTACCAGTAGTGACCACTCAGGTATATAAGCCTGTGTTGCGTCTTGTGTAGTTAGTTCACCTCCAGATTTTGTTCAGTAAACACTTGTTAAAATCAACTCCTGCATTCCGTGTCTCCATTAACACACGGATCTAACATGAGCAGCAGTGCCAAAGGCGGCTCCGACATTCACGAGAGGTAGTGGGTGACATCTGCGCAATGCTGCAACAAGACCCGGAGCCCAGAGGACCAGGTGAACAACCCTTACCAGTGGCCATCAAAGCCACCACCGCATTCAGCTTTTTTGCCTCAGGCTCATTCCAGGGATCAGCAGCAGACATCAGCGGCATCTCCCAGGCAGCTGCACACACTTGCATCACGCAGGTAACCAGTGCCCTCTTTGCCATCGTGCACAATCACATCCATTTCACCAAGGATCAAGCAAGTGTCACGGCGCGTGCGGTTGGATTAGCTAATCTGGCAGGCTTTCCAAGGGTGCAGGGCATCGTTGACTGCACACATGTGGCCCTTAAGGCACCCCATCGCAATCCAGGTATTTTTGTTAACCGCAAGGGCTTCCACTCCCTTAACGTTCAGCTGGTGTGTGACCACAAGAAGGAAATTTTGCATGTTTGTGCCAAGTACCCTGGCAGTTGCCATGACTCCTTCATACTGTGCCAGTCTAGTGTGCCTCCGCTATTCAGTCCACCAGACCAACTTAACAGATGGCTACTTGGAGACAAGGGCTATCCCCTGAAGACGTGGCTAATGACGCCATTGAGGAACCCATCCAATGAAGCTGAGGAGAGCTACAACTCCAGCCACATGTCCACCAGAGCCATAATCGAGCAAACCATCGGTTTGCTGAAGATGCGCTTCAGATGCCTGGATAGATCAGGTGGAGCCCTGCAGTACTCAGCAGCCAGGGTCTCCAGAATCATCGTGGTTTGCTGTGCACTCCACAACATGGCACAACGTCGTGGCTTGCAGATTCCTGAGGACCAAGTGGCTCATCACATATCCTCCTCAGATGAGGAGGAGGAGGAGGAGCAGGAGGAGGAGAGCGAAAACGAACATCTTGCAGAGGCCCATCAACCAGCGGTAGCAGTACACGATAACATTGCTGCCCGGGATGCAAGGAACGCACTCATCTTGGCCAGATTTGCTTAGCCTAGCCAATCAAGCACTTTTGCCTCGCAGCTTCTTACCTGAGCATCGACAATGGCCAAGAACCAACGGATTCCTAGCAATTTGACCACCATACTGACAATTGCAAGTAATCCTAAGCCCTCAATGTGGAAGTCCCATTCGCGAAATGACGCACGCCACAACTACAGCAGTAGCCATCAGATGTTTTATTTACAGTAATCATCTGATGGCTTTTTAACATAAAACATCAAATTTCACCCAAGTGACTATTTGTGCAGTATCTTTCTCTTACGTGCTCCTGCGTGGTGCTTCCCCTGTGGCTTCAGCATATGTGGAGGCCCCTTGCTCACTTTCTTGCTGCTCCTGTCTCGACGTTGTGCCGTCCTCTGGGGTTGCAAACCTGTGAGGGCTTGCCAACAGTCTGCTGCTCCTGCAGCTGTGCAGGAGTTGAGTTGCCGATCTCAGTTGGGTGTGGACTCTGGTGGGGCTCTGACCGAGGGCTCTGCTGTGGCATGGAAGTGTAAGCGCTTGGAGAGGAGCCCCCACTTCCTTGATGTCTGCCACCAACTTCCCTCTCATGGGTCAGGTCCCCCTCAGCGCTTGCAAGTGGCTTGAGAGCACCTTGCTGCACATCAGGGGGACATGGGGACCCGTATCTGCACTGGCAGTCCTACTCAGAAGGACTTCCATGAAGGTCTGGTTTCTCTGTTCAATAGATGACCATCGCTCCTCCAGAGATGTCATTCTATTCAGAACACTCACCATGTTTTCTGCACTCTGGCGACTTATCACCTCCATGGAGGTTGCCAACCTTTCCATGGTGATGCGTTCATGCGCCAATGACTCCACAAAGGCTCTGCTCATGTTCGCAATGGACTCCTCCATTCGCTCCACACTCACAGCGACCCTGGAGACAAAACCTGCCAGAGACTCCTGCATCTGTTCCTGGAGTTCCAGCACCGCTGATCTTATGGATGGACCCAGAAGCAGAGGGTCGACATGCAGCTGAGCCGAGCTGGCAGAGTCCTGCGCCCTCCGACGAGGACTCTCCACTGCTGTCCCTGTCTCCACAATCTGCTGATGCTCACTTGTGAGCTGTGATACACCAGGTGACAACACTATCTCGCGATGTTCCCTCCGAAGTGTGAGTGTCTGCGCTGGTGCTGGGTGCGGTGAATTCTGCTGACGCTGCACCCTCAGAGGTTGTAGCTTCCCTCTGAGGGATCTTGAGGCTTATGCTCTTCCTCCTGGATAGTGGGGATGGGTGCTTGCGATGGTTCTGTGGGGGAGTAAAGGAAAGTGCCAGAGATGCACATGCACATTGCATATTGCAGATTATCAGAAGTCCATCTATTAGAGCTTCAGAATTTGTATCAGCGACTCATGCAATGTCATTGAGAGAGATGGAAAACTATTCTATCAGCAGCTTGCTGTGATGTGCCCGTCTTTCCTTCCCCCACTTGGGAATCTTCCTCCACTCCCACGATCTCCAGGACCGTCTCCTCCCAGGTGGTGAGCTGGGTTACTGAGGGTGGCCCTCCTTCTGTCCTCGCTCTTTCCCTCTTATTGTGAGCCCTCTTTTCCTGCAATGAGGGAGACAAGTGGAGTTTGAGTGAGAATGAAGGAGTGAGTGTAGAGAATCCATAGCATAGATGCTTAGAAGGAGACAAAGATGGAGTGAGTTGGCAAGACCAAGGGCCCTCCCTGTGTGTTGTAAGTTGTAACTGCATCACAGTGATAGGGAGTGTGAGGGCTGCATAGTCGAATAGTTAGGTGAATGTGACCATAGAGAGAGAGGGAATGGGTAAGGGTGCATGGATGTCAGTGTCAAGTGGGATGTGGAGGAAGAGATTTCTAAAGCTGAGTGCTGGTGAGGAGAGGCAATGGGGATCAGATTGATGGTGATGGGAAATTCATACTCACTTTTCCAGTGCGCAGAAGGTCATGAAACCTCTTCCTGCACTGAAGCCAGATTCTGCGGGTTATTGACAAAGGGTTGACCTCCTCTGCCACCTGAATCCACACAGCCTTGGTTTGCTGGGGAGGCTTCTTCCTCCCTGAAGAAGGGACGAGCACCTCTTTATTTGCTCTTGTTCCCTCTACTAAAGCCTGCAGGGCAACATCATCAAAGCGGGGTGCAGACTTAGGTCTCTGGCTGGCCATTCTTCCTGCAGGTGCCTCTAACATGCAAGGGCAAAAGCGTGGCAGTCTGCAGAAGAAGCAAGGCTTGTTGCAGACCTTAAATGCAGCAGCAATGATGATGTCATCGGAGGCGATTTTCAGACTGGAAAAACTCATTGGCCATGGGTTCCCACACGTTGGAACTCAATTGGCCAATTAAGTTAAAATGGCATCATTTTCCCACATCGATTTAGAATCGGGTGGCTAACACGAAATGCGGATTACACGACCCCAGCCTGCCCCAATATCAAAATCCAGTCCAATATGTTTTTAACGAAAGGGAAATTGTGTTTGATGAATTAATTAGTTTTTTGAGGATGTAATTAATAGGGAACCAACAGATGTAGTATATTTGGATTTCCAAGGGCTATCCGCTCGCCACCTGGATCATGACTCCCCTCCGCAACCCCATCACTTGTGATCAGCACTCATATAATGAGAGCCATGCTGCCACCAGGAACATCATCAAGCAGACCATCGGCCTACTGAAGCAATGGTTCCGCTGCCTTGCCTGCTCGGGAGGAGCCCTCTAGTACTCGGCTGAGCCATTTCGTGGTGGTCTGCTGCATGCTCCACAACTTGGCCATCATGAGGGTCCAGCCCTTGCCACCGGGGATTGCGGGACCACCTCAGGAGGACAATGAGGGAGAGGATGTTGAGGAGGAGGATGAGGAGGAAGAGGACAAGGAGGAGGAGGAGGAATTGGAGGGAGGGCGGAGGCAGCAAGACAATTGGCCTTCCGGGCGGGCTGTCCTTGACCGGCTAATCAGATTCCGATTCGCATGAATGAAACTCCAGATCCCCGTTGCTCACCACATCCCCATCATAAAATCCCTCTGTCATGGAATATCACAGCATCCTCCTGGGCGCAAAGCTGAAATGAGAGACACCACAAAAGATTCCAAACACAATTAATTAATTTGCTATGCAGTGCAACCTAGTGGCTGCAGCACTGTTGGTGGAAGGCTGCTGAATTTCCGTGCGGGACACTTCAGATGGCCTTGCAGGACGACCTCGACCAGCTGTGTACCTAGAGGGCCCGGCTGTAGACTGTACCATTTCGGCATGAGCGGCAGCTGTCTGGGCTGGCTGGCTGACAGGCAGCTGCAAGGGCACTGGCGGAGTGGCAGTGGTGGGAGTAGAAATGCTGTCATCCTGAGAGAGGACAGCAGGTTCGTGCTCCACGGAGCCACTGACGCTACCCCAGAATGGAACCTCAGCATTCCTAGCAATCTGCAGGAAAACCCCGGTCGACGTTGGAGACCCAGCCACGATGGCAGCAGTTTGAGTTTGGATGCCACCAAGCAGAGACAGCATGAGAGCAGTCTGAGCTTCCGCTGCAGCACTAAGACGTTGGGTCGCTTCCGCTTGTGCTGCAATGGAAGCTGCGACATCGCTCATCATGCGCGCCATCACGTCTGGGTCGCCACGGTCTCTTTGGGAGTCTACCATCATTTTCAGAATGGAAATTATGGGCTCTTTGCTCTGCGCAGAGCCCTGTGCAATATTGGAGGCAGCCCCCACCACACTCCTTGCCATTGCTGAGAGGCTCTCTGGCAGCCTTGCCATTGCACCCATCATTTCCATGTGCCTGCCCATCACCCTTCTTCTGAAGGACCTCCCCATCAAGGCCCTCATCTGAGTCCTATGCAGCGAACTCGCCCACTGGGGAGCTGGCCCCAGAGCTACCCTTTCTCCCTGGCCTTGCTGCAGCCCACTCATGCCCAGTGCCTCACCCTGTGCAGATCCTGCTACTACACTAGCCTTTAAAGAACGCCTAGTGCCAGTATCTGAGCTGGTGTCTTCCTCCTCTTCTCCCCCCTCGCGCTCATTGGTGCTCTCGGGGAGAGGCTGCTCAGGTGCATGCTGATTATCTGAAAGCAGAAAAGCACAAGACTTGATTTATGGTGAGGGAAGTGGGGGCAGGAAGGCAGAAATGCATGCATACAGCATAAGTAGCTTGAAAGTGAGAAAAGACGGCTGAGACGGAAGTGGGATGTGAGAAGAAGGATTAGGAATGAACATACCGTTGTTATCCCCAAGGGGGTCAATGTCGCCGTGGCCACGGTGTCGACGACCTGGCGCCCGATGATCTCCAGCACTCTCGTCTGCAGCTGGCTCAGCTCTTCAATCTGAGCTTGGCCCATGTCTATCTGCTCCTGCTCATGCTGGTTGTGAGCCACCTTGGCCTGCAAGAGAAAGGAAAGTGTGTGAGTGAGTGTGGTGCAATGTGTTTGGGTGATGTGCCTGCCATCGTCGAATAGCTGTCATTGTGTGCAAGGTGTGAGACGTAGGTGTGAGTGTCAGTAGGAACTGCTTGTTGGTGGGTGAGTGCTGGGGGTGTGGTGTATTGAGCAGTGTGTGAAGCTTGTGGTAGATGGTGGTATGTAGCATTTGTTCTTCGCCACCACCTCCAAGTCCCCCTCCAAGTCACACACCATCCTGACTTACATAGAAACATAGAAGATAGGAGCAGGAATAGGCCATTCGGCCCCTTGAGCCTGTTCCGCCATTTAATGAGATCATGGCTGATCATCCAAATTCAGTACCCTGTCCCTGCTTCCTCCCCATATCCCTTGATCCCTTTAACCTTAAGAAATATATCTAACTTCTTCTTGAATATATTTAATAATAAATTAATGGCCCAGAAATTCGGGTCTCCACGGGTGAGTACGCACGGGGTACTCACCCGTAGGCCCAATGGAAGTGCCGGTTTCCTGCAAGCACTGCGCATGCGTGGGAAACCGTCACTTCCGTTCCTCTGAACGAAGGGGTTACGAGGTTGAATGCGTGCGTGGGAGAGGCTGTGCGTGCGCATCGAACTTAGATTTTTTTTACAGGTTTTCCCGGGAGGATAAGTCTGCAGAATTTACACATAAAAAGCAGGTGTAAGGCCTGCTTTTTACAAAGTAAGTGGTGAATTAATTAATTTTAAAACATTTTTTCCACAGGTTTATTATTTTTAAATACTTTAAAGCAAGGTAAGTTTATTTTTTAGCCCCGTTAGAAAATAAAATTATTTTTTTCCAAAATTTAAATTATTGTTTAAAATAGTTATTTCATGTAATTTATAGTTTATTTAAAAAATGTGATTTAAAAAAAAAATTATTTGAAGATTTAGTGATGTTTTGGGGCCTGTAGTATTGATAAGTTTTGACAGCTCTTCCTGTCAAACTTATGAATGGAGCATTCCCTGCTCCGATTGGCTCCCCATGGCCCATGTGATCCCAGGGGATGCTTCGAACTAACTGCGCCCCTGGGATATGCAAGCACTGCGTGTCGGCAGCTGGAGCAGGCCCAGGATCAGAATTCCACGCGGGCCCACAGCTCAACGGCCAGTGTGCTAGGTAAGTGCAGGTCGGGGGCTTACACCCGCGGGAAGCCACCGACCCGAATTTCTGGGCCATTTAATGAATTGGCCTCAACTGCCTTGTGTGGTAGAGAATTCCACACATTCATCACTCTCTGGGTGAAGAAATTCCTTCTCATCTCAGTCCTAAATGGCTTACCACTTATCCTTAGACTGTGACCCCTGGTTCTGGACTCCCCCGCCATCAGGAACATCCTTCTTGCATCTAGTCTGTCTAGTCCTGTTAGAACTTAATGTTTCAATGAGATCCCCTCTCATTCTTCTAAACTCTAGCGAATACAAGCCCAATCGACCCAATCTCTCTTCATATGTCGTTCCTGCCATCCCAGGTATCAGTCTGGTGAATCTTCGCTGCACTCCCTCCATGGCAAGAACATCCTTCCTCAGATAAGGCAACCAAAACTGCACACAATACTCAAGATGTGGTCTCACCAAGGCCCTGTACAACTGCAGCAAGACATCCTTGCTCCTGTACTAAAATTAGAGAGTTAAATGCGTGGCTCAAAGACTGGTGTGGGAGAAATGGGTTTGCTTCCTGGGACACTGGCACCAGTACTGGGGCAGGAGGGAGCTGTTCCGTTGGGACGGGCTTCACTTGGCCAGTGCTGGGACTAGAGTCCTGGCAGATCATATAACTAGGGCTGTAGAGAGGGCTTTAAACTAACTAGTGGGGGGGAGGTTCCTAGAGAGCAAATAATACAAATGACAACAGAGAAGGTCATAGACTTAGGTAGCAGTGGGGAAATTAAAAACCAGAGCATGTCAGGAAGGGGCAGAAGGTATGGAGTAAAAGGTAAAGTAATAAAAAGGGCAAAAGCAGGAACTAAGTGTCACAAAACATCTTTGAAAGTTCTCTATCTGAATGCACGTAGCATTCGTAACAAAATAGATGAGTTAATGGCACAAATAACTACATATGGGTATGATCTTGTGGCCATTACAGAAACATGGCTGCAGGGTGACAATGCCTGGGAATTAAACATACCAGGTTATTTAACGATCAGGAAGGACAGGCAGGAAGGAAGGGGAGGTGGGGTGGCTATGTTAATAAAGGAAGGAATCACTGTAATACAGAGAAATGATATAGGGTCAAAAGATCAGGACAATGAAACAGTTTGGGTGGATGTAAGGAATAATAAGGGGAAAAAAACACTAGTGGGCGTAGTCTATAGGCCTCCGAACTGTGGCAACTCTGTTGGACGGAGTATCAATCAGAAAATAGTTGAGGCTTGTAATAAGGGAACATCTATAATTATGGGGGATTTTAACTATCATATTAATTGGACAAATCAAATTGGGCAGGGCTGCCTTGAGGATGAGTTCATTGAGTGTATTAGGGATGGGTTTCTTGAGCAGTATGTAACTGAACCGACCAGGGGGCAGGCAACCTTAGATCTGGTCCTGTGTAACGAGACAGGATTAGTTAAAAATGTCCTAGTAAAGGATCCCCTTGGAATGAGTGACCATAACATGGTTGAATTCCATATTCAATTAGAGGGTGAGAAGGTTGGATCTCAAACAAGCGTGCTAAGCTTGAATAAAGGAGACTATGAAGGTATGAGAGCGGAATTGAGTAGAGTGGATTGGGAAAATAGATTAAAGGGTAAGACGATACATGATCAGTGGTGTACATTTAAGGAGTTATTTTACAACTTCCAAAAAATATATATTCCACTGAGAAGAAAAGGGTGTAAAAGAAAAGACAGCCATCCGTGGCTAAGTAAAGAAATTAAGGATAGTATTCGACTAAAAACAAGGGCATATAAGGTAGCCAAATCTAGTGGGAGGGTAGAGGATTGGGAAAACTTTAAAAGACAGCAAAAAATAACAAAAAGATTGATTAAGAAAGGGAAGATAGATTATGAAAGTAAATTAGCAAAAAATATAAAAACAGATAGTAAGAGTTTTTATAGTTATATAAAAAGAAAAAGGGTGGCTAAAGTAAATGTTGGTCCCTTATAGGATGAGACCGGGAAATTAATGGTGGGAAATATGGAGATGGCAAAAACACTGAATGAATATTTTACATCAGTCTTTACAGTAGAAGACACTAAGAATATCCCAACACTGGACAAACAGGGGGCTATGGGGAGGAGGAGCTAAACACAATCAAAATCACTAAGGAAGTGGTACTTGGTAAAATAATGGGTCTCAAGGCGGATAAATCACCTGGACCTGATGGCTTACATCCTAGGGTCTTGAGGGAAGTGGCGGTAGGGATTGTGGATGCATTGGTAATAATTTTCCAAAACTCCCTGGACTCGGCAATGGTCCCGGCAGACTGGAAAACTGCTAATGTAACACCCTTATTTAAAAAGGGCAGTAGACAGAAGGCTGGAAACTATAGACCGGTTAGCCTAACATCTGTGGTAGGTAAAAGTTTGGAGTCCATTATTAAGGAGACAGTAACAGGACATTTGGATAATCATAATTTAATAGGACAAAGTCAGCATGGTTTTATGAAGGGGAAGTCATGTTTGACAAATTTGCTGGAGTACTTTGAGGAAGTAACATATAGGGTGGATAAAGGGGAACCAGTGGACGTAGTGTATTTAGACTTCCAAAAGGCATTTGACAAGGTGCCACACAAAAGATTATTGCTTAAGATAAAAAATCACGGGATTGGGGGTAATATTCTGGCATGGATAGAGGATTGGCTATCTAACAGAAGGCAGAGAGTTGGGATAAATGGTTCATTCTCAGACTGGCAATCAGTAACTAGTGGTGTTCCGCAGGGGTCAGTGCTGGGTCCCCAACTCTTTACAATCTATATTAACGATTTGGAGGAGGGGACCGAGTGTAACATATCAAAGTTTGCAGATGATACTAAGATGGGGGGGAAAGTAGTGAGTGAGGAGGACATAAAAAACCTTCAAGGGGACATAGACAGGCTAAGTAAGTGGGCAGAGATTTGGCAGATGGAATACAATACTGGAAAGTGTGAGGTTATGCACTTTGGCAGGAAAAATTGTAGAGCAAGTTATTATCTTAATGGCAAGAAACTGGAAAGTACTGAAGTACAAAGGGATCTGGGGGTCCTGGTGCACGAAACTCAAAAGGTTAGTATGCAGGTGCAGCAAGTGATTAAGAAGGCCAATGGAATGTTGGCTTTCATTGCTAGGGGGATAGAATATAAAAATAGGGAGGTATTGCTTCAGTTGTACAAGGCATTGGTGAGACCGCACCTGGAATACTGCATACAGTTTTGGTGTCCATACTTAAGAAAGGACATACTTGCTCTCGAGTCAGTACAAAGAAGGTTCACTCGGTTAATCCCGGGGATGAGGGGATGGACATATGAGGAGAGGTTGAGTAGATTGGGACTCTACTCATTGGAGTTCAGAAGAATGAGAGGCGATCTTATTGAAACATATAAGATTGTGAAGGGGTTGGATCGGGTGGGTGCGGGGAGGATGTTCCCAATGATGGGTGAAACTAGAACTAGGGGGCATAGTCTTAGAATAAGGGGCTGCTCTTTCAAGACTGAGATGAGGAGGAACTACTTCACTCAGAGGGTGGTAGGTCCATGGAATATGCTGCCCCAAAAAGCTGTAGAAGCTACATCATTACATAAATTTAAAACAGAAATAGACAGTTTCCTAGAAGTAAAGGGAATTAAGGGTTATGGGGAGCGGGCAGGAATTTGGACATGAGTCGAGGTTCGGATCGGTCATGGCCCTGTGGGTAGCGGAGCGGGCCCAGGGGCCGTGTAGCCTGATCCTGCTCCTATTTCGTGTGTCTAATTCTGTTAGATGCAGGAGATGGTTCTGTGATAGTGGATTGGCGGTTAGGATCAGATCAGCCATGATCTTATTGAATGGCGGAGCAGGCTCGAGGGGCCGATTGGCCTACTCCTGCTCCTATTTCTTATGTTCTTATGTACTTGAATCCTCTCACTGTGAAGGCCAACATACCATTTGCCTTCTTAACTGCCTACTGCACCTGCATGATTACCTTCAGCGACTGGTGCACAAGGACACCCAGGTCTTGTTGCACTTCCCCTTTTCCCAATCTATTGCCGTTCAGATAATAATCTGCTTTCCTGTTTTTGCCACCAAAGTGGATAACCTCGCATTTATCGACATTATACTACATCTGCCATGCATCTGCCCAATCACCCAACCTGTCCAAATCATACTGGAGTTTCTCGGCATCCTCCTCACAGCACACACGCCCACCCAGCTTTGTGTCGTCTGCAAACTTGGAGATATTACATCTAGTTCCCTCGTCTAGATCATTAATATATATTGTGAATAGCTGGGGTCCTAGCACCGATCCCTGTGGTAGCTCACTAGTCACTGCCTGCCACTCAGAAAAAGACCCGTTTATTCCAACTCTTTGCTTCCTGCCTGCCAACCAGTTCTGTATCCAAGTCAGTACCTTACCCCCAATCCCATGTGCTTTAACTTTGCACGCTAATCTCTTATGCGGGACCTTATCGAAAGCCTTCTGAAAGTCCAAATACACCACATCCACTGGTTCTCCCTTATCTATTCTACCAGTTACATCCTCAAAAAATTCCAGTAGATTAATCAAGCATGATTTACCTTTTGTAAATCCATGTTGACTTTGTCCGATCCTGTCACTGTTTTCCAAGTGCTCTGCTATTACATCTTTTATAATGGACTCTAGTATCTTCCCCACTACCAATGTCAGGCTTACCAGTCTATAATTCCCCGTTTTCTCTCTACCTCCTTTTTTAAATAGTGGGGTTACATTAGCTACCCTCCAATCCATGGGGACTGTTCCAGAGTCTATAGAATTTTGGAAGATGACCAGCAATGCATCTACTATTTCTCGGGCTACTTCCTTAAGTACCCTAGGATGTAGATTATCAGGCCCATGGGATTTATCGGCCTTCAATCCCATCAATTTCCCTAACACCATTTCTCTATAAATAATGATTTCATTCAGTTGCTCCTTCTCATTGGACCCTATGTTCCCCGACATCTCTGGGAGGTTATTTGTGTCCTCCTTTGTGAAGACAGAACCAAAGTATGTATTTAATTAGTCAGCCATTTCTTTGTTCCCCATTATAAATTCTCCTGATTCTGACTGCAAGGGAGCTACGCTTGACTTCACCAATCTTTTTCTCTTCACATATCTATACCAGCTTTTACAGTCAGTTTTTATGTTCCCTGCAAGCTAACTCTCATACTCTATTTTCCCCCTCTTAATTAATCTCTTTGTCCTCCTTTGCTGAATCCTAAACTGCTCCCAAACGTCAGGTTTGCTGCTTTTTCTTGTCAATATATATGCCCTCTCCTTGGAAGTATATCGCCGTTCCTTTATCGTCACTGGGTCAAAATCCTGGAACTCCCTACCTAACAGCACAGTGGAGTACCTTTACCACACGGACTGCAGCGGTTCAAGAAGGCGGCTCAGCACCACCTTCTCAAGAGCAACTCGGGATGGGCAATAAATGCTGGCCTTGCCAGCGATGCCCACATCCCATGAACGAATAATGTGAGGTTGTTAAACTTGTTCCTGCACTGGGTGTGGGACGTGGGGTCCACAGTGCTGCCCATGATGTGGCATGCCACCTCCCTCCATATAGTCCAGCAGACTTGTGGCGAGGGCCTCCTGCCAGTTGGTACAAGACCGCCCACCTTCTCTCCAACACAAAAACCAATGCATCCAAAGCTTAATCCGGGAACCTCCAGGCTCTCTCCCTGGAGCAACGATCCGCCATCAGGATTTGTAATAAGTGCTCTTTCTCCTTGTCCTTCTTCTTATGCGTGTTAGGGCAGCTGCACACTCAACAATGCTGAGAATGAGGTGCAACAGCATTAATTAACCTCCCCTTTGAAAAAAGCCTGCGGCAATCATTACTTGCAATTTGACTTCCCCTGACATTGGTCCAGCTGTTCAGTGTAATGCCAATCAGCTTGAGGTTTTAGATGAGAATCATGACTGCAATCATTTTAACGAGGAGTGAGCACGAATTTTGCGTGCATCCTAGACAATTGTCAGGTGGTGCTGCTTAACCATTTTTAGTCTAAAGACTGCCCATTTCTTGGATATAACGGGCCAGAAATTCCAGGCCAGAAGCGTGAGTACGGTTGGGTTACTCACGCATCTGGCCGTTGGAAATGCCGGCGTTCAGCAGGAACAGCGCATGCGGGGAACGCCGGCATTTCCAGACCCGAGGTCTATTCACAGCGCGTGCGACTGCACAGGCAGCGCTTGCGCAGTGAACTTTGTAGATTTCACTGATGGATTCAGTGAGGGTAAGTCCCTAGAACTTACACGTGAAAAAAGCAAGTGTAAAGTTGTTCATTGGCTGGGGAAGGAGATATATTTTATGGAGGAGCTTATGAAATGCAATATTTAGGTTTGGGAAAGGGAGGGAAGTTATTTTAAGAAATTTTAAGTAAGTTTTAAACTTTAATTTTTTTTTTTTAAACGGATTTTCAGAACGGTAGGTAGAAGGAGCAATTGTGGCTGTGTGAATGGAATGTGAGAATGAGTTATGTATGTATGTCCACATATATTCCTTTACGTATATGTATGTATGTTTTATATTCCTTTACTAATGTGTATGAATGTATGTTTTTAATTATGATTTTCCAGTAAGTTACTTTCTCTGAAAGTCATAATTAAATAATACATTCATACACATAAGTAAAGGAATATATACATAACACGCAAAGGAATATATACAGACATACATACTTTCAGAAGCTCCACGATAATAAATATCTTCCTCCGCAGCCTCTGGAGCAACTGTACCCATGCTTTTTTCATGTGTAACTTGTAATGACTTGACCTCACTGAAAGCATTAATGAAAGCGGCGAATTATACTGCGCACGCGCTGCCTGTGCAGTCACACGCGTTCTGCCTCTGAACCCCTTCGTTCAGAGGACAGGAAATGCCGGTTTTCCCCACATGCACTGTGCATGCTGAAAACCGGCATTTCATCCAGCCAGATGCGTAAGTACCCCGACCGTACTCGCGCATTTGGAAGGGAATTACTGGGCCAACATTTTACATGTCAATAAAATGAAAAATTTAACAATTGCACGACTTGCCCCCTCGCATCTGCGACTGAGGGTCCAAGGAGGTGCATTGCGCAAGAGGTCATCATCGTACGTATCCTCACACTGTTCCCTTTGGGGAACTGTATGAAGTGGTGGAAGGATTTATGGCCATGATTAACGCTCATTCCGTGACCGTAACCATCTTTGAACCAGCCATTAGGGTGGTTAGTCCTATGGCGGGAGGGTTTTACGGGCTCCCACAACCCATCTGAGGGGGGGGGGCCACCAACACCCACGGACGCAAGTATCCCGCTGGATGTCCACCCAGAATTTAAAGTTGGAACTCCGACTCCACTTGCCGGGACTGTCTGGAGTGGGGTTCAAAACCCTACTCCTTCTGGCCCAGCGGCGGGGATGCTTACTGCTACGCAAAAGGCCCACTCCGCACAAAAGGTGACACCCATACGTTTCCTGCGCCTTTTCCCTCCCCGTGACTGGAGCCCTATGCTGCCATTTCACGTTGCTAATCGGATTGGGCCTTTGTCATAGCGGTAGGATCCCCGCCGCTGGGCCAGATCAGGGTAGGGTTTTGAACCCCGCTCCAGACAGTCCCGGCAAGTGGAGTCGGAGCTCCGGCTCTAAATTCTGGGTTGACATCCAGTGGGATATTTGCGTCCGTGGGTGTGGGTGGCCCCCCCTCCTTGTATAGCTTGTGGGAGCCCGTAAAACCCTCCCGCCATAGGACTAACCGCCCTAATGCCTGGTTCAAAGATGGTTACGGTCACGGAATGAGCGTTAATCATGGCCATAAATCCTTCCACCACTTCCTCCAGTTCCCCAAAGGGAACAGTGTGAAGACACGTATGACGACGACATTGCTAAATAAATAAATGGAATTAAAAAAATTCTTTTAGGGCTTTTAAAAGTCTTTAAATTGCTTTAATTCTGTTTAAAACTACTTCAGATTACTCAAAATAATGTAAACATTTAAAAAAGTTTATGAAAGTTACCAAAATCTTCAAAAAACTTCCAAAAACCTATTTAAACTGCTGCTTTGCATGTAAAGTGGAGTTGCGGTTGAAGATCAGCAATGATCTTATTGAATGGCAGAGCAGGCTCGAGGGACCGTATGTCCTACTCCTGCTCCTAATTCTTATGTTCTTATTAAACTGTTTTTTTAGTGATGTTGATTGAGGGATAAATATTGGCCAGGACACTGGGTAACTCCCCTGCTTCTCTTTGAAATAGTGCCATGGGATCTTTTACATCCTTCTGGGAGGGCAGATGGAGCTTTGGTTTAACATCTCATCTGAAAGACGGCATCTCCGATAGTGCAGCACTTCCTCAGTACCGCACTGGAATGTCAGCCTAAATTATTATGCTCAAATCTCTGGAGTGGGACTTGAACGCACAACCTTTTGACTCAGAGGTGAGAATGCAACCAACTGAGCCACGCCTGACACATCTGAGCAAAGTCATACTGAGCAAGGTCATAGAAGGAGAAAAGAAAAATCTGAGAGGCAAATACTTCAGGCTGTTCTCTTGCAAATCCTACAGCTGCATTGGGAAGATAGGAGTAGGTATCCAGCCCATCCTCTTTCTCGGGGGAAGCTGCATAGCATTGAGTCTATAGGAAGTGAAATAGGAGAATACAAGGAAAATCCACATAATCATAAACTATGTAATAATATATTTCTCTTATTTTTGTAACAGGGACATTTTTGGAAAACACCAGTAGAACAACAAATGACCTGACCAGCAATAAACAGCGACTGTACTTTAATATTACCATTGCTAGGAACAGACTTGTCTTTCCTAAAGTAAAGATTTTGAGAGGTGAACTTAAAGTCTACAAGCGCATTCGGCGGAATGCAAGTTTACATCAGAAAAGGAGGGGCGGAAAACTGCAGCTTGTAAAAGTCTACCAGTTACTCAAGCCAGCAATTAAAAGGAAAGATTTTCAGCTCAATTTCCTTGGCTCTAAATTTATTACATCAAATTCTGAAAAGGCTGAGATGTTTGACATTCGAAAAACTGTTGAACACTGGATAAACCACCCACAGGAAAATTACGGGCTTGAACTTGAGTTGCTTCCCCGGTTTTCCAGTCGTAAACACAATCCTGAAGACAAAGTGGCCATTGAAGCAGAACTGCAAATAGAAATGCAAAAGATTTTTAAAGAGGTTCGCACACGTCGTGAAAGCCATACCGAGGACTGCCAGAGAGATCAAATACAGTGTTGTAGGCGATCGCTACATGTATCTTTCGAGGAGATCGGATGGTCAGACTGGATCAGGGCCCCGCTAAGCTATAATGCCTTTTACTGTGATGGCACTTGTCCACAAAAGTACAAACTTGCCACAATGCATACACTAATCAAATCAAAGATGAATCGTCTTTCTAATGGAGCTATTCCTGCCCCCTGCTGTGTTCCAGCATCCTATGAACCACTAACCCTTCTCCATTTTAACAGTAATAGCAAATTAACACTTACAGCATTTGATGACATGATTGTGTCCAGATGCCATTGCTCTTAATTTTATCAACAAATTTCTAATTTAGATATTTATTGCTAAAAGTATTTATTGATATTTATGTGCTATACCATCTGCTGTAAAAATATATTTATCCTGATAATGGTCACATTCACCCCCTTCTATTACTCCCTCATTCCTTGTCGACATGTCAGATTAAAACAAAAATGATGGATGTGTCTTTTTGTGCTCTTCTTGGTGCTCCATTAAAAAAATATTTATTCTTGAAGATTCACATTTTCAGCTTGCACACCTTTCAAGAAAGAAAGTGAGTCCAATAGAGCAGGCAATGAGAATAAAAGTTTACACGCATTGCAATGGGCCATCTACTAAAAGTCCTAGAGGGAAATGACGGAAGCTAACTGGATAAAGCCTGTCCAAAAACCTGGGGGGTTAATTTCCTCAGGGCTTCTCGCGTTCTGCCACCATAACCTTGGCAGAAACCCATTTACGTTCATAAATGGAGTTTCCACTGAAGTTATGGCAGTGGAGCAGGAGAAGCCTCGCGGAAATTCACTATCCCCCCCACCCGTCCAGTGTCTGTGGTGCTTTTCCCATGTTTTCCCACTCTATTGAAAGGCTTTCCAAAGAGAGGCGAGGACAAAAATGTGATCAATCATTGTGTTGAGACATTGTATAATACTCGGGAGGTGCCTCACATTATTAACCGAGTGCACATCACCCTGTCTGATCGGGATGAATCAGCTTCAGGATCAAATCCAGGTATCCTACCTGATTGAGTACATGTGATTGCACCAGGCCCTGGGAGGGCAGGTGAGGGGCGGGGTCTAGGACCACTTAATGTGCCTTCTGCAGTTTGAGATGTGATAAATCTGATAGTAGGTTTAGCTATTTGAAACTACCTCCAAGTTAATTTTTTGTGGGAATAACTGGCAGAGGAGCCTTTTTGGAGATGAGCTGGGGGAGTATTTCTCTCCAGCTGATTCTTCTGTCAGGCTAAAACAAGCAGTCAGTTGGACTTCTCTCCATGCTCATAATATCAAACATGTATAAATCAAATCATGCATTCCCTTTATATAGTAAGGAGGGAGCAGTGCGAGTTGACATGACTTGGAATGGATGATGTTTTAGATGAAGTGCCAAGTTTCCGGTGCTTAGATTATATGAAAGCATGGAATTAAAAAAAGGCCATTTGGCCCATCAAGCCCGTTCTTGCACAGATTACAGACATTTGCTGCCTTGGACTTCACCTGCTCTTTTTAATTAGCTGTGATAAAGTTCAGTGTAGTTTCACTCCATCCTTCCAAAATAAAGCAAGTCAAGCAGAGAATGTAGAGAAGTTTGAAGTGATGCATTTTGGAAGGAAAAGTGAGGCAGTATAAACTATAGGGGCCAATGCGCAAACTTGGACGCACCGCGGAGTTGCGAATGCGCAAATGTGTTGTATGCACTGCACATGCGCAAGGACATGTGCTGTATCATTGTCATTAGTCACAGTGATAAACTAAATATGTGTGGGTTAGGTTGATTGGCTATGATAAATTGACCCTTAGTGTTAGGGGGATTAAATACGTGGGGTTACGGGGATAGGGTGGGATATGTGTTGGTGTAGGGGTTACAGGGATCGGGTGGGATATGTGTCGGTGCAGGCTCGATGGGCCGAAATGGCCTCTATCTGCACTGTGGGGTTTCTGTGATTCTGTTTCTGTGATTCTGTAAATATAGGCAATTTTAAAGGGGGTGCAGGAACAGAGAGACCTGGGGTTCACATACACAAACGTTTGAAGGTGGCAGGGATGAGGAGTTTCAGTTTTCTGGAGAGACTAGAGAAGCTGGGATATTTCTCCTTAGAGCAGAGAAAGTTAAGGGGTGATTTATTACAGGGGTTCTAAACTGAGGCTCCGTGGCCCCCTAGGGGTTTGTGAGAAGGTTTCAAGGGGTCCGTCAAAAATGTGTTGGAAAAAAAAGATTGACGTGGTATTAGACCAATAAGAATCGGAGTCGGGACAAGCAACGGCTAAGATGCCTTGTTAATCAAGGGATGCTGTCCAATGAGAGGAAATCAGAGCCGGGGTCTCTCTGTGTTCGCACTTCATTGAAGTGTGGAGCGAGAGAATAAAAAAGCAAGCTGGACGATGCGCAAAGCAGCGGCGATGGTTGGTGTTTGGATGTAGCACACGGAGGGAGACCCCGGAAGGAAGGAGAGTGGTAGAGCAAGTAAATAAGACGGTGGGCTAAAAATTCGGTCTCGCCGCGCCAGGTCTTTAGTGCCCAAAATTTAGCGCTGGGCCGCATTCCCCTAGCGCCCGCCTGAAATTCAGTAGCGCCGCCCCAAGACGGCGGCGGGCGCTATTGCAGGGTTTGGCCACCTCGTTTGGGGCGAAGAATGCCAGTTTCTGGCGCCCAGCTGCCGCTGCGGCAACCGATGCGGTGCGGCAGGCTGGGGTACTGCAGGCCTCCTCCTTCTCTTAAGGAGGAGCTGCCTGCAGCCGTGAGATCGCCGCTGGATTCCCCCGGCAAATGAGCCCAGCACCACGGAGAAGTGCCGGGCTCGCGGGAGTCACACACCAATGCCGCGGGGGGGGTGGTGCAGGAGTCCGGGGAGGGAGCTGCGGGCAGGTGGCCGCCGGAAAAGCGGCCGGCCGCCGCTCCACCTTTATGCGCCGGCCTTTCGGAGCTGCAAGGCACCGTTTTGCAAACGCTGTTTGCGGCCGCGATGGGCGAGGCGGCCGCAACTGAATTTGGCCATCGGGACGGTTTACCATTGGAACCGGGGCGCTGCGCACACCGATGACGTCATCGGTGCCGGTGCAGCGCTACCGGCTAACGCCGATGTTAGGGACGAACTCAATTTCGGGCGTAAAAAACTTCCGGCGCAACCCACTCTATAGCCAGTAAGTGGGCGCAAACGCAACTGAATTTCTAGGCCGGTGAGTCTTTGTCCGATGAACAGCATTGAAAATTTGTGCCAGAGAGAGAGAGAGGCCGTGACTTAAAGCTTCATCTCTTGTTTCCCCAGTGACATGATTAAGTGCGTTAAATCAGTTGGCAAAATTCTCCATGTGCCCATGTTTTCTTTGCGATTCTGATTTCTCCTTAGTTCCAACCCGTGCATGTGATTTCATTCTTTCCCACCCCCCACCCACCTCCCCCTTCTCTGCTCTTCGATTTTCTTTATTTTTTTTCACTTGCATTATATCTTGATAATTTCATGGGGCTTCTAAGAATTATCCTGCTGCCCAAATTGCAGCTTCCAGTGGTTGTGGCATTTGTGACCACGATGCTGTCCCTGGAGAACCGGATCCAGAAGCTGGAGGAATCTCGGGGAAAACTGGGTAAGTCAGGACATTGTTAGCGTTTGTGAGATAAAACCCCATTCTGCACCTAGAGTTTTGTCGTAATCTAGACTGGAACCTGGTAATTTAATTTTATATGTATCTATTATATATTAAAAACTCATTTCCTAATCCTAAACCATCCCCTTGGTGTTGCATTATCAATAAAGCAGTTGCACTTAACAAATCTTGCCTTGCGCCATCTCTTAATGTCTCTTAATCTCTCCTGCCTTCCATCCTATCACAGACCTTCCCTTTTGTTCTTTCCTCCCCTCACCCCTTTCCCTGTCCCTGCACTTGCTTAAAAACCTGTTCGATCTCCAGCTTTTTCCAGTTCTGACAAAGGGTCATCGACCTGAAATGTTAAATCTGTTTCTCTCTCCACAGATGCTGCCTGACCTGCTGAGTATTTCCAGCATTTTCTGTTTTTATTTCAGATTTCCAGCATCCGCAGTATTTTTCTTTTGTAGCAAATCTTGTCCTTGTTTGTAAAATTTTTATTTCTATGTTGTTTGTAAAGCAGCAGCTAACAAGGGCTGGGCCTATGCTGGATGGTTATAGCCATTGCACGAAAGCCCAAAATTTGGAAAAGTGTTTATATGTCTTTGGAGTGAGTCAATGTATGCATGTGCCATTTGAGTGGAAAAACACTGGTCAAGACAGGGCTTGTTACAATTGCTGTGCAACTGAATTGTATTAAACTAAATCATTAATGCAGATATTATATATGTATATTATGATTTTGTAATTCCATGAGTGAATTTACAAGAATGGGAAAGTTACTATTGAGTTACTGTCTGCTGTACCATTGGGAATTAGAATTGTGTCCAGTAACATATTTATACAGTATATGCATTTTACAAAAATGCTTGCTTAAGGTTCCAAAAACTTGCAAATTGGAAGGATAATTATGTGAGATGTCTCTGGTCAGTTGGAGTGTGGAAAAAATAAAGAATCTCAGCCCAAGAAGTGGAAAGACTGGCGGATAGCAGTCAAGTTGTAAGTAAAACCAAAATAATAATAATAAATATATTGGGCCAGTAATTCCAGTCCCAACGCGTGAGTACGGATGGTGTACTCACGCGTGGGCCCGTTGGAAGTGCTGGATTTCAGCATGCACAGCGCATGCGCGGGAAACCGGCATTTCCTCCAAGGGGTTCAGAGGTCCAACGCGTGCGCGCAGGACTCTGCGCGCACGCGTTGAACTTCCTTCTTTTTGACAGGTTTGCCCGTGTGCAAGGGCCTGAACTTTTTAGACATATAAAAAGGAGGCATAAGGACTTGATTCTTTAAGGTAAGTGGTCTATTATTTAAAATGATAACATTTTTTCCACAGCTTTATTGTTTTTAAGGACTTTACAGTAAGGTAAGTTTACTTTTAGACCTGATTTCTTAAAAAAAAAATTTTTTCAAAAATTTGATTAATTGTTTAAAATAATTTTTTAAAGTTATTTATAGTTTATTTAATTATTGGGATGTTTTTTTAAATTTTATTTAAAGTTAAACTAGTCTTTTGGGCGCCCGCACTTTTCATGAGTTTGACAGTTCTTACTATCAAACTCATGAATGAAGTTTCCCCTCCCCTGATTGGCTGCACAGTGCTCACCTGATCCCAGCCGGCACATCGCACTAACTACGCCGCTGGATCAGGCAAGCACAGCGCGCCGACATCTGAACCGGGCCAGTGACAGGAATTCCAAGCAGGCCCAGGCTTCAGATGTCGGCGCGCCGGGTGAGTGCACATCGGGGGCTTGCACGCGCGGCAAGCCCCCAATCTTAATTTCTGGGCCATTGTAGCGGTACCACCGAGTGTCCCTTACTTATTATACATAATAATTCCCTTTAACTTAACGATGTATGTATATAGTTTACCTGTACGGGGCGTTGCCCCTTTAAGAACGCGACCTAATGCGATGATGCGGGCAAATGCGATGACGCGGGTAAACGCGAGCCGGCCCAGCTTGGCCTCCTGCTCCCGCGGCAATTGCCGGCCCAGCTCGGCCTCCCGCTCCCGCGACTTCAGCCGCAATGGCCAGCTCCAATGCTGGGTGAACGCGATAACGTCATCACGTAATTCACGTGACCGCCCCAAGCGTGGGCAAATGCGATGACATCACGTCGCAAGTCACGTGATGCCCCAAGCACGGGAAAACGCGAGCCACGCGATGACGTCATCGCGCAAACCTTCAGACTGCCTAGTCAGTCCTCGTGGCGTCCCCACTGGGGAAAGACCTGTTCCACGACTCTCCTGCATTGTTCTACATTGTTTGCTGTATTTCATCTAATTCAACATTAAAATCCTGTTTGTTGTTTTTCCGAGTCAAGCTCCGTTATTTGTTAGGAATACACCTATTCCTACATTGGTGACCCAACGACGTGAGGACGGGAATTCATCAAAACCTACAATTGGTGACCCCGTTTTCTGTGAACATTTTTCACGGAAACAGCGCACAGCCTGAACCCCATCTCTGTGAATGATTTCACAGAGGAAGAGCACGGCGAACAACATCCGACAAGCAACAACCGACGAACACCAATTCCTACAATTGCTGACCAACGACGTATGGCGACCCCGTCTTTGCGAACGTATTCGCAAAGGAAGTGCAGCCTGGAGGTGATCCCATTTTTCATGAACGTAACGCAGCCGGACCCCGATTTTTGTGAACAATTTTCACAAAAGAAGCACGCCATGGAAGCATCAGCCGTTTCGCTGTCGCTACCGCAATTCAGGGTGCAGCAACCGCACTCGTGCTTTCTTCAGGTAGAAGCCCCGTTCGCCAAGAACATCGATGCGGCGCAGACCAACGAGGTCTCCGTATTCGTCAGCTCTACCGTCTTACGGATCGTCCGCCTCCACGACATCTCCCAACGCAACAGCAAGTATGCATCCCTCCAAGCGCGGGTTCCGCAGGTTTTCGGGCCCACAAGATCGGAGCGCGCCCCCGCGGAGATGCCACGAGGACTCGCTCCTCACGAACCATGAGGACACTCTCCTCGTGACCCACGAGGACCCATCCCTCTCGAACCACGAGGACCCACCCCTCATGAATTACGAGGACGCACTCCTCGCGACCCACGAGGACCCATCCCTCGCGAACCACGAGGACCCTTCCCTTGCAAACCATGAGGACCCATCCCTCGTGAAACACAAAGACTCATTCCCCGCCGACGACGCACCAGCCCGACAGCCTGCTGGTTGTGTTTTCTACCACTCTTTTCAGCACGAAAGCGAAGCGTTGCCGCCCTCCCGGCAGTTTTCCCTCTCAATCACAGAAATCACAGAAATCACAGAAACCCCACAGTGCAGATAGAGGCCATTTCGGCCCATCGAGCCTGCACCGACACATATCCCACCCGATCCCCGTAACCCCTACACCAACACATATCCCACCCTATCCCCGTAACCCCACGTATTTAATCCCCCCTAACACGAAGGGTCAATTTATCATAGCCAATCAACCTAACCCGCACATCTTTGGACTGTGGGAGGAAACCGGAGCGCCCGGAGAAAACCCACGCAAACACGGGGAGAATGTGCAAACTCCACACAGACAGTCACCCGAGGCCGGGTTCGAACCCGGGTCCCTGGTGCTGTGAGGCAACAGTGCTAACCACTATGCCACCGCGCTGCAATAACTAGAAGCGTTGCCGCCCTCCCGGCAGTTTTTCCCCTAAACCAACAACTAGAAGCGTTGCCGCCCTCTCTACAGTGTTCCCTTCAACAAACGCAAACATTACTGACACTGCAAACATCGAGGACGGGTCCAACGGGCATCCCACGGCCGCGATCGGCCACGCGAAAGTTGCTGTCTTCACTGATCACTGATCAACGCAGCCACAGTTCACTCTCTTTTGTGTTACTGTCGTAGCACTATGGCACACACCGTTCCGTGCGTTCCAGACTGCCAAAGAGTTCGCTCACCTGTCGGCGAGTTCACCGACCTCAGCCGCCAAGTCCTCCTGGATCACCCATTCGGCGTTCATGCAGATTTCGTCAGACTGGGGACTTTTTCCAACAACAACAGAGCCATGGTCCGCGTTTGCCCAACCTGCCTGTCACTATGACGCGGCCTGCTGTTTCGCCCTGGCGCGCGCTTCGAACCACGGGCTGCAGAGGTCACGCATCTCCACGGTCCTTCGCATGGCTGAATACGTTTTATTCGCCATGACGCCGCGGTCCTTCACACGGCTGGATACTTATTATTCGCCACGACGCACGCAAGGATCCGCTCACGACCAGCACCTTTCGACCTCGCCCGCCAAGTCCAGACAGCACGACCGCCGAGACCACCGACCACCCATCGTCGTTGCAGCACACCAGTTACGATCGTCCGCCTGAGCACCAGCCACCCAACAGTCTCCGTCTCGAGACTGCAGGAGTCGTTCGGACAGGCTCGTCAGACTACCTCACCTTTTGTCGTTCATTAAAGCGAATTCTGGGGCGGCGCATGTAGCGGTACCACCAAGTGTCCCTTACTTATATTATACATAATTCCCTTTAACTTAACGATGTATGTATATAGTTTACCTGTACGGGGCGTTGCCCCTTTAAGAACGCGACCTAACGCGATGACGCGGGCAAACGCGATGACGCGGGTAAACGTGAGCCGGCTCAGCTTGGCCTCTTGCTCCCGCGGCAATCGCCGGCCCAGTTCGGCCTCCCGCTCCCGCGGCAATCGCCGGCCCAGCTTTGCCTCCCGCTCCCGCAGCAATCGCCAGCCCAGCTCGGCCTCCCGCTCCCGCGACTTCGGCCGCAACGGCCAGCTCCAATGCCGGGTAACCGTGATAACGTCATCACGCAATTCACGTGACCGCCCCAAGTGTGGGCAAACACGATGACGTCACGTCGCAAGTCACGTGACGCCCCAAGCGCGGGAAAACGCGAGCAACACGATGACGTCACGACGCAAACGCGATGACGTCATCGCGCAAACCTCCGGACTGCCTAGTCGGTCCTCGTGGTGTCCCCACTGGGGAAAGACCTGTTCCACGACTCTCCTGCATTGTTCTATGTTGTTTGCTGTATTTCATCTAATAATTCAACATTAAAATCCTGTTTGTTGTTTTTCCGAGTCAAGCTCCGTTATTTGTTAGGAATACACCTATTCCTACAATATATGTTTAATTGTATAACTAATTTTTATACAGGAAAAATACTTGTTGTGTTACAGGGGGTCCGTGGAATTTTTATAACACGGGAGGGGACCTCAGAAGCAAAAAGATTGAAAACCCCTGATTTAATAGAGTTCAAAATTATGAGGGGTTTTGATATAGATAGGGAGAAACTGTTTCCACTGGCAGGAGGGTCGGTAACCAAAGGACAGAGATTTAAAATAATTGGCAAAAGATGAGAACTTTTTTTACTCAGCAAGTTGATATAATCTGGAATGCATTGCCTGAAAAGGTGGTGGAAGAAGTTCAACAGTAACTTTCAAAAGAGAATTGGATCTCTGCTTAAAAAGGAAAAATTTGTAGGACTATGAGGAAAGAGCAAGGGAGTGGGACTAATTGGTAGCTACAGAGAGCAGGCACAGGCACGATAGGCTGAATGGCCTCCTTCTGTGCTGTATGATCCTATGAAAGCTCCAGAATTCCTATCTAACCTTACACCTACATTATACATCCCAGGCAGATGTCTTTCTTGGCATAACATTTTTGTGATTGTAGAAAATCAGAACCTTAATGTTCCACACGGCATTTCATAATCTCTTCTGTACTCATCCTTATAATGGTCAAAGCCATTTCTAACAAGATATTTATTCAGTTGACTTTTGTTTTTTGCAAATTTTCTGCTCCTCCTCCTGAAGATAATGACACATTCTGGGGTACGGTTACACAGATCCTGGCAGCCCTCCAATAATTCTCCAAGTGTTCATTCTCATAGGTGAGCCATGACAGTGAGTGATGACAGGATGATGGAGGGCATCGCAACCAAGTATGATCCTTACCCAGCATTGACTTCCCAGCAGACCTCCCTTGATAAAAATGAAGAGCAGGAACCTTGTCTGTATCAGCCAAGGTCCTCAGAGAGTCAACGCAATGACACTAAAGGTGGCCTCTCCCTCCCCAAATCCTTTCATCCAACACTACAATGCTATTTAAACCTGCTCCACATCAACCTCAATCAGAACAAAATATAAAAGTTGAAACTCACTTATAGGAGGATTCAAGTGACCTCCAGCTCTTCTGCCCTGCTCTGCAGGGTAACCCCAAAATTAAACTCTGAGATGTTTTTCTACATTAAAGGTGGTATATAAATACAAGTTGCTGTTGAAGATATCATTACAGCAAATAACTAATCTTCCTTGACTTCATCCAGAAGCACCATCCGTAGTTGAAACTAACTTGGCAGGGGGATGGGATACAGAGGGGAGCTATAGTAGGGGGTGATGCACAACCAAATATAGAGGATAAAACAAGTCAGCCTGGAAGGCAGAGCAAATATGTAATGGCACAAGGGAGTATGGCAAAGCTGGATGGCATTTATTTTAATGCAAGGAGTCTTACGAGTAAGGCAGATGAATTGAAGGTGTTGATGAACACATGGGAGTATGATATTGTTGCTATCATAGAGACATGGTTGAGGGAGGGGCAGGACTGGCAGCTCAATATTCCAGGGTATAGAATCTTCAGGCGAGACAGAGGGGTGTAAAAGAGGAGGGGGTGTTGCAATATTAATCAAGGAGTCAATTACTGCTGTAAGGAGGGATGATATCTTAGCAGGTTCCTCTAATGAGACCATATGGGTAGAACTTAAAAACAAAAAGGGGGCAAGCACTTTGCTGGGAGTGTACTATAGGCCCCCAAACAGTCAGGGGGAGATAGAGGAACAGATATGTAGGCAAATCTCAGAGAAGTGTAGAAATAATAGGGTAATAATAGTAGGGGATTTAAACTTCCCCAATATTAACTGGGATAGTCAGAGTGTAAAAGACTTAGAGGGTGCGGAATTCTTAAACTGCATCCAGGAGAGCTTTTTGAGCCAGCATGTAGAAAGTCCTACAAGAGAGGGGGTGGTACTGGACCTAATTCTAGGGAATGTAGCCGGGCAAGTTATAGAAGTGTCAGTAGGAGAGCATTTTGGTGACAGTGACCATAATTCGGTGAGATTTAAGGTAGTCATGGAAAAGGACAAAGATGGACCGGAAATAAAGGTTCTAATCGGAAGGCCGATTTTAATATGATAAGGCAGGATCTGGCCAAAGTGCATTGGGATAAGTTACTTGTAGGAAAATCCACATCAGAGCAGTGGGAGTCTTTCAGAAAGGAAATAGAGAGAGTACAACAACAACATGTTCCCATTAAGTTCAAGGGTGGGACCAACAAGCCCAGGGAACCCTGGATGTCAAGGGATATACAAGAATGGATTAGGAAAAAAAGGGAGGCTTTTGGCAGATACAAAGGACTAAAAACAGTGGAAACCCTAGAGGAGTATGTAGTGTAAGTGCCTTTAAGAGCCCCAGGTGTGCTGTAATGCCGGTAATGGCCACTCGGGCTATATAAGCCTGTATATTGTGTATATCCGTTAGAACCCCCCCCAGACTTTGCTTAGTAGACACCTATGAACCAACTCCTGTCTTCAGTGTCTTTATCAACACACAGACACTACAGTGGCGACGAAGTGGAAACGGACTTACCTGCAATTCGGCAGCACCTCAAGGACATCGATTCCTCGGGCGTCCAGAAGACTCAAGAAAGTGAGAGAAGCTGTGGTTTCACCAGCTGACCAAGCTGGTGGCAGGTACTGCGCTAATCCTTCCTGGGCGTCAGGCTGGGGCTCCAGCGGCTGGCTTTACAGTTGAGACAGGCAGCGAAATCGGAGGCAAGCAATAACGGACTGGGAGGGAGCACTCGGGAGACGGCCGGCGCGGCAAGCAGGTCAGCGTTCAGACCTGCAGAGAAAGTCTGGCGGGAACGAGTCTCCAACTGTAAACAAATAAAAATTTAAAAAAAACAAAGAATGGAAACCGCGGGAAACAGCGTTGTCATCGGCAGCAGCGGCAGGAAAGCGCGGGAAGCGCCATATCTTTGCTGCTGAAAAGAAAGAAAAGCGCGGGAAGCGCCATATCTTTTCTGAAATGCCTAAGTCTGGCAATATTGATGCTTTTGATAGCGAAATAGAGGATTGGACCACATACGTGGAAAGAGTAGAGGTATATTGCACTGCAAATGGAATAGAAGATGAAAAAAAAGCTTCAGTACTGCTGAACCTAATGGGCGCAAAGGTATACGGGCTGTTACAAAATTTAATCACTCCAGCCAAATCAAAGGACAAGCATTTTAAAGAAATTGTTGATACCCTGCAGGAGCACTTAAACCCAACACCGCTGCTGATAGCGGAACGATTCAAATTCTTCAAGAGAAATCAACACAAGAATGAAAGTAACGCTGATTACCTAACCGAATTAAGAAAGCTATCAAAGTACTGCCAATTCGGGGCAGGACTAGCAGATTATCTTCGAGACAAATTCGTTTGCGGTCTCTTAAGTGAAGGGACACAAAAAAGGTTGCTTTCTGAAAAAGATTTAACATTGGACAAAGCTTTCAGTATGGCTGTATCATACGAAGCAGCAGCAAGAGGAGCTGCAGAGATACAACAAAAGACACAGGACTTCGGCACCCATGAAATGACACAGGGTTTCGAAAGATGTTATCGCTGCGGCAGATCCACCCATAACCAGAAGGACTGCTGGTTCAAGGACAAAGCATGCAGGCAATGCGGAAAGATTGGACACATTGCACGGGTATGCCGATCTGGACAAAATAAATCCAAAGACAGAGAAAAAAAAATCAATAAATGAAAGTACAGGAAGGTACAAATGATGACGGACAGTAGCTCCGAAGACCAGAAGAGCGATAGCGACTCCGAAAACAAGAGACTAAGCTGTCTCAAATTACATAATGTACTTGCCAAAGATGATTACCAAACCATTTGGGTTACCCTCACTATAGCAGGGTCCCCTGTTAAAATGGAGCTAGATACAGGATCAGCTCTAACCGTAATAAATCGACGGGATTACGAGAGGCTATTTTCGCATATACCTCTAAAAGACACATCCATTATCTTTAAAACATATACGGGGCAGAAAGTATACCCCAAAGGAAAAATAAGGGTGCCTGTTGTATACAACGGCAAAGAAATACAAAAGTTGTATTTATACATTCTACAAGATGGTGGTCCACCGTTGTTGGGACGTGAATGGATCAGAAAGATACGTTTAGACTGGCACTCCATTCAGGCACTGACGGTGACCAGTAAGAAAATAAACAATGATGACCTGAACGATTAAAAGACATCTTGGCCAACGCCAAAGAAGTGTTTCAAGAGAAACTAGGAAACTTGAAAGGCATCACTGCCTCAATAAAAGTGGAAGATGCAGCAATTCCCAAATTTTTTAAGGCAATTCGTCCAGCAGTCGAGGCAGAGCTGGAGAATTTGGAAAAGGCAGGCGTATTATCCAAAATAGATTGGAGCGAGTGGGCAACACCCATCGTTCCAGTCATGAAAAAAGCATTGAATAATGATAAATCTGAAGAACAGAGAAAAATTTGCATCTGTGGAGACTTCAAGGTGACTGTAAACCCGGTCCTTCACACAGTACAGTATCCTCTTCCGAGGATAGAAGATATTTTCGCCTCACTATCCGGAGGGAAACGTTTCACCAAAATTGACTTGGCACAGGCATATCTACAAATGGAGGTTGAGGAGACCTCTAAAAAGTATCTCACGATAAACACACACAAAGGCCTGTACCAGTACAATCGACTGGTTTTTGGAGTAGCATCAGCTCCAGCTATCTGGCAAAGAGCTATGGAGCAAGTCCTGCAAGGGATTCCGGGGACTCAATGCTACCTAGACGGCATCCTTGTAACAGGAGAAAATGACAACGAGCACCTTGCCAATTTGGAGCAGGTGCTCACTAGGCTGAAAGAACGGGGCCTACGAGCAAATCGCCCCAAGTGCGAATTTTTCCAAAATCAGATATCATATTGTGGCCACATAATTAATAAGGAAGGGTTGCATAAGTCACCTGAAAAAATTGAAGCGGTCATAAAAGCCCCAGCACCTGAAAATGTTTCACAATTAAAGTCGTTCCTGGGATTAATAAATTACTATCATAAATTTTTACCGAACTTATCAACTCTTCTACACCCTCTTAATGAACTTTTACAAACAGGAGTGATTTGGAAATGGAACGAAGACTGTAAACGTGCCTTCCATAAATGCAAAGACTTAATCACATCCGAAGAAGTTTTGGCTCATTACAACCCATCACTGCCAATCAGACTGGCGTGCGATGCATCCCCTTACGGCATAGGAGCAGTATTATCCCATAAATTCCCTGATGGCTCAGAACGGCCGATAGCTTTTGCGTCACGCTCATTAAACTCAGCTGAGCGTAACTATGCCCAAATCGACAGGGAAGCACTCAGCCTGGTATGGGGAGTGAAGAAATTCAACCATTACCTAAACGGACAAAAATTTACCTTGTTGACTGACCATCAACCCCTCATCTCCATATTCAACCCTAAAAAGGGTGTTCCCATTATGACAGCACAAAGGCTACAGAGGTGGTCCCTTTTTCTAGGGGCACACCAATACAACATAGAATACAAAGGATGAAAACAGCATGGGAATGCTGACGGTTTATCGCGCCTACCGTTGCCAACGGTAGAAGAGGCACCTACAGTAGACCCAGTAGAGATGTTCCACTCTACCATAGTGGAATGTCTACCAGCAACAAATTCTGCCATTGAAAGGGAGACGAGAAATGACCCGACTCTCTCACGGGTCTACGATTTAACAGTGAAGGGATGGCCAGCACATGGCGAACCACTGTTGCCAGCATTCTCGCAAAGAAGAGAACAGCTGTCAGTGTGCCGAGGAACCTTGATGTGTGGATCCAGAGCGGTGATTCCACCCAAACTCCAGGATAAAGTACTAAAGGAGCTTCACGAGGGGCATCTGGGTGGAGTGAAAATGAAGAACCTAGCTAGGGCATTTGTATGGTGGCCAGGTATCAATGGAGACATCGAAGAAATGACCAAGAGCTGCCTAGGATGCCAGAAGGTCCAAAACGCTCCACCACAAGCCCCTCTACATCCATGGGAGTGGCCCTCATCTCCCTGGCAAAGGGTGCACATCGACTTTGCTGGTCCATTTATGGACTCAATGTTCTTAATCGCGGTTGATGCACACTCGAAGTGGCCGGAGGTAATAAAGATGTCCTCCACCACCACGGAAAAAACCATCACAGTATTAAGGACCATATTTGCCAGGAATGGGCTGCCGGAACAGATATGTTCTGATAATGGACCGCAATTTGTGTCCGAAGAATTCAGAAAGTTCTTAAAAAACAATGGGGTTAAGCACTACATGTCCGCCCCATACCATCCCGCCACCAATGGATTGGCTGAAAGGTTTGTCCAGACCTTCAAGAAGGCCATAAAGGCCATGGGTAATGAAGACATAAAACTTCAGCACAAGGTGGATAACTTCTTATTCGCATACAGGAATGCAACACATATGGTTACCAACCAAACTCCCGCCATGATGTTCTTCAATAGAAACCTAAGATGCCGGCTGGATTTGGTCAAGCCCAACATCAGAAGGGACGTGGAGAACCGACAGTTTCAAGGCATGAATGAAAGGCCAACTAGAACCTTCCAGATAGGTCAACAAGTTTTGGCCCGTGACTACCGTACCGAGAAATGGCAGCCTGGAACTATCTGCACACGACTAGGACCACTGATGTATACCGTGGACATCGGAGAAAGCATAATAAGGCGCCATGCTGACCAAATCATAAAGTCATCCGAAAAGGGACAACCTACACCACAACTCTATACGTCTAACGATGAAGTAGAGATACCCATATCTACCTCCGATCCGGTGATACTGGAACCCGACGAACCCGACACTGGCATTCAAGCTGAATCAGCCTTGCCAAAAGAACCTACTGCACCACCAGAAACTACTACACCCCCGAGGCGTTATCCGGACCGAGTCAGGAAGCCTCCCGAGAGACTGACTTATAATTAATTAACTACAGCAATGTGTATATTATTTTTCTTATAACATATAATTAATAATTACTTAAAATATGATGTACTGGTTAGCTAAAAGGGGAGGAATTGTAGTGTATGTGCCTTTAAGAGCCCCAGGTGTGCTGTAATGCTGGTAATGGCCACTCGGGCTATATAAGCCTGTATATTGTGTATATCCGTTAGAACCCCCCCCAGACTTTGCTTAGTAAACACCTATGAACCAACTCCTGTCTTCAGTGTCTTTATCAACACACGGACACTACAGAGTATAGAAAGTGCAGGGGGTACATAAAAAATAAATTAGGAGAGCGAAGAGGGGGCATGAAAAAACACTGGCGGGCAAAATAAAGGAAAATCCCAAGGTGTTTTATAAGTATATTAAGGGCAAGAGGATAACCAGGGAAAGAGTAGATCCCATTAGGGACCAAAGTGGCTGACGTAAGAAAACTACTGGGCACTTGGTCTAAGCGTTAAAGCTTTAAGCAACTATTTTACAACATGGAAGTCTAGTTGTGTCCTTCACTAATTCCTGTTAAAGAATGTTCCGAGCAAGCTGGGCCCATGCCCGAGTATTTATACTCTCCCTGGACAGCGCCACCAGCAGGCCGCCCAGTATTATTTCATAAGTCATTTCCACATGAATGACAAGATTCATGTCAGTGGCAATCTGTGTGTAGAGCCGGAAGATGTGGGTGAGATTTTAAATGAATATTTTGCATCTGTGTTCACTATGGAGAAGGAGGATGTAGGCATAGAAATCAGACAGAGGGATTGTGATATACTTGAACAAATTAGTATTGAGAGGGAGGAGGTACAAGCAGTTTTAGCGGGCTTAAAAGTGGATAAATCGCCAGGCCCAGACGACATGTATCCCAGGCTGCTATGTGAGGCAAGGGAGGAGATTGCTGGGGCTCTGATACAAATTTTCAGAACCTCTCTGGCCACAGGGGAGCTGCCAGAGGACAGGAGGACAGCTAACATAGTACCATTATTCAAGAAGGGTAGTAGGGATAAACCAGGGAATTACAGGTCAGTGAGCCTAACATCAGTGGTAGGGAAATTATTGGAAAAAATTCTGAGGGACAGAATTAGTCCCCACTTGGAGAGGCAAGGATTAATGAAGAATAGTGTAGGGGGTGGTGTGGTTGGCGCGTGCGCCCAGTCAGTTATGCCCCTGACTGTTTGTGAGCGGTTCGAATCGCTCCCACGCCCCTGGGTTCTAGACACCGGACTTAGGTACTGGCGGCGATACAGAAAAGACTCGAGTAGACAGGTGGTTCGGTGTAAGAAAACCAAGATTTTATTAAAATAGAAATTAACACAATCTTATGAGATGAGTTGATGTAGTCTACATGGACTTCAGTAAGGCTTTTGACAAAGTCCCGCATGGGATCCAGGGCAATTTGGCACATTGGATCCAAAATTGGCTTAGTGGCAGGAGGCAGAGGGTGATGGTCGAAGGTTGTTTTTGTGACTAGAAGCCTGTGTCCAGTGGTGTACTGCAGAGATCGGTGCTGGGTTCTTTGCTGTTTGTAGTGTACATTAATGATTTAGATATGAATGTAGGAGGTATGATCAGTAAGTTTGCAGATGACACGAAAATTGGTGGAGTGGTAAATAGTTAGGAGGGAAGCCTCAGGCTATATGACGATGTAGACGGGTTGGTCAGATGGGCAGAACAGTGGCAAATGGAATTTAACCCTGATAAGTGTGAGGTGATGCATTTTGGGAGGACTAACAAGGCAAGGGAATACACAATGAATGGTAGGATCCTAGGAATGACAGAGGATCAGAGGGATCTTGGTGTGCATGTACATAGATCCCTGAAGGCAGCAGGACAGGTAGATAAGGTGGTTAAGAAGGCATATGGGATACTTGCCTTCATTAGCCGAGGCATAGAATATAAGAGCAGGGAGGTTATGATGGAGCTGTACAAAACGCTAGTTAGGCCACAGCTGGAATACTGTGTGCAGTCCTGGTCGCCACACTATAGGAAGGATGTGATTGCATTGGAGAGGGTGCAGAGGATATTCACCAGAATGGTACCTGGGCTGGAGTGCTTCAGCTATGAAGAGAGACTGGACAGGCTGGGGTTATTTTCCTTAGAGGGAGAAGGCTGAGGGGTACCTGATTGAGGTGTACAAAATTATGAAGGGCATAGAGAGAAAGGGACCTTTCCCCTTAGTAGAGGGGTCAATAACCAGGGGGCATAGTTTCAAGGTAAGGGCAGGAGGTTTAGAGGGGATATGAGGAAAAACTGTTTCACCCAGAGGGTGGTTGGAATCTGGAACTCACTGCCTGAAAGGGTGGTAGAGGCAGAAACCCTCACAACATTCAAGAAGCATTTAGTTGAGCACTTGAAAACGCCATAGCATACAAGGCTATGGACCAAGTGCTGGAAAATGGGATTAGAATAGATAGGACTTGATGGATGGCGCGGACAAGATGGGCTGAAGGGCCTCTTTCTGTGCTGTATAAATCTATGGCTCTATGGGCTGGATTTTCATTGAGGAGGCGTGTAGGAGGCAGGACTAGAATTTTTGGGGTTGTAGTCCCGCCTCCATCGAGTTCTAGTCAACCCACACGACTTTGACTTGATTGACCTTGTTGAGCCCACCCAGCGGGCTCAGCAGGCCTTTTAAGGGCCACCCGGCAACAGGTGACGTCACAGAATTAATATTTTCTCTGTCAAGACCTTTTGACAGATGAAATATAAGTGTTTCACAGCTGTTTGAAGCTGTCAAACGCTGGCAATCTGTACTCCAGGTTAATTCCTTCCTCTCAGGATGATTTAGAGATCTCCCCGGAACAGAAAGCTGAATGCTGCAATTTTTGACAGATCGCGGCCATTCTGCTTTCTGTGCCGGTGAGATGAGGGACTCCCGAGACCTGAAGGAAGGAAGGCTGTAAAGGTAAGTACATGTAAGTAAAACTTCTTTAAACACACCAAACACACTTACCTCTGCACTTGTGCACCCATCACTCACCTGAACACCAGACATCTCGACCCCTCCAAGCCCTTCATCCCGACGGCCCGCCTCGCTAATTTGACGTGGTTTGGAGCTGTCTGGAATCCCACATTTCGCCAATGAAAATAGGGATTAGGCTAAAAACTGCCTGTTAACAGGCAGTTAATTGGCACTAATCCCCTTCCCGCCTTGGGGAGGCGGGTCCCAGTGCGGGTCAGGTACCCGCCTCCTTTGAAACTGGCATGGAGGCGGGTTGGGGGTGGGATGGGTTTGTGCCCCCCGATTTGGGGATTTTAACCCCCCACACGCCTCCAATCCCGCCTCCACGGGCCAATGAAAATCCTGCCCTATGACTCTATCCAGCTTATGTCAACATGTGATGCCGCAAGGAAAACATGGTTTTAAAAATGAAAACAGGCCAGCTAATAAAATAAGCAGCATACAAAGAGAAAGGAAAAATAAAAAAAACAGGGAGAATTAGAGAGAACCTTTTCACACTGCTGACACATAGGAGGTAATTTTAACCTTACCTGGTGGGTACAGGTGGGTGCAGGTCAGACATCTGATTTACATCCTGGATGATTTTACACACCATTGTCTTTGAATGTGACATCTGATCCGAACCCGCTCCACTTCCGCTGGGCGGGTTAGGCTAAGATTACCTCCATTGAATCATAAGCTGATTTGGCCATCACGCTTATGCCAGCTCTTCAACTGGAGCTATCTACTCTAAATTCATTCCCTTGTATCCTTTCATATTATTCCATTCAAATACATATCCAATTCTTGTTCAAATTCAACATTAATTCCATGTTTTTACATTCAATGCCCCTATATGAAAAACAATCGTAGAAAATGCCAGAAATACTCAGCAAGTCAGGCAGCATCTCTGTAGTGCACAAAAAAGTTAACATTTCAGGTGTGGACCCTTTGTCCTGTTCCGATGAAGGGTCCTGAAACGTTAACTTGTCTGTGCTCTCCACAGTTGCTGCCTGACCTGCTAAGCATTTCCAGCATTTTGTGTTTTTGTTTCGGATTTCCACTATCTGCATTATCTTGCTTTATGTTTACAAAAACAAAAATTTGGGGGGAAAAATTCGGTACATTAGCGCTTCCCCATTAGTGCCAGCCAGTCGAATCCAGTCAAATCCAGCGGCGTACGCAAAATCCCACCCCCCTGCAGCTCCGCCAGTAACAGTTATCGCTGGAAGCCTCAACGTCAGGTGGATCATGACGTCAGTGAGTGGATAAACATAGAAACATAGAAACATAGATGATAGGAGCAGGAGTAAGCCATTTGGCACCTCGAGCCTGCTCCGCCATTCAATGAGTTCATGGCTGATCATCCAAATTCAGTACCCTGTCCCTGCTTTCTCCCCATATCCCTTGATCCCTTTAGCCTTAAGAAACATATCTAACTCCTTCTTGAATATATTTAATGAATTGGCCTCTACCTCTGTGGTAGAGAATTCCACAGGTTCATCACTCTCTGGGTGAAGAAATTCCTCCTCATCTCTGTCCTAAATGGCTTACCCCTTATCCTTAGACTGTGAACCCTGGTTCTGGACTCCCCGGCCATCGGGAACATCCTTCCTGCATCTAGTCTGTCTAGTCCTGTTAGAATTTTATAAGTTTCAATAAGATCCCCTCTCATTCTTCTAAACTCCGGCGAGTATAAGCCCAATCGACCCAATCTCTCCTCATACGTCATTCCTGCCATCCCAGGTATCAGCCTGGTAAATCTTCGCTGCACTCCCTCCATGGCAAGAACATCCTTCCTCAGATAAGGTGATCAAAACTGCACACAATACTCAAGATGTGGTCTCACCGAGGCCCTGTACAACTGCAGAAAGACATCCTTGTTCCTGTACGCGAACCCTCTCGCTACGAAGGCCAACATACCATTTGCCTTCTTAACCGCCTGTTGAACCTGTATGCTTACCTTCAGCGACTGGTGCACAAGGACACCCAGGTCTTGTTGCACTTCCCCTTTTCCCAATCTATTGCCATTCAGATAATAATCTGCCTCCTGTTTTTGACACCAGAGTGGATAACCTCGCATTTAACCACGTTATATTGCATCTGCCATGCTTCTGCCCAATCACCCAACCTGTCCAAATCATACTGGAGTTTCTCGGCATCCTCCTCACAGCACACACGCCCACCCAGCTTTGTGTCATCTGCAAACTTGGAGATATTGGCCCACTAATTCCTGTCGGGAGCTTGCCGCGCGTGCAAGCCCCCGATGTGCACTTACCCGGCGCGCCGACATCTGAAACCTGGCCCGCAGTGGATTTCCTGTCAGTGGCCCGGTTCTGATGTCGGCGCGCTGTGCTAACCTGACCCAGCAGCGTAGTTAGTGCGATGTGCCGGCTGGGATCAGGTGAGCACTGTTCAGCCAATCAGGGGAGGGGAAACTTCATTCATAAGTTTGATAGTAAAGACTGTCAAACTCATGAAAAGTACGGCACCCCAAAACACTACTTAAACTTTAAATAAAATTTTAAAAAGCATCCCAATAATTAAATTAACTATGAATAACTTTAAAAAACTATTTTAAACAATTAATCAAATTTTTGAAAAAAATAAATTTTTAAAAAATAGGGTCTAAAACTAAACTTACCTTACTGTAGATTCTTTAAAAATAATAAACCTGTGGAAAAAAAAATTCTAAATTGTACTAAAAGACCACTTACCTGTAAAACTAAGTACTTACGTGTGGTTTTTCAATGCGTAAAAACTGGAGCCCTTTACACATGCGCAAATCTGTAAAAATACAGGAAATCCAAGTCGCACGCGCTGCCCAATACCACGCATGCGTTCAGCCTCTTAACCCCTTGGGTCAGAGGACAGGAAATGCCGGTTTTCAGCGCATGCGCTGTGCATGCTGAAAACCGGCAATTCCTCCTGGCACACGCGTGAGTACCCTGTCCGTACTCACGCGTTGTGACAGGAATTACTGGGCCATTACATCTAGTTCCCTCGTCTAGATCATTAATATATATTGTGAATAGCTGGGGTCCTAGGACCGATCCCTGCGGTACCCCACTAGTCACTGCCTGCCACTCGGAAAAAGACCCGTTTACTCCAACTCTTTGCTTTCTGTCTGCCAACCAGTTCTCTATCCAAGTCAATACCTTGCCCCCAATCCCAAGTGCCTTAACTTTATACGCTAATCTCTTATGCGGGACCTTATCAAAAGCCTTCTGAAAGTCCAAATACACCACATCCACTGGTTCTCCTTTATCTATTTTACCAGTTACATCCTCAAAAAATTCCAGTAAATTAGTCAAGCACGATTTACCTTTTGTAAATCCATGTTGGCTTTGTCCGATCCTGTCACTGTTTTCCAGAAGCTCTGCTATTACATCTTTTATAATGGACTCTAGCATTTTTCCCACTACTGATGTCAGTCTCTACCACCTTTATTGAATAGTGGGGTTACATTAGCTGCCCTCCAATCCATGGGTACTGTTCCAGAGTCTATCGAATTTTGGAAGATGACCAGCAATGCATCTACTATTTCTAGGGCCACTTCCTTAAGTACCCTAGGATGTAGATTATGAGGCCCTGGAGATTTATCGGCCTTCAATCCCGTCAATTTCCTGAACACCATTTCACTACATATACTGATTCCTTTCAGCTCCTCCCTCTCATTAGACCCTATGTTCCCCGACACCTCTGGGAGGTTATTTGTGTCCTCCTTTGTGAAGACAGAACCAAAGTATGTATGTAATTGGTTTGCCATTTCTTTGTTCCCCATTATAAATTCCCCTGATTCTGACTGCAAGGGACCTACACTTGACTTCACCAATCTTTTTCTCTTCACATATCTATAAAAGCTTTTACAGACAGTTTTTATGTTCCCTGCCAGCTCACTCTCATCCTCTATTTTCCCCTTCTTAATTTATCCCTTTGTCCTCCTTTGTTGAATCCTAAACTGCTCCCAATCCTCAGGTTTACTGCTTTTTCTGGCCAATTTATATGTCCTCACCTTGGATCTTATGCTATCCCTATTTTCCCTTGTTAGCCACAGTTGAGTCACCTTTTTTGTTTTATTTTTATGCCAAACTGGGATGAACAAATTCTGTAGTTCATCCATGCGATCTTTGAATGTTTGCCATTGCCTATCCACCGTCAACCCTTTGAGTGACATTCCCCAATCAATTCTACCCAACTCGCGCCTCATACCATCGTAGTTTCATTTATTTAAATTCAGGACCTAGTTTCTGAGACAACTACTTCACTCTCCATCTTAATGAAGAATTCTATCATATTATGATCGCTCTGACCCAAGGGGCCTCGCACAACAAAATTGCTAATTAATCCTTTCTCATTACATAATACCCAGTCTAAGATGGCCTGATCTCCAGTTGGTTCCTCGACATATTGGTTCAGGAAACCATCCCATATACACTCCAGGAATTCCTTCTCCACAGTATTGTTACTAATTTGGTTAGCCCAATCTATATGTAGATTAAAGTCACCCATGATAACTGCTGTGCCCTTATTGCACGCTTCTCTAATTTCCCATTTAATGCCATCCCCAACCTCCGCATTACTGTTTGGAGGTCTATATACCACTCCCACTAACGTTTTCTGCCCCTTGGTATTTCTCAGTTCTACCCATACAGATTCCACATCATCAGAGCTAATATCCTTCCTTACAATTGTGTTAATCCCCTCTTTAACCAGCAATGCTACCCCAGCTCCTTTCCCTTTTTGCCTATCTTTCCTGAATATTGAATACCCCTGGATGTTGAGTTCCCAGCCTTGGCCACCCGAGATCCATGTTTCCGTAATCCCAATCATATCATATTCATTTACCTCTATTTGTGCAGCTAATTCATCCACCTTATTATGAATGCTCCTCACATTAAGACACAAAGCCTTCAGGCTTGTTTTTTTAACGCTCTTAGATCTTTTAGAATTATTATTTACTGTGGCCATGTTTGATTTAAACCCTTGATTTCTCTGACTGCCACCTTTGTTTTTCTCCTTCCTGTGTGCAGTTCTGGTCGCCACACTATAGGAAGGATGTGATTGCTTTGGAGAGGGTGCAGAGGAGATTTACCAGGATGTTACCTGGGCTGGAGCGCTTCAGCTATGAAGAAAGACTGGACAGGCTGGGGTTGTTTTCCTTGGAGCAGAGAAGGCTGAGGGGGGACCTGATTGAGGTATACAAAATTATGAGGGGCATAGATAGGGTGGATAGAAAGGAACTTTTCCCCTTAGTAGAGGGGTCAATAACAAGGGTGCATAGATTCAAGGTAAGGGGGAGGAGGTTTAGAGGGGATTGGAGGAAAAACTTTTTCACCCAGAGGGCGGTTGGAATCTGGAGCTCACTGCCTGAAAGGGCGGTAGAGGCAGGAACCCTCACAACATTCAAGAAGCATTTGGATGAGCACTTGAAATGCTATAGCATACAAGGCTACGGACCAAATGCTGGAAAATGGGATTAGATTAGATAGGGCTTGATGGCCGGCGCGGACGCGATGGGCCAAAGGGCCTCTTTCTGTGCTGTATAACTCTATGACTATGACTCTTTTGTTTCTATCCTTGTTTCCCTTTCCTCTGTCTCCCTGCTCAGGTTCCCAACCCCTTGCCATTTTAGTTTAAACCCTCCCCCGAGCACTAGCAAACACTCGCCCTAGGACATCGGTCCCGGTCCTGCCCAGCTGCAAACCGTCCAGTTTGTACTGGTCCCACCTTCCCCAGAACCGTTTCCAATGTCCCAGGAATTTGAATCCCTCCCTCTTGCACCATTCTTCTAGCCACATATTCACCTGATATATCCTTCTATTTCTACTCTGACTAGCACGTGGCACTGGTAGCAATCCTGAGATTACTACCTTTGAGGTCCTATTTTTTAATTTACCTCCTAACTCCCTATATTCAGCTTTTAGGACCTCATCCCATTTTTTACCTATATTGTTGGTACCTATATGCACCACGACAACTGGCTGTTCACCCTCCCCTTCCAAAATGTTCTGCAGCCGCTCTGAGACATCCTTGACCCTTGCACCAGGGAGGCAATACACCATCCTGGAGTCTCATTTGCAGCCGCAGAAACGCCTATCTATTCCCCTTACAATAGAGTCACCTATTACTATAGCTCTACCCCTCTTTTTCCTCCCATCCTGTGCAGCAGAACCACCCCTGGTGTGAGGATGTTGGCTGCTGCTGCCTTCCTCTGATAAGCCACCCCCCCAACAGTATCCAAAGTGGTATACCTGTTTGAGAGGGGGATGACCACAGGGGACCCCTGCACTACCTGCCTGCACCTACTACTCTGCCTGGTGGTCACCCATTCCCTTTCTGCCTTGCAACCTTTACCTGCGGTGTGACCAACTGATTAAACATGATATCCATGACCTCCTCAGCATTGCGAATGCTCCAGTATGTATCCACTCGCAGCTCCAGTGCCACAATGCGGTCTGCCAGTAGATGCAGCTGGATATACTTCCTGCACACATGGTCATCAGGGACACAGGAAGTGTCCCTGATTTCCCACATAATGCAGGAGGGGCATACCATGGGGCCAAGCTGTCCTGCCATGACTTACCCTTTAATTAATTTAAATTAAATTAAATCAAATCAATACCACCAATTACACTATAATTAAATGATATACTCAAGGGCCTTTGTTTACCAACAGACCTGCTACACCACAGAGAGATTAGACACTATAAACCATAGAGTTTAATTTTGGAAAAAAGGAGAAAGAGAGAAAGAGAAAAGAACACTCACTGACTGTCCGATCTGAGAAATTGAATGTCGCCACCTACCTTAGCACCTGGAGGAAACAGCGACAGGGAGAGCTGGCGTGAAGCACCAGGAAACCTGCTCCAGGGATGTTATTTAAAGGTATCATCAGTGATGAGTTGCAGCTGTAGGTTAGTGGAGTTTCAGTGCTTTCTTGTCAGTTTCACATAGTGCAACAGTCTCATTCTGTGATTTCAAGGCTATTTAGTGTCAGGAGTGTTGTGGCAACTAAAAAGTAGCTACATTTATTCTTTAAAAAATCAAACTGCTATATTCGATTACATTAATGGAGGCTGTACTGGCAGTTGACCTCGCCCTCCAGGATCTATGGTGGAGGGAGTGGAAGCAGAGAGAAAGACTGAAACATGTGGCCAGAGAGAGGAGGAGGGCCATTAGGGCTCTCAACAGGAGGCCCTACCCACTGAGGGTATTCCGAGAGCACGTCTCCTACCTTCAATTAAGTGAGGAGCAGTGTATTAGAAGGCTCCGCTTCATCAAGGAGGTGGTCACAGAACTCTGCCACCTCCTGCATGACCACCTCCTGCAACCAGACCTCCAGCCTCAGATCAGGGCGAACACAGCTCTCCTAGTGGCAGTCAAGGTCACCATTGTTATGTTCATAAATAAATAGATGTTTTCATTATGAACAGCTAGCTTGAGCTAGTCATTTATTCAGCCATGTGGACTAGTGTACAGGCATCCATCTTGACTACTGCCTTGTGGGTAGCCCCACTACTAAACATACAGCTCCACCTAGTGTACCATTCTAGAATGACATGTTACTGATCATTACATCCCCCTTCCTTAGAGGTTAAACAAAATCAATATCAATCAATATCAATCAATCATAACGACATAAACATCTTCACAACAGTCAACACATTTTCAAAGCTTTACTTTATGAACTCTAAGCTTTTTATTCTTTTATTATAGTTTTCTTTGTACTCAAAGATTAAGTCTATCAGGCTTTTTTACTTCACGTGTGGATCTTCTCAGCACAGGTAAGTCTGATGTGTTTGCATGAGGGCCTGTATGTGTGTTTGTGTTAGATTGTTCTGGTGGTGAGTCACAAGATTCAGTTGCGGCATTGTCATCGATTTGCTCTTGGATAGTTTCTTGTGTTTTGAGGAGGGAACGGCGGTTCCTCCTGAGAATCTGTCCTTCCTCAGTTCTAACAGTGTATGACCTTGGTCCTACTTCCTCAAGAACTGTAGCTTTCCTGTTCCATGCATCTGGATCCTCAATCCTGACAACATCATCCCTTGTCAATGGTTTCAGAGTTTTTGATGACTTGTCATAGTGTGATTTCTGTTTCAGCTTTAACAGTTGAAGTCTCTGTCTTAGTTCCTTACTCTGCTTTTCTTTTGCACAGCATGGTAGCATGGTGCGCAACTTGCGACCCATTAGGAGTTCAGCAGGTGAAGAACCACAGTCTAAAGTGGAGGCTCGGTAGCTCAGCAGGGCGAGATAAGGATCAGACTTGCTTTCTGTTGCTTTCTTCAGTAGCTGTTTGAGAACTTGAACACCTTTCTCTGCCTTACCATTCGACTGAGCATACAGGGGACTGGATGTGATGTGTTGAAAGTCATAATGTGCTGTAAACTGTTGCTACTCCTTACAGTTGAAGCACGGACCATTGTCGCTAATGGCAATCCTGGGAATTCCATGTCTGGCGAAGATGGATTTTACATGCATTATGACACTACTTGCTGATGCGCTTGAGAGCAGCACCATCTCAGGATAGTTAGAATAGTAGTCAATCACTATTAGATAGTCTTTACCATTCAAATGAAAGAGGTCCATACCAACCTTTTGCCATGGTGCTGTTGGTAAGTCAGCTACTATCATTGGTTCCTTTGCTTGTTTGTTTTGGTGTTTCTGACATGTCTTACATTTGCCTATCATGTTCTCAATGTCCTTATTTATGCAAGTGTCTCTTGCTCTCCTTTTGCATTTTTCAATTCTGAGGTGTCCCTCATGAATCCTTTTGAGCATGTCTCGACGTAGAGCCTGTGGAATGACTATTCTGTTCTGTTTTAGTAATAGTCCACTTGCGACACTTAACTCTGACCTGATGTGATAGTACTTTGGACAGGAACCTTTTGGCCAACCATGATGAATGTTCTCTATTACTGTTTGTAACACTGTATCTTTTACTGTTTCTTCTGCTATTTGCTTTGATTTTGTGTCTGACACGGGCAGCGCAGCAGTGACCATACTCACATGAACATCCACGTCTTCCTCAGTAGAGCTCACATGACTCATTGTGGGTGCTCGGGATAGTGCATCTGCTAACACTATGTATTTGCCTGGTGTGTAGATCAGTTCAAAGTCATATCTTTGCAGCTTCATCATGAGTCGTTGAATCCTTGGAGACATCTCATTCAGATTTTTTTTAATGATGGCAACCAGTGGGCAGTGGTCTGCCTCAACTGTGAAGGTGGGAAGTCCATATATGTAGCCATGGAACTTTTCTAGTCCAACTACCAAGCCTAGATATTCCTTTTCAATCTGGGCGTATCGGCACTCAGAATCAGTCATAGACCTGGAGGCATAGGCAACAGCCTTCCAATCTTCACCCTCTGCTTGTAGCAAGACCATGCCTAGGCCATCTTTTGATGCATCCATTGACACTTTGATTCTCTTTGTTGGGTCAAAGAAGGTGAGTACAGGTGTGGTTGTCAGCACTGTTTTGAAGTTCATCCACTCTTGTTCATGTCTTTCTGTCCATGCAAACTCATTTGTTTTATGTAGCAGGTCTCGCAGACAGGCTGTCTTGGCTGACAAGTTAGGAATGAACTTTCCAATGAAGTTTATCATCCCCATGATGCGTAGCACTCCTTTTTTGTCAGTGGGTCGGGGCATTTTGAGTATGGCGTTTACTTTTCCCATATCTGGCTCTATTCCTTTACCAGATAGATTATCTCCTAGGAACGTGACTTCCTGGACGCCAAACTGACACTTGGCTTTGTTGAGCTTCAGTCCATTCCGGCGTATGCTCTGTAGCACTTTAGTCAGTCTCTCATTGTGTTCTTTCAGTGTGGAGCCCCAGATGATGATGTCATCAACATAGACCCGAGCTCCTTCCAGACCTTCAATTATGTGTTCCATCGCTCTATGAAAGATTTCAGATGCAGATATTATCCCGAAAGGCATTCTGAGGAAACAATACCTGCCAAATGGTGTGTTGAAGGTACAGTATTTGGTGCTCTCTTCATCCAGTTTTAGTTGCCAAAATCCTTGTGAGGCATCGAGCTTTGTGAAGTATCTGGCACCTAACATTTCACTGGTGATTTCTTCTCGCTTGGGAATCTGGTAGTGTTCACATTTTATGTTTGCATTTAAGTCCTTTGGATCCATGCATACTCTTAAATCATTGTTCTTTTTCTTTACACATACCATGGAGTTAACCCAGTCTGTTGGCTCTTCGACTTTCCTGATGACTCCTAGTGTGGTCATTCTGTCCAGTTCTTTCTTGAGCCGGTCATGCAGGGGTGCTGGAACTCTCCATGGAGCATGTACCACTGGCTGAGCATCCTCCTTTAGCTGGATCTTGTAAGTGAATGGTAGAACTCCAAATCCTTTGAACACATCCTGGAAATTAATCACTACAGAATCCACTGAATCATCTGGTCTGCTTATGGCACAGTTTATACGGTAAACTCTCTTGACCAGTTCTAAGTCCTCACAAGCTTTGTCACCTAGTAGTGAATCAAGTCCTTCAGCCACAACAGAAAACATGAGATGATGCACTTTGTCTTTGACTGTCACTTTAAGTCTGCATACACCTAAGCTATCTATTTTCTGTCCATCATAGTTCTTCAGTAGTACTGACTTTTTCTGTATTTTGGGCTTTTCTTTCATATTTTTAATGTCACTCATACTGATTAAGTTTGTTTTTGCCCCAGTGTCTAGTTTCAATGTAACTAATGCTCCATTTACCTGCAGTGGCATCATCCATTTTTCCTCTTTTACTGCATTAACTTTATGTTCAGCATTGTCCATTCCTGAGGGCTGCACATTTTCTGTATCCTTTTCGATATTGTCATATGACACCATTCCTACAAAAAATGTCTCACTTAAATCAGTGTCCTCAATCACATTGACTTGTTGCCCTTTCTTTGTTTTTACTTTTGGAAAGCATTGTTTGGCAAAATGATTCTTTCCATTACATTTTGTGCACATTTGCCCAAACGCTGGGCATTGTCTTGACTGGTGTTGGTAACCACAGCGTTTACAATTAAAAATTCCATCCTCTGATTGCTTTGCATTTCTGTTCTGCCCATGTTTCTTCCCCTCGTAGGACACAGCACCGACAGCAGCACAGTCACTCATTTATGTTCATAAATAAATAGACGTTTTCATTATGAACAGCTAGCTTGAGCTAGTCATTTATTCAGCCATGTGGACTAGTGTACAGGCATCCATCTTGACTACTGCCTTGTGGGTAGCCCCACTACTAAACATACAGCTCCACCTAGTGTACCATTCTAGAATGACATGTTACTGATCATAACAACCATCTCCCTCAATTTCTTCACCAGCAGATCCTTCCAGTTTGCAACAGGAGACATAGCTAACATCATGCAGTTTGCCGTCCAGGAGATCATCCGGGAGGTCACTGAGGCTCTTTACAGTAGGAGAAGGGACGACATTTCATTCCCCATCACCAGAGAGAAGTAGGATGAGCATGTATGTGGCTTTGCCAGGATAGCGGGATTCCCCATGGTGCAGGGTGCCATTGAATGCACCCACGTGGTGTTGCGGGCACCGCACACCAATCCTGAGATCTTCCGTAACCACAAAGGCTACCACTCACTTAATGTGCAGTTGGTGTGCGACCACAGACAGCAAATCCTCAATGTCAATGGTATTGAGATAGAGGATCAGCCATGATCATATTGAATGGCGGAGCAGGTTCAAAGGGCCGAGCGGCCTACTCCTGCTCCTATTTTTCTATGTTTCTATGTCAATGCCCGCAATCCTGGCAGCAGGCATGAGTGCCAGCACTCTTCCAGCCATCACGTCAAGCTCATGGCTGGCCGTTCGGAGACAAGGGCTGTCTGCTCTCCACCTGGCTCATGACTCCCCTCTGCAACCCCAGCACTCCTGCCCAGCACTCATATAATGAGAGCCATGCTGCCACCAGGAACATCATCAAGCAGACCATCGGACTGCTGAAGCAACGGTTCCACTGCCTTGACCACTCGGGAGGAGCCCTCCAGTACTCGGCTGAGTGGGTGTCCCATTTCGTGGTGGTCTGCTGCATGCGCCACAACTTGGCCTCATGAGGAGGAGGAGGAGGAGCGAGGGAGGAGGCAGCCACTCAATCAGCCTTCTAGAAGGGCGGTCAGTGACCGCCTCATCAAACTGCGGTTTGACTCCCCATTGCTCACCATATCCCCATCATTCCATCCCTGTCACAGGCCATACCACAGTGTAAAACTGAAATGAGAGACACCACAAAGGAATCCAAACTGAATTAATAAATTTATCAATATTTACACCAAAAATAATGGCCCAGAAATTTGAGTCGGGGGCTTCCTGCGGGTGCAAGCCCCCGATCTGCACTTACCTTGCGCGCCGGCCGTTGAGCTGGGGGCCCCCGTGGAATTCCGATCCGGGGCCTGCTCCAGCTGCCGACGCGCAGTGCTTGCGTATCCCAGGGGCGCAGTTAGTTCGATGCGTCCCCTGGGATCACGTGGGCCATGGGGAGCCAATCGGAGCAGGGGATGCTCCATTCATAAGTCTGACAGGAAGTGCTGTCAAGACTTATAAATACTACAGCCCCTTCTTCTTACTAAACATCACTAAATCTTCAAATACATTTTAAAAAAATCACATTTTTTAAATAAACTATAAATTAAATGAAATAACTATTTTAAACAATAATTTAAATTTTTGAAAAAAATAATTTTATTTTCTAACAGGGCTAAAAATAAATTTTCCTTGCTTTAAAGTATTTAAAAATAATAAATCTGTGGAAAAAATGTTTTAATTTTAATTAATTCACCACTTAGCTTGTAAAAAGCAGGCCTTATGCCTGCTTTTTACATTTCTAAATTCTGCAGGCTTACTCTCCCGGGAAAACCTGTAAAAAAAAAACGAAGTTCGATGCGCTTGCGCAGCCTCTCCCGCGCATGCGTTCGACCTCTGAACCCCTGATTTCAGGGGAACAGAAGTGCCGGTTTCCCGCGTTGGGATAAATGGTTCATTCTCAGACTGGCAATCAGTAACTAGTGGTGTTCCGCAGGGGTCAGTGCTGGGTCCCCAACTCTTTACAATCTATATTAACGATTTGGAGGAGGGGACCGAGTGTAACACATCAAAGTTTGCAGATGGTACAAAGATGGGAGGGAAAGTAGTGAGTGAGGAGGAAATAAAAAACCTGCAAAGGGACATAGACAGACTAAGTAAGTGTGAGGTTATGCACTTTGGCAGGAAAAATCATAGAGCAAGTTATTATCTTAATGGCAAGAAACTGGAAAGTACTGTAGTACAAAGGGATCTGGGGGTCCTGGTGCACGAAACACAAAAAGTTAGTATGCAGGTGCAGCAAGTGATCAAGAAGGCTAATGGAATGTTGGCTTTTATTGCTAGGGGGATAGAATATAAAAACAGGGAGGTATTGCTGCGGTTGTACAAGGTATTGGTGAGACCGCACCTGGAATACTGCATACAGTTTTGGTGTCCATACTTAAGAAAAGACATACTTGCTCTCGAGTCAGTACAAAGAAGGTTCACTCGATTAATCCCGGGGATGAGGGGGTGGACATATGAGGAGAGGTTGAGTAGATTGGGACTCTACTCATTGGAGTTCAGAAGAATGAGAGGCGATCTTATTGAAACATATAAGATTGTGAAGGGGCTTGATCGGGTGGATGCGGTGAGGATGTTCCCAATGATGGGTGAAACTAGAACTAGGGGGCATAATCTTAGAATAAGGGGCTGCTCTTTCAAAACTGAGACGAGGAGAAACTTCTTCGCTCAGAGGGTAGTAGGTTTGTGGAATTTGCTGCCCCAGAATGCTGTGGAAGCTACATCATTAAATAAATTTAAAACAGAAATAGATAGTTTCCTAGAAGTAAAGGGAATTAAGGGTTACGGGGAGCGGGCAGGAAATTGGACATGAGTCTAGGTTCAGAATGGTCATGGCCCTGTGGGTAGCGGAGCGGGCCCAGGGGCCGTGTAGCCTGGTTCTGCTCCTACTTCTGGTGTTCTAATTATGTGTTAGATTTCAGGAGATGGTTCTATTCCTGTTCCTGGCTGGGGTGGAGATCGCCTTTTACAGAAGGTAGGTACTCTAGAAAATATAGGGACAGAGTGATCTGCTGGACAAGTTTCGATCGCCTAGATGGGTCGGAGAGGAATTTCCCAGATTTTTTCTCCCAAATTGGCCATTGGTTTTTAAAATCTGGTTTTTCGCCTCTCCCGGGAGATCACATGGGTTTGGGTGGGATGGAGAGTGATAGTAGATTTGAGGTTAGGATCAGATCAGCCATGATCTTATTGAATGGTGGAACAGGCTCGAGGGGCCGATTGGCCTACTCCTGCTCCTATTTCTTATGTTCTTATGTTCATGTGCAGTGCATGCAGGAAACCGACACTTCCATTGGGCCTACGGGTGAGTACCCCGTGCGTACTCACCCGTGGAGACCCGAATTTCTGGGCCATTAACTATCCACCCTTGTGCAATCCCTTAGTGCCTCTTCTTGTTACTGCGCCTTTGCCTACTCTAGTGCTCCTACAGTGCTGCAGCAGGGCTGATGGAAGGCTGCTGAGTGTCCATGCGGGAGACTTCAGATGGTCTTGCAGGATGCCCTCAACCAGCTCTGGGTCTGGAAGGCATGGTTGTAGACTGCACCACCTCAGCATGGGCAGCAGCAGTCTGGGCTGGCTGGATGACAGGTGGCGACAAGGGCAATGGCGGAGTGGCAGTGGTGGGAGCAGGAATGCTGCCATCCTGAGAGAGGACAGCAGGTTCCTGCTCCACTGACCCACTGCCTCTCCCCTGGGGCAGCACGTCAGCATCCCTAGCAATCTGTTGGAGCACAGATTGCTGGCCTGCTGAGACATCGTGAATGCCCCAATCGACGGTGGTAGACCCAGCCACGATGGCAGCAGCCAGAGCTTGTGTGGCATCAAGCTGAGACTGCATGAGAGCAGTCTGAGATTGGATGCCACCAAGCATAGACTGCATTACAGCACTAAGACGTTGCATCGCTTCTGTCTGTGCTGCAATAGAAATTGCCAGATCACCCATCACATGCGGCATCAGGTCTGGGTCGCCACGGTCTCTCTGGGAGTCTATCATCCTTTGCAGACTGGAAATGATGGGCTCCATGGTGTGCACAGAGCCTTGTGCAACGTTGGAGGCCGACTCCTCCATGCTTCTTACTATTGCTGAGAGGCTCTCGTGCACCCTTGCCATTGCACCTATCATCTCCGTGTGCATACCCATCACCCTTCTTCTAAATGCTTCCCCATCGGAGTCCTGTGCGCGCATGAACTCGCCCTCCAGGGAGCTGGCCCCCGAGCTACTCTTTCCACCTGGCCTTGCTGCAGCCCACTCATCCCTGGTGCCTCATCCTGTGCAGATCCCGCTACTATACTAACCTCTAAAGAACGTGTAGTGTCAGGATCTGAGCTGGTGCCTGCGGGTGAGACGTGCAGTGATGCGATGTGTTCTTCCTCCTCCTCTTCTCTCATCTGGCTTTCTTTGGTGCCCTCAGGGACAGGCTGCTCAGGTGTTTGCTCATTATCTGAAAGCATAAAGGCACAAGAGTTGGGTTAAGGTGAGGGGAAGGGGGCAAGAAAGGAGAAAGGCATGCATACAGCATGATTAGCTGGAAAGTGTGAAACACTTTTGGGATGAGGGGGAATTGGAATGTGAGTAAAAGGAGTAGGGATGAATATACTGTTGTTGTCCCCAAAGGGGTCCACGTCGCCAGTGGCCACAGTGCCCACCACCTGGCACCCAATAATCTGCAGCACTCTATTTTCTGGCACAGACAGTGGTTGGGTGTTGGCTTGTCCCCCGCCTGTGCACTCCCTCCTGTTGTGAGCCACCTTGGCCTGCAAGAGAAAGGAAAGTGTGTCAGTGAGTGTGGAGCAGTGTGTTTGGGTGATGTGCCTGCCATAGTTGAATAGCTGTCATTGTGTGCAAGATGTGAGATGTGGGTGTGAGTGTTGGTAGGTAGAGATTGTTGGTGGGTGAGTGCTGGGGTGTGGTGCTTTGGGCAGTGTGTGCAGACTGTGGTTCAGATGGTGGTATGTAGCATTTGTAGAAGCAGTCACTCACCCTGACCACCTGAGTGAGGTCATTAAATTTCTTCCTGCATTGTGTGTGGATCCTGTGGACCAGAGTGCTGCCCAAGACATGCTGCACTACCTCGCTCCACATGGTGCGGAACACTTGCGGCGAGGCCCTCCTGCCACTTGCCGGGTAGAGCACCGCCCTCCATCTCTCCACAGCGAACACCAACACCTCCAATGTTTGATCCAATAATCTGCGAGTTCTCTCTCTGGGACGTGGATCTGCCATGAGTACAGCTGCTTCAGTCCTCCGGCTCCTCCCTTTGACCTGCTACTGCTGCTTGCTGAAGCAGCTACACAGCCAGCAATGCTGAGAACGAGGTCCTGCAGCATCAATGAACCTCCCCTTTAAGAACTGGAAAAAGCCTGTGGCAATCATGACTTGCGATTAGACTGCACCTGATAGTGGTCCACCCTTTGAGTGTAACGCCAATGATCTTGGGCTCCAAGACTTGAATTAGAACTCCAATCATTTCTTTGCGCAGTGAGCATGAATTTTGCAGGCAGTCTAAACAATTAGCGCCTGGCGCTAATTCTCCAACTTTTCTAATTATACCACCCATTCCTGGACTATAATGAATTTCTAGCCCTTTGCTTTTTAATGACCATTTCTACTTGCATTCCCACCTTTAAAAATCTTTGTATCAGTACCCTAGATCCTTTTTGTCCACTCTGTTAAAGATATATCATTTAGGGTATACTTCCTTTCACTATTCTTTTTCCAGAAAGATACTATGCATTTTTCTGCACGGAGCTGCAACTATATCCTATTGCAATCTCCTGCATTCTTCATTAGCAGCCTTCAATATCATTCATCTTGTACCTATAAAGAAAATTTTTATTTACATAGTACCTTTCATATCTTCAGAATGTCCCACAGCCATTTTAAATAGACTATTTGTAACTATCAATCATACAAACAATTCTAGGTAAGAGAAAACAGTCGGGGAACTTCCTGTACTTGACTATAGATGCAAAATTACATCATTATTGATGCAGAAAAGGTGCAACATTAGTTACTAGGATGATACTCAGCATAAAATATAGTTATGTTGAAAGAGTTGAAAAACTAGGAGTGCATTCACTGCAGCAGAAAAATTAAAAGGGGATCTAATAGAAATGTTCAAAAAGGGTTTGAAAGGGTAAATAATGAAAGGTTCTTTCAACTGGTGAGTGAATTGGTGACAAGTGGACATAAATTTAGAAGAATAAAAGGGGAGGTTAGAAGAACTTCTCTTCCTCAAATGCATTATTAGAATATGGACTGCATTGCCTCAAGTAGAAGCCAAGTCAATCACTGCATCTAAGATAGAGTTAGATAAATACTTGAACAAAATAAAAATAATAGATACATACGAACAATGACGGGCAGGTAAAGCCCCTCTGGTCCATTGAGCCTGTCCCACACAATTGCAATACCTTGTGTATCACAACATATACACTCTACCCCACCCAAAACCATGTGATCGCCTGGGAGAGGCGAAAAACCAGATAGAAAACCCAGGCCAATTTGGGGAAAAAAATTCTGGGAAATTCCTCTCTGTCCCATCTAGGTGATCAAAACTAGTCCAGGAGATCACTCTGGCCCTGAATTCCCTGCAGTACTTACCTTCTGTAAGAGGTGATCTCCGCTCCAGCCAGAAACAGGTCCAGCTCTCGCTTGAAGGAATTCAGCGAATCCGCATCCACCACACGAGATAGCAGCCTGTTTCAGAGGTCCACTATTCTCCGGGGAAAGAATCACCCCCTGACAGCTAACCTAGATCTGCCTTTATACAACTTCAATTTGTGACCCCTAATGATGGAGGGAGAGGAATAACAGAATTAGAATAAAGAGCTCTGAAATGCTTAAAAGGGTCTTGTACAGCTTATTTCAGTTTTTAACATTCTCTTAACACCAGATAGAGGATTCAAACCATGTGCTTAGACACCCATAGGATTGTAAACCCCACTTAACAATTCAAATCACTTTTAAAAATATGTTGAAAGTTCCTGAATGGAAGACATGAGATTTGAACCACAGTGTAGGTATTGTGGAGTTCCAGCCCAGTTTTTGTAAGGCTCGTTGAGAGTAGAGTTGAACAAGGTGGAGAGACTCACCTGGAGAAAAGTGCCATTAGAAAAGGAAATTATAATTTTCAGATCAATGAATTTTTTTGCCAGAGGTTGGAGAACATAGGAATGGGATTTTATAATTTTGGAATGCCCCTCTGAAGTTATGAAGTGGAAAACATCAAACTGATTCCAAAATTGATATTGCCTGGTTAAGCTGGAACACTTGAAAGGTATGGTTTAGATGAAGTGTTTTATAACCATCATCTGAACACATTGATTAGATTACAGCTTTGAAATTGCTCCTTGTTATCCGTTATTTATAATATATAGACTTGACTTCAGTTTTTGATCATTTTTTATGGCTGCAACTCTCACCAACTCATTGTAAAATTGAAAAATGTCCAAAATGTTTTTATCGGCGGCCCTGCTGGCCTCCAGAAAACCAACCTGGATTGGTAAATTGGTTTGCCCTAGTTGGAGTTTGAAATGCACAAGCTCCAACTGGTATTTCTAAGTCACACAGTCTAATCAGCGGTCCTTAAAGGGACCACTGGAGGCCGCTCAACAAGAGCACAGAAGCTTTGAAAATGTTTGTATTTTGTGGAGTTGGAAGGAGCAGGAATGCTCTTTCTGGATCCACAAAACAACTGCCACCCCGCCCATGCCCAGGCCAACTCTCCCCACCTCCCGGACTTAACTCAGGGTCTCGGCGCGGGGCAAAATTGGTAAGGCCCTGACAGATGAGCTGTGTCAGGGTGCCTGATTGTTGCACCTGATTTATTCTGATGAGGCCCAAGGATGAATTTTATGGTCAGAAAACTGGGCAGTGATTTAGTTTTGTCCTTGGGCCTCTCTGTTCTGTAAGATTCGCAAAATTTCTACATTTCCCCAAAGGTTATTAATAAGAAAAGGGACCCTGCATGGACATTTTAATGAAAAAGGGTACCCAAGATGGCGTCTGCGCCTCGTGGCAGAAAGCCTGTGAGATTTCAAAAACTTGGACTCTGCGGCACAGGCAGCTCGTGGAGAAATCGAAACCAAAGCTGCAGTTTTTGTGAAGAGAGACTTTGCATTTTGAAAACCAGACAGGACTTTGAATTATGTATTAGACCAAATCGGAGACAGATCAAAACCCAGTTAGGCCTATAGTTAAGGCCATCCAGCAGTTTGCTTAAATAATTGGGAATAGCTTAAGGAAGCCATCGAGGCTGGATAGGCCCATTAAGATGTATTAATAACAAAACAAGTCAATTATCAGGCCAGTAGATGCCGGCCGAGGCATCATCCCTGCGAGGTAAAGTACCCAAGCAGAGATTTTAACTTTGGGGTAGTTGTACCTGGACAACACCCTTGCAGCACCCTGAGACCACGTGATGACGGCAGGCTCCAGAGAGCACAAAGAGCGAACCCCAAACCCCACCGCTGTTTTGAATTCAGCAGATATTTTTGGATTGGTGAGCATGAATTCTGACCCCTCATAGCTTAAGTTAGTTAGGTATAGGGGGTGGGATAAGGATAAGGGGATTGTTAAGATAGTCGTTTTCCCTCGATGTGCCGTGTGTTCCCCATTCCCCGTATAAGTATAGTTATTTCGTATGTTGCCTGTACAAGTGTATACTGGTAACTTTTCATAAGATTGTGTTAATTTCTTCTTCAATAAAAATCCTGGTTTTGCTTACATCCAACCACCTGGCTACGTGAGTCTTTTCTATGTCGCCGCCTTGTACCTAAGTCCGGTGTCTAGAACCCTGGGGCGTGGGCGCGATTCGAACTGCTCATAAACAGTCAGAGGTGTTGTGTCCGGGTATAATAAGACACAGACTGCGGAGAACGGTACAACAGGTGTTTCCTCAACGTGGCTTACAGTGGAACTGATCTGTACAGATTACTACTCAGGGCTATATACAGGTGTGGTCACTGCCGGTACTGCAGTATACATGAGCTGTAAAAGATAGTTCCCCACTTAAAGGTATATACATTACAATTCCTCCCCTTTTAGATTAACAGTACCATAACACTCATTTAACAATTAAATATCAAACTAATTACAATTAACACTTTTAACTTGCAACATTAGCTGAAAATAGTCTATTTATATATTCAGTCTTTGGGGAGGCTTCCTGATCCTTTCTGGATAGCGCCTTTCCCGAGTGTCTTGCTCTTGGTGCGGAGGCGATTCTGGCCCCCTGTCGTTGGTTGGTTCATCAGCTTCCGATGCTACTGTTTCTGGGGTAGATGCGACCTGTACGTCGGGTTCATCACCAGGTACGTATGGGCGAGGCATAGGGTTGACTTGTTCCTGTGACTCTAGGATCAGGTCAGCATGGTGTCTCACGATGCTCTCCCCAACGTCCACTGTGTACATTAGTGGGCCCTGCCATGTGCATATCGTTCCTGGCTGCCATTTTTCTGTTCGGTAGCCGCGGGCCAAGACTGGTTGCCCTACATTGAAGCTCCTTGTTGGCTTCTCATGGATGTGCTGGAATTGCTTACTCTCAACATCTCTTCGTGCGTTTGGCCTGAGCAAATCCAGGCGAGATCTTAACCTTCGGTTAAAGAACATCATGGCTGGGGCCTGGTTGGTGACTGCATGTGTCGCATTCCGGAAGGCGAACAGGAAATTGTCCACCTTGTGCTGCAGCGGAATGTTGTCATTGTACATAGCCTTTATTAATAAATTACTATCATAAATTTTTACTGAACTTATCAACTATTCTACACCCTCTTAATGATCTTCTACAGACAGGAGTGATTTGGAAATGGAACGAAGACTGTAAACGTGCCTTCCATAAATGTAAAGACTTAATCACATCCGAGAAAATTTTGGCTCATTACAACCCATCACTGCCAATCAGACTGGCGTGCGATGCATCCCCTTACGGCATAGGAGCGGTATTGTCCCATAGATTCCCTGATGGCTCGGAACGGCCGATAGCTTTTGCGTCACGCTCATTGAACTCAGCTGAGCGTAACTATGCCCAGATAGACAGGGAAGCACTCAGCCTGGTATGGGGAGTGAAGAAATTCAACCATTACCTACACGGACAAAAATTTACCTTGCTGACTGACCATCAACCCCTCATCTCCATATTCAACCCTAAAAAAGGTGTCCCCATTATGACGGCACAAAGACTACAGAGGTGGTCCCTTTTTCTAGGGGCACACCAATACAACATTGAATACAAAGGGTCAAAACAGCATGGGAATGCTGACGGTTTATCACGCCTACCATTGCCAACGATAGAAGAGGCACCTACAGTAGACCCAGTAGAGATATTCCACTCTACCATAGTGGAATGTCTACCGGTGACAAATTCTGCCATTGAAAGGGAGACAAGAAATGATCCGACTCTCTCACGGGTCTACGATTTAACAGTGAAGGGATGGCCAGCACATGGCGAACCACTGTTGCCAGCATTCTCGCAAAGAAGAGAATAGCTGTCAGTGTGCCGAGGAACCTTGATGTGTGGATCCAGAGTGGTGATTCCACCCAAACTCCAGGATAAAGTGCTAAAGGAGCTTCACGAGGGGCATCTGGGTGGAGTGAAAATGAAGAACCTAGCTAGGGCGTTTGTATGGTGGCCAGGTATCGATGGAGACATCGAAGACATGACCAAGAGCTGCCTAGGATGCCAGAAGGTCCAAAATGCTCCGCCACAGGCCCCTCTACATCCATGGGAGTGGCCCTCATCTCCCTGGCAAAGGGTGCACATCGACTTTGCTGGTCCATTTTTGGACACAATGTTCTTAATCGCAGTTGATGCACACTCCAAGTGGCCGGAGGTAATAAAGATGTCCTCCACCACCACGGAAAAAACCATCACAGTATTAAGGACCATATTTGCCAGGAATGGGCTGCCGGAGCAGATATGTTCTGATAATGGACCGCAATTTGTGTCCGAAGAATTCAGAAAGTTCTTAAAGAACAATGGGGTAAAGCACTACACGTCCGCCCCATACCATCCCGCCACCAATGGATTGGCTGAAAGGTTTGTCCAGACCTTCAAGAAGGCCATCAAGGCCATGGGTAATGAAGACATAAAACTTCAGCACAAGGTGGATAACTTCTTATTTGCATATAGGAATGCAACGCATATGGTTACTAACCAAACTCCCGCCATGATGTTCTACAATAGAAACCTAAGATGCCGGCTGGATTTGGTCAAGCCCAACATCCGAAGGGACGTGGAGAACCGGCAGTTTCAGGGCATGAATGAAAGGCCAACTAGGGCCTTCCAGATAGGCCAACCGGTTTTGGCCCGGGACTACCGTACCGAAAAATGGCAGCCTGGAACTATCTGCACACGATTAGGACCACTGATGTATACCGTGGACATCGGAGACAGCATAATAAGGCGCCATGCTGACCAAATCATCAAGTCATCCGAAAAGGGACAACCTACACCACCACTCTATACGCCTAACGATGAAGTAGAGATACCCATATCTACCCCCGATCCGGTGATACTGGAGCCCGATGAACCCGACACTGGCCTTCAAGCCGAATCAGCCTTGCCAGAAGAACCTACTACACCACCAGAAACTACTACACCCCCGGGGCGTTATCCGGACCGAGTCAGGAAGCCTCCTGAGAGACTAACTTATAATTAATTAATACAGCAATGTATATTATTTTGCATATAACATGTAATTAATAATTACTTAAAATATGATGTACTAGTTAGCTAGAAGGGGAGGAATTGTGGTGTATGTGCCTTTAAGAGCAATTATGGTGTATGTGCCTTTAAGAGCCCCAGGTGTGCGTAATGCCGGTAATTGCCACTTGGGCTATATAAGCCTGTGTATTGTATATATCCTTTAGAACCCCCCCCCAGACTTGCTTAGTAAATACCTATGAACCAACTCCTGTCTTCAGTGTCTTTATCTACACACGGACACTACACTCATGAAGCTCATTGAGCACTCTATCACTTAACTTGGGTGGAATTACCACTCGGGATCCACACATCAAGGTCCCCCAGTACACTGACAGCTGTTCTCTCCTTGTCGAGAATGCTGGCAACAGTGAGTCACCATGTGCTGGCCATCCCTTCACCGTCAAATCATATACCCGAGACAGCGTCGGGTCATTTCGGGTTTCCTTTTCGATACAAGCGTTAGTTACCGGTAGGTATTCAACTATAGTCGAATGGAATACTTCGACAGGATCCACTGCTGGTGCTTCCTCCGCAGTAGGCAGTGGCAGGCATGATAGCCCATCAGCATTTCAATGCTGTTTCGTGCCCTTATATTCAATCTCATAGTGGTGCGCCCCTAGAAAAAGTGACCATCTTTGTAGTCGTTGTGCAGTCATCACCGGAACGCCCTTCTTTGGATTAAAAATGGAGACAAGAGGCTGGTGATCCGTCAGCAAGGTGAATTTCTGCCCGTGCAGATAATGATTGAACTTTTTCACTCCCCACACTAGGCTGAGGGCCTCCCTGTCAACCTGGGCGTAGTTACGCTCGGCTGAGGTTAGTGATTGTGACGCAAAGGCTATTGGCCTCTCTGAGCCGTCCGAGAATTTGTGCGACAGCACCGCTCCAATGCCGTAGGGTGACGCATCACATGCCAACCGAATTGGTAATGCTGGGTTGTAATGGGCCAATAACTCTTTCAATGTGATTAGTGTTTTGCTCTTCTGGAAAGCTCGTCCACATTCGTCACTCCACTTCCATGGCACCCCAGTTTGCAGTAGGGTGTTCAGTGGGTGTAGTATTGTAGACAAATTTGCAAGAACTTATGGTAGTAGTTTACCAGCCCAAGGAACGACCTCAGATGTGACACATTTTCCGGTGCTGGAGCCTTGACTACTGTAAGGGGTCGTTTTAACGAGCTTATGGTGTGCTAGATCGGTTTTGATTTTGCACTGCTCGTGAGCGGTTCCGAAGCGCTCCCCCCTCACCGGTTCTAGACACTGGGCTTATTGCCAGACAACCTTGATGTGTGGCCCAACTCGTGACTCGGAAGACAAATGGTCAGATGAGACAGATTGAGTTTTAAATCAAAACGATCTTTATTTTTGAAAGAGAATGTACACAGAGAAAATGGCAAGAATAAATGCAGACAAAAAATAACGTTTCTCACAGAGGACTAAATTATACACTGAGAAAAATAACTTTAAAGCATATAAACAGTTCTAAAATAGCGATAAGCTAAAAGCGGGGGGTAAGGGAAGCGCACGAACACATCGAGGGATAAATCACACTCCTGAATTACAAAACCCTTAGTGTTACAAACCCTCCCATTGCTAAAATATACCTCAATTATGTCAGTTAGGTAGAGTTGGGCCTTTATGCTCACCAGAATTTTAAAACCCTCCTGTACCTTGGTACTCCTTGTTACGTCTGGGATCTCCAATCTTCCTTATGGGACCGGCTCCTGGACCCGCTCTCCTGCACAAACTTGGAAGTCCTCCGAACTCCTCGAGCCGTCTCCTCTTCCGCACGGTCTTCAAACTCCTGATGGTATCTGGACTTGGACTTCACTGCTTCTGGTGAATCTTGTGGATCTGTCTGAGTCTGGCTGAATCTCTCTCCTGCACAATCTTGAAAGTCCTCCGAACTCCTCGAACTGTCTCCTCTCCACTCGGCCTTCGAACTCCTGATGGTCTTGGATCTGGACTGAACTTCTGAATCTCCTCTCCTGCACAATCTTGTGGGTCCTCCCCGCTCTGTTCTTGACCTCGTATCTGTGTGAATCTGTGATGGATCTGATTGAATCTCACTGAATGAAAGAGAGGACGCCTTGCTGTCGAATTTCCCTCCACAGTTATACTGTTCCCTTGCACTTATCTCGGTGCCAAATCAGGGGTTTTCTTTTGTCAAGGTAATGGACAGGCTGCTTTGACAAAAGCAAGTACTTTATTTTAATGTCTTGTAAATGAAACTAATGGGATCAGTCCTGTGTCCCTCTGAGTTTGGTACAGATAATAGGTTTTGTCTTTGCTCTGTGATTTCAGAGATGGGTTTGCGTTTTGCTAGCAATTAACACACCTTGAGGTGTAAATACTTTTGTTTTGACTTCGTTACTACTGTAACCATTTTATCATATCAATAGCAGTAAGTTCTGGAATCTTCTAATCGGTGATAACTCAGGCTGCTGTAAGATACTGCTGGTGTGTCCTTTTGAACTGAGCCATGAGAACTGCCAACTCCATCTTGAGTTCTCACAAACGTGGCCATTTCAGGGGTTTTACCAATCTAGACTGTATTTTCTGGATTTTGCGAATCCTACATCCCCCCCTGTGGTACAATGAACATCTCAAATCGTCTTTGTATCATGTGTCTTTGGGTGAGCACAAATCCGTTCCCTCCCCAACTGACCTTCCCCGTAGTTTACCTTACTATGGAGTGTACCTCGCCCACGCACTTTCCTCATTCCGACAATGAAGTTGAGTAAACATCTATCGGAGAAAACATTCAAACAATGTACAGACTCGCCTAGAGTCGTAACATAATCTTATTTCAACAATACAAAACCATCCAATGTACAAAACAATCCAATGGAATAAAAAACACGGTAACAATAACTAAACCTTATTCTCCGAAACTATATATATCCATGTACATCTGCGGCCCGTCTCCGGACGGCCAGCTTATAATCTGCGGGGACTGTCGCAGGCTTCCCCCTGCGGCGTTCCCACATCAGTCTCAGCTGCTAGTCCCTGGCAGCCTGTGGCTGCTGGCTGTGGACTGTTTAAACTTCCCGCAGCTTTCTTACGGGGGTTTCCTTTTGTGAAAACCGGCGACCAGACCTTCTTCGGTTGCGGTTTTCTATCTGACCGTCTGACGGTCACCACATATGAGGTTTCCTCATGGGTCGGACCCTTGGCTGGAGTTTTGGCCCTGGCTGCAGTTCGTGGCTTCCCCACGACTGCCGGCTGTGGGCTTCCTCCTGCAGGCTCCGCCTCCCTAGGCTCTGGGTCAGCGGCAGGCACTTCTTTGCTACCTGGGACTCCAGGTTGAGAGTCCCCGCCCCCAGACGCCACCTCTCTAATGCTACACTGAGGGGCAAGACCTAAAACCTCCGGCTCCTCCCCTTTGCCGCAGTCAGGGACGGGACCTTCGTCCTCCGACTCGGCTTCATTATGACCAGGGACAGGACCTGGGACCTCTGGCTCCTCCCCTTCTGGGTGATCGGGGACAGGACCTGGGACCTCCGGCTCCTCCCCTTCTGGGTAACCAGGGACAGGACCTAAGACCTCCGGCTCCTCCCCTCCTGGGTCCCAGAACAATGGGGGAGTCTCCCGTTTAGATGAGACCACTCCTCCCCTCACACAGGCTGCACGTCCAGCCTGTGTGACCTGTGGCTGCAGCTCCCCTACAGCGTTTAGTTTTATCTCCTCTTCCCTACCCACTCCTGTACTGGGGGCAGGTATCCCCTCACCACCCGCTGCTGGTGGCTGAAAATCTTCATGAACCATTTTAAAAACCTTTAGCTGACCCTCTAAACTGCCAGCCCTCGCTGTTAACCTAGCGTTCTCCTCCCTTAAAGCCTGCTCAACTAACCTAGCCTCCGCAACCTGGCACCGCAGGTATTCCTCCATTTTACTGGAGGTCTTTTCCTGTGCATGTCTTTCTGGGGGACACAGGTCGACAGGCTGCGCTGGCTCTAGTCATTGTGGGGGGGCAGAGGTGGGGGAGGGAACTACAGCAGCTGTACTTCCCTGGCCAGTCAGAAGAGACCGCATGGCCTCTAAAAATGACTCGATCCCAGCGGGAGCAATTTCTGTCTCTGCCTTTTGGACTGGGGCTGTGGGAACCTTTTCCCTTGTGTCCTTCCAGGGATTCTTACAGTCCCTGCGCCAATGCCCCTCCTTCCCGCAACCGTAGCACGTTTGCCTGCTTTGGTTGGGACGGCTCCCTTCCTGGCGCCACTCTTTACGGGGCTGGTCACCAGGCCTGACCTCACAAACCTCCCCTTTTTGCTGGGGTGTCTCGCTATCCCTCCCGTTTCTAAAGGTGACAGTGAGTTGGCGGATTACCGTCGCCTCCGTGGTCAGAGGGTTTCGGGGGTCGAACCAAGCCATTGACTGCATTCGAACGCGGGGCAGGGAGTTATTCATAAGGCACCTTAGCCAGTGAACTAACGGTTCCCCGTCCAGGTGCGCTCGCGCCGGCATTCCCGGGCACGCATCCTGGTAGACTGGCCACAGCCTGTCCGCGAACGCCTGTGGGAATTCCCCGGGGAGCTGGACTGTTCTCTCTACCCGGGAGAACGGACTCCCCTCGTTCATCCCCATGGCCTCCAGGATCTCTTCCTTGAGCTTGCCATAATTCTCCCGACCCCTCTTACACTCATCGGGTAGCGTCTGGAGGAGATCGCTACCCAGGGAGAACAGCATCATTTTGGCCCTTTCTGCCTCATCGCAGTCATTCACACAGGCCGCCTGCTCTATCTCCCTAAAGTGCAGGGAAGGGTCCCCCTTCATGGTGAGCTTGGGGATGTAGCTCACCATGGAACGCATTTGTTGCGTACCGTGTGGAATCTGGAATTGGTTCTGGATGTCCCCAGTTTCCCCGTCGTTACCGGGTGGTCCGTACCTCCGCTGTATAACGGGGTACACCGGTCCCGGTCCCTGACTCTCTCTTGGGCTAGCCTGGTCTACCTGGGGTTCTTCATCCCCCACCTGCTCCTGTTCCCAGACCTCTGGAAAACTAGGGGCTAGGGGTGGTGGCTGTGCAACCTCAGGTTCCCTAACCCGTTTAGTTCTAGGGGCTGCCTGCGGGACTGCCCTGACTGGGTTGCCGTTAAATTCGGCCTGGCCGATTTTTGGGCTAATGAGACATATCATCCCCTTTGCTTTGGCCAACTCCATACGTAGGCTTTCAATTTCCTGCCTACAGGGGCCGTGGTCTGCTTCCTCAAACCCCTGAGCGCAAGCCACCTTATAAGCTGCTTTTACCTCGGCTACTTTCTCCTCCTGTGCCTTAAGTTCCCCCGTGAGACGGCTAATTTCCGCCTTTAACTTCCTTTCTCTTTCCCTAGATTCTCTTGCTTGGTACTCAACATGTTCTACCCTAAAGCTAGCACTCCCCTCTAACTCAGCTATCTTGCCCTTTAGCCTTTCTACCCTGGCTTGGTGCTCACGCTGTACTTCAGCGGCCTGGCTTTCCATGTGCTCTACTTTCCCCCGATGATCCCGGACCATCGCTGCCCTCTCTTGGCTTATTGCCTCCAGGGCCACTAGCACTTTCCCTTCTGCTGCAACCTTTTCCTGCAGCTCTTGGGACAAATGCCTAATCTTAGATTCTTTACTGGCCACCGCGTGGTCCAGTACCAGAATCTGCTTTTTATCACACATGAGCCATACCGCTTTCTCAATGCCCTTGCGGTGCTCTTAACTAGCCGTCCACTGGGTGGCTGCCTTTAGGGGACGCTCGGCTCCTAACAGGTGATACACCCATTTTTTCGCTACATTTACTTCACCACACACGTAGGAGGCTAACCTATCTTCCATAACATCTGTCTCACCCGAGTCTTTGTCCACCACACAAGGTTTCTGTAGCCAGTGTCCCATCTGGGTCGCCATTCTGTAAGGGGTCGTTTTAACGAGCTTATGGTGTGCTAGATCGGTTTTGATTTTGCACTGCTCGTGAGCGGTTCCGAAGCGCTCCCCCCTCACAGGTTCTAGACACTGGGCTTATTGCCAGACAACCTTGATGTGTGGCCCAACTTGTGACTTGGAAGACAAATGGATCAGGTGAGACAAGGTGAGTTTTAAATCAGAAATATCTTTATTTTCAAGGAGAATAAACACAGAGAATGCAAGAATCAATTTAGACAAAAATCATTAGCACGTCTCCCAATGGGAACTAAAATTTAACACACAAGGAATAACTTTGGCTATCGTAAATCATACAACAATTCTTAATCAGCGGTATACTAAAACGGGGGTGGGAAAAGCGCACGAACACATCGAGGGATAAATCACACTCCTGAATTACAAAACCCTTAATGTTACAAACCCTCCCGTTGCTAAAATATACCTCAACTATGTCAGTTAGGTAGAGTTGGGCCTTTATGCTCATCAGAATTTTAAAACCCTCCTGGACCTTGGTACTCCTTGTTACGTCTGGGATCTCCAATCTTCCTTATGGGACCGGCTCCTGGACCCGCTCTCCTGCACAAACTTGGAAGTCCTCCGAACTCCTCGAGCCATCTCCTCTTCCGCACGGTCTTCAAACTCCTGATGGTATCTGGACTTGGACTTCACTGCTTCTGGTGAATCTAGTGGATCTGTCTGAGTCTGGCTGAATCTCTCTCCTGCACAATCTTGAAAGTCCTCCGAACTCCTCGAACCGTCTCCTCTCCACTCGGCCTTCGAACTCCTGATGGTCTTGGATCTGGACTGAACTTCTGAATCTCCTCTCCTGCACAATCTTGTGGGTCCTCCCCGCTCTGTCCTTGACCTCGTGTCTGTGTGAATCTGTGATGGATCTGATTGAATCTCACTGAATGAAAGAGAGGACGCCTTGCTGTCGAATTTCCCTCCACAGTTATACTGTTCCCTTGCACTTATCTCGGCGCCAAATCAGGGGTTTTCTTTTGTCAAGGTAATGGACAGGCTGCTTTGACAAAAGCAAGTACTTTATTTTAATGTCTTGTAAATGAAACTAATGGGATCAGTCCTGTGTCCCTCTGAGTTTGGTACAGATAATAGGTTTTGTCTTTGCTCTGTGATTTCAGAGATGGGTTTGCGTTTTGCTAGCAATTAACACACCTTGAGGTGTAAATACTTTTGTTTTGACTTCATTACTACTGTAACCATTTTATCATATCAATAGCAGTAAGTTCTGGAATCTTCTAATCGGTGATGACTCAGGCTGCTGTAAGATACTGCTGGTGTGTCCTTTTGAACTGAGCCATGAGAACTGCCAACTCCAACTTGTGTTCTCACAAATGTGGCCATTTCAGGGGTTTTACCAATCTAGACTGTATTTTCTGGATTTTGCGAATCCTACACTACTGCCTCAATCTTCTCTGGGGACTTATGTAACCCCTCTTTATCGATAACGTGGCCACAATACGAGTTCTGTTTTCTAAAAAACTCGCATTTGGGGCGGTTAGCTCGGAGCCCATATTCCTGCAATCTAGTGAGCACCTGCTCCAGGTTGGCAAGGTGATCACTGTCATTTTCGCCCGTGACCAGGATGTCGTCCAAATAACACTGGGTCCCTGGGATCCCTTGCAGGACTTGTTCCATTGCCCTCTGCCAAATAGCCGGAGCTGATGCTACCCCGAATACCAGCCGGTTGTATTGGTAGAGATCTTTATGGGTGTTCATTGTGAGGTATTTTTTTGATGCTTCTTCTACCTCCATTTGCAGATGCGCCTGGGCCAGATCAATCTTAGTGAAGCGTTTCCCTCCAGATAGCGAGGCGAAAATATCTTCAATCCGCGGAAGTGGATATTGTACGGTGTGAAGGATCGGGTTCACTGTTACCTTAAAGTCCCCACAGATGCGAACCTTCCTTGGTTCCCCAGGCGTGCTGCTCAACGACTTTTTCATCACAGGGACGATGGGTGTAGCCCACTCGCTCCAGTCCAACTTGGACAGTACACCTGAACGTTCCAGACTCTCCAGCTCTGCTTCGACGGCTGGGCGGATCGCATAAGGTACCGGTCTGGCCTTAAAAAATTTGGGGCTTGCATTTTCTTCAATTTTAATCATCGCTGTCATGCCTTTTAGTGTTCCGAGTCCTTGCTGGAACACTTCTTTCGCGTCAGTTAGGATCTTTGACAGCCGCCCAGGTGTGACGTCGTCATCCTTTATGTCAGCCACAGTCAGTGCCTGTATGGAATGCCAATCCAGTTGTATTTTCCGGATCCATTCACGTCCCAGTAATGATGGTCCTCCATCTTGTAATACATACAGGTCTAGTTTTGGTGTTTCCTTACCGTTATATATAACGGTCACCCTTATTTTTCCTTTGGGGTAGACTTTTTGCCCCGTGTACGTCCTCAAAATAATTTTTGTGTCTCTCAAGGGTATGTGTGAGAATAACCGCTCGTAGTCCCGTCGGTTTATGACTGTTAGGGCTGATCCTGTGTCCAATTCCATCTTTACCTGGACTCCTGCTATTTTGAGAGTGACCCAAATGGTTCGGTGATCCTCCGTTGTGATCACATTATGTAGTTTCAGACAACTCAGTTCCCTGCTTTCGGAGTCATTATCACTCTTTTGTTCCTCTGAACTATTCTCCGTCATCTTATGTACCTTCTTGTACTTTCCTTTGGTAGGTTTCTTATTGCTGGTTTTCTTTCCCGACCTGCAGACTCGTGCTATGTGTCCTACTTTTCCACACTGTCTGCACACTTTGTCTTTGAACCAGCAATCATTCTGGTCATGTGTTGTTCTGCCGCAGCGATAGCACTTCTCTGTTCCATATGACATTTCATTTGTGCCATATTCTTGCGGTCTCTGTTGTATCTCTGCAGCGCCCCGTGCTGCTGCTTCATATGATACCGCAATGCTGAAAGCCTTTTCCAGCGTAAGGTCCTTTTCAGATAAAAGCCGTTTCTGGGTTCCTTCACTTTGAAGCCCACACACAAACTAGTCCCTTAAGGTATCTGCCAGTCCCGCTCCAAACTGGCAGTGTTTCGATAGTTTGCGCAGTTCTGTTAAATAATCAGCATTGCTTTCATACTTATGCTGGTTCCGTTTGTGAAACTTGAATCTTTCTGCTATCAGCAGCGGTGTGGGGTTTAAATGTTCCTTTAGTATCGTTACTATGTCTTCAAAACTCTTTTCCATTGGCTTCGTTGGGGTTACTAGATTTCGTAATAAACCATACGTCTTTGCACCCATTAAATTTAACAATACCGACACTTTCTTGTCATCTGACACCTCATTTGCCTTGCAGTACACCTCTATTCGTTCGACATATGTAGTCCAATCTTCGACTTCATTGTCAAATGCGGTGATACTGCTACTCTTTGGCATTTTGGGTGTGGTTTAAAATGGCGTCTCCCAATGGCTTAAAATGTCGTCTCCCGCACTTTCCTTCCTCCCCCGCTGCTGCCAACGCCGCTCCCGGCGGTTCTCGTGGCAGTGGCGGCACCCTGTAAGTTTCGCGCGCTTCCCCCGTGCTGCTGCCAACGCCGCTCTCGGCGGTCCTCGTGGCAATGGCGGCACCTCACGGGTTTCTGCGCGTCTCTCTCTCCCTCTCTTCGACGCTGCTCGGCCCCTGAACACTGGCTGCGCCCTGTGTGCTCTGCCCTCTCTCTCTCTCCCCCGTTGACGCTGCTCGGCCCTTTGCTGTGCCACTCGGTCGGGCTCAAGCCCGCTGCTGTCCGGGAAGGGTCTGAGCACTACCTCTGGCCAGCCCGTTTCGTTGGACCACCTCGACTGGAAAGCCAAGCCTGGCTCTCGACAGCCTCCCCCGCAATTCTCGAGTCTCTGCTGGATGACTGGGCGGTTGCCCGTGGTCGACGCCCGAGTCTCTGGGCTTGACCTCCAATCCACTGATCTCCAGGAACGAATCCCCGGGAGGTGATGCAGAGTTGCAGGTAGGTTCGAACTTGCCTTGTCGCCAATGTTGTGTCCGGGTATAATAAGACACAGACTGCGGAGAACGGTACAACAGGTGTTTACTCAACGTGGCTCACAGTGGAACTGATCTGTACAGATTACTACTCAGGGCTATATACAGGTGTGGTCACTGCCGGTACTGCAGTATACATGAGCTGTAAAAGATAGTTCCCCACTTAAAGGTATATACATTACAAGAGGCACAATTGACTGGGCGTACGCGCCACCCCACACCACCCCCTACAGAAATGGCGACTGCGGCAGGACACCGGCAACAAGGTTGCGATGCAGTAGACAATGGCTCGGATGAGCGAACCATGATGGAGGAAAGGATTTCTGATTACGTGTTTAGCAAGGTGAATATCACTACGAAGTGGATCACCACTCTGTTAAAGGCTGGGCGTCCGGTAGATGCAGCAGCTAAGTGGACAGAGGGAAAGGAACACAAGGAGTCCTTAGAGAAGGCAGTTTGGCTGATGTGTTTTAAAAAGCAGGTCCAGCTTTTGGACAGGCTCGTTGCAGCACAGGCAGTCGAGTTAAGGGAGTCAGCCCTGGAGATCCAGGTTAAGGCTCTTGCAGGGGAGAAGTTATTAGTAGCTTTGCAGGCTTTGAATCAGGAGAGAGTGCATTTAGTGGGAGAACACAAGGCCCAGTTGGAATACCTATGTTGCCAAGTCACCGAGGCCAAGGGGAATGAGTTAAGGTTGCGGGAGAAGAACGCCCGCTTGGCAAGGCAGATTAGGGAACAGGAAGAGAAAGTACAGGAGGTAAAGGCAGTGTATAAGCTAGCGAGCGAACCGGGGTTTGAGGAGGCAGACCACGGCCCCTGTAAAGAGAGGATAGAAAATCTGAGCCGGGCCCTCCGGAAGGCAAAACGCATGGTGTGCCTCATAAGCCCAAAGGCAGGCCAGGCAGATTTTATGGGGAACGAGGGGAGGACAGTTCCAACGTTACCGGTAGTGTCTAGGGACGACCCGGTTGAGAGAGAGGAGACCTCACGACCACCACCCATAGCACCAAGTTTCAGCGAGGTTTGGCAGCAAGCGGGGGGTGGAACCCAGGGTGGAGCCTGGAGTGGAGCCAGAGATGGAGGCGGAGGTAGAGCAACCCCCGCCAGAGAGGTCGGAGCCGGGACCGATGTGCCCAACAGGGCATCGGAGATTCGGCCCACCCGCCAATGGCGACATTGAGGGACCCCTCCAAAACCAGTTCATATTACCCTTTAACAGCCAACAGCTTAGGGCCATGGTCAACCATATCCCGAGGCTCTCCGAAAAGGGAGACCCCTCGATCCACTTCAGGGAAGTAGAGCAAACAGCCAGCATCAACGACTGCGATGACGCTGAGAAAGCCAAAATGCTGCTATTCTCCCTGGAGAATAGTCTTCTCCAATCCCTCTCTGACAAGTGTAAAAGGGGGCAGTGCGGGTATGAGGAGCTTAGAGATGCGGTTCTGGAGGTCATGGGGATGAATGAGGGAAGTCCTTTCTCCCGTGTGGCGAAGACGATCCAGCTCTCAGGGGAAACTCCGCAGGCTTTTGCGGACCAGCTGTGGCCGGTGTACCGGAGGGCCTGTCCGGGGACGCCGGGCCAGGCGTTCCTGAACGGGGATTCCCTGACGCATTGGCTCTGTTGCCTGGTGGCAAACAGCTTGCCACAGGTCCGGGCCAAGGCAGAAGCCTGGTTTGATCCCAAAAATCCCCAGACCACCGAACTTACAGTAATTAGGCAGCTCACTCTGGCTTACAAAAACGGTAGGGGAGCCGATGCACACCCACCCAAGGGAAAGGTGCATGAGGTAAAACCCGGACTGGGTAGGAAAGAGTGGCACCAGGAAGGGAGTAACCCCCGCAACACCAAGACCAATTGTTATGGGTGTGGGAAGGATGGTCACTGGCGGAAGGAGTGCAAAAACCCTTGGAAAGATAACAAGGGAAAGCATCCCACAGCCCCAGCCCAAAAGGCGGTGGCAGGGATCCATTCCGCAGAGGTCGAGTCATTTTTGGACGCCATGAGGTCCATATTGACTGGCCAGGGGAGAGTAGCAGCCGCTACCGGTGCTCTGACCCCAACAGCCCCATCCAACCCACAGCCCTAACTAGAGCCAGCGCATCCTATCGACCTGTGTCCCTTTGAAAACAACGAGGGGAGCAGGCCCTGTGTTAAGATGCGGGTGGAGACGGTGCAGGGGAGATAGTCAGTGGACAATGGAGCTTCCAGCACGGTGGTCCATCCGGAAGACCCGACCAATCCACCCGAGTCTGACGAGGTCCCATTTAGCCCAATGGGAGCCGCAGGGAACGAGCAGGCTGGGGAAATGGCCAAACTTTTGGCCAAACTTTTGGGATCCCTCCCTACCACGTGGGAGGGTAACCAAAGGACCAACGAGGTGGCCAAGCAGGGGGCCAGGGAAGGAGAATTCTGGTATCCCTGTAGAGCAAGCCCGGTAGCTGCAGTCCAGGACAAGGGAGGCACACAGGGGGTAGCTTTGGCCCCGGACCTAAAGCAGGTCCGGGCCCAAGATCCCGTCTGTAAGGCCGTCCCGGTGAGGAAAGAGAATGGGGAGCCCCTAGAAGGTCCGTTCAGGGCAGCGGACGAACGTTTGGCACAGGTTTTAAAACAGGCCGCTGGTTGTATCAACCAATGTAAGCTGTTTACCCCTGAAAGGGGAAAACAGCCAGTTGGGACAAGGTCTGAGGATAAAGATCTTCAGCCTGCAGCAGGAGCGAGTTCACAGAATGCACAGGCAGGCGCTGTGGCTTGCTTGAAGGGAGGGGCCATCCCGCCCATCGATTGGGACACTCCCCCACTCTTCTGGGATCCAGATAAGGGGGAGGGACCTGAGGACGAAAACCCCGCCCCTAACCCAGGTGTAGAGAGGGAGGGACCTGAGGTCGAAAACCCGCCCCGGACCCAGCCATGGGAGCTGGGGGCGGAGACTCTCAGCTCGCAGCAGCAGGGTGCGAAAAGTTACCTGCCCCAAGCCCAGGTTCGGGAGGGGTCAAGCCTGAGGGAGCAGCGGTTCAGGTTAAAGGCCCAGCGGCCAAGAAAGCCCCACCCATCAAGGCCCCCAGAAGGTCCCCACAGACGCCCCAGTCGAGAAAGCCATGGTCACCCGCCCTCCAGTTAACAAGGGCTGCCCCTCGAGCCAGGGAAGGGTCCAAGGACAGAGGTCCTCAGTGTTAGATCCATGATTCTTTAAATAGGATGTTTCCCCAAGAACTACACGGACGCTGTAACTTAACAATCAACAGGTATTTACTGGAGTGGAGTAGTCTCAAGACTGAAGTACAGAAGCCTGCTCCGGCTTTATATACAGGTGTGGTCACTGCCGGTACTACAGTATACAGGAGCTGTAAAACAGTTCTCTCTTAAAGGTACATACACAACAATTCCTCCCGTGCCATAACATTCATTTAACAATGAACATTTTTAACATGCAACATTAACTGAAAATAGTCCATTTATAGATTCAGTCTTTGGGGCGGCTTCCTGATCCTTTCGGGATAGCGTCTTTCCTGAGGTTCTTGTTCTTGGTGCGTAGGCAATTCTGGCCCCTTTTCATCGGTTAGTTCATCAGTTTCCACTGCTACTGGTTCGGAGATAGACCCGATATGTCGGGTTCATCCCCAGGTACTCGAGACATGGGGTTGACTCGTTCCTGTGACGCTAAGATCTGATCGACGTGGCGTCTCACAATGTTCTCCCCGACATCCACTGTGTACATTAATGGCCCCTGCCTTGTGCATATCGTTCCGGGTTGCCATTTCTCTGTTCAGTAGTCACGGGCCAAGACTGGTTGTCCTACATTAAAGCTCCTTGTCGGCTTCTCATTGATGTGCTGGAATTGTTTATCCTCAACATTTCTTCGCACATTGGGTCTGAGCAAATCCAGATAAGATCTCAACCTTCGGTTAAAGAACATCATGGCCGGGGTCTGGTTGGTAACTGCATGTGTCGCATTTCTGTAGGCTAATAGGAAATTGTCCACCTTATGCTGTAGTGGAATTTCATCGTCGCACATGGCCTTTATCGCCTTTTTAAAGGTTTGTACGAACCTTTCAGCCAATCCATTTGTGGCTGGATGAAATGGGGCGGATGTGTAATGCCTTACCCCATTCCTTCTCATAAATTTTCGAAATTCTTCGGACACAAACTGTGGTCCATTATCAGAGCAAATCTGCTCTGGCAAGCCGTTCCTGGCAAATATGGTCCGTAGGACTGCAATCGTTTTCTCTGTAGTGGTTGAGGACATTTTTATCACCTCAGGCCATTTCGAGTGAGCATCCACTGCTATTAAGAACATTGAGTCCATGAATGGACCAGCAAAATCAATATGCACCCGTTGCCATGGAGAGGAGGGCCACTCGCATGGGTGTAGAGGGGCATGTGGTGGTGCATTTTGGACCTTCTGGCATCCTGAGCAGCTCTTGGTTAGGTCCTCGATTTGTTGATCGATCCCCGGCCACCACACATAAGCCCTAGCAAGGCTTTTCATTTTCGCCCCTCCCAGATGACCTTCATGAAGCTCATTTAGCACTCTCTCCCTTAACTTGGGTGGAATCACCACTCGGGATCCACACATCACTGTCCCCTGGCATACTGACAGCTGTTCTCTTCTGGATGAGAATGCTGGCAACAGTGAGTCGCCATGTGTTGGCCATCCCCTCACCGTCAAATCATATACCCGAGGCAGTGTCGGATCATTGCGGGTCTCCTTCTCTATATCCGCCTTCGTTACTGGCAATCGTTCAATTATTGATGAATAAAATATCTCGATAGGGTCCACTGCTGGTGCTTCCTCCACAGTAGGCAGTGGCAGGCGTGATAGCCCATCAGCGTTTCCATGCTGTTTCGTGCCTTTATATTCTATTTCATATTGATTCGCCCCTAGAAACAGGGACCATCTTTGTAACCGTTGTGCAGTCATCACTGGAACGCCCTTCTTAGGATTAAAGATGGAGACAAGTGGTTGGTGGTCAGTCAGCAAGGTGAACTTCTGCCCATGCAGATAGTGGTTGAATTTTTTTACTCCCCATACTAGGCTGAGGGCCTCCCTGTCAATCTGGGCATAGTTGCGCTCGGCTGAGGTTAGTGACCGAGACGCAAAGGCTACTGGCCTCTCCAACCCGTCTGGGAATTTGTGCGACAGCACCGCTCCAATACCATAGGGTGATGCATCACATGCCAAACGAATTGGTAGTGCTGGGTTCAAATGGGCCAACACCTCTTTTGATGTGATCAATTCTTTACACTTCTGGAAAGCTCGTCTACATTCGTCATTCCACTTCCATGGCACCCCTGTTTGCAGTAGGGTGTTCAGTGGGTGTAATACCGTGGACAAATTTGTTAAGAACTTATGGTAGTAGTTTACCAGCCTGAGGAACGACCTCAGTTGTGACACATTTTCCGGTGCTGGAGCCTTGACTACTGCCTCAATCTTTTCAGGGGACTTATGTAACCCCTCTTCATCAATGACGTGGCCACAATACGAGATCTGCTTCTGGAAAAACTCGCACTTGTGGCGATTAGCTCGTAGCCCATATTCCTTTAATCTGGTGAGCACCTTCTCCAAGTTGGCGAGGTGATCACTGTCATTTTCGCCCATGACCAGGATGTCGTCCAAATAACACTGGGTCCCTGGAATCCCTTGCAGGACTTGATCCATCGCCCTTTGCCAAATAGCCGGAGCCGATGCTACCCCGAACACCAGCCGGTTGTATTGATAGAGACCTTTATGAGTGTTGATCGTGAGGTATTGTTTCGAGGCTTCTTCTACCTCCATTTGCAAGTATGCCTGGGCTAGATCAACTTTGGTGAAGCGTTTACCTCCAGATAGCGAGGCGAAAATATCCTCAATTCGTGGAAACGGTTATTGTATCGTGTGAAGGACTTGGTTCACTGTCACCTTAAAATCCCCACAGGTGCGGACCTTCTTTGGTTCCCCAGGCGTATTACTCAACGACCTCTTCATTACAGGAATGATGGGTGTAGCCCACTCGCTCCAGTCTACTTTGGACAGTACTCCTGAACGTTCCAAACCTTCCAGCTCTGCTTCGACGGCTGGTCTGATCGCATAAGGCACTGGTCTAGCCTTAAGAAACTTTGGGCTTGCATTTTCCTCTATTTTAATCGTTGCTGTTATGCCTTTTAGTGTTCCGAGTCCCTCCTGGAACACTTCTTATGCGTCAGTTAGCATTTTTGACAGTCGTCCAGGTGTGACGTCGTCATCCTTTTTGGCCTCAACCTTCAGTGCCTGTACGGAATGCCAATCTAATTGTATCTTCCGGATCCATTCACGTCCTAGCAGTGGTGGTCCTCCATCTGGCAATACATATAAGTCCAATTTTAGGTATTTCCTGGCCTTTGTATATCACTTTCACCCTTATTTTTCCTTTGGGGTAGACTTTTTGCCCCGTGTACGTCTTCAAGACAATCTCTGTAGCTTTCAAGGGTATATGTGAAAATAACCGTTTGTAGTCCCTTTGGTTTATGACTGTTAGGATGATCCTGTGTCCAATTCCATTTTCACTTGGACTCCGTCTATCTTGAGTGTAACCCAGATAGTCTGGTGATCCTCCATTTTGGTTACCTTATGTAGTTTCAGACAACCCAGCTCCTTGCTTCCGGAGTCTGTGTCACTTTTCTGTTCATCTGAACTACTGTCCATCACCTTGTGCACCTTTTTGTACTTCTCCTGTGGAGATTTCTTGCTGTTGGTTTTCTTCCCAGACCTGCAGACTCTTGCTATGTGTCCTGCTTTTCCACACTGTCTGCACACTTGGTCCTTGAACCAACAATCCTTCTGGTCGTGTGTTGTTCTGCCGCAGTGATAACACTTCCCTGTTCCATAGGACATTTCATTGGTGCCATATTCTTGCGGTCTCCATTGTATCTGTGCAGCGCCCCTTGTGGCTGCTTCGTGTGATACTGCCATACTGAAAGCCTTGTCCAGCGTAAGATCCTTTTCTGATAGAAGCCGTTTCTGGGTTACTTCACTTTGAAGCCCACACACAAACTTGTCCCTTAACGTATCTGCTAGTCCCACTCCAAACTGGCAGTGTTTCGATAGCTTGCGCAGTTCCGTTAAGTACTCAGCATTGCTTTCGTCTTTGTGTTGGTTCCTTTTATGGAACTTAAATCGTTCTGCTATCAGCAGCGGTGTGGGGTTTAAGTGGTCCTGTAGGATTTCTACTATGCTTTCGAAATTCTTATTCACAGGCTTCTCTGGGGTTATTAGGTTTCGCAGTAACCCATAAGTTTTTGCACCCATGGAATTTAACAAAACCAGTGCTTTCCTAGCATCTGGCACTTCATTCGCCCTGCAGTACACTTCAATACGTTCCACATATGTCACCCAATCTTCGACTTCATTGTCGAACGTAGAGATACTGCCACTCTTCAGCATCCCTGGGTGTGATTTAACTGTCAAAAATGGCGTCTCCTGCGCTTTCCCTTCTTCTCCGCTGGCACAAAATGGCGTCTCCCACGCTTTCCTTTCTTCCCGCGCTCGCCCTTCTTCTCCGCTGCGGCTTCAAAAAATGGCGTTTCCCGCGCTCTTCCTTCTTCTCCGCGGCTCAATGGTGTCTCCCGCACTCTCCCTTCTTCTCCCCGCTGACACTGTTCAGCCCTTGAGCCCTGGCTGTGCTCTGCACATTTTTATTTTTCTGTGCGCCTTTCCCATTTCCGCCGCTCGGTCCTGAACCCGGCTGCTGCTTTACCCTCTCTCTCTCCGTTTTGTTTTTCCTCGACGCACTCGGTTTTCAACACCCGGCTGCGCCCTGTGCGCTTCACCCTCTATCTTACCCTGTCGACGCTGCTCGGCTTTTTCTCTGCCGTCGGTCGGCTCCAGCCGCCGCTGTCCAGGAAGTGTCTGCGCTGTACCTGTCGTCAGTCTGTTGCTGATCGTCGTGGCTGGGGAACCAAGCCCGACTCTCCACAGCCTCCCCTGCGATGTTCACTCTCTGCCGGACGACTGGGCGGTTGCTCGTGGTCGACGCCCGTGTTTCTGGCTTGGACTATCTTCCACCGCCCTCCCAGAGCGAATCCTCGAAGGGAAATGCAGAGTTGCAGGTAGATTCGAATCGACACTCGTCGCCACTGTTAGATCCATGATTCTTTAAATAGGATGTTTCCCCAAGAACTACACGGATGCTGTAACTTAACAATCAACAGGTATTTACTGGAGTAGAGTAGTCTCAAGACTGAAGTACAGAAGCCTGCTCCGGCTTTATATACAGGTGTGGTCACTGCCGGTACTACAGTATACAGGAGCTGTAAAACAGTTCTCTCTTAAAGGTACATACACAACACTCAGCCAGCAGCCATGGGCTGCGAGGGACCAACAGGGAAGGACGGTGCGGTCACGACGGGGGTGGCGGTGAGCCGCAGTCCGACCAGGGATTAGCCTGGCCGCCCGGAGACGGGCGGCGGATGTATATAGTTTAGTTTAAGTTTTGGTTAGTGTTTATTGTTAAGTTTAATTATTTAACTTAGGCTTGGGTGTTTTAGTTTAAGTTAAATAAGGTGATGGGTTGTTTTAAGAAGTAATCTGCTAAGAGTGTGTATATTTGGGGTCGAGGTCGCGGGACCCAACCATGCTTCACCAAGCCAGAGAATCTCTTGGGGACCTGGCTGTATGTTTTTGTATCTTTTGCAGAAAGATTTTCAGGATGAACGGTGTCGTGATCCTATTCGCCCTGATTGGGATGAGTGTTGAGAGACGAGGCGACGTCCAGGACTCCAACATCTACAGGTGCTTGGGAGACAAGATGCCCACAGCGATCGATGGTAGCGGTGAACGGGATGCGGAGGAGACCGCCGTCTACTTCCACGAGGGAAGGTGGCCAGGATGGCTGGGGTCCAATTCGTCTCAGTACTCCAGCCAAACCGGATTCATGTACGGGGAGACCTCCCTCCTGTGCCCCAGGGTACGGGTCGTTACCACGAGGGTCAGCTTCAATGTTGGAAAGCGAATATGTTTGACGTGTAAAGGACACATTCCACTGGATAGGTGGTGGTGGCTCAGGAAGCTGAGCAAGGACATGAGGAACCCTGAAGTCGAGTGTGAACGGTTGGGTAACAACACCCACCGGACGATTACAGGGACTCATGGAGGATTAAGTGTGTGTTGGGACAAGTGGTGGGAACCGGACCAAGGGATTTATATCTGTATGTGGGGGTCAGAGGAGGTCTGCCTCGCAGGCATATCCATCGTTTTCCACCGGCAGTGGCACGACACCTGGAAGGGGTTAAGGTGGGATGCCAGCCGGAAGGTGTGTGCGGTCCCATACTCCCCGATCCCAGTCAACACCGCTGAGCTGGTAACCCGCCCCCGTAAGCCCCCGCCCACGGCACAGGCAGCGAGGTTACCCAGGGAAGGTTGCTCCACCACCACCAAGGGACCAGGGAATGGGTTGGTACTAGTCCCCACCGATCAGATGCTGTACCAGGGGGTACACTACGCGGTAGCCTCCATGATTTTAAATCTCACTGAGGTACATTTACCAGAGTGGTGTCCTAAAGAAACAGAGCAGCTATACCAGGCCCTATTAAAGGACATGTTCAAGAAGTTTTACAAGTTCGATTTCGCCCACGTGGACAAGACCGAACTGTACACCACACACCGAGAGTTTTTGGGTAATACAGGGAGGCAAAGAAGGGGATTATGGAATGATGTTTTTACTGCGTTTAATACTGGGTCCTCTGTCATCAACAGTTTAGATGACATAGAGCTGCAGACCCAGATAAACAGTTTAAAAACACAGTTAAAGAAGATATTGGCCCAGAAATTCCAGAACGGGGCTTGCAGCGCGTGCAAGCCCCGTATTTGCACTTACCCCGCGCTCGTGCCGATCAGCTTCTGGGACGCCTGAACTTGCAGAAATAGAAAGCACATTCCCGGGCAACGTATGACGTCACGCCGCCCAGGAGTGCAGCCAGCGCGAAGCCAGGAGCGTGCAGTGTAAGTGAGACATGCCCCTTGAGGTCTCAGTTTCACTGGACACGCCCCCAATGTTTCTGTCAAGCTGCTAAGGATTTTTACATGCAAAGCAGCAGTTTAAATAGGTTTTTGGAAGTTTTTTGAAGATTTTGGTAACTTTTATAAACTTTTTTAAATGTTTACATTATTTTGAGTAATCTGAAGTAGTTTTAAAGAGAATTAAAGCAATTTAAAGACTTTTAAAAGCCCTAAAAGAATTTTTTTAATTCCATTTATTTATTTAGCAATGTCGTCGCCATACGTGTCTTCACACTGTTCCCTTTGGGGAACTGTATGAAGTGGTGGAAGGATTTATGGCCATGATTAACGCTCATTCCGTGACCGTAACCATTTTTGAACCAGCCATTAGGGCGGTTAGTCCTATGGCGGGAGGGTTTTATGGGCTCCCACAAGCTATACAAGGAGGGAGGGCCACCCACACCCACGGACGCAAATATCCCACTGGATGTCAACCCAGAATTTAGAGCCGGAGCTCCGACTCCACTTGCCGGGACTGTCTGGAGCGGGGTTCGAAACCCTACCCTGATCTGGCCCAGCGGCGGGGATCCTACCGCTATGACAAAGGCCCAATCCAATTAGCAACGTGAAATGGCAGCATAGGGCTCCAGTCACGGGGAGGGAAAAGGCACAGGAAATGTATGGGTGTCACCTTTTGTGCGGAGTGGGCCTTTTGCGTAGCAGTAAGCATCCCCGCCGCTGGGCCAGAAGGAGTAGGGTTTTGAACCCCACTCCAGACAGTCCCGGCAAGTGGAGTCGGAGCTCCAACTTTAAATTCTGGGTGGACATCCAGCGGGATACTTGCGTCCGTGGGTGTTGGTGGCCCCCCCCCCCTCAGATGGGTTGTGGGAGCCCGTAAAACCCTCCCGCCACAGGACTAACCACCCTAATGGCTGGTTCAAAGATGGTTACGGTCACGGAATGAGCGTTAATCACAGCCATAACTCCTTCCACCACTTCATACAGTTCCCCAAAGGGAACAGTGTGAGGATACGTACGATGATGACCTCTTACGCAATGCACCTCCTTGGGCCCTCAGTCGCAGATGCGAGGGGGCAAGTCATGCAATTGTTAAATTTTTTATTTTATTGACATGTAAAATGTTGGCCCAGTAATTCCCTTCCAAATGCGCTAGTACGGTCGGGGTACTTACGCATCTGGCCGGATGAAATGCCGGTTTTCAGCATGCACAGTGCATGTGGGGAAAACCGGCATTTCCTGTCCTCTGAACGAAGGGGTTCAGAGGCAGAATGTGTGCGACTGCACAGGCAGCGCGTGCGCAGTATAATTCGCCGCTTTCATTAATGCTTTCAGTGAGGTCCAGTCATTACAACTTACACATGAAAAAAGCATGGGTACAGTTGCTCCACAGGCTGCGGAGGAAGATATTTCTTATCGTGGAGCTTCTGAAAGTATGTATGTCTGTATATATTCCTTTGCGTGTTATGTATATATTCCTTTATTTATGTGTATGAATGTATTATTTAATTATGACTTTCAGAGAAAGTAACTTATTGGAAAATCATAATTAAAAACATACATTCATACACATTAGTAAAGGAATATAAAACATACATACATATACGTAAAGGAATATATGTGGACATACATACATAACTCATTCTCACATTCCATTCACACAACCACAATTGCTCCTTCTACCTACCGTTCTGAAAACCCTTTAAAAAAAAAATTTTAAACTTTAAAACTTACTTAAAATTTCTTAAAATAACTTCCCTCCCTTTCCCAAACAAAAATATTGCATTTCAAAAGCTCCATGATAAAATATATCTTCCTCCGCAGCCAATGAACAACTTTACACTTGCTTTTTCCAAGTGTAACTTCTAAGGACTTACCCTCACGGATTTCATGAATGAAATCCACGAAGTTCACTGCGCAAGCGCTGCCTGTGCAGTCGCACGCGCTCGAGGTCTGGAAATGCCGGCGTTCCCCACATGCGCTGTTCATGCTGAACGCCGGCATTTCCAACGGCCAGAAGCGTGAGTAAGCCGACCGTACTCACGCTTCTGGCCTGGAATTTCTGGCCCATTACTGGATGAAAACAAGGTAGTGGGCTCAGAGTTGCATGAGGACCAGGCCATGACGGTCCATTTAAAGGAAATCATAGCGGAGTTGGAAAAGCACGCAAAGACGGTAAATGCTCTCATAAGGGAGGACAGAAATGCTTCTGACCAGGCTGCGCAGACTGAGGTGTGCGTGTTATATGGGGCGTGGTTACTGGGCGAGGGCCGCAGTAATCTGGAGGATTTAAAACAGGGTTTGGTTCCCTCCTGGATTAGTAACAAGCACCTCGCAGCCCTCCACCCTTTTGAGAATGCATTAAGCCCGTGCCAACTCCGGCTAGCCTCCATAGAAACATAGAAGATAGGAGCAGGAGTAGGCCATTCGGCCCTTCGAGCCTGTTCTGCCATTCAATGAGATCATGGCTGATCATCAAAATTCAGTACCCTGTCCCTGCCTTCTCCCCATATCCCTTGATCCCTTTAGCCTCAAGAAATATATCCAACTCCTTTTTGAATATATTTAATGAACTGGCCTCCACTGCCCTCTGTGGCAGAGAATTCCACAGGTTCACCACTCTCTGGGTGAAGAAATTCCTCCTCATTTCAGTCCTAAATGTCCTACCCCTTATCCTTAGACTATGACCCCTGGTTCTGGACTCCCCGACCATCGGGAACATCCTTCCAGCATCTAGTCTGTCCAGGCCTGACAGAATTTTAGAGGTTTCGATGAGATCCCCTCTCAATCTTCTAAACTCCAGTGAGTATAAGCCCAATCGACACAATCTCTCCTCATACGTCATTCCTGCCATCCCAGGTATCAGCCTGATGAATCTTCGCTGCACTCCTTCCATGGCAAGAACGTCCTTCCTCAGATAAGGCGACCAAAACTGCACACAATACTCAAGGTGCGGTCTCACCAAGGCCCTGTACAACTGTAGCAAGACATCCTTGTTCCTGTACTCGAACCCTCTTGCTACGAAGGCCAACATACCATTTGCCTTCTTAATCGCCTGATGCACCTGCATGCTTACCTTCAGCGACTGGTGCACAAGAACACCCAGGTCTCTTTGCACTTCCCCTTCTCCCAATCTATTGCCATTCAAATAATAATCTGCCTTCCTGTTTTTGCCACCAAAGTGGATAACCTCACATTTATCCACATTATAGTGCATTTGCCATGTTTCTGCCCAATCACCTAACCTGTCCAAATCGTACTGGAGTTTCATGACATCCTCCTCACAGCATACCCTCCCACCCAGCTTTGTGTCGTCTGCAAATTTGGAGATATTACATCCAATTCCCTCGTCCAGATCATTAATATATATTGTGAACAGCTGGGGTCCTAGGACCGATCCTTGCGGTACCCCACTAGTCACTGCCTGCCACTCGGAAAACGACCCGTTTATTCCAACTCTTTGCTTTCTGTCCGCCAACCAGTTCTCTATCCAAGTCAATACCTTGCCCCCAATCCCATGTGCCTTAATTTTGCACGCTAATCTCTTATGCGGGACCTTATCGAAAGCCTTCTGAAAGTCCAAATACACCACATCCACTGGTTCTCCCTTATCTATTTTACCAGTTACATCCTCAAAAAATTCCAGTAGATTAGTCAAGCATGATTTACCTTTTGTAAGTCCATGTTGACTTTGTCCGATCCTGTCACTGCTTTCCAAGTGCTCTGCTATTACATCTTTTATAATGGACTCCAGCATTTCCCCCACTACCAATGTCAGGCTTACCGGTCTATAATTCCCCGCTTTTTCTCTGCCACCTTTTTTGAATAGTGGGGTAACATTAGCTACCCTCCAATCCACGGGTACTGTTCCAGAGTCTATTGAGTTCTGGAAGATGACCAGCAATGCATCTACTATTTCGAGGGCACTTCCTTAAGTACCCTGGGATGTAGATTATCAGGCCCTGGGGATTTATTGGCCTTCAGTCCCATCAATTTTCCTAACACCATTTCCCTACAAATACTGATTTCTTTCAGTTCCACCCTTTCATCAGACCCTATGTTCTGCGGCATTTCTGGAAGGTTATTTGTGTCCTCCTTTGTGAAGACAGAACCAAAATATGTATTTAGTTGGTCTGCCATTTCTTTGTTCCCCATTATAAATTCCCCCGATTCTGACTGCAAGGGACCTACGCTTGACTTCCCCAATCTTTTACTCTTCACATATCTATAAAAGCTTTTACAATCAGTTTTTATGTTCCCTGCAAGCTTACTCTCATTTTCTATTTTCCCTTTCTTAATTAATCCCTTTGTCCTCCTTTGTTGAATCCTAAACTGCTCCCAATCATCAGGATTATTGCTTTTTCTGGCCAATTTGTATGTCCTCTCCTTGGATCTTATGCTATCCCTAATTTCCCTTGTTAGCCACGGTTGAATCACCTTTTTTGTTTTATTTTTATGCCAAACTGGGATGAACAACTTCTGTAGTTCATCCATTCGGTCTTTGAATGTTTGCCATTGCCTATCCACCGTCATGTAGTGAAATAGAGGAAAGTGAAAGGCAGACAGAAATAAATGGTAAAAGGGTGAGGAACAAAAAACAAAGGGCCAAACTAATTCATAAAAAATGTGAGCATAAAAAAAGCCTGAGGGTTTTATACCTTAATGCGAGAAGCATCAGGAACAAGGTAGATGAATTAGCTGTGGAAATAGAGGTTAATAATTATGATCTAATTGGGATTACGGAAACATGGTTGCAGGGTGAGCAGGGCTGGGAGCTTAACATACAGGGGTATTCAGTATTTAGGAAGGATCGACAAAAAAGAAAGGGAGGAGGGGTAGCATTGCTAGTAAAAGAGGGGATAAATGCAATTGAAAAGAAGGATATTAACTCAGTTAATACAGAATCTATATGGGTGGAGCTAAGAAATAGCGAGGGGCGAAAAACATTAATAGGAGTGGTATATAGGCCTCCAAATAGTAAAATAGAGGTTAGGGAGGGCATCACGAGGGAAATTAGAGAAGCGTGCAATAAGAGCACAGCTGTCATCATAGGTGACTTTAACTTACATATAGATTGGACTAGCCTAATCAGTAAAAATAATGAGGAGGAGGAATTCCTTGAGTGTTTAAGGGATGGTTATCTGGATCAATATGTCGAGGAACCAACTCGGGAACAGGCTATATTGGACTGGGTACTGTGCAATGAGAAGGGACTAATCAGTAATCTTGTTGTACGGGGACCCTTGGGTCAGAGCGATCATAACATGATCGATTTCTCACTCGAAATGGAGAGCGAAGAAATTGACTCAGAGACTAAGGTCCTGAATTTAAACAAGGGGAATTATGATGCCATGAGACGGGAACTGAGTAGGTCTGATTGGACAACGTTCCTGGGAGGACTGGAGGTAGATAAACAATGGCAAACATTTAAAGATAGAATGACAAAATTGCAAAAATTGTTTATACCAATCTGGCATAAAAGGAAATCTAAAAAGGTGACTCAACCGTGGATAACAGGGGAAATTAGAGACAGCATAAAATCCAAAGATAGGGCGTATAAAATAGCCAAAAAAAGCGCCAGAGCGGAAGATTGGGAACAGTTTAAGATAGAGCAAAGGAGGGCAAAGGGCATGATCAAGAGGGGCAAAATAGCTTACGAAAACAAGCTGGCGGAAAATATAAAAACTAACTCCAAAAGCTTTTATAAATATATCAAAAGGAAAAGACTGGTGAAAACCAAAGTTGGTCCATTGCAGTCAGATACGGGGGAATATATAATGGGAAATAAGGAAATGGCAGATCAACTAAATGCATACTTTGGGTCAGTCTTTACGAAGGAAGACACAAAAAACCTCCCTGGGATATCGGGAAAAATAGGGACATTGGCAAAGGAGGAACTGACGCAAATCAATATCTCTAAGGATATGGTGTTAAGGAAGCTAAAGGGATTGAAGGTGGACAAATCCCCAGGGCCTGATAACATGCATCCTAGGGTACTGAAGGAGGTGGCCCTAGAGATAGCGGATGCACTAAGGATGATTTTTCAGAATTCATTAGACTCGGGAACAGTGCCGATGGATTGGAGGGTAGCTAACGTTACCCCACTATTCAAAAAGGGGGGTAGGGAAAAAGCAGGTAATTACAGACCTGTAAGCCTTACATCAGTTGTGGGCAAAATGCTGGAGTCCATCATTAAGGATGAAATAGCGGAGCACTTAGCAAATGGGGACAGGATAGGACAGAGTCAACATGGATTTACAAAGGGTAAATCGTGCTTGACTAATCTATTGGAATTTTTTGAGGGAGTAACTGGTAGAATAGATGGGGGAGAGCCAGTAGATGTGGTGTACCTGGACTTCCAAAAGGCCTTCGATAAGGTCCCACATAAAAGATTAGCATGGAAAATTGAGGCTCATGGGATAAAGGGGAAAGTTTTGGCGTGGATAGGGAACTGGCTGTCAGATAGAAAACAGAGAGTTGGAATAAACGGCTCATTTTCTGAATGGCAGGCAGTAACAAGTGGGGTACCACAGGGATCTGTCCTGGGCCCCCAGCTGTTCACAATTTACATTAATGACCTGGATCAGGGAGTCGGATGCAGCATTTCCAAATTTGCAGACGACACTAAACTAGGAGGGGGGGTGGGCTCAGAGGAAGAGACCAGGAAGCTCCAGAGCGATTTGGACAGACTGGGCGATTGGGCGGATAAATGGCAGATGCACTATAATGTGGACAAGTGCGAAGTTATCCACCTTGGGTGCAGGAACGGGAGGGCAAATTATTATTTAAATGGCAATAGATTGGGAGAGGGGGAAGTACAGAGAGACCTGGGTGTTCTTGTACACCAGTCACTGAAGGCGAGCATGCAGGTGCAACAGGCGGTCAAGAAGGCAAACGGTATGCTGGCCTTCATAGCAAAAGGGTTAGAATACAGGAACAGGGATACCTTGCTGCAGCTGTACAGGGCACTGGTGAGACCACACCTCGAGTACTGTGTACAGTTTTGGTCGCCTCATCTGAGGAAGGATGTTCTTGCCATGGAGGGGGTGCAGCGGCGATTCACCAGGCTGATACCAGGAATGGCGGGAATGACCTATGAGGAGAGACTATGTAGTTTAGGGATGTACACACTGGAGTTTAGAAGATTGAGAGGGGACCTCATAGAAGTGTATAAAATTCTGACAGGTCTAGACAGACTGGATGCAGAAGGAATGTTTCCCTTGGCGGGTGAGAACAGAACTAGAGGACATAATTTAAGGATAAGGGCTAAACCATTTAGGACAGAGATGAGGGGGAATTTCTTCACTCAGAGAGTGGTGAACCTGTGGAACTCATTGCCACAGAGGGCAGTGTACGCCAGCTCATTAAATATATTTAAGAGGGAATTAGATATATTTCTACGGGCAAAAGGGGTTAAGGGTTACGGAGAGAAGGCGGGGACGGGATACTGAATTAAAGGATCAGCCATGATCTCATCGAATGGCGGAGCAGGCACGAAGGGCCGAATGGCCTACTCCTGCTCCTATCTTCTATGTATCTATGTATCTATGTAACCCTTTGAGTGCCATTCCCCAATCAATCCTACCCAACTCGCTCCTCAGACCATCGTAGTTTCATTTATTTAAATTGAGGACACTAGTTTCTGATTCAACTACTTCATTCTCCATCTTAATGAAGAATTCGATCATATTATGATCGCTCCGACCCAAGGGGCCTCATACAACAAGATTGTTAATTAATCCTTTCTCGTTACATAATACCCAGTCTAAGATGGCCTGATCTCCGGTTGGTTCCTCGACATATTGGTCCAGGAAACCATCCCGTAAACACTCCAGGAATTCCTCCTCCACAGTATTGTTACTAATTTGGTTAGCCCAATCTATATGTAGATTAAAGTCACCCATGATGACTGCTGTGCCCTTATGGCACGCTTCTTTAATTTCCCTTTTAATGCCATCCCCAACCTCCGCCTTACTGTTTGGAGGTCTATATACCACTCTCACTAATGTTTTTTTCCCCTTTGTATTTCTCAATTCTACCCATACAGATTCCACATCATCAGAGCTAATATCCTTCATTACAATTGTGTTAATCCCTTCTTTAACCAGTAATGCTACCCCTCCTCCCTTTCATTTTTGCCTATCTTTCCTGAATATTGAATACCCCTGGATGTTGAGTTCCCAGTCTTGGCCATCCTTGAGCCACGTTTCTGTAATCCCAAACAAATCATATTCGTTTACCTCTATTTGCGCAGCCAATTCATCCACCTTATTACAAATGCTCCTCGCATTAAGACACAAAGCCTTCAGGCTTGTGTTTTTAACGCTCTTTGACCTATTAGAATTATTATTTACTGTGGCCACGTTTGATTTAAACCATTGATTTCTCTGACTGCCACTTTTGTTTTTCTCCTTCCTATCTTTTGCTTTTATCCTTGTTTCCCTTTCCTCTGTCTCCTTGTTCAGGTTCCCAACCTCCTTCCATTTTAGTTTAAACCCTCCCCCACAGCACTAGCAAACACTCCCCCTAGGACATCGGTTCCAGCCCTGCCCAGGTGCAGACCGTCCGGTTTGAACTGGTCCCACCTTCCCCAGAACCGGTTCCAATGTCCCAGGCCTATCCAGTCCCCGTGGATTGTGGGCGATCCAACCACACAATCATGGGAGTAGTAGTTAGGATGTCGGTCATGGGTAGGGCAGCCCGACCCATGCCGGTATACAGGGTTGAGAACATTGGAGTCATTCAAGTGAGTGCACACATTCGTTTCACAGCGGTCCTGCCTTACGTCATTAAGTGGGAGCACGCTATGACAGGTACTGACCTCTCAGGGTGCCGGAGTTGGGGAGCACACATAATCCTGTGTCCCCAGCACTTGAATGCCTATTTGAAACCACAGTGTGGGTTCAGAGCTGCTGGCGCGAAGCCTATAAATTGTACCATGGAGGCAATGGCACAAGGCCATGTTCCCTCGCAGGTAGCATATATAGGAGGTGGGACATATTGTGTCACCACCGGCGCGTCCCACTGCCAGCATGGACAGCATAGTGAAAGCAGCTTCTATTTTAAACCTGAGGCAGAAGTTCAAGTGGCCCAGGAGCGAATTGTCCCCATTCCTGAACCCTGCACTGTTCACCTCACTGTGAAGGAGAATTTCACGGATTTGCAAAAGTACGTAGCCCACTTTGGCTATGAAATTCCCCCTCTCCCTGAACACCTTACCAAAATACTCAAAGCCGTTATAGTTTCGCAGAAACATTTTTACACTCTAGAGCAGAAAACAGTAAAGATAGGGACTAAGATATTGGATATTGTGATTCCACCCTGGTGGGACATTTTCAATAACATAGAGGTCCCTTCGCGGATCAGACTGGCTTCCCACATTCTTGAGGTTTGCCAGTTAGGGATAGTGTTGTATCTAGTTTGCATTCAATGTAAGGGAAAAGGTCAGTTGTTAGAATTCCGTAACCAGAAGATCTGGAAGGAACATTATGTAAAGGTGGAAGGAGATACGCCTGTTTAAGTCTTTTTCCTTGTATTTTGATTAACGATTGTTGTTTCTTTGTGTTTGTTATTTTAATAAAGGTTTTCCTGTTTTTTTTTTGCGACGCATTTAATAAAGGTGTATGTGGAGCAAGTGGTGCAGGGGTGTTGGACCCCCTCCATGCTTGGATGTGTGTAAAGTCTGTATTTTACTCTCTGTATGCTGATGTTGACTACATTTTCGCGGAATGGGAAGTGCATGTGTCGTGGGTATATTAGATAGGTAATTACAGGGGAAGGTTGACTATGGAGGGTCAGAAAAATTTTGCTCATCTTGTAAAAGTATGATACTTCAAGCAAGTTTTCGTATCACAGGGGGGAGTGTAAGATTCGCAAATTTCTACATTTCCCCAAAAGTTATTAATAAGAAAAGGGACCCTGCATGGACATTTTAATGAAAAAGGGTACCCAAGATGGCGTCCGTGCCTCGTGGCAGAAAGCCTGTGAGATTTTTTAAACTTGGACTCTGCGGCACAGGCAGCTCGTGGAGAAATCGAAACCAAAGCTGCAGTTTCTGTGAAGAGAGACTTTGCATTTTGAAAACCAGACAGGACTTTGAATTATGTATTCGACCAAATCGGAGACAGACCAAAACCCAGTTAGGCCTATAGTTAAGGCCATCAAGCAGTTTGCATAAATAATCGGGAACAGCTTAAGGAAGCTATCGAGGCTGGACAGGCCCATTAAGATGTATTAATAACAAAACAAGTCAATTATCAGGCCAGTAGATGCGATTACTGGCCAGCCAAAGCCAGTTAGTGTAGATTGCTACCATTATTTAAAATAGCCTGCCAAGATTGGGACAAGGAACTAACCTGATTTGGTGCGCAGATAAGGGCCATCCGAAGGAGTATAATTGTAGGCCCACTGGCAACCTTCTCTCTCTGCGCTCTGCTCTCAGCCTTTGCTCTGGCTCTGGCCCCTTGCCCTCGTGGCTACTGCTCTTCCCCCGTCCCAAGCTTACCGCCCGGCTACTGCCCGTGCCGTCCCCACTCCATCAGGGATGCCCGGCATTGCGCCAGGCGGACACGGACAAACCAGGCGAGGCGAGGCGGGACGCGACGAGGCGAGGTGGTGAAGAAGACGAATGGAAAGACGATTGAAGAAGAGCTTCGAATAATCGGGCCTTCAGTCCAGCTGACCTGCGACTATCTTCATGCAAACTCCAACTGCCGGCTGAGGAAGAGGAACCATCATCCCTGCGAGGTAAAGTACCCAAGCAGAGACCTTAACTTTGGGGTAGTTGTACCTGGACAACGCCCTTGCAGCACCCCGAGACCACGTGACGACGGCAGGCTCCAGAGAGCACAAAGAGCGAACCCCAAACCCCACCGCTGTTTTGAATTCAGCAGATATTTTTGGATTGGTGAGCATGAATTCTGACCCCTCATAGCTTAAGTTAGTTAGGTATAGGGGGCGGGATAAGGATAAGGGGATTGTTAAGATAGTCGTTTTCCCTCGATGTGCCGTGTGTTCCCCATTCCCTGTATAAGTATAGTTATTTCATATTTTGCCTGTACAAGTGTATACTGGTAACTTTTCATAAGATTGTGTTAATTTTTTCTTCAATAAAAATCTTGGTTTTGCTTACATCCAACCAACTGTCTACTCGAGTCTTTTCTGTGTCGCCGCCTTGTACCTAAGTCCGGTGTCTAGAACTCAGGGGCGTGGGAGCGATTCGAACTGCTCATAAACAGTCAGAGGCACAACTGACTGGGCGTATGCGCCACCCCACACCCCCCCTACAGTTCCAAACAGCAATCACTGTGCACTGCCGGAATTGCGCCCGGTTTGGGGCGCTATGGAACTGTTTAAATTTTAAAAAATTGAACTCAGCATTAAAGAAGTCATTTTCTGTCTTTGTAATCTTGGTGGGGAGTCTCAAGAGCAAAATGTGGCAAACGTAACAGCAGACTGGGTACCAAGCCAGAACCATACTCACAAAATGATATGTGGAAAGCACATTTCAAATATTTGGACGTATGCTTTTCCAGTCACAATTTTATGGTCAGAAAACTGGGCAGTATGCTTGCAGATGCGCAAGGCTTAAATCAAAATAACTTAACATCAATGGAAAATGTGTCTTATTACAGTAATATCCGCAAGCAACCTGCCAGATCTAAATGTTATTACACCTTGTAACAATGTAAATGCTGTTATATGGAAAGAGGGGGACTGAGCTCAGAACCAGAAAACAAAGGTTTACAGTTTACATTGGTGTTTAACAACCAGACTCTGCTTTAGGCTGTTACTCAAACCCTATAATGGAAGTTTATGAAGAGATTTTTCCCTTCAATTTGGTGATTTTGTTCTGCTCCCCCACTTTCCAGACATTTGGAATAACATCTTAATAGCTTGTTAGCCCCACGGTGAACCCTCGGACTTGGGCTTCCTAGTTTGCCTGTGCTCACACCTTCTGCCCGACAGTCCTACATGACTGGAGGAATGAACACTTAGTATTAATGGTTAACCGGTAATTGATTTGTTTTTCCAGAGGTTAGTTTCAAATACCTCTGATGTTTTGGAATGCACTTTTTCTTCAATTCCTAATAGTTTTTTTTCCAAAGTATTTTTCAAAATTGTTTTTCGCTCTGCTCTGACATTTCCAAAGTATGTAGACAGCTACATATCCATTAGGAACTGGATTGAGTCTCCAGCAAACCCATTTCTCTTAAGATCCTTTGTTAAAACTGCCAGAGAGAGGATACTTGCAACCCATCAGTCTGGGATGGAATTGAACTTAATTTCCAGAGGTGAAAGGACAGTGTTTCAACCCACTTTGCTACCCAATCTCCTACAATGAACTATTGTACACTATATTACAATAACTCAATACATTACTACAAGTAATGAAATTATGCATGGGTGCAAATATTAAAGACAATTAACTGTTGTACAGTACATTACAGTGACTTTATACATTACATAATTGATATGCATGAATAGAAATGTTAAATAGATATTGTATTATTGTGCAGCATGTTTTCACGTCAAGATACATTGGTCCATAAATAAATAAGTATAGTTACAGTGATTTTATAAATACAACACAAAAATATATCAAATAAAATGTCTCAAATTATGAAAAGTATTTTGTTCCATTTATTTCTATTTTTGCACTGTTTCCTGCAACTTACAGCCGTTGATTCATTAATTTGAAAAGCTACCCTTAGCTGAAGCCTTGTCTGTAGCCTCTGCGGGTTTTTAAGTCATGTACCTACAAAGTAAGAATCAAGCAGCAGTGTAATGTAATCATTGAGGGGGTAATACCTGTGGAAAATCTGCATACCACAGAATTACACTATTGTTGCCAAAAACTCCACAAGATTCGGGCAAAAGGTTTTAATAGTTAATTTTAACATTGCTGATTTTTAATTAACTCCCTGGGAAAGCGACAATCTCTAATCACCACTGAACAACCAGAAATTCAAAGCAAAGTATATAATTTTCCACGTTCCATTTGTCTGTGTTTTTGGTCATCTCCCATAACTTCTCTCCTACTTTCTATTTGGTGTCTACCATTTTTCCTAGAAAGTGCCGTGGCACTTTTTGTTAGGTTAAAGACACAATATAAATGTAAGGAGCAGTCATGTAGCCGTAGTATGAGAAAGTTGTTTCTAAATTTTATACAATCAACATGTGCTTACCTTTTTACATATGGAAATTTAAGCCTAGGCATTTTAATTTTTCTTCTAATATTAGTGTACAATAGCTTAACTCATTTGCATGACATTCTTCTGCCTGCTATTGAGTCATTAACCTCAAACACTTGGGCTGGATTTTAATGGGGAAGGCGGGTTGGGGCGGGGATGCTCCGAGGTGGTCGGGAAACCCGGGAGAATGGGTTTCCCGCAAGCCCTGCCGACTTTAACTCACTTCTCCGGATCATTATTCCAAGCCTCTAGATTACTAGTCCAGTAACATAACCACTATGCTAACGTACCCTCGAGCAAGTATCAAAGGTTAATGTAAAAACAAACCTTCAGGCACACATTAACCTCGTAATGGTTCTCTGTCAGTGTGTCATCAGTTACTTTGACCAAACTTTGAGGGTGAAGCAGGAAAGGGTGAGAGATATGTCCCATGTTTTTACTCTTCTGGGAATTAAATAGGTATTTATTCCATTGAACAGATAGGAACAATGAGGTGTACAAGATTGAAGGGTAAATTCACTAATCCCGCACTCTCAACAAGCAGCAGTGCTTAAAGCGAGTGCAGGTTGTTGGATCAGCACTTCAGTGTTGTAGCCCTGACATTATAATGTTCAAGCTAACCTTCCTGTTGGGGGCGCAGGACCTGTTAATTTACCCTATACTGTCAATGATACAATCAGAAAGCAAAGAACACTCAGCAGTGATTACAAAGCAGCAGAATTGCCAGCCACTTGCTTTTCTGGCTTCCCTTTTTGCTAATTTCAGTGCAGCACTGAGAGTAAAATCTATTGATCCCAGTCTTGAAAATTTAAATTGACCCAGCATCCATAGCCTTTTGGGAAAGCGAGTTCCAGATTTCCATTAACCTTTGTGTGAAAAAGTGCTTCCTGATTTCACTCCTAAATGGCCTTGCTATAATTTAAGATTATACCTTCTTGTTCTGGATTTCCCCACCAGAAGAAATACTTTCTCTATATCAACCCTATTGAATGCCTTAATCACTTTAAATATCTCTTGTTTTCTCCAATAAAACCAAGATCAATTATTTTCATGAATAATATTTTATTTAGATTAGAATGAACTACAAACTACTATCAGAAATATTCAACCACATGAGCATAAGCTAACATTTAAGTCCAATATGTAACATCAACATCATAAAGCATGGTATAAATATTCTAATTATACCAGAGAATCTTCCTTTCTATTTAACCCACTGAACAGAATAAAATAGTGAAGACAGAAAGAAAGAAACTCTCCATAAATTAAACTTTAATCTTAGATGACTCTTATTAACCTTCTCTGGATCCCCTCTTATGTGTGAGTGTCCTTTTGAAGTTAGGGTATCTAAAATTATATAACTGGTTTGGACTATATGGCCAATATTGCTACTTTTTTTGTCCAGCCAATGGAAAGGCACAGCCCCCAATGTGTGCTGTGCCTGTCCAGGCCTCAGGGCACCTGAGATTGGGTGTCTAGATCATTTTTATGGCCCAGTCTCACCTCCGGTGCAGGCTCTCTACCTGGCAGGGCTTTGTGCCGGGAAATAAGGTGGAAGCACAGGCGCAGTCACAATTTTCTTAGGCCCGCAGATCTGTGACTGGCTGCTGGCCTCGGGGCCTTTTGGCTGCTTTTGGAGAACAACAGCCAGAAGACCTCCAGGCCGGAAGATGATAGGGGAGGTTGCAAAAGAAGGTTCCGCTTACCTTCTCAGACCTCCCTTTCCTTGCTGCTTGGCTCCATCATGCCCTCTGGCCTGAGGAGACCCAGCTTCTTCAGGCACCCCACAAAATGGGTAAACATTCCAGTGAGAGAGCAAACTGAGACTGGTGACCCAGGAAATCCCCCTTCTGCCTCATCTCCATAGCTGCCCATATCCTGTGCCTGTTGCTGGTGCAGACCCAGATCCAACACTCTGGGGAAGCCCCAAAATGCCAAGGCAATTTAACTGAGCAGAGACCCAACGGAATGAAGCTCAGCCCTTCCAGAGAGGCTGGGGACTGAGTGTTCCCCAGGTTCTACAGAGAGGAATATTGGGGCCAAAATCAAATGTCCCTGAGATGCAACCTAATACTTGGCAGAAGGGTCGAGAACCAGAGGACACAGATTTAAGGTGATTGGCAAAAGAACCAAAGGCGACGTAAGAAAAAACATTTTAACACAGTGAGTGGTTAAGATCTGGAATGCACTGCCTGAAAGGGTAGTGTAGGCAGACTCAATTTTATCTTTCAAAAGGGAGTTGGATAAGTATCTGAAAGAAAAAAATTGCAGGGCTACAGGGAAAGGGTAGGGTAGTGGGACTAGCTAAGAGTCGGCACGGACTCGACGGGCTGAATGGCCTTCTCCCGTGCTGTAACCATTCTATGATTCTATGATTCTATACTTAGTATTTAGTGAATTCAATCAGAGAATGCTCAATAATCACAGTTGCAATAGCAATAAATGTAATTTATACTTATTGCAGGCAGTTAGTGTGATAAGAAAAGGAATGGTATATTACATTTTACTGACTTGTTTTTATATGAACAGCTCCAAACACTACGATTTTGATATTTGTATTGTGCACTTCCTAGTGTAGTAGCAAACCATACAGATCAAAAGGTCCAGGTTCGAAACCCGCTCTGTGCTGAGTTAGGTGATTTCAGCTGGGGCAGCAGATGCAAACTACAAATTGCCTAGTTCCACTGTGTTGAAGAGGTGAGGGCTTTTGCCCCTGATCCGAGGTCCCGTCTGTGCTCTCATGTGGACGTAAAAGATCCCATGGTACTATTACGAAGAAGAGCAGGGGAGTTCTCCTGTTGTCTTGACCAATATTTATCCCTCAACCAACATTTGGTAATTATCACATTGTTGTTTGTGGGACCTTGCTGGCTGCCATGTTTCCTACATTATAACAGTGACTATACTTAAAAAGTACTTAAATGGCTGTAAAGCGTTTTAGAATGTACAGAGGTTGTGAAAGGTGCTATATAAATGCAAGTCTTCCTTTTTTTAATCAGTATTCAGTACCTCTGATGGAATCCAGTGTAGTTTTCGACTATTGCAGACCCTTATGAAGGGGATTGACAGGGTGGATGCTGAGAGGTTGTTTCCCCTGGCTGGAGTGTCTCGAACTAGGGGGCATAGCCTCAGGACAAGGGGTCGGCCATTTAAGACCGAGATGAGGAGGAATGTCTTCACTCAGAGGATTGTAAATCTTTGGAATTCTCTGCCTCAGAGGGCTGTGAATGCTGAGTCTTTGAGTATATTCAAGGCTGAGATAAATAGATTTTTGGACTCTGGGGGAATCAAGGGATAAGGAGATTGGGCGGGAAAGTGGAGTTGAGGTCGATGATCAGCCATGATCTTATTGAATGGCAGAGCAGGCTTGAGGGGTCAAATGGCCTACTCCTGCTCTTATTTCTTATGTTCATTGAATGTTACGGTGGAATTCTGCCAGACCAGCCACAGTTTTTTGGCCCCACAAACATTAGAAAGATCCCAATGTGAGTCAGTGTCAGTCATGGCTCAGTGGGTAGCCCTCTTGCCTCTGAGTCAGAAGGTTGTCGGTTCAAGTCTCACTCCAGAGACTTAGTGCATTACTGAGGGAGTGCTGCACTGTCAGATGAGATGTTAAATGAGGCCCTGTCTGCTGTTTCAGGTGGACATAATAGAACCCATGACACTATTTGAAGATGAGCAGGGGAGTTATTCCTGAATCAATGGATTATCTGGTTATTTTCACATCGTGGGAGCTTGCTGTATGCAAATTGCTTGCTGTGTTTCCTGCATTACAACAGTAACTACACTTCAAAAGTACTTCATTTGCTGTAAAGTACTTCGGGATGTTCTGGGGTCGTGAAAGGTGCAATATAAATGCAAGTATTTCTTTCTAGAAGCGGAAACTTCCATATAAGCTCCGCTAAATGATTTTAGGAAAAGGGAAGAGGGGAGACCAAATGCAGATTGGGTGACCGCTTTGTGGAACACCTCCATTCAGTCTGCAAGCATGACCCCGAGCTTCCGGTCGCCTGTCACTTTAATTCCCAACTCCAATCTCATTCTGACCTCTCTGTCCTCAGCCTCTTATACTGTTCCAATGAAGCTCAACTTAAGCTCGAGGAACAGCACTTCATCTTTCGATTAGACACTTTACAGCCTTCTGGGCTCAACATCGAGTTCAACAATTTCAGACCATAACCTCTGCCCCCGTTTTTTCAATGGCAGCTGTTGATGATTCTGTTATTCCCATTTACACCTCATCTAGACTCATATTTTGTTTATTTGCCTGTCCCATTACCATTTCCTTTTGCTTTATACAATCCTACCTTTTGTCATTTAATCTCTCCTTCCTTCCACCCTATCACAGACTTTCCCTTTTGTTCTTTCCTCCCCTCCCCTCTTTCCCAGCCTCTGTACTTGCTTAAAACCTGCTACATCTCTAACTTTTTCCAGTTCTGACAAAAGGTCATCGACCTGAAACGTTAACTCTGTTTCTCTCTCCACAGATGCTGCCTGACCTGCTCAATATTTCCAGCATTTTCTGTTTTTACTTCAGATTTCCAGCAAGAGCGGTATTTTGCTTTTGTAATAGTAACAAGAAGCTGTGGCGAGAGATGAGGCAAGGCTTTAGAAATGCAATGTGGGGTGTGGTGACTGAACTAGGGGCTCTGCCCACTGTTTTGAAAGACGATAAAACCCCAGGGCCTGATAATCTGCATCCCAGCGTACTAAAAGAGGTAGCCATGTAAATAGTGGATGCATTGGTTGTCATCTTCCAAAATTCTATAGATTATGGAACAGTTCCTGCAGATTGGAGGGTGGCAAATGTAACCCTGTGGCGTACCAATCACAGAACGGACACAATCCGGTGTAGGGGTTGCGGGGATCGGGTGGGATATGTGTCGGTGCAGGCTCGATGGGCCGAGGTGGCCTCTATCTGTACTGTGGGGTTTCTGTGATTTCTGTGAATCCGCTTTCCGGTCTGTAGACTATAAATCAGGCATCATGCCTTTAAGAAGCATCACACCTTTAAGAAACTCGGTCTGCATATAGTTAAGCCCAGAGCGGGGGAGGAGGATTCAAAGCTGTGCACTGATGAAAGGCAGTTGTACTTTGTGTGGTCTCGGACTCCATTTTGTGTTCAGCATGCAGCCTCAACAATTAAACCTTTTCTGTTGAACCTCTCCGAGTTCAGTATTTTTTGCTAGGAGTACGTAGAATCCTACATTGGTGACCCCAATGCTCAGGACGACTCCTAAGCGTAACCATGGCTGACACAAACGCAGTTTCTGTGAAGCTGCCGGAGTTCTGGGAGAATCTGGCCGCCGCCTGGTTCCTTCAAGCCGAATCGCAATTCCGACTCCGCGGCATCACCGCTGACGCAACGATGTACGTCTACCTCCTCGCCTCCCTGGGCAGCTCCACAATCACGAAAGTCTGGACAACACTACAAAACCCTCCGGAGGAAGGCAAGTACGCACATCTCAAGGCCGCGCTCATTCAAAAATTCACAGTCTCCCAATTCTTGCGCAACTGCCACCTCCTCGACCTCCCGGGCCTCGGTGACTCCACGCCGTCAGACTTGCTCTCACACATGCTTGCTCTGACCGACGAGAAACCGCCCAGCTCCCTCTTCCACACGCTCTTTATCCGCCAACTACCTCCCAGCATCCGCCCGGCGATCGTGGCGTCCAGCCTCACGGACTTGAGGCCCTGGCCGACGAAGCCGATAAGCTCCTGTCCGCCAGCTCCAACCACGCCATCACCCCCGACCTGGCCTCCGCAGCATCGGCGCATGCTCCACCCTCTATCACGTGGCCACACAGCTCGGCCACGAGGCCCCCCAGGCCCCCACGTCCCCCAAGCCCTCCGACCCAGGGCTACTGCTACTTCCATACCCGGTTCAGCGCATGGGCATGCCGCTGCAGCCATCCCTGCACGTTCCCAACCGCCCCCACACCGGCCTACATGATGGCCGTGGGGCAAGCAGGCGCGCTGCTGTACGTTACGGACAGCGCCTCCGGACGCCGTTTCCTATGCGACACAGGCGCGCAGTGCAGCATCATCCCCGCGTCCGCCCTCGAGATCCAGCGAGGTGGCCGCAGCCCCACGCTGGCTGCCGCCAATGGCACCGACATCCGGACGTACAGCACCCGCCCCGTCACCATCGACCTCGCAGGCCGCCGCTACCACTGGGAGTTTATCACCTCCAAGGTGCTCTCCCCGCTCCTCGGTGCGGATTTCCTGTGCGCCCACGGCCTGTTGGTCGACATGCCTCGACGACGCCTCGTGGACATGAACACCATGTCATCTGTCCCGGGCGCCATGGCCCCCCCCAACCCGCCAAAATGGCGTGGCAGTGCCGCGCCCGCTCAACGGATGACTACTCAGCACTCCTGGCTGAGTTCCCAGCCCTCACCAACCCGACCTTCTCCGCGAAGGTTGCTAAACAAGGGGTAGAACACTTCATCCCCACCACAGGCCCACCGGTGTATGCCCACTAGGTGGGATTGTGAGTTGTGAGGAGGATGCAAAGAGGCTTCAAGGCAATTTAGACAAGTTGAGTGAGTGGGCAAATACATGGCAGATGCAATATAACGTGGATAAATGTGAAGTTATCCACTTCGTTGGGAAAAACAAAAAGGCAGAGTATTATTTAAATGGTGGTAGATTGGGAAATGTTGATGTACAGAGGGACCTGGGTGTCCTTGTACACCAGTCACTGAAAGCAAACATGCAGGTACAGCAAGCAGTTAGGAAGGCAAATGGTATGTTGGCCTTCATTGCAAGAGGATTTGAGTACAGGAGCAAGGATGTCTTACTACAGTTGTACAGGACCTTGGTGAGACCACACCTGGAGTACTGTGTGCAGTTTTGGTCTCCTTACCTAAGAAAGGATATACTTGCCATAGAGGGAGTGCAGTGAAGGTTCACCAGACTGATTCCTGGGATGGCAGGACTGTCGTATGAGGAGAGATTGGGTCAACTAGGCCTGTATTCACTAGAGTTTAGAAGAATGAGAGGGGATCTCATTGAAATGTATAACATTCTTACATGGCTAGACAGACTAGATGCAGGGAGGATGTTTCCCCTGGCTGGGGGTCTAGAACGAGAGGTCACAGTCTCAGGATACAGGGTAGGACATTTAGGACTGAGATGAGGAGAAATTTCTTCACTCAGAGGGTGGTGAACCTGTGGAATTCTCTACCACAGAAGGCTGTGGAGGCCAAGTCACTGAATATATTTAAAAAGCAGATAGATAGATTTCTAGACACAAAAGGCATCAAGGGGTATGGGGAGAGAGCGGGAATATGGTATTGAGATAGAGGGCTGGATTTTCATTGAGGAGTCGAGTAGGAGGCGGGACTACAACTTTCGGGGTTGTAGTCCCGCCTCTATTGAGTTCTAGCCAACCCACGTGATTTTGACTTGATTGACCTTGTTGTGCCCGCCCAGCAGGCTCAGCAGGCCAATTAAGGTCCACCTGGCAACAGGTGACATCACAGATTGATATTTCATCTGTCAAGGCCTTTTGACAGATGAAATATCTGCGTTTCACAGCTGTTTGAAGCTGTCAAACACTGACAATCTGTACTCCAAGTTAATTCCTTCCTGTCAGGATGATTTAGAGATCTGCCCTGAACAGAAAGCTGAATGCTGGAATTTTTGACAGATCGCGGCCATTCTGCTTTCTGTGCCGATGAGATGAGGGACTCCCGAGACCTGAGTGAAAGAAGGCTGTAAAGGTATGTAAATGTAAGTAAAACTTCTTTAAACACTTTAAACACACCAAACACACTTACCTCTGCACTCATGCACCCATCACTCACCTGAACACTGGACATCTCGACCCTTCCAAGCCCTTCATCCCAACGGCCCGCCTCGCTAACTTGGCGTGGTTTGGAGCCGTCGAGAATCCCACATTTCAACAATGAAAATAGGGATTAGGCTAAAAACTGCCTGTTAACTACCTGTTAACAGGCAGTTAATTGGCACTAATCCCCTTCCCGCCTCGGGAAGATGGGTCCCAGCGTGGGTCGGGTACCTGCCTCCTTTGAAACTGGCATGGCGGCGGGTTGGGGGAGGGATGGGTTCGTGCCCCCCGATTTTGAGATTTTAACCGCCCACACGCCTCCAATCCCGCCTGCATGGCGCAATAAAATCCTGGCCAGAGGATCAGCCATGATCATATTGAATGGTGGAGCTGGTTTAAAGGGCCGAATGGTCTACTCCTGCTCCTATGTTTCTATGTTTCCTTTTTTTTAGCCAACATGGCTGATGAGTTTAACTCTGGAGAAAACTAGCACTCTGCCTCACCCTCATGATATTCAATGTAATTTCTATTGACTTAATGACATGGAGAAGAGACATCAAAACTGGAATAGAAGAAATATGATGGTAAAGATCCCTAACAAGAAAGAAAACTGAGAAGCAAAAAGAGGCAGCCTTTTAAAAAAAAATTACCTGTGCCCTGAAAACCAACAAAAATGGGCAATGTGAGAAGCGAAGGATGATTCACCTTTCTACTGCACATTACATCATTCGCACTGTCAAAGAATTGAGAAATCTGTGATGATGTACTTCAAAGGGAAAATTCAGCCCGCTTAGCCTTGCAGAGTGCTGCAGTTGTTTTAGTGCTATTGCATTATAGAATTACAAAAATGATCTTGTGACTTGTTGGAGTGGCCTTGATCTTCAAAATACATATTGTGCAATGATGTGTCAACTCTCAAAGTATGCAACTTTTATAAGCCAAGAAAAACATTATTGCAGGTGCAAGTACTATACAGCCAAGATTTAAATGTAGTGACACTTGTCAGGGCAAATGTTCACGAAAAAGCAAAATAGCAGACAAACTACACACCTGATGGTTGTCACGTACCCTTTAAAAATTTGCTGATGATCAATGTATGGATATATATTTTAAATATTTAAACATTAAAACAAACCCTGATAATTGAGTTAGTTGAATATATAGAGATTTTTTATCATTGTGCCACAAGAACAATGCATCACTTTTGTGAAGGTGATGTTACATGCAAGTTACATAAAGTAGCTCCCTCGACTCAGAGTCAGATGGTTGTGGGTTCAAGTCCTACTCCAGAGACTTGAACTCAAAAATCTAGGCTGACACTCCAGTGCAGTACTGAGGGAGTGCTGCACTGTCGGAGGTGCCATCTTTCAGCTGAGACGTTAAACCAAAGCCCCATCTGCTCTCTCAGGTGGACGTAAAAGATCCCATGACACTATTTAAAAGAAGAGCAGGGGAGTTATCCCTGGTGTCCTGGCCAATATTTATTCCTCAGTCAACATCACTAAAAACAGATTATCTGGTCATTATCATATTGCTGTTTGTGGGAGCTTGCAGTGCACAAATTAACTGCTGCGTTTCCTATATTACAACACTTCAAGAAGTACTTCATTGGCTGTAAAGCGTTTGGGACGTCCAGTGGTCATGAAAGGTGTTATATAAATGCAAGTCTTTCTTTCATTTTTCTTTCTTAAAGATATATTTTGAAGTCTTTTATGTTGATGTGATATTTTTGATGAACAAATAAAAAAGATTTGTGAAACACTTTTTCATACAAATGGTGCCCCTTTCGTCCTTCATGCATGACTTGAATGTTGTTTCATTCAAAGGCAGGACTGTGAGTCATAATCATAAGAACATAAGAACATAAGAAATAAGAGCAGGAGTAGACCATACGGCTCCTCGAGCCTGCTCCGCCATTCAATAAGATCATGGCTGATCATCGACCTCAACTCCACTTTCCCGCCTGATCTCCATATCCCTTGATTCCCCTAGAGTCCAAAAATCTATCTATCTCAGCCTTGAATATACTCAAAGACTTAGCATTCACAGCCCTCTGGGGCAGAGAATTCCAAAGATTCACAACCCTCTGAGTGAAGAAATTCCTCCTCATCTTGGTCTTAAATGGCCGGCCCCTTATCCTAAGACTATGCCCCCTAGTTCGAGACACTCCAACCAGGGGAAACAACCTCTCAGCATCTACCCTGTCAATCCCCTTCAGAATCTTGTATGTTTCAATGAGATCACCTCTCATTCTCCTAAACTCCAGAGAGTATAGTCCCATTCTACATAATCTCTCATCATAGGACAGCCCTCTCACCCCAGGAATCAATCTAGTGAACCTTCGTTGCACCGCCTCCAAGGCAAGTATATCCTTTCTTAGATAAGGAGACCAAAACTGTGCACAGTATTTCAGGTGTGGTCTCACCAAGACCCTGTACAACTGTAGCAAGACTTCCTTACTCTTATACTCCAACCCCCTTGCAATAAAGGCCAACATGCCATTTGCCTTCCTTGTTGCTTGCTCTACCTGCATGCTAGCTTTCTGTGTTTCTTGCACGAGGACACTCAAATCATGCTGAACACCAACATTTGAAAGTTTCTCACCATTTAAAAAGTATTCTGTTTTTCTATTCTTCCTACCGAACTGGATAACCTCACATTTCCCTACATTATACTCCATCTGCCACCTTACTGCCCACTCACTTAGTCTGTCTATATCCCTTTGCAGACTCTTTGTGTTCTCCTCACAGTTTACTGTCCCACCTAGCTTTGTATCATCAGCAAACTTGGATACGTTACACTCGGTCCCTTCATCTAGGTCATTAATATAGATTGTAAATAGCTGAGGTCCCAACACTGATCCTTGCAGCACCCCACTAGTTACAGCCTGCCAACCTGAAAAGTACCCGTTTATCCCTACTCTCTGTTTTCTGTCCGTTAACCAATCCTCTATCCATGCTGCTATTTTACCCCCAACCCCACGAGCCTTAATCTTGTATAATAACCTTTTATGTGGCACCTTATCAAATGCCTTTTGGAAATCCAAGTATGCTACATCCACTGGTTCCCCTTTATCTACCCTGCTAGTTACATCCTCAAAAAACTCCAATAAATTTGTCAAACATGATTTCCCTTTCATAAAACCATGTTGACTCTGCCTAATCATGTTATGATTTTCTAAGTGAATTGATACCACTTCCTTAACAATGGATTCCAGCATTTTCCCGACGACTGATGTCAGGCTAACTGGCCTGTAGTTCCCTGTTTTTCTCTCCCTCCTTTCTTGAATAGCGGTGTTACATTTGCAACTTTCCAATCCGCTGGGACCATTCTAGAATCTAGGGAATTTTGGAAGATCAAAACCAATGCATTTACTATCTCTTCAGCCACCTCTTTTAGAACACTAGAATGTAGGCCATCAGGTCCAGGGGATTTGTCGGCTTTTAGTCCCATTAGTTTCTCTAGTGCTTTTTCTCTACTTCTCACCCTCATTAGACCCTTGGTTCTCCACCATTTTTGGTATACATTTTGTGTCTTCTACTGTGAAGACAGATACAAAATATTTGTTTAACATTTCTTCCGTTTCCTTATTCCCCATAATAATTTCTCCTGTCTCAGCCTCTAAGGGACCAATGTTTATTTTTGCTACTCTTTTACTTTTTACATACTTGCAGAAACTCTTACAATCTGCTTTTATATTTCTTGCTAGTTTTCTCTCATTCTATTTTTTCCCTTTTTATCAAATTTTTGGTCAACTTTTGCTGGTTTCTGAAAGTCTCCCAATCCTCAGGCTTACTATTATACTTCGCAACATTATAAGCTTCATCTTTCAATCTAATGCTATCCTTAACTTCTTTAGTTAGCCACGGTTGGATCACTTTTCCCATGGAGTTTTTGTTTCTCAATGGAATGTATTTTTGTTGAGCATTATGAAATATTTCTTTAAATGCTAGCCACTGCTTATCTACCACCATACCTTTTAATCTATTTTTCCAATCTACCTTAGCCAACTCACCCCTCATACCTATGTAATTGGCTTTACTTAAGTTTAAGACTCTAGTTTCGGACTTAGGCAAGTCACTCTCAAAATTAACGTGAAATTCTATCATATTATGATCACTCTGCCCCAGAGGATCCTTTACTATGAGATTGCTAATTAACCCTGTCTCATTACAAATACAAGATCTAAAATAACATGTTCCCTGGTTGGTTCCATGACATATTGTTCTAGGAAACTGTCCTGAATGCATTCCCTGAACTCATCCTCCAGGCTACCTTTGCCAATTTGATTTTTCCAGTCGCTATGAAGATTAAAGTCCCCCACGATTATTGCTATCCTTTGTTTCAAGCTCCTACTATTTCTTGATTAATATTCTGTCCAATGGTATAGCTACTGTTAGGGGGCCTCTATACTACTCCAATGTTTTCTGCCTCTTGTTATTCCTTATCTCCACCCATACTGATTCTACTTCCTGATCTTCCAAGCCGAGATCCTTTCTCACTACTGTCCTTATGACATCCTTTATTATCAGGGCTACTCCCCCTCCTTTTCCATTCTGCCTGTTTTTTCAAAACGTCAAGCACCCTGGAACATTTAGTTCCCAACCTTGGTCACCTTGCAACCACCTGGTGGCAAACGTGCCAAAGAAACCCTGTGGGAGGCAGCAGATTAAGCAGAAGAGGCCAAGGTGAGTTTTATTTTTAAATCTTCGGGAGGATTCCTTGGGGACCAGGTGGAACAGGACTGTTCCTCCGGATGCTGGAAGTAATCCTTGGGCCTGTCCAGCTCTGACCATCCTCTTTCTCTCCACACTGGCATGTGCTTGTGAACCCCGTCCTCATCCCCCTCAGAACTTATCTTATGCCAGGGACCTTTCCCTAGGGTTTCCAGCACCGTGTGGCTCCCGCCCGCCAACCTTCATAGCAGGAGATAGATGTGAAATATTAAAATGAGGCTCAGCTGTTAAAATCTCCAGGCTTCGCTTCCTTTCTGGCCACTTCAGAAAACCAGGCTCCGATCCCACCCCAAGTTATAATCGACCCCTTTGAGTCAAGTTTGCTCACTAACAGCACATCCAGGTCAAAATTAATATGACGAGCATGATGAAAACAATTGGGGCTAGAAATTCATTATAGCCAAGGAATGGGCAGTGTTTAGACTAAAAATGGTGAATTAGCTCCTGGTGAAAATCTTCTAGACTGCACGCAAAATTCGTCCTCACTCCTCATTAACATGATTGGAGCCATAAATCTAGTCTAAAAACCCAAACTCATTGGTGGTACACTGAAAAGATGGATCAATATTGGGTGTAGTATAAACGCATGTAATGATTGCCATAGGCTTTTTTCACTGCATAAAGGGGAAGTTCATTGATGCTGCAGCACCTCATTCTCAGCATTAGTGGATGTACAGCTGCCTCAACATCCATAACAAGAAGAACAAAGAGAAGGAGCACTTATTTACAAATGCTTATGGCAGATTGCCACCCCAGGGGGAGAGCCTGGGGCTTCTTCGAAGAAGCTTTGGAGGCATTGGTTTTCGCGGTGGCGAGAAGGTGGGCGGTCCTGTACCAACTGGCAGGAGGCCTTCACCACAAGCCTGCCAGACTATGTGGAGGGAGGTGGCACACCACATCATGGGCATCACTGTGGTCCCCAGGTCCAACACCCAATGCAGGAGGAAGTTTAACGAGTTCACACGGGTGGTCAGGCTGAGTAAATGCTTCAACAAATGTTACATACCACCATCTGTACCACAAGATTCACACACTGCTCAATGTACCACACCTCCAGCACTCACCCACCAACAATCTGCACCTAGCAACACTCACACCCACATCTCGCACCTTGCACATAATGACAGCTATTCAATTATGGCAGGCACAAGGGTCATTAGTTAGAATTCACATGATATGTTTATAGATAAATTTATTAATGGTATTTGGAATATTTTCTGGTCTCTCTCATTTCACCTTTGTGCTCAGGAGGACGCTGTGATATGGCATGAGACAGGGGTTGTATGATGGGGATGTGGTGAGCTACGGGGATCTGGAGTTTCATTCATGTGAATCGGAGCCTGATGAGCCAGTCACGGGCAGTCCATTCAGAAGGCCGATTGTCTCATCCTCATCCTCCTCTACCTTGTCCTCCTCCTCCTCGCCCTCCTCTGCCTTGTCCTCTTCCTCCTCGTCCTCCTCCTCCTCATCCTCTTCCTCTTCGTCCTCCTCCTCGTCCTCATCCTCCTCCTCTGCCTCATCCTCCTCCTCTTCTTCCTCCTCCTCTTCCTCGTCCTCCTCTGCCTCGTCCTCCTCCTCCTCGTCCTCTTCCTCCTCATCCTCCTCTGCCTCATCATCCTCCTGAGGTAATGCCGCAATCCCACAGCCCCCATGACTGCGAGGAAGTGTTGTGAGAAGAAGCCTTTAAAAAATAATGAGTGACTTCTGCACTTGAATCAACATTCCCTGTCACCAAAAAATCTTGAAATAACTAGAAAGCTGTTTCAGTTGCAGGAAGTAGCAAACAGGCACTGAAACAGCAAAACCCTGTCAGGTACAGCTGATTGGGGATGGTGCCTTTAAATATCACTGCTGTAGCCTGCTTCCTGCTGGTAGATGCCAGCTCTCCCTGTCATTGTTCTGTGCTGCCGTTACGGTAGGTGGCTAAATCCAATTTTGGAGATCAGGTGTCCAGTGAGCATTGCACACACACTGACGCCACGATCTCCATGATGGCGAGCTACCTGGCGCTTGGGTTTACTGACACCATCGATATGACTTGTGGCGCTGGAACTGGCATCAGCTGTCATTACAGCTGTCAATGGCATTTTAGTGCTATCTCCTGGTGCTAACGCAAGCCACACGAATTTTTCCCCCTTTGTGTTCTAGAAATTGGAGCACACTGGTATTCGGACACGATGTGGCTGTACGGCTGCTACACATGCCTAAAGAGGCCGGTGGCCGGACCACAAGAAATTGGTCCGCTGGCTTCATTTGTATATTACCAGCGAGCTGTGGGTGCCAGTTGCAGTCGTCGAGGCAGCTCACTGGTCGTGGGGGGGATGGAGGGGGGAACAAGATCGGCTGCCTGGGATCCTGATCGAGGGCAACATATATTTCTGGGGGGTGGTAATCGGGTGGGGTGCAGTTTTATTATGGAGCCAGGAGAGGCACTCCTGCTCCTCCTGGCTCCACATTCAGTTAAGAATTTTTAAAGAAACTTACCGTGTTGGTGGCGGCCTCCGACGGTCTTTTTAAGGGCTGTTGGTTTGGATGCACGTCAACCTGGTTATCAGGAATGCAGCAGGCCCAGAGCCCAATTTTGGGAAGGGGTCCTGACACAGGTATTGGGCCCCTCAGCAATATATGCAGGCAGCTTACCAGCTGATTTTTTTACTTACCTGTTTGGAGCAGCCTTTAAGGATGGCCGGTTTGGCTGCTATGTGCTCGAGAAAACTACCAGCAGAATGATCAATTTTGATAGGCAATGGGCCTAATGCCTGTTTCAGGCAGGCTCCCTTCAGTGCCTGTTTATCACCTGAGGAATGAGGACTGTGAAATCACATTTCTAAGCCTTTATACCTTGATTGCATCTTATGCTAAATTTAAATGTATTCCCTTCTTATCAGTGCTAATAACACTCTGTTAATTTGTGTATATTCTTTCAAGTGCTGGGATGTGTTTCTGGACCCAGACTACATTATAAAGGAGACATTAGCTAGGTAGCCTCCTACAGTGTTATAACTATAGATTTTCACAATCACATTCTTGAAAACATTTAATGCAGTGATACAATGGTACACATATGGTTTATGTTACAAAATTTTAATACTGAGCAACACATAATTTGTAATGGTAAATTGTTATAAAGTCCACTATGATTTTTAAAAATTAATTCCTGGGATGTGGGCGTCACTGGCAAGGCCAGCATTTATTCCCCATCCCTAATTGCCTTTGAGAAGGTGGCGGTGAGCCACCTTCTTGAACCGCTGCAGTCAGTGTGTTGAAGGTACTCCCACAGTGAGGGAGTTACAGGATTTTGACCCAGCGATGATGAAGGAACGACAATATATTTCCAAGTCAGGATGGTGTGTAACTTGCCCTTCTCCTTCTAGGTGGTAGAGGTCGCGGGTTTGGGAGATGCTGCTGAAAAAGCCTTGAAGAGTTGCTGCAGTGCATCTTGTAGATGGTACACACTGCAGCCACAGTACGCTGGTGGTGGAGGGAGTAGATGTTTAATTTGATGGATGGGGTGCCAATCAAGCGGGCTGCTTTGTCCTGGATGGTGTCGAGCTTCTTGAGTGTTGTTGGAGCTGCACTCATCCAGGCAAGTGGAGAGTATTCCATCACACTCCTGAATTATGCCTTGTAGATGGTGGAAAGGCTTTGGGGAGTCAGGAGGTGAGACACCCGCCACAGAATACCCAGCCTCTGACCTGCTCTTGTTGCCACAGTATTTATGTGGCTGATCCAGTTAAGTTTCTGATCAATGGTGGCCCCCAGGATGTTGATGGTGGGGAATTCGGCTGTTGGTAATGCCGTTGAATGTCATTGGTGTGGGACCTGTTTGGTCTAATTCTAAATTAGGCCTGTGCCTGCTTGTGCCACCCCATACCCAAATTCTACCTCACAAAATCATTTCCCAAACTGCAGCCACTGCCTATGAGGCTCCGCACTGTGAGCGACTCCTCACAAAATCAGGGCTACTGTCAAAAAAAAGCTCCAAGTTGTTGTTATTGGTACCATAGTGCAAAGGCCATTGCACTATCATAAAATAATTTAAATGATGTTGGTGACACCACCCATGTTACATTAATACTGACTAACCCTCTACCATACCAACATGCCACAAACATCCTTTGCCACATCTAATGCGATGATCAAAATATTTCATAATGCCAAATTGTTTTAGTGCTGTGAATTGTAGCGTCAATGCAATTAGCAGCTGCACACCACTAATAAAATACGGCCTCGTACTTCTAAACTTTGAACAGGTCTGATGCCATCTGTAACTTCTTGGGAAATACCACTAGAGAGAAGTATTTTAATAGTAAGGTGTAAAATACTGGAAATCACTTCATACATGTGGGAACTGGTAAAATGGAAGTTAGGCAATTGCAATTATTTAAGAGTTTAACTTTATTTTATGCTTACAGAATTCTTGTGATTAAAATGTAATGAATGCAAGTGATTTAAAGTGTTATACCTGTGGTTATATTGTGAAACGCTGGTTGTATGTGTGTGGTCCATGATCCAGCAGGAACAGCCACATCAGTAGTTTCTCGATGCACTTCATAAGGAAAGACAATTACACAGATCATCCTGCTTGGTTAGAACCCTGTGTTCATTCTTGGCTTCAGCCATTAAATTGGGATAGGTTGCGATATCTGAAAAATCTTACTATTAAGTCAAAAAAATGACAATCAAAATTCATTAAATGTTAACCAATTTTTAAAATAAAAAGGTACAATGCTGGAGATATAGAGCAGGTCTGTCGGGATCGTTTCTCCTTACAGCTGCTGACCGACCTGCTGTGTATTTCCAGTTTTGATTTCAGATTTGCACAACTTGCAGCCTTTCTTTTTCAGCTAATCGGTGTTTAGTTGCGTGCAGCTTAATGGGCTGGAAGTTGCTGGAGTGGGGCATCTCGCGGCATGGGCCATTGGTTAGACCTTTTCCTGCTCCCTTAAGCTCAAAATTTATTTGTGCCCTAACTTGCTGGAAGTGCGAGCTGATAACAGCATGGCGGGAGCAACGGGCAATTTGGGATCTTAGTGATCTGCAGGACCAACAGTGTATCTCTTTAGCCAATGAGATTTAAGGATTGTGAAATAAACAGAGGAAGGACTGAGAAGGAAATTAGAGTCAATCAGGTACAGAAAGTTATATAAAGAGAGGAAAAGAAAGATTGGATTAAGAGAGGAAAGAGAGACAAAAGGGAAAAGTAAGAAACAAATTAAAAATGTAAAATTTGACATTTTTTAAAATCTCCAACAATAATTCATGACCTGAAGGAATGAGCTTAAATAATTTACTTTCTGGGCCACATCATTAAAAAGATACTCAATCAATGAATTACTAGACTTAACTTTCTGTGGCAAATTTAATGGGCAATTAACGTGTAAATCCAGCAAGTTCTTAAAAATAACGGGGAGGCTAAGGGCAAGATGCTGTTTGTGCAAAGCAAACGTGGAGTGGCCTAAATTGACCAGCAAGTCGTGGTGTATCTCTTAATCCCCTGAACCTGCTGGCCGATATGCACATTGATAACGATGTGAGTTGTTCACATGCTATTATTTTTTTCAGCAGCTTCCAGCCCAATGTAACAAGAGATCCTTTTAAAAAAGCATGATATTATTTTTGGGTTATTTCTCCCACTCTTGGTACACATCAATCTCTGAGTAAGAAAGTAGGCAGGGTGCTATTGAATCTGAAGCTAGGAGGTGCATGAAGGTGGTCCAGGATGATAGGTCCTTTAGCTTACCTCCCTTCTAGTGGGGAATTTATTCACCTCTGTTTGGCACGTCTACTCACCTGAAGTCAATGGAAATAAAAATTGGGGGAGTTGTAAAATGGGCTGCCAATTCACTATCACCCGTTTTACACTATCGCACAAAGTTAAATTCTACCCCACTATATATATAAACGGATCGATCTGTCTGTCTGTCTGTCTGTCTGTCTGTCTATCTGTCTGTCTGTCTATCTGTCTGTCTGTCTGTCCTTCGGTATGCGTCTGTCCGGCTATGCACTCGAAAGTTATAGAGCGTACCTACACGTGCATTACATCAAAAGAAAGCTTACCATTCCAAAACGGTCGTAAGCATACTTACGTTTCGGCCAGACAAAAATTGTGCCTGCGGTATCCAAAAAACATTCAAAATTTCGCTCATTAGCATCTCATTATCCGCTCATTAGCGATAGAGTGACGTCGAGGTCGACCAATCGTACGCCGGGTTTCTGGCGCATGCGGGCGGGCCCTCCTAGAGTCAAGTGACGGGATGATTGACCAATCCTACGCTTCGGTGACCTGACGGTCGACCAATCGGTGCGTGTGTGGGCGGGCCTTATCGTTCTGAACCGAGGTGAGTCGCCGCCATATTGATTCCAAACTTTTCCTTTCTTTTTCCCGCTTTCTGCGTCTTTAAAAAAAAAGTTGCTTTTAAAACACATTGGCCTAGAAATTCAGTTTGGGCCCGCCAGCTGGCTAGCGCCCAAAAGTTAGTGCTGGGCGCGGAGCCAGTTGCGACTGTCAGAAATTCAGTTTTAGCGCCCCAAGTCGGAACCGGGCGCTATTCCAGGGTGTGCCCGCCCCCGCTTGGGGGGCTGAAACTGAATTTCAGCGCTCTAGCTGCCGCTGCGCCACCCGATGCGGTGCGGCAGGCTGCGGTGCTGCAGGCCTCCTCCTTCTCTTAAGGAGGAGGTGCCTGCAACGGCCGGTGCCCCGATCGCGAGTGCCGGCAAAAGAGCCCGGCACAACGGAGAAGTGCCGGGCTCCACGGAAACCAGCCGGCAATGCCGCGGGGGGGGGTGGTGGAGGAGGCCGGGGAAGGAGGTGCGGGCAGGCGGCCGCCGAAAAAGCGGCCGGCCGCACCTCCACCTTAAAGCGCCCCGCTAAGGCTGCAGTAAGGACCCGGTCTCCCGATGTTGTTAGCGGCCGCCACGGAAGTGGCGGCCGCTACTGAAGATGGGGGTCAGGGCAGTAGCGGGGCGGAACCGGGGCACTGCGCACACCGATGACGTCATCGGTGCCGGCGCAGCGCTACCGGCTACCACCGCCATTACCGCGGCCCTCAAAATCAGCGCTACCACCCCTACTGTCACAGAAGCCCTCTTTGGGCTGTAACTGGGCGCAAAGCCCACCGAATTTCTAGGCCATATTGTTTTAAAAAAAAGTTAATTACTTTCTAAATCTTTTATCTAATCTCATTAATTTTCCTACCTTTCCCCGTTTTTCCAGGTAGGCCTCGAAGCCTCGGCCTCTCCTCCGCACCCACACCCGAGCTAGGCACCTCCCGGCCCCAGTCAACAAGCGGCCCCTGATCGCCGCCATCTTTGTGAAGGCTGGAGGGGCGGGCCTCAGCCGAGCGCCGCTACCGCCGCCATCTTAGTAAAGGCTGGTGCGGCGGTGGCGGCACGGAGCTCTGCGGAGCAGGTGCGCGGCAGCGTCTAACTTTCCCCCCCGCAAGTCTGTCTCTCTCTCTCTTCCCCGCACCTCCTGAATGCGCGGGGGAAGAGGCCCGGGGCACCGTGGCCGCTTTCGGAGGCTTCAACTCCGTGACAGGTGAGGAGGGTCTTTGTTCACGTTGGGCGGCGGGCGGGTTCCCCGGGTGCTGATTCCTGGTGGTGTGGGTGTGGGGCCGGAGCCCGGCTCTTACCTTGCCCCGGAGAGCGGGCGGATGGCGGGGCCTGGAGTAGCAAATCGGGCACCACGGCAGAAGAAAAACTGAGAGCGGCAGAGGGGAACAGACGTCAGAGAGACAGAGAAATAGGGAGGAGGAGAGGGAGAGGATAGGGGGGCAGGGAGGGAGAGGGAAGAGAGAGAGAGAGAGGGTGGGGGGAGGGGGAGAGAGAGAGGGAGGGGGGAGAGAGAGAGGGAGGGGGAGAGAGAGAGGGAGGGGGAGAGAGAGAGGGAGGGGGGAGAGAGAGAGGGAGGGGGAGAGAGAGGGTGGGGGAGGGGGGAGAGAGAGATGGTGGGGGGAGGGGGCGGGAGAGAGGGTGGGGGGGAGAGAGAGAGGGTGGGGGGAGGGGAGAGAGAGAGGGTGGGGGGGAGAGGGACAGAGAGAGGGTGGGGGAGGGGACAGAGAGAGGGTGGGGGGAGAGGAGAGAGGGTGGGGGGAGGGGAGCGAGAGAGGGAAGGAGAGGAGGGAGGGGGAGGGAGGGAGGGGGGAGGGAGGGACAGGGAGGGAGTGGAGGAGGGGGAGGGAGGGAGAGGGGGAGGAGAGGGGGAGGGAGGGAGGGGGAGGAGGGAGGGAGAGGGGAGGGGGGAGGAGAGGGGGAGGGGGAGAGGAGGGGGGGAGGTAGAGAGAGTAAAGCAGGGAGAGACGGGGGGAGGGAGAGAGAGAGGGTGAGGGAGGTGAGCGCGTGAGGAGAGGGGGAGGGAGAGTAAAGCAGGGAGAGATGGGGGAGGGAGAGAGAGGGTGAGGGAGGGAAAGAATGAGGGGGTGGGACAGGGAGGGAAAGAGTGAGGGGGTGGGACAGGGAGGGAGAGCTTACCTTCTTCCTTCCTTCGCAGGGGTCCATCAGGCCACCTTCCCCCAGTCGCTCTCTCTCTTCCCCCCCAGCCGCTCTCTCTCTTCCCCCCCAGTCGCTCTCTCTCTTCCCCCCAGTCGCTCTCTCTCTTCCCCCCCAGTCGCTCTCTCTCTTCCCCCCCAGTCGCACTCTCTCTTCCCCCCCCAGTCGCTCTCTCTCTTCCCCCCCCAGTCGCTCTCTCTCTTCCCCCCAGTCGCTCTCTCTCTTCCCCCCCCAGTCGCTCTCTCTCTTCCCCCCAGTCGCTCTCTCTCTTCCCCCCCAGTCGCTCTCTCTCTCTCTTCCAACAACAACATGCCCTCGAAAAAGCCTCGGCACCGCCGGGCACTCCAGCTAGTCTATATATATATATAAAAGGATCGATCTGTCTGTCTGTCTATCTGTCTGTCTGTCAGTCTGTCCTCCAGTGTGTGTCTGTCCGGCTATGCACTCGAAAGTTATAGAGCGTACCTACGCGTGCATTACGTCAAAAGAAAGCTTACCATTCCAAAACGGTCGTAAGCATATTTACGTTTCGGCCGGACAAAAATTGCGCCCGCGGTATCCAAAAAACTTTCAAATTCCGCTCATTAGCATCTCTTTATCCGCTCATTAGCGATAGAGTGACCTCGAGGTCGACCAATCGTACGCCGGGTTCCTGGTGTGTGCGGGCGGGCCCTCCTACAGTCGAGTGACGGGACGATTGACCAATCCTACGCTTTGGTGGCCTGACGGTCGACCAATCGGTGCATGTGTGGGCGGGCCTTATCGTTCTGAACCGAGGTGAGTAGCCGCCATCTTGCTTCCATTCTTTTTCCCGCTTTCTGCGTCTTTCTTTTCAAATATACATTTCCAGCAAAAAAAAATTGCTTTTATTAAATTGTTTTTAAAAAAACTTCATTCATTTGTAAATATTTTCTCTAACCTGAAGATTCTTTTTCCTACCTTTCCCCGTTTTTGTAAGGCCTCAGAAACTAGGCCTCAAAGCCTGGCCTCTCCTGCCCAGCCACGCCCGAGCTAGGTAATTGTCCCATGGCTTCTGCTAAGCTCCCCCCATGTCACGTTACCTGGGGCAACGGCGTCAGCCACGAGAGTCACGGGACATACATAGGGTGCGCGCGCAGCAGGAGCAGCTGAGACGCGGCGTCTCTCTCACTTCCCCGCTCGGCTCGGGCGGGGGGGGCGGGATCCCGGGAGTGCGGATCTCGGGCGGGGCTTGGAGAGCGGGAAGGGTTACCCCGGCAACCGGGCCCGCCGGCCGTCTCTCACAGCCGCAATCGGCGGTCATGAATCCAGCTCGGGAGGGCGGGGCTCCGGAGAGCGGGAGGCCGGTGCTCGGGAGGGTGGGGGGCGGGGCTCGCGACATCGGGAGATCGGGGGACGGGAGATCGGGGGGCGGGACATCGGGAGATCGCGGGGCGGGACATCGGAAGATCGGGGGGGCGGGGACATCGGGGGGTGGGACATCGGGAGATCGGGGGGCGGGACATCGGGAGATCGGGGGGCGGGACATCGGGGGGCGGACATCGGGAGATCGGGGGGCGGGAGATCGGGGGCGGGACATCGGGAGATCGGGGGGCGTGACATCGGGAGATCGGGGGATGGGAGATCGGGGGGTGGGACATCGGGAGATCGGGGGTCGGGAGATCGGGGGGCGAGGCTCGGGGTCTCCCCCTCCCCTCCTCCCCCCTCCCCCCTCCTCCCCCTCCCTCCTCCCCCCCCTTCTTCCCCCCTCCCCCCCTTCCCCCCTCCCCCCATTCCCCCCTCTTTCCCCCCCTCCTTCCCCACTTCCCCCTCCCCCATTCCCCCCTCTTTCCCCCCTCCTCCTCTCCCTTCCCCCCTCCCCTCCCCTTTTCCCCCCCTCCCCTCTCCTTTCCCCCCTCCCCTTCCCCCCCTCCCCTCCCGTTTCCCCCCTGTGGTAAACCACTTTTATCGTTCACTATCGTTACACTATGGTTATCACTGTTTATGTCGTTACACTATGGTTATCACTGTTTACACTGTTGTATCACTACACAAGGTTACCTCTTGCCACGCTGTTATAACCTGGGCTGACCACAGCTGACTCCGCCCATGGCTCCGCCTGCTTGCCCAGGTATAAAGGTGGTCGACTGGCTGGTATTCCTCCTTGTTGGATCCGATCACCCACGAGGGTGGGCTCTGTTATTTAGCCAATAAAACCCTATAGTTACTAACTTAACTCGTCGCTTTTCATGAACTGAATTGATAGGTATATTAATTTTATTGGCTAAATTTTGAAATGTCTGTAACGGAGCAGCCAAACGACCAGCCAAACGAACAGCCCCAGCCAAACGGCCAGCTACAACAGCCCCAGCAGCCGGCCTGGCTGCGAGCCCTCCGACCGCCGTACCTGGATCTAAGCCCACAGGCTGCGAATTCAGCCCTCGACTTCGAACACTGGCTGAGCTGCTTCGAAGCCTACCTGGGAGAATCCGGCGTGCCTCCGGTATCCAAAGTAAGAGTTCTGACCGCCCAGGTGAGCCCTAAAGTATTTGCACTCATCCGGGACATTGCTACATACGAGGACGCCCTCAACTTGCTAAAAGAGCAGTACCGGAGCCCTGTAAACTCAATGTACGCCAGGCATCTCCTAAGATCCCGCTCGCAACAGCCAGGAGAGTCGGTTGATGATTTCTTACGGGCGCTGCAAATACTCGGCAGGGACTGTGACTTTAAAGCCGTAACAGCTGCAGAACATACCGATGGAAATATCCGCGATGCCTTCGTGAAAGGCCTTCGGTCAGACTACTCACGGCAAAGACTGCTGGAATCAAAGGACCTCGACCTGAAAACAGCTGCTATCCTCGCTCGCTCCTTGGAAGTGGCCCATCGGGACCTCGAGGCGTACTCCAGGTACTGTGCTGCGCGACCCTGGGACTCGGGCCCGACTCCGGCCACAATACCCCTCACACCGCCGCCCCTGGGGCCTACCACAGCGTCGGTGTCCCGGAACCGATCGGGACCGCCACCCCCGGTACCGGCTGCGACATCGGAGCCCCGCGATCGGGCCGCCGGCTGCTTCTTCTGTGGCCAGGCGAAACACCCAAGGGCGCTCTGCCCTGCAAGAAACGCGACGTGCTCCGACTGCCACAAGAAAGGCCACTTCGCGAAGGCCTGCAGGGGGGAAGCCACAGATGCCAGCAGTGCCTCATGCGAGTTGTGGGGGCGGCCATCTTTCATCAAGGCCACAGATGCCAGCACCACCTCGTGTGAGTCGTGGGGGCGGCCATCTTTGATCAAGGCCACCGACGCCGGCAGTGCCTCATGTGAGTTGTGGGGGTGGCCATCTTCTCCGCCATTTTGTTCAACGTCGTGGGCGCTGCCATTTTGTTCACCACACTCGACCGCCACCTTGTCTCCAGACCCGACCACCGCCTCACCCGCAGACTACAGCAGCTCGCTCAGCCATACACTAGCCTCCGTCACACTTGACCAAGCTCGCCCGCATCACCTGTCCAAGTCCATGATGGACATTGTGATGAAATATTCCATTCATCACTGCCTGTGACTGTGGTTGGTTTCAGGTTTCAGTTCCCTTACCTCAGTTCCGTCTCCTCACCATTGTATTGTATATTGTAATGTATTGTGTGTAGGGCTCCGCCCATACCTGGCCCCTATGTAAGCAAGCTCAGTCTGGCCTCATATCCAGTACTGCAGACCTCCAGATGGAAGATACCTCTATCCACTGCGTGTTACCTTCTAAGTTAATAAAAGCCTTGTTTTGTTTCGCTAACATCGAGTCTCGGAATTATTGAGGCACATCAATTTTATTAACTTATTTTTCAACACAATGGATCAACTCCTAAAACCCGAACGTTTGGATTTGGACCAGCATGCTTCGGACGCATCGGCACGCTTCGGACACTGGTTTATGTGTATGGAATTCTTCCTGGACAATTCCGCAGCCGTCAAAGACGCTACAGACGCTGCGAGTATGAAACTCGGAATTCTGCGGAATTGGATAAGCCACCGGGTTTACCCCCTCATCCAAGACGCCGACACATACCTGGCCGCCTGCGACATCTTAAAGGCGCATTACCAGCAGCCTACGAATGAGGTGTATGCTAGGCATCTGCTCGCTACTCGCGCACAGCGACCTGGGGAATCGGTGGAGGAGTTCCTAGGCACCCTGAAAATGCTTGGCAAAGACTGCAAGTGCCAAGATGTAAAAGCCGCAGTGTACACTGACGAGCTTGTTCGCGATGCCTTTATCACAGGCCTCAGCTCCACTTACATCCGGCAGAGACTGCTGGAAAAAACGGGATTGGACCTGAAACAGGCTGCGGACACCGCGCGATCCCTGGATGTGGCCCAGAGAAACTCGGACAACTACTCTTCAGCCCGCGCCGTCCACGCCGCCACGTGTGCACCAAGGGCGCCGCCATCTTGGAAGGCATCTTCCCCGCCCGGCAGCCCGACACCGTCGGGGCCCCGCTCTCCCCCCAGAAGCCCTACGACAGCCGCGACGCGTCGGGGACCCAACTGCTACTTCTGCGGGCAGCCAAAGCACACCAGAAACCTGTGCCCGGCGAAAGGCACCACCTGCTTTAAATGCGGTAAGAAGGGGCACTTCGGGAAGGTGTGCAGAGGGAACCCCGCCGGAAAACCCGCCACCGCCGCGTGTGCGCCGTGGGAGCGGCCATCTTGGACGCCATCTTGCCCGACCTCGTGGGGTCCGCCATCTCATGAGCAGACAGCGTGGACGCCATCTTGTCTCGATCAGGGCCCTACAGTGGCATCGGTCACAGTGGACCAGACCAGGCCGCACCCGCTATCCAAATCAATGGTGGACATCGAGGTAAACGGGTGCCGGGTTAAATGTTTAATTGACAGTGGAAGCACGGAGAGTTTTATCCACCCTGAACTGGCACAACAACTCTCCCTAAAGGTGGTCCCTACTCAGGGCACCATCTCTATGGCTGATAAAACTCAGACATCGACCATTCTGGGTTACTGCACGGTACAATTGTGCATTAATGGAACTGTATACGATAATTTTAAAGTATTAATCATGAAGAATCTATGTGCGAGCGTGATCTTGGGCCTGGATTTCCAGTGCAACCACCAAAGCAGCACGCTCAAGTACGGTGGGTCCCAGCCGCCCCTCACAGTGTGCGGTCTGGCTACCCTGAAGGTAAAGCCGCCTTCGCTATTCGCGAACCTTACCCCTAACTGCCGGCCAATAGCGACCAAAAGCAGGAGGTACAGCTGGGAGGACAGGCGGTTTATCGCGACCGAGGTAGACAGGCTCCTGAAAGAGCGCATTATTGAACGCAGCAACAGCCCGTGGCGCGCCCAAGTGGTAGTGGTAAGGGGTAGCGAGAAGAATTACAGAATTACAGAAACCCCACAGTGCAGATAGAGGCCATTTCGGCCCATCGAGCCTGCACCGACACATATCCCACCCAATCCCCGTAACCCCTACACCTAACACATACCCCCATTTAATCCCCCTAACACTAAGGGTCAATTTATCATAGCCAATCAACCTAACCCGCACATCTTTGGACTGTGGGAGGAAACCGGAGGAAACCCACGCAAACACGGGGAGAATGTGCAAACTCCACACAGACAATCGCCCGAGGCCGGATTCGAACCCGGGTCCCTGGCGCTGTGAGGCAACAGTGCTAACCACTATGCCACCGTGCTGCGGATGGTGATCGACTATAGCCAAACGATCAACAGGTACACCCAACTAGACGCCTACCCGCTACCCCGCATATCAGAAATGGTGAACCAAATCGCCCAATACCGGGTGTTCTCCACCATCGACCTCAAGTCAGCGTACCACCAGCTCCCTATCAGACCAGAGGACCACCCGTACACTGCCTTCGAGGCGAACGGACGCCTCTACCAATTCCTCAGAGTCCCCTTTGGGGTGACGAATGGGGTCTCGGTCTTCCAGAGGGAGATGGACCGCATGGTCGATGACCACCACTTGCAGGCAACCTTCCCCTACCTCGACAACGTCACCATCTGCGGTCACAACCAGCAGGATCACGACTCGAACCTCGAGAGATTCCTGAAAACCGCACAAAAACTCAACCTCACCTACAACGAGGACAAGTGCGTTTTCAACACCACGCGTCTCTGCATACTAGGCAGCGTGGTGGAGAATGGGGAAATCGGACCAGACCCCGACCGATTGCGCCCCCTACGGGAGCTGCCCCTGCCCAACACTCCCAAAGCCCTGAAAAGGTGCCTGGGGTTATTTTCTTATTATTCCCAATGGGTCCCCAACTACTCCAACAAAGCCCGCCCCCTCTTGAAAGCATCCTCTTTTCCGCTCTCTGCTGAGGCCCACGCCGCCTTCAAAAGCATTAAGCAGGATATTGAGCGGGCCACGCGACAGGCAGTGGACGAGAACACTCCCTTTCAAGTGGAAAGTGATGCGTCTGACTTTGCCTTGGCAGCCACCCTCAACCAGGCGGGGCGGCCCGTAGCTTTCTTCTCGAGGACCCTCCAAGGGCCCGAGATCAGACACTCCTCCGTAGAAAAGGAGGCCCAAGCCATCGTGGAGGCAGTGCGCCACTGGCGCCACTACCTAGCCGGCAAACGCTTCACCCTACTTACCGACCAGCGGTCGGTCGCGTTTATGTTCAATAATAAACAGAGGGGGAAGATTAAAAATGATAAGATTCTTAGGTGGCGGATCGAGCTCTCCACCTTCGAGTATGACATCATTTACCGGCCAGGGGCCCTTAACGAATCCCCTGACGCCCTCTCACGAGGGATGTGTGCCAGCGCCATCGGGGATCGGCTACAGACCCTCCACAACGACCTCTGCCACCCAGGGGTCACGCGGCTGTTCCACTTCATAAAGTCCCGTAACTTACCCTACTCGATTGAGGAAGTTCGGTCTCTGACCAGGAACTGCCGCACTTGCGCTGAGTGCAAGCCTCGGTTCTACCGCCCAGATAGAGCCCACTTAATCAAAGCTACACGGCCCTTTGAGCGGCTCAGCTTAGATTTCAAGGGCCCCCTCCTGTCAGTCGACCGCAATGTTTACTTCCTGAACATCGTGGACGAATTCTCCCGTTTCCCATTCGCCTTCCCCTGCCCAGACATGACCAGCGCCATGGTCATTAAATGCCTCAACAGCCTGTTCTGCCTGTTCGGTATGCCGAGCTACATCCATACGGATAGGGGGGCGTCCTTCATGAGTGAAGAGCTACGCCAGTACATGCTGTCCAGGGGGATCGCCACAAGCCGTACCACCAGCTACAACCCCCGGGGTAACGGTCAAGTGGAGCGAGAGAACGGGATAGTATGGAAAGCAGTCACTCTAGCTCTAAGGACCAAGGGCCTCCCTATCTCCCGCTGGCAGGAAGTCCTCTCAGATGTGCTCCATTCGATACGGTCGCTATTGTGTACTGCCACTAATGCCACGCCTCAGGAACGAATGTTTGTCTTTCCCCGGAAATCCACCTCAGGCGTATCCATGCCGTCATGGCTCTCCACCCCAGGTCCGGTATTCGTGCGAAGGCATGTGAGGGGCCACAAGACGGACCCTCTCGTGGAGCCAGTGCACCTACTCCACGCCAACCCCCAATACGCGTATGTCCGGCACGCCAACGGAAGGGAGGACACCGTGTCCATAAAAGACGTCGCCCCAGCCGGTAACGACAACAACCACGGCAATAGCAACAACAACGATCACAGCAACTCTCACCCACCCACTACTCTTTCATCACCCCCGGAAGAACATCGACCAACGGCACCCCCACCAACTACCCCTTCAACAACCCTGGCGGCACCCCCGGCAGAGACCCAGGAGGCCACCGGGGACACCCAGCCGACACCCGCGACACCACAACAGCCACGTCGGTCGCAGAGGACTATCAAACCCCCGAGCAGACTAAATCTATAGAAGGGGTGAATGTGATGAAATATTCCATTCATCACTGCCTGTGACTGTGGTTGGTTTCAGGTTTCAGTTCCCTTACCTCAGTTCCGTCTCCTCACCATTGTATTGTATATTGTAATGTATTGTGTGTAGGGCTCCGCCCATACCTGGCCCCTATGTAAGCAAGCTCAGTCTGGCCTCATATCCAGTACTGCAGACCTCCAGATGGAAGATACCTCTCTCCACTGCGTGTTACCTTCTAAGTTAATAAAAGCCTTGTTTTGTTTCGCTAACATCGAGTCTCGGAATTATTGAGGCACATCAGACATCAAAGTAAACGGCCACGCCATGACCTGCCTGTTCGACAGCGGAAGCACGGAGAGTTTCATCCATCCAGACACGGTGAGCCGCTACTCCCTCACTGTCCGGCCAACGCGCAACCGGATCTCGATGGCGTCGAGGTCCCATTCAACAGACATCAGCGGCTACTGTGTTGTGACCCTGTCGGTTAGGGGCACGGAGTATAAAAATTTTAAACTTCTCGTCCTGCCCCAGCTCTGCGCTGCCGTCCTACTAGGGCTGGATTTCCAATGCCACCTCCAAAGTGTCACCTTGGCATACGGTGGATCCCTCCCCCCCTCACAGTCTACAACCAGCAATTCCTAAACCGCCCAACGCGTACCACCTGCGGCCTCTCCACCCTCAAAGTCCCGCCCCCCTCCCTGTTCGCTAACCTCACCCGTGACTGTAAACCCGTCGCTACCAAGAGCAGGCGGTACAGCGCCGGGGACAGAGCTTTTATTAGCTCCGAGGTGCAGCGACTCCTGAAGGAGGGCATCATTGAGGGAAGCAACAGCCCCTGGCGTGCCCAGGTCATAGTCGTTAAGACCGGCGATAAACACCGCCTGGTCATCGACTACAGCCAAACCATAAACCGGTACACCCAGCTGGACGCATACCCGCTTCCCCGCATATCTGATATGGTCAATCAGATTGCACAGTACCGGGTATTCTCTACCATCGACCTTAAGTCGGCCTATCACCAACTCCCTATCCGCCCTGAGGACCGCCAGTATACCGCCTTCGAGGCGAATGGCCGCCTCTACCACTTCCTTAGGGTTCCCTTCGGCGTCACCAACGGGGTTTTGGTCTTCCAAAGGGAGATGGACCGGATGGTTGACCAGAACGGGCTGCATGCCGCGTTCCCTTATCTAGATAACGTCACCATCTGCGGCCGCGACCGGCAGGACCATGATGTTAATCTGGAGAAATTCCTCCATACGGCCCAACGGCTGAACCTCACCTACAATAAGGAGAAATGTGTGTTTAACACCTCGCGCCTTGCCATCCTCGGCTGCGTAGTAGAGAACGGAGTCATCGGCCCCGACCCCGAAAGAATGCGCCCCCTCATGGAGCTTCCCCTCCCCCACTGTCCAAAGGCGCTGAAGAGAACCCTGGGGCTCTTCGCTTACTATGCCCAATGGGTGCCCAATTATGCGGACAAAGCCAGACCCCTCATGAAGTCCACCTCCTTCCCCCTGACAGCAGAAGCATGCGCAGCCTTCTCCCTCATAAAGGGAGACATTGCTAAGGCCACAATGCACGCGGTGGATGAGTCTATCCCTTTCCAAGTGGAGAGCGATGTATCCGACTTCGCCCTAGCTGCAACCCTTAACCAGGCGGGGAGACCTGTGGCCTTCTTCTCAAGGACCCTCCAGGGCCCTGAGATCCGACACTCTTCTGTCGAGAAGGAAGCCCAGGCGATCGTGGAGGCAGTACAACGCTGGAGGCATTGCCTGGCAGGCAAACGATTTACCCTCCTCACCGACCAGCGTTCGGTCGCTTTTATGTTTAATAACAAGCTGAGGGGCAAAATCAAGAACGACAAGATCTTGAGGTGGAGAATTGAGCTCTCCACCTACGATTACGATATCTTGTACCGGCCTGGTAAACTGAACGAACCCCCAGATGCTCTATCACGAAGTACATGCGCCAACGCGCAAATTGATAGACTGCAGACCCTCCACAACGACCTCTGCCACCCCGGGGTCACCAGACTTTACCACTTCATTAAGGCCCGCAACCTGCCCTACTCCATCGAGGAGGTCAGGACCATGACCAGGAACTGCCAAACCTGTGCCGAATGCAAACCGCATTTCTATAGGCCGGACAGAGCAAGCCTGATCAAGGCCACCCGCCCCTTCAAGCGCTTGAGCATCGATTTTAAGGGGCCCCTCCCGTCCTCTGACCGTAATGTGTACTTCCTCAACATTATTGACGAGTACTCCCGTTTCCCCTTTGCCTTCCCCTGCCCAGACATGACCAGTACCACGGTCATCAAATGCCTGAACGACCTCTTCGCCTTGTTCGGGTTCCCGAACTATATACATAGCGACCGGGGCTCATCCTTCATGAGCGAGGAACTTCGCCAGTTCCTACTAGCGAGAGGTATTGCTGCAAGCAGGACCACCAGCTACAACCCCCGAGGGAACGGCCAGGTGGAAAGAGAGAACGCAACAGTCTGGAAGGCCATTCTCTTAGCCTTAAGGTCTAAGGACCTCCCAACCTCTCGCTGGCAGGAAGTCCTCCCGGCAGCACTGCATTCCATCCGGTCACTGCTTTGCACTGCCATTAACGCCACCCCCCATGAACGAATGTTTGTTTTCCCCAGGAAGTCGACTACGGGAACCTCGCTACCAACATGGCTGACTTCTCCGGGGCCCGTCTTACTGCGGAAGCACGTGAGGGCCCATAAAATGGACCCCCTGGTCGAGAGGGTGGACCTCCTGCACGCCAACCCCCAGTACGCCTGTGTGGCATACCCAGACGGGCGGGAGGACACAGTCTCCTTACGAGACCTCGCACCCTCGGGCACCCCTGAGACACCACCGTTACCCCCCACCACTCCCCCAAATCCAGCCCCGGTAGACGGCATGCCGGAACCCCATGAGCCTTCGCCGACCACGCAGACACCAGCCTTAACTTCGAATACTACACCTCCGCCGCCGCTGCTGCGCCGATCAGAAAGGCTTACGAGGCCTCCGGATAGACTGACATACCCGAACTGGTAGTACACTTCACCCCGCCGGACTCAAATTTAAACAAGGGGTGAATGTGGTAAACCACTTTTACCGTTCACTATCGTTACACTATGGTTATCACTGTTTATATCGTCACACTATGGTTATCACTGTTTACACTGTTGTATCACTACACAAGGTTACCTCTTGCCACGCTGTTATACCTGGGCTGACCACAGCTGACTCCGCCCATGGCTCCGCCTGCTTGCCCAGGTATAAAGGTGGTCGACTGGCTGGTACTCCTCCTTGTTGGATCCGATCACCCACGAGGGTGGGCTCTGTTATTTAGCCAATAAAAACCTATAGTTACTAACTTAACTCGTCGCTTTTCATGAACTGAATTGATAGGTATATCACCCCCCCTCCCCTCCCCTTTCCCCCCTTCCCCCCAGTCGCGCTCTCTCTTCCCCGTCGCTCTCGCTCTTCCCCCCAGTCGCTCTCTCTCTTCCCCCCAGTCACACTCTCTCTTCCCCCCAGTCACTCTCTCTCTTCCCCCATTCGCTCTCTCTCTTCCCCCCCAGTCGCTCTCTCTCTTTCCCCCAGTCACTCTCTCTCTTCCCCCCCAGTCGCTCTCTCTCTTCCCCCCGTCGCGCTCTCTCTTCCCCAATCACTCTCTCTCTTCCTCTCTTCCCCCCCAGTCGCTCTCTCTCTTCCCCCCAGTCGCTCTCTCTCTTCCCCCCAGTCGCTCTCTCTCTTCCCCCCAGTCACTCTCTCTCTTCCCCCCAGTCGCTCTCTCTCTCTCTTCCAACAACAACATGCCCTCAAAAGACCCTCGGCACCGCCGGGCACTTCAGCTAGTATATATATATGTTGGTGTGTTTATAACTTTACCAGAAAGTCTTCATGGCTGGAAATCATTAGATATCAAAAGGTTAAAAAGAAAGAAAGACTTGCATTTCTATTGCGCCGTTCATGACCTCAGGATGTCCCAAAGCACTTTACAGCCAACATAGTACTTTTGAAGTGTAGTTACTGTTGTAATGTAGGAAACATGGCAGCCAATTTGCGCACAGCAAGCTCCCACAAACAGCGGTGTGATAATGACCAGATAATCTGTTATAGTGATGTTAATTGAGGGATAAATATTGGTCAGGACACTGGGGATAACTCCTCTGCTCTTCTTTGAAATAGTGCCATGGGATCTTTCACATCCACCTGAGAGAGCAGACGGGGTCTTGTTTTAACATATCATCCAAAAGACGGCACCTCCGACATGCAGCATTCCACCTCTAACAGTGTAGCACTCACTCAGCACTTCACAAGAGTGTCAGCCTAGATTTCTGTGCTTAGGTCTCATTGGAATGGGATTATGAACCCACAACCTTCTGACCCAGAGGCAAGAGTGCTCCCCACTGAGCCACGGCTGGCACTAATGTGGTTACAACCGATCTGGAAGCTGAGTATAATTAAGGCTTTACTTATCTAGTAATGGGTAACTAAAGCCAATGTTATAATTAATTATTTATTTCGATGCACTGTGACATGTTCCTTTATGCAAGTATTACCTAATTAAAAATACAGAAGGGTGAAAATGTAATTATTTACAATATTAGATTATTAACTGGCAATTTATTGATTTAAGGATGGTTATGAAAGATTATTTGAGATTATTTTTAAAGATTAGTTGGCTAACACCCCAGTTAAACAATATATAAATGAAATAGTTCAATAAATTATGATACTCAACAAATAAATAAACAGAAAATAAATTAAGCAGTGAGATGTGATGAATTTAAATATTTGCCAGTAGATCTCCCGTGGTATATCTCAGTTTGTCAGGCGCCTGGAATGCAATTTCTGATGTTAACTGCAGTACCACCACTGTTAGAAATTAGGGTATTCAAAATATATGAGGTTATATGAATGAAATTGTGACGCGAATAAGACTGTGTTTACAGATCAGCCATGATCTCATTAAATGGCGGGACAGACTCGAGGGGCCGAATGGCCTACTCCTGCTCCTATCTTCTATGTTTCTATGGCTGTATTAGAACTTGAGACAAAAAGTTTCTTCAGACTAGTATTAGAAAACTAGATAGATGCTTAGAATTTGTTTGTGTTTTGGTTCTCTGCGGATGTTATAGCATTCCGTACTGTGACGGCCACATATGATCTTGTTTCCAAGCTAGCTATCTGCTGTTTTCAAGTTAGAATTTCAACTTTGTTTTATGGACCTTTAATTTGACCAACTAAGGTTCAATGACTACGTTGCTTCCATTATTGCTAATAACCACATTATAATGCTAAGGTAGGAATTGGAGTTCATTTAACAAAACTGCTTGCAAAGATAATTAAAAGTTAATTAGTGTAAAAGATATAGAATAGAAGGAATTTATGGGAGTTAAGGTATCATCTCAGGAGCAGCCTGTTGGATAAAAGGGAAATAGTTTGGATAATGACAGGCTGAGCAGACAGCTCTAACATGGGCCCCTGATTAAGAGGGTACAAGGCCACTGGTTACACCAGGGACGATAGGGACAGGAGAGATAAGAGGAATTACGATGGATGGGCCTTCAGAATGTATAAACAGGAAAGACATATGAGGTAAGAGAATGAGACCCCTTAGGGGAGGGCTTTCACCTGAAAGTTAAGACAAAGAACTCGACATACCATTGGGCACTTTGGTTTAAGAAGAATCCTTATAGGTTAAATGGTCCTGTCCATATTGTACATCAGGCCCACCCCTAAAAAGGGAATAAAAGCAAGACCCTAAAAGTTCTTAGCACAGACGGTGAAGGGAAGAGCCATACAAGAGTGGGGCTGGCCTAACACTCTTCCGGGAGTGGACCCATTCTTGGAGGTTCTAGACAAGAGGAAGAAAGGCTGTAAGCCGGAGAACTATTCGTGCATGCCAGCCGTCTGTCCAATCGGGACCGGTATCAGATGCTTGTCACGGTTGTATGTTTGTGCTGTATAACTAGTGTGTTATATTCCGTCTTAAACTCTGATTAAATACAATATTCCCACCATATTGGTTTGCAGTCGATCCTGATTATTTGAAAGGCCAGAAATAATCTAATCTCAATACTACAGTATAAACATGACAGTGGTTCAACTATCACTGTAATACAGCAAATTTACAAAAACAATGGCCCAGATTTTCCTGTCAAAATAACGGTGAGGATAATGGCGCTCGCCGCTATTTATGTGCAAATGGTACAGCAACTTCAGGCAAGGGGTATATGCAAGGTTAAATGTTGCTGTCCAAGTTGTGCCGCTTCACCGTTAGCTTCACGAAAACAGCATCTCGCTGTCTGCCTCACCATTGAAATGCATTGAATGGCGTGAAGTTACTGTATTTGCGCAGTAGATACAAACTAAACGTGGCACAAAAGGTTAAGCCAAGTCCTTTCAAGTCTAAGTACCCTTTTAACAACGTGATAAGTGTTAATTACTGCCAATCAACCTCTATGACATTCAATATTAACTGTTACCAGTGTGGGGTCTCAATCCTTCAGGTGTTAATTGTTGCCAATTTAAAAAATGTAAAATGTAAAATTTTTAATGGGCCATATGTTCCAATCCCTACGGGTGTGTACGCACTGTGTACCCACCCGTGTGGAAATCGGAAATGCCGGTTTCACGCCTGCCCTAGAGAAGGGCCTCTGCGGGCGGGTAGTTCCACTTTCTGGAGACCCTCCGCCCGCAGAAAACCCTTAGAAATCTTACACCTGGTAAAAGAGTTGAAATACGTAAAAAAAAAAAAATTCACTGATTTATCATTTAAAAATACTTTAAAAAAAATGTACGTTTATTTTTATCCCTGTAAAAAACTTTAATTATTTTTTCAAAAAATTACATTTTTGTTTAAAATATTTAATTTATTGTAATTTCAACTAATTTTAAAAAGGTGATGTATTTTTAAAATTTATTTAAAGTTTTACTATGTTTTTTGTAGTGTATGTACCTTTAAGAGCCCCTGTGTACTGTAATACCGGTAGTGACCACTTGGGTATATAAGCCTGTATAGCGTCTTGTATCTTTTAGTTCACCTCCAGACTTTGTTCAGTAAACACCTGTTAAACCAACTCCTGCATTCCGTGTCTCCATTAACACACGGATACAACAGTGGCGACGAATTGGAAACGGACTTACCTGCAATTCGGCAGCACCTCAAGGAGATCGATTCCTCAGACGAAGGTCGAAGAAAAAAAAAACCTGTGGTTTCACCAGCTAGCCGGGCTGGTGGCAGGTACTGCACTAATCCTTCCTGGGCGGCGGGCTGGGGCTCGATCGGGTGGCTCTGCAGCGGGGCCGAGCAGCGAGTCGGAAGGCGAAGGCAAACAGAGACGGAGGGTGGAGCACTCGGGAGACGGCCGGCGCTGCAAAGCAGGTCGGCATTCGGACCAAGCAGAGGGAGGGAAAAGTCCCAGAGAGTCCGGCGGGAACGAGTCTCCAACTATTAAAAATATCTGCATAAATAAAAACCACAGAGAACAGCGTTGTCAGCAGCGGCAGCGGCGGGAAAGCGCGGGAGGCGCCATTTTTTCTCGGCAGGGAAGAAAGGAAAGCACGGGAGGCACCATTTTTGATTTTCAGGATGTCTAAGACTGGCAATATTACTGCTTTCGATAGTGATATAGAGGATTGGACCACATATGTGGAAAGAGTGGAGGTATATTGCACAGCGAATGAAGTAGAGGATGATAAAAAGGCATCGGCACTTCTAAATCTGATGGGTGCAAGGACATACGGGCTGTTACGAAACTTAATCACTCCAGCCAAACCGATGGACAAGAATTTTAAGGAGATTGTTGATACCCTACAGGAGCACTTAAACCCAACACCGCTGCTGATAGCGGAACGATTCAAATTCTTCAGGAGGAATCAGCACAAGAATGAAAGTAACGCTGATTACCTCACCGAATTAAGAAAGCTGTCAAAGCACTGCCAATTCGGGGCAGGACTGGCAGATTCTCTACGAGACAAATTCGTCTGCGGTCTCCTAAGTGAAGGAACACAGAAAAGGCTACTTTCTGAGAAAGATTTGACACTGGACAAGGCTTTCAGTGTGGCTGTATCATACAAAGCAGCAGCAAGAGGAGCTGCAGAGATACAGCAAAAGCCACAGGACTTCAGCACCCATGAAATGACACGGGGTTTCAAGAGATATTATCGCTGCGGCAGATCCACCCATGACCAGAGGGACTGCTGGTTCAAGGACAAAGCATGCAGGCAATGCAGAAAGATGGGACACATTGCACGTGTATGCCGATCTGGAAACAAAAAATCCACTGACAGAAAAAAAATCAATAAGGAAAAGTACAGAAAGGTACAAATGATGATGGACAGTAGCTCCGAAGACCAGAAGAGCGATAGCGACTCCGGAAACAAGAGACTAAGCTGTCTCAAATTACATAATGTAATTGCCAAAGAAGATTACCAGACCATTTGGGTTACCCTCACGATAGCGGGGTCCCCAGTTAAAATGGAGCTAGATACAGGATCAGCTCTGACCATCATAAGTCGACGGGATTACGAGCGGCTATTTCCGCATATACCTTTGAAAGACACATCCATTATCTTGAAGACATATACGGGGCAGAAAGTATACCCCAGAGGGAAAATAAGGGTGCCTGTTGTATACAACGGCAAGGAAATACAGAAGTTGTATTTATACGTTCTGCAAGATGGTGGTCCACCGTTGTTGGGACGTGAATGGATCAGGAAGATACGTTTAGACTGGCACTCCATTCAGGCACTGACGGTGACCAGTAAGAAAAAAAATGATGATGACGTTATACCTGAACGATTAACAGACATCTTGGCTAACGCCAAAGAAGTGTTTCAACAGGAACTAGGAACCTTGAAAGGCGTCACCGCCTCAATAAAAGTGGAAGATGCGGCAATTCCCAAGTTTTTTAAGGCAAGGCCGGTGCCATACGCAATTCGTCCAGCAGTCGAGGCAGAGCTGGAGAATTTGGAAAAAGCAGGCGTGTTATCCAAGGTAGATTGGAGCGAGTGGGCAACACCCATCGTCCCGGTCATGAAGAAAACGTTGAATAATGATAAATCTGAAGAACAGAGAAAAATTCGCATCTGTGGGGACTTCAAGGTGACTGTAAACCCGGTCCTTCACATGATACAGTATCCTCTTCCAAGGATAGAAGATATTTTCGCCTCACTATCCGGAGGGAAACATTTCACCAAAATTGACTTGGCACAGGCATATCTACAGATGGAGGTTGAGGAGGCCTCCAAAAAGTATCTCACGATAAACACACACAAAGGCCTGTACCAGTACAATCGACTGGTTTTCGGAGTAGCATCCGCTCCAGCTATCTGGCAAAGAGCTATGGAGCAAGTCCTGCAAGGGATTCCGGGGACTCAATGCTACCTAGACGACATCCTTGTAACAGGAGAAAACGACAACGAGCACCTTGCCAATTTGGAGCAGGTGCTCACTAGGCTGAGAGAACAGGGCCTACAAGCAAATCGCCCCAAGTGCGAATTTTTCCAGAAACAAATATCATATTGTGGCCATATAATTAACGAAGAAGGGTTGCATAAGTCACCTGAAAAAATTGAAGCGGTCATAAAAGCCCCAGCACCTGAAAATGTCTCACAATTAAGGTCGTTCCTGGGATTGATAAATTACTATCATAAATTTTTACCGAACTTGTCAACTGTTCTGCACCCTCTTAACGCACTGCTACAAACGGGAGTAATTTGGAAATGGAGCGAAGACTGTAAACGTGCCTTCCATAAATGCAAAGGCTTGATCACGTCCAAGGAAGTGTTGGCTCATTACAACCCATCACTGCCAATCAGATTGGCGTGCGATGCATCCCCTTACGGCGTAGGAGCGGTATTATCGCATAGATTCCCTGATGGCTCGGAGCGGCCGATAGCTTTTGCGTCACGCTCATTGAACTCAGCTGAGCGTAACTATGCACAGATCGACAGGGAAGCACTCAGCCTGGTGTGGGGAGTGAAGAAATTCAACCATTACCTACACGGACAAAAATTTACCTTGTTGACTGACCATCAACCCCTCGTCTCCATATTCAACCCTAAAAAGGGCGTTCCCATTATGACAGCGCAAAGGCTACAGAGGTGGTCCCTTTTCCTAGGGGCACACCAATATGACATAGAATACAAAGGATCAAAACAGCATGGGAATGCTGACGGTTTATCGCGCCTATCGTTGCCAACGGTAGAAGAGGCACCTACAGTGGACCCAGTGGAGATGTTCCACTCAACCATAGTAGAATGTCTACCAGTAACAAATTCTACCATTGAAAAGGAAATGAGAAATGACCCGACTCTCTCACGAGTCTACGATTTAACGGTGAAGGGATGGCCAGCACATGGCGAACCACTGTTGCCAGCATTCTCGCAAAGAAGAGAACAGCTGTCAGTGTGCCGAGGAACCTTGATATGTGGATCCAGAGTGGTGATTCCACCCAAACTCCAGGATAAAGTGCTAAAGGAGCTTCACGAGGGGCATCTGGGTGGAGTGAAAATGAAGAACCTAGCCAGAGCGTTTGTGTGGTGGCCAGGTATCGATGGAGACATCGAAGAAATGACCAAGAGCTGTCTAGGATGCCAGAAGGTCCAAAACGCCCCACCACAAGCCCCTCTACATCCATGGGAGTGGCCCTCATCTCCATGGCAAAGGGTACATATCGACTTTGCTGGTCCATTTATGGACTCAATGTTCTTAATCGCGGTGGATGCACACTCCAAGTGGCCGGAGGTAATAAAGATGTCCTCCACCACCACGGAAAAAACCATCACAGTATTAAGGACCATATTTGCCAGGAATGGGCTGCCTGAACAGATCTGTTCTGATAATGGACTGCAATTTGTGTCCAAAGAATTCAGGAAGTTCTTAAAAAACAATGGGGTTAAGCACTACACGTCCACCCCATACCATCCCGCCACCAATGGATTAGCTGAAAGGTTTGTCCAGACCTTCAAGAAGGCCATAAAGGCCATGGGTAATGAAGACATAAATCTACAACATAAGGTAGATAACTTCTTGTTTGCATACAGGAATGCAACACATGTGGTTACAAACCAAACTCCCGCCATGATGTTTTTCAATAGAAGACTAAGATGCCGGCTGGATTTGATCAAGCCAAACATCAGAAGGGACGTAGAGAACCGGCAATTTCTCTACGAATGAAAGGCCAACTAGAACCTTCCAGATAGGTCAACAAGTTTTGGCCCGGGACTACCGTACCGAGAAATGGCAACCTGGAACTATTTGCACACGACTAGGACCGCTGATGTATACCGTGGACATTGGTGAAAGCATAATAAGGTGCCATGCTGACCAGATCATAGAGTCATCCGAAAAGGGACAACCTACACCACAACTCTATACGCCTAATGATGAAGCAGAGATACCCATAGTATCTACCTCCGATCCGGTGATACTGGAACCAGATGAACCCGACACTGGCATTCAAGCCGAATCGGCCTTGCCAAAAGAACCTACTACACCACCGAAAACTACTACACCACCGAGGCGTTATCCGGACCGAGTCAGGAAGCCTCCAGAGAGATTGACTTATAATTGATTAACTGCAGCAAATGTGTAGATTATTGTTCTTGTAAACATGTTAATTAATGATTACTTAAAATGTTATGTACTAATTATCTAAAAGGGGAGGAATTGTAGTGTATGTACCTTTAAGAGCCCCTGTGTACTGTAATACCTGTAGTGACCACTCGGGTATATAAGCCTGTATAGCGTCTTGTATCTTTTAGTTCACCTCCAGACTTTGTTCAGTAAACACCTGTTAAACCAACTCCTGCATTCCGTGTCTCCATTAACACACGGATACAACATTTTTGGGGTGATCTCCATTCATATATTTGACAGGTCTATCTGTCAAGTGTATGAAGAGAGATCCCCTTCTTTGATTGGCTCCCCATGGCCCATGTGATCCCAGGGACGCTTGCGAACTGCCTACGCCTCTGGGATACGTGGGCCCTGTGCACTTGGAGTTTGGAGAGGCCCAGGAGCAGAAGTATAAGCGCCTCAGCAGCCCTCAGGTAAGTTTGTAGATTTTTCCAGATTTTTCTGCACACAGGAAGCCTCCGATCGCAAAATACGGCCCAATATTTTTTACTTTTTCTTTCTATCTCATTTTTTACCTCTCTCTTACTCCAATCCTTCTTTCCTTCTCTTTATTCCTCTTTCTGGGCTTGATTTGACATTTAGTTCACTATTCTAATTTACACTTCCTTCTCAGTCCTTGAGCTGTTCATTTCACAATCCTTCAATCTGATTGGTTAAGGAGATACGCAGTTACTTACCCTGTTGACTCAGGTTCCAGATGTCGTTTCATTCACTGCGACGTTATCAACTCGCACTTTCAGCAATTTGCCACGCAAAAATTAAAAAAATCTAAACATGCAAGGGCAAGTCTTACTAACGACAGACACTGTTAGATGCCCTGCTACAGCAGAATCGGTGCCAATCATTAGCACCCCTGCAACTGGACTCAATATCCATTCCCTCCACCACTAGTACACCATGGCTGCAGAATACACCATCGACAGGCTCACATATTGTCATAGTGCACTCTGGGTATTGTAGTTCCATACAGGATGAAAGTGACAGCTCCCAAAATGAACCGTCTCACACAGAATTTACCAGCAACAGTTGGAAATTACCAGGCCCATGTGAAATTTCTAACTCATACTCATACTCGCCAGAAGGGCAGGCTTATGTGAGAGAAATTTCATTCAAACACTTTTAACATTGAATAACCCAGTGAGTTTAGTCATTTTTTTTCCAGAATTGTGTAATTATTTATTTGTTAGGTTATAAATGTTATTCCTACATGGACACACTGACTTGAGACAAGAAAGAAAATGGTGGCCAAAAACAGTGAGATAAAAATTGTTGGAGCATCTTGATTGGTCGATTTTCATTACATGCAATTTCAAGATTGGTAGCTTTGCGTGAAATTGACCAATCTGTTTGCTCAGTTTTCTGCTGCTGACTCATTCCTCATTGGTACCTATTGATTGAATTGAACTACCTTTGATTGTGTTCACATTTAGTTGATGAGATATTGAAAGGCATGATATGACAGATGTAGATTGGATGTAAGACGTTTAATTATATTGATTAACTATTATCTAAGACTAACTGAGGTCTAATCATCTTAAATAGATAAGTAATAATAAATTAACAGACCTGTCACCAAAAATCTCTGTAGTTACCTTGTGCAGTGATATTGTAAACAAACATGAGAACGTTTCACTTAAAATACTTGAAGAAGTACACTTGAAGAGCTGGAGAGGTGTTGGTCACTGCTGTTCTATTACATGGCCATCATGCTCACTCCTCTGATTTCTCTGGTGCTTGCTTTCAAACTGTACAGCTGTTGCTTTAGTGCATTTCGCTTGCATTTGACTTCTGTTTGAATATAGCCAGGTATTTGTAACTGGCAAAAGAACCAGAGAGGGGATGAGGAGAAACTTTTTTACGCAGCGAGTTGTCATGATCTGGAATGCACTGCCTGAAAGGGTGGTGGTGGCAGCAGATTTAATAGTAACTTTCAAAAGGAAATTGGATATAAAGTTGGAAAGGAAACATTTGCAGTGCTATGGGGAAAGCAGGGGAGTGGGACTAATTGGATCGCTCTTTCAAAGAGCATAATGAGCAAAATGGCCTCCTTCTGTGCTGTAAGATTCTATGAACACCCCTATCCAGTTCTTATTTCGAGAAGCTATTCAGTCCGTTCATTGCATCTTAAATAAGTCATATTCTACTCCATTCATAACACCTAGGGTTGACTGTTAAGAGGTCAGCTTAACTTAATAGTCTTATGTGAGTGAAGTAAAAATATGGATGGTCTTTTATTCCTCTAAACTAATAAAAAGCAGGACTAATGTCAGAAAGCACTTCTTAGAGCAAATACCTGGAATAGTTTGCTAGACCACAGCGCTGATTTTCTCTAGGCCTGAGGAGAGGTAGCTACATGTATTTTTCCTTTCCTGGAAAATCTGCAGGGAGAAACTTAATGGGAGAACTCCTGTGCTGGCCCACCTCCTGGATGGGCCTTGGACCTGCAGCACAGATACAAATTTGAGCTACCTCCAAGATTGAGTCCTTCTGGCTACTGATGGAGATCAGCAGACAGTTCCGGTTGCTTTGCAAACTGTCTGGGGAAGGAAGAGGAGTTTCAAAAGATCTTACTGAAATGTCCTTAGCTACCCCTGGGACCACTGACTCCAGTTTGGGAACAGGCCATAGCACCAGGATTTGCTGGGCATTCCTATACTTGGGCACCTAGAAAGATTTGACAGTGGGAATTTGAGATAGGAGGCTGAGAACATCCCCTCCTGCCTCATTCCAGTAATGATGTTGGGCCTGCATCTACTACAGTCCAGTTGCAGTGGGGAAGCCCAGGAAATCCCAGCAGAATGCAGTGAGGCGGAAACTGGATGTATCAGGTCTATCCCCTGCTCCTAGGGAATGCCTAATTCCCAGGCTCAGGGCAGAGGAAAACCTAAGTTAAGTTCTATTGAAGGATCAGCAACACCAATGGTCTCCTATATCTAGACTTACCCTTGTAATCTTCATGAAATGTTTGATGAGTTTTGTGATAATTAAATGGTGAGAAATAGAATATTTTCCTCCACAATTTGCATCCAGTAACAGTATCCGTCAAGTCTGGATCTCCACACTAACACGGAGCCTTAATCCTAATCTCAAAGAAGACAACTAGCTAACATTTCCATTTCCCTGTGGACCTTTTTAGTGAGACTGACAATTAGGACTAGCTTAAGGACAGGCTAACATGGAATAATTGTTTTATTCCACTGCTTTGCTTATTCATTTTAATGCAGTTTTGTTTAAAAATATTGTATTCTATCTCTGTAACAGTCAGCTGTATTTGCAAGACTGCTTTCTGCTGTTAGCTCCATCTAGTGATGTGGATTCAAATTGCGATATAAGCCTATCCCAGACTCTAGAGAATGAAGACAGAAACTTGAAAAGAATAGGTGAATGTGTTGTAATGTACTTTCTGTACTAGTTAGGGTTGCCAACCCTCTTGGATTGCCCGGCAGGCTCCCGAAATAGAAGATGCTATCAGCAACCCGGAGAAAAGTTGTGGCTTGCACATGGGCGGCCTCATAATTCTTGGAACTTCTCGTGTGACACCTGCTGGCACGAAACTGTGAGCAAAGCACAATTTAAAAATTAAAGTGGACCCAATCTTTACAAAGTAAATATAACACCATTTGTAATCTATGGGCAAGTGTTATGTGATTAGATGTCATGTGATCAGATGTCACGTGATTAACTCTCACATGGCCGGCTGTCATGTAATCAAACCTCTAGGAATACGTCCAAACAGAGTTGGCAATCCTAGTATTTGTACATTTTACAAAGACAAGGGCCTAGAATTTCCATGAGGGTCATACCAACCTTTTACTGTAACATTGGTGGTAGATTGGCCAAATCTCTAGAGAACTGACATAAACAGTTGGAAACGACCATTTATGCCATTCCTCTGGGGTTCCTGCTGATCATAAGTTTTTGAGGAAATAATGGAGTGTACTGATACAGGAGTCTTGTTAATAAAAGTAAGCAGCAGGGTATTAGTAGCATTGTAAAAGGTGGTGTTACCCAGGGTCAGTGTTCGGACCTTTGCTCTTCTGATCTGTATTTGGGAATAAGAGGCACAATATTTTTTTTTAAAAATGAGTGTGAAACTGGAATCTTTTCACGAGAACAGAGAGAATTAGGAGGTTAGCCAATAGAGTGTTCAAAATTTTAAAGGGTTTTGATATGGTAAATACAGAAAAACCATTTCCACTGGTTGGTAAGTAAGTAACCAGAGGTCATGGGGGAGAAATTCGGTTGGTAGCGCCAGCGATTAGCGCCTAAAGAGGCCGAGAATTGGGGCGTTACCCAATTTTCGGGCGGGCGCAGTGAACCCAGCGCCTCTTGCCATATTGAGTGGGTTTTAGCGCCGGCGCTAAATCTTAGCGCCCGCTCGCGGGCACAAGCAGATCATGACGTCATTTCAGTGTGCAACGCCTTTTTGGCGCCCCGGACCGGAAATTCAGTGGTGCCCCCCTCCGTTCCGACCGGCGCTAATAAGGACAGCTTCCTGGAACGTTCCCCAGTCGCTCTCGGGCTTAGGGGGGCGCTCTTTAAAGGGGACTGCACTGGTATAAAAGCGGCAGCCATCTTGGGAGCGCAACTTCTTTGAGATTTACACAGAGTAGCAAAGTTGAACTCTGAGCCATATCACTAGTGACACAGCGCTGCCAGAGGACCTTCAGCCTTCATACCATCACCCTGCTGCTGGTGAGCATTTACACCCTATTTAATTTCTGCTGACCTATTATTATGGGGGCTGCTTTGGAGGGGAACGTCCTGCTGCTCGACCATCTGGAAAGGGCACAGGGACAGAGGGAGAGAGGGCCAGGAATGGCCAGACGGAGGAGGGCCAACAGACGTCGCCACACCAGACCTTACGCTGCCAGGGTATTCAGGCAGCAATTCTCTTACCTCAACATGTCGGAGGAGCAGTGTGTTAGGAGGCTGCGATTCAGAAAGGAGGTGGTGACTGAGCTGTGCTACCTGCTTCAGGCAGATCTGCAGCCGCAGATAAGGTGCAGGACCTCTCTGTCGGTGGCTGTGAAGATAACAGTGGCATTGAATTTCTATGCGACCAGCTCCTTTCAGTCAGCAACTGGGGACATTGCCAACATCTCCCAGTTTGCGGTGCACAGCTGCATCCAGCAGGTTACAGATGCCCTGTTTAAAAGGCGGTGGCAGTACATCTCCTTCAATGTGACACCGGAGAAGCAGCGGGAGCGTGCAGAGGGCTTTGCGGCAATAGCGGACTTCCCCATGGTGCAGGGCGCCATTGACTGCACGCACGTGGCTTTGCGGGCGCCTGTTTTGAATCCTGAGGAGTTCCGCAACCGCAAGGGGTTCCACTCCTTGAATGTGCAGCTGGTCTGTGACCACCAGCAGCTGATCCTGGCGGTCAATGCTCAGTTCCCAGGCAGCAGTCACGACGCCTTCATCCTGCGCCAGACTTCAGTCGCTGACCTTTTCGAGGCCCCGGCTCACCCAGAAGGCTGGCTTCTCGGCGACAAGGGCTATCCACTGTGCCCATGGCTGATGACCCCGCTCCGTACGCCCAGCACCCCTGCAGAAGAGCACTACAACGTCAGCCATCAGGTGACGAGGAACATTGTGGAGCACACAATCGGCGTGCTGAAGCAGCGGTTCCGCTGTTTGGACCATTCGGGAGGCACCTTGCAGTACTCACCAGAGCGAGTCTCCCACTTCATCATTGCCTGCTGCATGCTCCATAACCTCGCCACCCTGCACACCCAGCCAATGCCAGCAGACATTGAAGGACCAGCAGAGGAGGAGGAGGAGGAGCAGGAGGAGGAGGAGGAGGAGGAGGAGGAGGAGGAGGACCAAGACGGGAGGGTCCGAGAAACTGGAATGGCCGTCTGTCAGAGGCTGATAAGGAGTTGGTTCTAGGCCCCTCTCACGGACTGCTTGGTGCCATTCGAAGACCAGGAATGGAACCATTCGGATAACCCAAAGCCTATGAAGGCCAGAATGATTGTAAATAGCAGACATGGCCAATGACATTACATTTATTTGTTTATTTTGAAAACTGTGCTTCCTTCCAACATGACAAAGCAATGGCAACAGAAAGCTTAACTAACAAACTAACACATAAGTGGCTCGCACACCCAGGAGACTATCCAAAACATGACTAACATTCAGACCAGCATCCACGGCCTTGATTTCAAGAAATAGGGCGTCTCAGCAGCACCTTCTACCCTTTCCCCTTTGATGGTGATCTACTTCTCTTGCGAGAACGGCCCCTTCCCTCCCTGCAGCTCCTCCGTAATGGGACCCCAGTGGCTGCATGAAGGCTGGGGGATGCCTGCTGACTGTCCGAAAGCGCAGATGCCCCTGAGGGACGGCCTGGACGGACTCTGGGCTTGGAGGGGCCGGATGCTGACTGCTCCAAATGGGCATGGGTGGAAGCAGCCTGTCCTGCAGGTGATGGCAGCTGCAGTGGAGACGTGCCAGCGTTGGCATCAGGAATGCTGACATCCTGAGAGCGGACACCTGCTCCGTGGTCGGCCGACACACTGGCACTCTGACGGGGCAGCACTGCAGCATGCGCACCAATCGGCTGGTCCACAGATTGCTGGCCTGCTGTGGTGCTGCAAGGGCCCCGGGTAATCCTGCCTGATCCATCGAGGGTGGCAGCAGTCAGTGCTTGTGTGGCCTCAATCAGCCTCTGCATGAGGCCAGCGAGGGACTGCATGGCAGCACTCAGCACTTGCATGGCAGGTGCCAGTGCTTCGGTGAAGCCCTGGACAGTCCTTTCCAGTGATGTAGCGATGCCCTGGACAGTCCTTTCCAGTGATGTAGCGACGCCCTGGACAGTCCTCTCCAGTGATGTACCGACGCCCTGGGCAGTCTTTTCCAGGGCTGCCCCGAAGCCCTGGGCATTCCTGTGCTGCCCCGAAGTCTGGCACACTCCTTGCCAGTGTCTCGATGGATTCAGGCATCCTTGCAACTGCAGCCATCAGCTCAGTGTGCCTGAGTCGAGCCTGGGCGCTCATTTCTGCGAGGGAACGCACCTCTTCTGCGCTCTGTGCAGCAGTCATCGTGGCCTGACGCGCCCTCCGGGGAGATGGCTCCCGAACTTCCCTACCCCCCTTGCATTGCTGGAGGCCGCTGGTTCCTGCAACTGGTTCCTCCTCAGAGCCATCCCCCCCGCTCCCTTCCAGGGAAGCACTATCCCCAGTCTGCAGATGGGCTGGCTCGCCTGAGGGTGGCACGGATGGTCCGGCTTCCTCCTGGTCGTTGCCTCCGGAGTCACTGTCCCTGGCAGCTTGAGGGCCCGGCTCCCGAGCTGGTGATGCAGCATCTGAAAGCAGGGAGGTTGAAGAGTGGCTTTAGCGAAAGGACAGGGTGGCAGCAAGGGATGCAAGAGTGCTGCAATGCTCTGACATGGGTCCAGACTGAAAAAGCATGCTGGTGGGGAACAAGTGGAAGGAGACAGTTCAAAAAGGTGATGACCTTACCATCGCTGTGCACAATGGGGTCGGCAGCTCCAGTGGTGACAGGACCATTCATCCGACCTCCAACAATCTGGTGGACTCTTTCCTCCAGGTCCGTGAGTTCCTGCAGCTGAGGAGGGCCCCCTCCAGTACGAATCTGTTCCCTCCGGTTCCTGGCCAGCTTGGCCTGCAGGAGAAAGGACGGGAAGTTATCAAACATGCTGCCCTGAGTTGTCATCTCATGCCCCCCATGGTGGATCAGCCCTTACATGATGCCCTAAGTTGTCATCTCATGCCCCCCATGGTGGATCAGCCCTTACATTATGCCCTGAGTTGAATGTGCGTGTGTGTTCCCAGAAAGGGCCATGGGTGCTGGCTGACAGATGGCCATTGGGGCATCGCGCACCCTCTGGCCATAAAGTCAGGTGCAGATGGAGGGATGAAGAAGATTGCCAATAAGCCACTCACCATAACGACCCGAGTGAGATCGTTGAACTTCTTCCTGCATTGCACAGGAGTTCTGGGCGCCATGCTGCTGGAGTTGACTCTTTGACAAATTTCCCTCCAAGCTCTGCAGTACTCGTTCTGATGAGGCCTCCTGCCATTGTCAGGGTACAGCACTGCTCGCCGGCGCTCCACTGCGCCAACCAAAGCATCCAATGCCCTTTCAGGAAAGCGCTCCGCTCTCTGCCTCACCCTCTCCATCTGGTCAAAGTTTGTAACGCCTCAGAATGCACAGCGCCGATTTTGAGGCCTACAGGGCGATGAGTGTGGCTGCTGAACCTAAATGACCTGCCCCTTTAAGAGCTGGCCAGCACCAGCATGTCTCGTGGTCATTGATTATTGACAGCACCTGCGCTGCGCCCGTCTGCCCAGATATTGAGTAGCGCCGCCAGGTTAGCGCCTTAGGAGTCCCGTACACCGCCTGATTTTACGCCGCAATCTCCTTCAGGGGCGATGCAATCCAATATCGCTGGAGGTGGTGATAAGTTGCACATGGCGATAAAATTTGCGCACCGCCAATTCTAGCGCCCCAAGCGGGGCTATACCCAATTTCTCCCCCCATAACTTTAAAGTTAGATTGTCTTTTGTTCAACTCAGATTATTAGTATATGGAATTGCTCCCTCTCCAACCTCCCTTTCCTCTCCAAAGTCCTTGAATGTGTTGTCGCCTCCCAAACTTGTGCCCATCTTTCCCGCAACTCCATGTTTGAATCCCTCCAATCAGGTTTCCGCCCCGCCACAGAACTGAAACCGCTCTCATCAAAGTTACAAATGACATCCTTTGTGACTGTGACAAAGGTAAACTATCCCTCCTCATTCTTGACTTGTCTGCAGCCTTTGACATGGTTGACCACTCCATCCTTCTCCAACGCCTCTCCACTGTCATCCAGCTGGGTGGGGCTGCACTTGTCTAGTTCCATTCTTATCTATCCAATTATAGCCAGAGAATCACCTGCAACGGCTTATCTTCCCGTTCCCACATCATTACCTTTGGTGTCCCCCAAGGATCTATCCTTGGCCCCCTCCTAGTTCTCATCTACATGCTGCCCCTCGGCAACAACATCCAAAAACACAGCGTCAGTTTCCACATGTACGCTGACAACAGCCAGATCTGCCTCACTACCTCTTCTCTCGACCTCTCCACGGTTTCTAAATTGTCAGACTGCTTGTCCGGCATCCAGTTCTGGATGAGCAGAGATTTTCTCCAATTAAATATTGGGAAGACCAAAGCCATTGTTTTCAATCCCCGCCACAAACTCCATTCCCTAGCCACTGACTCCATCCCTCTCCCTAACATCTGTCTGAGGCTGAACCACACTGTTCACAACCTTGGTGTCATATTTGACCCTGAATGAGCTTCCGACCACATATCCGCAGTGTAACTAAGACCGCCTCTTTCCACCTCCGTAACATCGCCCTTGTCCGCCCCTGCCTCAGCTCATCCACTGCTGAAACTCTCATCCATGCCTTTGTTACCTCTAGACTTGACTATTCCAATGCACTCCTGACTGGCCTCCCACATTCCACCCTACGTAAACTTGAGGTCATCCAAAACTCGGCTGTCTGTGTCCTAACTTGTACCAAGTCCTGTTCACCCATCACCCCTGTGCTCGCTGACCTACATTGGCTCCCGGTTAAGCAATGCCTCAATTTTCAAAACTCTCATCCTTGTTTTCAAATCCCTCCATGCCTCGCCCCTCCCTATCTTTGTAATCTCCTCCAGCCCCACAACCCCCCGAGATATCTGCGCTCCTCTAATTCTGCCCTCTTGAGCATCCCTGATTATAATCGCTCAACCATTGGTGGTCGTGCCTCCTGTTGCCTAGGCCCTGAGCTCTGGAACTCTCTGCCTAAACCTCTCCGCCTCTCTACCTCTCTTTCCTCCAGTAAGACGCTCCTTAAAACCTACCTCTTTGACAAAGCCTGCCCTAATTTCTCTTTATGTGGCTCGGAGTCACATTTTTTGTCTTATAATACTCCTGTGAAGCACCTTGGGATGTTTTACTACGCTAAAGGCGCTATATAAATACAACTTGTTGTTGTTGTTGTTGAATACCCTATCAGAAACAGTGGTGGAAGCAAATCCATAATAGCTTTGAAAAGTGAAGTGGATTTAACTCATTTTTTCTTGCTGTATTCACACTCTGCTACATAGCTTAACCTTTTATTATGCAGCGTATAGTCTTAAAATTAAGATAAATTATTAACGTGAAAATTACAGCCTAATTGTATCTCTTCCTATATCTTAGCTAAATGAGATCTGTGACATGTGTGATTAAAACTTACTAATTGTAACACCTTGTAAAATTTTAATTTTGACTACTTTGTTTAAACTACAACATCACTTTAATTTAGCATTCCTCAGATTTTCAATTAACGTTCTACTTCTCTCATTGCTTTTATTTTACTGTTAGATTCTGATTGTTAATTTGTTTATTCTTTTAACTTTAATTAAATCATAGATTATGGCCTCGTTATTAACCTCCTCACGACGGGCAGGAGAGGGTTGGAGGGGATAAAATGTTAAATTCCCAATACCCGACCCCTAGACGCTGCGCACATGCCTGCCGCTAGTTTTTACGCCAGCAGATATTGGGGCGTACGAGTATTCTGTTATGGAGAGGCTTATTAACATTCTTAAATCCATCTCCTACAGTGCAATTGGCACCCTGATTTGAAATTAACTGGCACTGCACAGGTCTCCTGAGGGTCGGGAAACTCGGCTGTGAAATAGAGGCAGGAGCTGCCGGCTCCCCAATGGAACTGCCTCTTTCAGCACTCCTTGTGGGCCAGAAGGAGCAGGAGTGCTCCCCCCTGCACCCCCCCCCCGGCCCCTCATGGTACCCTTTAGCCTCCACCAGCCCCTATCTCCAGCCTCCCTCCCACCCACCCCCCCAACCCCAGCCTTCCCGATCATGGGCCTGCTCCCACCTTAGTTTTTCCGCCTGCCGGCCAGGCTGTCCATTTCACCAGCTGCCGGGCGGGAGCTGGACGTACAAGATGCAACTGACGCCCTGCCTTTAAGATCGGCAGGGCCTCCGCATCCCCGGCCTTGCCAGTTTCTTTGGCTGTTTTCGGCCTCACCCTCAGCCTCCCCACTTCCTCATAACTATTGGGGCCCAGAAGTCTAAGGCAATGTTCCTATACAAACATTGATAAATCATGTATGGAACACTTAGATCACCACACTTATGAAAACGTAATGGAGGTAATGGAAATGATTCAAGAAGGGCAACAACGATGTTTTCAGAGTTTATATCATACAGCCATTCTGATATACCATAGCAGATTCTGAAAGCTACATTGATTCTACATTGGATAAATCACTAAGGATGGCGAGAAGACATAATTATAAACTGAGGAAATGACTAGATAAGTATAAATTGAAGAACAATTTACATTCATGGAATAGACTGCCACCTAGTGCAATGCATGCTGACTTATCAGTAATATTCAAAGTGAAAATACGTAGATTCACGATTCAACAGAGGGATTTGGGCTTGGAATATCAACAGGATGGAGATGAACAACAATGGATGGAATGCTCTTTTCAAATGCCGTGTTATTTCTTAATTCTTATGTATTTCGACACAGGACGAGTTCCTAAACACTCAAAATTACCTGAAATCCTTCAGACCCAGTTACGGTGATGTTCTAGGCTGGGATATCGGGGGTAATTTTTCGGGAGGTCAGCGAACGCATTCGGTGGTGGATTGGGTGGAAAACCCCTTTTTTTTGACAGCAGGTCAGGACCCCGCTGTCAGCCCGCCACCACGCGACTTTCCCAGATGTCGGGTCTGTCAGCACTGAACAGACCCGACACGCGGTGGCAGGGGAGGCAATTCAGGTCATTATGACCTTGTTAACAGCCCATTAAGAAGCATTTTGAGCTCACCTTACCATTTTATGAAGTTGCCCACGGGGTCCATGGGGTCCACGCTGCTTGGGGGTCACGTCAGGTAAGCAGGGCGGGAGTTGTATGACCATGGAATCATCTCATTATTTGACAGCTGCAAATGTGCTATAGAAGCTCCCATCTCACAGCTGTTCAATTTCCAAGCTCAGAAGTTGTTGCTTACTGCATTTGGAAGACAAATTGAGCTTCATGCAGGTTGCAAGTGTTTGGAGTAAACTCTCTATCCAATGTCACCTCATTGGAACAACCTCTCCCACCATTGACAGATCACTTCTGTCATCTCAAGTTAATCTGCCATCTATTACATCAGCATCGGTGCCCTTGAAACTATCTCACCTTGATCCTCAGAATCCCATCATGATCAGCCCCAACATCAGCAGCACCAGGCACACCAGCAGCACCAACAACGACACCAACCTTTTCCGCAATCACCTGATGCTGCACAGGACACAGGGCATCAGCACTCGACCACCTTGCTGCCCAAGAGGCCAGGGATGGCCTCACCATTGCCAGATTTACATCACTTGATGCTGTACACCCTGGCTGCCACATCCGGGCCAGGTTGGCACCACCCCAAATCAACACCATGAAGCACCCCTACAATCCAAACCATTCCTTTCACACTCATCACCATTGCGGGGGTTACCATTATGTCTCACCATTCACTGCAACTCACTAAGCCACTTCTAAAGGTGTACACAAATCTGTCCAAGAACACAAAGTGTTAAAAATAAAGGTTTCAATGTTTGATACCACATTAACAGAAACTTTACATGAACATGGCATAACACACCCAAGTGCCTTGTGTGTTGTTAGTTGGTATGATTGCAGTAGGATGAGGGTGAGTGTAAGGGGTGGCTAGTGAGATGGGGAAGTGATAATGTAGATAGAGAGGGATGGGTGGAGGTGCAAGGTAAGTTGGTTTGAGTAAGGATGTGCAGGAGTAGGGTAGGGAAGGCAGAGTGATGGGGATGTGATGAGTGGCACAGCAGGATAAGGCTGAGTGTGGCTTGGCAGTAACGTTTCATGATCTACTGAGATCATTCAAAGGTTTGCACCACTGCAGCCTGGTCCTCCTGATGACATCCCTGCTTCTGTCCTCCTGTGCAATGTGCAACCAGTCTGTGTTGATCTCCTAGGGAGGTCTCTTCCACCCATTGAAAGGGAAGAGAACCTCCCTGCATGCTGTGACTCTCTCTCATGGGAGAGCCTGGGTACAGCCGTGTATCTCTGTGCAGTGCTTGTCAGTATTTGCTGCAGAACACTGACAGCACAACTGTCAAAATTAATTTGCGCATGGTCCCTTTAAGGAAACCAGCTGAAGACGCGTCATCAAATGACATCATCAGAACCACTTCCTTCAATTGGCCGGCACACTTGCTGGGCGGGCTTTACAAGCCCAATCAGGAGAAAATCATTCTACAGAGTGGGCTGAAGTCAGCAGCGAGGCCGGGACTTGCCACCGACATCGCCCGCCACGGACCCGCCGAGGTAAGGAAAATCGCGGCCTTCATTTTTGTTAAATGGTGGAATGTTTATTGTAATATATATCTTCTTATGCTCCTATAACCTCAGCTGAGACTTAACAAATATTCATCTGTTTTAAAAGATTTAATGAACAGCACATTATCTGCTTTTGATGGGAGTCTGTTCCATGTGGGGGAAAATTCTTCTACGCTGAAAACCCACAGACCTTCCAGTACACTCTCACCATAACTCCGGCAGGTGTGTGCCAAAAAGGCTGGAATTTAGACTGGCACCTGGGTCCTGGCTTTGTGAGGGAATTCCCGCTTGCATTGTAAGGGGTGGAGCTCCTGTCTGCTCTTTACAAGGCCAGTGGCATAAGAAGGGCCGAGCCGTGGGTGGAAACTCCTTACATTGGAATTTCCTGCTTTCCTGGCCCTGAGAGGAAACTGGCTTAGGTTCAGCAGTGGTATACTTGGCGAGATCAGATGTACTTCATCACCAACTGGCATTAGTGGGCCCCACATGGAGATCCAGGCTGGGATTGTGGCCTGGACTCCCGAAGATGAACCCAAAAGTGAATTTTTAAACAAATTATACACAACCCCCTTATAAAGGGGACTACGGGTGCACTTGTCTATCCTTTCCTGCCTGCCTGGATGGGGTGAATTGAATAATAGCGCTTGACCTTCTAAGCTCACTAACATGGCAGGCTCCCTAGCTGCAGCCCTAGTGGTCAAGCTAAGTAGTTGACCCCGTGAATTCCGGTGGATCAGCGCCAAAAGTCCCAGGTGGGCTCATCTCAGCATTTATGCCGTGCTGTGTTTCTCCCCCTTCCCAAGGATTTTTGGGGCACAATCTTTAGTTATGATAACTTTGTATTCATGCCCTCTAACCATGTGACTATATTTAAGTTAAATAACCTGCTTATATTTACATTGCGCATGCCTTTCAGTATTTTCAATGCCTACATCATTTGGTAAATGTTATGAGATCCTGTGCTGCTGGTGCAGTTTTAAATGCAACCGATGAATGTCGAACAATCAGGGTCGCGCTGTCCCCAATTTTCCGCCAAGTGAAATCGCGATCCTGTGATTTTCAAATATGTGCCGGCTGTGCGTGAGGGCCCTCTGACGACACAGGTCCTCAAAAGTTACCCCATGTGTAGGCATTTTCCTTTGTGTCCTCTCTACATCAAGAACAAGATCAATTCTGTCAGCCTTTTGGCAGATAACTGAGTTTTAAATCCTGGAATTATTCTTGTTACTCTTCTTCGGAGCTTCTCCAATTTCCACCATATTTTGGGGGTTCTGCTGCTCTCCCATCCAAGTTACGGTGGGAGACCGGGAGAACCCATGCTTAATTTTAGAGCTAAACTGAAACAAAAGCTATTAAGATCTTTGGCCCCAAATATCTGTGTCGAAAATGGCCTAAAGACACAGGCCTAGAAATTCAGTAGCCCCTGAAAATGGGCACGGGGATTGCAAAGCGATAGCAACCCGTGTCCATTCGGAGGACTGCAGGCAGCACGTATTATTCGTGCTGCCTGCTATTTTGCATGATTGTAGCGTTCAACCAAGTGCTGAATGCGCTGCTGAATGGCTGAACGCTCAGCAGGGGGCCCAAGTTTGTGTGAGGCTAGCTCCAATTAAAGCTAGCCTGCACAATTTAAAGGCAGTCTGCACCTCTTAAAGGTACAGGCATTGGAAGTGCTTGTGGAGGCTACTGTCAGAAAAAGAAGACTGAGTAATGGCGCAACAGGCCAGAGAAAGGGTTCCAAGATTCTCCGATGTAGCACTGGAGACGTTGGTCCAGGAGGTCAACTCCAGGAGAGAGGTCCTCTTCCCACAGGTGACCAGGAGGCCCTCCAGGCATCAGACAAGACTCCAGAGGGAGCAGATAGCCAATGTGGTCTATGCCAGCAGTATAGCTGCAAGGAACTTGACTCATAAGAACATAAGAACATAAGAAGTAGGAGCAGGAGTAGGCCATATGGCCCCTCGGGCCTGCTCCGCCATTCAATAGGATCATGGCTGATCCGAACCTAGACTCACGTCCACTTCCCTGCCCGCTCCCCGTAACCCCTAATTCCCTTATCAGCTAGGAAACTGTCTATCTCCGTTTTAAATTTATTTAATGTCGCAGCTTCCACAGCTCTCTGAGGTAGCAAATTTCATAGATTTACTACCCTCTGAGTGAAGAAGTTTCTCCTCATCTCAGTTTTGAAAGGGCAGCCCCTTATTCTAAGATTATGCCCCCTAGCTCTAGTCTCACCCATCAGTGGAAACATCCTCCCCGCATCCACCCGATCAAGCCCCCTCACAATCTTATATGTTTCGATAAGATCGCCTCTCATTCTTCTGAATTCCAATGAGTAGAGGCCCAACCTACTCAACCTTTCCTCATAAGTCAACCCCCTCATCTCCGGGATCAACCGAGTGAACCTTCTCTGAACTGCCTCGAGAGCAAGTATATCTTTTCTTAAATATGGAAACCAAAACTGTACACAGTATTCCATGTGTGGCCTCACCAGTACCCTGTATAACTGAAGCAAGACTTCCCTGCTTTTATACTCCATCCCCCTTGCAATAAAAGCCAAGATTCCATTGGCCTTCCTGATCACCTGCTGTACCTGCATACTAACCTTCTGTGTTTCATGCACCAGGACCCCCAGATCCCTTTGTACTGTAGCACTTTGCAGTTTCTCTCCATTTAGATAATAACTTGCTCTTTGATTTTTTCTGCCAAAGTGCATAACCTCACACTTTCCAACATTATATTCCATCTGCCAAATTTCTGCCCACTCACTTAGCCTGTCTATGTCCTTTTGCAGGTTTTTTATGTCCTCCTCACTCACTGCTTTCCCTCCCATCTTTGTATCATCGGCAAACTTGGATATGTTGCACTTGGTCCCTTCCTCCAAATCATTAATATAGATTGTAAAGAGTTGGAGTCCCAGCACTGACCCCTGCGGAACACCACTAGTTACCGATTGCCAACCCAAGAATGAACCATTTATCCCAACTCTCTGTTTTCTGTTAGATAGCCAATCTTCCACCCATGCCAGTATATTACCCCCAATCCTGTGATTTTTTATCTTGTGCAGTAATCTTTTGTGTGGCACCTTGTCAAATGCCTTTTGGAAGTCCAAATACACCACATCCACTGGTTCCCCTTTATCCACCCTGTTTGTTATGTCCTCAAAGAATTCGAGCAAATTTGTCAAACATGACTTCCCCTTCATAAAACCATGCTGACTCTGTCCGATTAAATTATGTTTATCCAAATGTCCTGTTACTGCTTCCTTAATAATGGACTCCAACATTTTACCAACCACAGATGTTAGGCTAACTGGTCTATAGTTTCCAGCCTTTTGTCTAACTCCCTTTTTAAATAAGGGCGTTACATTAGCAGTTTTCCAATCTGCTGGGACCTTTCCTGAATCCAGGGAGTTTTGGAAAATTACCACCAATGCATCCGCAATCCCTACTGTTACTTCTCTCAAGACCCTAGGATGTAAGCCATCAGGTCCAGGGGATTTATCCGCCTTTAGTCCCATTATCTTACCGAGTACCACCTCCTTAGTGATTTTAATCGCGTTTAGCTCCTCCCCCCCTATAGCCCCCTGTTTGTCCAATGTTGGGATATTTTTAGTGTCCTCTACTGTAAAGGCTGATACAAAATATTTGTTCAGCGTTTTTGCCATCTCCATGTTCCCCACCACTAATTTCCCGGTCTCGTCCTCTAAGGGACCAACATTCACTTTAGCCACCCTTTTTCTTTTTATATAACTGTAGAAACTCTTGCTATCTGTTTTTATATTTTTTGCTAGTTTACTTTCATAATCTATCTTCCCTTTCTTAATTAATCTTTTAGTTATTCTTTGCTGGCTTTTAAATGCTTCCCAATCTTCTATCCTCCCACTAGATTTGGCTACTTTATATGCCCTTGTTTTCAGTCGGATACTATCCTTTATTACTTTACTTAGCCATGGATGGCTGTCTTTTCTTTTACGCCTCTTTTTCCTCAGTGGAATATATTTTTCTTGAAAGTTGTGAAATATCTCCTTGAATGTACACCACTGCTCATGTACCGTCTTACACTTTAATCTATTTTCCCAGTCCACTTTAGTCAACTCTGCTCTCATACCTTCATAGTCTCCTTTATTTAAGCTTAGTACGCTGGTTTGAGATCCAACTCTTTCACCCTCCAACTGAATTTGGAATTCAACCATGTTATGGCCACTCATTCCAAGGGGATCCATTACTAGGACATTTTTTTATTAATCCTGTCTCATTACACAGGGCCAGATCTAAGATTGCCTGCCCCCTGTTTGGTTCAGTAATATACTGCTTAAGGAACCCGTCCCTAATGCACTCTATGAACTCTTCCTCAAGGCTGCCCTGCCCAATTTGATTTGTCCAGTCAATATGAAAGTTAAAATCCCCCATGATTATAGCTGTTCCCTTATTACAAGCCCCAACTATTTCCTGATTTATACTCCGACCAACAGAGTTGCAACTGTTAGGAGGCCTATAGACTACGCCCACTAGTGACTTTTCCCCCTTATTATTCCTTATCTCCACCCAAACTGTTTCACTATCCTGATCCTTTGACCCAATATCATTTCTCACTATTGCAGTGATTCCATCCTTTATTAACATAGCCACCCCACCTCCCTTTCCTTCCTGTCTGTCCTTCCTAATTGTCAAATACCCCTGGATGTTTAGTTCCCAGTCATGGTCACCTTGCAGCCATGTTTCTGTAATGGCCACCAGATCATACCCATGTGTAGTTATTTGTACCGTCAACTCGTCTATTTTGTTACGAATGCTGCGTGCATTCAGATAAAGAACTTTTAAATATGTTTTGTGACAATTTATTCCTGCTTTTACCCCCTTTACTACTTTACCTTTATCTTTATACATCATAATAATAATCATAATCAACTTTATTGTCATTGTTAGTGCACAAGTGCAGTACAACGAAATGTAGGCTTGCGGCTCCCGAGAGTGTACATTTAGATTAAGACATTTAAACATTCAACATTCATTTGGCTTGTAATACATTAACATAAACATAACCATAATAAAGTGCATTGGCAGATGTGCAGGCTTTAGAGTTTATTTGTGGAGTTCAGTAGGATGACAGCCCTGGGAAAGAAGCTGTTCCTAAATCTGGTTGTTCGGGTGCGAATGCATCTGTAGCATCTCCCAGATGGCAGGAGGGCGAACAGACTGTGGCTGGGGTGGGTAGGGTCTTTGATGATGGTCCGTGACCTCCGTAAACAGCGTTTCTGGTATATGTGCTCTATGGTCGGTAGCCGGGTGCCGGTAATGCGTTGGGCAGTTTTGACTACCCGCTGCAGGGCTTTCCGGTCATAGTAGCTACAGCTGCCATACCATCCTGTGATACAGTTCGTCAGGATGCTCTCTATTGTGCAGCGGTAAAAGTTAGAGAGGATCAGGGGTGACAGGTTACATCCCTTCAGCCTCCTTAGGAAATAGAGGCACTGCTGGGCCTTCTTCACCAGAGAGGCGGTATTGAGGGACCAGGAGAGGTCTTCCGTGATGTGGACTCCAAGGAACTTAAAGCTGTCCACCCTTTCCACCACAGCCCCATGGATGTGGATGGGGGTGTGACTTCCGCCTTTAGACTTCCTGAAGTCCACAATGATTTCTTTGGTTTTCTTGATGTTAAGGGCCAGGTTGTTATCGGCGCACCACTTCACGAGATGCTGGACCTCCTCCCTGTAGGCTGACTCATCGTTGTTGGTGATCTGACCTACTACCGTGGTATCATCCGCAAACTTGATGATGGTGTTGGAACCATGAACAGCCACACAGTCGTGGGTGAAGAGGGAGTAGAGGAGGGGGCTCAGCACACATCCTTGTGGGGCCCCCGTGTTCAGGGTCGGGGGGGGGGAGGTGTGGTTACCTAATTTGACAGACTGGGGTCTGTTTGTTTGGAAGTCCAGGGTCCAGTTGCAGAGAGAAGTGTTCAGGCCACGAGTGTGGAGTTTGGTGGCCAGCTTGTTGGGGATGATAGTGTTGAATGCTGAGCTGTAGTCTATGAACAGCATTCTGATGTAGGTCTCTTTACCATCTAAGTGATTCAGTGCAGAGTGTAGAGCAGTTGTGATTGCATCCTCCGTTGATCTGTTTGCACGATAGGCAAACTGGTGTTGGTCAAGAGAGGCGGGAACACTGGCTTTGATGTGAGCCAGGACCAGTCTCTCGAAACACTTCATTATGATGGGTGTGAGTGCGACAGGTCGATAGTCGTTCAGGCACGTCACAGCCGTTTGCTTTGGCACAGGAATAATGGTAGCGGTCTTGAAGCATGTAGTACAGGAAGAAGTTTAATGACCTTACACGAATGGTCAATGTCAGTGAATTCATCTTCCATTACCATATCCCACCATTTGCATCACTAGCCTCACACACTGCTCAATGCACTACACCCCCATCACTCACCTACCAACAATCTCTACCAAATACAAATCATGCCTCGCATTCATAGATCACCTCATCCACACACATTTACCATTGCTGGAAGCCTCACACCCACATCTCACAGCTTGAACACATTGTCAGCTATTCAACCATGACAACCACATCACCCAAACACATTAGACCATACTCACTGATACACTTCCCTTTCTCTTGCAGGAAAAGGTGGTGCATAACCGATGGCAGCAGACCTTAACCAGCAGGGGACAGGCTTGTCTGCACCACTTCACCTCCTTGTAGGAGACGGCCATTCTTGGCAGGGGCTAGGCTGAGTCCATGGCCAGTGATGGGGCTGAAGGAGTACAAGATGCTGGTACCATTTTGGACCCAATTCAACAGCCAGAGTGCACAAACAATGGGCATTTTGCAACCAAATTTCTAGGCCCCAATATTTGGGCTGGACATTAGGTGAAAATTGGGGTATTCATTTGCTGTCCGTCAACATTTCCACCGTAAGTGGGCTTGGTTCTTCTTGTGACAGCCTCCCTTCCCTGTGGACATCAGTGAAAGAGGTGGTATGGCAGATAACTTCATCTGCAAGATTTCTCGCCAGTTTCACCTCTGTTGCCCTCTTCCACTTTTATAATATTCTAATGAGCTCCCCCCTGCTTTGAGCAGGAGCTTCCAACTCCCAACCCAAAATTGGTGCGCAGCTGGAATTAGATGGCAATTCAGTTGACCCATCTGCACCAAAAAAGTACACATTAAAATTAGCCCCTATGTTTTCAAAAAAAGATCATAAGACATTTTGTGAGTCAGGCACTTGCACTGCTGAACAAAGATGGGCCCTGCCATTTATTTTAATAAAGTCACCCTGATATTCCTCTCTGTAGCACCTGGCAATGCTCAGTTCCCATTGCATTGGGTCTCCGTCCCCTTTATGGGATATATAGGGCTTCCCCAGAGAGGCACATTTGGGTTTGGGCTTACAACGGATGCAGGGACAGGTGATCATGGAAATGAGATGGGACAAATTGTTTTTAGCCCCCCACCCTCAGAGTGTGGTGGAAAGATGCCCATTTTGATTAGCGCTGATTAGGCCCTGCATCTCGACCCCCTCAGAATGGAAGGTGTGGAGGAGCCATGCAGTAAGGAAAGGGAGGACTGAGAAGGTTAGTCCTACTTTCTTTTTCAGTCTTCCCACTGAACTTTGGGCCTGGAGACCTTTTGACAAGGCTCTCCAGCAGCAGCTAGAAGGCTCTGAGGCTGGCAGGCCTCTCAGGGGTGTCTCAATCACCGGACCCTGCTAGACGGCAGGATTGCATCTAGGGTGCAACTGTGCCAATCGAGTAAATAAATCACCTCATTTTGCCTATATTGCCTGAGCAAAGGCGGGGGAGAAATATTGTGACCAGAGTGTCAGTATAGAAAGGATCATAATAAATGAAGAATACATGCCAGGTGATGGTACCACCTCCAACCTTGCCCTCGGCCAATACTATCCACAGATTCACAGCCAAAATGGGCCAGAGCCCTCCCTTCATATTGGGACAGCTGCTTCAGCATAGCTGGTCCAGCCTCACCTGCTTTGGTGCTCTCTCTATGGTGTGTGCTGCCTTGGCCTATAAGCAGAACATATTTATGATGATATTAGCAACTGCCGGAACATCACAAACCGTACTCCTGTGCCCAGTCTTACCTCCCCTTATATGCAAGGCCATTGTAAAATCAATTGCCAGCTGTTTCTGTTGGCAGTACTCTTTGTCAACTGAACCTTGAGCTACTTTGTACAAGGTATTATTTGCCTCGTGAAAGTTGTGCTTTACAGCATGTGTTGTGTGAAAGATAGGAGGGATAAGGGCAAATGCATTTATCCTTATTGTATCACTTTTCACACAACACAAGCGGTCGGGTGCATCTCACTGAGGGTGCAGAGATGGAACATTTACATTGGTTTCTTGCCTTCGATAGATAAAGGTTAAGCATGTAAACAAAGGTGGGTCCACTTAACCATGGCACTTCTAAAATTCTTATAGAATCATAGCCATCGAGCCTGTGCCAGCTCTTTGAAAGAGCTATCCAATTAGTCCCATTCACCTGCCCTTTTGCCATTGCCCTGCAAATTTTTCCCCCTCAATTATTTATACAGTTCCCTTTTGAAAGTTATTATTGAGTCTGATTACACCACAATTTCAGGCAGTGCATTCCAGATCATAACAATTCGCTGTGTAAAAAAAATTCTCCTCTCCTTGCCTCTGGTACTTCTGCCAATTACCTTAGGCATTTGCTTCCAGGAATGATGGATTTGGAAGATCACATTTACTTGTTCAGAGCCTATGCAGCTTGGATCTCTGCTTTCATGTGTCGGTGGCCTTCCACTCCAAAGAGGACCACACCACTTTGCTTCACCTCCTGCAGGAGGACCTCCAAGATATGTTGTTAAATAAAGGAATCTTCCCCATGGCCGTCATTACACACATTTTGCCAAAGAAACAATGCTACACCTTCTCCCAGCAGTATATCCTTTAATAGCAATGCAAAAAACTGGTATCTTTAATGGCGAGCAATGGCTCTTTAATAAATGCTGACTTGCCCAAATTTGTTTCAGCCAACTGGCATGCAGATCTGGCTCCCTGTTTATGTTTTCCATGCACAGGAAGCATGTTGAAATTAGGGAGAGGGGCTTGCCTTGCACAATTCGGTGAGGCCAGCTTTTTCTGCTGCTGGCAAAAGTTCACCTACACCATGGGTGAGAGATCCCTGATCTTCTCAATGCACCTAAACCTAACGGTCTTGAATTTCCGTAGGGGGTTGTCCCGATTTCCCACAGTAACTCCACTGGAAGATCAGTGGAACCCCCAGAAAAATGTCGTAAATGGCCGTTTTCAGCCATTTATGCCCATTCTCTGGAGGTTGTGCCAATCTCCCGTCAAAGTTATGGTGAGAGATTGGGACAATCAGGGCCAATGCATTTTCTGATAAACTGTAATACTTTATATTGTTGTGCCCAGTTACAGCCACTGGATGATGCCAAGCAGAAACCAACTGGAGTCCCCGCCATCGGGAACATCCTTCCTGCATCTAGTCTGTCTAGTCCTGTTAGAATTTTATAAGTTTCAATGAGATCCCCTCTCATTCTTCTAAACTCCAGCGAATATAAGCCTAATCGACACAATCTCTTTTCATACGTCATTCTTGCCATCCCAGGTATCAGTCTGGTGAATCTTCACTGCACTCCCTCCATGGCAAGGACATCCTTCCTCAGATAAGGTGACCAAAACTGCACACAATACTCAAGGTGTGGTCTCACCAAGGCCCTGTACAACTGCAGCAAGGCATCCTTACTCCTGTACTCGAATCCTCTCGCTATGAAGGCCAACATACCATTTGCCTTCTTAACCACCTGCTGCGCCTGCATGCTTACCTTCAGCGACTGGTGCAACAAGGACATCCAGGTCTCGCTGCACTTCCCCTTTTCCCAATCTATTGCCGTTCAGATAATAACCTGTCTTCCTGTTTCTGCCACCAAAGTGGATACCCTTGCATTTATCCACATTATACTGCATCTGCCATGCATCTGCCCAATCATCCAACCTGTCCAAATCATATTGGAGTTTCTCTGCATCCTTCTCACAGCACACACACCCACCCAGCTTTGTGTCGTCTGCAAACTTGGAGGTATTACATCTAGTTCCCTCATCTAGATCATTAATATATATTGTGAATAGCTGGGGTCCGAGCACCGATCCCTGCGGTACCCCACTAGTCACTGCCTGCCACTCTGAAAAAGACCCATTTATTCCAACTCTTTGCTTCCTGTCTGCCAACCAGTTCTCTATCCAAGTCAGTACCTTACCCCCAATTCCATGTTCTTTAACTTTGCACGCTAATCTCTTATGCAGGACCTCATCGAAAGCCTTCTGAAAGTCCAAATACACCACATCCACTCGTTCTTCCTTATCTATTCTACCAGTTACATCCTCAAAAAATTCCAGTAGATTAGTCAAGCATGATTTACCTTTTGTAAATCCATGTTGATTTTGTCCGATCCTGTCACTGTTTTCCAAGTGCTCTGCTATTACATCTTTTATAATGGACTCTAGCATTTTTCCCACTACCGATGTCAGGCTTACCGGTCTATAATTCCCCATTTTCTCTCTACCACCTTTTTTGAATAGTGGGGTTACATTAGCTACCCTCCAATCCATGGGTACTGTTCCAGAGTCTATAGAATTTTGGAAGATGACCAGCAATGCATCTACTATTTCTAGGGCCACTTCCTTAAGTACCCTAGGATGTAGATTATCAGGCCCTGAGGATTTATTGGCCTTCAATCCCGTCAATTTCCCTAACACCATTTCCCTACGAATACTGATTTCATTCAGTACCTCCCTCTCATTAGACCCTATATTCCCCGACATCTATGGGAGGTAATTTGTGTTCTCCTTTGTGAAGACAGAACCAAAGTATGTATTTAATTGGTCTGCATTACTTTGTTCCCCATTATAAATTCCCTTGATTCTGACTGCAAGGAACCTACGCTTGACTTCACCAATCTTTTTCTCTTCACATATCTATAGAAGCTTTTAAAGTTAGTTTTTATTTTCCCTGAAAGCTTACTCTCATACTCTATTTTTCCCTTCTTAATTAATCCTTTTGTCCTCCTTTGCTGAATCCAAAACTGCTCCCAATCCTCAGGTTTGCTGCTTTTTCTGGCCAATTTATATTTCCTCTCCTTGGATCTTATGCTATCCCTAATTTCCCTTGTTAGCCACGGTTGAGTCACCTTTTTTGTTTTATTTTTATGCCAAACAGTGATGTACAAATTCTGTAGTTTATCGATGCAATCTTTAAATATTTGCCATTGCCTATCCAACGTCAACCCCTTAAGTAACGCTCCCCAATCGATCCTAGCCAACTCGCGCCTCATACCATCGTAGTTTCCTTTATTTAAATTCAGGACCCTAGTCTCTGAGTCAACTACTTCACTCTCAGTCTTAAGATGGCCTGATCTCTAGTTGGTTCCTCGACATATTGGTCCAGGATACCATCCCGTATACACTCTAGGAATTCCTCCTCCACAGTATTGTTACTAATTTGGTTAGCTCAATCTATATGTAGATTAAAGTCACCCATGATAACTGCTGTGCCCTTATTGCACGCATCTCTAATTTCCCATTTAATGCCATCCCCAACCTCAGCATTACTGTTTGGGGGTCTGTATACAACTCCCACTAACATTATCTGCCCCATGGTTTTTCTCAGCTCTACCCATACTGATTCCACATCATCAGAGCTAATATCCTTCCTTACGATTGAGTTAATCTTCTCTTTAACCAGCAATGCTACCCCACCTCCTTTTCCTTTTTGCCTGTCCTTCCTGAATATTGAATACCCCTGGAAGTTGAATTCCCAGCCTTGGTCACCCTGGAGCCATGTCTCCGTAATCCCAATGATATCTTATCTGTTTACATCTATTGGCGCAGCGAATTCATCCACCTTATTATGAATGCTCCTCGCATTAAGAAAAAAAGCCTTCAGGCTTGTTTTTTTAACACTCTTAGTCCTTTTACAATTATTATTTATTGTAGCCCTGTTTGATTTACACCCTTAATTTCTCTGCCTTCCACTTTTGCTTTTCTCCTTCCTGTCTTTTGTTTCTATCCTTGCTTCCCTTTCCTCTGTCTCCCTGCACAGGTTCCCAACCCCCTGCCATTTTAGTTTAAACCCTCCCCAACAGCACTAGCAAACACTCCCCCTAGGACATCGGTCCTGGTCCCGCCCAGGTGCAAACCGTCCAGTTTGTACTGGTCCCACCTCCCCCAGCACCGGTTCCAATGTCCCATGAACTTGAAACCCTCCCCCTTACACCATTCCTGTAGCCACATATTCAGCTGAAATATCCTTCTATTTCTACTCTGACTAGCACGTGGCACTGGTAGCAATCCTGAGATTACTACCTTTGAGGCCCTATTTTTTAATTTACCTCCTAACTCCCTATATTCAGCTTTTAGGACATCATCCCGTTTTTTACCTATATCGTTGGTACCTATATGCACCACAACAACTGGCTGTTCACTCTCTCCCTCCAGAATGCCCTGCAGCTGCCCCGAGACATCCTTGACACTTGCACCAGGGAGGCAACATACCATCCTGGAGTCTCATTTGCGGCCGCAGAGACATCTATCTATTCCCCTAACAATAGAATCCCCTATCACTATAGCTCTCCCACTCTTTTTCCTCCCGTCCTGTGCCGCAGAACCACCCATGGTGCCAGGAATTTGGCTGCTGCTGCCTTCTCCTGATAAGCCATCTCCCTCAACAATATCTAAAGTGATATATCTGTTTGAGAGGGCGTTGGCCACAGGGGACCCATAGATACATAAATACATAGAAGATAGGAGCAGGAGTAGGCCATTCGGCCCCTCGAGCCTGTTCCGCCATTTAATGAGATCATGGCTGATCAACCAAATTCAGTACCCTGTCCCTGCTTTCTCCCCATATACCTTGATCCCTTTAGCCTTAAGAAATATATCTAACTCCTTCTTGAATATATTTAATGAATTGGCCTCAACTGCCTTGTGTGGTAGATAAATCCACAGGTTCAACACTCTCTGGGTGAAGAAATTCCTCCTCATTTCAGTCCTAAATGGCTTACCCTTTATCCTTAGACTGTGGCCCCTGGTTCTGGACTCCCCCGCCATCGGGAACATGCTTCCTGCATCTAGTCTGTCTAGTCCTGTTAGAATTTTATAAGTTTCAAAGAGATCCCCTCTCATTCTTCTAAACTGTAGCGAATATAAGTTGATCGACCCAATCTCTCTTCATACATCATTCCTGCCATCCCAGGTATCAGTCTAGTGAATCTTCGCTGCACTCCCTCCATGGCAAGGACATCCTTCCTCAGATAAGGCGACCAAAACTGCACACGATACTCAAAGTGTGGTCTCACCAAGGCCCAGTACAACTGCAGCAAGACATCCTTGCTCCTGTACTCGAATCCTCTCGCTATGAAGGCCAACATACCATTTGCCTTCTTAATTACACTACAATTAAATGATATACTCAAGGGCCATTGGTTACTAGCACTCCCCTGCACTACCTGCCTGCACCTAATACTCTGCCTGGCAGTCACCCATTCCCTTCCTGCCTTTGCAGCCTTTACCTGCGGTGTGACCAACCCATTAAATGTGCTGTCCACGATGTCCTCAGCATCGTGAATGCTCCAGTATGTATCCATTCACAGCTCCAGCGCCGCAATGTGGTCTGCCAGTAGCTGCAGCTAGATACACTTCCCGCACTCATGGTCATCAGGGACACAGGAAGTGTCCCTGATTTCCCACATAGCGCAGGAGGAGCATGCCATGGGGCCGAGCTGTGCTGCCATGACTTACCCTTTAATTCATAACAACATAAGAACATAAGAAATAGGAGCAGGAGTAGGCCAATCGGCCCCTCGAGCCTGCTCCGCCATTCAATAAGATCATGGCTGATCTGATCCTAACCGCCAATCTACTATCACAGAACCATCTCCTGAATCTAACAGAATTAGACACACAAAATAGGAGCAGGATCAGGCTACACGGCCCCTGGGCCTGCTCCGCTACCCACAGGCCCATGACCGATCCGAACCTAGACTCGTGTCCAAATTCCTGCCCGCTCCCCGTAACCCTTAATTCCCTTTACTTCTAGGAAACTGTCTATTTCTGTTTTAAATTTATGTAATGATGTAGCTTCTACAGCTTTTTGGGGCAGCATATTCCATGGACCTACCACCCTCTGAGTGAAGTAGTTCCTCCTCATCTCAATTTTGAAAGAGCAGCCCCTTATTCTAAGACTATACCCCCTAGTTCTAGTTTCACCCATCATCGGGAACATCCTCCCCGCATCCACCCGATCCAACCCCTTCACAATCTTGTATGTTTCAATAAGATCGCCTCTCATTCTTCTGAACTCCAATGAGTAGAGTCCCAATCTACTCAACCTCTCCTCATATGTCCATCCCCTCATCCCCGGGATTAACCGAGTGAATCTTCTTTGTACTGACTCGAGTGCAAGTATGTCTTTTCTTAAGTATGGACACCAGAACTGTACGCAGTATTCCAGGTGCGGTCTCACCAATACCTTGTACAACTGAAGCAATACCTCCCTATTTTTATATTCTATCCCCCTAGCAATGAAAGCCAACATTCCATTGGCCTTCTTAATCACTTGCTGCACCTGCATACTAACCTTTTGAGTTTCGTGCACCAGGACCCCCAGATCCCTTTGTACTTCAGTACTTTCCAGTTTCTTGCCATTAAGATAATAACTTGCTCTACGATTTTTCCTGCCAAAGTGCATAACCTCACACTTTCCAGTATTGTAGTCCATCTGCCAAATCTCTGCCCACTTACTTAGCCTGTCGATGTCCCCTTGCAGGTTTTTTATGTCCTCCTCACTCACTACTATCATCTGCAAACTTTGATATGTTACACTCGGTCCCGTCCTCCAAATCGTTAATATAGATTGTAAAGAGTTGGGGACCCAGCACTGACCCCTGCGGAACACCACTAGTTACTGATTGCCAGTCTGAGAATGAACCATTTATCCCAACTCTCTGCCTTCTGTTAGGTAGCCAATCCTCTATCCATGCCAGAATATTACCCCCAATCCCATGATTTTTTATCTTAAGCAATCATCTTTTGTGTGGCACCTTGTCAAATGCCTTTTGGAAGTCTAAATACACTGGCCTAGAAATTCCCTTGGGTTTGCGCCCATTTAGGGGCGCAAGAGTGGGTTGCGCCGGAAGTTGCGTCGCCGCTGAAATTAGGTGGGCCTTTAAATCGGCGTAAGCCGGTAGCGCTGCGCCGGCACCGATGACGTCATCGGTGTGCACAGCGCCCCGGTACCGCCCGAAACCACGCCGATCCCCATCTTCAGTAGCGGCCGCCTCTTCCCTGGCGGCCGCTAACAACGTTTTGAAAACCTGGCCGTGCTGCAGCCTTAGAGGCGCTATTTAAAGCGGAGGTGCGGCCGGCCGCTTTTTCGGCGGCCGCCTGCCCGCACCTCCTTCCCCGGCCTCCTCCACCCCCCCCCCCCCCCGCGGCATTGCCGGCTGGTTTCCGTGGAGCCCGGCACTTCGCCGTTGTGCCGGGCTCTTTTGCCGGCACTTTCAACGGGGCTCCGGCCGTTGCAGGCACCTCCCCCTTAAGAGAAGGGGGAGCCCTGCAGCACAGCAGCCTGCCGCTCCGCATCGGGTGGCGCAGTGGGACCAGCAGCGCTGAAATTCACTTTCAGCGCCCCAAGCGGGGCGGGCACACCCTGTACCAGCGCCCGCTTCCGCTTTGGGGCGCTGAAAGTGAATTTGGGGCGGGCACAACTGGCTCGGCGGCGGGCGCTAAATTTCCGGCGCAGATGTGCTGGCGGGGCGTCACCGAATTTATAGGCCACTATGTCCAATGGTTCCCCTTTATCCACCCTATATGTTACTTCCTCAAAGAACTCCAGCAAATTTGTCAAACATGACTTCCCCTTCATAAAACCATGCTGACTTTGTCCTATTAAATTATGTTTATCCAAATGTCCTGTTACTGTCTCCTTAATAATGGACTCCAAAATTTTACCTACCACAGATGTTAGGCTAACTGGTCTATAGTTTCCAGCCTTCTGTCTACTGCCCTTTTTAAATAAGGGTGTTACATTTGCAGTTTTCCAGTCTGCCGGGACCTTTGCTGAGTCCAGGGAATTTTGGAAAATTATTACCAATGCATCCACAATCCCTACCGTCACTTCCCTCAAGACCCTAGGATGTAAGCCATCAGGTCCAGGTGATTTATCCGCCTTGAGTCCCATTATTTTACTGAGTACCACTTCCTTAGTGATTTTGATCGTGTTTAGCTCCTCCCCCCCATAGCCCCCTGTTTGTCCAATGTTGGGATATTCTTTGTGTCCTCTACTATAAAGACTGATACAAAATATTCATTCAGTGTTTTTGCCATCTCCATATTTCCCACCATTCATTTCCCGGTCTCATCCTCTAAGGGACCAACATTTACTTTAGCCACCCTTTTTCTTTTTATATAACTATAAAAACTCTTACTATCTGTTTTTATATTTTTTGCTAATTTACTTTCATAATCTATCTTCCCTTTCTTAATCAATCTTTTTGTTATTTTTTGCTGTCTTTTAAAGTTTTCCCAATCCTCTATCCTCCCACTAGATTTGGCTACCTTATATGCCCTTGTTTTTAGTCGAATACTGTCCTTAATTTCTTTACTTAGCCACGGATGGCTGTCTTTTCTTTTACACCCTTTTCTTCTCAGTGGAATATATATTTTTTGGAAGTTGTAAAATAACTCCTTAAATGTACACCACTGATCATGTATCATCTTACCCTTTAATCTATTTCCCCAACCCACTCTACTCAATTCCGCTCTCATACCTTCATAGTCTCCTTTATTCAAGCTTAGCATGCTTGTTTGAGATCCAACCTTCTCACCCTCTAATTGAATGTGGAATTCAACCATGTTATGGTCACTCATTCCAAGGGGATCCTTTACTAGGACATTTTTAATTAATCCTGTCTCGTTACACAGGACCAGATCTAAGGTTGCTTGCCCCCCGGTCGGTTCAGTTACATACTGCTCAAGAAACCCATCCCTAATACACTCAATGAACTCATCCTCAAGGCAGCCCTGCCCAATTTGATTTGTCCAATTAATATGATAGTTAAAATCCCCCATAATTATAGATGTTCCCTTATTACAAGCCTCAACTATTTCCTGATTGATACTCCGTCCAACAGAGTTGCAACTGTTCAGAGGCCTATAGACTACGCCCACTAGTGTTTTTTTCCCCTTATTATTCCTTATCTCCACCCAAACTGTTTCATTATCCTGATCTTTTGGCCCAATATCATTTCTCTGTATTACAGTGATTCCTTCCTTTATTAACATAGCCACCCCACCTCCCCTTCCTTCCTGCCTGTCCTTCCTGATCGTTAAATAACCTGGTATGTTTAATTCCCAGGCATTGTCACCCTGCAGCCATGTTTCTGTAATGGCCACAAGATCATAGTTATTTGTGCCATCAACTCGTCTATTTTGTTACGAATGCTATGTGCATTCAGATAGAGAACTTTCAAATATGTTTTGTGACACTTCGTTCCTGCTTTTGCCCTTTTTATTACTTTACCTTTTACTCCATACCTTCTGCCCCTTCCTGACACGCTCTGGTTTTTAATTTCCCCACTGCTACCTAAGTCTATGACCTTCTCTGTTGTCATTTTTATTATTTGCTCTCTAGGAACCTCCCCCCCACTAGTTAGTTTAAAGCCCTCTCTACAGCCCTAGTTATATGATTCGCCAGGACTCTAGTCCCAGCACTGGCCAAGTGAAGCCCGTCCCAACGGAACAGCTCCCTCCTGCCAGTGTCCCAGGAAGCAAAACCCATTTCTCCTACACCAGTCTTTGAGCCACGCATTTAACTTTCTAATTTTATTTGTCCTAGCCATATTCGCTCGTGGCTCAGGTAATAATCCTTATTACCCTTGAGGTTCTGTGTTGTTAATTTGACCCCTAGCTGCTCATACTCCTTTAACAGAACCGGCTTCCTAGTCCTATCTACGTCGTTTGTACCAACATGGACCACGACAACTGGATCCACCCCCTCCCACTGCAAGTTTCTTTCCAGCCCAGAGGAGATGTCCTTAACCCTGGCACCAGGTAGGCAACACAGCCTTCGGGACTCTCGCTCTCGGCTGCAGAGAACTCTATCTAGCCCCCTAATAATATTATCCCCTACCACTACAACATTTCTATTTACTCCCCCCTCTTGAATGGCCCCCCGTTCCACGGTGCTGCGGCCAGGTTGCTCATCCTCCCTGCAGTCCCTGCTCCTGTCCCCACAGGGAGTAAAAACCTCGAACCTGTTGGACAAGAGCAAGGGCTGCGGCTCCTCCAACACTACCTCCTGGATCCCTGTACCTGCCTCACTCATAGTCACACCGTCCTGTCCCTGACCATGGGCTACATCTGAATGAATTAACTTCATAGGTGTGACCACCTCCTGAAACACAGAGTCCAGGTACTTCTCCCCCTCCCTGATGTGTTGCAGTGTCTGAAGCTCAGACTCCAGCTCATCAACACGGAGCTGGAATTCCTGTAGCAGCAGACACTTGTCACAGATGTAATCACCGTGAGCCTCAATGGGTTCACCGGCTCCCACATCTCGCAACAGTAACACATCACCTGCTCCATTCTATGTAATTAATTACATTTTTTATTGTTAGTTATGGACACCCTCTGCCCAATTTTAGATGCTGGTATCCCCTTTAATTAATTGGATTTAAATTAAATCAATCCCTCTAATTACACCAGTTAAATGGTTTACCAACAGTCACTCTGCACCAGAAAGGCCTTATTAACTACAACCCACAGAGTTAAAGTTTGAAAAGAGCACCTAACACCCCACTTACCCTAACTCACACTTACCCAAACTCACAGCACTCTCTGCTGACTCGCACTCAGTGCTTGCTCGTACTAGCACTGGTCTTTTTATACTGTTTATTTGTTTACAGCCAAATGAGTCACCCCTGCTGATTGGTTAGAGAACTGGTTTCCACTGCCTGCTGTGCCAATTTACTCCTACTGCAGTGTTACCTTGTTTTACTCTTCTTAAACCAACAGAATCCCAAATATTTAACGTTTCCCCTTTACTTAAACTGCTTAAGTAATCTTATCAAGAATGATTTAAAGAGAAATAACAATTAAAGAACTCTCACACTTACCCAAACTCACAGCACTCTCTGCTGACTCGCACTCAGTGCTTGCTCGCACTAGCACTGGTCTTTTTATACTGTTTGTTTGTTTGTTTACAGCCAAATGAGTCATTTAAATTAAATTAAATCAAATCAATACCACTAATTACACTACAATTAAATGATATACTCAAGGGCCCTTGGTTACTAGCACTCCCCGCTACACAACAAATACCTTAGAAACTATAACCACAAAATTTAAGACGTTCTAAACTTTATAAACTATCAATCTTAACTGTCAAACTATACAGTAGTATAAATACGCACCTGGCCGCACTCACCCAATCAGCTGCTTCCTCTTCCTCGCGTCAATTTTTGAATTGTGACGTGGCTCTGGAACGCCGCTGCCTGTCTGCGAGATTGGTAAGCCTCTGTAAACAAGCCCACGAAAGTGAGTATAAGTACTCACCGGCTTCTCCCGACACAGCCTCTATAAAAAAGCCCACGAAAATGACTATAAGTACTCACCGGCTTCTCCCGACACTGGGCCTCTGAAAAAAAGCCCGCGTATTCTAGCCACATAGTCATGTGAAATATCCTTCTATTTTTACTCTGACTAGCACGTGGCACTGGTAGCAATCCTGAGAGTAGTCCCTGACGTGTCGTCACTGTTATAATGTCAGAAACACGGCAGCTGATTTGCACACAGCAAAACAGCAATGAAATAATAATTAGAGTTTTTAGCTGTTGGTTGAGGGATTAATATTGGCCAGGACTAGAGTTCGGAAAATAAGAGTGTGAATTCTGGCACATATCCTGAGGGTAGGCATTTGACTGTTGATGCATGTGTTGTTTGTCGCAGTGGCTGGAATTCAAAGCTGACTATGCCATCAAACGACTGGCTTTGGAATCTAAGGAACTATTATGCTGGAGGATGTGTAAATCAAAGGAAATCTGAAACTTCGCAGGGCTTTCAAATGCACTCCAGCTATTGACAGTCATTATAAATCAGAAAATAGAAGTGCAAAAGTGCGAAGGTACCAGGCAGGCCAAAATTTTCTGGGGCCGTGCGGGCGCTATTGGAGGGGGGTTGGGTGGGAAATTTGAAATATCTTGCAGCGGGTTGGGAATGCGCCGTCATCCTGCCCCCTCGCGCCTTTCCCTTGGGTGTGTTTGCCGGCACGGCAGTGACCCGGATGGCAGAGGCGGGCGAGCTAATTTAAATCATTATGAGGTACTTGTCAGACCCTTAAGTGTCTTTTTACCTCCAACTTTCAAATTTCCCTGGATGAGCACGGGAATCACGCAGCTCGGGAACCATGCCTGTGAACCTGAGGCAGAAGCTGATTGGCCATTGATCCAGCTCATTAGTGCACAGCATGAAAAGTACAATAAAATCTCCCACCTCACAGCTGATCACTTTCATAAGGCAGATGCTGTTGCTGAGTGAATTGTCAGCACAGATTTAGCTTTCTCAAGGTTGCCAGTGTTTCCAGCAAAATCGGCATCCAGTGTCACTTCATTGGTATCACACCATTAACAGATTGCTTCTGTCATCCCTACTTGACCTGCCATCTATTCCATCTACATGGGTGCCATTTATACTGTCTCACCTTGGTCCTCAGAATCGGACCACGATGAGCCCCAACACTAGCAGCACCAGGCACACCAGCAGCACGAACAACAACACCACCAGCCTTCTCCTCAACCTCCTGATGCTGCAGAGGACAGAGGGCATCAGCGCAGGGCTGCACCGCACCGGAGGTGATAACCCTAACACAGGGTTTACAGGCAGAGGATGAACTTCCTCAACATGACGGAGCAGCAGTGCCAAAGGAGGCTCAGGCTATCGCGCCAGGTCATCGCAGACATTTGCAGATTGCTGGAGCAAGACCTGCAGCCCAGAAGACCTGGTGGACATGCCTTACCAATGGCTGTCAAAGTCACCACCGCCCTCAACTTCTTCATCTCAGGCTCCTTCCAGGGACCTGCAGCAGACATTTGCAGCATCTCGCAGTTGACTGCCCACAGATGCATCACACAGGTCACCAATGCCCTCTTTAACAAGTCCGCCAATTATATCAACTTTGCCACTGATGAACCCAGTGTTACTGAGCGTGCACTCAGCTTTGCCACACTGGTTGGCTTCCCATGGGTGCAGGGCGTCAACAACTGCACACACATGGCCATCAGGGCACCCCCACATCACCCAGGAGTCTTTGTCAATTGCAAGGGCTTCCACTCCCTTAATGTGCAGCTCACCTGCAACCATAGTAAGATCATCATGCATGTGTGCGCCAAATTCCCTAGCAGCTGTCATTACTCTTTTTGTCCTGCACCAGTCCACCCTCCCTCAGCTCTTCGCTCCTCCAAAAAGACTTTCCAGCTGGCTGCTTGGAGGCAAGGGCTAGCCACTGAAGACATGTTCATGACACCCTGAGGAGGCCAAGTACTGAGGCCCAGGAGTGATATAATGAAAGCCACATTTCCACCAGATGTGTCATAGAGCAGACAATAGGCATGCTCAAAATGCGCTTCAGATGCCTTGCCAGATCTGGAGGAGCCCTTCACTACGCACCAGCCAGGGTCTCCAGAATCAAGGATTAGCGGTGCATGAGGAGCAAGGCACTAAGCACACAGCCTCTTCAGAGGAGGAGGAGGAGCATCAACCGGAAGACGAGGAGGAGCAGGAGCAGAAGGAACCTGCGGGTCAGATTCCACCAGCACCCAAGCACATTGCTGCCCGGGTGGCCAGGGATGGCCTCATCATGGCCAGATTTACTTAACTTTACACTGTACACCTGTATGGCTGCCATATGCTGTGCCAGGTTGGCACCACCCCACAGCAACACCATAAAGCATCCCTATAATGACCAAGCTATTCCTTTCACATTGACCACCATTGCTGAAGGTAACGTTATGTCTCACCATTCGCTTCAACTCACTAAGCCACGCCCAAAGTTGCACACAAATTTGTCCATGACTGGTAAGTGGTGAAAATAAAGATTTTTTATCTGTGGAATCTTAGTAATGGAAACTTTACAGAAACATTTAATAAAAGCCCCAAGTGGCTACCCTTGTGAATCTACTTGTGTTTCATCTTTCTCTTATGCGTGCTTCTTCGAGATGCTACCCCTGTGGCTTCAGCAGAGGTAGACGCAGCCTGCTCACTTCCCTGCTGCGATTGCATAGACCCTTTTGGCAGACGTCCTCTGGGTTTTGGAGCCTATGATGGCCTCACCAAAGTCTGCTCCTCTTGTGACTGTGCAGGGGCAGAGTCGGCCATCGCAATCCAATGAGGCATCTGGGGGTCTGACTGAGGGGGGGACAATGGGGGAGAAGTGTGAGTGCTTTGAGAGGAGCCCCCACTTGCATGTCCCCTCTCACTATCATCCCTCTCATGGGCTACCTGCACTTCCCTGCTAGCAAGGAGTTGGAGAACACCTTGCTGCACAGCAGTGGGGCCATGAGGACACACTTCTACATTGACATCCCTCCAAGAGAGAAGGTCTATGAGCCTCTGCCATCTATTCTCCATAAATAGCCACGTATTCTCCATAACGACCGTGTGCTCCTGTGAGTGGCGCATTAGCTGCTCCATGCAGGTGGCCATCCTTTCCATGGAGGAGCCTACAGTCACCATCGCCTGCGACACGGTGGTACTCATCTTGGTGATGAACTCCCCCATTCTCTGCACATTTGCAGACATTGCAGTCGCAAAACCTGTCAGAGCCTCTTGCACTTCTTCCTGCATGCCCAGGAACGCCCTCTTTCTGGATGGACCCGAGGCTCAGCGTCTGCATGCAGCTGAGCAGAGCTGGGAGCATCCTGTGCCCTCCGGTGAGGAGTCTCCACTGCTGTCCCTGTCTCCACCATCTCCTCTTGCTCACTTGTGAGTTGTGAGACACGAGGTGACAACACTATTCTATCTCACATAGGACCCACCGAGGTGTGCATATCTGCGCTGGTGCTGGGTTTGCTTATGTCTGGTGATGGAGGCTGCTCTGAGGAGTCATCTTGCTCTTCCTCCTGGACATTGGCGGGTGGGGTGGGGCAGCATTCTTGATGGACCTATGGAAGAGTAAAGAGATTAGTTAGATATGTCATATGAAGAACGGGTACAGATACCATTATGCACATGATGAACATTCACTGGTTGCTGACATCAGTTCCCATATGAGTGACTGCTGTATGCCATGTGACTGTATGAGATGTAATTCTGTCACCAGGTTGCTGAGATGTCCCCCTCTCTCGGTCTCCCACCTCCAGCTGCTCTGTGACTCCAGAGGCTTCCAGGGCAACCTCCTCTGTTGCTGTTAAGTTGGCCAATGACGAAGGGCCACCTCCAGTTCTCTCCCTCTCTCTCTTATTGTGGACTCTCTCATCCTGCAAGGAGGGAAAAAAGAGAAGGTTGAGTGACAGTGATGGAATGAGTGTAAGGAATGAATGGGTTACATCTGTAGAGGGTGACTATGATGGACTGGGGTGGCAATGCCAAGTGGTCCCCTTGTGTGTTATTAGTTGTTAGTTGCACTAGGATGAGGGTGAGTGTGAGGGGTGGCTAGGCAGATGGGGATGTGCTTACGTAGATAGATAGAAAGGGATGGGTGGACATTCAAGGTATGTTGGTGTGAGTAAGGATATGCAGGAGTAGGGTTGGGAAGGCAGAGTGATGGAGATGTGATGAGAGATGCAGCAGGATGAATTTGAGCATGGCTTTGCCCTCACCTTTCCTGATCCAATCAGATCATTGAAATGTTTGCGGCACTGCACCCAGGTCCTCCTGACAACATCCCTGCTGTTGACCTCCTCTGCTATTTGGAGCCAGGCTCCTTTTGTCTCCTCGGGAGGTCTCTTCTGCCCATTAGGAGGGAAGAGGACCTCCCCGCGTGCACTCACACACTCCACAAGAATATGGAGGGAGTCATCTGAGAACCTGGGTGCAGCCCTCTGTCTCTGTGCAGTCATGTTTGGCATTCTTTGTAGCAGTCCAATTGTGCAGTGTTCTACCTGCATACTCCTAGATGAACCTTCAAATGCAATGTGGCCATGGTTCCTTTAAATATCCCGGGTGAAAACGCATCATCGCTGACGTCATCAGACCCGTACCATTTAATAGGGCCGGGTAACGCGCAGGGCGGCCTTAATAGGTCCCATTAACAGAAAGTAGATCTCATGAGCGGCATAGTATGAAGAACAGGGTCGCGACCCGCACAGCGACTGCTCGCACCTGACCCACTCAGGTACAGGAAATTCCAGCCTTATTGTTTCAACTTTAATGCGGATCACCTCTCAACGGGGTAGAAATTGGTACGCGTTGCAACTTTTTTTTGGAGCATAAAATGGATGCAAAGCATCCTAATTTAACACTGGGATGGCCTGCGCCATGTCTATGCAGGCGTTGGTCCTGCTACTAAATTCATAGGACTCTTTATTCCGGATCCTAGATAGCCACCTAAAACAGGCGTTTAGCCATAAATATGTAAATTAGGGGCCTAAGGCCTGCTGAAGGCCCCCATTGAGAAATTAGTCGGCGATGAGCATGATAGGCATTGGACCTGCCCTACTCAGGATTCTTCAATGGCACCTCCTCGCCGTCAACTGCAGGTAAATTAAAAAAACATTTAAATGAAAAAAAATCCTGTGGAGCTAGGAGCACCAGGTGTGCTCCTCTGATGCAACACAAGCTGCGATCGCCCCGGCCCTCAGAGCCTGCTCCAATCCCCCCTCCTGGGATTACCTGAGGGATGCCTGCCTGACACTGATCTCTTCGCTTGGGTGAACTGCCTGACGTGCCTTCAATAACTCAAAGTCAAGGATTTTAAAGGATTCAACTAAAGGCTTTTAATCACTAAGAACATAGCAGCATAGCAGGTCTTCCCACATCGAGTTCATCTGGTAGTGAGTGACTCATACAGCTCCTGAGACCTTTATATGGCAAAAGACAGGGGCGTAGCCAATACACACAATTGGAACAAAAGGGTGTGGTTCACACAATACAAGCAGGTAAAATACAAGCAGGTCTGATGAAGGCATATTTCATCACATTCACCCCTTCTACAGATTTAGTCTGTCCGGGGGTGTGGTAGTCCTTCCTGAACGTCGCAACAGTACCTCGGGTACCGACCGGGAGTCCGTGGTGCCCTCCTGGGCATACCCATGTGCCGGGGGTGTTGCAGGTACTTCTGGGGGTGGTGAGGATACCTCTGGGGATGGTGGAGGTTCTTCTGGGGGTGGTGGTGATGGGTCGTCGTCGTCGCTTCCTGCCGAGGCGAGGTCCTTTATGGACACGGTGTCTTCACGCCCGTCGGCGTGCTTGACGTACGCGTACTGTGGGTTTGCGTGGAGTAGGTGTACTGCCTCCACGAGGGGATCCGTTTTGTGGCCCCTCACATGCTTCCGTAACAGGACTGTCCCTGGGGTGGAGAGCCACGAGGGTAGGGATACTCCTGAGGTTGATTTGCGGGGAAAAACAAACATCTTCTCGTGAGGAGTGGCGTTAGTAGCAGTACACAGTAGCGACCTTATTGAGTGGAGTACGTCTGGGAGGACCTCCTGCCAGCGGGAGGTGGGGAGGCCTTTAGACCTTAGTGCTAAGGTGACCGCCTTCCACACTGTTGCGTTCTCCCTCTCCACTTGCCCATTACCCCGGGGGTTATAACTAGTGGTCCGACTCGTGGCTATCCCCTTCGACAGCAGGTATTGGCGCAGTTCATCGCTCATGAACGACGCCCCCCTGTCAGTGTGGATGTAGTTAGGCATGCCGAACGTGCAAAACAGGTTGCTGAGGCACTTGATGACCGTGGCACTGGTCATATCTGGGCAGGGGTAGGCGAATGGGAAGCGGGAGTACTCGTCCACAATGTTGAGAAAGTACACATTGCGGTCGGTGGAGGGGAGTGGTCTCTTGAAATCTAAGCTCAGGCGCTCGAATGGCCGTGTAGCTTTGATCAGGTGGGCTCGGTCGGGTCTGAAAAAACGGGGCTTGCATTCCGCACAGGTGCGGCAGTCCCTGGTCATAGACGGGACCTCCTCGATGGAATAGGGCAGGTTACGGGATTTTATAAAGTGGAATAGCCGGGTGACCCCCGGGTGGCAGAGGCCATTGTGGAGGCCCTGTAGCCTGTCCCCCTGGATGCTGGCACACATCCCTCGTGATAGGGCATCGGGGGATTCGTTGAGGGCCCCCGGCCTATATATTATGTCATACTCAAACGTGGAGAGTTCGATCCGCCACCTGAGAATTTTGTCGTTCTTGATCTTCCCCCTCTGTTTGTTGTTAAACATGAAGGCTACCGACCGCTGGTCGGTAAGCAGGGTGAAGCTTTTGCCGGCTAGGTAGTGCCTCCAGTGCCGCACTGCCTCCACTATGGCCTGGGCCTCCTTCTCTACCGAGGAGTGTCTGATCTCGGGCCCTTGGAGGGTTCTTGAGAAAAAGGCTACGGGCCGCCCATCCTGGTTGAGGGTGGCTGCTAAAGCGAAGTCGGATGCATCGCTTTCGACCTGGAAAGGGATGTTTTCGTCCACTGCCCGCAGCGCGGCCTTCTCAATGTCGTGTTTAATGCTGTTGAAGGCGGCGTGGGCCTCGGCTGTGAGCGGGAAGGACGTTGATTTCAGGAGGGGACGGGCCTTGTCGGAATAATTGGGGACCCATTGGGCGTAATAGGAGAAGAACCCCAGGCACCTTTTCAGGGCCTTGGGAGTGTTTGGTAGGGGTAGCTCCCATAAGGGGTGCAATCGGTCGGGGTCCGGACTGATTTCCCCGTTTTCCACCACGCAGCCCAGGATACAGAGGCGCGTGATGCTAAAGACACACTTATCCTTGTTGTAGGTGAGATTGAGTCTGAGGGCGGTTTTCAGAAATCTCGCGAGGTTCGAGTCGTGGTCTTGCTGGTCGTGGCCGCAGATGGTGAAGTTGTCTAGGTATGGGTAGGTGGCTGTTAACTGGTTCTCATCGACCATGCGGTCCATCTCCCGCTGGAAGACCGAGACCCCGTTCGTTACCCCAAAGGGGACTCTGAGGAAGTGGTAGAGACGTCCGTTCGCCTCGAAGGCGGTGTATGGACGGTCCTCCGGCCTAATGGGGAGCTGGTGGTATGCCGATTTTAGGTCGATGGTGGAAAACACCCGGTATTGCGCGATTTGGTTTATTTTAAAGGATTCAACTAAAGGCTTTTAATCACTAAGAACATAGCAGCATAGCAGGTCTTCCCACATCGAGTTCATCTGGTAGTGAGTGACTCATACAGCTCCTGAGACCTTTATATGGCAAAAGACAGGGGCGTAGCCAATACACACAATAGGAACAAAAGGGTGTGGTTCACACAATACAAGCAGGTAAAATACAAGCAGGTCTGATGAAGGCATATTTCATCACACTGCCTGTGGAGGTGCAACCAGCACTGGCAACTTGCACCGGGTATGTTAATGGGGCCCAAGGACCAATAGCTAGGTGGCTGGAACAGAAACAGAGATATCACCTGCAAAAGGAGCAAAAAAGAGAGTTGTAAACTTTATAGAGCATGATGCTGGGTGAAATTAAGCAGAGAAAAAAAAGAAAGGCTTGAAAAACTTGCATTTGTATAGTGCCTTTCATGACCTCAGGACGTCCCAAAGCACTTTACAGCCAACATAGTACGTTTGAAATGCAGTCACTCTTGTAATGTAGTGGAGATGCCGGAGTTGGACTGGGGTGGACAAATGTAGGAAGTTACACAACACCAGGTTATAGTCCAACAGCTTTATTTGAAAGCTGTTGGACTATAACCTGGTGTTGTGTAACTTCCTACATCTTGTAATGTAGGAAGGGATACCATTAATAGAAATAGAGGCAAAAGATCTCCCAATGCAGCTGCCCATGTGATGTAGAAGGAGGTGACAATGATAGTGGCACTTCAATAATCCCAAGGACTCCCCTACAAGGTAGGAAAAAAATTAATGACTCAACACAGCAGCAAAGGTAAGTGACATGTCAACTGAGTGCCATGACTGCCTGATGAGGCCTTAGAGGGAAGCCATCACTCCCTGCCCTCAATGCTTAGTCGCTGCACTATGGGTTTTCATTGGATACCTTTTACTCCATGCACCATTCTGCTCACATGGATCCCTCCACTTAACCTACTTTTACATCTTTGGCCCTTTGAAGCTTACCATCCATCTCCTAGCTTCCTTACAAATCTTTCCCAAGTTCTAAGCAGCCATTTTCATCCCTTACCCCTGGCCCTCCAGTTAGACACAATGTTAGAACAGACCTTAGAAAAACTAGATAAGCAAACCGTGCACAGCGAAGGTTCATTGTAAATCTCGTAAATTAAGTTTTCAACCATAACTAGAATGGCTTTTGTTGTGACTTTGTGAATTTTTGAAGATGATAATCAAGGATTTGATTCTTTGTATTGTCAGTAATAGTTGACTTTGTATTTTACAGTCATTATTACATTTACTCCTCCTTCTCTTCTCTCTCATATAGGTCGGAAATTCCCCAATGGTAATCCCATTTTGCAGCTTCCACAGAATTTTTGCCAAATAATTAAAGCTGAGAAGCCTGTTCTAGAGGACTTGGATTGAAGTTGAAGAGTTCAGATGAACAGAGAGAAAACACATCTGAAAATATGCAGGTAAAGCAAAGTTATTGTCAAAAATATTTTTCTACCAAAAAGCTTCTGTAGAATGTTTTTGTGACTCCACTTCTGCCTTAATCAGGTGGTCCTGACAAGCACACCTGTACTGTACAGATGCTTATTAGAAGGACGGATATCAGGCAGAAATGATGGTATTTAGGAAGGGTGATATCACCCCTTCTAAAATCTGTAATTTGCATATTGTACTGCTTATTGGTCGGATGCTTCTTCTGCCCGTCCACACATCTGGACCAATTTCACACTAAACGGAAACTTGGCAGATCCCGCTTGAACCCAAAATTCCTCTCCCCCTCTTAGGGCGCTAACGGGAGGTGCAAAGCAAACAAATTTTCCCCCCTTAAACTCAATGGTGCCCAGCGGTTTGCTCCTACATGGATCACAGGACATGCTGAGGGAGTGCACAGCAGTGTGGGAATGGCAAATGTTGGCACGGATGATGGAGCTGTCTGCCAGGGGCATTAAAAGAAGAGGCTTATAATGTTCCGAAGAATAGTAGTAAGCCTGAGGATTGGGAAAGCTTTAGAAACCAGCAAAGGATGGTATTTAGGAAGGGTGATATCACACCTTCTAAAATCTGTAATTTGCATACTTGTACTGCTTATTGGTAGTAAGGAAGGATATTAGCCCTGATGAGGTTGAATCTGCATGGGCAGAGCTGAGAAATACCATGGGGCAGAAAACGTTAGTGGGAGTTGTATACAGACTCCCAAACAGTAAGGCGGAGGTTGGGGATGGCATTAAATGGGAAATTAGAGAAGCGTGCAATAAGGGCACAGCAGTTATCATGGATGACATTAATCTACATAAAGATTGGGCTAACCAAATTAGTAACAATACTGTGGAGGAGGAATTCCTAGAGTGTATATTGGATGGTTTCCTGGAGCAATATGTCGAGGAACCAACTAGAGATCAGGTCATCATAGACTGGGTATTATGTAATGAGAAAGGATTAATTAGCAAAACTATGCGAGGCCCCTTGGGGAGGAGCGATCATAATATGATAGAATTCTTCGTTAAAATGGAGAGTGAAGTAGTTGACTCAGAGACTAGGGTCCTGAATTTAAATAAAGAAATCTATGATGGTGTGAGGCACGAGTTGGCTAGGATGGATTGGGGAACGTTTCTTAAAGGGTTGATGGTGGATAGGCATTGGCAAACATTTAAAGATCGCATGGATGAACTACAGAATTTGTTCATTCCTGTTTGGCATAAAAATAAAACAAAAAAGGTGACTCAACCGTGGCTAACAAGGGAAATTAGGGATAGCATCAGATGCAAGGTGAGGACATATAATTTGGCCAGAAAAAGCAGCATACCTGAGGATTGGGAGCAGTTTAGGATTCAGCAAAGGAGGACAAAGGGATTAATTAAGAGGGGAAAATACAATATAAGAATAAGCTTGCAGGGAACATAAAAACTGACTGTAAAAGCCTCTATAGATATGTGAAGAGAAAAAGATTGGTGAAGTCAAGCGTAGGTCCCTTGCAGTCAGAATCAGGGGAGTTTATAATGGGGAACAAAGAAATGGCTGACCAATTAAATACATACTTTCGTTCTGTCTTCACAAAGGAGGGCACAAATAACCTCCCAGAGATGTCGGGGAACATAGGGTCTAATGAGAGGGAGGTATTGAATGAAATCAGTATTTGTAGGGAAATGGTGTTAGGGAAATTGACGGGATTGAAGGCCGATAAATTCCCAGGGCCTGATAATCTACATCCTAGGGTACTTAAGGAAGTGGCCCTAGAAATAATAGATGCATTGCTGGTCATCTTCCAAAATTCCATAGATGCTGGAACAGTTTCCAGGGATTGGAGGATAGCTAATGTAAACCCACTATTTAAAAAGTGTGGTAGAGAGAAAACAGGGAATTATAGACTGGTAAGCCTGACATTGGTAGTGGGGAAAATGCTAGAGTCCATTATAAAAGATGCAATAGCAGAGCACTTGGAAAACAGTGACAGGATCGGACAAAATCAACATGGATTTACAAAAGGTAAATCATGCTTGACTAATCTACTGGAATTTTTTGAGGATGTAACTGGTAGAATAGATTAGGGAGAACCAGTGGATGTGGTGTATTTGGACTTTCAGAAGACTTTCGATAAGATCCCGCATAAGAGATTAGCGTGCAAAGTTAAAACACATGGGATTGGGGGTAAGGTACTGTCTTGGATAGAGAACAGGTTGGCAGACAGGAAGCAAAGAGTTGAAATAAACGGGTCTTTTTCCGAGTGGCAGGCAGTGACTAGTGGGGTACCGCAGGGATCGGTGCTAGGACCCCAGCTATTCACAATATATATAAATGATCTAGACGAGGGAACTAGATGTAATATCTCCAAGTTTGCAGACGACACAAAGCTGTGTGGGTGTGTGTGCTGTGAGGAGGATGCAGAGAAACTCCAGTATGATTTGGACAGGTTGGGTGATTGGGCAGATGCATGGCAAATGCAGTATAATGTGGATAAATGCGAGGTTATCCACTTCGGTGGCAAAAACAGGAAGACAGATTATTATCTGAATGGCAATAGATTGGGACCTGGGTGTCCTTGTGCACCAGTCGCTGAAGATAAGCATGCAGGTGCAGCAGGCAGTTAAGAAGCAAATGGTATGTTGGCCTTCATAGTGAGAGGATTCGCGTACAGGAGCAAGGATGCCTTGCTGCAGTTGTACAGGGCCTTGGTGAGACCACACCTTGAGTATTGTGTGCAGTTTTGGTCGCCTTATCTGAGGAAGGCTGTCCTTGTCATGGAGAGAGTGCAGCGAAGATTCACCAGACTGATACCTGGGATGGCAGGAATGGCCTATGAGGAGAGATTGGGTCGATTAGGCTTATATTCACAAGAGTTTAGAAGAATGAGAGGGGTCTCATTAAATCTTATAAACTTCTAACAGGACTAGACAGACTAGATGCAGGAAGGGTGTTCCCGATGGCGGGGAAGTCCAGAACCAGGGTTCACAGTCTAAGGATAAGGGGTAAGCCATTTAGGACTGAGATGAGGAGGAATTTCTTCACCCAGAGAGTGGTGAACCTGTGGAATTCTCTACCACAGAAGGCAGTAGAGGCCAATTCATTAAATATATTCAGGAAGGAGTTGGATATATTTCTTGAGGCTAAAGCGATCAAGGGATATGGGGAGAAAGCAGGGACAGGGTGCTGAATTTGGATGGTCAGCCATGAACTCATTAAATGGCGGAGCGGGCTCAAGGGGCCGAATGGCCTACTTCTGCCCCTATCTCTATGTTTCTCTGACCAACAAAAATGATAAAAAGGGAGAAAGTACAATGAGAGTAAACTAGCAAGAAATAAAGAAACAGACTGTAAGAGCTTCTACAAGTTTGTAAAAAGGAAGTGAGTAGCAAAAGTAAGCATTGGTCCCTTAGAGGCTGGGACAGAAGAAATTATAATGGGCAATAAGGAAATGGCAGAAACTTTAAACTAATATTTTGTATCTGTCTTCACAGTAGAAGACGCAAAATGTATACCAAAAACAGTGGGGAACCAAGGAGCTAATAAGAGTGATGATCGTAAAGTAACTAAGATCAGTAGGGAAAAAGTACTTAAGAAATTAATGGGACTAAAAGCCAACAAATCCCCAGACCTGATGGCCTACGTCTTAGGATTCTAAAAGAGGTGGCTACAGAGATAATGGATACATTGTGATCTTCCAAAATTCCCTAGATTCTAGGCTGGTCCCAGCAGATTGGAAGGTAGCAAATGTAACCCCACTAGGCAGGAAAGAAGGGAGAGAGAAAACAGGGAACTACAGGCTGTTAATGAATGATTGAGACACGGACTAGCAGGAGAGAAACAAAGAGATCTTTACTGGTGGAAGGCATAAACGAATCTAACAAAACAGAGGCTCTCTAGCGCCTTTTATACAGGGGTGGTCACTGCCGGTACTGCAGTCTGAGACCAGTTATTCTCTTAAAGGTGCATACACAACAATTCCTCCCCTTTTAGATAAACAGTACATAACATTCATTTAACAACTAATGATAACGAATTACAATCACAATTACTGTTGCTAGATACATTGGTTAAGTTTAAGCAATTATAAGTTCAGTCTTTGAGGAGACTTCCTGATTCTATCTGGATAACGCCTCTTTGGGGTATCAGGTTCTTCTGGCAATGTTGAGTCGGAATCAATGTCATTGTTTGGTTCGTCTGCTTCCAATATTACCGGGTCTGCGGTAGCTGCGATTGGAACGTCGATTTCATTACCAGGTGTATCAGATCGTGGTGTGGAGTTGACGTTTTCCAGTGACTCTAGAATCTGGTCAGCATGTTGTCTTACAATGCTCTCCCCAACGTCCATGGTATACATGAGAGGTCCTTGTCGTGTACAAATCGTTCCTGGCTGCCATTTCACAGTGCGGTAGTCCCGGGCCAAAACTGGTTGACCTATCTTAAAATTCCTGGTCGGCCTTTCATTCATATTCTGAAACTGCCTGTTCTCCACATCTCTTCGGACGTTTGGCTTAACCAAATCCAAGCGGCATCGTAGTCTTCGATTGAAGAACATCATGGCTGGAGTTTGGTTGGTAACCGCATGTGTCGCATTCCGGTAGGCAAACAAGAAGTTGTCCACCTTGTGTTGTAGGGGTATCTCTTCATTACACATTGCCTTGATAGCCTTCTTGAATGTTTGGACAAACCTCTCGGCCAATCCATTAGTGGCTGGATGATATGGGGCAGATGTGTAATGCTTAACACCATTGTTCTTTAAGAACCTCCGGAACTCTTCAGACACAAACTGTGGTCCATTGTCAGAGCAAATCTGTTCAGGCAGCCCATTCCTGGCGAATATGGTTCGTAAAACTCTGATAGTTTTTTCCGTGGTGGTTGAGGACATTTTTATTACCTCTGGCCACTTTGAATGTGCATCCACCGCAATTAAAAACATCGAGTCCATGAAGGGACCAGCAAAATCAATGTGCACCCTTTGCCATGGAGATGAGGGCCACTCCCATGGATGCAGAGGAGCTTGTGGTGGGGCGTTTTGGACCTTCTGGCATCCTGCACAGCTCTTGGTCATCTCTTCGATTTCTCTATCGATTCCCGGCCACCACACAAACGCTCTGGCTAAGTTCTTCATTTTTACCCCACCCAGATGACCCTCATGAAGCTCATTGAGCACTCTATCCGTCAACTTAGGTGGAATTACTACTCTGGATCCACACATCAAGGTTCCTCTGCACACTGACAGCTGTTCTCTTCTCGGCGAGAATGCTGGCAGCAGTGGTTCGCCATGTGCTGGCCATCCCTTCACTGTTAAATCATAGACCCGTGATAGTGTCGGGTCATTCCGTGTTTCCTTTTTGATGTTTGCATTCGTCACAGGGAGACATTCGACTATGGTCGAGTGGAATAACTCCATTGGATCCACTGCAAGGTCTTCTTCTTCCACCGTCGGCAACGGTAGACGTGACAATCCATCAGCATTTCCATGCTGTTTAGTTCCTTTGTACTCAATGTCATATTGGTGTGCCCCTAGGAAAAGGGACCATCTCTGCAGCCGTTGTGCTGTCATTATCGGTACGCCCTTCTGAGGGTTGAAAATGGAGACAAGAGGTTGATGATCGGTTAGTAGAGTAAATTTTTGACCGTGCAGATAGTGATTGAACTTCTTCACCCCCCACACTAGGCTGAGGGCCTCTCTGTCAATCTGGGCGTAGTTACGCTCGGCAGAAGTTAACGAGCGTGACGCAAAAGCTATCGGCCTCTCCGAACCATCAAGGAATTTATGTGACAGTACCGCCCCAATGCTGTAGGGAGACGCATCACACGCCAGCCTGATTGGCAGTGCTGGGTTGTAGTGAGCCAATACTTCCTTTGAAGTGATTAAGTCCTTACTCTTCTGAAAAGCACGCTTACAATCATCGCTCCATTTCCATGCTACCCCCGTTTGTAGCAGGGCGTTCAGTGGGTGCAGAATTGTCGACAAATTCGGCAAAAACCTATGATAGTAATTCACCAACCCGAGGAATGACCTCAGCTGCGACACATTTTCAGGCGCTGGGGCCTTAACAACCGCTTCAATTTTGTCAGGGGACTTATGTAACCCCTCTTCATCAATCACGTGGCCACAATACGATATCTGTTTCTTAAAAAATTCGCACTTGGGGCGGTTGGCTCGCAGCCCATGTTCCCGTAGTCTAGTGAGCACCTGTTCTAGGTTGTTAAGGTGTTCACTGTCATCTTCACCTGTTACAAGGATGTCGTCCAAGTAACACTGAGTCCCCGGAATCCCTTGCAGGACTTGTTCCATCGCTCTTTGCCATATCGCCGGAGCCGATGCTACTCCGAATACCAATCGATGATACTGGTAAAGACCTTTGTGAGTGTTTATCGTGAGATACTTCCTAGAGGACTCTTCAACCTCCATCTGCAAATATGCTTGTGCTAGGTCAATTTTTGTAAAACGCTTCCCTCCAGACAGCGAGGCGAAGATGTCTTCTATCCTTGGAAGAGGATATTGTACTGTGCGAAGGACAGGGTTCACCGTCACCTTGAAATCCCCACAGATGCGAATCTTCCTTGGCTCTCCGGACTTATTGGTTAACGTTTTCTTCATGACAGGAACGATGGGTGTCGCCCACTCGCTCCAGTCGACCTTAGACAACACGCCCGCCTTCTCCAGATTCTCCAGCTCTGCCTCGACGGCTGGGCGAATTGCATATGGTACCGGTCTCGCTTTGAAAAACATGGGAACTGCATTCTCTTCTATTTTTATCGAGGCGGTTACGCCTTTAAGCGTGCCCAGTTCTTGTTGAAATACCTCTTTGGCGTTAGCTAAGATTGTTGACAATCGTCCAGGAGTGACGTCTTCATCTTTTTTACCGTCCACCGTCATTGCATGAATGGAATGCCAATCTAAGTTTATCTTCCTGATCCATTCCCGTCCCAATAACGGTGGTCCACCATTTGGCAGTATGTAGAGATAAAATTTCTGTATTTTCTTGCCATTGTATTCGACAGGCACCCTTATTTTTCCTCTGGGGTATACTTTTTGCCCCGTATACGTCGTCAAGACGATGGGTGTCTCACTCAAGGGTATGTGTGAAAATAGCCGCTCGTAGTCTCGTCGATTCATGACGGTTAGCGCTGATCCTGTATCCAATTCCATTTTAACTTGGGACCCTGCTATCGTGAGAGTGACCCAAATGGTTCGGTGATCCTCTTTTGCGATTACATTGTGAAGTTTGAGACAGCTTAGTCTTCTGTTTCCGGATTCACTATCGCTCATCTGGTCTTCGGAACTACTGTCCGTCATCTTTTGTACTTTCTTGTACAGTTCCTTAGTAGCCTTTTTGTTGTCGCTGGTCTTCTTCCCAGACCTACAAACTCGTGCAATGTGTCCAATCTTTCCGCATTATCTGCATATTTTGTCTTTGGACCAGCAGTCCTTCTGGTCATGGTTAGTTCTGCCGCAGCGATAACATTTTGCAAATCCCCGTGTCATTTCGTGGGTGCCGTATTCCTGTGGTTTTTGTTGAATTTCTGCAGCTCCCCTGGCTGCTGCTTCATACGATATTGCCACGCTGAAAGCCTTATCTAGCATCAGCTCTTTTTCTGCGAGTAACTTCTTCTGTGTTCCTTCACTCAGGAGTCCACCGACAAATTTGTCCCGTAGGGTATCTGCCAGTCCTGCTCCGAACTGGCAGTGCTTTGATAGCTTGCGTAGTTCCGTAAGATACTTAGCATTGCTCTCATCTTTGTGCTGAGTTCTCCTGTGGAATTTAAATCTTTCTGCTATCAACAGCGGTGCAGGGTTTAGGTGTTCCTGTAGGACAGCAACAATTTCGTTAAAACTCTTCGCCTTCGGTTTGGCTGGAGTAATCAGGTCCCGCAATAGGCCGTACGTTCTAGCGCCCATTAAGTTTAACAATACCGATGCCTTTTTCCCCTCCGCTATATCGTTTGCCTCGAAATATACCTCGACTCTTTCCACATACGTGGTCCAGTCCTCTAATGTATTATCAAAAGCAGTGATACAGCCAGTCTTCGGCATCTTGCAAATCTAAAATGGCGCCTCCTGCGCTTTGCCTTCTTCTCCGATTTAACAAAATGGCGCCTCCCGCGCTTTTCCTTCTTCCCCGCTGTTGTTAGCGCTGCTTTCCACGGTTTTCTGCGCGTTAAATATTAATTCGTTTTCTTTTATTATCTTCCCGTCGTGGAGCGGACCCTCTGGGACACTTCCCTCCCTCTTCTGAGGTCCGAACGCTGCCCAGCTTCGAAACACTGGCCGCGCCCTGTATGCTCCACCCTCTCTCTCTCTCTCCTTGCTTCCCGACTCGCTGCCCGGCCCCGTTGCAGCCCAGGAAGGATCAGAGCACTACCTGCCACCAGCCCGATTAGCTGGGAAACCACAGACCGAGGAGCCCAGCCTGGCTCTGGACAGTCTCTCCTGCAAGTCTTGAAATCGATGATTGACAGTCGATGCCCGTTTCTCGAGTTTCAATGGCCTATTTTTTTTTTTCTTTCTTCTGGCTCCGACCTTCAACACGTCGTCGGAGCTGCTGCTGAGTTGCAGGTAAGTTCGTTTCTAACTCGTCGCCAGTGTTAAGTCCCTGAATGATTGAGACACGGACTAGCAGGAGAGAAACAAAGAGATCTTTACTGGTGGAAGGCATAAACGAATCTAACAAAACAGAGGCTCTCTAGCGCCTTTTATACAGGGGTGGTCACTGCCGGTACTGCAGTCTGAGACCAGTTATTCTCTTAAAGGTACATACACAACACAGGCCAGTTAACCTTACATTAGTTGTCGGAAAAATGCTGGAATCCATTATTGAGGAAATGGTAACAGGGCATTTAGAAAATCATAATGGCCCAGAAATTCGGGTCCCAACGCGTGAGTATGCACCGGGTACTCACGCGTAGGCCCAACGAAAGTGCCGGTTTCATGCATGCACTGCGCACACGGGGGAATCCAGCACTTCCGTTCCCCTGAAAGAATGGGTTTAGAGGTGGAACGCGTGCACCAGAGAGGCAGCGCGTGTGCATCGAACTTACGTTTTTTTTGCAGGTTTCTCCGGGAGGGTAAGTCTCCAGCAGTTACACTTTTAAAAAGCAGGCTCAAGGCCTGCTTTTAACAAGGTAAGTGGTGAATTAATTAAAATTAAAACATTTTTTCCACAGGTTTATTATTTTTAAATACTTTAAAGAAAGGTCAGTTTATTTTTAGCCCTGTTAGAAAATGTAATTAATTTTTTCAAAAATTTAAATTATTGTTTAAAATAGTTATTTCATGTAATTTATAGTTATTTTAAAAATGTGATTTAAAAAAAAAATTATTTGAAGTTTTAGTGATGTTTTGGGGCTTATAGTATTTATAGGTTTGACAGCTCTTCCTGTCAAACTTATGAATGAAGCATTCCCTGCTACCATTGGCTCTCCATGGCCCACGTGATCCCAGGGGACGCATCGAACTAACTGCGCCCCTGGGATACGCAAGCACTGCGCGCCGGCAGTTGGAGGAGGCCCAGGATCGGAATCCCACACGGGCCCACAGATCAACGGCCGGCGCACTAGGTAAGTGCAGGTCGGAGGCTTACACCCACGGGAAGCCCCGACCCGAATTTCTGGGCCAATATGATTTGGCAGAGTCAACATGGTTTAATGAAAGGGAAATCATGTTGGACAAATTTATTAGAGTTTTTTGAGGACGTAACTAACAGGGTAGATAAAGGTGAACCAGTGGACTTCGTATATTTTGATTTCCAAAAGGCATTCGATAAGGTGCCACATAAAAGGTTATTACGCAAGATAAGGGCTCATGAGGTTGGGGGTAATATGTTAGCATGGATAGAGGATTAGTTAACAGACAGAAAACAGAGAGTAGGGATAAATGGATAATTTTCAGTTTGGCAGGCTGTAACTAGTGGAGTGCCACAAGGATCAGTGCTTGGGCCTCAGCTATTTGCAATCTATATAAATGACTTAGATGAAGGGACCGAGTGTAATGTATCCAAGTTTTCTGATGATACAAAGCTAGCTGGGAAAGTAAGCTGTGAAGAGGACATAAAGGCCTAGAAATTCAGTTGGGCCCCGTTTGGGGCGCCAAGCTCGCCTGGGCGCCGGAATTACCGCTGCGAGCGGAGCCACTAGCGCCATCCCGATATTCAGTTTCAGCGCCCCAAACGGAAGCGGGCCGCTACTCAAGGCTCCCCGCGTCCCGCTTGGGGTGCTGAAACTGATTATCGCAGCGCAACGTGCCGCAGCGCCACACGCTGCGGCACGGCACGCTGCGGTACTGCAGGCCTTCCTCCCACTGTTAAGGGGGAGGTGCCTGCAACAGTGCGAGCCCCGCTCGCGAGTACCGGCAAATGAGCCCGGCACCAAGGAGAAGTGCCAGGCTCTCGGGAAACAGCCGGCAATGCCGTCGGGGGGGGGGTTTAGGAGGCCGGGGACGGAGGTGCTGGCAGGCGGCCGCCCCGCACCTCCACCTTAATTTGCGCCACTACCGCCACAGGTAGGCCCTGTGAACCGGTCGCGATTTGCGACCGGCGTTAAAGAGGTGGGCGCGACCAAATATGGTGATTGGGGCGGGAGCGGGGCGCTGCGCACACCGATGACGTCATCGGTGGCGGCGCAGCGCTACAGGCTAACGCCGCCATTAGCGCCCCGCTAAATATCACGGGAGGTGTGGCCAGTGGCGCTAAAGCCACTGAGTGCCCTCTTTAGGCGCTAACTGGTGGCGCAGCCCACTGAATTTCTAGGCCAAAGAGCCTGCAAAGGGATATAGACAGGTTAAGTGAAAGGACAATACAGTGGTAGATGGAGTATAATGTGGGAAAATGTGAGGTTATTCACTTTGTTAGAAAAAATAGAAAAACATAATATTTTTTAAATGGTGAGTGTTGAGCCTGAGTGTCCCAGATATGCTTATTCTAAATCACTGGACACAGACAACAAGAATAACTTAAACAGGTCTTTACTAATCGAAGGTCAGGGCTGAACTGCTTAGCAAATTACTACACAGAGTTTATATACCGGTGTGGTCACCACCGGTACTACAATATACAGTAGCCAAGAGAAAGTAGTCCATCTCTTAAGGTAGTCTCTTAAGGTGGTACAGGTTACATACACCACAATTCCTCCCTTTTTAGCTTAACAGTGTACATCCCAATTTAAACATAACATGGATAACATATATACAACTTCATGCAAAACTGTTCAAAGATTCAGTCTCTGATGAGGCCTCCTGATCCGAGTTGGATAACGCCTTTCAGGGGTCTCTGATTCTCGTTGCTGGGGTGACTCATCTAGTTGATCTCTTATGGATTGGACATCATCAGATACATTGGCGTCTGAGGTAGGTGCTTCAGGTTCACTAACTTCTTCCACTGGTGTCTCTGTCGTAGTCATGGGTTCGACCCTTGTTCTCGATTCTACAAGTTGGTCAGCATGACGTCGTATTACGTTTTCACCAATATCTACCGTGTACATCAGGGGTCCTTGTCTGGCACGAATTGTTCCAGATTGCCATTTCTCATTCTTATAGTCCCGGGCTAACACTGGTTGTCCTATTTCGAAACTCCGAGTGGTCTTGTTATTTATATGCTGGAACTGTTTGTTTTCGACTTCCCCCCGCACATTTGGTTTTAACAAGTCCAACCTGGACCGCAACCTCCTGTTATAGAACATCATGGCAGGGCTTTGATTTGTCACTGCATGAGTGGCGTTTCGATATGCCATGAGGAAATTGTCCACCTTGTGTTGTAGTGGAATCTGGTCTTCGCTCATGGCCTTTATCGCCTTTTTGAACGTTTGTACAAATCTCTCGGCCAACCCATTTGTAGCCGGATGATATGGGGCAGAGGTATAATGTTTCACCCCATTCTTCTTCATGAATTTCTGGAATTCTTCTGACACGAACTGCGGTCCGTTGTCTGAACATATTTGTTCTGGCAATCCATTTCTTGCGAATATCGTTCTTAGAACTGCGATCGTCTTTTCCGAGGTAGTGGTCGCCATCTTAATCACTTCTGGCCATTTAGAATGTGCGTCTACCGCAATTAAAAACATGGAGTCCATGAATGGACCTGCGAAGTCAATATGTACACGTTGCCATGGGGTTGAAGGCCATTCCCATGGATGCAGCGGTGCAATTGGAGGTGCATTTTGAACTTTTTGGCACCCTGAGCAGCTTTTAGTCAGATCCTCTATTTGTTGGTCGATACCTGGCCACCACACATAAGCCCTAGCAAGGCTTTTCATCTTGACTCCCCCCAGATGACCTTCATGCAGTTCCTTTAGAACTCTCTCCCTTAATTTAGGAGGAATAATCACCCTTGTTCCATACATCAATGTTCCTTGACAGACGGACAGCTGTTCTCGTCTGGCTGAGAATGCCGGTAACAGTGGTTCACCATGAGCTGGCCATCCCTTCACTGTCAATTCGTAGACCCGAGACAGTGTCGGGTCGTTCCTGGTTTCTCTCTCAATACTTGCATTGGTGACTGGTAAACATTCGATGATGGTCGAGTGAAATAACTCAACAGGGTCAACTGTCAGTGCCTCTTCCGCTGTAGGTAGTGGCAGGCGCGACAGCCCATCAGCATTACCATGTTGCTTTGTACCTTTGAATTCGATCTGATATTGATGTGCCCCTAGGAAAAGGGACCATCTCTGGAGCCTCTGCGCTGTCATCACCGACACACCCTTCTTAGGGTTAAAAATGGAAACCAACGGCTGGTGGTCTGTCAGCAGTGTAAACTTTTGCCCTTGCAGGTAATGATTAAATTTTTTTACTCCCCACACAAGGCTGAGAGCCTCCCTATCTATCTGAGCATAGTTGCGCTCAGCGGAGGTCAATGATCTGGATGCGAATGCGACTGGTCTTTCCAAGCCATTTGGCAACTTATGTGAGAGCACTGCCCCAATACCATATGGAGAAGCATCACAAGCTAAACGAATAGGCAGCGTTGGGTTAAAGTGAGCCAACACTTCCTTAGAGGTGATCAATGCCTTACTTTTATGAAAGGCCCGCTTACAGTCCTCGCTCCACTTCCATGGCACTCCCTTCTGCAAAAGAGCGTTCAGCGGGTGTAGCACCGTGGATAAATTTGGCAGAAACTTATGGTAATAGTTAATCAACCCTAGGAACGACCTCAACTGGGATACATTTTCCGGAGCGGGAGCCTTCACAACAGCTTCGATCTTGTCAGGTGACTTGTGAAGCCCCTTCTGGTCAATGACGTGACCACAGTACGAGATTTGCTTCTGAAAGAACTCACATTTCTGGTGATTAACTTGAAGTCCATATTCTTTCAATCTGGTGAGCACCTGTTCCAAATTTGCAAGGTGTTCCTCATCATCATCTCCTGTAATCAGAATGTCATCCAGGTAGCATTGTGTGCCTGGAATTCCCTGTAATACCTGCTCCATGGCCCTTTGCCAAATCGCTGGAGCCGATGCCACTCCAAAAACCAGTCTATTATACCGATATAAGCCCTTATGCGTGTTGATCGTGAGATACTGGCGTGACGCTTCATCAACTTCCATCTGTAAGTACGCCTGCGCCAGGTCTATCTTGGTGAAGTGTTTCCCGCCAGACAACGAAGCGAAGATATCCTCAATCCGTGGAAGCGGATATTGTACCGTGTGAAGCACCGGATTAACAGTGATCTTGAAATCGCCACAGATGCGAACCTTCCCCGGTTCCCCCGGCTTGTTACTCGATGAACGCTTCATGACGGGAACAATGGGTGTGGCCCATTCACTCCAGTCCACCTTTGACAGTACTCCGGAACGTTCTAGCCCTTCCAGCTCTGCTTCCACAGCAGGTCGTATCGCATAAGGTACCGGTCTAGCTTTGAAAAATTTCGGGTTTGCATGTTCTTCAACCTTGATGTTTGCCGTAATTCCTTTCAGTGTTCCCAGTCCCTGCTGGAACACCTCTTTAGCATCGTCCAATATTCTGGACAATCGTTTAGGTTTGACATCGTCCTTTTTACCGGAATCTACAGTTAGTGCTTTTAAGGAATGCCAGTCCATATTTATTCTCCTGATCCATTCCCGTCCCAGTAGTGGTGGACCTCCCTCAGGTAACACATATAAGTCCATTCCTCGGCTTTCTTTACCCTTGTGGACCACCTTTACCTTTATCTTTCCGATGGGGTATACTCTTTGTCCCGTGTATGTTTTCAATACAATCTCCGTATCCCTTAGGGGAATGTGTGGAAATAACCTTCTGTAATCTTGCTTATTCATGACCGTCAATGCCGATCCAGTGTCCAATTCCATCTTCACTTGGACTCCTGCTATCTGAAGTGTGAACCAGATAGTTTGGTGGTCTGCTGTGTTACCCACATTATGTATTCTTAGACAACCCAGTTCCTTACTGCTGGAGTCTGAATCCGTCTTCTGTTCATCCGAACTGTTCTCTGTCACCTTGTGTACCTTTTTGCACTTTTCCTGCGGTGACTTTTTGTTGCTGGTCTTCTTTCCTGACCGGCATACTTTAGCTATGTGACCTAGCCTGCCACATTTTCTGCATTCCTGATTTTTGAACCAGCACTGGTTCTGACCGTGCGTTGTCCTTCCGCAACAATAACACTTTACTGCACCCAATGTCATTCGATTGGTGCTGAGTTCCGATGACCTTAGCTGCATTTCCGCGGTGCCTCTTGCTGCGGCCTCGTGCGATGCTGTAATGGTGACAGCTTTATCAAGCGTAAGGTCCTTTTCCTCTAGCAGTCGCTTTTGAGTTCCTTCTTTTAGTAATCCACACACGAATTTATCTCTCAGACCGTCTGCTAGTCCTGTACCAAACTGTAAAAAGTCACACAACACCAGGTTATAGTCCAACAGCTTTATTTGAAATCACAAGCTTTCGGAGCGCTGCTCCTTCTTCAGGTGAAGTGGAGAAATGCATAAAGACACAGCTTATATAGTCAGAGAATCATGTCAGATGTTTCCCTGACTGACCTGTTTGGACACCATTCACACCTTTGACTGCTGTGATTATCTCTCTGCCTAGGTGTGATTAATGGCAGTTGGAAAGGTTACCAGTAAACATCTGACATGGTTCTCTGACTATATAAGCTGTGTCTTTATGCATTTCTCCACTTCACCTGAAGAAGGAGCAGCGCTCCGAAAGCTTGTGATTTCAAATAAAGCTGTTGGACTATAACCTGGTGTTGTGTGACTTTTTACATTTGTCCACCCCAGTCCAACTCCGGCATCTCCACACCATGGCTACTATCGACACCACAAACTGCCAGCTCAAAGTGGAGAGGATCTCCAAGAAGATCGCGCATATCGACACAGACATCAAGTTTCTACAGAGATGCAAGAAAGCAGACAAGATCCCGAAAGGACTTCAGATCACTAACCCACTCAAGTCGACCTACAACACAGACTACGCTGAGAGACTCTGCCGTCGTACCTCTCGCACACTCCTCAACCATCTCGTACGCCAGCTCTACAGCAGACGCCGCAACCTCGAAACCGAGATGGAGTCCATGTTCTCAGCCTGTGCTCAGGACGCAGCAGACCAGCTACGAGACACCGCCAAACAAACAAGGCAACGGAACTACGCTACCTACATGCACACCAAGAACAGGAAGCTTGAGAAACTTGGCATCACCAGCAGCAGCAACCAAGCCTCCCCCGGTACCACGGTTGAAACCACAGGGAAATCCATCGTCAACCTGTCCGACCACACCCTTCAACCAGACGAAATTGAAGTTCTCAGCCGAGGGCTCAATTTCTGCCCCACGACCAAAATGGACCCCATCGGTCTCGCGGCAGACACAGAGGAATTCATCAGGAGAATGAGGCTCCGGGAATTCTTCCACAAATCCCAAGATGTCAGCAGCGAACCCAATGAGACAATCAATGATCCGGAACAGCAGACAGAGGGATCCGCAGTGCAGCAACCGAAGAAGAAAGAGTCAAATTGGACCCCTCCGGAGGGTCGCTGCCCTAAGCTTGACATGTATGCTCAAGCTGTCAGGAGATGCATCAACGCCAGATTCATCAGCCGCACTCACAAGACAGTCCAGAATGTCACCCGAGCACAACGCAACGCCATCCACGCTCTCAAGACCAACCGCAACATCGTCATCAAACCAGTAGACAAAGGAGGTGCCATCGTCATACAGAACAGAACGGACTATTGCAAAGAAGTATACCGACAACTGGACAACCAGGAACACTACAGACAGTTACCCGCAGATCCGACCAAAGAACACACCCGCCAACTCAACAGACTGATCAAAACCTTCGACCCAGACCTTCAAAGCATCCTACATGCTCTCATCCCACGTACTCCCCGCGTGGGAGACTTCTACTGCCTCCCAAAGATACACAAAGCCAACACACCTGGACGTCCTATCGCATCAGGCAACGGAACCCTGTGTGAGAACCTCTCTGGATATGTCGAGGGCATCCTGAAACCCATCGTACAGGGAACCCCCAGCTTCTGTCGCAACACGACAGACTTCTTACAGAAGCTCAGCACCCACGGACCAGTTGAACCAGGAACACTCCTCGCCACGATGGACGTCTCGGCACTCTACACCAGTATCCCCCACGATGACGGCATCGCTGCGACAGCCTCAGTACTCAACACCAACAACAGCCAATCTCCAGACGCCATCCTACAACTCATCCGCTTCATCCTTGACCACAATGTCTTCACCTTCGACAACCAGTTCTTTACCCAAACACACGGAACAGCCATGGGGACCAAATTCGCACCCCAATACGCAAACATCTTCATGCACAAGTTCAAGCAAGACTTCTTCGCTGCACAGGATCTCCAACCAACGCTATACACCAGATACATCGACGACATTTTCTTCCTATGGACCCACGGCGAAGAATCACTGAAAAGACTACACGATAACATCAACAAGTTCCATCCCACCATCAAGCTCACCATGGACTACTCCTCAGAATCCATCTCATTCCTGGACACAAGAATCTCCATCAAAGACGGACACCTCAGCACTTCACTCTACCGCAAGCCCACGGACAACCTCACGATGCTTCACTTCTCCAGCTTCCACCCTAACCACGTTAAAGAAGCCATCCCCTATGGACAAGCCCTGCGAATACACAGGATCTGCTCAGACGAGGAGGAACGCGATGGACACCTACAGACACTGAAAGACGCCCTTGTAAGAACGGGATATGACGCTCGACTCGTCGATCGACAGTTCCGACGGGCCACAGCGAAAAATCGCATAGACCTCCTCAGAAGACAAACACGGGACACAACCAACAGAGTACCCTTCGTCGTCCAGTACTTCCCCGGAGCGGAGAAACTGCGCCATGTTCTTCGCAGCCTTCAACATGTCATCGATGACGACGAACACCTCGCTAAGGCCATCCCCACGCCTCCACTACTCGCTTTCAAACAGCCGCCTAACCTCAAACAGACCATCGTTCGCAGCAAATTACCCAGCTTTCAGGAGAACAGCGACCACGACACCACACAACCCTGCCACAGCAACCTCTGCAAGACATGCCAGATCATCAACACAGATACCATCATCACACGTGAGGACACCACCCACCAGGTACATGGTACATACTCATGTGACTCGGCCAACGTTGTCTACCTCATACGTTGCAGGAAAGGATGCCCCGGAGCATGGTACACCGGCGAGACCATGCAGACACTGCGACAACGGATGAACGGACACCGCGCAACAATCACCAGGCAGGAGTGTTCCCTCCCAGTCGGGGAACACTTCAGCAGTCAAGGACATTCAGCCGCCGATCTTCGGGTAAGCATTCTCCAAGGTGGCCTTCGAGACACACGACAACGCAAAATCGTCGAGCAGAAACTGATAGCCAAGTTCCGCACCCATGAGGACGGCCTCAACAGAGATCTTGGGTTCATGTCACGCTACATGTAACCCCACCTGATGCAGGGTCATCCAGACTCGAGTCGACATTGGCTTGTTCTCTCTACACGGATGCGGCCGGACCTGCTGTGATTTCCAGCCAAAAAAAAAAAAAAAAAAAAAAAAAAAATGTTTTTTGTCTGTTTTTTTGTTTTTCATACAGACCCCAGCATCTGCAATATTTGGCCCCTTGTGACCCCACCTCATTGTTCTTTGATGTAATGTTTCCCTGACTGACCTGTTTGGACACCATTCACACCTTTGACTGCTGTGATTATCTCTCTACCGAGGTGTGATTAATGGCAGTTGGAAAGGTTACCTGTAAACATCTGACATGATTCTCTGACTATATAAGTTGTGTCTTTATGCATTTCTCCACTTCACCTGAAGAAGGAGCAACGCTCCGAAAGCTTGTGATTTCAAATAAAGCTGTTGGACTATAACCTGGTGTTGTGTGACTTTTTACATTTGTCCACCCCAGTCCAACTCCGGCATCTCCACACCACTGTACCAAACTGATAGTACTTTGATAGCTTGCGCAGTTCAATTAAGAATTCAGCGTTGCTTTCCTCTTTCAGCTGCGTTCTTCTGTAAAATTTAAATCGTTCTGCTATCAGCAGCGGCGTGGGGTTTAAATGTTCTTGCAGGATAGTAACAATATTCGCGAAAGTCTGATCCGCCAGTTTATCTGGTGTTACAAGGTGCCTCAATAACCCGTACGTCTTCGCACCCATTAAGTTTAATAAGGTTAGTGCTTTCTTATCATCTGGTACCTCATTTGCTGTACAATAAACTTCAATGCGTTCTACATACGTGGCCCAATCTTCAACATCGCTATCAAAAGCAGTGATGTTACCGTGTTTAGGCATCCTTGAGAGTTTCTTTAAATATTTTATTTTTCCAAAATGGCGGCTTCCCGCGCTTGTCTTCTTCCCCCGCCTACTAAAATGGCGGCTTCCCGCGCTTGGCGGCTTTTCCCGCGCTTGTCTTCTTCCCCTGCCGACTACAATGGCGGCTTCCCACACTTGTCTTCTTCCCCCGCTGGCTACAATGGCGATGACCGCGCTGTTGCCGTTCTCGCCTCCCAGCGGTTCTTAATTTCCCCGACGCTGCTTTTGCTCCCCCGTGGTTCTCGTGGGCATTAACGCTTCCCTCGTTGCTGCGCCTCTCAGCCCCAATTGCAGCCCAGCCCTTTACACCGGCTGCGGTTGAGTTCTCCGCGGTTCTCATGGCACTAATGCTGCCCTTGTCGCTGCGCCTCTCGGCCCCGATTGCAGCCCGGCCCTTTTCACCGGCTGCGGTCGAGTTCTCCGCCCTTTTTCCTCCGGTTTCCCTCCCCTTCTCCACTGACAACACGGCCGACTTTCTGCCCGTGTCGCTAGATCGGCTTACCCACCACCGTGGTAGAAGGATGATCACTGCCTGTCGCTGATGGAGGACTTCGTGGTCAGTCATTTCAACCCGGTTTCTCGATGCCTCCCGTGCGATGCGGTGCTCAGCAGGATGATGAGGGCGGGTGCCTCTTCTCAACGCCCGTTCTGAGGACGAAGCTGCCTTGGATGCAAAACTGCCGCAGGGTAAGATCGGACTCATCGCCACTGTTGAGTCTGAGTGTCCCAGATATGCTTATTCTAAATCACTGGACACAGACAACAAGAATAACTTAAACAGGTCTTTACTAATCGAAGGTCAGGGCTGAACTGCTTAGCAAATTACTACACAGAGTTTATATACCGGTGTGGTCACCACCGGTACTACAATATACAGTAGCCAAGAGAAAGTAGTCCATCTCTTAAGGTAGTCTCTTAAGGTGGTACAGGTTACATACACCACAGTGAGAAACTATTAAATGTTGGTATTCAGAGAGATTTAGGTGTCCTCGTACAGGAAACATGGTGAGTTAGCATGCAGGTACAGCAAGCAATTAGCAAGGCAAATGGCCTTTATTGCAAGGGGGTTGGAGTATAAGTGTAAGGAAGTCTTACTACAATTGTTCAGGGCTTTGGTGAGACCACACCTGGAGTACTGTGCACAGTTTTGGTCTCCTTATCTGAGGAAGGATATACTTGCCTTAGAGGCGATGCAACAAAGGTTTACTAGATTGATTCTTGGGATGAGAGGGTTGTCCTATGAGGAGAGATTGAGTAGATTGGGCCTATACTTTTTGGAGTTTAGAAGAATGAGAGGTGATCACATTGAAACACGTAAAATTCTGAGTGGGATTGAGATGCTGAGAGGTTGTTTCCCCTGGCTGGAGAGTCTAGAACTAGGGGGCATAATCTCAGGGTAAGGGGCAGCCATTTAAGACTGAGATGCGGTGGAATTTCTTCACTCAGATGGTTGTGAATCTTTGGAATTTTCTACCGTAAAGGGCTGTGAATGCTGAATCATTGGGTATATTCAAGGCTGAGACAGATAGATTTTTGGGGTCTAGGGGAATGAAGGGATATGGGGATCGGGCAGGAAAGTGGAGTTGAGGTCGAAGATCAGCCATGATCTTGTTGAATGGTGGAGCAGGCTTGAGGGGCCATCTGGCCTAGTCTTGCTTCTAATTCTTATGTTCTTATATAACTTGCGAGTAAGGCAGATGAATTGAAGGTGTTGATGAACACATGGGAGTATGATATTGTTGCTATCACAGAGACATGGTTGAGGGAGGGGCAGGACTGGCAGCTCAATATTCCAGGGTATAGAATCTTCAGGCGAGATAGAGAGGGGTGTAAAAGAGGAGGGGGTGTCGCAATATTAATCAAGGAGTCAATTACTGCAGTAAGGAGGGATGATATCTTAGCAGGTTCCTCTAATGAGGCCATATGGGTAGAACTTAAAAACAAAAAGGGGGCAAGCACTTTGCTGGGAGTGTGCTATAGGCCCCCAAACAGTCAGGGCGAGATAGAGGAACAGATATGTAGGCAAATCTCAGAGAAGTGTAGAAATAATAGGGTAATAATAGTAGGGGGTTTCAACTTCCCCAATATTAACTGGAGTGTGAAAGGCTTAGAGGCTGCGGAATTCTTAGGCCCCGATTCTCCCCCAGCCGTCGGGCGGGTTTTCAGGCGGGTGAGGGCTGAAAATTGCAGAAATAGGGGGTCGCGACCCCCCCCGCCCGATTCCCCGCCCAGCTCGACTTTCGCCCCCATGTTTCAGCGTGACCTGAATCAGTCCCGCCCGCAGCAGGAGGGAATGGTCGGCGGGAGCCTAATAATCAATTATTGGCATGTTTAATCCTATTTTCAGGGTCCCTTGCAATTTTCAGCCTTTCCCCACGTAAAACACGCCTGGTGGGAACACCGCTGATGAAACCTGGCGTGAACAAAGTTGGCTTGCTTGCTTTCAGCTGCAGGTCAATCAGAACTGAAGAGATTTAATCAGACAACATTTGCGGGCTGCAGGATCTTGTTGCTGAAGGCTTGGGGCAACTTGTTGAAGGCTTAGGCACAGCTGTGGAAGGTTGGAGCCTCACACACTTCTCCAGTGTGAGCTCCTGGGAAGCCCCTCTCACCACCCTAACTCAGCAACTCCTCAACGGAGGCATCTGCCAGAAGCATGGGAGGCCTTTTATTCCTTCCCTTCCTGGCATTAGAGGATCTCCAACAGCAGAGGAGGCTGGAGCAACTGCAGCAACAGCAGCGCCAGCAACAACAGCAGCGCCAGCAGGAGCGGCAGGCTGCAGCTCAGCCACCTGAGGCAGCACAGGCCAGAAGGAGCCAGCGCATGGAAGGCCATCGGCGCAGGAGATACCCCCCAAACAGGGTCTACAGGCACAGGGTCAGCTACCTGAACATGACTGAGCAGCAGTGCCAGAGGCGGCTCCGACTTTCGCGAGAGGTCGTGACTGACATCTGCGCAATGCTGCAGCAAGACCTGGAGCCCAGAGCATCAACGGCATCTCCCAGGCAGCTGCACACACTTGCATCAAACAGGTAGCCGATGCCCTCTTTGCCCTCGCGCACAATCACATCCATTTCACCAGGGATCGCGCAAGTGTGAGGGCGCGAGCGCTTGGATTAGCTCAGCTGGCAGACTTTCCAAGGGTGCAGAGCATCATTGACTGCACAAATGTGGCCCTTAGGACACCCCACCGCAATCCAGGAGTTTTTGTCAACCGCAAGGGCTTCCACTCCCTTAACGTTCAGCTGGTGTGTGACCACAAGAAGGTGATTTTGCATGTTTGTGCCAGGTACCCTGGCAGCTGCCATGACTCCTTCATACTGCGCCAGTCTACTGTGCCTCCGCTATTCAGTCCGCCAAACAAACTTCAAGGACGGCTACTTGGAGATAAGGCATATCGCCTGCGCTCTTGGCTAATGACGCCGTTGAGGAGAGCAGCCAGCGAAGCTGAGGAGCACTACAACTCCAGCCACATTACCACCAGAGGCATTATCGAGCAAACCATCGGATTGCTGAAGATGCACTTCAGATGCCTCGATAGATCAGGTGAAGCCCTACAGTACTCAGCGGCCAGGGTCTCCAAAATCGTCATGGTATGCTGTGTGCTTCACAACATGGCACAGCGTCGTGGCTTGCCGATTCCGCAGGACCAAGAGGCTCCTCACAGAGCCGCCTCGGATGAGGATGATGCTGAGGATGATGCTGAGGAGGAGGAGGAGGAGGAGGAAGACGGAAACGAGCATCCTGCAGAGGCCTGCCAACCAATGGCACCAGTGCGTGAGAACATTGCTGGGTGGAATGCAAGGAGCGCACTCATCCTGGGCAGATTTGCGTAGCCTGGTACATCAAACACTGCAGCCTCACTGCTTCTTAACTGACCATGGACAGTGGCCCATGCCTGCACACTCCTACCTATTTGACCAGCTTGCTGACATCTGCAAGTTATCCTAAGGCCTCTATGTGATATCCCCATTCGCCAAATGACAGACGCCATAACTGCAGCAGTTGCCACCAGATTTTTTATGTACAGGAAAATGATGGCATTAAAACTATTTACAAGACTTTTCACCCAAGTGACTACCCTTGTGATTAGTGGTGCTTTATTTTTCTCTTACGCATGCTCCTACGTAGTGGTACCCCTGTGGCTTCAGCAGATGTGGAGGCCCCTTGCTCACTTTCCTGCTGTGCATGTCTCGACACCTTTGGCGGGCATCCTCTGGGGTGGCGAGCCTGTGAGGGCTCGCCAGCAGTCTGCTGCTCCTGCGGCTGTGCAGGGCTTGAGACTCCTATCTCACTGGGGTGTGGACTCCAGCGGGGCTCTGACTGAGGGCTCTGAAGTAGCATGGAAGTGTGAGCGCGTGGAGAGGAGCCCCCACTTCCTTGAGGTGTGTCAACAACCTCCCGCTCATGGGTCAGCTCCCCCTCAGCGCCTGCAAGTGGCTGGAGAGCACCTTGCTGCACATCAGGGGGGCCATGGGGACCCATCTCAGCACTAGAAGTCTTGCTCAGAGGGACTTCCATGAAGGTCTGGTTTCGGTGCTCAATAGATGCCCATCGCTCCTCAAGAGATGCCATTCTATTCAGAGCACTCACCATGTTTTCGATACCCTGCAGCCCTCCTGTAGGATTCGCAAAATTGGACTTTGTATTAATAAGGGTCAAATGGCAGAAGAGGCCGTGATTTTAAAGACTGTTTTAAAAGAAGCCCAGAAAAAGGGGCATACAAAATGGCTGCCATACCATGTGACCAGCTTATTGGGACACATTAAAATGGTTCCTGCGCAACCTCAGACAGCTTTGTGGATTCAACCTAAAGCAAGTTCTGGAAGCCGTTTCTGAGAGAACGAAACCAGACCCACACGTATGCATATGGATTAGATGCAGATCCAGTCAAGATCGGCCTGGAGACAGAGGCCATCAAAATGTTGACCCAGACAAAAGGGGACAATTTCATATTCATGAGAACAGCACCCAGGACTAGATAATGAGATCAGCAGGGCATTAAAAACAATGAAGGTAATTCCAGACCAGAGATGGGCCTTTACCGGCCATCGAAAACATTTAAAAATATAATAACTACCCCGCTGTGCTCCCAGCCCGCCAAAATTAAAACAAAGACTAACCTGATTTTGGGCGGGAAGTGAAGCCTCTGAAGAAAAGGTATAACTGGAGTTACAGTTGGAGAGGGTTACAGTTGCAAGCTTGGAGAGCTGAGGAGCTGGAGAGCGGTCGAGTTTGAATCCGGACAGCCAGAAGAAGAAGCAGGCACTCGCAGGAGGAAGAAGAAAGCCAACATCGAGAAGGCCATTTCGAAGCCGGCGTCCCGCCCCGGGGAAACACATCGGGAGATCATCGACCATCCCCGGGCCGTTGCCGGAACGAGAGGCCATCGACCCAACTTGGGAGAAGAAACAAAAAAAGTAAAGGTCCCAAGAGAAGAAACCTTCCAGCCACCCCGGCTCGGGAGAAGCGAGAAAAGGAAACTGAAGGAGCGATGGGAGCCAGCCCAAGGCTCCTCTGACCAGGGTCGAGCCGACGATCCTTGACCCCGCCGACATCCAGGCCCGCCAGTGTCCAGCCGCCCCGACCCCCACCTCAGGAGAGAGGTGTGGCGCAGCTCGCAGGGGCTCCACGATCCACGTGGAGACGAAACACCTGAAAGGACCAAGCACAGACTCGATTTCAAAACCTTGCACTTCCTAGTGGGATTGGTGAGCATGTTTCTGGCCTTTCACAATCAGAGCTAGATAGGTTTAATAAGAGGGTGGATTTAAGGGTACAATTAACATGAGTTGTTGTCCCTTGATATTCCGTGTGTTTCCTTATTTCATGATGATCTTTGTAGAATATAAGATGCCTGTATTTGCTTTAGTTAGTACTGTGTCGTTATGATTTGTTTGTGTGTTTTTCCCTCCCATGTACTCCCTTATCTGCTTGCATTTGATTTGATATTTTTCCTTATGCAATAAAATTTCATTTTGTTTCATCAAACTTGGTCTACAAGTGTTTTCTCTACATTGTAGTTCCTGCCCCTAAGTCCAGAGTATAGAATCTAAGGGGCGAGTGGGTCGAACCACTCAAGGTTTTACTGTGCAAGAGAGAGAGGCCTCTAGAGAGAGAAACCTCAGGGAAATCTCTCAAGGAAAACCCCTTACATAAAATGGCGACCACGGCAGGACTCTGGCAGCAGGATTGCAATGTAGTAGATCTGAGTTTGAATGGTCGAAATGCAATGGATGAGAGGATAGCGGATTATGTCTTTGGCAAGGTAAATCTCACTAAACAGTGGATTTCCGATCTCTTGCTGGATGGGCGTCCGGTGGATGCAGCCATCAGGTGGACAGAGAGCAAAGAGCATAAGAAGTCAGTCGAGAAGGCAGTGTGGCTGATGTGTTACAAGAAGCAGGTCCAGATTTTGGACCGGGTCGTTGCAGCACAGGCAGCCAAGATCACAACCCAGGCAGCAGAGATAGAGGAAAAGGCCATGGGAGGGGAAAAACTCATCACAGCGCTTCACGCGCTGAATCAGGAACGCCAAGTGGTAGCTAGTCAACATCAGGCTAGGATAGAGTACCTGGAGTGCCAGGTTACTGAGGCAAAGATCAATGAAACGAGGATACGGGAGAAAAACGCCCGCCTCGCACAACAGCTAAGAGCGCAGGAGGAGAGAGTAGTGGAGGTTAAGGCAGCTTACAAGCTAGCCCTCGAGCACGGGTTCGAGAGCACAGACCACGGCCCCTGCCAAAAGACCATAGAGAACCTAAGAGCAGCCCTGGTAAAGGCAAAAGGCATGGTGTGTATCGTCAGCCCGAAAGCTAGTCACATGGGCTTTTTAAAGGAATCAAAACAGCCAATTCCAGCTGAGGTAATTGTGGTACCAGCCACCGAGCCCTCAGCACCGCCAAGCTATAGTGAGACTTGGTCGGAAAAGGAGGGGGTAGCGAAAGAGGAGGTAGCCGAGGTGGAGTGTGTGGAAGAACCACTGGCCGCAAAGCCGGGACCGGCACCAATGTGTCCCACTCGGCACCAGAGGTTCAGTCCCAACGCTGCCGACGGCAGTATCGGACCCCACCAAAACCAACTCGTTGTGCCCTATGCTGGCCCGCAATTAAGGTCCATGGTGAGCCACCTCACATGACTCACAGTAAAGGGAGATCCCTCGATTCATTTCAGGGAGATAGAGGAAACAGTAGCCATCAATGACTGTGATGATCAGGAACAGGTGAAACTGTTGCTTTTTTCCCTGGATTCCACAATCCTTCAGTGCCTCTCAGAGGATGGTAAGAGGGGACGGAAAGGGTATGTGGATCTCAGAGAGGAAGTTTTAGGAGTAATGGGAGTGGATGACGGTAGTCCATTTGACCATGTAGAAGGGACCGTGCAGCTATCTGGAGAACCCCCACGGGTTTTCGCAGAAAGGCTGTGGCCAGTGTATCGACGCAGCTGTCCGGGTATGCCTGAACGGGCTCTAATGAGCAACGAACAGCGGGTTCATTGGCTCCGTTGTTTAGTCACCAACAGCTTGCCAGAGATACGGGCCCTAGCCAGATCTTGGTTCGATCCCCAAGGTCCCAGCGTCACAGAGGAGACGGTACTCCGTCAGCATAATGTGGCATACAAGAATTGCAGAGGTCAGGAAACACCTCCCCAGAAAGGAAAGGTGCATGAGGCAAAACCCGCAGCCCCAAGCCAGAAGGAGTGGCGTCAGGAGGGGAATCGCCCTGTCCAAGCCAAGCTCAATTGCTACAGGTGTGGGAAGGATGGACATTGGCGCAAGGACTGTAGAAATCCGTGGAAGGATAATAAAGGGAGATTTCCCGCAGCCCAAGCCCAGACCGCCGCCCCAGCACCAGCCCAAACCCAAGCCATAGCTCCTGCCCCAGCACAAGGAGCTGGTGCAGTTATGAATCCCGCTTCGATTGAGTCAATCATAGAGACAATGCGGTCTCTGATGACCTCGCAGGGGAAAATAGCTGTCACCACCAGCCTTGTCACTCCCGAAACGCCGATCGCTGTACCCGAATGACTAGAGCCGGCGCAGCCCGTTTACTTGTGTGCGCCGCGATATGATATATGGAGGCGACCCCTCATGGAGATGGAGGTGCAGGAGGTAAAAGGGACCTATTTGTTGGATACGGGGACATCGTGCACCGTGATCCACACAGATAACCCCGCCACCTCGCCTCTGTCCACCGGGGTTCCATATATTCTGTCAGGCTTCACAGGCAAGGAACAGGCTGGCGCACATTCCATTCCCCTCTCCATTCATTTAGGACCACTCCGCACCAAGTGGAGGTGTATACTGATGAAGTGGGAGGTGGAGATTGGGAAAGGGATCCTCGGGTCCGATTTCTTGGTCGAACACGGGATCCTCGTGGACCTAAGAAATCATTGACTTTGGGGAGCGGGTAAGGGTGAGCCGGGCAAGGTAGTCGTCATCCCAGGGGAAGGAGAAAGAGGGACCCTCTGTACCGTGAAGCCAAAAGAGGGCTACGACCTCGAGCTCATGATCACGGGCGGCCCACAAGATTTGCAGGCATTTGTGTGCGACCACCTGACTACGTTTGCCTCTCACAAGCACGATTGCGGGAGGGTCACCGGGTTTGAGGTTAGCGTAGACGGGGACCCCATGGCCCGACCCCAAAAACAGTACAACTTCCCCCAGGAAGCGGAGCCCGACATGGAGACAGCAATATCTTCACTGGTGCAGCAGGGCATGTTGAGACCGATAGCCACCCATGTGAACTCTCCGTTATGGCCGGTGAGGAAACTGGACGATTCCTGGAGAGCCACGGTGGACTACAGAGTCCTCAATAGCAACATCCCAGCCTGCACGCCGACAGTAGCAGCAGTTGCCGACCTGATAGGAAGTATTCCAGCCTCCGCGACCACATTCACGGTGCTGGATATTTCTAATGGGTTTTGGTCCATCCCTTTACGGAGGGAGGATCAGTACAAGTTTGCCTTTACGTTTAAAGGACAACAGTACACCTGGAACTGCTTGCCACAGGGTTTCCACAACAGCCCCAGCATTTTCCATCAATGCATGGCAGGGAGTTTAAAAGAGTTCAGCCAGCCCAATCAGCTAGTGCAGTATGTGGACGACCTGCTCCTGTTCACAGACTCGAGAGAGGAGCATGGCCCACTATTGGCCGAGTTATTGGAGCTGCTAGGAAGAAAGGGTTTCAAAGTAAACCCAAAGAAGGCACGGATTGGCCAGCAGGAAGTGAAATTCCTGGGTCTGACCATCCGCGCCGGTGAGAGAGCCATAGATAAGGCCAGGCGGGAATCGGTGCAAAATCTACCGATCCCCAACACCGTAACGGGTGTGAGGTCCTTTCTGGGACTGACTGGGTACTGCAGAGACTTTATTGAGGACTATGCAGCCACAGCAGCCCCGCTGCTCCGACTCCTACACAAGGGGGTGGAGTGGTCCTGGGATGAGGGTTGCCAGGCAGCATTTGAGAAACTCAAGAGAGACTTGCAGACCGCACCAGCCCTGGGGGCCATAGATGGGGGAGAGGAGTTTTTCCTGGAGGTAGCGGCTAGCGGGGATAGCTTGAGCGCTGTACTGCTTCAAGAGCGACACGGCAAGCTGAGGCCAGTGGTCTACTCCTCCAGGGTGCTCACTGATGTGGAAAGGAGCTTTTCCAATTGCGAGCGGAATCTCCTGGCCACGCATTGGGCTGTGAAAAGATCTCTGATCTTCACAGACACCTCTCCCATCACTCTCCTCACCCATCACACGCCTACCCGAATGCTTCTAGATGGAAGGATTAAGGATGGGACAGTAAGCAGTGCACGCATTGCGCACTGGACCCTCCTCCTTTCACAGATGAAGCTGAAGGTAAAGGGTCTCTGCGAGCCCAAGCTCGTGGCCAACATGGTATATCCCGGAACAGCCCATCGGTGTTCCGTAGAAGGGGTATGGGAGGTGAACATAGGTTTACGGGCCGGGATACATCCCACGGGCCGTGAGATCTACGTAGACGGTTCCAGCACGGTATCAGCTGGCAAACGACTCACAGGGTGTGGAGTTTATGCCCTGGTGATTAAGCTCCCCAGCACCATGAGCGCCCAGCAGGCTGAACTGGCTGCGGTAGTGTACGTCGTTACACACCCCGAGATCTTCCCCACCCCATACACGATTTGCTCGGACAGCATGTTGACATGCAACTCGTGTACGGAGTACCTAGTCATCTGGTCCCGCCGCGGATATACCTCTGCGGACAGGCGACCCTTAACCGTGAAGCCCCTGTTAGAAAAGATCTTAGCTGCGGTGGGAGAGAAAGGGGAAGTCTTTATCCACAAGGTAAAGGCCCATTCCTCCACGGAACCCCGCGGCAAGGGTAATCAGCAAGCGGATAAGCTAGCCAGGGAGGGTGCCCGCACCGGTACCTTTTGGGATCCCTATGGGTCCAAACCCGTGGCGGTGATCCAAGGCAGGGGTGGGACTCGGGGAACTACAGGGGTAACACTGCCCCCAGACCTCAAGACCGTCCAAACCCTAGATCCCGCCCTAAAAACAGTCCTCAAGGCCATTGCTGAGGGCAAGGAAGTAGAGGGTCCATATGGTACAGCAGCCCTCTCCATCAAGGAAGGCATGCTGTTCCGAGAGGAACAGTGGGTTGTGCTGCAACAGCACCAGAGGGAATTCCTTCAACTGGCCCACGAGGGTCCAGGAGCAGGACACCCTGGGCCTGAGGTCACCTGGCAATGGGTGGAACAGGTGGGGTGATGGCCGGGACTTCGGGACGATGTCCGCGAGTTCTGCGCCAATTGCCTAGTGTGCGCTGCAAACAACCCAGACCCCCAGAAAAGGAAGGTGCCCATGGGGCACATCAGGAGGGTAGAGGGACCATGGCAGTCGATACAGGTCGACTACATCGGGCCCCCGCCCACGTCCCAGGGAGGCTATAAGTACTGCCTCGTCCTGGTGGATGTGTTCACCAAGTGGGTGGATGCCTTCCCATGCCAAACAGCCACGGCACTTAGTACTGCCAGGATCTTGGTCCGGGAGGTGTTCTTGCGGTGGGGACTACCACGATTTGTGGAGTCTGACCAAGGGGCTCATTTCACTGGCCAAGTGATGCAGGGCACCCTCATGCTTTTAGGCATTGAAGGGAAGTGACACGTGGCCCACAACCCGCAGTCATCTGGGATTGTGGAGCGCATGAACCGCACCTTAAAGGAAAAGCTGAGGAAGGAGACGAGGGACTCGCCCCAGAAATGGGCGGAGGCCTTGCCTCTAGTCCTCATGGGGATCCGGGCTAGCCCGTCTAAAAGTACGGGGTACTCCCCGCACGAATTAATGACTGGAAGAGTCATGCGAACCCCCACCCATGTATTAGCCCCGGTGCTCACTGAGGGGCAGCTCCAAGAGGTGAATCGGGACAAGTTTGCCTGGAACCTTTTTGAGCGCCTGAAACAGATCTATGGGCAAGCGGCTGGGAACATGGGGAGGCAGCATCAGGGCAACCGATTGCTGCTTGAACCCCGAAAGACAATCGAGTGGGAAGTTGGAGATCAGGTCATGGTGAGAAACTATGCCCGAGTAGGGAGTTTAGAACCACTGTACATGGGGCCCTACAGTATTGTAGACAAGGCCAGCCCCATGGTATATGCAGAGAAGCTGCCCCGGCGCACTAAATGGTTTCACATCAATCAGTGCAAACTGTTTAAACCGGGTGCAAGAACATCAGCAACCAAAGCCAGGTCTGAGGTTAAAGATCCTTAGCCTGAGGCGCGTGATGAGTCACAGGCCACACAAGCTGGCATTGTAGCCTGCTTGGAAGGAGAGGAGGTCCCGCCTGTTAAATCCGGGTATCTTAATGTAGTGTGTCCTTCAATCAATAGACAGAGACTGCAGAGGATCAATCAACAGGTGTTTACTGGATGAGGGTTGCTCTAAAACTAACAGTACAGTTCCCTACTCAGGGTTTATATACAGGTGTGGTCACTGCCGGTACTACAGTATACAGGAGCTGTAAAAAGTAGTTCTCCCCTTAAAGGTACATACACTACAATTCCTCCCCTTTTAGATTAATAGCACCACAACATTCATTTAACAATTAACACTTTTACCATGCAAAATTAACTGAAAATAGTCCATTTATAAATTCAGTCTTTGGGGCGGCTTCCTGATCCTTTCTGGATAGCGCCTTTCCCGAGTGTCTTGCTCTTGGTGCGGAGACGATTCTGGCCCCCTGTCGTCGGTTGGTTCATCAGCTTCCGATGCTACTGTTTCTGGGGTAGATGCTACCTGTATGTCGGGTTCATCACCAGGTATGCGAGACATGGGGTTGACTCGTTCCTGTGACTCTAGGATCTGGTCGACATGGCGTCTCACAATGTTCTCCCCAACATCCACTGTGTACATTAGTGGCCCCTGCCGTGTGCATATCGTTCCTGGTTGCCATTTCTCTGTTCGGTAGTCGCGGACCAAGACTGGTTGCCCTACATGGAAGCTCCTTGTCGGCTTCTCATTGATGTGCTGGAATTGCTTATTCTCAACATCTCTTCGTAGACTTGGTCTGAGCAAATCCAGACGAGATCTCAACCTTCGGTTAAAGAACATCATGTCCGGGGTCTGGTTGGTGACTGCATGTGTCGCATTTCTGTAGGCTAACAGGAAATTGTCCACATTATGCTGCAGTGAAATGTCGTCATCGCACATGGCCCTTACTGTCTTTTTAAAGGTTTGTACGAACCTCTCAGCCAATCCATTTGTGGCTGGATGATACGGGGCGGATGTTAAATGCCTTACCCCATTCCTTTTCATAAATTTCCGAAACTCTTCGGACACAAACTGTGGTCCGTTATCAGAGCAAATCTGCTCTGGCAAGCCGTTCCTGGCAAATATGGTCCGTAGGACTGCAATCGTTTTCTCCGTGGTGGTGGAGGACATTTTGATCACCTCAGGCCATTTTGAGTGCGCATCCACGGCTATTAAAAACATTGAGTCCATGAATGGACCAGCAAAATCAATATGCACCCGTTGCCATGGAGAGGAGGGCCACTCCCATGGGTGTAGAGGGGCATGTGGTGGTGCATTTTGGACCTTCTGGCATCCTGAGCAGCTCTTTGTCAGGTCCTCGATTTGCTGATCGATCCCCGGCCACCACACATAAGCCCTAGCAAGGCTTTTCATTTTCACCCCTCCCAGATGGCCTTCGTGAAGCTCATTGAGCACTCTCTCCCTTAACTTGGGTGGAATTACCACTCGGGATCCACACATCAAGGTCCCCTGGCATACTGACAGCTGTTCTCTTCTGGATGAGAATGCTGGCAACAGTGAGTCGCCATGTGTTGGCCATCCCTTCACCGTCAAGTCATATACCCGAGACAGTGTCGGGTCATTTCGGGTCTCCTTCTCTATATCCGCGTTAGTTACTGGCAAGCGTTCAATTATAGTCGAATAAAATATTTTGACAGGGTCCACTGCTGGTGCTTCCTCCACAGTAGGCAGTGGCAGGCGTGATAGCCCATCAGCATTTCCATGCTGTTTCGTGCCCTTATACTCGATTTCATATTGGTTCGCCCCTAGAAAAAGGGACCATCTTTGTAGCCGTTGCGCAGTCATCACCGGAATGCCCTTCTTTGGATTAAAGATGGAGACAAGTGTTTGGTGGTCAGTCAGCAAGGTGAACTTCTGCCCGTGCAGATAGTGGTTGAACTTTTTCACTCCCCACACTCGGCTGAGGGCCTCCCTGTCAATCTGGGCGTAGTTACGCTCGGCTGAGGTTAGTGACCGAGACGTAAAGGCTACTGGCCTCTCCGAGCCGTCCGGGAATTTGTGCGACAGCACCGCTCCAATACCATAGGGTGATGCATCACACACCAACCGAATTGGTAGTGCTGGGTTGAAATGAGCCAACACCTCTTTTGATGTGATCAATTCTTTGCACTTCTGGAAAGCTCGTTTACATTCGTCATTCCACTTCCATGGTACCCCCGTTTGCAGTAGGGTGTTCAGTGGGTGTAGCACTGTAGACAAATTCGGCAAGAACTTATGGTAGTAGTTCACCAGCCCGAGGAACGACCTCAGTTGTGACACATTTTCCGGTGCTGGAGCCTTGACTACTGCCTCAATCTTTTCAGGGGACTTATGTAAACCCTCTTCATCAATAACGTGGCCACAATACGAGATCTGCTTCTGGAAAAACTCGCATTTGTGGCGATTAGCTCAGAGCCCATGTTCCTTCAATCTAGTGAGCACCTGCTCCAGGTTGGCAAGGTGATCACTGTCATTTTTGCCCGTGACCAGGATGTCGTCCAAATAACACTGGGTCCCTGGAATCCCTTGCAGGACTTGATCCATTGCCCATTGCCAAATAGCCGAAGCTGATGCTACCCCGAACACCAGCCAGTTGTATTGGTAGAGACCTTTATGAGTGTTGATCGTGAGGTACTGTTTTGAGGCTTCTTCTACCTCCATTTGCAGGTACGCCTGGGCCAGATCAATCTTAGTGAAGCGTTTTCCTCCAGATAGCGAGGTGAAAATATCTTCAATCCGCGGAAGCGAATATTGTACCGTGTGATGGAGTGGGTTCACTGTCACCTTAGAGTCCCCACAGATGCGAACCTTCTTTGGTTCCCCAGGCGTATTACTCAACGACCTCTTCATTACAGGAACGATGGGTGTAGCCCACTCGCTCCAGTCCACTTTGGACAGTACTCCAGAACGTTCCAAACCTTCCAGCTCTGCTTCGACGGCTGGGCGGATCGCATAAGGCACAGGTCTGGCCTTAAAAAACTTTGGGCTTGCATTTTCCTCTATTTTGATCATCGCTGTTATGCCTTTTAGTGTTCTGAGTCCCTCCTGGAACACTTCTTGTGCATCAGTTAGCATTTTTGACAGTCGTCCAGGTGTGATGTCGTCATTCTTTTTGGCATCTACAGCCAGTGCTTGTATGGAATGCCAATCTAGCTGTATCTTCCGGATCCATTCACGTCCTAGTAGTGGTGGTCCTCCATCTGGCAATAGATATAGGTCCATTTTTGGTGTTTCCTTGCTGTTATATATAACGTTCACCCTTATTTTTCCTTTGGGGTAGACTTTTTGCCCCGTGTACGCCTTCAAGACAATCTCTGTATCCTCAAGGGTATCTGTGAGAATAGCCGCTTGTAGTCCCTTCGGTTTATGACTGTTAGGGCTGATCCTGTGTCCAATTCCATTTTCACTTGGACTCCGGCTATCTTGAGCGTGACCCAGATAGTTTGGTGATCCTCCGTTTTGATCACCTTATGTAGTTTCAGGCAACCCAGCTCCTTGCTTCCGGAGTCTGTATCACTTTCTGTTTGTCTGAACTACTCTCCGTCACCTTATGTACCTTCTTGTACTTCTCCTGTGGAGATTTCTTGCTGCTGGTTTTCTTTCCCGACCTGCAGACTCTTGCTATGTGTCCTACTTTTCCACACTGTCTGCACACTTGGTCCTTGAACCAGCAATCATTATGGTCGTGTGTTGTTCTGCCGCAGCGTTAGAACTTCACTGTTCCATATGACATTTCATTTGTGCCATATTCTTGCGGTCTCCGTTGTATCTCTGCAGCGCCCCGTGCAGCTGCTTCGTGTGATATTGCCATGCTGAAAGCCTTGTCCAGCGTAAGATCCTTTTCTGATAGAAGCCATTTCTGGGTTCCTTCACTTTGAAGCCCACACACAAACTTGTCCCTTAAAGTATCTGCTAGTCCCGTTCCAAACTGGCAGTGTTTCGATAGCTTGCGCAGTTCCGTTAAATACTCAGCATTACTTTTGTCTTTATGCTGGTTCCTTTGGTGAAACTTCAATCTTTCTGCTATCAGCAGCGGTGTGGGGTCTAAGTGGTCCTGTAGGATTGCTACTATGCTTTCAAAATCCTTTACCACTGGCTTCTCTGGGGTGACTAGGTTTTGCAGTAAGCTGTATGTTTTTGCACCCATGGAATTCAACAATACCAGTGCTTTCCTGGCATCTGGCACTTCATTCCCCTTGCAGTACACTTCTATGCGTTCTAAATATGTCGCCCAATCTTCGACTTCATTGTCGAACGCTGTGACACTGCCACTCTTCGGCATCCCTGGGTGTGGTTAGACTGGCTAAAAATGGCGTCTCCCTCACTCTCCCTTCTTCTCCGCTGGCTCAAAATGGCATCTCCCGCGCTCTCCCTTCTTCTCCGCTGTGGCTCAAAAATGGCGTCTCCCGCGCTCTCCCTTTCTTCCCCCGCGGACGCTGCTCAGCCCTTGAACACCGGCCGTGCTCTGCGCGTTTTCCTGCGCCTCTCTCGTTGACGCCACTCGGTCTTCAACCCCGGCTGCGCCCTGTGCACTTTAACCTCTCTCTTACCCCGTCGATGCTGCTCGGCCTTCCCCTGTCCCGACGGTCGGCTCCAGCCGCCGCCATCTGGGAAGGGTCTGCGCCGTACCTGCTGCCAGCCCATCTCGCTGGAGTCTCCGCCGGATGGTCGACGCCCGTGCTGGTGGAATCGGCCTTCTTCTGCAGAGTTGCAGGTAGGTTCGAATCGACTCGTCGCCAATGTTAAATCCGGGTATCTTAATGTCGTGTGTCCTTCAATCAATAGACAGAGACTGCAGAGGAACAATCAACAGGTGTTTACTGGATGAGGGTTGCTCTAAACCTAACAGTACAGATCCCTACTCAGGGTTTATATACAGGTGTGGTCACTGCCGGTACTACAGTATACAGGAGCTGTAAAAAGTAGTTCTCCCCTTAAAGGTACATACACATAGTGTGGGCTGCACGGTGGCATAGTGGTTAGCACTGTTGCCTCACAGCGCCAGGGACCCAGGTTCAAATCCGGCCTCGGGTGACTGTTTGTGTGGAGTTTGCACATTCTCCCTGTGTTTGCGTGGGTTTCCTCCGGGTGCTCCGGTTTCCTCCCACAGTCCAAAAATGTGCGGGTTAGGTTGATTGGACATGATAAAAAAAAAAAAAAAAATTTTTAAATTAAAAATTGGCCCTTAGTGTTAGGGGGGGATTAAATACATGGGGTTATGGGGTTACGGGGATAGGGCTTGTGTGGGATGGCTGTCGGTGTAGGGACCGGGTGCTAGGGTTTGGATGATCAGCCATGATCTCGTTGAATGCCGGAGCAGGCTCGAAGGGCCGAATGGCCTACTCCTGCTCCTATCTTCTATGTTTCTATGTTACTACACCGCCCACCTGGGGGGAGATTTCTCCGATGGCCTGGGACTCGGACGAGGAGGGGCCCGAACAACAAGGTCCCACCCTCGACACGATTCTGGAGGAGGTGGAGTCGGAGGACGGAGATCCCGCTCTCGACTCGCGCGTGGGGGAGGTAGAAATTGGGGGCAGAGATCCTCCACCTGTAGGGACAGGTGAGCAGGAGCCGTCTGCCACAGGCCCAATTCCCGAAGGGGCGGAGCCTGAGGGGAGGGAGCCGAAGCCCACAGTCGTGGAAGAGCCACGGGCTGTGAGAGCTGAAGTCCCACCCGAAGGTCCACTCGCCAAGGGAGCTTGCCCAAATCCCAAAGGGCGGAGCCTGAGGGAAGGGAGCCGACGCCCACAGTCATGGAAGAGCCATGGACTGTGAGAGCTAAGGTCCCACCCGAAGGTCCACTCGCTAAGGGAGCCACGCCCAAAGTACCTTTTCGCAGGTCGACTCGAACGCCTCAGCCTGTAAAACCTTGGCCCGAGTCCCCCGTTCTCAGTAAACGCCGACTTCAGAAATCCATGAAAAAACACAGTCCCCGATTAACAGCAAAAGGCTGCGGAGAACCCAAGCCACAGGTCACTGCAGCCCCGCCAAAAGGAACGGCGAGCTGCAGTCCAATCAAGGATTAGGCAAGCCGCCCGGGGACGGGCGGCGCTGTACATAAGTTTAGGTTTAAGTTTAAGGTGTGTAAATATTAAAATGATTAGAGTTTAAGTAGTTTTAAATCTGCCCAGTATGTGTGTTTTTTTGGATCGAGGTCGAAAGACCCGATCATGCCGTCACCTAAGCCAGAATCTCTCGGGAGCCTGGCTATATTGTTTGATTTATTGCAGGGACCAGGAGAAAGATGAGAGGGATCCTCGTCGCGTTTGTAATGGTCGGATGGAGCTGGGCCTATCGGGGCCGCACCAAGGACTCCACGATCTATGGGTGCTCTGGAAATAGAGGCCCCATCGCGACTGACGGAACCAGCTCACGGGACGCTGAAGAGGCTGCTGCCTACTTCCATGAAGGGAGATGGCCAGGCTGGCTGGGGTCGAACTCTACTGAATACTCCAGCCAGACGGGGTTTGCATACAGAGAAATGTCTCTGATGTGCCCCAGGGTGCGGATCATTGCACCCAGGATCAGCGTCACCGTGGGCAAGAAGATTTGTCTTGTTTGCCATGGACATGTACCTTTGGACCCCTGGTGGTGGCTGCGCAAGTTAAGCAGCACCATGAAGAATTCAACGGTGGAATGGGAGAGATTGGGTAATAACACCCATCGGACAATAACGGGAACTCACGGGGGGTTGAGTGTCTGTTGGGACAAATGGTGGGAACCAGATGAGGGGATCTACATCTGTATGTGGGGTTCAGAACGCGCTTGCCCCACAGGCATCTCCATCTTTTTCCAAAGACAGTGGCAGGATGCTGGACAAGGAATGAGGTGGGACGTCAGCACACGGGCGTGCGGAGTCCCATACTCTCAGATCCCAGTAAACGCCACTGAGCTCATCACACGACCCCGCAAGCCCCTGCCCACAGTTCCAATAGCTAAAGCCCTCAAGGAAGGGTGCCCCATCACGACAAAGGGACCCGGGAACAGATTGGTATTGGTACCCACAGGTCAGGTACTGTACCAAGGGGTCCACTACGCGGTGGCTTCGGTGATTTTAAACCTCACCGAGGTACGATTGCCAGCGTGGTGCCCCAAGGAAACGGAGCAATTGTACCAGGTCCTGTTAACAAACATGTTTAAACAGTTTCAGGAATTTGACTTTGCTGATGTCGACAGAGCCAAATTGTACACCACACCACATGAGGTCTTGGACAGGATAGGGAGGCAAAGAAGGGGTGCGGTAAATGATATTTTCACAGCTTTTAACACAGGAACTTCCGTCATCAACACACTGGATGACGTGGAGCTGCAAACCCAGATCAATGGTTTAAAAACACAGTTAAAAAAGATACTGACTGATGAGAATAAGGTAGTGGGTTCTGAGTTACATGAGGACCAGGCCATGACACTACACTTAAAAGAGATAATAGCTGAGCTGGAGAAACACGCCAGAACGGTAAATGCCTCATTAGGGAGGATCGGAATGCGTCCGATCAGGCTGCGCAGAATGAAGCTTGTGTGCTATATGGGGCGTGGTTACTGGGCGAGGGCCACAGGAATCTGGAGGATTTAAAGCAAGGTTTAGTCCCCTCCTGGATCAGCAACAAGCACCTCGCAGCCCTCCACCCTTTTGAGAATACATTGAGTCCGTGCCAGCTCAGACTAGCTTCAGAGGTCTACCCAGTCCCAGTGGAATGTGGACGGTCTAATCACACCATTATGGGTATAGTGGTAAGAATGCCGGTGATGGGAAAGACAGCTAAACCCGCCCCGGTATACAGGGTGGAGAACATTGGAGTCATTCAGGGGGGTGTGCACATTCGCTACACGGGGGTCCCACCTTACGTCATTTGATGGGAGCATGCAATGACGGGTACCGACCTCTCGGGGTGCCGGAGCCGGGGAGCACACATCATCCTGTGTCCCCAGCACTTGAATGCCCATTCAAAACCACAGTGCAGGTTCAGAACTGCTGGCGCGAAGCCTATAAATTGCACCATGGAGGCAATGGCACAAGGCCATGTGCCCCCGCAGGTGGCATATATAGGAGGTGGGACATACTGTGTCACCACTGCAGCGCCCCACTACCAACATGGACAGCACGGTTGGTGTCCGGTTAGTGACAGCAGCTTCTGTTTCAAGCCCAGGGCAGAAGTTCAAGTGGCCCAAGAGCGAATTGTCCCCATTCCTGAACCTTCCACTGTTCACATCACTGTGAAAGAGAATTTCACCGATCTGAAGCGATTCGTTGCACATTTTGGATATATCATTCCCCCTCTCCCTGAACACCTCACCAAGATATTAAAAGCCGTTGTTGTTTCACAGAAACACTTCTACATACTGGAGCAGAAGACTTTAGAGATGGGGCAGACATATTGGACATAGTGATCCCACCGTGGTGGGACCTGTTCACTAATATAGAAGTCCCTTCATGGATTAGGATAGCCTCCCACATTCTTGTAGTGTGCCAGGTTGTCAATGTAGTTTATTTACTGTTTGTACACTGTAAAAAGGTCAAACATTCGCAGAAGTATGAGAATAGAGGGGAATGGAGGGAGCATTATGTGCGGGTAGAAGAAGAGACACCCGTTTAGATTTTGCTGCTTTGTATAAAGTTAAAGTTTTCCCTCCCTCCTCTGTATTATTTTTGATATGTATTCCTGTGCATTGTGATTTTCGTGTGTATTTTATTTTATTATTGAAGTTTTATTAGATGTGATGCATTTGATTAAAAGGGTAATGTGTATGCACTAGGTGATGTAGGGGTATAAGGCCCCCCTCCACGCCTGGAAGTAAGTTGTTAGAGTTTTAACTCCAAGGTATTGCCTTCTATAGATGCTTAATGTGCACTAGGTTTTTCTGAAATGGGAAATGCATGTGTCGTGGGGTCATAGATAGGTAGATACTGGGGATGGTTAGATTGTGGAAAGTCAGAAATTTTGCTCACCCAGAATTATGATACTTCAAGCAAGTTACAGTATCATCGGGGGGAGTGTAGGATTCGCAAAATTGGACTTTGTATTAATAAGGGTCAAATGGCAGAAGAGGCCGTGATTTTAAAGACTGTTTTAAAAGAAGCCCAGAAAAAGGGGCATACAAAATGGCCACCATACCATGTGACCAGCTTATTGGGACACTTTAAAATGGTTCCTGCGCAACCTCAGACAGCTTTGTGAATTCAACCTACAGCAAGTTCTGGAAGCCGTTTCTGAGAGAACAAAACCAGACCCACACGTATGCATATGGATTAGATGCAGATCCAGTCAAGATCGGCCTGGAGACAGAGGCCATGTAAATGTTGAACCAGACAAAAGGGGACAATTTCATATTCATGAGAACAGCACCCAGGACTAGATAACGAGATCAGCAGGACATTAAAAACAATGAAGGTAATTCCAGACCAGAGATGGGCCTTTACCGGCCATCGAAAACATTTTAAAATGTAATAACTACCCCGCTGTGCTCCCAGCCCGCCAAAATTAAAACAAAGACTAACCTGATTTTGGGCGGGAAGTGAAGCCTCTGAAGAAAAGGTATAACTGGAGTTACAGTTGGAGAGGGTTACAGTTGCAAGCTTGGAGAGCTGAGGAGCTGGAGAGCGGTCGAGTTTGAATCCGGACAGCCAGAAGAAGAAGCAGGCACTCGCAGGAGGAAGAAGAAAGCCAACATCGAGAAGGCCGTTTCAAAGCCAGCGTCCCGCCCCGGGGAAACACATCGGGAGATCATCGACCATCCCCGGGCCGTTGCCGGAACGAGAGGCCATCGACCCAACTTGGGAGAAGAAACAAAAAAAATAAAGGTCCCAAGAGAAGAAACCTTGGCTCGGGAGAAGAGAGAAAAGGAAACTGAAGAAGCGATGGGAGCCAGCCCAAGGCTCCTCTGACCAGGGTCGAGCTGACGATCCTCGATTCCGCCGACATCCAGGCCCGCCGGTGTCCAGCCGCCCCGACCCCCACCTCAGGAGAGAGGTGTGGCGCAGCTCGCAGGGGCTCCACAATCCACGTGGAGACGAAACACCTGAAAGGACCAAGCACAGACTCGATTTCAAAACCTTGCACTTCCTAGTGGGATTGGTGAGCATGTTTCTGTCCTTTCATAATCAGATCTAGATAGGTTTAATAAGAGGGTGGATTTAAGGGTACAATTAACATGAGTTGTTGTCCCTCGATGTTCCGTGTGTTTCCTTATTTCATGATGATCTTTGTAGAATATAAGATGCCTGTATTTGCTTTAGTTAGTACTGTGTTGTTATGATTTGTTTGTGTGTTTTTCCCTCCCATGTACTCCCTTATCTGCTTGCATTTGATTTGATATTTTTCCTTATGCAATAAAATTTCATTTTGTTTCATCAAACTTGGTCTACAAGAGTTTTCTCTACATTGTAGTTCCTGCCCCTAAGTCCAGAGTGTAGAATCTAAGGGGCGAGTGGGTCAAACCACTCAAGGTTTTACTGTGCAAGAGAGAGAGGCCTCTAGAGAGAGAAACCTCAGGGAAATCTCTCAAGGAAAACCCCTTACACTCCTCTCCTCGGCCACAGCCCTCCTCTCCTCGGCTGCAGCCCTCCTCTCCTCGGCAGTAGCCAGCCTTACCACGGAGGTTGCTAACCTTTCCGTGGTGATGCTTTCATGCGCCAATGATTCCAATAAGGCTCTGCTCATGCTCGCCATGGACTCCTCCATTCGCTCCACACGCGCAGTGACCCTGGAGACAAAACCTGCCAGAGACTCCTGCATCTGTGCATGGAGATCCATCACCTCCTCTCTTGCGGATGGACCCAGAGGCATAGGGTCGACATGCAGCTGAGCTGAGCTGGCAGAGGCCTGCGCCCTCTGACGAGGAGTCTCCACTGCTGTCACTGTCTCCACACTCTGCTGATGCTCACTTGTGAGCTGTGATATACCAGGTGACAACACTACCCTATGTCCCAAAGGTCCCACCGAGGTGTGAGTGTCTGCGCTGGTGCTGGGTGCGCTGCGCCCTCAGAGGCTGGAGCTTCCTCTGAGGAGTGTGGCTGCAAAGCCTCTTCCTCCTCGGCAGTGGCGACGGGGGCTCCGGATGGTCCTGTGGGGAAGTAAAGGAAAGAGTTAGAGATGTGATGCCAAGGCTACTTGCACATTGGATTTGGCAGATGCTCATAAGTCCAAATGATGTGGCTTCAGAATCATATCAGCAACTCATGCAATGTCAATGAGAGAGATGGGGAACTATTCTGTCACCAGCTTGCGGGCTTGCTCCTGTCTCTCCTGCCCCAGCATCCGCAGGCACGTCAGCCCCAGCAATCTCGATCGCAGCTTCCTCCCAGGGGCTCAGGTGGGCAATTGAGGGTGCTCCTCCTCCGGTCCTCACACGCTCTCGTCTATTGTGAGCTCTCTTTTCCTGCAATGAGGGAGACAAGTGGAGTTTGAGTGAGAGTGCAGGAGTGAGTGTAGAGCTTGCATAGCATAGATACTTAGATACATAGATACATAGAAGATAGGAGCAGGAGTAGGCCATTCGGCCCTTCGAGCCTGCTCCGCCATTCAATGAGATCATGGCTGATCATCCAAATTCAGTACCCGGTCCCTGCCTTCTCCCCATATCCCTTGATCCCTTTAGCCTTAAGAAATATATCCAACTCTTTCTTGAATATACTTAATGAACTGGCCTCCACCGCCCTCTGTGGCAGAGAATTCCACAGGTTCACCACTCTCTGGGTGAAGAAATTCCTCCTCATTTCAGTCCTAAATGGCTTACCCCTTATCCTTAGACTATGACCCCTGGTTCTGGACTCCCCGGCCATCAGAAACATCCTTCCTGCATCTAGTCTGTCCAGGCCTGACAGAATTTTATAGGTTTTGATGAGATCCCCTCTCAATCTTCTAAACTCCAGTGAGTATAAGCCCAATCGACACAATCTCTCCTCATACGTCATTCCTGCCATCCCAGGTATCAGCCTGGTGAATCTTCGCTGCACTCCTTCCATGGCAAGAACGTCCTTCCTCAGGTAAGGCGACCAAAACTGCACACAATACTCAAGGTGTGGTCTCACCAAGGCCCTGTACAACTGCAGCAAGACATCCTTGTTCTTGTACTCGAACCCTCTTGCTACAAAGGCCAACATACCATTTGCCTTCTTAACCGCCTGCTGCACCTGCATGCTTACCTTCAGCGACTGGTGCACAAGAACACCCAGGTCTCTTTGCACTTCCCCTTCTCCCAATCTATTACCATTCAAATAATAATCTGCCTTCCTGTTTTTGCCACCAAAGTGGATAACCTCACATTTATCCACATTATAGTGCATTTGCCATGTTTCTGCCCAATCACCCAACCTGTCCAAATCGTGCTGGAGTTTCACGACATCCTCCTCACAGCATACCCTCCCCCCCAGCTTTGTGTCATCTGCAAATTTGGAGCTATTACATCCAATTCCCTCGTCCAGATCATTAATATATATTGTGAACAGCTGGGGTCCTAGGACCGATCCTTGCGGTACCCCACTAGTCACTGCCTGCCACTCGGAAAACGACCCGTTTATTCCAACTCTTTGCTTTCTGTCCGCCAACCAGTTCTCTATCCAAGTCAATACCTTGCCCCCAATCCCATGTGCGTTAATTTTGCACGCTAATCTCTTATGCGGGACCTTATCGAAAGCCTTCTGAAAGTCCAAATACACCACATCCACTGGTTCTCCCTTATCTATTTTACCAGTTACATCCTCAAAAAATTCCAGTAGATTAGTCAAGCATGATTTACCTTTTGTAAATCCATGTTGACTTTGTCCGATCCAGTCACTGCTTTCCAAGTGCTCTGCTATTACATCTTTTATAATGGACTCTAGCATTTTCCCCACTACCGATGTCAAGCTTACCAGTCTATAATTCCCCGCCTTTTCTCTACCACCTTTTTTGAATAGTGGGGTAACATTAGCTACCCGCCAATCCATGGGTACCGTTCCAGAGTCTATCGAGTTCTGGAAGATGACCAGCAATGCATCTACTACTTCTAGGGCCACTTCCTTAAGTACCCTGGGATGTAGATTATCAGGCCCTGGGGATTTATCGGAGACAAAGTTGTTGTGAGGCTGCAAGACCAAGGGCCCTCCCTGTGTGTTGTCAGTTGTGTTCCAAGCATCAGAGCGAGAGGCAGTGTGAGGGCTGCATGGTGGAATAGTTACGTGAATGTGAGCATAGAGAGATAGGGAATGGGTAAGGGTGCATGGATGTGACTGTGGAGTGGGATGTGGAGGAAGAGATTGCTGAAGCTGAGTGCTGTTGGGGAAAGGCAATGGGGATCAGGTTGAGGGTGATGGAAACTTCGTACTTACTTTCCCTGTGCGGTGAAGGTCATGGAAGCGCTTCCTGCACTGCATCCAGGTCCGACGGGTGACTCCCAGAGAGTTGACCTCTGCAGCCACCACCATCCAGGCAGCCTTGGACTCTTTGGGAGGCCTCTTCCTCCCTGAGCGAGGGTAGAGGACCTCCCTGTGGGTCCTTACCCCATCCAACAATGCCTGCAGTGACGTCTTGTCGAATTTGGCGGAAGCTTGGCCTCTGCCGCTGGCAACAGCTGGTGCAGGCTCCTCTGCCATTCTGCAACACTGGTTGAGAAGCCTGCAGAGGTTGAGAAGCTTCCTGGACACTTTAAAAGCACCACGAATGATGACATCATACTGTGGGGCTTTCTGACTGGAAATGGACAATTAGCAAGGGTGCCCACACGTTGGAACTTAATTGGCCACTTGAGGGAAAATTGCGTGCAGCTGGCTGACCCATTTTTTTTCGAGTCGGAACCCAACATTCGGGGAACCCGAAAATTTCCAGCACGATCAGGAAAATCGGGCCCTTAAAGTGCATCCAGGAGAGCTTTTTGAGCTAGCATGTAGAAAGTCCTACAAGAGAGGGGGCGGTACTGGATCTAATTCGAGGGAATGTAACCGGGCAAGTGGTAGAAGTGTCAGTAGGAGAGCATTTTGGTGACAGTGACCATAATTCGGTGAGATTTAAGGTCGTCATGGAAAAGGACAAAGATTGACCGGAAATAAAGGTTCTAAATTGGGGGAAGGCCGATTTTAATATGATAAGGCAGGATCTTGCCAAAGTGGACTGGGATCAGCTACTTGTAGGAAAATCCACATCAGAGCAGTGGGAGTCATTCAGAAAGGAAATAGAGAGAGTACAGCACCAACATGTTCCTATAAAGGCCAAGGATGGGACCAACAAGTCCAGGGAACCCTGGATGTCAAGGGATATACAAGAATGGATTTGGAAAAAAAGGGAGGCTTTTGGCAGATACAAAGGACTAAAAACAGTGGAAGCCCTAGAGGAGTACAGAAAGTGCAGGGGGGTACTTAAACAAGAAAATAGGAGAGCGAAGAGTGGGCATGAGAAAACATTGGCGGGCAAAATAAAGGAAAATCCCAAGGTGTTTTATAAGTATATTAAGGGCAAGAGGATAACCAGGGAAAGAGTAGGGCCCATTAGGGACCAAAGTGGCAATCTGTGTGTAGAGCCGGAAGATGTAGGTGAGGTTTTAAATGAATATTTTGCATCTGTGTTCACTATGGAGAAGGACAATGTAGGCATAGAAATCAGGCAGGGGGATTGTGATATACTTGAACAAATTAGCATTGAGAGGGAGGAGATACTAGCGGTTTTAGCGGGCTTAAAAGTGGATAAATCCCCAGGCCCAGATGAGATGTATCCCAGGCTGCTGTGTGAGGCAAGGGAGGAGATTGCAGGGGCACTGACACAAATTTTCAGAACCTCTCTGGCCACAGGGGAGGTGCCAGAGGACTGGAGGACAGCTGACGTAGTACCATTATTCAAGAAGGGTAGTAGGGATAAACCAGGGAATTACAGGCCAGTGAGCCTAACATCAGTAGTAGGGAAATTATTGGAAAAAATTCTGAGGGACAGAATTAGTCTCCACTTGGAGAGGCAAGGATTAGTCAAGGATAGTCAGCATGGCTTTGTCAGGGGGAGATCATGTCTAACCAATTTGATTGAATTTTTTGAGGGGGCGACTAGGTGTGTGGATGAGGGTAGTGCAGTTTGTAGTGTATGTACCTTTGAGGGGAGAACTACTTTTTACAGCTCCTGTATACTGTAGTACCGGCAGTGACCACACCTGTATATAACCCTGAGTAGGGATCTGTACTGCTTAGTTTTAGAGCAACCCTCATCCAGTAAACACCTGTTGATTGTTCCTCTGCAGTCTCTGTCGATTATTTGAAGGACTACTACCTAAAGATTCACGGATTTAACATTGGCGACGAGTCGTTTCGAACCTACCTGCAACTGTGAAGAAGGAGGTCAATTCCACCAGTGCGGGCATCGACCATCCAGGGAGGAGTTGAGCATCGCAGAGGACGCTGTAGAGAGCTGGGCTTGGTTCTCCAGTCGCGATGATCCAGCTCAGCGGGCTGGCAGCAGGTACGGCGCAGACTCTTCCCGGACAGCGGCGGCGGGAGCCGACCGACGGCACAGAAACAGGCCGAGCAGCGTCGACGGGTAAGAGAGAGGGTAAAGTGCACAGGGCGCAGCCGAGGTTGAAGACCGAGCGGCGTCAACGAGAGAGGGTGAAGCGCGCAGGGCGCAGCCGGGGTTGAAGACCGAGCTGCGTCAACGAGAGAAGCGCTCTCAGCCAGTTTCAAGGGCTGAGCAGCGTCCGCGGGGGAAGAAAAGAAAGCGCGGGAGATGCCATTTGGGCCACAGCGGAGAAGAAAGGGAAGCGCGGGAGACGCCATTTTGAGCCAGCGGAGATGAAGGGAGAGCGCGGGAGATGCCATTTTGAGCCAGCAGAGAAGAAGGGAGAGCGCGGGAGACGCCATTTTTAGCCAGTCTAACCACACCCAGGGATGCAGAAGAGTGGCAGGGTCACAGCGTTCGACAATGAAGTCGAAGATTGGGCGACATATGTAGAACGCATAGAAGTGTACGGCAAGGCGAATGAAGTGCGAGATGCCAGGAAAGCACTGGTATTGGTGAATTCCATGGGTGCAAAAACGTACGGCTTACTGCGAAACCTAGTCACCCCAGAGAAGCCAGTGGAAAAGGATTTTGAAAGCATAGTGGCAATCCTACAGGACCACTTAGACCCCACACCGCTGCTGATAGCAGAAAGATTTAAGTTTCACCAAAGGAACTAGCATAAAGACGAAAGTAATGCTGAGTATTTAACGGAACTGCGCAAGCTATCGAAACACTGCCAGTTTGGAACGGGACTAGCAGATACTTTAAGGGACAAGTTTGTGTGTGGGCTTCAAAGTGAAGGAACCCAGAAACGGCTTCTATCAGAAAAGGATCTTACGCTGGACAAGGCTTTCAACATGGCAGTATCACATGAAGCAGCCGCACGGGGCGCTGCAGAGATACAACGGAGACCGCAAGAATATGGCACAAATGAAATGTCATATGGAGCAGTGAAGTGTTATTGCTGCGGCAGAACAACACACGACCATAAGGATTGTTGGTTCAAGGACCAAGTGTGCAGACAGTGTGGAAAAGTAGGACACGTAATAAGAGTCTGCAGGTCGGGAAAGAAAACCAGCAGCAAGAAACCTCCACAGGAGAAGTACAAAAAGGTACATAAGGTGACGGAGAGTAGTTCAGACGAACAGAAAAGTGATACAGACTCCGGAAGCAAGGAGTTGGGTTGTCTGAAACTACATAATGTAACCAAAATGGAGGATCACCAAACTATCTGGGTCACGCTCAAGATAGCAGGAGTCCAAGTGAAAATGGAATTGGACACTGGATCAGCCCTAACAGTCATAAACCGAAGGGACAACAAGCGGCTATTCTCACATATACCCTTGAGAGATACAGAGATTGTCTTGAAGACGTACACGGGGCAAAAAGTCTACCCCAAAGGAAAAATAAGGGTGAATGTGATATACAACGGCAAGGAAACACCAAAAATGGACTTATATGTATTGCCAGATGGAGGACCACCACTACTAGGATGTGAATGGATCCGGAAGATACAGTTAGATTGGCATGCCATACAAGCACTGACGGTAGATGCCAAAAAGGATGACGACGTCACACCTGGAGGACTGTCAAAATTGCTAACTGACACACAAGAAGTGTTCCAGGAGGGACTCGGAACACTAAAAGGCATAACAGCGATGATCAAAATAGAGGAAAATGCAAGCCCAAAGTTTTTTAAGGCCAGACCGGTGCCTTATGTGATCCGCCCAGCCGTCAAAGCAGAGCTGGAAGGTTTGGAACGTTCTGGAGTACTGTCCAAAGTGGACTGGAGCGAGTGGGCTACACCCATCATTCCTGTAATGAAGAGGTCATTGAGTAATACGCCTGGGGAACCGAAGAAGATTCGCATCTGTGGGGACTTTAAGGTGACAGTGGACCCAATCCTTCACACGGTACAATATCCGCTTCCGAGGATTGAAGGTATTTTCGCCTCGCTATCTGGAGGAAAACGCTTCACTAAGATTGATCTGGCCCAGGCGTACCTGCAAATGAGGCAGAAGAAGCCTCGAAACAGTACCTCACGATCAACACTCATAAAGGTCTCTACCAATACAATCGGCTGGTGTTCGGGGTAGCATCAGCTCCGGCTATTTGCCACAGGGCAATGGATCAAGTCCTGCAAGGGATTCCAGGGACCCAGTGTTATTTGGACGACATCCTGGTCACAGGCGAAAATGACAGTGATCACCTTGCCAACCTGGAGCAGGTGCTCACTAGATTGAAGGAATATGGGCTCCGAGCTAATCGCCACAAATGCGAGTTTTTCCAGAAGCAGATCTCGTATTGTGGCCACGTTATTGATGAAGAGGGGTTACATAAGTCCCCTGAAAAGATTGAGGCGGTAGTCAAGGCTCCAGCACCGGAAAATGTGTCACAACTGAGGTCGCTCCTCGGGCTGGTGAACTACTACCATAAGTTCTTGTCGAATTTGTCTACAGTACTACACCCACTAAACACCCTACTGCAAACGGGGGTACCATGGAAGTGGAATGACGAATGTAAATGAGCTTTCCAGAAGTGCAAAGAATTGATCACATCAAAAGAGGTGTTGGCTCATTTCAACACAGCACTACCAATTCAGTTGGCGTGTGATGCATCACCCTGTGGCGACACGCCACCACTGGACATAATCCGCTCACGGCTGCACAGACAGTCTAAGCAGAAGCCCCCAGCCGGGGGCCCTTTCCTCCAGCAACTTGTTTCCTGCAGGGACAGGCTGCCGGGAGCACTTCCTGTCTGGGAAGTATTTAAGTGGATGCGCGGGCTTTTCTAGTTCCTGTTTTGCCATGAGGCTGAAATAAAAAGCTGTACTGTTTCACTGGCTCTGGTCTCGACTCCCACGTTTGCCGCGGTATCTCAACATTGGTGACCCCGACGCTCAGGACGAATCCTAAGCTAGCATGGCGGATACAAACGCAGTCACGGTTAAATTACCAGACTTTTGGGAGAACCTCGCCGAAGCCTGGTTCATTCAAGCTGAGTCCAGATTCCGGCTGAAAGGCATTACAGTCGACGCCACGAAGTACGACTACCTCGTCGCCTCGCTCACCTACGCTACAGTCCTCAAGGTTTGGGCAGCGCTGCAGAATCCACCAACGGAGGGCAAGTACGAACATCTGAAGGCTGCGCTACTTAAAAAATTTCAAACGTCCTCTTACCAGCGCCACTGCCAACTCCTGGACCTCCCCGGCCTTGGTGACGCTTCACCATCAGACCTGCTTTCCCACATGCTGTCCCTCTCAGATGACAAAAATCCCGGCGCCCTTTTTCGCACGCTTTTCATTCGGCAGCTCCCCGCCAGCATCCGCCCGCTCATTGTGGAGTCCGACTCCACGGACCTGAATGATATAGCCGAAAAGGCCGACCGGCTGCTCTCTGCACAGGCCGCTCGCGACGTCGCGCCCGACCTCACGGCAACGACCACGCGGTCTTCCCGGGCCGCTAGACCCGACTGCCCTACCACTCCGGGTCACTGCTACTACCACACCCGTTTTGGCGCTAGGGCTCAACGCTGCACGCCACCGTGTACCTTCAAACCCCCCCCCCCGCACCGTCCCCCGCGATGGCCGCGGGGCAGAAGGAGCCCCTACTGTACGTCACTGACGACAGAACCAACCGCCGATTTCTGTGCGACACAGGGGCCCAGCACAGCATCACCCCCGCCTCCGCCCTCGAGATCCAACGCGGCACACGGGGTATCACACTGGCTGCAGCCAACGGCTCTGACATCCGCACATATGGCACCCGCATGGTCACGCTCGACCTCGCGGGCCGCCGCTACTGCTGGGAGTTCCTCACAGCCAAGGTCCTCTGCCCACTCATCGGCGCCAACTTCCTACGCGCCCACGGCCTCCTTGTCAACATTCCGAGGCACCGCCTCGTCGACATCAACACTATGGCCCCCATCCCCGGCGCCTTTACCCCGGCCCGTTCGGCCGGCCTGACGACCTACTGCCTCGCCAGAGCCACGGACGACTACTCGGCACTCCTAGCTGAGTTTCCCGCCCTCACTAACCCGACCTTTTCGGCCAAAGCCGCCAAGCACGGTGTGGAACACTATATCCCCACCACCGGCCCCCCAGTTTCAGCCCACGCCCGCAGACTCAACCCGGCCAAGCTGGAAATCGCGCGGGCCAAGTTCACCACCATGGAACAACTCGGCATCATCCGCCGCTCCAGCAGCCCTTGGGCCTCGCCCCTCCACATCGCCCCCAAGCCCGGCGGAGGCTGGCGCCCTTGCGGGGACTACCGCCGCCTCAACGACGCCACCACCCCCGATCGATACCCGGTGCCACACATCCAGGACTTCTCGGCCCGACTGGCCGGACGAACCGTCTTTTCCAAAGTCGACCTGGTGCGCGGTTACCACCAAGTCCCCGTACACACCGCGGACATCCCCAAAACGGCCGTCATCACCCCATTCGGCCTGTTCGAGTTCCTGAGGATGCCCTTCGGCCTCAAGAATGCAGCACAGGCTTTCCAGCGCCTTATGGACTCAGTCCTCCGGGACCTGAACTTCCTATTCGTCTATCTAGACGACATTCTCGTGGCCAGCTCCTCCAAACAGGAACACCTCGAACACCTTCGCATCCTGTTCGGGCGCCTAGCCCAACACGGGCTCATCCTCAGCCCGGCGAAGTGCCAATTCGGCCTAACCGAGATCGATTTTCTCGGTCACCACATCACCCCTGCTGGGGCCGTCCCCCTGCCCAACAAGGTGCAGGCCGTCCAGCAATTTCCCCGCCCCACAACCATCAAGGGCCTCCAGGAGTTCCTCGGGATGGTGAACTTCTACAACAGGTTCATCCCCAGAGCTGCAGCCCTCATGAAGCCCCTATATGACTCCCTCCGAGGAAAATCCGGCAAGATGGACGTAGCCTGGACCACTGACACGGCAGCTGCCTTCGACGCCACCAAAAATGCGCTCGCCGACGCCACTCTGCTCGCGCACCCGAGGGCCGATGCCCGGGTCGCGCTCACCACCGACGCCTCCGACCACGCGGTCGGGGCCGTGTTCGAGCAGTGGGTCAATGGCGCGTGGCAGCCACTTGCCTTCTACAGCCGCCAACTGCGCCCCCCGGAGGTCAAATACTCCACTTTCGACCGCGAGCTTCTCGCGATCCACCTGTCGGTCCGCCATTTCAGGTTCCTCCTGGAAGGCCGCCCCTTCACCGCGTATGTGGACCACAAGCCACTCACATACGCGATGGCCAAGCACACCGAACCCTGGTCCGCTAGGCAGCAACGCCAGCTCGCGGCCGTGTCCGAGTTTACTATGGACATTCAGCACGTCTCCGGTAGAGACAACGTGGTCGCCGACTGCCTTTCCCGTCCCGCCGTCTGTGCGAATCACCTCGCGGTCGACTACGCACAACTAGCAGCGGACCAGCTCACGGACCCAGACCTCCTCTCGGCGGCTACCAGCCTGCCAGGGCTACGCCTAGCCAAGGTCGCGCACGGGCCTGAAGCCACGGCAGTCACTTGCGACGTCTCACTCGGCCACCCCAGGCCGGTCGTCCCTGAGACCTGGCGCCGCCGCGTCTTCAACGCGCTCCACGGGCTCTCTCACCCGGGTTCCCGCGCATCCGTCAAACTCCTCTCCAAGCGCTTCGTCTGGCGCGGCCTCAGCAGAGATGTTCGGACTTGGGCCACCTCCTGCCTCGCCTGCCAACGGGCTAAGGTACAGCTGCACACCAAAGCACCCCTGGGAGACTTCGAGGTACCCAGCCGCCGCTTCGACCACGTACACGTCGACATCGTCGGTCCCCTGCCGCCATCGCAAGGCCAAACTTATCTCCTCACGATGGTCGACCGCTACACACGCTGGCCTGAGGCAGTGCCGCTGTCCTCCGCCACCACAGCCGACATCGCCAGGGCGTTCGTTAACACCTGGGTTGCGAGGTTTGGCGTGCCGGCCGACATAACCTCCGACAGAGGCGCCCAGTTCACCTCCGAACTCTGGACGGCCACAGCACGCAACCTCGGGGTGACGCTCCACCGCACCACAGCGTACCACCCGCAGGCCAACGGACTTTGTGAACGCTTCCACAGGTCACTCAAGGCCTCACTCCGCGCCAGCCTGCAGGACAGTACCTGGACTGACCGCCTGCCGTGGGTGCTACTCGGCCTACGCACCGCGGTCAAGGAAGACCTCCAGTCCTCGGCAGCGGAGTTAGTCTACGGACAACCACTGCGCGTCCCAGGCGAATTCCTTCCGGAGCCTACCAAGCCTTGGTCGGCCGAACAGCAGCGGCTCAACTCTTTCTCTTCCGCTCAGCAGTTCGCCCCACTTCCGGTCAACCGACACGGCGAACTCGCACCTCACGTCCTGCCAAATTTACAGCAGGCGCGCTTCGTCTTCGTGCGACACGACGCACACCGCGGGCCCCTGCGACCCCCGTACGACGGACCGTACGAGGTACTACAAACCGGGGACAAGGTCTTCAAGCTGCGACTCGGCGACAGGGTCGACACAGTCTCCATCGACCGGCTCAAACCAGCACACACCGAACCAGGGGAACAGGTCCCCGTGGCCCAGCCTCCAACTAGAGGCCGTCCCCCCGGCAAGTCAGCACAGCCGGCGGCGAACCGCCCGACCCAACGAACCAGACCAGCGACCACTCAGAGCCGCTGCGGCAGAACCATTAGACCACCATCACAACTCGTCCACTCCTCCTAAGCGGATTCTGGGGGGAGCTCTGTGGCGACACGCCACCACTGGACATAATCCGCTCACGGCGGCACAGACAGTCTAAGCAGAAGCCCCCAGCCGGGGGCCCTTTCCTCCAGCAACTTGTTTCCCGCAGGGACAGGCTGCCGGGAGCACTTCCTGTCTGGGAAGTATTTAAGTGGATGCGCGGGCTTTTCTAGTTCCTGTTTTGCCATGAGGCTGAAATAAAAAGCTGTACTGTTTCACTGGCTCTGGTCTCGACTCCCACGTTTGCCGCGGTATCTCAACAACCCTATGGTATTGGAGCGGTGCTGTCGCACAAATTCCCGGACGGCTCGGAGAGGCCAGTAGCCTTTGCGTCTCGGTCACTAACCTCAGCCGAGTGTAACTACGCCCAGATTGACAGGGAGACCCTCAGCCTAGTGTGGGGAGTGAAAAGGTTCAACCACTATCTGCACGGGCAGAAGTTCACCTTGCTGACCGACCACCAACCACTTGTCTCCATCTTTAATCCAAAGAAGGGCGTTCCGGTGATGACTGCGCAACGGCTACAAAGATGGTCCCTTTTTTTAGGGGCGAACCATTATGAAATAGAGTATAAGGGCATGAAACAGCATGGAAACGCTGATGGGCTATCACGCCTGCCACTTCTACTGCGGAGGAAGCACCAGCAGTGGACCCTGTCGAAATATTTTATTCGACTATAATTGAACGCTTGCCAGTAACTAACGCGGATATAGAGAAGGAGACCCGAAATGACCTGACACTGTCTCGGGTATATGACTTGACAGTGAAGGGATGGCCAACACATGGCGACTCACTGTTGCCAGCATTCTCATCCAGAAGAGAACAACTGTCAGTATGCCATGGGAGCTTGATGTGTGGATCCTGAGTGGTGATTCCACCCAAGTTAAGGGAGAGAGTGCTCAATGAGCTTCACGAAGGCCATCTGGGAGGGGTGAAAATGAAAAGCCTTGCTAGGGCTTATGTGTGGTGGCCGGGGATCGATCAGCAAATCGAGGACCTGACAAAGAGCTGCTCAGGATGCCAGAAGGTCCAAAATGCACCACCACATGCCCCTCTACACCCATGGGAGTGGCCCTCCTCTCCATGGCAACGGGTGCATATTGATTTTGCTGGTCCATTCATGGACTCAATGTTTTTAATAGCCGTGGATGCGCACTCAAAATGGCCTGAGGTGATCAAAATGTCCTCCACCACCACGGAGAAAACGATTGCAGTCCTACGGACCATATTTGCCAGGAACGGCTTGCCAGAGCAGATTTGCTCTGATAACGGACCACAGTTTGTGTCCGAAGAGTTTTGGAAATTTATGAAAGGAATGGGGTAAGGCAAATGGATTGGCTGAGAGGTTCGTACAAACCTTTAAAAAGGCAGTAAGGGCCATGTGCGATGACGACATTCCACTGCAGCATAAGGTGGACAATTTTCTGTTAGCCTACAGAAATGCGACACATGCAGTTATCAACCAGACCCTGGCCATGATGTTCTTTAACCGAAGGTTGAGATCTCGTCTGGATTTGCTCAGACCAAATGTACGAAGAAATGTTGAGAATAAGCAATTCCAGCACATCAATGAGAAGCCGACAAGGAGCTTCCATGTAGGGCAACCAGTCTTGGCCCGCGACTACCGAACAGAGAAATGGCAACCAGGAACGATATGCACATGGCAGGGGCCACTAATGTACACAGTGGATGTTGGGGAGAACATTGTGAGATGCCATGTCGACCAGATCCTAGCGTCACAGGAACGAGTCAACCCCATGTCTCGCGTACCTGGTAATGAACCCGACATACAGGTAGCATCTACCCCAGAAACAGTAGCATCGGAAGCTGATGAACCAACCGACGACAGGGGGCCAGAATCGCCTCCGCACCAAGAGCAAGACACTCAGGAAAGGCGCTATCCAGAAAGGATCAGGAAGCCGCCCCAAAGACTGAATTTATAAATGGACTATTTTCAGTTAATGTGCATTTTAAAAGTGTTAATTGTTAAATGAATGTTATGGTGCTATTAGTCTAAAAGGGGAGGAATTGTAGTGTATGTACCTTTAAGGCTAGAACTACTTTTTACAACTGATTTAACACAGTTGATGTAGTCTCCATGGACTTCAGTAAGGCTTTTGACAAAGTCCTGCATGGGAGACTGGTCAAGAAGGTAAGAGCCCATGGGATCCAGGGAAATTTGGCACACTGGATCCAAATTCGGCTTAGCGGCAGGAGGCAGAGGGTGATGGTCAAAGGTTGTTTTTGTGACTGGAAGCCTGTGTCCAGTGGTGTACCGCAGGGATTGGTGCTGGGTCGCTTGCTACTGTCGTGTACATTAATGATTTAGATATGAATGTAGGAGGTATGATCAGTAAGTTTGCAGATGACATTAAAATTGGTGGAGTGGTAAAAAGCGAGGAGGGAAGCCTCAGGCTACAGGATGATATAGGTGTGTTGGTCAGATGGGCAGAACAGTGGCAAATGGAATTTAACCCTGAAAAGTGTGAGGTGATGCATTTTGGGAGGACTAACAAGGCAAGGGAATACACAATGAATGGTAGGACCCTAGGAAGGACAGAGGATCAGAGGGATCTTGGTGTGCATGTACATAGATCCCTGAAGGCAGCAGGACAGGTAGATCAGGTGGTTAAAAAGGCATATGGGATACTTGCCTTCATTAGCCGAGGCATAGAATATAAGAGCAGGGAGGTTATGATGGAGCTGTACAAAACGTTAGTTAGGCCACAGCTGGAATACTGTGTGCAGTTCTGGTCGCCACACTATAGAACGGATGTGATTGCATTGGAGAGGGTGCAGAGGAGATTCACCTGGATGTTACCTGGGCTGGAGCGTTTCAGCTATGAGGAGAGACTGGACAGGCTGGGGTTGTTTTCCTTAGAGCAGAGAAGGCTGAGGGGGGACCTGATTGAGGTGTACAAAATTATGAGGGGCATAGATAGGGTAGATAGAAAGGAACTTTTCCTCTTAGTAGAGGGATCAATAACCAGGGGGCATAGTTTCAAGGTAAGGGGCAGGAGGTTTAGAGGGGATTGGAGGAAAAACTTTTTCACCCAGAGGGTGATTGTAATCTGGAACTCACTGCCTGAAAGGGCGGTAAAGGCAGGAACCCTCGCAACATTCAAGAAGCATTCAGATGAGCACTTGAAACGCCATAGCATAAAAGGCTATGGACCAAGTGCTGGAAAATGGGATTAGAATAGATAGGGCTTGATGGCCGGCGCAGACACGATGGGCCGAAGGGCCTCCTTCTATGTTGTATAACTCTATGGGGGGAAAATTCGGTTGGTTTGCGCCTCCCGTTAGCACCTTAAGAGGGCGCTAATGGGGCGCAAAGCAACTAGCGCCCGGGCGCAGCGATGTCTGCGTCGCTCGTGAAATTGACCAGACATTTTGCGGCGGCGCTAAACACTACCGCCTCTGTACAGGAGACCTTACCCTCCCAGGGTATTTCGGCAACAATTCTCCTACATTAATTTGTCTGAGGATCAGTGTTTGCGCAGGCTGCGTTTCAGCAAGGAGCTGGTCACTGAGCCCTGCCACTTGCTGCAGCCAGATCTGCAGCCTCTACTGAGGACCAGGATGTCTCTGTCGGTGGCAGTGAAGGTCACAGTGGCTCTGAATATTTATGCCACTGGCTCTTTTCAAGCAGCTACTGGGGACATCACTAATATCTCCCAGTTCGCGGTCCATTGCTGTATCCGTCAGGTCACAAATGCCCTCTATAAAAGGAGACACCAGTACATCTCTTTCCCGATGACCCGGGCCAAACAGCATGTACACGCATTGGGCTTTGCGAGGATAGCGGGCTTCCCCATGGTGTAGGGCGCCATTGACTGCATGCATGTGGCATTGCGTGCACCGCATTAGAATGCAGAGGATTTCCACAACCGCAAGGGGTTCCACTCCTTAAACGTCCAGCTGATACTCGCTGTCAATGCCCGCTATCCTGGCAGCAGCCACGATGCTTTCATCCTGCGCCAGACTGCTGTGCCAGAACTTTTCCAGGCACCGCATCAGCCAAGTGGTTGGCTCCTCGGGGACAAGGGTTATCCACTGTGCACCTGGTTGATGACACCACTCCGTAACCCCAACACCCCTGTTGAGCTGCGGTACAACGAGAGCCATCTCGCCACTAGGAACATCATTGAGCAGACGATCGGCGTGCTCAAGCAATGGTTCCGCTGTCTGGACCACTCAGGAGGAGCCCTGCAGTACTCGCCTGAGTGAGTCTCCCTCTTCATAGTTGTGTGCTGCATGCTGCATAACCTGGCAATCCTAAGGACCCAGCCAATGCCACCAGGCCTTGGAGCACCACCGGAGGAAGAGGAGGAAGAGGAGGAGGAAGAGGATGAGGATGATCATCAGCAGTACCAAGGCGGGAGGGAGGCCCACAGTGTTGAAACTGAAAGGGCTGTCAATGGCTGATAGCAAGCCACTTCTAGGCCCTTGCTGAGGAAATGGCTTCTGCCATGGAGAACAACATGAATGAAACAAACCCGCAACCCCTAAGCCGGCCAAGGCAGCAATGATTCCAAAGGCCAAACCTGTACATTTTGAATACAAAAACTTTTTTATTTTACAAACTCTGTGTGTGTCATTTCTTCATGACAAACTAATAGAAACAAAGACAAAAAATCATTCATTATCATAACTGGTTCTCACAACCTGGAGATAATGTCCAAAACGCTAAACAAAAGTTTGAACACAAACCTCGGCCTTTAATAAAAAATTGATCAACATTTCGTCACACCTCCTACTTTTTGCCCTTCTAGGGTGATCGCCTTCCCTTGCGCACTTCCTCCCTTCCCACCCTACTGCTCCTCCGTAATGGGGCCCCAGTGGCTGCAGCAAGGCTGGTGGAAGGCTGCTGACTGTCAGAACCTGAGACTGCAGATGCCCTTGAAGGACAGCCTCGACCAGCTCTGGGCCTGGAGGGCCCGGCTACAGACTGCATCAACTCTGCAAGGGTGGCAGCAGTCTGGGCTACAGGTGGTGGTGTTACGTCCGTGTATAATCAGACACAGACTGCGGAGAACGGTACAAACGGTGTTTACTCAATGTGGCTCAGACTGCAACTGATCTGTACAGATTACTACTCAACGTTATATACAGGTGTGGTCACTGCCAGTACTACAGTATACATGAGCTGTAAAAAGTAGTTCCCCCCCTTAAAGGTACATACATTACAATTCCTCCCCTTTTAGATTAACAGTACCATAACACTCATTTAACAATTAAATATCAAACTAATTACAATTAACACTTTTAACATGCAACATTAGCTGAAAATAGTCTATTTATAAATTCAGTCTTTGGGGAGGCTTCCTGATCCTTTCTGGATAGCGCCTTTCCCGAGTGACTTGCTCTTGGTGCGGAGGCGATTCTGGCCCCCTGTCGTCGGTTGGTTCATCAGCTTCCGATGCTACTGTTTCTGGGGTAGATGCTACCTGTACGCCGGGTTCATCACCAGGTACATATGGGCGAGGCATGGGGTTGACTTGTTCCTGTGACTTTGGATCTGGTCAGCATGGCGTCTCACGATGCTCTCCCCAATGTCCACTGTGTACATTAGTGGGCCCTGCCATGTGCATATCGTTCCTGGCTGCCATTTTTCTGTTCGGTAGTCGCGGGCCAAGACTGGTTGCCCTACATTGAAGCTCCTTGTCGGCTTCTCATGGGTGTGCTGGAATTGCTTACTCTCAACATCTCTTCGTACGTTTGGTCTGAGCAAATCCAGGCGAGACCTTAACCTTCGGTTAAAGAACATCATGGCTGGGGCCTGGTTGGTGACTGCATGTGTCGCATTCCGGTAGGCGAACAGGAAATTGTCCACCTTGTGCTGCAGCGGAATGTTGTCATTGTACATAGCCTTTATTGCCTTCTTAAAGGTTTGTACGAACCTCTCAGCCAATCCATTTGTGGCTGGATGATACAGGGCAGATGTGTAATGCCTTACCCCGTTCTTTTTCAAGAACCTCCGGAACTCTTCGGACACAAACTGTGGTCCGTTGTCGGAGCAAATCTGTTCTGGCAAGCCATTCCTGGCAAAAATGGTCCGTAGGACTGCAATAGTTTTCTCCGTGGTGGTGGAGGACATTTTGATGACCTCAGGCCATTTCGAGTGCGCATCCACGGCTATTAAAAACATTGAGTCCATGAATGGACCAGAAAAATCAATATGCACCCGTTGCCATGGAGATGAGGGCCACTCCCATGGGTGTAGAGGGGCCTGTGGTGGTGCATTTTGGACTTTCTGGCATCCTGAGCAGCTCTTGGTCAGGTCCTCGATTTGTTTATCGATTCCCGGCCACCACACATATGCCCTGGCTTGGCTTTTCATTTTTACCCCTCCCAGATGACCCTCATGAAGCTCATTGAGCACGCTATCCCTTAACTTGGGTGGAATTACCACTCGGGATCCACACATCAAGGTCCCCCGGCACACTGACAGCTGTTCTCTCCTTGTCGAGAATGCTGGCAACAGTGAGTCGCCATGTGCTGGCCATCCCTTCACCGTCAAATCATATACCCGAGACAGTGTCGGGTCATTTCAGGTTTCCTTTTTGACACAAGCATTAGTTACCGGTAGGTATTCAACTATAGTCGAATGGAATATTTCGACAGGATCCACTGCTGGTGCTTCCTCCGCAGTAGGCAGTGGCAGGCGTGATAGCCCATCAGCATTTCCATGCTGTTTCGTGCCCTGATATTCAATCTCATAGTGGTGCGCCCCTAGAAAAAGTGACCATCTTTGTAGTCGTTGCGCAGTCTTCGCCGGAACGCCCTTCTTCGGATTAAAAATGGAGACAAGAGGCTGGTGATCAGTCAGCAAGGTGAATTTCTGCTCGTGCAGATAGTGATTGAACTTTTTCACTCCCCACACTAGGCTGAGGGCCTCCCTGTCAATCTGGGCGTAGTTACGCTCGGCTGAGGTTAGTGATCGTGACGCAAAGGCTATTGGCCTCTCTGAGCCGTCCGAGAATTTGTGCGACAGCACCGCTCCAATGCTGTAGGGTGACGCATCACATGCCAACCGAATTGGTAATGCTGGGTTGTAATGGGCCAATACCTCTTTCGATGTGATTAGTGTTTTGCTCTTCTGGAAAGCTCGTCTACATTCGTCACTCCACTTCCATGGCACCCCAGTTTGCAGTAGGGTGTTCAGTGGGTGTAGTATTGTAGACAAATTTGGCAAGGACTTATGGTAGTAGTTTACCAGCCCGAGGAACGACCTCAGTTGTGACACATTTTCCGGTGCTGGAGCCTTGACTACTGCCTCAATCTTCTCTGGGGATTTATGTAACCCCTCTTTATCGATAACGTGGCCACAATACGAGATCTGTTTTCTAAAAAACTCGCATTTAGGGCGGTTAGCTCGGAGCCCATATTCCTGCAATCTAGTGAGCACCTGCTCCAGGTTAGCAAGGTGATCACTGTCATTTTCGCCCGTGACCAGGATGTCGTCCAAATAACACTTGGTCCCTGGGATCCCTTGCAGGACTTGTTCCATTGCCCTCTGCCAAATAGCCGGAGCTGATGCTACCCCGAATACCAGCCGGTTGTATTGGTAGAGACCTTTATGGGTGTTGATTGTGAGGTATTTTTTGATGCTTCTTCTACCTCCATTTGCAGATACGCCTGGGCCAGATCAATCTTAGTGAAGCATTTCCCTCCAGATAGCGAAGCGAAAATATCTTCAATCCGCGGAAGTGGATATTGTACGGTGTGAAGGACTGGGTTCACTGTTACCTTTAAGTCCCCACAGATGCGAACCTTCCTTGGTTCCCCAGGCGTGCTGCTCAATGACTTTTTCATCACAGGGACGATGGGTGTAGCCCACTCGCTCCCGTCTACCTTGGACAGTACACCTGAACGTTCCAGACTCTCCAGCTCTGCTTCGACGGCTGGGCGGATCGCATAAGGTATCGGACTGGCCTTTAAATTTTTGGACTTGTGATTTCTTCAATTTTAATCATCGATGTCATGCCTTTTAGTGTTCTGAGTCCTTGCTGGAACACTTCTTTCGCGTCAGTTATGATCTTTGACAGTCGCCCAGGTGTGACGTCGTCATCCTTTTTGTCAGCCACAGTCAGTGCCTGTATGGAATGCCAATCAAGTTGTATTTTCTGGATCCATTCACGTCCCAGTAATGGTGGTCCTCCATCTTGCAATACATACAGGTCTAGTTTTGGTGTTTCCTTACCGTTATATATAACGGTCACCCTTATTTTTCCTTTGGGGTAGACTTTTTGCCCCGTGTACGTCTTCAAAATAATTTTTGTGTTTCTCAAGGGTATGTGTGAGAATAGCCGCTCGTAGTCCTGTCGGCTTATGATTGTTAGGGCTGATCCTGTGTCCAATTCCATCTTTACCTGGACTCCTGCTATCTTGAGAGTGACCCAAATGGTTCGGTGATCCTCTGTTGTGATCACATTATGTAGTTTCAGACAACTCAGTTCCCTGCTTTCGGAGTCGTTATCACTCTTTTGTTCGTCTGAACTATTCTCCGTCATCTTATGTACCTTCTTGTACTTTCCTTTGGTAGGTTTCTTATTGCTGGTTTTCTTTCCCGACCTGCAGACTCGTGCTATGTGTCCTACTTTTCCACACTGTCTGCACTCTTTGTCTTTGAACCAGCAATCATTCTGGTCGTGTGTTGTTCTGCCACAGCGATAGCACTTCTCTGTTCCATATGACATTTCGTTTGTGCCATATTCTTGTGGTCTCTGTTGTATCTCTGCAGCGCCCCGTGCTGCTGCTTCATATGATACCGCAATGCTGAAAGCCTTTTCCAGCGTAAGGTCCTTTTCAGATAAAAGCCGTTTCTGGGTTCCTTCACTTTGAAGCCCACACACAAACTTGTCCCTTAAGGTATCTGCCAGTCCCTCTCCAAACTGGCAGTGTTTCAATAGTTTGCGCAGTTCTGTTAATAATCAGCATTGCTTTCATCCTTATGCTGGTTCCGTTTGTGAAACTTGAATCTTTCTGCTATCAGCAGCGGTGTGGGGTTTAAATGTTCCTTTAGTATCGTTACTATGTCTTCAAAACTCTTTTCCATTGGCTTCGTTGGGGTTACTAGATTTCGCAATAACCCATACGTCTTTGCACCCATTAAATTCAACAATACCGATGCTTTCTTGTCATCTGACACCTCATTTGCCTTGCAGTACACCTCTATTCGTTCGACATATGTAGTCCAATCTTCGACTTCATTCTCAAATGCGGTGATACTGCCACTCTTCGGCATTTTGTGTTTAAAATGGCATCTCCCAATGGCGCCTCCCGCGCTTTCCTTCCTCCCCCGCTGCTGCCGATTCTCGTGGCAATGGTGCCACCCTGTAGGTTTCGCGCGCTTCTCTCCCCCTCTCTCCGATGCTGCTCGGCCCCTGAACACCGGCTGCGCCCTGTGCAACTGATCTGTACAGATTTCTACTCAACGTTATATACAGGTGTGGTCACTGCCGGTACTACAGTATACATGAGCTGTAAAAAGTAGTTCCCCCCCTTAAAGGTACATACATTACAGGTGGCAAGTGCAATGGGGAAGTGACAGTGGTGGCAGCAGGAATGCTGTCATCTTGAGAGGACAGCAACTCCCTGCTCGACCGACACACTGGCACTCCCACAGGGCAGCACATTAGCATCTGGAGCAATCTGCTGGAGCACAGATTGCTGGCCTGCTGCAGCGCGGTGAGAGCCCTGGGGAAATGTGTCCGAACCAGCGAGGATGGCAGCAGTCAGTGCTTGCGTGGCCTCAATCTGAGTCTGCATGAGAGCAATCTGAGATGGGATCACGGCAGCCTGTGACTGAATTGCAGCACTAAGCTTTAGCATGGCATCCACCTGTGCTACAGTGAAGTGCGCCACACTCCTTGCCAGTGCATCAATGCATTCGGGCACCCTTCCCGCTGCACGCATGAACTGAGTGTGCATGTCCACCGCCTGGGTGTTCATTTCAGCGATCAGCCACTCCTCCTCTGCGTCCACTGCAGCAGGACTTGCTGGCATACTCTCCCTCCAGGAAGAAGGCCCCCAAGCTTCCATACCCTCATGGCGTTGCTGCAGCCCGCTGGTTCCTGGAGCTTCACCCTCATCAGACCCTTCCCCCCTGCTCCCCTCCAGGGAAGAGAAATAGCTTGGCCTGCAAGAAAAAGGATGGCGTCTGAGTAAATATACAGCCATGGTCTTGCCTGATGTGCCTCCCATAATTGAATAGCCCTTAATGTATGTAGCCATGGTCTTGCCTGATGTGCCTCCCATAATTGAATAACCCTTAATGTATGCAACCATGGTCTTGCCTGATGTGCCTTCCATAGTTGAATAGTGTGGAATGTGCGTGTGTGTTTCATGAGGGAGCCATAGGTGTAGGATGAGTGTTGGGCATTGGGGTGTTAAGACCCTCTGGCCATAGAACGAGGTTGAGATAGAGGGATGGAGAGGTATTGAAAAAAAGCCACTCACCCTGACGACCCGAGTGAGGTCATTGAACTTTTTGCGACATTGAGTATGGGTCCTGGTCACCATGCTGAGCCACTTCCCTCCACACTCTTCTGTAGTCGCGCAGCAAAGGCCTCCTGCCACTCTCAGGGTAGAGTATAGATCTTCTGCGCTCCACCGCGCCAACCAGAGCCTCCAAGGCCCACTCGCTGAAGCGCTGAGCTCATTTTCTCACCCTCTCCATCGTCCTTGGCTGGAAAATGTAGTCACAGGTCTCTCCAGGCTGAGATTCAAGGCTCCAATGAGCAGGGTGTGGCTGGAGAACAAGATCGACTCTCCTCTTTAAGAACTGTCCGGCGCCAGTGTGTCGGTGTTCTGTTCATGCCCACGCTCTGAGTTATTGCCTCGGCCTTTGTGCCTTAAGACAGGTGTGCAGCGCCTGATTTAGTGCTCCAATCACCTCCAGGGGCGATAAAAGCCAAGTTTGCAGTTGGAAGCGATAATTAGCGCCAGACGCTAAACTTTGCGCTCGGCCAATAATCGCGCCCCAAATGGGGCGATACTGAATTTCTCCCCCAAAGACTCTAAGGCCAAACCAGCTGACCTGTTCAAATGACAATTTTCCACACAGCAGTCAAGACAGCATAAAAAGGCATTTGAGATGGATGGATGCAATTTCATAGAGTGATATCAACTATGCAGGGCATCTGTAACAGGGAATTAAACCTTTGTTGGAAATTATAGTCTTGACCTTGCTGCCAAGAAAGACATGTCACTTGGGAATATAGGAAAATACAGGAATGGAAGAGACCCTGCAATTCGTCTGGCCAACCCCAGAAGCTAATACCTCTCAATTGTCTACTCCCTCAGATATCTTTCCAATTGTCCCTTAAATGTTTTAACATTATTTGCCACCACTGCCTCCATTCGCGTGTCCCCCTGTTCCAGAGTGCATGGCAATCTCAAACTTATAATTGACATTCATGTTATCCATTCCCTTAACAATCTTGAATACTCAAGTGGTATCTTCTGAGCCTTCTCGTCCCCAGTGTAAATCAACCCTGGCTCTTCAACCTCTGCTCATAGCTCAGATGCCTTAAGCTAGGTCTCAGTTCGGTTGCCTTTTTCTACTTCTTCCAATGCATGGGTATCCTTGCTGTAGTACAGCAGCAAAGTTTTACACAATACTCCAAATGTGGCTGTACCAGTGCCTTGTACAGCCTCATTGTGGTGATTCTGCAGTCCCTCCCTCACAATGAGAAGCTGTGCTAGCAAAGAGTATAGATTGTAGAATTCGGGCTACGATGTTATAGCCTTATATACATTGAGTTTATGTTGTGTTACAGCACAGAAACAGGCCATTTGGCCCAACTGGTCTATGCCTGTGTTTATGCTCCACACAAGCCACCTTCCACCCTTCTTTGTCTAAAGCTATCAGCATACCCTTCTATTCCTTTCTCCCTCATGTACAAGTTTATTGTCTTCATGTAATTTGTTGCATTCTTCCTTTGTATTAATTATACCCCCCAATTTAGTGTCGTCCACAAATTTAGAAATGTACTTTCGATTTACGAGTCTAACTCGTTAATTTAAATGGTGATCAACAGTGGCCCCAGCACCAATCCATGTGGAACATCACTTCCCACCTTTTGCCAGCCTGAGTAGCTGCCCTTAATGCCTACTCTCTGTTTTCTGTTTTGTAGCTAGCTTGCTATCCATTCTGCCACCTGTCCCCTGACTCCACATGCTCTGACCTATGTATTGACTGTATTGTTGGCACCGAAATTCCATTCCCTATGGGTGTGTATGCGCTGTGTACTCACCCGTAGGGTCAACGGAAGTGCCGGTTTCACGCATGCACTGCGCATGCGCTGGAAACTGGAACTTCCGTTCTCTGAAGAAAGGGGCTCGCAGGTCAAACACTTGCGCCGGAGAGGCAGCGCGTATGCCTGGAACTTCTGTTTTTTCGCGGTTGATGCAGTCCGGGTAAGTCGGTAACAGCTGCACCTGGAAAAGCAGGCGCAAGGCTTGCTTTTAACAAGGTAAGAGGTGGTATCAGTAAAATACATTTTTTTTAACACTTATTTATCATTTTAAAATACATTAAAGAAAGGTAAGATAGCAAAATACTGCAGATACTTTTAGCCCCGTTAAAAACTTTAATTATTTTTTTCAAAAATTAAAATTTTTGTTTAAAATAGTTAATTTATGTAATTTATAGTCAATTTAAAAATGTGATTTAAAAAAAAGTGTATTTGAAGTTTTACTTATGGTTTGAGGGTGATCTCTATTCATAGATTTGACAGGTCTTCCTGTCAAATCTATGAATGGAGATTCCCTGCTCCGATTGGCTCCCCATGGCCCACGTGATCCCAGAGACGCTGCGAACTGGCTGCGCCCTTGGGATACGCATGCCCTGCAAACCGGCAGTTTGAGGAGGCACATCAACAGAATTCTATATCGGCCCAGAGCATTACGGTTGGCGTGGTTCGTTTGTGAAGGTTCGGGGGCTTACGCCCGCGGGAAGCCTCCAACCGGAATTTCTGGGCCATTAATATTATGTTTTGAACAACAATGTAGATCTATTGTGGTAAATTATCCTCTTCACCACCTGGGCAGTAATCTGATGGGGGCAGGTTACCTGCCCATTATGGAACTGTCCAATTATCATTCTATTGATTTCAAGAAAGGTGACAAGTCCGATTGCAGTAATTACAGGGGAGTTTCCTTGCTGTCTGCCACAGGGAAAGTCATAGAAACATAGAAAAATAGGAGCAGGAGTAGGCCAATTCGGCCTTTCGAGCCTGCTCCGCCATTCAATACGATCATGGCTGATCCTCTATCTCAATACCATATTCCCGCTCGCTGCCCATACCTCTTGATGCCTTTTGTGTCTAGAAATCTATTTCCTTCTTAAATATATTCAGTGACTTGGCCTCCACAGCCTTCTGTGGTAGAGAATTCCAAAGGTTCACCACCCTCTGAGTGAAGAAATTTCTCCTCATCTCAGTCCTAAATGTTCTACCCAGTATCCCGAGACTGTGACCCCTCGTTCTAGACCCCCCAGCCAGGGGAAACATCCTCCCTGCATCCAGCCTGTCTAGCCCTGTCAGAATTTTATACGTTTCAATGAGACCCCCTCTCATTCTTCTAAATTCTAGTGAATACAGGCCTAGTCGACCCAATCTCTCCTCATACGAAAGTCCTGCCATCCCAGGAATCAGTCTGGTGAACCTTTGCTGCACTCCCTCTCTGGCAAGTATATCCTTCCTTAGGTAAGGAGACCAAAACTGCACACAGTACTCCAGGTTTGGTCTCACCGAAGCCCTGTACAACTGTAGTAAGACATCCTTGCTCCTGTACTCAAATCCTCTTGCAATAAAGGCCAACATACCATTTGCCTTCCTAACTGCTTGCTGCACTTGCATGTTTGCTTTCAGTGACTGGTGTACAAGGACACCCAGGTCCCTTTGTACATCAGCATTTCCCAATCTATCACCATTTAAATAATACTCTGCCATTCTGTTTTTCCTACCGAAGTGGACAACTTCACATTTATCCACGTTATACTGCATCTGCCATGTATTTGCCCACTCACTCAACTTGTCTAAATCGCCTTGAAGCCTTTTTGCATTCTCCTCACAACTCACAATCCCATTTAGTTTTGTGTCGTCAGCAAACTTGGAAATATTACATTTGGTTCCCTCATCCATATCATTGATATATATTGTGAAAAGCTGGGGCCCAAGCACTGATCCCTGCAGTACCCCAGTAGTCACCGCCTGCCACCCTGAAAAAGACCCATTTATTCCTACTCCCTGTTTCCTGTCTGTTAACAATTTTCAATCCATGCCAGTACATTACCCCCAATCCCTTGTGCTTTAATTTTGCACACTAATCTCTTATGTGGGACGTTATCAAAGGCCTTCTGAAAATCCAAGTACACCACATCCACTGGTTCCCCCTTATCTATTCTACCAGTTACATCCTCAAAAAACTCCAGTAGGTTTGTCAAACACAATTTCCCTTTCATAAATCCATGTTGACTTTGTCTAATCCCGTTGATATTTTCTAAGTGTCCTATTATCACATCCTTTATAATACTCTAGCATTTTCCCTACTACTGATGTTAGGCTAACTGGTCTGTAGTTCCCTGTTTTCTCTCTCCCTCCTTTTTTAAATGGTGGGGTTACATTTGCCACCCTCCAATCTGCAGGAACTGTTCCATAATCTATAGAATTTTAGAAGATGACAACCAATGCATCCACTATTTCCATGGCTACCTCTTTAATACTCTGGGATGCAGATTATCAGGCCCTGGGGATTTAACAGCTTTCAGTCCCATTAATTTCTCCAGCACTATTTTTTTACTAATACTAATTTCCTTTAATTCCTCCTTCTCACTAGACCCTTGGTTCCCTAGCATTTCTAGGAAGTTATTTGTGTCCTCTTCCATGAAGACAGTTCCAAAGTATTTGTTTAATTGCTCTGTCATTTCCTTGTTCCCCATTATAAATTCTCCCGTTTCTGACTGTAAGGGACCTACATTTGTCTTCACTAATCTTTTTCTTTTTACGTACTTGTTGAAACTTTTACAATCCGCTTTTATGTTCCTTGCAAGTTTACTCTCATACTCTATTTTTCCCCTCTTAATCAATCTCTTGGTCCTTTTTTGCTGAGCTCTAAACTGCTCCCAATCCTCGGGCTTGCTACTTTTTCTGGCAACTTTATATGACTCCTCTTTTGATCTAATACTATCCTTAATTTCTTTTGTTAGCCATGGTTGAGCTGCTTTTCCTTTTCTGTTTTTGCACCAGAAAGGAATGTATAACTGCTGCAATTCGTGCATTCATTCCTTAAATGTTAGCCATTGCCTATCCACTGTCATGCCTTTTAGTGAAACTCCCCAAACTCCTCATACCATCGTAGTTTCCTTTGTTTAGATTTAGGACCCTAGTTTTGGATTGGACTTCTTCACTTTCCATTTTAATGAAGAATTCTATCATGTTATGGTCACTCTTCCCTAAAGGACCCCGCACAACAAGATTATTAATTAACCCTTTCTAAATGCACAATACCCAATCTAGGGTAGCCTGTTCCCTAGTTGGCTCCTCAACGTACTGGTCTAAAAAAAATCTCGTACACACTCCAGGAATTCATCCTCCACAGTATTATTGCTAATTTGGTTTTGTCAGTCTATATGTAGATTAAAGTCACCCATGATTACTGTAGTGCCCTTGTTACAGGCATCTCTAATTTCCCGTTTGATGCCATCCCCTACATTACCACTAATGTTTGGAGGTCTATAGACAACTCCCACCAATGTTTTCTGCCCCTTGGTGCTTCTTAGCTCCACCCAGACTGATTCTACATCTTGATTTTCTGAGCCAATATCCTTTCTCATTATTGCTCTGATTTCATCCTTTACGAACAAGGCCACCTCACCTCCTTTACCTTTCGCCTGTCCTTCCTAAATATCGAATATCCTTGGATATTCAGCTCCCAGCCTTGGTCACCCTGCAGCCATGTCTCTGTAATCGCAATTATATTGTATCCATTTACATCTATTTGTGCTGTTAATTCATCTACCATATTACGAATGCTTCGTGCATTCAGATACAGTGCCTTTAGATTTGTCTTTCTAACATTTTTAGACATCTTAATTTTTTTTGTACTATGGCCCTATTTGTCTTATTACCATTTTTTCATACCATTCATTGCAAGAATCCTTCTCAATCGCCTTCTCCCAGTGGCTGAAGAGCTCCTCCCAGAGTCGCAATACGGATTCCGCCCACTAAGGGGCACAATGGACATGATCTTCACCATGCGTCAACTACAAGAGAAATGCAGGGAACAGCACCACCGCTGTACATGGCCTTCTTTGAACTCACAAAGGCTTTCGACACTGTCAACCGTGAGGGAATATGGAGTGTTCTCCTCAAATTCCGCTGCCCTCAAAAGTTTGTCACCATCTTTTGCCCCTTGGTGCTTCAAAAGTTTGTCACTGCCTGCTTCATGACGACATGCAAGCCATGATCCTGACCAATGGATCCACCACAGACCCAATTCACGTATGGACCAGGGTCAAGCAAGACTGTGTCATCACACCAACGCTCTTCTCGATCTTCCTTGCTACAATGCTCCATCTCACCCTCAGTAAGCTGCCGCTGAAGTGGAGCTAATGTACAGAACAAACGGGAAACTGTTCAACCTCCGTCACCTCCAGTCCAGATCCAAGGTCGTCGCATCCTCTGTCGTCGAATTACAGTATGCAGAAGACGCTTGCGTCTGCGCACATTCGGAGATCGAACTCCAAATCATCATCAACACCTTCACCAAAGCGTACGAGAGCATGGGCCTTACACTAAACATCCGTAAGACAAAGGTCCTCTACCAACCTGCCCCTGCCACACAGTACTGCCCCCCGATTATCAAAATCCACGACGAGGCCTTGGACAATGTGGACCGCTTTCCATACCTTGGGAGCCTACTGTCAACAAGGGCAGACGTCGATGATGAAGTTCAACACCACCTTCAGTGTGCCAGTGCAGCCTTCGGTCACCTGAGGAATAGAGTGTTTGAAGACCAGGACCTCAAACCCGGCACTAAGCTCATTGTCTACAGAGCAGTAGTGATATCCGCCCTCCTGTATGGTTCAGAGATATGGGCCATGTACATCAGGCATCTCAAAGCGCTGGAGAGGTACCACCAACGCTGCCTCCGCAAGATCCTGCAAATCTATTGGCAGGGGAGGCACACCAACGTCAGTGTTCTCGCTCAGGCCAACATCCCCAGCATCGAAGCTTTGACCATGCTCGATCAGCTCCGATGGACGGGCCACATCGTCCGTGTAGTGTATGTACCTTTAAGGGGAGAACTACTTTTTACAGCTCCTGTATACTGTAGTACCGGCAGTGACCACACCTGTATTTAAACCCTGAGTAGGGATCTGTACATTTAGTTTTAGAGTAACCCTCATCCAGTAAACACCTGTTGATTGTTCCCTGCAGTCTCTTGTCAAGTTATTGAAGGACACACAACCTCAAGATACACGGATTTAACATTGGCGACGAGCAGATTCGAACCTACCTGCAACTCTGCAGAAGAAGGCCGATTCCAGAAGCATGGGTGTCGACCATCCAATGGAGACTCCAGCGAAACGGGCTGGCAACAGGTACGGCGCAGACCCTTCCCGCACAGCGGTGGCTAGAGCCGACCGACGGCACAGGAAAAGGCCGAGCAGCGTCGACGGGACCAGAGAGAGGGTAGAGCGCACAGGGCGCAGCCGGTGTTCAGGACCGAGCGGCGTCGACGGGAAAAGAGAGAGGGTAGAGCACACAGGGCGCAGCCGCTGTTCAGGACTGAGCGGCGTCGACGCGAGAAGAGAGAGGGTAGAGCGCACAGGGCGCAGCCACTGTTCAGGACCGAGCGGCGTCGACGCGAGAAGAGAGAGGGTAGAGCGCACAGGCCGCAGCCGCTGTTCAGGACCGAGCGGCGTCAACGAGAGAGAGAGGCGGTGTTCAGGGGGCGAGCAGCGTCAGCGGGGAAGAAGGGAGAGCGCGGGAAAATGCCATTTTGAGCCGCAGCGGAGAAGAAGGGAGAGCGCGGGAAAACGCCATTTTGAGCTGCAGCGGAGAAGAAGGGAGAGTGCGGAAAAATGCCATTTTGAGCCAGTTTAACCACACCCAGGGATTCCGAAGAGTGGCAGTATCACAGCGTTCGACAATGAAGTTGAAGATTGGACGACATATGTCGAACGCATAGAAGTGTACTGCACGGCGAATGAAGTGCCAGATGAGAGGAAAGCACTGGTATTGTTGAATTCAATGGGTGCAAAAATGTATGGCTTACTGCGAAACCTAGTAACCCCAGAGAAGCCAGTGGAAAAGGATTTTGAAAACATAGTGTCAATCCTACAGGACCACTTAGACCCCACACCTCTGCTGATAACGGAAAGATTTAAGTTTCACAAAAGGAACCAGCATAAAGATGAAAGTAATGCTGAGTTTTTAACGGAACTGCGCAAGCTATCGAAACACTGCCAGTTTGGAACGGGACTAGCAGATACTTTAAGGGACAAGTTTGTGTGTGGGCTTCAAAGTGAAGGAACCCAGAAACGGCTTCTATCAGAAAAGGATCTTATGCTGGACAAGGCTTTCAGCATGGCAGTATCACACGAAGCAGCCACACGGGGCGCTGCAGAGATACAACGGAGACCGCAAGAATATGGCACAAATGAAATGTCATACGGAACAGTGAAGTGCTATCGCTGCGGCAGAACAACACACGACCATAATGATTGCTGGTTCAAGGACAAAGTGTGCAGACAGTGTGGAAAAGTAGGACACATAGCAAGAGTCTGCAGGTCGGGAAAGAAAACCAGCAGCAAGAAATCTCCACGGGAGAAGTACAAGAAGGTACACAAGGTGACGGAGAGTAGTTCAGACGAACAGAAAAGTGATACAGACTCCGGAAGCAAGGAGCTGGGTTGTCTGAAACTACATAAGGTGCTCAAAACGGAGGATCACCAAACTATCTGGGTCACGCTCAAGATAGCCGGAGTCCAAGTGAAAATGGAATTGGACACAGGATCAGCCCTAACAGTCATAAACCGAAGGGACTACAAGCGGCTATTCTCACATATAACCTTGAGAGATACAGAGATTGTCTTGAAGGCGTACATGGGGCAAAAAGTCTACCCCAAAGGAAAAATAAGGGTGAACGTTATATATAACGGCAAGGAAACACCAAAAATGGACCTATATGTATTGCCAGATGGAGGACCACCACTACTAGGATGTGAATGGATCCGGAAGACACAGTTAGATTGGCATGCCATACAAGCACTGACTGTAGATGCCAAAAAGGATGACGACGTCACACCTGGACGACTGTCAAAAATGCTAACTGACGCACAAGAAGTGTTCCAGGATGGACTCGGAACACTAAAAGGCATAACAGCGACGATCAAAATAGAGGAAAATGCAAGCCCAAAGTTTTTTAAGGCCAGACTGGTACCTTATGCTATCCGCCCAGCCGTCGAAGCAGAGCTGGAAGGTTTGGAACGTTAAGGAGTACTGTCCAAAGTGGACTGGAGCGAGTGGGCTACACCCATCATTCCTGTAATGAAGAGGTCGTTGAGTAATACGCCTGGGGAACGAAAGAAGGTTTGCATCTGTGGGGACTTTAAGGTGACAGTGAACCCAGTCCTTCACACTGTACAATATCCGCTTCCGCGGATTGAAGATATTTTCGCCTCGCTATCTGGAGGGAAACGCTTCACTAAGATTGATCTGGCCCAGGTGTACCTGCAAATTGAGGTAGAAGAAGCCTCGAAACAGTACCTCATGATCAACACTCATAAAGGTCTCTACCAATACAACCAGCTGGTGTTTGGGGTAGCATCAGCTCCGGCTATTTGGCAAAGGGCAATGGATCAAGTCCTGCAAGGGATTCCAGGGACCCAGTGTTATTTGGGCGACATCCTGGTCACGGGCGAAAATGACAGTGATCACCTCGCCAACCTGGAGCAGGTGCTCACTAGATTGAAGGAATATGGGCTCCGAGCTAATCTCCACAAATGCGAGTTTTTCCAGAAGCAGATCTCGTATTGTGGCCACGTTATTGATGAAGAGGGGTTGCATAAGTCCCCTGAAAAGATTGAGGCAGTAGTCAAGGCTCCAGCACCGGAAAATGTGTCACAACTGAGGTCGCTCCTCGGGCTGGTGAACTAATACCATAAGTTCTTGTCGAATTTGTCTACAGTACTACACCCACTAAACACCCTACTGCAAACGGGGGTACCATGGAAGTGGAATGACGAATGTAAACGAGCTTTCCAGAAGTGCAAACAATTGATCACATCAAAAGAGATGTTGGCTCATTTCAACCCAGCACTACCAATTCGGTTGGCGTGTGATGCATCACCCTATGGCATTGGAGCGGTGCTGTCGCACAAATTCCCGGACGGCTCGGAGAGGCCAGTAGCCTTTGCGTCTCGGTCACTAGCGTCAGCCGAGCTTAACTACGCCCAGATTGACAGGGAGGCCCTCAGCCTAGTGTGGGGAGTGAAAAAGTTCAACCACTATCTGCACGGGCAGAAGTTCACCTTGCTGACTGACCACCAACCACTTGTCTCCATCTTTAATCCAAAGAAGGGCGTTCCGGTGATGACTGCGCAACGGCTACAAAGACGGTCCCTTTTTCTAGGGGCGAACCAATATGAAATCGAGTATAAGGGCATGAAACAGCATGGAAACGCTGATGGGCTATCACGCCTGCCACTGCCTACTGCGGAGGAAGCACCAGCAGTGGACCATGTCGAAATATTTTATTCAACTATAATTGAACGCTTGCCAGTAACTAATGGTGATATAGAGAAGGAGACCCGAAATGACCCGACACTGTCTCAGGTATATGACTTGACGGTGAAGGGATGGCCAACACATGGCGACTCACTGTTGCCAGCATTCTCACCCAGAAGAGAACAGCTGTCAGTATGCCGGGGGACCTTGATGTGTGGATCCCGAGTGGTAATTCCACCCAAGTTAAGGGAGAGAGTGCTAAATGAGCTTCACGAAGGCCATCTGGGAGGGGTGAAAATGAAAAGCCTTGCTAGGGCTTATGTGTGGTGGCCGGGGATCGATCAGCAAATCGAGGGCTTGACAAAGAGCTGCTCAGGATGCCATAAGGTCCAAAATGCACCACCACATGCCCCTCTACACCCATGGGAGTGGCCCTCATCTCCATGGCAACGGGTGCATATTGATTTTGCTGGTCCATTCATGGACTCAATGTTTTTAATAGCCGTGGATGCGCACTCGAAATGGCCTGAGGTGATCAAAATGTCGTCCACCACCACCGAGAAAACTATTGCAGTCCTACGGACCATATTTGCCAGGAACAGCTTGCCAGCGCAGATTTGCTCTGATAACGGACCACAGTTTGTGTCCGAAGAGTTTCGAAGATTCATGAAAAGGAATGGGGTAAGGCATCACACATCCGCCCCGTATCATCCAGCCACAAATGGATTGGCTGAGAGGTTCGTACAAACCTTTAAAAAAGCAGTAAGGGCCATGTGCAATGACGACATTCCACTGCAGCATAAGGTGGACAATTTCCTGTTAGCCTACAGAAATGCGACACATGCAGTCACCAACCAGACCCCGGCCATGATGTTCTTTAACCGAAGGTTGAGATCTCGTCTGGATTTGCTCAGACCAAATGTACGAAGAGATGTTGAGAATAAGCAATTCCAGCACATCAATGAGAAGCCGACAAGGAGCTTCAATGTAGGGCAACCAGTCTTGGCCCGCGACTACCGAACAGAGAAATGGCAACCAGAAACGATATGCACACGGCAGGGGCCACTAATGTACACAGTGGATGTTGGGGAGAACATTGTGAGACGCCATGTCGACCAGATCCTAGAGTCACAGGAACGAGTCAACCCCATGTCTCGCGTACCTGGCGATGAACCCGACATACAGGTAGCATCTACCCCAGAAACAGTAGCATCGGAAGCTGATGAACCAACTGACGACAGGGGGCCTCTGCACCAAGAGCAAGACACTCAGGAAAGGCGCTATCCAGAAAGGATCAGGAAGCCGCCCCAAGACTGAATTTATAAATGGACTATTTTCAGTTAATGTGCATGTTAAGAGTGTTAATTGTTAAATGAATGTTATGGTGCTGTTAATCTAAAAGGGGAGGAATTGTAGTGTATGTACCTTTAAGGCTAGAACGACTTTTTACAGCTCCTGTATACTGTAGTACCGGCAGTAACCACGCCTGTATATAAACCCTGAGTAGGGATCTGTACGTTTAGTTTTAGAGTAACCCTCATCCAGTAAACACCTGTTGATTGTTCCCTGCAGTCTCTTGTCAAGTTATTGAAGGACACACAACCTCAAGATACACGGATTTAACAGTCCGCATGCCCAATACGAGACTCCCAAAACAAGCATTCTACTTGGAGCTCCGACATGGCAAGAGAGCCCCAGGTGGGCAGAGGAAACGCTTCAAGGACAACCTCAAAGCCTCACTGAAAAAGTGCAACAACCCACTGACATCTGGGAATCCCTGGCCCAAGATCGCACAAAGTGGAGAAGCATCTGGAAAGGTGACAAACACCTCGAGTCTCTTCGCCGGGAGCAAGCGGAAGCCAAGCGCATACAACGGAAGGAGCACATGTCAACCCAAGCACCCCACCCACCTACCCCTTCAACTAGCGCCTGCCCCACCTGTGACAGAGACTGTAGGTCCCGCTTTGGACTCATCAGTCACCTGAGAACTCATTTTTAGTGTGGAAGCAAGTCATCCTCGGTTCCGAAGGACTGCCTAAGAAGAAGAAGAGAAGAAGATTTCAATGGGCAGGTTCTATAATGGCTGGGCAATTCAGCCACCAGATTACTGTCTAGATGGGGCAGACAAAAATTTACCCCATTGCTGTATGACTTACTGTCCATAAATACTCTGATGTGAAGAAATGTAATAAGACTGACATTCTTCTCAGCCCTACTTTCTTTCCAAAGCAATTAATGACAGGAGACAACAGAATTAGATTAGGGTTTACACTTGATAACATATATCTTTTGTAGTAATGTACCATCAGCAATAAGGCCAAAGAAGGCCTATGTCAATTGCATAGCAATACAACTGGGACATCCTGTCATCCTTTTCACAGCTTTAAAGCAGAGGAGTGCGATTAGTTATGGGTTGATCTAGCAAAGTGCTGGCACATACACAATGGGTCAAATGGCCTCCTTCTGTGCTGTAAATTTCTATGGACCTATAGTTTTTTGGCTCTATCTCCACTAACCTACTTTAGCATTAAGCAAATTATCGATTTTATTTCCAATTGTAGGTGCAAGACCAGTTGATACCAGACAATTTTTCTTTTGTGCTTTTTGTTTTATTGCCTGAGCAAAATGGAATAGCACACTTGCCAGACACGGCTTATGCTCTTTCCCAATCGAATCTCAGCCAGCAGCTCTGCTGTTCCTTGGTGTGCTGGTAATGCCCTATTCTTGAGTAAATTTCAGCATGGATATTAAAACTGAGTGGAAATTTAGTTCAATTTACCATTGCGAAGAGATAAGTATGATGGTCGCCCTTGGGCATCATGATTTGCAGAAAGTTAAATGCATCTTTTTTACAACAAATTATTGGCTTGATTGCTGCAATATTTGAAAGAGCATTCCATTTTTATTTCATCCAAATTCAAATTTACACTTGAAGCCATTTGAGTCAGTATCGGGTACTTTTATTTAAATAATTAAACAATTTAGCCTAGTACACTCTTAAATGATTAAAATTTATAACCTGGCTTAAATGCCTCCCCTAGCTTCGCCTAAACCAGAATAATTGAAGAAGCGATAACACAAACTAGATTGAGGCCTTTTCATTTGTAAGCAAGCCTTGATGAGGTCAGGAACCTTTCTCCCTGCACTAATGTACTTAAAATGGCAGACCTCTGCGATTTCTGTCAAATAAAATGAGACTGAAGTTCATGCCCCAGTAAGAATCACACTGTTGAATTTGATTAATTTACATTTTAATTGCTATTATAGCGCAGATAGTACTTAGGATGAGCTACTCCTTTAAACTGTTCTCTTACACCACATAAAATACATTGCAAATTATTTGTTTAGCCTCTTTTTAATACAGTTGCTTAGGGGAATTCGATACAAAATTACATACGCACAGCCCCTGAATAATAATGTTAATAAAGATTAACTGTAACTGTAATGGAGAGAGAAAATTGGAAGAATACATTCAGACTATTCTGATCCTGAGAAATAGATTTTATTCCACACTCAGCATCACCAGAGAATATTTTTTGTATTGCAGAGGTGACATTGCAGTTAAGAACATACGCTACTGTGAAAACAGTCTTTCCAGAATGACATAAGGGGCCATTCAGATTGCATTAAAAACTAACATTTACATCCAGCTTTCATCAGTTTCATTTGAATGACTTACCTAAAAAATAGAATAAATAATGAGGAGCTGAGGGATATAATATTGGCCCAGAACTTCGGGTCTCCACGGGTGAGTATGCACGGGGTACTCACCCGTAGGCCCGATGGAAGTGTCGGTTTCCTGCATGCACTGCGCATGCGCGGGAAACCGGCACTTCCGTTCCTCTGAACGAAGAGGTTCAGAGGTCGAACGCGTGCGCGGGGGAGGCTGCGCGTGTGCATCGAACTTCGTTTTTTTACAGGTTGCTCCGGGAACGTAAGCCTGCAGAATCTAGAAATGTAAAAAGCAGGCGTAAGGCCTGCTTTTTACAAGGTAAGTGGTGAATTAATTAAAATTAAAACATTTTTTCCACAGGTTTATTATTTTTGAAGGTTTAGTGCTATTTTGGAGCCGTAGTATTTATAAGTCTTGACAGCACTTCCTGTCAGACTTATGAATGGATCATTCCCTGCTCCGATTGGCTGCCCATGGCCCACGTGATCCCAGGGAACGCATCGAACTAACTGCGCCCCTGGGATACGCAAGCACTGCGCGCCGGCAGCTGGACCAGGCCCCGGATCGGAATTCCATGGGAGCCCACAGCACAACGGCTGGCGTGCAAGGTAATTGCAGTTCGGGAGCTTGCACCCGCGGGAAGCCCCCGACCCGAATTTCTGGGCCAATGTGTATCCTACTCACGGTGCTGACATTAACTCATTCATGAGGTACCAGGTCTGCTCACCTATAGTGGATAAACCTACATCGTGTCTCCTCATCATGCAACATCTATGTATACCACACCTATTGGTGGTATTATTGATGTGGGATGGCATCAGTATGTTATTGAGGTGGATGTAGTAATCTTCTTTAACATTTTCCTCCTTTTGGCATCTCACTTACAAAGAAAACTAAGTTAAGTACAGATGAGGGAGGCTATTCAGTCCATCTGGGTCATTCTTGCATACACAAACAAGAGTTCCCTCATCATAGCATCTGTAAGGTTTTGATGTACTGGTGTTGGTATGTTGTGGTAATTGAGAAGTTCATACTATCTTTCATGAAAGTGAGGTGGTACAGTCCATACAGATACATCAATGATAACAACAACATTTACATGGCATCGTTAATGTAAAGAAACATCCCAGTGTGCTTCAGAAATAGTCAAAGGAAACAGACCACAAGCCAGGAAGGGAGACATTAGAAGGGTTGACTGAAAACTTGGTCATAGGGATGCGATTTGAGAAGGTAGAGGAGCAGAGAGGTTTAAGGAGAGAATTGCAAAGCGTGGGACTGAGGCTCTGGCACCAATGGTGGGTTGAAGGAGAAAGGATTGCTCAAGAGGCCTGAGTCAGAGGAGCGGAGTGTACAGGTGGGCTTATGGGATGGGGGAAATAGCAGGGAAGGGTGGGATGAGGCCATGGAGTTATTTATAAATGAGTGCAAGGATTTAAAATGTAATGCATTGGGGACAGGGAGCTAGGGTAGGGCAGCAAGGACTGCTGTGGTGGGTTAGTGGAACTTAATGCAGGACAGGATACAAGCAGCAGAGTTTTAGACAAGTTGGAGTTTATGAGGTCAGCAAGGAAAGCATCCGTGTAGCCGGGCCTGGAGGTGATGAAGGCATGTATAAGATTTTCAGCAGCGGAGAAGCTGAGATAGAGGAGAGGCAATCAATATTGTGATGTGAAAATATAATAAGCAGTCTGGTTGATGGATAGGATGTGGGATCTGAAGCTCAGCTCAGGGTTGACAAAATGTCAAGGTTGCAAACAATGTCATTCAGTCTGTGGAAGTGGCCGGGGGGGGGGGAATGGAGTCAATGGCAAGGGAGCGGAAATTTTAGGAGAGCCAAAGAGGGTGCCTTCAATCTTCCTGATGTTGAGCTGGAAGAAGTTGTCACTCGACCAAGATGTAATTATGAACGAGCAATCTGACAGCACAGAGGGGTTGAGGGAAGTAGTGGAGAGTTAAAGTTGATTATCATTGGTGTACGTATGAATATTGACCCGCAGCCTGTGGATGATGTTGTTAAAGGGCAGCATGCACATAAAGAAATATCTTACACTTCACTGGCACCTTACATGCCCTCAAAACATCCTAAAGTGTTTCATAATCAATGAGTTAGGTATGATGTGTAGTCATTGTTGTTATTTAAGCAAAATCAGCAGCCAATTTGCACACAGCAAGTTCTCACAAAGAGCGATGAGATGTTTTGGTGGTGTTGATTGAAAAATAAATGTTGTCCAGGACACCAGGAGTACTCCACTGTTCTTCTTTAATAGTGGCATAGGATCCTTTACAGTCACCAGAGCAGACAGAATGGGGGTCACTTTAATATTTCATCTGGAAGGCACTGCACTGAAATGTCAGCCTGGAGTTTAACCCTTGAGCTTGTGACTCAGCAAGGCCCACACTAAGGTAAGATGAAGGGGGCGGAGGAAGGATAAATCCTTGTGGGATAGCAAAATACTGCGGATGCTGGAAACTCTGTTTCGCTCTCCACGATGCTGCCTAACCTGCTGAGTGTTTCCAGAATGTTCTGTTGTTATTTTAAATCCTTGCGGGGTAGGGTCCCAAAGATGGTATAGCGCTGGAAGAGAATCCATTACTGGAGATGCACTAGTTATGTTCAGATTGGTAGTAGTGAATTCATTCTTTGCCAGGCGCATGGAGCTGGATGATGAAAGAGGGATGTTGGAGGAGGATGGTGGTGAACCGTAGCAAACCCTGCAGGAAGGCCAAGGAGGAATAATTCTGTTATGGTCACAGTAATAGAATCAATCCTCCTTCCTGAATGAGTGGTGGAGTGGCGCAGTAGTTGATAAAAATATTGTTTACCAAGCGAAGACCAAGACTGAATGTTACTAACGGTTTATAGTCTAACCAGAGTTCCCAAGCTGATGGTCCTCCCTCAAGGCCATATCTTCATCCCACTCCCCCTATGTTCGAGCAGCAGCTTAGAGGGATGTTTGAAAATGTTGCGGGACTACCCTGAAAATTTTCACCCAGCTTGCTTCTCTAAGGCCCTTTGGAACCTACGCCTCCTGAGAGCAGACATGGGCTCTGCTCTGAACCTTCTGAAAGGCCAAAGAAGCTGAGGGGCAAAGGTAATGGATCCCAGACTGATGAAATATTTTCTGTCGGCAAATAAGATTTTTTTTTCATCTAATCTTTGGTTTGTTAAGGGCCTTGTGCTCCCTCCATCGGAGTGGCATGTTTTCACCCCTATTTTTCCGCTTACAGCTTGCAGTGGGCACATGTGTTGTACCTCTAGTGTCGTCCACCCAAATATAAAAATGATGCAATCCCAGGATTTGGGATGGAGTCAATTGTCTAGACAGTTAGCAGATGGAAGTCCCGCCTCGCTGCTATTACAGTATCAGAGCAGGAACCCTGGAATTTCAGGCTCTTTAAATCAAAGTCTTAACCTTTACATAATCTTTACATGTACTTACTGCACAGAAACAGGCCATTCGACCCAACAGGTCCATGTTGGTGTTTATGCTCCACACAAGACTCCTCCCACCCTACTTCACTAACACCATCAACATATCCTTCTATTTATTCCAGCAACTTGAGCACATAAAGCTAGGCTGACACTCCAGTGCAGTACTGAGGGAGTGCTGCACTGTCGAAGGTGCTGTCTTTCGGATGAGAGGTTAAACCGAGGCCCCGTCTGCCCTCTCAGGTAGATGTAAAAGATCCTGTGGCACTATTTTGAAGAAGAGCAGGGAGTTATCCCCGGTGTCCTAGCATATATTTATCCCTCAATCAACATTACTAAAAAACAGATTATCTGGTCATTATCATATTGCTGTTTGTGGGAGCTTGCTGTGCGCAAATTGGTTGCTGCATTTCCTACAGTACAGCAGCGTCTACACTTCAAAAAGTACTTCATTGGTTGTAAAGCGCTTTGGAACATCCGGTGGTCGTGAAAGGCGCTATATAAATGCAAGTCTTTCTTTTCTCCCTCATGTGGTTAGTCACCTCAACTACTCCTTTTCCAATAAGTTACTTTCTCTGAAAGTCATAATTAAATACATACATTCATACACATAAGTAAAGGAATATATACATACATATACGCAAAGGAATATATACAGACATACATAAATAATTACTTAAAAGAATATATTACTGATGAAAAGTTTCTTTCTTAAAAATGTTGGAGTCATTTTCACATTTAATAAACACAGCAAATTCAATTCACATAGCCACAATTGCTCCTTCTACCTACAGTACTGAAAACCCATTTTAAAAAACAAAAATAAACTTTAAAACTTACCTCAGCATTTCTTAAAATAACTTTCCTCCCTTTCCCAAACAAAAATATTGCCTTTCAGAAGCTCCACGATAAAATATATCTTCCTCCGCAGCCTCTGGAGCAACTGTACTCATGCTTTTTTCATGTGTAAGTTGTAAGGACTTAACCTCACTGAAAGCATGAATGAAACCGACGAATTTTACTGCGCACGCGCTGCCTGTGCAGTCGCACGCGTTCTGCCTCTGAACCCCTTCGTTCAGAGGACAGGAAATGCCGGTTTTCCCCGCATGCGCTGTGCATGCTGAAAACCGGCATTTCCTCCGGCCAGACGTGTGAGTACCCCGACCATACTCACGCGTTTGGAACGGAATTACTGGGCCAACATTTTACATGTCAATAAAATGAAAAATTTAACAATTGCACGATTTGCCCCCTCGCATCTGCGACTGAGGGTCCAAGGAGGTGCATTGCGCAAGAGGTCATCGTCGTACGTATCCTCACACTGTTCCCTTTCGGGAACTGTATGAAGTGGTGGAAGGATTTCTGGCCACGTTAACGCTCCTTCCGTGACCATAACCATCTTCATACCAGCCATTAGGGTGGTTAGTCCTATGGCGTGAGGGTTTTACGGGCTCTCACAACCCATCTGAGGGGGGGGCCACCCACACCCGCAGACGCAAGTATCCTGCTGGATGTCCACCCAGAATTTATAGTTGGAGCTCCGACTCCACTTGCCGGGACTGTCTGGAGCGGGGCTCGAAACCCTACTCCTTCTGGCCCAGCGGCGGGGATGCTTACCGTTACGCAAAAGGCCCACTCCGCGCAAAAGGTGACACCCATACGTTTCCTGTGCCTTTTCCCTCCCCGTGACTGGAGCCCTATGCTGCCACTTGAAAGACCAAGCTATCATCTGTCCTTTTTGCGGAGCCTTGGACTTCTCATTACCAATGATGAGCAGGCGCTGCGCCTCCACCTCGTTGAGGAGATTGCTGAGGTCATCATCAGTTCAATTGTGAGTTCTTTTAATGCTGTGAATTGTGCTCATTCCAGCCATTTCACGTTGCTAATCTGAGTGGGCCTTTGGCGTAGCGGTAGCATCCCCGCCGCTGGGCCACACGGCGTAGGGTTTCTAACCCCGCTCCAGACAGTCCCGGCAAGTGGAGTCGGAGCTCCGGCTCTAAATTCTGGGTAGACATCCAGTGGGATATTTGCGTCCGTGTGTGTGGGTGGCCCCCCCCCTCATATAGGTTGTGGGAGCCCGTAAAACCCTCCCGCCATAGGACTAACCACCCTAATGGCTGGTACAAAGATGGTTACGGTCACAGAAGGAGCGTTAATCACGGCCAGAAATCCTTCCACCACTTCATACAGTTCCCCAAAGGGAACAGTGTGAAGACACGTACGACGACGACGTTGCTAATTAAATAAATGGAATGAAAAAAATGCTTTCAGGGCTTTTAAAAGTCTTTAAATCGCTTTAATTCTGTTTAAAACTACTTCAGATTCTTCAAAATAATGTAAACGTTTTTAAAAGTTTATAAAAGTTTCCAAAAGCTTCTTAAAAATACCAAAAACCTATTTAAAATGCTGCTCTACATGTAAAAATGCTTTGCAGCTTGTGAGAAACATTGGGGGCGTGTCCTTTTAAACTGAGACCTCAAGGGGCGTGTCTCACTTGCACTGCGCGCTCCAGGCTTTGCGCTGGCTGCACTCCTGGGCGGCGTGATGTCAGACGCTGCCTGGGAGTCAACATTTTAAAACAGGAATTCCAGGCGTCCCTGAAGCTCAACGGCCGGCGCGTCGGGTAAATGCAGATCGGGGGCTTGCACGCGCGGCAAGCCCCCGACCCGAATTTCTGCCCCATTAAATGGTAGGACACTGAGGAGTGGAGAGGAACAAAGGGACCTTGGAGTGCAGGTCCACAGATCCCTGAAGGTGGCAGGCCAGGTAGATAAGGTGGTTAAGAAGGCATACGGAATACTTGCCTTTATTAACTGAGGCATAGAATATAAGAGTAGGGAGGTTATGCTTGAACTGTATAAAACACTAGTTAGGCCACAGCTAGAGTACTGCGTGCAGTTTTGGTCACCACATTACAGGGAAGATGTGATTGAACTAGAGCGGATACAGAGGAGATTTACGAGGATGTTGCCTGGATTGAAGAATTTTAGCTATGAGGACAGATTGGATAGGCTGGGTTTGTTTCCTTTGGAACAGAAGAGGCTGAGGGGAGACCTTATTGAGGTGTATAAAATTATGAGGGGCCTAGATAGAGTGGATAGGAAAGACCAATTTCCCTTAGCAGAGGGGTCAACAACCAGGGTGCATAGATTTAAAGGAATTGGTGGAAGGATTAGAGGGGATTTGAGGGAAAATTTCTTCACCCAGAGGGTGTTGGGGGTCTGGAACTCACTGCCTGAAAGGGTGGTAGAGGCAGAAACCCTCATCACATTTAAAAAGTGCTTGGATGTGCACTTGAAGTGCCGTAACCTCCAGGGCTACGGACAAGAGCTGGAAAGTGGGATGAGGCTGGATAGCTCTTTGTCGGCCGGCAAAGACACAATGGGCCAAATGGCCTCTTTCCGTGCTGTAAATTGTGGCTAGAGAAATGGTGTAAGGGGGAGGGATTCAAATTCCTGGGACATTGGAACCAGTTCTGTGGGAGGTGGGACCAGTACAAACTGGACGATTTGCACCTGGGCAGGACCGGGACTGATGTCCTTGGGGGAGTGTTTGCTAGTGTTGTTGGGGAGGGTTTAAACTAAAATGGCAGGGGGTTGGGAACCTGTGCAGGGAGACAGAAGAAAGGGAAACAAGGATAGAAGCAAAAGACAGGAAGGAGAAAAGCAAAAGTGGCAGTCAGAGAAGTCAAGGGTTTAAATCAAACATGGCCACAGTAAATAATAATTCTAAAAGGTCTAAGAGTGTTAAAAAATCAAGCCTGAAGGCTTTGTGTCTTAATGCGAGGAGCATTCGTAATAAGGTGCATGAATTAGCTGTGCAAATAGATGTAAACGGATATGATATGATTGGGATTACGGAAACATGGCTCCAGGGTGACCAAGGCTGGATAGACAGGCAAAAGTGAAAAGTAGGTGGGGTAGCATTGCTGGTAAAAGAGGAGATTAACACAATAGTAACGAAGGATATTAGCTCTGACGTGGAATCTGTATGGGTAGAGCTGAGAAATACCAAGGGGCAGAAAACATTAGTGGGAATTGTATACAGGCCCCCAAACAGTAATGCTAAGGTTGGGGATGGCATTAAATGGGAAATTAGAGATGCGTGCAATAAGGGCACAGCAGTTATCATGGGTGACTTTAATCTACATATAGATTGGGCTAACCAAATTAGTAACAATACTGTGGAGGAGGAATTCCTGGAGTGTATACGGGGTGGTTTCCTGGACCAATATGTTGAGGAACCAACTAGAGATCAGGCCATCTTAGACTGGGTATTATGTAATGAGAAAGGATTAATTAGCAATCTTGTTGTGCGAGGCCCCTTGGGGCGGAGCGATCATAATATGATAGAATTCTTCATTAAGATGGAGAGTGAAGTACTTGACTCAGAGACTAGGGTCCTGAATTTAAATAAAGGAAATTACGATGGTATGAGGCGCGAGTTGGGTAGGATGGATTGGGGAATGTTACTTGAAGGGTTGATGGTGGATAGTCAATGGCAAAGATTTAAAGATCGCATGGATGAACTACAGAATTTGTTCATCCCTGTTTAGCATAAAAATAAAACAAAGAAGGTGACTCAACCGTGGCTAACAAGGGAAATTAGGGATAGCATAAGATCCAAGGAGAGGACAAATAAATTGGCCAGAAAAAGCAGCAAACCTGAGAATTGGGAGCAGTTTAGGATTCAGCAAAGGAGGACAAAGGGATTAATTAAGAGGGGGGAAATAGCGTATGAGAGTAAGCTTGCAGGGAACATAAAAACTGACTGTAAAAGCTTCTATAGATATGTGAAGAGAAAAAGATTGTTGAAGTCAAGCATAGGTCCCTTGCAGTCAGAATCAGGGGAATTTATAATGGGGAACAAAGAAATGGCAGACCAATTAAATACATACTTTGGTTCTGTCTTCACAAAGGAGGACACAAATAACCTCCCAGAGATGTCGGGGAACATAGGGTCTAATGAGAGGGAGGAACTGAATGAAATCAGTATTTGTAGGGAAATGGTGTTAGGGAAATTGATGGGATTGAAGGCTGATAAATCCCCAGTGCTTGATAATCTACATCCTAGGGTACTTAAAGAAGTGGCCCTAGAAATAATAGATGCATTGCTGGTCATCTTCCAAAATTCTATAGACTCTGGAATAGTTCCCATGGATTGGAGGGTAGCTAATGTTACCCCACTATTCAAAAAGGTGGTAAAGAGAAAACAGGGAATTATAGACCGGCAAGCCTGACATCGGTAGTGGGGAAAATGCTCGAGTCCATTATAAAAGATGTAATAGCAGAGCACTTGGAAAACAGTGACATGATCGGACAAAGTCAACTGGTTGGCAGATAGGAAGCAAAGAGTTGGAATAAACAGATCTTTTTCCGAGTGACAGGCAGTGACTAGTGGGGTACTGCAGGGATCGGTGCTAGGACCCCAGCTATTCACAATATATATTAATGATCTAGACGAGGGAACTAGATGTAATATCTCCAATTTTGCAGATGACACAAAGCTGGGTGGGCGTGTGTGCTGTGCGGAGGATGCCGAGAAACTCCTGTATGATTTGGACAGGTTGGGTGATTGGGCAGATGCATGGCAGATGCAGTATAATGTGGATAAATGCGAGGTTATCCACTTTGGTGGCAAAAACAGGAAGGCAGATTATTATCTGAATGGCAATAGATTGGGAAAAGGGGAAGTGCAACGAGACCTGGGTGTCCTTGTGCACCAGCCACTGAAGGTAAGCATGCAGGTGCAGCAGGCGGTTAAGAAGGCAAATGGTATGTTGGCCTTCGTAGCGAGAGGATTCGAGTACAGGAACAAGGATGTCTTGCTGCAGTTGTACAGGGCCTTGCTGAGACCACACCTTGAGTATTGTGTGCAGTTTTGTTCGCCTTATCTGAGGAAGGATGTTCTTGCCATGGAGTGAGTGCAGCGAAGATTCACCAGACTGATACCTGGGATGGCAGGAATGATGTATGAGGAGAGATTGGGTCGATTGGGCTTATACTCGCTGGAGTTTAGAAGAATGAGAGGGGATCTCATTGAAACTTATAAAACTCTAACAGGACTAGACAGACTAGATGCAGGAAGGATGTTCCCGATGGCGGGGGAGTCCAGAACCAGGGGTCACAGTCTAAAGATAAGGGGTAAGCCATTTAGGACAGAGATGAGGAGGAATTTCTTCACCCCGAGAGTGGAGAACCTGTGGCATTCTCTACCACAGAAGGCAGGTGAGGCCAATTCATTAAATACATTGAAGAAGGAGTTACATATATTTCTTAAGGCTAAAAGGATCAAGGGATATGGGGAGAAGACAGGGATAGGGTACTGATTTTGGATGATCAGCCATGATCTCATTGAATGGCGGAGTAGGCTCAAGGGGCCGAATGGCTTACTCCTGCTCCTATCTTCTATGTTTCTATGATTCTATGATTTGTTGTCAAATTTTTCTTCATGTGAGTAAACACTGACCCACATTTTTTAACTAGATTGCAATCATACATGAAACAAATGTAATTTATCTTATTTCTGATTTTAAAAAATCATCCTTCAGGGCTTGTTTCTGAAGATCTGAGGATTTGTTTACATAAACAAGGAAATGTAGACTGAGTCCCGCCCCCCCTGCACGGATGTCTAGTCCCACAATGTGGTTTCAGTGACCATAGGGAGGGTAGTGTTTCTGGCAGCTTGATCAAAGATTTCAGAAATGCTATTTTTTTCTTGCTTGCAGTTTAAATTAAATGCAATCTTACTTATCTCTCTCTGGCCTATTCTGTCTGCATCTCACACACATTCTTCTACACTTACAGACTTGCCGAGTCTCAGAAAATATTGTAAATCTGATTGGACTTTTTTCACCAACAGCTGTAAACTATGACTCATTAATAACATTCTTGGGTTTGCATCCTTATGCTTAACTTTTTTTTAAGTTTAACTTTTTTGTATAATATTCTCAGTACAGTATATACAGTCTACTCTTAATTGTTTAATTTGAATGATCTATTCATTGGAATTAATTTGTGGAAAATCGCCTTTTATGCTGTTTTATTCAAATTGTTTAATTTAAACTGCATGATACGTCGATTTTTTTGAGCAAAAAGTGCCTTGAATTTGCAGGAGTATACAAATAATAATTCAGATCTAACATTACAATAGACTTCAATAGAAATAAAAATTGGGAGAGATACAAAATAGGCTGCCGACTCGCTGTCAGCCACTTTACACTATCACACAAAGTCAAAATCTACTCCCTAGTCTCCACTAACCAAGACTGAGGTTTGAACCTTATGACTCAGAGACAAGAACGCTAGCACTAAGCCAAAGGCTCACACCAACAATTGTGATAATGCTGTATAACAGCCCACTGTGATTACTTGCACAGTCTTCTGCATCCTTCTGTACATGCGCCCGTATCGGGGGGGCATGGCCTAAACACCGCCCCGCCCCCACCAGAACCTTGCATGCGGTGTTGCATCTCCTGCGCTTGCACGAGAAGGTGTCGTGAGAAGGGGAGGGATGTTGGTGGTGATTGAGGAGTGAACGAGGGTGTCCCAGAGGGAATGGTCCCTTCGGAATGCTGAAAAGAAAGGAGGGGAAGATGTGTTTGGTGGTGGGATCACGCTGGAGGTGGCAGAAATGGCAGAGGATGGTACGTTGAATGTAGGCTGGTGGGGTGGAAGGTGAGGACAAGGGGAACCCTATCGTGGTTCTGGGAGGGAGGGGAAGCGGTGAGAGCAAAAGTGCGGGAAATGGAACGGACACGGTCAAGGGTCCTGCCAACCACAGTGGAGGGGAATCCTCGGTTGAGGATAAAGGAAGACATATTGGAAGCACTGGTATGAAAGGTGGCATGGTCAGAACAGATGCATCTGTTATCGCATCTATCGTCGCTGCTGTTTATAGATCTGTCGCGACGCTGCTGAGGGACTTTTTCAACCCTTCTCCTGCTGCATTACTTTCCTTATTCCCCACCACTGGAGGAATTTCCCCAAATTCTACCCACCTCCCCTCCCCGCCCTCCTTTCCTATCGCCCTCCCCTTTTCCTTTTCTCCCTTTCCACCACCTGCATTTCCCCTTTCCCCTTCTGCTCTCTCTCCTCCTCACTCCGTATTAGCCTTCCTCCTCTATCCCACCTATCCCTCCCATCCTCTTTCCCTTCTTCCTCCCATTCTTCCCTTTCCCCCTTCCTTGCTCCTCTGTTACCCCTACCCCCTATCTCTGCCCGGATCCAATTATACCCCACTCTCTAACCGAACTTGACATGAAAACAGCATTGGCCTTGAGAACCCATGTGCAGCACTATAGGACATTGACTCGTGTATATATATTAGTGCATGTATATATTTATTTATTTATTTATGTATTACATAAAGGCATTTGATTATACTATATTGTGGGGGACTACGGTCTCCCGCGTAAAGAAATAGGCAACACAGCGAGCTACAAGAAATAGGTCTTTACTCCAACTCTCACAATACAGTACTGAATTCATGAAGCCCGCGAACCTGTGATGACTCACGGATTGGTCACCTGCTGGAACCTGATTGGTTTTCCTTCTCTCAGCAGCAGGCAAGTCTGAACGTGCCTTATTCCTCTCAGCTTGCAACTGTCTTGCGGGGGGAGGGGAATACAGCAGTTAAAAGGGGATTATACAGGTTTATCTACATGCACACAGTGTTTCCCCAATGTGGCAACGCCCCCCCAGAATCCTCGTTAACTGTAAAAGTCAGTCTCTGCGGAGGTTTGACCAAGCGGCCGTAGCGGCTGTAGTAGCCATCTGGCGTGTGAGGAGGGCTGTCTGGGAGGTCGGCCGGTTGGTTCGTCGGCTGGTCTGGCGGCTGGTCTGCTGGTGGGCTGGCTGGATGGGCTGCCGGCGAAGGTGGGGCGGCGGCTGGGAAGTAAGGTTCTGGCGTGTCTTGGTCCTCTTGTGGGGCCGCCGCCAACGCAGGAGGTCTGCCCCGCCATGGGGGAAGAGCCGGCCGAAATGGGAAGCTGAGGTCCAGGTGCGCCGGTTTGAGGCGGTCTACTGAAATAAGGTCCGGCTTCCCGTCGACGTCGATAAGAAAAGCTTTGTCCCCCGTCTCCAATACTGGGAAGGGGCTGGTGTATGGTGCCTGCAGCGGGCCTCTGTGCGCGTCCCGGCGCACGAAGACGAACTCCACATGTCGTAAGTCTCGAGGCACGTAGGACGGCTGCGGGCCATGTTCCGAAGTGGGCACTGGACGGAATTGCTGGGCCACGTCCTGGTGCAGGGAAAGCTGTCTGGCGGCCGACCACGGCTCCGTTGTCAGGGGGAGGAAGTCGCCTGGTACTCTGAGCGGTTGGCCGTAGACCATCTCGGCCGCGGAGACGCGGAGGTCCTCTTTGGGCATGGTGCACAATCCCAGGAGAACCAGGGTAGTTTGTCGATCCAGCTGGTGTCGGCCAGGCTGGCGCGGTGGGAGGCTTTCAAAGAACGATGAAAGCCCTCGCAGAGCCCGTTGGCCTGCGGGTGGTAGGCTGTTGTCCTGTGCAACTTGGTGCCGAGGCCGGTGGTGATGGCATTCCACAAGTGGGAGGTGAACTGGGGGCCTCTGTCCGAGGATATGTCGGTCGGCACGCCGAACCGGGCCACCCATGTCGAGACGAATGCTCGCGCGACGTCGGTCGTGGTGGTGGAGGCGAGGGGAACCACCTCGGGCCATCTGGTGGTGCGGTCGACGATCCTGAGCAGGTGTGTAAAACCGTGCGACGGCGGCAAGGGGCCTACCAGATCGACGTGGGCGTGGTCGAAACGCCTCTCGGGCACCGGGAAACACTCCAATGGCGCCTTGGTGTGCTGCTGGACCTTAGCGCGCTGACACGCCACGCATGTGTTGGTCCAGTCTCTCACATCCTTGTGGAGTCCAGGCCAGACGAACTTGGCGGACATAAGTTTCTGAGACGCACGCATCCCTGGATGTGAGAGGCCGTGGATGATATCAAAAACTCGCTTGCGCCAGGCGGATGGGACGACCGGCCTAGGCGAGGGGACTGAGACATCACACAGGAGGGCTGTGCCGGCTGCGTGGAAGTGGACGTCGGCCAGGGTGAGGCTGGTAGTTGACGTCCTGAGGGCCTGGATCTCCGCGTCCGCGGCCTGGTCTCTCGCCATGCTGGCGTAGTCGACGCCCAGGTGCACTGCGTGGAGCGAGGGTCTTGAGAGGCAGTCGGCCACCAAATTGTCCTTGCCGGCGACGTGGCGGATGTCCGTGGTGAACTCCGAGATGAAGTTGAGTTGGCGCTGTTGGCGCGCGGACCAGGGTTCGGTTACTTTGGCCATGGCGAAAGTGAGCGGCTTGTGGTCCACGAATGCGATGAACGGCCAGCCTTCCAGGAGGAAACGGAAGTGCCGGATTGCCAGGAACAGGGCCAGGAGCTCTCTGTCGAACGTGCTGTAGGCCTGCTCGTTCTTGCGCAGCTGTCGGCTGAAAAATGCCAGTGGCTGCCACGCGACTTCGACCCACTGTTGCTGGACGGCGCCGACGGTGTAATCTGAGGCGTCCGTGGTGAGGGCGGTCTTGGCGCCCGGGATGGGGTGGGCCAGTAGTGTGGCGTTGGCCAAGGCGCTTTTGGTCTGGTGGAAGGCTGTCGCCATCTCGCTGGACCAGGTGAGTTGCTCTTTGCCCGTTTTGCCCCTGGTGGCTTCGTAGAGGGGGCGCATGAGTGCGGCAGCCTTGGGCACGAACCGGTGATAGAAATTGACCATCCCCAAAAATTCCTGCAGCGCCTTGACCGAGGTGGGCTGGGGAAAGTCCGCCACCGCCTGCACCGTGGAAGGTAGGGGAATGGCTCCCCTTGGCGAGATTCTGTGGCCGAGAAAGTCAATTTGGGCTGCTCCGAACTGGCATTTGGCCGGGTTGACGATTAGCCCGTGTTGGCTGAGGCGCTGGAAAAGGGAGCGCAAATGCGCGATGTGCTCGGCCTTGCTGGTGCTGGCCACGAGGATATCGTCCAGATAGATGAACAGGAAGCTCAGGTCCCGTAGGACGGAGTCCATGAGCCGTTGGAAGGCCTGTGCGGCGTTCTTAAGCCCGAAGGGCATACGCAGGAACTCGAACAGTCCGAAGGGGGTGATGATCGCCGTCTTCTGGACGTCTGCGTGGTGGACGGGGACCTGATGGTAGCCGCGACCTTGGGAAAGATGGACTTTCCTGCTAGGTGTGCCGAGAAGTCTTGGATGTGCGGAATGGGGTATCTATCGGGCGTGGTGGCGTCGTTGAGCCGTCTGTAGTCGCCGCAGGGGCGCCAGCCACCGCCCGGCTTGGGCACAATGTGGAGGGGGGACGACCAAGGGCTGTTCGAGCGGCAGATGATGCCCAGTTTTTCCATCGTGGTGAATTCTTCCTTGGCCACCGCCATCTTGGCTGGGTCCAGGCGTCTAGCTCGAGCGAACACTGGTGGTCCCGTAGTGGCGATGTGGTGCTCGACCCCATGCTTGGCTGCCACGGCTGAGAAGGTTGGTTGTGTGAGCCTCGGGAAATCTGCGAGTAGGCGGGCGTAGTCGTCATGCGCCGGGGCGGAGCAGGACCCGACGAGGGCCAGGCTGTTGCTCTGCTGGCAGGCCAGTGAAGTGAAAGTTGCTGCGTCGATCAGGCGCCTGTCGCGGACGTCAACCAGGAGTCTGTGGGCGCAAAGAAAATCGGCGCCCAGCAAGGGATGTGCCACTGAGGCCATCACGAAATCCCACGTAAATCGCTGGCCGTTGAAACAAACCTCGGCCCGTCGCTTTCCGAAAGTAGCGATGGCTGCGCCATTTGCCGCCACGAGGGGTGGGCCGCTACGGCCTGCCTGGATGTCGAGCTGGGAGGCAGGAATTATGCTGCATTGGGCTCCGGTGTCGCAAAAGAATCTGCGCCCTGAAAGAGAGTCGGTTATGCACAGCAGTTTACCTGCGGTGCTGATGGCCATCGTGGCGGCGGGGTTGTGGTCGAGCGGGCCTAGGCGGCGGCGCGGGGCTGGTGCGTTGGGCTGGGTGGCCATCTTGGTTTGATCGAAAGAGCAGGGTGCTCTGCAGCGTTGGGCCTTGTGGCCTGGCGTGGCGGCGCGCGCTCGGTGGTGTCGGGGAGCCTCGCGGCTGCACAGCCGAGTTGGGCGACGGCGAAGACTTTGTCCGCGGCGGCTGCCAGTTGTACGCAGTCCGTGATCGGGGACCCCGCGAGGGCAGTCTGTACCTGCTGAGGAAGCAGGCTGAGGAAAAGGGCCTGAAACAAGAAGCACTGCGGTTCAGAGCCCAGGAGCGCAAGCATCCGGCTCATCAGCTGGGTCGGGGTAGAATCGCCGAGGCCTGGTAGTGAGAGAAGCCTGCGGGCCCTCTCCTCCCTGGACAGGCCGTAAGCCTGCAGCAAGCGGCCCTTAATGGTTGAGTACTTGCCGGTCTGTGGTGGGTTCCCCAGCAGGTCGAGAACTTCGGCGGCGGTAGAGCTTGCTAGTGCTGAGACTACGTGGAGGTACCTTTCTTCATCGTCTTGAACCCTGCGAATGGTGAATTGGGCCTCCGAGTGCGCGAACCAAGCTGGTGCTTGGTGTTCCCAGAAGGTGGGGAGCTTCAAGGACGCGACACCGGCCGACATCAGGCTGCTGCTGGTTGCCATCGGGTCGTTGCTGGCCTCTTTAGGGCTGTGTGAGTCGGGGGCTTCGGCCGCCGACATTCGGGGTCACCAATGTGGGGGACTACGGTCTCCCGCGTAAAGAAATAGGCAACACAGCGAGCTACAAGAAATAGGTCTTTACTCCAACTCTCACAATACAGTACTGAATTCATGAAGCCCGCGAACCTGTGATGACTCACGGATTGGTCACCTGCTGGAACCTGATTGGTTTTCCTTCTCTCAGCAGCAGGCAAGTCTGAACGTGCCTTATTCCTCTCAGCTTGCAACTGTCTTGCGGGGGGAGGGGAATATAGCAGTTAAAAGGGGATTATACAGGTTTATCTACATACACACAGTGTTTCCCCAATGTGGCAACGTCACAATATCACATTTATTTTAATTTCCATTCCTTTTATTTATGAAACTCTACAATTAGATGAATACTTCCAATGTACAATTTCATGCAATCTTTCAATTACATTAATTTCAATTTCTCACTACAATTTAATCTAATTTAAGTTCCTTTCTTTATTTTGAGTCAACGTTCCCTTTACTCCCAAGACCTAATATATACCACCACAGTAATACATTCACTTCCTGATCAAACCCGCCCTCCCACTTCCCACGAGCAACACTGCGACAAATCCCCACAAAGCCAATTAAAGTCCCAGAATACCATGTAATAAAAACAGAATTTAACTTATTCAGTCACTGTAAATCAGTAGCCCTTCTGTTATCCCTGACATGGCATGATGTCCTTATTATATTGTTATAAAACACTGGGGTACAAATTAATCTTGGCCACTAGCTCAAAGCGGGCGATAGCAGATCGGAAGTCTGTTTAACATTCCGCTCGATCTTCTTTTCCATGGAACAGACTTCTGATTTGCCATCGCCCATTTTGCGCTATTTCCCAAGACAAATTTATACCCCAGTGCATCCTCTAACTCACCATGAGGAAAGCTAAAGGAGATCTGCTTGTTATATATATATTTATATATCTTACTAAAGCAATTATATTTCAATTTAACATGTAACCTTTATAAATCCTGTGAAGTGCATATCTGTGGTTACACTATTACAATAATAGGAAACACATTTTTCCATCAACTTTATTGCTTTTTAAGGGAGTTTTTAAGCCATATTACAACATATTTAATCCCAGGTTTTGCTCTCTATTTTATTAATAAACAGTAAATACACCTGTAAGATTAAAAATGTTTTGTCTGGTTTATCTTTGTTTTATATTACCAATTTCCACAGCTGGCACCAGAAGTGTTACAGTGCTGACTGAGTAAAACCATATGCCTGATCTGAGTTATGGAGTATCTTGCAATCAAATTGTTAAGGATTCTTCCTACATTTCTTCCTTTTTGTAATTTTCACCTTTCTTGCTTTGCTTCTTTTTGTTTCCTCATTATATAGAAGACTAACACTGACTCATCATAATCTCCTTAATGTAAATGGCAGGCGACTTCCATGGAAAGCAACATTGGACGACCAATCTGTTAACAAACACTTTGCACCCCGCCAAAGTTGAATTTCACCCCCATAGTATCTGTGTCTTGGAGACAGGTAGTGTGGGTCTAGGGCGATGTGAGCTGCAGATCCTTCCCCACTGCCCTCGATTATTTTATTTTGTGATAGGATTTTACAGTTTAAATGCCACATATGTTCTTGTTTATCAAACTACAAATCTTTTCCTCTGGCGCGCTCACTGTAACATTATGTAGTATTTCTGTTTTCTACGCACTACCCATTGTAGGCCTACAGAGCTAAAAATGTTGATTTCAAGTTAATTTCCTCCTGCTTACCGGTCGAGGTTGCTAAAACTGATTTTATCCCCATATTGTCAGTGAGGAGAGAGAGAGAGACATTAATTTCTTTTCTCTAATTCAGATTTGAACACATCAAAAGAGCCATCAAATGTCAGCACTGTTATGATTTGAGCCATCTCCCAGTACTCTTTACGCATGTTTCCATTGGCAGGCCTGCACCTCTTATGAACTGAAACTTAACCTTATGGGGGAAAAATTCAGTTGCTTTGTGCCTCCCGTTAGCAAAATTCAGCGGGAGGTTAGCGGTGGTGGTAGCCGTTAGTGCCCCGTGGCGCTGCACCTCCGGTAATGATGTCATCGCCGTGCGCAGCGCCCTGCTCGCGCCACGGCCGCAAACTTGGCTCATGCCCCCTGACCTATCATCGGAGACTATGTCCAACAGGGTCAGAGGGCGTTTCTGCGGCCGGGGCAGGTGCCGGGCAGCCATTTTTCCTTCGGCTGCCTGCCAGCACCTGCCCCCTCTGGCCTCCTCCTGTGGGGTGCCAGCTGCGATCCGTCAGCCTGGCACTCCTCTTGAGTGCTGGGCTCTTTTGCTGGCACCCCGCTCCCCAGTGCTCCAGCAAGGCCCCGATGCGTGCTGCGCTAGGCCCCTCCCCTTTAATCAGGGGAGGGCGGCCTGTAATACCATGGCGCTATGTGCCGACACGCGTGGCGCTGCTGCACATGGTGCCGCGATATTCCATGGGAGCACCCCAAGAAGGAGGGGGAGCGCTTCCGGTAGCGCCCTGCCTCCTGCTTGGGGCGCTACCATAGAATTTTGGGCACGGGGGCGCTAACATTTTTAGGACACTAAAGGTATGTGTGTAGTGAACGGCAAACAATTTACCCTTTTACTGCTGGGTTATAATGGGAATTGTACAAGAATTGTACTCCATACTCCATGCTGACAAACCACGTAAACTACAAAAATACGCAGAAGCAAGTTAAATCAGACAATTAAATTAGCATTGCAGTATTTAATGTTCATTTATATATTAAATTATTTTCTGACTCCAAAATAAATTATTTCAAGATTCTATTGTTTTTTCAACATGGCTTTCTGATGAGCTTTTAAATTCACTTTTTGTTATGAGCAGGTAAGGCGAGATATCCAATCATTTTTCACTGCAATAATTATTAGCAAACAAAATTAATGCAGTTCTCAAGACAATGCCCAACTGGCTGAAAATTAACGTTGACATGGAAACCACGTTTTAATGTTTTTTTACTGTCAAAAAGAATAACCTTGCCCTTGCCTGCAAAAAATGCTAGGAACAAAGGTTTAAAATAAATAACGTGATAATTTTGGTGATGAAAGTCCTATGGAGTGTAAATAATTATTGTCAGTTAAGCTGCCAGTGGGGACTGGTTAATCATTTTTAAGTGGAAATTCAAAATGGGGGCAAAATTCCCCATGAGGGCCATTTGGGGCGCTAACTGGAAAAAGTTTGAAAAGTTAGCGCCTGGCGCTAATGATTCTGAGACTCACCTAAATTCCCTGACATCGCCCCAGGAAGGGAGAGGGGCACTAAATCGAGTGCTAATGTCCTTAGTGGGGTGCTACAGGAGCGCTAACATCAGAGAGCTGCCGAATTTCAGGTGAGTTCCAAACAGATTTGATCACTCGCACTGCCTCTTTCTAGCTTTTAAAGAGGAGGTTCGATCATTCACCAGATGCTCATTTGCATCTTTGCTTGCTTCGAGGATGTAAAGTCTGTGGGTTGTGCAGTTAATAAATACACAGACTTCAGAAGTAACAAACAAACAGGTCTTTACTATTCGAAGGTCCGGGCGAATCTGCCCCAGCAATCCTGCCACAACACTTATATACTGGTGTGGTCACTATCGGTATTACAGTATACAGAAGCCAAACAATAGTGCCACACCTAAAGTAGTTCTCTTAAAGGTGAACGGTTACATACAATAGTTTCCTTAAAGGTAGACGGGTACATACACTACAATCCTCCCTTTTTAGCTTTCAACATACTAAGTCCATAGTGAACATACATTCTAACATATATACAGGTTTATGTAAGACAGTTCATAGATTCAGTCTTTCTGGGGGTTTCCGGATTCTGTCCGGATAACGCTGCAGTGGTGTCGTCATTTCAGGCGGGCTAGGAGGTGCTTCTGGCAAGGTCGATTCGGCTTGAAAAGCCGTGTCAGGTTCAGCTGACTCCATTATTATTAGATCGGAAGTAGGTGTTCTGGGTATCTCAGTCTCGACCTTACCCGGATAAGGTGGTGAAGTCGGTTGCCCATTTGTGGCGGACCCTATGATTTGGTCAACATGGCGCCTTATTATAGTGGAATATGCTTGAAAAATTTCTTGTAGTCATGCTTATTCATGACCGTCAACGCCGATCCGGTGTCCACTTCCATTTTTACTTGGACCTTTGCAATCTGTAGCGTTATCCAGATAGTTTGTCGGTCAGCTTCATTGCTCACGTTGTGAATTCTCAGACTGTCCAGTCCTTTGCATTTGGAGTGTGAGACCGACTTCTGTTCCCTCAGACTCTTCTTAGTCACCTCTTGCACCTTTCCGTACCATTTTTGTGGTGACTCCTTATTGTTGTACGTTGCTCCTGACCGGCATACCTTAGCTATGTGCCCGATCTTGCCACATTTCCTGCATTCTTGGTTTTTAAACCAGCATTGATTCTGGTCGTGTGTTGCCTTCCCACAACGGTAGCATTTTATTGTGCTCGAAGTAATTTGGTCCACCCCTAGTGCCGCCGCCTTTAGCTGCATTTCCGCCGTTCCTTTCGCTGCGGCTTCGTGCGATGCAGCTATGAGGACAGCCCTGTCCAGTGTGAGGTCATTTTCTTCCAGTAGTCGCTTCTGCGTTCCTTCTTTGGACAATCCGCATACGAACTTGTCACGCAGTGCCTCTGTCAGATTCCCTCCGAACTGGCAGTATTTCGCTAGCCTACGCAGTTCGACCAAGTATTCCGCATTGCTTTCGTCTTTCCTCTGCGTTCTTGCGTAGAATTTGAATCGTTCAACCAGCATCAACGGTGTGGGGTTCAAGTGATCCTTCAGCACTGCTACCACATCATCGAAAGTCTGATCTGCCGGTTTAGCTGGTGAGAGAAGATGCTTCAACAACCCGAATGTTTTCGCACCCATCATGTTAAGTAAGGTTAAAGCTTTTTCATCCTTAGCTATTTTGTTAGCCTTACAATGTATCTCAATACGTTCTACGTACGTGGCCCAGTCTTCTATCTCCGGATTGAACTCGTTGATGTCCGCCCGCTTAGGCATCTTCCTTTCCTTGGGTACAACACAAGTATTTCTTTAAATATTCTTATTTATTTGTTTATTTCTAAGATGGCGGTTTTCCCTCGAAAATGGCGGTTTCCCGCTCTTCCCTTCTCGCCCCGCCCACTTCAATGGCGGTTTCCCGCTTCTGTCGTCTTCTCCGCCTAATGGCGGCTTCCCGCGTTTCTTCCCGGTGGAAGGGGTACGCTTCCCCCACAGCGGACAGGTTCAGCTGCTGGCTGGCTTCCGCACAGCTCCCCTTACTCGGCTCTGTCTTTTCCTCCCGCCCACACAGCTCTACCGACGCTGGGTATGCCCCGTTAACGGAGGACAGTTCAGCCACTGGACTGGCTCTCGCGCAGTCTCTCTCTCCGTACCCGGCTCTGTCGCTCTCTCTCCCGCACGTTCGGTTCCACCGGCTCTGGGTACCCCGTTGGTGGAGAACAGCTCAGCCGCTGGACTGGCTCTCGCGCAGTCTCTCTCCCCTTGCTCGGCTCTGTCTCTCTCTCCCACCCGCACGGTTCCTGTTCGCCTCCCAGCCCTCTCGCAGACCGGTGTTTCCCTCCCCGGCTGCGGCTGGGTTTCTCTTCCCGCGCCTACTCCCAGTCTCAGCGCTTCGTGGCTGCGGTCGCTGCCCGGCTTTCCCTGCCGATCGCGGTCCGACTGTCTCACGACGCCGTTGGACCCGACTTTCTGACCGGCTCCGTTCCTCCTCGACCGTGGTCGAGTGCACAGCCCTTATCCTCCGGATATTCTCTACCTCTTCCCCTACTCACAGTCTCCGCGGCCGCCTTGTTTCCTGCTGATCGGCTCACTCCGCACCGTGGTAAAAGGGTAGTCAGTGCCTGTTGCTGATGAACTTTTGTTGCTACTCTGCTTCCTTTCTGTTGCTGCCGCCTCGTGTTTTCTCTTTCTGTTGCTGCAGCCTCGTGTTTTCTCCCAGCAGCACGACGAGGGCGGTTGCCTCTCTTCGACGCTCTTCGCTGCTTTGGTAGTCTTGCCGCAGGGTACGATCGGACTCGTCGCCACTGTAAAGTCTGTGGGTTGTGCAGTTAATAAATACACAGACTTCAGAAGTAACAAACAAACAGGTCTTTACTATTCGAAGGTCCGGGCGAATCTGCCCCAGCAATCCTGCCACAACACTTATATACTGGTGTGGTCACTATCAGTATTACAGTATACAGAAGCCAAACAAATAGTGCCACACCTAAAGTAGTTCTCTTAAAGGTGAACGGTTACATACAATAGTTTCCTTAAAGGTAGACGGGTACATACACTACAGAGGAGAACGGACACAAACTGCAGACCCTTTTCATTGCTCTGAGAAGAACTGCCTAATAACCAACAATTCACACCCTAATGCAAATGAAGATTCCTTATTCAGCAGCAAACTCTGAAATCTCAAAAACGCTTCCAATAATCAAAACGGCTCTTTGTTTTTGAGCAGCAAAAAGTTCGGTGTCCTGGCCGACACAAACAACAACCAGAAGTGGACGCATTTAAATAGTGCTCCTCCACAGCCCTCCCGACTGGAAAACACCTGCCGAACCTATCGCTATAAAACAGAGGCGCACAGACAAGCGAAAAAGGAGAATTTTGCATGACTAAAAGGTGACAGCAGCACTTGTATGGAGGCTCAGATGATATGTTCCACATGAATCTGATTTGTCAATATTTGCTAGATTTCAAAGTATCGCAGAAAGCTGGAAACACTCGGCAGGTCAGGCAGCATCTGTTGAGAGAAAAACAGAGTTAATGGCCACGATTTTGTCATTGGATGCGGCTTGGGAGCGGGTCAGGTGATTTCCAGGTTTCAGTCCCGCCCCCAACTGCATCCGGCCCACGGACGTGATTTTCCCTTGATTGACTTTGTTAAGCCCGCCAATTAAGAGGAAGCCGGTCAGATGATGTCTTTTGATGACGTGTCATTTGCCAGTTTTCTTAAAGGGATCACACACAATTTTACTTTGACAGCTCATTTCTCAGTGTTTGACAGTATTGAGGTGCTGTAAACACTGACAATCACTGTTTAAAGGTGAGCTCTTGCACCCAGGCTCTCTAATGACTCCCTCCATAGGCTAGAACAGATGGCAGCTGCAGGTGAGGTGACAGAAGCGATCTGTCACTGGTGAGGGAGGTTCTCCCAATGAGGTGGGACTAGACATCCAATTCAAAACTTGTTACCTACAGAAAAGTGTATATGGATTAAAAATGATTTCCCAACATTTTCTTACCTCTGAAACTCACCAGTGCACCATTGGATCCTTCACACCACTTCTGCAGCTGTCATTAATGCAGAAACATTACAGCAGACTCACAACACGCTACACTTACCTGGCGTGGTGTCCGGACATCGGGAAACCCGAGGCAGAAGCAGCAAAATTGAAAAAGAGCCTGTCAACTACTATCAAGTGTAGTGATCAATAGCATGTCATTCTATAGTGGACACTAGGTGGAGCTGTGTAGAGCTGTATATAGCTGTATGTTTAAGACTACATTACCCATGAGGCACTAGGCTACCCAGAAGGCAACAGTCAAGATGGCAGCCTGCACACAGGAGCACACATGGAAGCCTCTACAGATACTGTACCTAGAGAATGTGTACTGAATAAATAACTAGCTAGAAGCTAGCTGTGTTCATAATAAGAATGTCTAGTTATTAATGAACATAACATGGTACCAGGGTGGTGAAGATCTGCTGAAAATTGTGAAAAGCGACATGGAGAATTTGAAGCCACCAGGAGGTTTGAATTTCGAGGGAAATGTCGACTACAATTGGCGGATTTTTAAACAACAATTCGAACTCTACATTGTAGCCATCGGATTCGGTACGAAGCCAGACGCAAGGAAGATAGCGTTGCTGCTTTCGGTTGCAGGCCCACAGGCGATAGAGGTATTTAATACATTTGTATTTAATCCAGCGGAGAACAGAGAAAAATTAGAAGATGTGCTAAAAAAATTTGATGCACATTGCTCTCCCAAAAAGAATGAGACGTATGAAAGATACACCTTCCATTCTCGGACACAGCAACAAAATGAGACTTTTGTTAGTTTTATAACTGATCTGAAACTGAAAGCACAGACATGTAATTTCTCTGAGCTCAAAGCATCCATGATTCGTGACCAGATTGTGTTTGGTATTCATGATAAAAAAGCCAGGGAACGTCTGTTGAGAGAAACCGAACTAAATTTGGAAAATGCAGTGAAAATATGCAAAGCCAGCGAGCTAGCTCGAAATCACACGAAGACTTTCAGTGAAATCAATAATGATGCGAATGTAATGAGTGATAATGCTGCTGTCGGTGCTGTGTCCTACAAGGGGAAGAAACGTGGGCAGAAAAGAAATGAAAAGCAATCGGAGGATGAAATTTTTAATTGTAAACGCTGTGGTTACAAACACCAGTTAAGACAATGCCCAGTGTTTGGAAAAATGTGCACAAAGTGTAATGGAAAGAATCACTTTGCCAAACAATGCTTTTCAAAAGTAAAAACGACGAAAGGGAAAGGGTTAATGTGATTGAGGACACCGATGTAAGTGAGACATTTTTTGTAGGAATGGTGTCATGTGACGATATCAAAAAAGATACAGAAAATGTGCAGCCCTCAGAACTGGACAATGCTGAACATAAAGTTAATGCAGTAAAAGAGGACAAATGGATGATCCCACTGCAGGTAAATGGAGCATTAGTTACATTGAAACTGGACACTGGGGCAAAAGCAAACTTAATCAGTATGAGTGACATTAACAATATGAAAGAAAAGCCCAAAATACAGAAAAAGTCAGTACTACTGAAGGACTATAATGGTCAGAAAATAGATAGCTTAGGTGTATGCAGACTTAAAGTGACAGTCAAAGACAAAGTGCATCATCTCATGTTTTCTGTTGTGGCTGAAAGGCTTGATTCACTACTGGGTGACAAAGCTTGTGAGGACTTAGAACTGGTCAAAAGAGTCTACCGTATAAACTGTGCCATAAGCAGACCAGATGACTCGGTGGATTCTGTAGTGAATAATTTCCAGGATGTGTTCAAAGGATTTGGAGTTCTACCATTCACTTACAAGATCCAGCTAAAGCAGGATGCTCAGCCAGTGGTACATGCTCCACGAAGAGTTCCAGCACCCCTGCGTGACTGGCTCAAGAATGAACTGGACAGAATGACCACACTAGGAGTCATCAGGAAAGTCGAAGAGCCAACAGACTGGGTTAACTCCATGGTATGTGTAAAGAAAAAGAACAATGATCTAAGAATATGCATGGATCCAAAGGACATAAATGCAAACATAAAACGTGAACACTACCAGATTCCCAAGCGAGAAGAAATCACCAGTGAAATGTTAGCTGCCAGATACTTTACAAAGCGTGATGCCTCACAAGGATTTTGGCAACTAAAACTGGATGAAGAGAGCACCAAATACTGTACCTTTAACACACCATTTGGCAGGTACTGTTTCCTCAGAATGCCTTTCGGGATAATATCTGCATCTGAAATCTTTCATAGAGCGATGGAACACATAATTGAAGGTCTGGAAGGAGTTCGGGTCTATGTTGATGACATCATCATCTGGGGCTCCACACTGAAAGAACACAATGAGAGACTGACTAAAGTGCTACAGAGCATACGCCGGAATGCACTGAAGCTCAACAAAGCCAAGTGTCAGTTTGGCGTCCAGGAAGTCACTTTCCTAGGAGATAATTTATCTGGTAAAGGAATAGAGCCAGATATGGAAAAAGTAAATGCCATACTCAACATGCCCCGACCCACTGACAAAAAAGGAGTGCTACGCATCATGGGGATGATAAACTTCATTGGAAAGTTCATTCCTAACTTGTCAGCCAAGACAGCCTGTCTGCGAGACCTGCTACATAAAACAAATGAGTTCGCATGGACAGAAAGACATGAACAAGAGTGGATAAACCTCAAAACAGTGCTGACAACCACACCTGTACTCACCTTCTTTGACCCAACCAAAAGAATCAAAGTGTCAACGGATGCATCAAAAGATGGCCTAGGTGCGGTCTTGCTACAAGCAGATGGTGAAGATTGGAAGCCTGTTGCCTATGCCTCCAGGTCTATGACTGATACTGAGTGTCGATACACCCAGATTGAAAAGGAATGTCTAGGCTTGGTAGTTGGACTAGAAAAGCTTCATGGCTACATATATGGACTTCCCACCTTCACAATTGAGACAGACCACAGCCCTCTGGTTGCCATCATAAAAAAAAAACCTGAATGAGATGTCTCCAAGGATTCAACGACTCATGATGAAGCTGCAAAGATATGACTTTGAACTGATCTACACACCAGGCAAATACATAGTGTTAGCAGATGTACTATCCCGAGCACCCACAATGAGTCATGTGAGCTCTACTGAAGAAGACGTGGATGTTCATGTGAGTATGGTCACTGCTGCGCTGCCCGTGTCAGACACAAAATCAAAGCAAATAGCAGAAGAAACAGTAAAAGATACAGTATTACAAACAGTAATAGAGAACATTCATCATGGTTGGCCAAAAGGTTCCTGTCCAAAATATTTTCACATAAGGTCAGAATTGAGTGTCGCAAGTGGACTATTACTAAAATAGAACAGAATAGTCATTCCACAGGCTCTACATCAAGACATGCTCAAAAGGATTCATGAGGGACACCTCGGAATTGAAAAATGCAAAAGGAGAGCAAGAGACACTGTTTATTGGCCTGGCATAAATAAGGACATTGAGAACATGATAGGCAAATGTGAGACATGTCAGAAACACCAAAGCAACAAGCAAAGGAACCAATGATAGTAGCTGACATACCAACAGCAGCATGGCAAAAGGTTGGTATGGACCTTTTTCATTTAAATGGTAAAGACTATCTAATAGTGATTGACTACTATTCTAACTATCCTGAGATGGCGCTGCTCTCAAACACCACAGCAAGCAGTGTCATAATGCATGTGAAATCCATCTTCGCCAGACATGGAATTCCCAGGATTGCCGTTAGCGACAATGGTCCGTGCTTCAACTGTAAGGAGTGGCAACAGTTTGCAGCACATTATGACTTTCAGCACATCACATCCAGTCCTTTGTATGCTCAGTCAAATGGTAAGGCAGAGAAAGGTGTTCAAGTTCTCAAGCAGCTACTGAAGAAAGCGACAGAAAGCAAGTCTGATCCTTATCTCGCCCTGCTGAGCTACCGAGCCTCACCTTTAGACTGTGGTTCTTCACCTGCTGAACTACCAATGGGTCGCAAGTTGCGCACCATGCTACCCTGCTGTGCAAAAGAACAGCAAAGTGAGGAACTGAGACAGAGACTTCAACTGTTAAAGCTGAAACAGAAATCATACTATGACAAGTCATCCAAAACTCTAAAACCATTGACAAAGGATGATGTTGTCAGGATTGAGGATCCAGATGCATGGAACAGGAAAGCTACAGTTCTTGAGGAAGTAGGACCAAGGTCATACACTGTTAGAACTGAGGAAGGACAGATTCTCAGGAGGAACTGCCGTTCCCTCCTAAAAACACAAGAGACTATTCAAGACCAGATTGATGACAATGCCGCAACTGCATCTTGTCATTCACCGCCAGAACAATCTCATGAAGACACATCAGACTTACCCGTGTTGAGAAGATCCACACGTGAAGTAAAAGAGCCTGATAGACTTAATCTTTGAGTACAATGTAAAGCTTTGAAAATGTGTTGACTGTTTTGAAAATGTTTATGTTTATAGAGCACTAACAAAAGTGTTACTGATATTATCTTTATTGTTTTCTTGAAAGTTGATTGATATTGATTTTGTTAAACCTCAAAGAAAGGGGGATGTAGTGATCAATAGCATGTCATTCTATAGTGGACACTAGGTGGAACTGTGTAGAGCTGTATATAGCTGTATGTTTAAGACTACATTACCCATGAGGCACTAGGCTACCCAGAAGGCAACAGTCAAGATGGCAGCCTGCACACAGGAGCACACATGGAAGCCTCTACAGATACTGTACCTAGAGAACGTGTACTCAATAAATAACTAGCTAGAAGCTAGCTGTGTTCATAATAAGAATGTCTAGTTATTAATGAACATAACATCAAGTACCTGTTAACAGGCAGGTAAGTGGCTTTAATCTTCTTCCTGCCGCTAGGTGTTGGGTTCATGCGCAAATAGGGGATCCGACACTTGGGAAGATTGATTGGAGGTGCTCTGAGCACCGGCAAATTTCAGCTTGATGACCTTTCATCAGAACTGGAAAAAGTTAGAGATGTAACAGAATTTAAGCAAGTGCGGGGGAGGAGAGGAAAGAACAAAAGGGAAGGCCTGTGATAGTGTGGAAGGCAGGAGAGATTAAATGACAAAAGGGATGATGGTGCAAGGTAAAAGGAGATGGTAATGGGACAAGTAAAGAAACAGAAAATGAGTCTAGAAGAGGGGTAAATGGGAATGGCAGAATCATCAACAGCTGCCATGTGAAAAAATAGAGGCAGAGGTTATGGTTATTTCCTCCCCTCCACCCGCACTTGCTTAAAACCTGTTATATCTCTAACCTTTTCCAGTTCCGACAATAGGTCATCAACCTGAATTGTTAACTCTGTTTCTTTCTCCACAGATGCTGTAATGATATCAGCAAATAGTGATGATATTTGTCTGTGTTTGATTACTTATGCCTTACAGCATATTTGTCTGTGTTTTTGATTACTTGTGCCTGACCAGCAGAGGTCATGTGAGAGACAAGCAGTCCAGAGGAGTTTTACTTTCAGTTTCATTCTAGATGCATCACAGCATAGTGTGTTCTGTAAAAAGCTGTAGAAAGTCTTGAACAAGACTTTAGATTAAACAACATTCTCTTTCAGAAATGAGTCTTTATTGAACCCAAAAAGAAATCAAAACATGATGTCAGAAGTGGCTGAAAGAGAAAAAATCTGAAGTTAGCAACTTGATGGGACAGTGAAACCAGTTGTGGCAAGTAAGCGAAATCAGCTCTCCACATATTAGCAAGCCAGAAGAGAACATCGTTGCTTACCATTAGAGAATAGCTAACGAAGTGAAAAAATGGAAGGTTTACTCCCACCGGCGACGCTTCAATAGACAGGTAATGTGGCTGAAAATTGGAGAAGGTTCAAACAACGTTTAGAGTTGTATTTAGCGGCAATCGGAGCTGACGAGAAAAGTGATAAACAAAAATCGTCCGTGTTCTTACATGTCGTGGGTGATGCAGCGCTGGAGGTATATAATAATTTCATATTTGCTGTTGATGGAGACAAAATGAAGCTAGATAAAATAATGGAACAGTTTGAGGCCTACTGCATATCTAAATGCAACGTGACCTTTGAGAGGCACAAATTTTTCACATGTGTACAGAAAATCGGCGAGACTATTGATCAGTATGTGACTGAACTGAGAAACCGGAGCAAATCGTGTGAATTTGGGGGACTCACAGACTCGCTGATAAAAGACAGACTGGTGTGTGGTATTCCAGATAATGGTCTAAGGGAAAGGCTGCTAAGAGAGCAAGATCTAGACCTGGGAAAAGCCATAGCATTGTGTAGGGCTACAGAGACTGTGAAGTTGCAGGCAAAGGAGCTGTTCAGTGACAGTAGCTGCAACGTGGATGCAGTGAGAAAGAACGGATACAAACCGTTTAACAAAGAGAGCGCCAATGTGAAAAAAGAGACGTGGCCAGCAAACGAAAATGAAAGAGACAATCGGAAGTCATGTAGTCGATGCGGTACACAGCATCCACCAAGAAAGTGTCCAGCATATGGTAAAACATGCAATAGATGCAACAAAAACAACCATTATGCCCGTTGCTGTAAGAACCAAGCGCAACAAAGCAAGGTCCATACAGTAGATGAAAGCGAGATAGAGGAATTCAATGTAGATGTTGTGTCTGAAAACAAAAAAGAAAGAGACTGGATGTTGACACTAAAAGTGAATGACATACACATTCTATTTAAATTGGATACTGGAGCACAAGTTAATGTGATATCAGAGACTGATTTTAAGAGAATTAGACCCAGACCAAAGTTACATGGAATACAAGTGAAAGTGACCGGATACTCAGGTACTGATATACCAGTGAAAGGAAAATGCATTGTCAAAGTAACACACAAGGACAGAGAGCACACGCTAGCATTAATCGTGGTGCCAAAGGATGTGCAAGCCATACTAGGGTTAAAAGCCTGTGAGAGACTGAACCTGGTAAAGAGAGTCCTCGTTGTGGAAAGCGAAGGAGAGACAGTCTATGATGAACTCATGAAAGAGTACAAAGACCTATTTAAGGGTCTAGGCTGCATTCCAGGAGAACACACGATCAGTGTAGATAAAAGTATGACACCGGTCATACATCCATGCAGAAAAGTTCCGTTTGCTCTTCAAAAGCAACTGAAGGCAGAGTTGGACAGGATGGAAAACCTGAACGTGATTCAGAAGATAGATGAGCCAACTGAGTGGGTGAGTTCCCTTGTCGTAGTGGACAAAAAGAATGGAAAGCTCAGAATTTGCCTGGATCCAAGAGATCTAAACAGAGCAATAAAGAGAGAGCACTTCAAGCTTCCTACACGTGAGGAAATCATGGCACAGTTTGCAAATGCAAAATATTTCAGCAAGTTAGATGCATCCTCAGGATTTTGGCAGATGAAGCTGGACGAAGCAAGTTCAAGACTGTGCACGTTCAACACTCCATTTGGCAGATACAGATTCCTAAGGTTACCATTTGGCATTGCCTCAGCTCCTGAAGTGTATCACAAGACTATCCATATGATCTATGAGCACCTGGAGGGAGTTGATACATCAATGGATGACATCATAGTATGGGGCACCACGAGAACTGAGCATGACGAGAGACTGAAAAAAGTGCTGGAAGCAACAAGGAAAACAAACCTGAAGCTGAATAGAGAGAAATGCCAGCTCGGGGTGACAGAACTGACATTCGTGGGAGATATCCTTAGCAGTGAGGGCATCAGACCAGATCCCAGAAAGGTGTCCGCCATTGAGAATATGCCAAGGCCCCAATGCAAAAAGGACGTGCAGAGGTTTAATGGAATGATCAACTACATGGGTAAATTCATATCCAACCTCTCAGAAAAAATAGCGCCACTGAGAAGACTAACTGAAAAGAACATAGAATGGGAATGGAATCATGAGCATGAGAAGTCATGGAGCGATCTAAAGAAACTGCTCACAGAGGAACCAGTTCTGAGGTTTTATGACCCAGCGAGACCCATCAAGATATCATCAGATGCATCACAGAGTGGGCTCGGTGCCGTTCTTCTGCAACAATATGACTACTGGCAACCTATTGCATATGCATCGCGCTCAATGACAGACGCGGAGACGCGATATGCTCAAATAGAAAAGGAGCTGCTCAGCATCACATACGCCTGTGAAAGATTTCACCAGTTTGTGGCAGGACAAGCAATCAGTGTAGAGACTGACCATAAGCCCTTGATTGCATTGTTCCAAAAGCCACTGAATAGCTGTCCGCTTAGAATACAAAGAATGATGATTAGGCTGCAACGCTATACACTGAATGTTGCGTACACACCGGGTAAGCTGATGTATACAGCAGACACGTTGTCCAGAGCTGTTGACCCAAGTGAGCCCGCAAACACCACAATGGATGAAAAAGTGAACGCCTACGTGGACATGATCACAAGTGCACTGCCCATAGCAGATGCAAAAATGGAGCTCATAAAGACTGAGACAAACAAAGATGAAACAATGAGACGACTGAGAAAAAGCATCTTGGATGGATGGCCCAACATGCAGCAAGACTGCTCACCTGATATAGCAGAGTACTGGAACTGCAGGGCGGGACTATCAGTGGTCGAAGACATCATCTACAAAGGAAGTAAAATAGTTATCCCAAAGAGTCTGAGAAGAGAGATGCTAAAAAAGATCCATGGAGGACATCTGGGAATCGAAAAGTGTAAGAAAAGAGCACGAGAGGTGATGTACTGGCCACGAATCAACCAAGATGTGACAAATGAGGTGTCAAACTGCACAATATGCCTGAAATATCGAGCAAGCAATCCGGTAGAACCACTAAAGCCACACCCAGCACCAGACAGACCTTACCAGAAGGTAGGCGCTGACCTATTCGTATGTCAAGGGAAGGACTATCTTGTCATCACAGACTATTACTCCCTGTATCCAGAGGTTTGTAGACTGTACACCACCACTGCAGAAGCTGTGATAAGAAGTATGAAAGCCATATTCTCCAGACATGGCGTGGCAAGCGAGGTCTTCACAGACAACGGACCCCAGTTTAACAATGCAAATTTCCGACACTTTGCCAAAGAGTGGGACTTTGTCCACACAACATCAAGTCCTCACTATCCACAGTCCAATGGACTAGTGGAAAAATCGGTCCAGACAGTGAAAAGACTGATGTACAAGGCAAAAGACAGTGGAACTGACTTCTACGAAAGCATGCTTGTATACCGCACAACGCCGCTCGAGTGTGGTATGTCACCAGCCCAACTCCTGATGGGACGTCGGCTAAGGTCAAACCTACCCATCCCGGAGAACCTCCTGAAAACAAAAGAGGGGGAGAAAGTGAGGAAGTTCAAAGAGCAACAGAAAGAAAAGCAAAAGTACTACTATGACAGAGGAACACAAAACCTACCTGAACTCCACACTGGTGACCAAGTAAGGTTGAAAGACAAAACAAACACATGGACTCAGAAGGGAACTGTCCTGAGTGAAGTTCAACCAAGATCATACACCATTCAGACAGATGAGGGTGCTGTTCTGAGAAGAAATCGTCGAGATCTTCTCATGGGACCAGCCACAGCAGGTCAAGAGACTGATACTGGTGAACAACCTGATCACACAGCTGAGAACCAATCATCTGAGGCAACAACTCAGGTTCAAGGACAATCAATCAGAAAATCCTCAAGACACGTGAAGCCTCCTGAGAGACTCATTGAGCAAATTTAAGGACTATTGTTAAAGAAGGAAGTAATGTTATCTTATTCTTTCTTCAAGTTCTAGTGTATTGACATATTTCATGTGAACACAAAAAGCAAGGGTAAAAAACCTTGATCATGATAATGATAATGTAAGTTCATTAAATGTTGTTAGTTAAAAGTAAAATACTTTTGTTTTAAGAAAGGGAGATGTAATGATATCAGCAAATAGTGATGATATTTGTCTGTGTTTGATTACTTATGCCTTACAGCATATTTGTCTGTGTTTTTGATTACTTGTGCCTGACCAGCAGAGGTCATGTGAGAGACAAGCAGTCCAGAGGAGTTTTACTTTCAGTTTCATTCTAGATGCATCACAGCATAGTGTGTTCTGTAAAAAGCTGTAGAAAGTCTTGAACAAGACTTTAGATTAAACAACATTCTCTTTCAGAAATGAGTCTTTATTGAACCCAAAAAGAAATCAAAACAGATGCTACCTGACCTGCTGAGTATTTCCAGCATCTTCTGTTTTTATTTCAGATTTCCAGCATCTGCAGTATTTTGCTTTTTTACCACAGAGATCTGATTGGAACAACACGCGTTTTATTGAGCTTGTGACAGAAGCTAAACTCAAGCTTGTTATAAATTATAAAATTGTTGTATTAACTAATTTTTCTTTTATAGTGTAAATATATATAATTAAATGTCAATGATTCTAAACTAAGTTGAGAATTGCATCAAATTGTTTTGCTAATAAATAATGCAGTGAAAAACTGAATGGCTCTTTACCTGCCCTAAACAATGAGTGGATTTTTAAATTCAAATCCTCACCTATCTCTTTTTCACACATTCATTCTGTGCATCAATTACTTTGTTGTAAGTTCTGTAGATTTTGAGAAACTGTTACATTTAAATGACATTACTTCAACAAAATATCTTCATTTGACAGAAAACCACAGACTGTAATTGTATATGTGGGATGCAAGAAACCGGTTTCTCACCATATGTGTAAATATGGAAACATGACTAAAAGTATATTGTCTGTCAACACATTCCACTCTGTTCATTTTGATGGCCTTAGAGGCAATACACAGTGGGCACAGTGCTGTGATATCACTGCACTAAAGTGACCACAGGACTAGAAGATGCAAAGCATTGCAGGAAAGAAGAATGTGCTCTAATGCTTTTGAGCTACACCATGATATGGCCTTAAAATGAGACTAAGCAAAGATTAGCTTATAATTGCTTAACACATTCAATGCAGTTTCTTTGTCTGTTATTTAAAGTAAACAAATTAACACCTCAGTTACAATGGCATATCCATGTGTTAAATATTTCCACTGTGTAATTTCAAGGCCTGCACTTTGCGGTTATTTGCTCAGTGTGGAACTGGATGAGAATGTTACAGTAACGAGAAGTGTTGGCAAGAAAACAGAGTTGTGACTGTGGCCTAGAAATTCAGTTGGTTGCGCCAGCCGTTAGCGCCTTAAGAGAAGTGAATTTCGGGCGCTATGCGTGTAGCGTCCGGGCGCAGCGCGATCTGCGCCTCGCCCCAAATTAAGTACACATTTAGCGCCGGCGCAAAGTTTAGCGCGCGCTCACCGTGCGCAGAAAATGACGTCATATCCTCGTGCAACGCCCTTTGCGCGCCCCGATCCAGAACTTCAGTGGGACCGCCCCATTGTGCGGCCGGCGGCCCGCACGCTTGTTTAGTGGAACGCAACAGAGCCGACGCGGGACCCGGGGAGCGTAAATTAAAGGGCACTTACCCTGCACTATAAAGGGCAGCCATTTTGCAGCAAACACTCTTGTGCAACGGATTTCTGGAGAGAGACCAAGGAAGACAGCTTTCTGGTTTGGGCCCACACTAGCTCAGGTATTTTTGGCTTCAGGCCAGAGCGTTGCAAGTGGCCTCTTGTATATTTGACTGTTTGGCAGCATATTATGGGGGCTGCATGGGGTGCCAACGCTGAGTTTCAGCGTCATGTCCGTAGGGCTCGCAGACGCGGTGTGAGAGGGGCAGCCCTGGCTAGACGCAGAGGGGGCAACAGGCGTCGGCAACATAGGCCTTACCCAGTCAGGGCATACCGCCAGCAGCGCACCTACCTCAACATGAGTGGCGCGAGATGTGTAAAAAGGCTGAGATTCCGAAAGGAGGTGGTTGCAGAGATCTGCCATCTGCTTCACAGAGATCTGCGTCCAAAGCTCAGGAGCAGGACGTCTCTGTCGGTGGAGGCGAAGGTGACGGTGGCCTTGAACTTCTATGCCACCGGCTCCTTCCAATCCGCTGCTGGGGACATAGCTAACATATCCCAGTTCGCCGTGCATTGCTGCATCCGCCAGGTGACCGATGCCCTTTTCAGAAGGAGACGCCAATTCATCTCCTTCCCCATGGCCCTGGAGAGGCAGCATCAGCGTGCACTGGGATTTGCAAGATTCGCGGCCTTCCCCTTGGTGCAGGGCGCCATTGACTGTACGCATGTGGCTTTGCGGGCACCTGTGGAGCATGCCGAGGATTACCGCAACCGTAAGGGCTACCATTCCCTCAATGTGCAGCTGGTGTGTGACCACAAGCAGCGCATCCAAGCTGTCAATGCCCGCTTTCCAGGCAGCAGCCACGATGCCTTTATCCTGCGGCAGACAACTGTGCGTGACATGTTCGAGGCACAGCCTCCCCCAAGAGGATGGCTTCTCGGGGACAAAGGCTATCCTTTGTGTACCTGGCTCATGACCCCGCTCCGCGCGCCCAGGACCCCTGCTGAAGAGGCATACAACGAGAGTCATCAAGCGAGCAGGAACATAATCGAGCAAACAATTGGCGTCGTCAAGCAGCGGTTCCGCTGCCTGGATCGTTCCGGCGGATCTCTGCAGTATTCCCCGGACCGAGTGTCCCAATTCGTCGTTGTTTGCTGCATGCTGCACAACCTGGCTCTCCGCAGGACTCAGGCACTGCCACCTCACGTTGGACCACCACCTCAGGAGGAGGAGCAGGAGGAGCATGAGGAGGAGGAGGAGGAGTACCATCCCAGGAGGGAGCGAGAAGGTCCAAGGGCCGTCCGTCGGCGGCTTATTGAGCGTCACTTCTAAGCCCCCTGTCAGGGAATGCCTTGTGGCCATGAAGGAACATGAACGCAGCCGCTCCACAAGCCCTCAGCCGGCGAAGGCAACAAACACTTACAGCAACAAACATGGACACTCTCTGAATAAAGAGAAATCTTTATTTTAGACCAATGAAACCCCTTCACACATGAAACCCAGAAACATTAAACGGCCCCAAAAAACAGTACATCAAATGACTCACTCCCACAACCTGGGGAGGAATAACTGAACATTTGTTCAAAAATGGCCTTCATCCTCGGCCTTAACCCAAAAAACATCCCCAGAAACAAAACAACCATGGCCAAAAGAAACATAGGCATCGCCATATAAAAAAGCACTTGGCCACACCGTCTACTTCTTGGGCCGCGAGGACGAGACCTTGTCGAGCCTTTTGGGGCCCCTGCCCGGCCTGCTGCTCCTCCGCAAGCTCTGCCCAGTGGCTGCTGCGAGGCTGGGGAAAGGCTCCTGAGGGTTAGATGTCCTTCCGGCAGATGCCCTTGGGGGGCGGCCTAGACGGGGTTTGCCCCTCGAGGGTCCGGCTGGTGATTGGCGCAGCTATGCCTGGCCAACATCATTCGCAGCCGCTTGCCATTGAGGCGCCACTGGGGGAGTGGCGGTGACGGCTGGAGGAATGTGTGCAATCTGGCGGATGGTCGGCCCTGGCTGGTGATGTGCCACTCTGGCACTCGCACGGGCCCGCACTGCAGCATGCGCACCAATCTGCCGAAGGGCAGCCCGCTGTGCTGCTGCAGCGCGGCGGGTGTCCAGGCGATGCCTGGCTGACGCAGCGCGTGTGGCAGCAGTCAGTGCCCCTGTTGCCCTGGTCTGCGACCGCAACAGAGCAGCCACTGTCTGGACGGCATCACTGATCAGCCGGCCACTCGCGGCATGTGAGGCCCCGAACTCGCGCACACTACTAGCCAGGGACTCGATGGCCTCAGGCATCCGTGCCACTACCCCCATCAGCTCGGTGTGCCGGTGATCCGAATCCTGGGCCATTTGATCGAGGTGGCGCACCTCCTCTGAGTTGAAGGTGGCTGGACTGGAGTCCGGACTCTCCCGCTGGGGAGCAGGGGGCAGAGCTGGCCGACCCTTGCCACGTTGCCGGCGGCGACTGGGCCCAGCAACTGCACTCCCCTCCGATCCTTCCCCCCTCTGGGGGGAAGGCCGCGGACCAACCGCAGCCCTCCTGGGTTGCTGGACGCCACTGGTCCCAGCAGCTCCACTCCCCTCCGACACTTCCTCCAGGCTCTCCTCCAGGGAAGACGTGTCCACTACTTCGGCATCTGCAGCCGCACCTGACTGCTGCCCTGATGGTCCGCCTTCCTGTTCCTCCTCCTCCTCCTCCTCGGAGGGGCTGTCACTGGCAGCTTCAGGGAGCTCCTCGTCACCAGCTGAAAGCAGGAAGGCACAAGAGTAGCTTTAGAGTGAGGAGAGGGCGTCAGCGAGGGAGGCATGACTGGTGGCATTCAGCGCATTGGTCGGACAATGGCAAAGGAGGTAGATCGGATGCGCAAGTGCGACGAGAGAGGTCCAAAAGGTGATGTCCATACCATTGTGGCCCAGAAGAGGGTCGGCATCTCCACAGGCGACAGGCCCAATCACCCGGGGTCCCATGAGGCAACTCACGCGCTCCTCCAGGGGAGTGAGCTACTGGATCTGGGGGCGGCCTCCCCCGGTCTGCTCCTGGTGCCTTCGGTTGTTGGCAAGTTTTGCCTGCAAGAGAAAGGACGGCCTGTAAGTACGGTGTGTAGCCCTGATGTGGTGTGCACTGCCTCCCATGGTGGAATAGCTTGGCCAGTGTATAGCCCTGATGTGGTGTGCGCTGCCTCCCATGGTGGAATAGCTTGTCCAGTGTGTAGCCCTGATGTGGTGTGCGCTGCCTCCCATGGTGGAATAGCTTGGCCAGTGTGTAGCCCTGATGTGGTGTGCACTGCCTCCCATGGTGTAAAGTGCAGAATGTGCAATTGATGTTCATGACTGTCCCATAGCTGCTGGCTGAGGGCTGGCCATTAGGGCTTTCAGGTCCCTTTGCCCATCATGTCAGGTGTACATGCAAGGATGAGGAGGAGACTGGAAAGGGTACTCACCCTGACAATCCTGGTCAGGTCATTAAACTTCTTCCGGCATTGGACATTGTCCCTGGGGGCATCGCCGTTGGCCGACACCCAGCGGGCGACCTCCCTCCAGGCTTTCCTATAGACGCTGGTTGGAGGCTTCCTGCCAGTGTCCGGGAACAAGATGTGCTGTCTCTTCTCCAAGGCCCTCACCATCACCTTCAAGTCATGGGCTGAGAAGCGCAGGGCACGCTCACGGGCCTTCTGTACCGTTGCCATGGCTCCTTCTGATCACCAGCAGTGTTCAGGCCTAGCTGGAAGGCTGCAGTGTGCAGGCCGTTGCAGCAGAGCAAGTCGCCCCTTCCCCCTTTAAGAGCTGGCCGGCGCCACGGTGTCTGCTGTCAATCAAGAAATGACCGCACCTGCGCTGCGCCCGGCCTCGGCGCTATCCCTCTGCACCGCCGGCTTAGCGCCTAAAGATAGGCGTGCAACGCCAGTTTTAGCGCTCAAGCAACCTCTTAGGGCGAAGCTACTGAATATCGGCGAAGTGCCATCGACTTTGCGCCGGTCGCAAACTTTAGCGCCCGCCCGACTTTACCGCCCCAAAAGTGGCTATACTGAATTTCTAGGCCTTTGACTCTTAACTCCATGAATCATGATACAGGAGTAGTTGATAAAATAACATAACACAATTTCTACAATTGGAGTGTACTTTCTCTTTTCACGTAGAAAATGTGATGAAGTTTTTCCTTCTATGGTCTGGTAATAAAGTCGCAGGAACGCACTATTTTGAACAGTGAGTGCTGTGAAAATTGTTCCTGTTAGGAGTCATGAACAACAGTTCAGTCAGTCAGAATGCACCAGCAATAATTATGCTAAGCCATTTGGTAATCAGCTAATGAGACACTTAACGAGCTGGGCTTTCCAAAACGTCATTAATGCAATTGCACAGCTTATAATTTTGTGCCTAATGACTCAGCTAATAGTCGAGAATCCCAATCCTCAAGACCTTGCACTCAGCCCATGCCAGTCCTTCTGATTTATATGTAAATACAATTGTAGCTCATGTTGACATTATTGTTTGTAGAGCATTACGTGCTGTCCATTTGATAGGGTTTATCACCAGCACCCCGATGCATATCTGCCAACTCCTGGAACACAGCTGTAATTAATGTAAACTATAAGGAGGAATTGAGATCAGATAGGTCAACAGGATTCATTTGAATTGTAATAAAGAAAACATACATTTACATCGTGATTGGAAATTTCTTAAAACATCGTATTTGTAAAATTTTTATTCTTTACAATGAAAGAAATTTTAGATGCACTCAAGGGGAAGCTAGATAAACACATGAAGGAGAAAGGAATAGAAGGATATGTTGATGAGGTTAAATGAAGAGGGATGGGAGGAGGCTCGTGTGGAGAATGGACCCGTTGAGCCAACTGGCCTGTTTCTGTGCTGTAAATACATTGTAATACTTAGTCTGAAAAGGCAATGGTATATCACCTCTGTCTGTAGGTGTGGTTGTGAGGGTATCAGTGTGTGGATGCAGGGTCCCTCTAGGGCAACCTGACCTCTTTGGCATCTCCCCTTGATCTTCCCCTTTCTCCTCCAAAAGCACCGGCATAAGGAGATTCCCATTGAGAAATCAATTGGTCCATTATTATTGTCATTGGCAAAGAAAATTACTATACTGCGACAATTACCAGAATGGCTCCTGACCATTGTTGTGTATTTTGAATGTTGTATTTGAATTGTCCCACATAGCTTACCGTAGTTGTGATGTGCAATGCACTATGGGAAATAGAGTGCATGGAGTTGAGAAGATTCTCTGGAAAGTGATGGCTGTTAACTGAACTCTGTCTCCTGTGTAATCTTTTAATTGTTATACAAGCAAGGTTATTAAACTCTTGAGATTTAACAAAAGTCGCGACGAGGATGTCTGAACTTACGTGGCTCTGCTGTGCGGAAGATAGTCGGGTTTTACGTGTTTAAAACTGTTATTTTTGCCGTGGACAGTTAATTAAAGTGAGGTTGGCTCGAGGATAAAAGAGCTTGCAATGGCGGGAAGACGAGACGGCATATAAGGTACTAACGACTTGAGGAAGGGGAGGAAAAGCAGTGAGTAAATCGGGAAGGACATTTATTCAACTGTGAAACGATCTGTGAATTGAAGCAGTAAATAACTGATAGTGATTTTAGTTGAGTTCAACATTGAAAGGATCCTTAGTGAATGATGATTAGGAGCCTGAGAGAAGGGAAATGGCTGGAATTATCGGTAACATTGGACCGTTTGATGAGAATGTCAAACAATGGAGCTCATACACAGAACGATTTGAATACTTCACACAAGCAAATGACATTGGAGGGAACAAAGTAGTACCTACATTGGTAAGGGTGATGGGACCAAAGACTTTCAATCTTTTGCGTACTTTAGTGCATCCAGATAAACCAGGGACTAAACAATATAGCGAAATTGTGGAGATACTAAAAGATACTAAAAGGGCATTTTTCACCCAAACCCCTAGTCATAGCTGAGAGGTTTAGGTTCCACAGGCGTAACCTGGAAGAAGGAGAAACAGTGACCATGTTTGTAGCTGCACTAAAAAGACTATCAGAGCACTGTGAGTTTAATGACGTGCTAAATGATACTATAAGAGACAGGCTAGTGTGTGGTATGAGAACTGAAGCCATACAGAAGAGACTATTAACGGAGAGTAATCTGACTCTACAAAAGGCCATTGAAATCAGTATTTCCATGGAATTGGCAGCTAAGGAAGCTCAACAGTTGGGTGCAACAGAAAAAGTGCACAAAGTAAGAACAGAGAGCCAAGGGCCATGCTTCTGTTGTGGCAAAATGGGGCATCTTGCGTCTACATGCTGGTGTGTGGACATGGATTGCCACAGCTGTGGTAAAAAGAGACATATTCAGCGCGCATGCAGAAATAAAAAGGACACAGAGAAAACGTCAAAGACGGAAGGAAGAAAAAAAACATTCAGACAAAAGATAAAGAAGCATGTCCGCTCTGTAGAACAGGACAAAACAGAGGCAAGTGACACTTCAGAGGAGGAACTATCACTGAACGTGCTGACTGTAGCTGGGGATTTGTATGGCTACTGGGTCTCACCCTTGCTAGAGGGGCAGCCTGTGCGAATGCAGATCGATACCGGGGCAGCAGTATCTCTTATGTCAGAGACAGTCTACAAAAAGACATTAAAGCACCTTCCACTTCAGCCAGCTAATATAACGTTAAAGGCATATACCGGTGAAAGAGTAACCGTGAGAGGTATCACTGAGGTCACAGTTCAGTTGAATGGACAAACTAGGAAGTTACCACTCTACGTAGTTAAAGGAGACTACCCCTCCCTGCTGGGATGTTCGTGGATGGAGAGAATAAAATTAGACTGGTCATCAGTCTACATGACGTCACACAATGATCCAGGCTTACCCGCCATCTTAAAGAAACATGCAGAAGTCTTTAATGGAGAACTCGGTAGCATGAAAGATATTACTGTGAAGCTTCGTATTAAGCAGGATAGCAAACCCAAGTTCATGAAGGCACGACCCGTACCTTATGCCATCAGACCAAAAGTCGAGGCTGACTTACCCTAGTTGAAAGCGGAGTACTAGAACCAGTCAGCGTGAGTGAATGGGCAACGCCCATCGTACCAGTGCTCAAGAAAGGGGGTGGAGTTAGGATATGTGGAGATTTTAAACTAACTGTTAACCCTGTATTGTCAGTGGAGCAATATCCGTTTCCCCATATTGATGATTTGTTTGCGGGACTTGCTGGGGGCCAGAGGTTTAGCACAATCGACCTCTGTCAAGCCTACCTGCAAATGCATGTGGATGAACAGTCACGAGAAATGCTGACTATTGTGATGCACAAGGGCCTATTTAGGTATTGTCGACTTCCTTTTGGAATTACATCAGCTCCAGCGCTTTTCCAACGTGCTATGGACCAGATCCTTAGTTGATTGCCTGGAGTCCAGTGCTACTTAGATGATATCTTAGTTACTGGGTGTGATGACCAAGATCATCTGCGTAACTTGGACGCAACGCTACAGAGACTGAGGGATTACGGACTCAGAGTTCGCAGGGATAAATGCAATTTTTTTCAGGCATCAGTTGTGTACCTCGGTCATGTGATCAATGCCACAGGCCTTCACAAGGCACCATCCAAGACCAAGGCAATCGTGGATGCCCCAGCACCTGAAAATATCAGCCGGCTGTGTTCTTTTCTAGGGTTACTGAACTACTATAGACGGTTCATACCGAACCTAGCCTCGATGCTGAGGCCGTTGCATTGGTTGCTATGTAAAGACAAGAAGTGGGAATGGACTAACAAGTGCCAGGAGGCGTTCATGACAGCAAAGGACACGCTCCTGAAGTCAGAGGCTTTGATGCATTTTAACCCTTCATTACCAATACAGTTAGCTTGCGATGCATCGTCATATGGTGTGGGAGCGGTCGTTTCTCATATCAGGCCAAACGGAGAAGAGAAGCCGATAGCATTCGCATCTAGGACTTTGAACAGAGCTGAAACTAACTACGCCCAAATAGAACGAGAAGCACTGAGCATCGTTTTTGGCGTTCGCAAGTTTCACCAATATTTGTACGGGAGACAGTTCACCCTACTAACAGATCACCGCCCTCTCACGACCATCTTCAGGCCACATACAGGGATTCCGTCACTTGCTGCGAGCAGAATGCAAAGGTGGGCGCTGCTGTTGTCTGCACACACATTTGACATTAGATATCGCAAGTCTGACCTACACGGCAATGCCGACAGTCTTTCCAGGTTGCCGCTGCCTGTTACCAAGCCTATGACGAGTAGCATGGACATCTGCTATTTTAGGCAGGTGGAGAATGCGCCTGTTACTTCGACACAGGTCCGATGAAACACCAGAAACAACCCAGTGTTGTCTGCAGTGCTGGACATTATCATCAGGGGCAAGCTTGACAGCGATGACCCAAACCTGAAACCATATCTCTTAAGAAGAAACGAACTGTCGGTGCAGTCTGGATGTTTGCTGTGGGGGAGGAGAGTGGTTATTCCACCATCGCTACGGAAACCAGTGTTACAGCAACTACACTCCAGACACTGCGGAATGGTTCGTATGAAAGAAATAGCGAGGAGCTACTTCTGGTGGCCGGGTATGGATGGACAGATTGAGGACAAAGCTAAAACCTGTTCCTCATGTCAGAGAGTTCGTAATGTGCCACAGCTTGCACCTCTTCACCACTGGGACTTTCCGGAGGAAGCATGGCACCGCATTCATGTAGACTTTGCAGGTCCATTCGAGGAGAGAATGTTCCTGGTGGCTGTTGACGCGCACAGTAAGTGGCCAGAGGTTGTTATAATGAGGTCCACCACCACTGAGAAGACCATCGAGAAGTTAGTTGAGGTGTTCAGCTGATTTGGATCTCCGATGCAACTTGTCTCAGACAGCGGTCCACAGTGGGTGTCACAAGAAATGGCTACATTCCTGCAGGTGAATGGCGTACAACATATCAGGGCTGCACCATACCACCCTGCGACCAATGGTCTAGCTGAGAGGTTTGTTCAGACCATGAAACACTCTAAAGGCATCGCAAGGCCAGGGAACGCTTCACCAGCGCCTGAATAGTTTCCTGTTGAGTTACAGGAACACACCACATGTGACCACAAAACCATCACCTGCCACTGTACTGCTCAAAAGAGAGCTATGAACCAACTTCGACCTGCTGAAACCGCCAAAGGTGAAAGATGTGGTACAGTATCAGCAGGACAAGCAGATCAAGCGACGTGAACAATGCTCCAAAGACAGAGTCTTCATTCCAGGTGGACATGTGTTGGCACGGAACTACAGTGGTGGACCTAAGTGGGTTCCTGCTTCTGTCATTGCACAGACTGGTCCAGTATCCTACATGGGAGGAGCAAAGAGCGGCAGTACAGTGAGTACTTAAACTCACTTTCGTGAGCTTTTTTACAGAGGCTTACCAATCTCACAGACCGGCAGCGGCGTTCCGGAGCCACGTCACGATTCAAAAAGCGACGTGGGCAAGAGGAAGCAGCTAATTGGGTGAGTATGGCCAGGTGAGTATTTATACTACTCTATAGTTTGACAGTTAAGATTAATAGTTTATAACATTTAGAAGGTCTTAATTTTTGTGGTTATAGTTTCTAAGGTCTCTGTTGTGTATCGGGGAGTGCTAGTAACCAAGGGCCCTTGAGTATACCATTTAATTGTAGTGTAATCAGTGGTATTGATTTGATTTAATTTAATTTAAATTAATTAAAGGGTAAGTCATGGCAGGACAGCTCAGTCCGTGGCATGCTCCTCCTGCGTAATGTGGGAAATCAGGGACACTTCCTGTGTGCAGGAAGTGTATCCGGCTGCAGCTACTGACAGACCGCATTGCGGCACTGGAGCTGCGAATGGATACATACTGGAGCATTCGCGATGCTGAGGACATCGTGGATAGCATGTTTAGGGAGTTGGTCACACCACAGGTAAAGGCTGCACAGACAGGAAGGGAATGGGTGACCACCAGGCAGAGTAGTAGGCGCAAGCAGGTAGTGCAGGGGTCCCCTGTGGCCATCCCCCTCTCAAACAGATATACCACTTTGGATATTGTTGAGGGAGATGGCTTATCGGGGGAAGGTAGCAGCAGCCAACTTCCTGGCACCAGGGGTGGTTCTGCTGCACAGGACAGGAGGAAAAAGAGCGGGAGAGCTATAGTGATAGGGGATTCTATTGTAAGGGGAATAGATAGGCGTTTCTGCGGCTGCAAACGAGACTCCAGGATGGTATGTTACCTCCCTGGTGCAAGGGTCAAGGATGTCTCAGGGTGGCTGCAGGGCATTCTGGAGGGGGAGGGTGAACAACCAGCTGTCATGGTGCATATACGTACCAACGATATAGGTAACAAAATGGGATGAGGTCCTAAAAGCTGAATATAGGGAGTTAGGAGGTAAATTAAAAAATAGGACCTCAAAGATAGTAATCTCAGGATTGCTACCAGTGCCACATGCTAGTCAGAGTAGAAATAGATGGATATTTCAGATGAATACGTGGCTAGAGGAATGGTGTAAGGGGGAGGGATTCAAATTCCTGGGACATTGGAAACGGTTCTGGGGTAGGTGGGACCAGTACAAACTGGACGGTTTGCACCTGGGCGGGACCGGGACCGATGTCCTAGGGGGAGTGTTTGCTACTGTTGTTGGGGAGGGTTTAAACTAAAATGGCAGGGGGTTGGGAACCTGTGCAGGGAGACAGAGGAAAGGGAAGCAAGGATAGAAACAAAAGACAGGAAGGAGAAAAGCAAAAGTGGAAGGCAGAGAAATCAAGGGTGTAAATCAAACAGGGCTACAGTAAATAATAATTCTAAAAGGAATAAGAGTGTTAAAAAAACAAGCCTGAAGGCTTTGGGGGAGAAAATCAGTATCGCCCCGTTTGGGGCGTAAGTATCGAGCGGGCGCGAAATTTTGCGCCCAGCGCAAATTATCGCCACCTACTGCTAAATTGACCTGCTTCACCCCAGGAGGTGCTTGGAGCGCTAAAACAGGCACTGCACGACTGTCTTAAGGTGCTAAGCCTGAGAAGCAAGGTGCTACCACCAAGGGCGGGCGCATCGCAGGTGCGGCCAGTTAGTGATTGCACGCAGACACGCTGGCGCCGGTCAGCTCTTAAAGGGGAGGTTCGATCTTGGATTGCAGCCACACCCTGCGCATCGGAGCCCTGATTCTCGGCCTGGACAGACCTGCTGCCACATTCTTACGCCTAGGACCATGGAGAGGGCCAGGGAGCGAGCGCAGCGGTTCAGCGAGGGGGCCTTGCAGGTTCTGGTTGGCGCGGTGGAGCGCAGGCGATATATCCTGTTCCCGGACAGTGGCAGGAGGCCGCTGTCCAACGACTATCGCAAAGCTTGGAGGGAGGTGGCTCACAGAGTGACCTCCAGCAGCATGGTGCCTAGGACCCCTGAGCAATGCAGGAAGAAGTTCAACGACCTCACTCGGGTCGTCAGGGTGAGTACCCTTTTCAGAATCCTCTTCATCCCTGCATGTCCACCTCACTTTATGGCCAAAGGGTCCTGAAAGCCCCAATGCCCAGCCCTCATCCAACACCTATGGGCCTTTCATGAAACTCACACGCACATTCAGCACTTTACACACTGTAAGGGCTAATTGACCATGGAAGGCAGTGCAGCCCAGATCAGGGCTTCACACTGTAAGGGCTATTCTACCATGGGAGGCAGTGCAGCCAAGATCAAGGCTTTACACTGTAAGGGCTATTCCACCATTGGAGGCAGTGCAGCCCAGATCAGGTCTTCACACTGTAAGGGCTAATCGCCCATGGAAGGCAGTGCAGCCCAGATCAGGGCTTCACACTGTAAGGGCTTTTCCACCATGGGAGGCAGTGCAGCCAAGGTCAGGGCTTCACACTGTAAGGGCCATTCCACCGTGGGAGGCAGTGCAGCCCAGATCAGGGCTTCACACTGTAAGGGCTATTCCACCATGGGAGGCAGTGCAGCCAAAATCAGGGCTTCACACTGTGAGGGCTATTTGACCATGGGAGGCAGTGCAGCCAAGATCAGGGCTTCACACTGTAAGGGCTATTCCACCATGGGAGGCAGTGCAGCCCAGATCAGGGCTTCACACTGTAAGGGCTATTCCACCATGGGAGGAAGTGCAGCCAAGATCAGGGCTTCACACTGTAAGGGCTATTCCACCATGGGAGGCAGTGCAGCCAAGATCAGGGCTTCACACTGTACTCAGAGCCCGTCCTTTCTCTTGCAGGGCAAGCTGGCCCATAACAGGAGGCAGCAGCAATGGACCGGGGGAGGCCAGCCTCACCTTCAAGCCCTCACCGATCTGGAGCAGCGAGCCCAGCGGATTATGGCAGGCCGGATGATTGGCCCCGTCGCCACTGGAGATGCCGACCCCGTTCTGGACAGCAATGGTAAGGTCATCACCTTTTGACCTCTCTCCTTCCACTTGTGCCTCACACCAGCATCCTTTGCCACTATCGAACCAATACAGTGCATTGCAGTACTCATGCCTCCCTTGCTGCCACCCTGTCCTCACGCTAAAGCCACTCTTGTAGCTCCCTGCTTTCAGATGCTGATTCGCCAGGTGAGGAGGCAGGCCCTCAAGCTGCCACTGTGAGTGACTCTGAAGGTGATGATGAGGAGGAAGCCGGACCATCAGTGCCACCCTCAGCCGAGGCAGCCCATGGCCATAATGGGGACACGTCTTCCCTGGAGGGGAGCAGGGGGGAATGGTCTGAGGAGGGTGAAGCTCCGGGGCCCAGCGGGGTGCAGCAACGCGGGAGGGGTAGGGAAGCTCGGCGGCCTTCTCCCCGGAAGGAGAGTCTGGCCTCGAGTCCTGCTGCACTGAGCGCGGACGAGGTGTGGGTCCTCACTGAAATGGGCGCCCAGGCGGAGCAGAGGCACACTGAGCTCATGGCTGCAGTGGCAAGGATGCCTGAATCCATTGAGTCTCAGTTTCTGACACTCAGCAGCCTTCCCCCAGCCTTGCTGCAGCCACTGGGGTCCCATTGCGGAGGAGCTGCAGGGTGGGAAGGGGCGAATCTCGCAAGCGAAGCAGATCACCCTTGAAGGGCAAAAAGTAGGAGGTGTGGCAAAATGCTGTTAACTGTTTTATTGAAGGCCGAGGATCGTGGTCATATTTTGGTTACTGTTTTGTTCATTGTCTCCAGGTTGTGAGAGCCAGTTATGTGTCTGACTGCTTTTTTGGGGGTTTCTCTCTAAGAACATAAGAACATAAGAACATAAGAAATAGGAGCAGGAGTAGGCCAATCGGCCCCTCGAGCCTGCTCCACCATTCAATAAGATCATGGCTGATCTGATCCTAACCTCAAATCTTCTATCACTCTGCATCCACCCGAACCCATGTGATCTCCCGGGAGAGGTGAAAAACCAGATAAAGACCCAATGGCCAATTTGGGAGAAAAAAATCTGGGAAATTCCTCTCCGACCCATCTAGGCGATCGAAATTCTTCCAGGAGATCACTCTGTCCCTATATTTTCTGCAGTACTTACCTTCTGTAAAGGCGATCTCCACCCCAGCCAGGAACAGGAATAAAACCATCTCCTGAAATCTAACAGAATTAGAACACAGTAGGAGCAGAACAAGGCTACACGGCCCCTGGGCCCGCTCCACTACCCACAGGGCCATGACCATTCCGAACCCAGACTCATGTCCAATTTCCTGCCCGCTCCCCGTAACCCTTTATTCCCTTTACTTCTAGGAAACTATCTATTTCTGTTTTAAATTTATTTAATGATGTAGCTTCCACAGCTTTCTGGGGCAGCAAATTCCACAAACCTACCACCCTCTGAGTGAAGAAGTTTCTCCTCATCTCAGTTTTGAATGAGCAGCCCCTTATTTTAAGATTATGCCCCCTAGTTCTAGTTTCACCCATCATTGGGAACATCCTCACCGCATCCACCCGATCAAGCCCCTTCACAATCTTATATGTTTCAATAAGATCGCCTCTCATTCTTCTGAACTCCAATGAGTAGAGTCCCAATCTACTCAACCTCTCCTCATATGACCACCCCCTCATCCCCGGGATTAACCGAGTGAACCTTCTTTGTACTGACTCGAGAGCAAGTATGTCTTTTCTTAAGTATGGACACCAAAACTGTATGCAGTATTCCAGGTGCGGCCTCACCAATACCTTGTACAACTGCAGCAATACCTCCCTGTTTTTATATTCCAACCCCCTAGCAATAAAAGCCAACATTCCATTGGCCTTCTTGATCACTTGCTGCACCTGCATACTAACTTTTTGAGTTTCGTGCACCAGGACCCCCAGATCCCTTTGTACTACAGTACTTTCCAGTTTCTTGCCATTAAGATAATAACTTGCTCTCTGATTTTTCCTGCCAAAGTGCATAACCTCACACTTTCCAGTATTGTATTCCATCTGCCAAATCTCTGCCCACTTACTTAGCCTGTCTATGTCCCTTTGCAGGTTTTTTATGTCCTCCTCACTCACTACTTTCCGTCCCATCTTTGTATCATCTGCAAACTTTGATATGTTACACTCGGTCCCCTCCTCCAAATCGTTAATGTAGATTGTAAAGAGTTGGGGACCCAGCACTGACCCCTGCGGAACACCACTAGTTACTGGTTGCCAATCTGAGAACGAACCATTTATCCCAACTCTCTGCTTTCTGTTAGAGAGCCAATCCTCCACCCATGCCAGAATATTACCCCCAATCCCGTGATTTTTTATCTTGAGCAATAATCTTTTGTGTGGCACCTTGTCAAATGCCTTTTGGAAGTCTAAATACACTACGTCCACTGGTTCCCCTTTATCCACCCTGTATGTTACTTCCTCAAAAAACTCAAGCAAATTTGTTAAACATGATTTCCCCTTCATGAAACCATGCTGAGTTTGCCCTATTAAATTATGTTTATCCAAATGTCCCGTTACTGTCTCCTTAATAATGGACTCTAACATTTTACCAACCACAGATGTTAGGCTAACAGGTCTATAGTTTCCAGCCTTCTGCCTACTACCCTTTTTAAATAAGGGTGTTACATTAGCAGTTTTCCAATCTGCCGGGACCTTTGCTGAGTCCAGTGAGTTTTGGAAAATTATTACCAATGCATCCACAATCCCTACCGCTACTTCCCTCAAGACCCTGGGATGCAAGCCATCAGGTCCAGGGGATTTATCCGCCTTGAGTCCCATTATTTTACCAAGTACCACTTCCTTAGTGATTTTAATTGTATTTAGTTCCTCCCCCCCTAGAGCCCCCTGTTTGTCCAGTGTTGGGATATTCTTAGTGTCCTCTACTGTAAAGACTGATACAAAATAATTGTTCAGTGTTTTTGCCATCTCCATGTTTCCCACCATTAATTTCCCGGTCTCATCTTCTAAGGGACCAACATTTACTTTAGCCACCCTTTTTCTTTTTATATAACTATAGAAACTTTTACTGTCTGTTTTTATATTTTTTGCTAATTTACTTTCATAATCTATCTTCCCTTTCTTAATCAATCTTTTTGTTATTTTTTGCTGTCTTTTAAAGACTTCCCAATCTTCCATCCTCCCACTAGATTTGGCTACCTTATATGCCCTTGTTTTTAGTCGGATACTATCCTTAATTACTTTACTTAGCCATGGATGGCTATCTTTTCTTTTAAACCCTTTTTTCCTCAGTGGAATATATTTTTCTTGGAAGTTGTAAAATAACTCCTTAAATGTACACCACTGGTCATGTACCGTCTTACCCTTTAATCTATTTTCCCAGTCCACTCTAATTAATTCCGCTCTCATACCTTCATAGTCTCCTTTATTCAAGCTCAGCACGCTTGTTTGAGATCCAACCTTCTCACCCTCTAATTGAATATGGAACTCAACCATGTTATGGTCACTCATTCCAAGGGGATCCTTTACTAGGACATTTTTAATTAATCCTGTCTCATTACACAGGACCAAATCTAAGGTTGCTTGCCCCCTGGTCGGTTCAGTTACATACTGCTCAAGAAACCCATCCCTAATACACTCAATGAACTCTTCCTCAAGGCTGCTCTGCCCAATTTGATTTGTCCAGTTAATATGATAATTAAAATCCCCCATAATTATAGCTGTTCCCTTATTACAAGCCTCAACTATTTCCTGATTAATACTCCGTCCAACAGAGTTGCAACTGTTCGGAGGCCTATAGACTACACCCACTAGTGTTTTTTTCCCCTTATTATTCCTTACCTCCACCCAAACTGTTTCACTATCCTGCTCCTTTGACCCAATATCATTTCTCTTTATTATAGGGATTCCTTCCTTTATTAACATAGCCACCCCACCTCCTCTCCCTTCCTGCCTGTCCTTCCTGATTGTTAAATAACCTGGTATGTTTAATTCCCAGTCATGGTCACCCTGCAGCCATGTTTCTGTAATGGCCACAAGATCATACCCATATGTCATTATTTGTGCCGTTAACTCATTCATTTTGTTACGTATGCTACGTGCATTCAGATAAAGAACTTTCAAATATGTTTTGTAACACTTAGTTCCTGTTTTTTCCCTTTTTAGTACTTTACTTTTTACTCCATACCTTCTGTCCCTTCCTGACACATTCTGTTTTTTAATTCCCCCACTGCTACCTAAGTCTATGACCTTCTCTGTTGTCATTTCTATGATTTGCTCTCTAGAAACCTCCCCCCCACTAATTAGTTTAAAGCCCTCTCTATTATTTTGTCATACGGGAAGGGCACACAGTTTGTTAAATAAAGAAGTGTCTTTATTCAGAATGTGCATGTTTGCTCTTTGAACTATTTGTTGCCTTGACCGGCTTAGGAGTTGCGGCACAGTTCCATTCATGTTCTTTGAATGGCAGAAGCCATTCCCTCAGAGGGGGCCTAGAACCGACTTGCTATAAGCCGCCGATGGACGGCCCTTGCACTTTGTGCCTCCCCCCCATCTTGGTGCTCCTCCTCCTCCTCCTCCTCCTCCTCCTCCTCCTCCTCCTCTGCTGGTGCTCCAATGTCTGGTGGCAGTGGCTGAGTCCTGAGGATTGCCAGGTTATGTAGCATGCAGCACACAACAACGAAATGGGAGACTCGCTCAGGTGAGTACTGAAGGGCTCCCCCGGAATGGTCCAGACAGCGGAACCGTTGCTTGAGCACGCCGATTGTGTGCTCAATGATGTTCCTGGTCGCTTGATGGCTCTCATTGTATCGTTCTTCAGCAGGGGTGCTGGGCGCATGGAGCGGGGTCATCAGCCAGGTGCACAGAGGATAGCCCTTGTCCCCGAGAAGCCAGCCTCCTGGGTGAGCCGGGGCCTCGAAAAGGTCTGCCACAGAAGCCTGGCGCAGGATGAAGGCGTCGTGGCTGCTGCCTGGAAAGCGGGCATTGACAGCGACTATCAGCTGTCTGTGGTCACAGACCAACTGGACATTCAACGAATGGAACTCCTTCCGGTTGCGGTAATCCTCTGCATTCTCTTGCGGCGCCCGCAAAGCCACATGCGTGCAGTCAATGGCGCCCTGGACCATGGGGAAGCCCGCTATTCTTGCAAATCCCATTGCGCGCTCTAGCTGCTTGTGCGGGGTCATGGGGAAGGAAATGTACTGACGTCTCCTTTTAAAGAGGGCATTCGTGACTTGACGGATGCAGCAATGCACTGCAAACTGGGAGATATTGGCAATGTCCCCAGTAGCAGATTGGAAGGAGCCGGTGGCATAGAAGTTGAGAGCCACTGTGACCTTCACTGCCACCGACAGAGACGTCCTGCTCCTCAGTTGAGGCTGCAGATCTGGCTGAAGCAGGTGGCAGAGCTCAGTGACCACCTCCCTGCTAAATCGCAGCCTCCGAAAGCACTGCTCCTCAGACATGTTGAGGTATGAGAACTGTTGGCGGAAAACCCTATGACGGTAAGGTCTCGTGTGCCGACGCCTGTTGGCCCTCCTCCGCCTGGCCATGATTGGCACTCTCTCTCGGCGTCTCTGAGCCCTCTCAATGTAATGGAGAAGCCCAACGTTCCCACCCATTGCAGCCCCCATAGTATGTGGCCACTCAAGGTTATGCCAGTGAAAAAGCAAACCAACTACAAAGTTCTGGTCAGAAGCCAAAAGTACCTCTGCGAGCGCTGACTCAATGCAGGAAGCTCTCTCCCTTTGTCTCTCTGCAAATCTCTCTCTCCCTCACAGAAGGAGTGGTCCAAAAATGGCTACCACAAAGAAGCCAGGAAGAGCCCCCTTTAAATAGCGCCCCCCAGCCCCACAGCAACTGGGAACCGTTCCAGTCAACCAGTCGCTGGGCACGACAGGCGGAAAGGAGGGGTGCGCCACTGAATTTCTGGTTCGGGACGCCCCAAGGGCGTTGCACCATGAAATGATGTCAGGATCTGCACGCGCAGCTGAGCGGGCGTTGCGGTTTAGCGCCACCGCTAAATGTCCACTCAATTTTGCGAGAGGTGCAGGTCTTGCCGCGCCCAGGTGCTAGCCACCTTGCGCCGCACTTATCGCCCTCTTAAGGCGCTAACGGGTGGCGCAAACAACTGAATTTCTCCCCCTTTGTGTCTTAATGCAAGGAGCATTCGTAATAAGGGAATGAATTAGCTGCGCAAATAGATGTAAACGGATATGATGTAATTGGAATTACGGAGACATGGCTCCAGGGTGACCAAGGCTGGAAATTCAACATCCAAGGGTATTCAATATTCAGGAAGGACAGGCAAAAAGGAAAAGGAGGTGGTGTAGCATTGCTGCTTAAAGAGGAGATTAACACAATAGTAAGGAAGGATATTAGCTCTGATGATGTGGAATCTGTATGGGTAGAGCTGAGAAATACCAAGGGGTAGAAAACGTTAGTGGAAGTTGTATACAGACCCCCAAACAGTAATGCTGAGGTTGGGGATGGCATTAAACGGGAAATTAGAGACGCGTGCAATAAGGGCAGAGCAGTTATCATGGATGACTTTAATCTACATATAGGTTGGGCTAACCAAATTAGTAACAATATTGTGGAGGAGGAATTCCTAGGGCTGGATTTTCATTGAGGAGTCGGGTAGGAGGCGGGACTACAACTTTTGGGGTTGTAGTCCCACCTCCATCGAGTTCTAGCCAACCCATGTGATTTTGACTTGATTGACCTTGTTGGGCCTGCCCAATGGGCTCAGCAGGCCAATTAAGGGCCACCCAGCAACAGATGACATCACAGATTGAAATTTCATCTGTCAAGACCTTTTGACAGATGAAATATCAGTGTTTCACAGCTGTTTGAAGCTGCCAAACACTGACAATCTGTATTGTAAATTAATTCCTTCCTCTCAGGATGATTTAGAGATCTCCCCGGAACAGAAAGCTGAATGTTGCAATTTATGACAGCTCGCAGCCATTCTGCTTTCTGTGCCAGTGAGATAAGGAACACCCGAGACCTGAAGGAAGGAAGGCTGTAAAGGTAAGTAAAGGTATGTAAAACATCTTTAAACACCTTACACACACCAAACACACTTGCCTTTGCACTCATGGACCCATCACTCACCTGAACACAGGACATCTCGACCCCTCCAAGCCCTTCATCCTGATGGACTGCCTCCTCTAACTTGGCGTGGTTTGGAGCTGTCGGGAATCCCACACTTCAACATTAAAAATAGGGATTAGGCTAAAAACTGCCTGTTAACTACCTGTTAACAGGCAGTTAATTGGCACTAATCCACTTCCCGCCTCGGGGAGGTGGGCCAAGTGCGGGGCGGGTACCCACCTCCTTTGAAACTGGCATGGAGGCGGGTTGGGGGTGAGACGGGGTCGGGACCCCCAATTTCGGGATTTTAACCCCCCACATGCCTCCAATCCCGACTCCACGACCCAATGAAAATCCTGCCCCTGGATGATTTCCTGGACCAATATGTCGAGGAACCAACCAGAGATCAAGCCATCTTAGACTGGGTATTATGCAATGAGAAAGGATTAATTAGCAATGTTGTTGTGCGAGGCCCCTTGGGGAGGAGCGATCATAATATGATAGAATTCTTCATTAAGATGGAGAGTGAAGTTGTTGACTCAGAGACTAGGGTCCTGAATTTAAATAAAGGAAACGATGATGGTATGAGGCACGAGTTGGCTAGGATGGATTGGGGAATGTTACTTAAAGGGTTGACGGTGGATAGGCAATGGCAAACATTTAAAGATCGCATGGATGAACTACAGAATTTGTTCATCCCTGTTTAGCATAAAAATAAAACAAAAAAGGTGACTCAACCGTGGCTAACAAGGGAAATTAGGGATAGCATAAGATCCAAGGAGAGGACATATAAATTGGCCAGAAAAATTAGCAAACCTGAGGATTGGGAGCAGTTTAGGATTCGGCAAAGGAGGACAAAGGGATTAATTAAGAGGGGGAAAATAGAATATGAGAGTAAGCTTTCAGGGAACATAAAAACTGACTGTAAAAGCTTCTATAGATATGTGAAGAGAAAAAGATTGGTGAAGTCAAGCGTAGGTCCCTTGCAGTCAGAATCAGGGGAATTTATAATGGGGAACAAAGAAATGGCAGACCAATTAAATACATACTTTGGTTCTGTCTTCACAAAGGAGGACACAAATAACCTTCCAGAGATGTCGGGGAACATAGGGTCTAATGAGAGGGAGGAATTGAATGAAATTAGTATTTGTAGGGAAATGGTGTTAGGGAAATTGACGGCATTGAAGGCCGATAAATCCCAAGGCCTGATAATCTGCATCTTAGGGTACTTAAGGAAGTGGCCCTAGAAATAGTAGATGCATTGCTGGTCATCTTCCTAAAATCTATAGACTGCGGAATAGTTCCCATGGATTGGAGGGTAGCTAATGTAACCCCACTATTTAAAAAAGGTGATAGAGCGAAAACGGGGAATTATAGACCGGTAAGCCTGACATCGATAGTGGGGGAAATGCTAGAGTCCATTATAAAAGATGTAATAGCAGAGCACTGCAAAACAGTGACAGGGTCAGACAAAGTCAACATGGATTTACAAAAGGTAAATCATGCTTGACTAATCTACTGGAATTTTTTGAGGATGTAACTGGTAGAATAGATAAGGGAGAACCAGTGGATGTGGTGTATTTGGACTTTAAGAAGGCTTTCGATAAGGTCCCACATAAGAGATTGGTGTGCAAAGTTAAAGTACATGGGATTGGGGGTAAGGTACTGACTTGGATAGAGAACTGTTTGGCAGACAGGAAGCAAAGAATTGGAATAAACTGGTTGGGTGATTGGGCAGATGCATGGCAGATGCAGTATAATGTGGATAAATGCGAGGTTATCCACTTTGGTGGCAAAAACAGGAAGACAGATTATTATCTGAACGGCAATAGATTGGCAAAAGGGGAAGTGCAACGAGACCTGGGTGTTCTTGTGCACCAGTCGCTGAAGGTAAACATGCAGGTGCAGCAGGCGGTTAAGAAGGCAAATGGTATGTTGGCCTTTATAGCGAGAGGATTCGAGTACAGGAGCAAGGATGTCTTGCTGCAGTTGTACAGGGCCTTGGTGAGACCACACCTTGAGTATTGTGTGCAGTTTTGTTCGCCTTATCTGAGGAAGGATGTTCTTGCCATGGAGGGAGTGCAGCGAAGATTCACCAGACTGATACCTGGGATGGCAGGAATGACGTATGAGGAGAGGTTGGGTCGATTAGGCTTATATTCGCTAGAGTTTAGAAGAATGAGAGGGGATCTCATTGAAACTTATAAAATTCTAACAGGACTAGACAGATTGGATGCAGGAAGGATGTTCCCGATGGCGGGGGCGTCCAGAACCAGGGGTCACTGTCTAAGGATAAGGGGTAAGCCATTTAGGACTGAGATGAGGAGGAATTTCTTCACCCAGAGAGTGGTGAACCTATGGAATTCTCTACCACAGAAGGCAGTTGAGGCCAACTTATTAAATATATTCAAGAAGGAGTTAGATATATTTCTTAAGGCCAAAGGGATCAAGGGATATGGGGAGAAAGCAGGGACAGGGTACTGAATTTGGATGATCAGCCATGATCTCATTAAATGGCGGAACAGGCTCAAGGGGCCGAATGGCCTTCTCCTGCTCCTATCTTCTATGTTTCTATGTTTCTATGATACAATTACCGTGCAGATTGCTAACATATTTTAGCTCTAAACTGTTTATTTTTTGAGCAAATACAACAACACAAATGAATAGCTTTTAAGATATGATGATGGGTTCCATCATTTTAATTTTTATTTGTGAAATATTTTGTTGCAATTTTAACGAAACCATTTGGATGTGGTATTAACTTGAGACCAAAATGAAAATGTTGATCCCAGTTTTGGTTTTGGAACAGCTATTACAGCACTAAAATTTGTAAAGCTTTAGCTATCATAATGCTTTAATTACTATGTTATTACTATATTTCTAAATGCATAGAATACTGTTTGACCTGCACTGTTTTTACTACAGCATTTTAAAGGATATTGAGATTATTTTTCATCAAGGATATGTGTGGAGGGTTGTGCTGTTCTGACTTACTGCATGTATTTAATATTTTATACAGTAAGTTGGATACCAGGTAATCTAAAACAGCCGCCAAAATTAATATTGGCTTCTTAATGGAATCACTTATAGACAAGGCTTATTTCTAATTTGTTAATGTGCTTCCAGGCATTGTGATTCCTGAGCGTTGTGCTTTCAAGGTGAGAGAGAGGAGTTGGAGTTAATCAATGCTGAAGTGAAGTAACATGAATAGAAGGTGGTAAGTTAGTCTCCAAAATGTATTACAGTATTACAACCAGCACAATATCAGCTGGAATGGAAAGGTCATTCATTGCGACAATTTACTCAAAATTCTCTTTTATAAGAATATGTTGCTCCATTTGTGTGCCCCGCATACCATGGGTGAGGTAATTAACCAGAAAATCGGAGGGGCTTTTCAGTCTAAATCAAACGTCACTCACAGATACGAGTAGTGGATAACTCTATACAAAGCATCATACTTTACAGGGTTCTTCTTACACTCTATAAGCGAAACCGAGTCCCAGCATTCTCTGCCAGCTTCCGTGAGCTCTTGTCTGGTGTGGAACTTCCATCTCTCCAAACATAGTTCCCACGTCAGATGGGGTGTGGCTGGGGGGAGAGGACTCCCAGGCCAGGTGTTTCCTCATCCCTGGCCTGGTGGAAGTACAATGGGGTGGCAGGGTGAGTGAGATCCGGCGTAGCAGCCTGCCAGCTAACAGAACTGGTGCCCACCTGAGAGTTCAGGGCTGGATTGCGGCCAAGTACTGCACCCACTCCCCAACAAAGACTTTAAGTATTTAAGCTCAATGTTTCAGCCCCCAAACAAAGGGGGAAATGGTCACACATCTTTCCGGGAAAGGCACCAGTGTCCCCACCTCTCCCCCCACTCACCCCCAGAGCAGGTACCCTCTGCCTATCCCCTCTGGCCATGATGCACCCTAAGTGATGTGGGGATCTGACCAAAGCAAACCACCGTGGATGCTGGAAAAAAAAAATTCATTCATGCAATGTGAGCATTGCTGGCAAGGCCAACAGTTATTGCCCATCTGTAATTGCCTTTGAGAAGGTGATGGTGTCCCGCCTTCTTGAACCGCTGCAGTCCGTGTGGTGAAGGTACTCCCACAGTGCTGTTAAGGAGAGAGTTCCAGGATTTTGACCCAGCGCCGATGAAGAAACGGCAATATACTTCTAAGTCAGGATGGTGTGTGACTTGAAGGGGAACTTGGAGTTGGTGGTGTTCCCATGCATCTGCTTCCGTTGTCCTTCTAGGTGGAAGAGGTTGCGGGTTTGGGAGGTGTTGCCGAAGAAGCCGTGACGAGTTGCTGCAGTGCATCTTGTAGCTGGTATACACAGCAGCCACGGTACGCCGGTGGTGGAGGGAGTGAATGTTAAAGGTGGTGGATGGGGTGCCAATCAAGCGGGCTGCTTTGTCTTGGATGGTGTCGAGCTTCTTGAGTGTTGTTGGAGCTGCACTCATCCAGGCAAGTGGAGAGTATTCCATCATACTCCTTACTTGTGCCTTGTAGATGGTGGAAAAGCTTTGGGGAGTCAGGAGGTGAGACACTTGCTGCAGAATACCCAGCCTCTGACCTGCTCTTGTTGCCACAGTATTTATGTGGCTGGTCCAGTTAAGTTTCTGGTCAATGGTGACCCCCAGGATATTGATGGTGGCGTAGCACCAGCTTTCTGGCCATTTTTATGAATCATATTTTATATCCAAACTCCCAAGAAAGAACTGTACTGTTGGGCAAGCTTGTGGGAGTGGCTTAGGGAATAGGATTGCAAGCCAGGCTAGTCTGACTAAGGTGCATTCATATGCAAACGGCCATCTCACACTGATAGGCTGGGTGGAAGGGAACCCAGGCAGATTGACGTCATCACCATCTAACATGATTACTGGGAACAACACCCTGAGAGGTAACTCAGAGACACTATACCCTCACATCAATAAAGCGCAGTCCCAACCGAAACTGGTGGAAAGCAGGAGATGGCCAGGCCATTGTCTTCCAGGAGATAAGCCAATTAAGCAAGTTTGGTTTGAGATTGAAACCTGTAACCTGCTAATGGGGGCCTCAACTCAGGAAACGACAGACATCCAGTATTCAGCACTCATTGTCTCTCCAGGTACCAGGCCTGGGAGCGGGGAAACGGAATATAATTTTTCACAAAGATTTCAAAAGACATGAGCCACTCCAGGCCACGGGGGGTCCAGACAGATCACCTGAGTCAATACATCGATCAGTATTGGCGGGAGAAAAGGTGATGGGTTTTGGGTATATAAGGAACCATTCGGGGGCTGCTCTCTCTTCTTCTCAGCATCAATCTACAGCGAGTCTCCCGAGTGGGGCTCGGCTCGACGGAACACCGCCAGAAGCTGAGCGCTGCTCTTCATCCCTCATCAATGGACCTCAACTCAAACTGGAACTTGGATACTGCGTCGGCGGTACGGAAGCAGGAGCGATATGTACAGGAAGAAGCTGCAAGCAAGACAACGGGCAATCGGGGTGAGCATATTGCCTGCGCTTACACATCCACAAGACCACTTAGCTGTGTGAGGGGGTGATTGTAAGCCCCAACCAAACCTTAGAGGGGTTTAGTGCTGGGGTCCTGTGTTAGTTTATTTCACGGCGGGGGGGGGCGGGGTTCTTTTATTAGACTGTGGTAATTTAGCATAGTATGGCTTGTTGGACAAGCCAGGGTTGTATAGTTTTGTACTGTTATGAGTGTTATTGTTAATCCTATTAAACACAATATGGTTGAGCACAAACGGGTGTCCGAGTCTGATCTGTCCATACAATCCTTATCGTCCAGAACTTGTAGTAAGAGATGTGTTTTCGGTGCGCCCGAGAAAACCACTTACAGTGGGGGAATTCAGCGACGGTAATGCCATTGAATGTCAAGGGACGGTGGTTAGACGCTTGCTTGTTGGAGATAGTCATTGCCTGGCACTTGTGTGGCACGAATGTTACCTGCCACTTATCAGCCCAAGCCTGAATGTCATCCAGGTCTTGCTGCATGCGGGCATGGACTACTTCATAATCTGAGGAGTTGCAAATGGCACTGAACACTGTGCAGTCAACAGCAAACATCCCCACTTCTGACCTTATGATGGAGGGAAGGACATTGATGAAGCAGCTGAAGATGGTTGGGCCTAGGACACTGCCCTGAGGATCACCTGCAGCAATGTCCTGGGGCTGTGATGATTGACCTCCAACCACCACAACCATCAGCTTTGTGCTAGGTATGACTCCAGCCAGTGGAGAGTTTTCCCCCCCGATTCCCATTGACTTCAGTTTTACTAGAGCTCCTTGATGCCACACTCGGTCAAATGCTGCCTTGATGTCAAGGGCAGTCACTCTCACCTCACCTCTGAAATTCAGCTCCTTTGTCCATGTTTGGACCAAGGCTGTAATGAGGTCTGGAGCTGAGTGGTCCTGGCAGAACCCAAACTGGGCATCAGTGAGCAGGTTATTGGTGAGTCAGTACTGCTTGATAACACTGTCGATGACACCTTCCATCACTTTTCTGATGATTGAGAGTAGACTGATGGGGCGGTAATTGGCCAGATTGGATTTGTCATGCTTTTTGTGGACAGGACATACCTGGGCAGTTTTCCACATTGTCAGATAGATGCCAGTGTTATAGCTGCACTGGAACAGCTTGGCTAGAGGCGTGGCTAATTCTGGAGCACAAGTCTTCAGCATGACAGCCGGGATGTTGTCGGGGCCCTCAGCCTTTGCTGTATCCAGCGCGCTCAGCAGTTTTTTGATATCACGTGGAGTGAATTGAATTGGCTGAAGACTGGCTTCTGTGATGGTGGGGACCTCAGGAGGAGGCCAATATGGATCATCCACTTGGCATTTCTGGCTGCAAACGCTTCAGCTTTGTCTTTTGTACTCACGTGCTGGGCTCCACCATCATTGAGGATGGGGTTATTTATGGAGCCTCCTACTCCCATTAGTTGTTTAATGGTTCACCACCATTCACGACTGGATGTGGCAGGACTGCAGAGCTTTGATCTGATCGTGGGATCACTTAGCGCTGCCTATAGCATGCTGCTTCCACTTTTTAGCATGCAGTCCTGTGTTGCAGCTTCCCCAGGTTGGCACCTCACAACTTGATGGAGGATGTCCTCAGTGTGAAGACGGGACTTCGTCTCCGCAAGGACTGTGCGGTGGTCACTGCTACCAATGCTGTTATGGAAAGATGCATCTGCGACAGGTAGATTGGTGAGGATGAGGTCAAGTAGGTTTTTCCCTCGTGTTGGTTCTCTCACCACCTGTTGCAGGCCCAGACTCGCAGCTATGTCCTTCAGGACTCGTCCAGTATTGGTGCTATCGAGCCACTCTTGGTGATGGACATTGAAGTCCCCCACCCAGAGTACATTCTGTGCCCTTGCTACTTTCAGTGCTTCTTCCAAGTGGTGTTCAACATGGAGGAGTACTGATTCATCAGCTGAGGGAGGGTGGTAGGTGGTAATCGGCAGAAGATTTCCTTGCCCATGCTTGACCTGAAGCCATGAGACTTCATGGGGTCATTGTCAATGTTGAGGACGCCCATGGCCACTCCTTCCTGACTGTTTACCACTGTGCCACCACTCCTGGTGTGTCCACCTGCCGGTGGGACCGGACATACCCAGGGATGGTGATGGAGGAGTTTGGGACATTAGCTGAAAGATACGATTCTGTCATGGTTCAGTATGACTGTCAGGCTGTTGCTTGACTAGTCTGTAGGCAGCTCTCCCAATTTTGGCACAAGTCCCCAGATGTTAATGAGGGTTACTGGGCTTGGTGTGCCGTTGTCGTTTCCGTAGCTGGTGCCGAGGTCGATGTGGGTGGTCCGTCCGGTTTTATTCTTATTTGTAGCATTTTTTTTAAATAACTGAGTGGCTTGCTATTTCAGAGGGCAGTTAAGAATCAACCACATTGCTGTGGGACTGGAGTCACATATAGGCCAGACAATGTAAGACAGCAGATTTCCTTCCCTAAAGGGCATTAGTGAACCAGATGGGTTTTTACGGCAATCCGCTAGTTTCATGGTCAATTTGTAGGGGGGCATCCTTTACCTGGTTTATGGTAATTTACCTGGTCAGGCAGCCTTTTGCCACTGCACTGTGACCAATTCCAATCAGCGGTTTTGAATCGCTAAACCACCCCTTCCAGTTCTGACTGGAGGAACTTATAATTAATGATATATTAAAAACGGACAAATGGTCTGGATGCAAGAAAGTCAAATTTTATTAAAACTAAAGAAACTACACCATACGATCAAAGTAATCACAGTAAAATTGCTTAACAGGGGAAGGCAGACGGCAAAAATGAGGGATAAATGGCTACAATGTTAATTTTACAATCTTAGCAACAGTTCCCTTAAATTACCACCCCTTTACTTCTCACTAGATTGTCTTGCTAGTGGGTCAGAAGCCTTGCTCACCTGCAGTCCAAAGAGTAAAAGAGAAGAGAGAAATGCTTCTGGGAAGCTATCTTTTATACCCCCTTTTTGGGACCCGCCCAGATCTGATGTTTCTGGGCTAAAACAAAAGAGATCCAAACTGTCCACTTGTCTGGGATGGGTTTGGATAAAGTTGCAGTTTAAATGTGTCCATTGTCTGTGATGGCTTTTGAATAAAGTTGCAGTGGTTTGAATGTGTTCTCCCATTCATTTAAACGGTTCCTCCTCAGTTTGGATGTGTCCACTTGATATGCAAACAAATGCTAATAGCATTCAATTGCTTTGGAAACAAAGCATTGTCCTGTGGTCATCTGGAACCGCAATTGATTGACAGTCTTGAGTGCTTAGCAAACAAAGTCCCTTTGTTCATGTTGGCAGTTTCAAGCACTTGATCTTAGAGTCAACATTGTAGAACGTTCTGTAAACAGGCATCGATTGACCTGCTGCAGGGCGGGGGAAACTCCCCTTTGATTGACAGATTTGACTGCCATTGAACCTTCCTTCACAGACGCAACACACAAGCTGTTTTTCAAGTCCTTTGTCTTCGGCCATGTGGTCTGATGGCCATTTTATCCCTGGGCAATTTACTGTCCAAAACTCAAGAGTACATCTTTTAATAAAATGTACAATCTTAAAGTGTGCGATTTTCACAAAGTTCTTTGATTCCAATGTCCAAGTGCTGCCTAGCTTACGAGCTTTTTAACACAGCCTTTTGCGGTTCTGGGTATGTTTTAAAACATTGTCCAACCCAGAGACAATTTAAATCACACAACTCTTTGTCCACAATGTGGAATAATATTTCCTGATCTTCAGGGGCTGAGGGGATTTTGCAACCCCTGCACTATTACTGATACTAGCTTTTTATTTTGTTAACCTGGAATTAAATTTCTTCACTGCCTTGGTGGGATTTGAACTCACATCTCCAGATCTTTGGATTACTAGCCCTGTAACATAACCACGATGCTACCATACCCCTAATGCTACTAAAGATGAGGGACTTCAGTTATGTGGAGAGACTGGAGAAGCTGGGGTTGTTCTCCTTCGAGCAGAGAATGTTGAGAGGAAATTTGATAGAGGTATTCAAAATCATGAATGGTTTTGATAGAATAAATGAAGAGAAACTGTTTCCAGTGGCAGGAGGGTCGATAACCAAAGGACACAGGTTTAAGGGAAAACAACCAGAGACGACATGAGGAGTTTGTTTTAGGCAGCGAGTTGTGATCTGAATGCACTGCCTGAAAGGGTGCTGGAAGCAGATTCAATAGTAACATTCAAAAGGGCATTGGATAAATACTTGAAGGGAAAACATGTACAGGGCTATGGGGAAAGAGCAGGGGTAGACGAATTGGATAGTTTTTTCAAACAGCTAGCACAAGCGTGAATGGCTGAATGGCCTCCTTCTGTGCTGTATCATTTTATGATTCTAGGAGATTTAACTCTATTTATTTATCACCCTAAACTGATAAAATGGACATTACCCATGGAATTTCTCGGTCTCAGGAATGGCAGAGGCAGGTTGACATATAGCTGAGGAGGTTAGCTGCAACCCACTGTTAATGGGGGTTCCCTGGAGGTGTCATGTGCACTGCAGTTCTGTGAAGCAGTCAAACAGCACTGTACAGATTATATACATATATATCGCACTATACTAGTGGAATCCTCCACAGTGGCTGCCATATCTTCCAAAGTGCTTCTCACATTCTACATTTACAGCGCTCAGCATTTTTTCATGTTCAAGCTCTGGATGACATCAGTCCCAGAACTTTGCATCTGAAGGTGGCCCTGAGCTGGCCTTCCAATGAGCACGTTCCTGTTCCTCTGCTGCCACTTCTACTTTCTCCTCCATTCCTCCCTCATGCCTTATCCTTCACTTGGTGCTCCCTCCTTAAATTTAGGGCTGAATTTTCCTCCGGGGCAGTACTGCGGTTGGAGGTGGGACAGGAGACACTGTACATGCAGGGTCGACTTTTGGTGGTACTTGTGCTCTACAGAGGGACTCTGCTACTGCCAGCCAGGGAATTCCAGTGGTGCTACAGCACATGAAGTGGGGGGAACTAAAATTAAATGGGGCAGGAGGCCCCTGAAGACTTACAGATTGCAGTAGCAAGTGCAACAGGTATACTGCCACAGGTAGATCTCTCTGTCAATGTTGGAGGAGCAGTGTCTTAGGCTTAGCCAGGAAGCAGTGACAGAGCTCCGTCACATGCTCAATCAGGATCTGCAGTTGATAGTTACTATCTGGAAAGCACTCGCAGTGACCATGAAAGCCACCACAGCTCCAAACTTCAACATCTTAGGCCAGTACAGGGGACGTTTGTGGAATCAGGCAGTTTGTGGTGCAAACATGCATCAAGGACCTGATAGATGCCTTATTCTGCAGGCCCCATGGTTTCATCACCTTTCCTACAGACCACCAGAGCCAGCAGACCAGGACAGTGCAATTCTACAGTGCTGTCCCCAGAGTCCAGGGCATCATTGATTGCACGCAAATGACTATTTGAGCCCTTGTGAAATGCCGTGGCACATTTCAACAGAAAGATCTCCTACTCCATAATTGCTCAGCTAGTCTGCAACCAACAGCAGAGAGCAATGCAGGTGAATACCCGCTTTCCCAGCAGCTCCCAGGAGGCCTTCAAATTGAGGCACAATTTTGTGGCCCTGTTATTTGAAGGGAAAGAGTGAGGAACGGTTGGCTGCTGGGACACCGTGGCTTCCCTTCTCAGTCCTGGCTCGTGACAGCTCTGTGCCAAGAGCATAAAGAGCTGGAGCACAAGTATAATGAGGCCCAGGCTGTGACAAGGATGGATCATACCATTTGCATCCTCTAACAATGTGTCAGATGCCTGGGGATGCCTTATAGTACAGCCCACCACCAGGTCTTTAGAATAATTGTGATTTACTGCCGGTTGTGTAATTTTGCTCTAAAGAGGCATGGCCACGAAGGAGGACACACGAATAGACAAACCATTGCACAGCGGGAGCACAACAGTAATGATGATGAGGCAGCTGTGGATTCCCCAATGCAACAAAGAACACTCATATAGGATGCCTTCTTATTATTTCCAAAATTGCCACAATAACAACCCATCCATCCTCAGATGACTCTGGCCTTCGACAATACCACTGTCTTTCTCACTTCCCTACCTTGTTCCTTACATCTTTTGCCAGCTTAAACTCTGGTCTGCCTGTATTCTTCCAAATGCCACACCAAGACTCAGCACAATAAGCAATTACAAAGCCCTATTTTTATTTTAGCAAATACGTACGTTGTGAATATTGTCAGTGTGATTTATGATGGTGCTTTCCCCTTCTGCTAGTTTGCATGTCACATGATGTGACCCTGAACCTCCTACTGTTCCGTCACGCTTCCCTAATGGAAGAAGCAAGTATGCGGACTGGCTACAGGCCTGCTGGGATTCTGGTGACACGACACAGAAGACTCTGTCAATTATTTGAAGGATGGCCTCCTTGAATAGGTTCAGGGGCTTATATTCCTATGGTCCTCCAGTAGTTCCATCCTATTAAATGCCATCTTGTCCTGCAAGTAGAATAGGTACAATAGAAGGCAGAGGCGAGAAACAGTAATGATGCCAGGGAGCTGCATATTTTCTGTGGCATTGGAATAGCCAGGACTATGGTGAATAAGGCAACATTTTTGGGAAGCACCTTGTTGTACACAAAGCCAGTCTGAGTGGATTCTTTCACCAACTGCACTCTTGTCATTCAAGTAATTGGAGTAGCCACTGTGCTCCTACTGCATTGTGGTGGTTAACGCCATGATACTATTCCACATGTGATAGTAGCCAGATATAAGAAGTTGTTCAGTGTTAACTTGAAGTTGTACTGGTATATCAGAGTTGGAATGTATAGCTAGTAATCCTTGGCACTAACCTTGGATGTCTTCTCTGCTTATGTCCCTCCATGTCCTGTGGATTCTGCACAATGCATTAACCAAGCCATGACTAACAGATTTGGCACTTGGTGCCTCTCTCTTTCATATATATAATTTCCCATCATTCTCACATTACATGGACAAGTGTCTTTACAGCCTGATCATTAAGCCTACCCGCTCTCTGACTTCTATTTTCCATCTGCATTTCAAGCTCATTGGCCACAAATGAGTACTGATCCTGCACGCGCATTCAAAGGGAGATAAATGTCTGTTAAAGCCCGTACGGGCTGAAATTGGACCTTGCTGTGCCCGTTACCCAGGTGGAAAATGTGTGCAAAGAGGTCCAATTTGAGAGGCCAACCTCCTGTGGCCGAACAGCCTCTGAAGCACATCCAATGCTTTATTGGTTCAGGTGCTGTAGAGGACTCCTTAGACAGCCGCATAAAACAGACGTTAGGCCCCTTGAAAATACTAATAAGGTGCCGAATGCCTGCTTTAGGACACAAACCAGAAATTGGCTTCCACTGAACGCTGCAGACGTCTATTTTCGACCTAAGCAGCAATTCTTACAGAGACCGCTGGAGGCTGCCACCAAAAAGGTAAGGTTTTATAAAAATATTTACCTGAATGTGGAGCTGGGCAGAGCAGCAATGTTCCTTCCACCTCCATGTTAACACCGCATGCTGCTGCCAGTCATCGTTTGCCTTGCTCTTGATTGTGTTCCACCTCTGGACTCAGCTGTGGCCCTCAGTCAGCGTCCCAACTCCCCCCACCACCCGTGACCGGCGAGATGCCTTTGGGACAGGTGCCTGCATCTCACCGGTACTATACTGATGAGGGCGTCGGACCAAGTTGCCTTGGTCCTGCTATCGGTCTCATTAGGCATGTGCAGCATGCGTTGAATTGGGATTGTGCCCCAATTCAGGACCAATCCAATTTACAGGCCGTAATATGCCACTTTAAGCCATATTGCAGCCAACTCCGCATTCACTGCAGCAACTCGCCAAGACTTCTTTGACAGCACCTCCCAAACCCGTGACCTCTACTGCCTACAAGGACAAGGGCAGCAGTCGCATGGGAACACCATCACCTTCAAGTTCCCCTCCAAGTTATGCAGCATCCTGACTTGGAAATATATCGCCGTTCCTTCATCATCGCTGGGTCAAAATCCTGGAAGTCCCTCCCTAACAGCACTGTGGGAGTACCTTCACCACATGGAATGCAGCGGTTCATGAAGGTGGCTCACCACCACCTTCTCAAGGGCAATTAGGGATGGGAAATAAGTGGAGGTCTTGCCAGCAACGCCCACATCCTATGAATGAATTTTAAAAATCTGTTTTAGTGATGTTGTTTGAGGGAAAAATATTAGCCAGGAAAAACTGGCCTGCTCTTCTTCAAATAGTGCCGTGGGATCTTTTATGTCTACTTGAGAGGGACTCAGTTTAACGTCAATTTCTAGTGAAAGACTGTTTACAATCAAATCAATTTCATTGTATCAGCAGCTTCACAAATTTGGAGCTGTCTGATTTGAGCATAATTGATAAAATGGTGAAACTGAGTTTAAAGGGAAAGTACCAACCAATGAATTGTCCCATAATCCAGATGTAAGGAAGGAAGATGTAATATTTGAGGTACTGGCATTTCTCCAGCATTATTTTGTTGCCCAGTGTTGCACTGTAAAACTATTGGGTAGGGATAGACTGAGTAGAGTTTTTTGTTCTTGGAATGTGACCGATGCTGCCCATCCCTAGTTGCCCTGACAAGGTGGACCTTCTCCTTTAATCGCTGCAGTCCCTTTGATGATGTTAGGTAGGGAAATCCAGGATATTGACCCAATAACAGTGAAGGAATGGTGATAAATGGCCAAGTCAGGATGATGTGTAACTTAGAGGGGAGGTTGGAGGTGATGCTCTTCCCACAGCATTGCTGTTCTTGTCCTTCTCAGTGGTAGAGGTCGAAGGGAAGGGAGCTACTGTTGAAGTAACCTTGGCAAGTTGCCGCAGTGCTTCCTGTAGATGGTACATACTGCAGCCACAGAACATCATTGATGGAAGGGGTAGATATTGAGTGATAGGGGCACTAATCAAGTTACTTGCTCTGTCCTGGATCGTGTTAAGTTTCTTGACTGTTGTTACAGCTCCACCATCTAGATGAATGGTGAGTATACCATCACGCTCCTGACTTGAGCCATAAATGGTGGAAAGGCTTTGAGGGGCCGGGAGGTGAGCCTCTTGTTGCAGAGTAACCAGCCTTCTCTTGTGAAATCGTAAGGTTCCATCCACTGGCATCATAATCTACTGTCTCCATTCACCCTTTTACCTTAAATACTGAACTACCAGTCAAAACAGTAACGTTCATTGAGTGATTGGGAATAACAATAAACAGTGCAGTAATGAGTATAGTAAGCTAAATTAAGATTCCGCAGACCTTTGAATACCTCTGAAATTCCACTGGTCTATGCATAAAAATCCCCTCTGCATTTGCCCTGTGACTGATTTTAATTCTGGGCTATGCACTTCCATGGCCTCCCGGTTCCCAATTCAACTCAATTAGTGGACATTGGAGACTATCTCATTGGGTGTGTTAAAATGGGTTTGTTTTTCCAATGCATTTTTTAATACAATAGTCATAAAATCATTGTGGAGAATGTATACTCATCATACTATGGCTCACATTGAATAAACACGAGGGATCAGCATTTATTCACAAGGCATTCGATAAGGTGCCACACAAGAGATTGTTACACAAGATTAGGATTCATGAGATTGAGGGTAATATATTAGCATGGATTGCGGATTGGTTAATGGACAGAAAACAGAGAGTAGGAATAAACAGGTCATTTTCGGGATGGCAGGGTGTAACTAGTGGAGTACCACAAGGATCAGTGCTTGGACCTCAGTTATTTACAATCTATATCAATGACTTAGATGAGGGGATCGAGTGTAATATATCGAAGTTTGCTGATGATACAAAGCTAGGTGGAGGATGCAAAGAAGCTGCAAAGAGATATAGGCAGGTAAAGTGATTGGGTAAGAAGGTGGCAGATGGAGCATAATGTGGGGAAGTGTGAAATTATCCACTTTGGTAGGAAGAATGGTAAAGCAGAATATTTTTTAAAAGGTGAGAGACTAATAAATGTTAGCATTCAGAGGGATTTGGGGTCCTTGTACACGAATCACAGAAACATGCAGGTACAGCAAACAATTAGGAAGACAAATGGTATGTTAGCCTTTATTGCAAGGGGGTTAGAGTATAAGAGTAAGGAAGTCTTGCTGCAATTACATAGGGCTTTGGTGAGACCACACCTGGAGTACTGTGTACAGTTTTGGTCTCCTTACCTAAGGAAGGATATACTTGTCTTAGAGGGGTGCAATGAAGGATCACTAGATTGATTCCTGGGATGAGAGGGCTGTCCTATGAGGAGAGATTGAGTAGAGTGGGCTATACTATCTGGAGTTTAGAAGAATGAGAGGTGATCTCATTGAAATGTATAAAATTCTTAGAGGACTCAACAGGGTAGATGCTGAGAGGCTGTTTCCTTGGCTGGAGAATCTAGAGCTAGGGGTCACAGTTTCAGGATAAGGGGTTGGGCACTTAGGACTGAGATGAGGAGAAATATCTTCACTTAAAGGGTTTTGAATCTTTGGAATTCTCTACCCTAGAGGGCAATGGATGCTCAGTCATTGAGTATATTTAAGACTGAGATCGATAGATTTTTGGGCACTAAGGGAATCAAGGGATATGGGGATAGGGCAGGAAAGTGGAGTTGATGTCGAAGTTCAGCCACAATCTGATTAAATGGCAGAGCAGGCTTAAGGGACCATATGGCCTACTCCTGTTCCTAATTCTTATGTACTTATATTCTTATGTTTATTCAGTAATGGGAGTATTTATTTATGCATATCTGCTCTGTTCGCTGAGTTTATTTCTTAATTATATAATGATTCCCCTTCAGGTTCATTGGTTATGTTATATCACAGCTTATTGTTCAGCAAACCTTCATTCACCATAAATGTATTTTTATTTAGAGTAGGAATGTGGAAGAAAATCATGGTAAACTAAAATCAGACTACATCACTTATTAGAGATAAAGAGAAAAAAACACAAATACTGGAAAACTGAAATAAAAACAGAAAATACCACATAGCAGATTTGTCAACATCTTAAAGAGAAAGTCATCAACCGCCTCCACAAAAAACCCACCCTTCACCAACGTTCCCTATAAGCTGTTTGCTGGTCCCACGCAGCATGAGACTGGTATTTTCAATGTTAAGTTTCATGTGTGAATGGGCCACACAGCCCCTTAAAGGGGCCATGCACCCAAAAAAAACTACCGCCCCATCTCCAACTTCCCTTTCCTCTCCCAAGTCCTTGAACGTGTTGTTGCCTCCCAAATCTGTGCCTATCTTTCCTGCAACTCCGTGTTTGAACCACTCCAATCAGGTTTCCGCCCCGCCACAGCACTGAAAGGGCCCTTACCAAAGTCACAAATGGCATCCTCTGTGACTGTGACAAAGGTAAACCATCTCTCCTCATCCTTCTTGACCTGTCATCAGCCTTTAACACGGTTGACCACATCATCCACCTCCAATGCCTCTCCTCCGTTGTCCAGCTGGGTGGGACTGCCCTCACCTGGTTCCATTCCTATCTATCCAGTCATAGCCAGAAAGTCGCCTGCAATGGCTTCTCTTCCCATTCCCACACTGTTACCTCTGGAACCCCCTAGGATCTATCCTTGGCCCCTTCCATTTTTCGTCTACATGCTGCCCCTCGGCGACGTCATCTGAAAACACAATGTTAGGTTCTACATGTACGCTCACGACATCCAGCTCTACCTCACCGCCACCTCTCTCGACCCCTCCACTGCCACTGATTTGTCGTGCTGCTTGTCCGACATCCAGTTTTGGATGAGCAGAAATTCCCTCCAATTAAATATTGGGAAGACCGAAGCCATTGTCTTCGGTCCCTGTCACAAACTCTGTTCCCTAGCCATCGACTCCATTCCTCTCCCTGGCACTGCCTGAAGCTAAACCAGACTGTTTGCAAGCTTGGTGTCCTATTTGACTCGGAGATGAGCTTCTGACCACACATCCTCTCCATCACCTAGACCGCCTACTTCCACCTCTGTAGCATCGCCCATCTCTGCCCCTGCCTCAGCTTATCTGCTGCTGAAACCTATCCATGCCTTTGTTACCTCTAGACTTGACTATTCCAATACACTCTTGGCCAGCCTTCCACCTTGCACCCTCTATAAGCATCAGCTCATCCAAAGCTGCCCGTATCCTAACTCGCACCAAATCCCATTCACCCATCACCCCTATGCTCGCTGACCTACATTGGTTCCCAGTTAAACAACACCCCTATTTTAAAATTCAAATCCCTCCATGGCCTCGCCTTCCTTATTTCTGTAATCTCCTACAACCCCACAAACCTCGGAGATATCTGCGCTCCTCTAATTCTGGCCTCTTGATCATCCCCGATTTTAATCACTCCACCCTTGGTGGCCTCGCCTTCAGCTGCCAAGGCCCTAAATTCTGGAATTCCCTCTCTAAACCTTTCCATCTTGTAGGGGGTGGCGTGTGCCCAGTCAGCTCTGCCCCTGACTGTCTCTGAGCGGTTCGAATCATTCCCACACCCCTGGGTTCTAGACACTGGACTTAGGTACAGGCGGCGATACAGAAAATTGAGTAGACAAGTGGTTTGGTGCAAGAAAACCGCAAATTTTATTAAAGGCACAATAAAACACAATCTTACTGAGAATTACTGAAATAATTACAGGCATATACAATTACATTTATATGGGAATGGGGAACACACGGCACATTGAGGGAAACAAATACATTAACAATCCCCTTATCCTTATCCCACCCCCAATACCTAACTAGATTAAGCTACGAGGGGCCAGGAATTCATGCTCACCAATTCAAAACCTGTTGATTTAACTGGTTGTGGGTTTTGAGGTTCACTCTTGTTGTCCTTTGGGGTTCGTCGTTGCCACGTGGTCACAGGGCGCGGCGATGGAGTTGTTTGTGCAAAGCACCCTCCTTTTCCTCCATTAACGTCTTCATTGAGTACTTTGTCACGATGGGTCTTCTTCTTCCTCGGGTGGTTTGGTCGCCGACGGTTTGGCTGCGGTTGGGGCTTGGTTGGCGGTTTTTACCGTTAATGTGATTTTTCTACCCAAGCTTCGAATGCCAGCTTATTCTTTACTGGGCTTTACTGTCCAAGCATCAAACACCAGCTTATAACTAGGCTGTTTGTCTTGATTTCACTATCCATGCTTCGAATGCCAACTTATTCGTCAAACGTTAGCTTATAACTAGGCCGTTTGTCCCCCAACGCGTCTTTCCGCTGCCCTTCTCTGCTTTTATCGGTTTTACCATTTTCCTCATCTCATCTGTTCGTGGCCCCATATGTCCTGTGCGTTTTCGATTCGGGTCTCGTTCTCCTCCCGTGTTTGGCCCCCGGTGTAGTAATGGGCGTCCTTGGTGTCGAGCGGCGCGGGGAGGGAGAAGAGGGCCCGCAACGAGGCACGAAGCAAGAGCGAGAGGCAGGAGGCAGGAGCAAGAGAGTGAGAGCTACCGGTGGGCCTACAATTATACCCGGTTCTTCACCCCTTATCTGCGCGCCAAATCAGGTCAGTTCTTTGTCTAACTTTTGGCGGGCTCATCTAAAACGATTACAGCCATTTACTTTAATGACTTCTGGGGTGGTTGTCTCCTTGCATAATGGCTTCGATATCCTGGCTGTTTGTTATTTATGAAATTTAATCGTCTTTCCTGGCTTGGCAGCTACCTGTGAGCTGTTACCGATTATTTATGCGAGAAGTTAATGGCCTTAAGATTAGGGCCATCCTGACTTGATCTGTTCCAAGGTGAAGAATGCATATTCTGTGTTTACCTAACTGTCTGGCTTCATAAAGGACAAAGTCTTTCACAATGCAGTTTCGTTTCAGGTTTTGAAAGGGCCTGCCATCTGCAGGGTTTTGCTTTTAAAATCCTGCAAGCCTTGGTCACGAGGTCTCAGAAACCATTTTGGGTACCCTTTTTTAATAACTTGTCCATACAGGGTCCCTTTATCCATAACTTTTGGGGAATGTGGGAATTTTGAGAACCCTACAATCTCTCTACCTCTCTTTCCTCCTTTAAGACACTCCTTAAAACTTACCTCTTTGACCAAGCTTTTGGTCATCTACCCTAATATCTCCTTATGTGGCTCAGTGCCAAATTTTGTTTTATAATGCTCCTGTGAAGTGCCTTGGGACGTTTTACTATGTTAAAGGCACTATATAAATACAAGTTGTTGTTGTTGTTGTTATAATAATGAGAAAAAGTGTATATATAGAAATTGAGATTCGTACAAATTATTCTACCCAAATAATCTAACTTCAAAAGTGTACAAATCAACATATCATCTTAGGGGTTGTATGGTGCTGCAGAACATCTGGCCCAATAGTTCCGTGGAGTTTGCCCAATTTCCTACCAGACTCAGCCCAAAGAAGTTGAGACCCTTCCTTATGCAGAGGCTGGGAAAATGGCCTAACAAATTACTCCTGGGTGCTGAAGTACACCTCTACTGGAATGAGAGTCCTGGGAATAGATTGCCTTCATATCTTCTTGGGTGAAGAATGGGGTAGATTTGAAAAATGGATAAAATACATTAAAAATAATTTACATTGGCTTCCAAGGTGCTATAAGTTAGCTTTTCAAAATTAGTTTTCAGAATCAATATAGTTTGGAATAAGATTGACTAGTAACTGGTAGACATATCCCATTTTACTCTGTAGGTGGCAGTATGTAGTAATCTATTATCAAAATGTCAAAAATATGTACGGTACAATTTTCATTTGGGGTCGGAGTTATGTGGGCAGAGCTTCCCCACGCAGCCCTCCAGTTAAAACAGCAGTCAGGCCCCGGTGATGTCATCAAAACCCAATCTTCATATTTAAAGAAGGACCCCACTGGCTTCGGGTGGGTGCCACTCTCGCCTGCTCAGAAGAGCAGCTTAAGATTGGAACCTGTAGGAAGACACTGGGATCAGTGTGGGTAAGTTTCACAGGCCATTATAACTGACATCTGGCGGGCAGGGTTAAAATCGGCCTTGTAATGTTTCTCATCAATGGTTTTGGTTCACAACAACTAAATGATAACCTATTTCAATTTAGGATATTCATTTTTACATTTTTTAAATTTGCTATTATAATTGAATACTCCAGCTAACTCAATCTGTTCAAATTCAGGAGTGTTTGAGGTGGCTGGAGTCAGTGAATGGGACGTTTGGGATGGCGAAGGGGAAGAGCTTAACACAAAGATGCAAAAAGTGGGTTCGATTTTCTGACCCAAAAACCAAGATAAAGCCAGATTTTGTTTAAAAAAGTAAATAGTTGATTGATAAACATATCGGAAACAATGAAACATTAAAATGAATGAAAGTCTTCATTCAAAGAAAGCTAGATTTTATCAGTATAATATCATCTGACTTACATTTTTACCTTAAGGAATTTTTTTTAACTTCAAGCTGTCATACATTGAATCTATAATCCAGTAAATTATAAAAGATGTTACATTATTGGAAAATACTTAAAAGTTGATAATTCCTTGGGAATTAAGGTTTTCTAATTAAAATTTAGCTGAGGAGACTAAATGGCTTTTTTGTGCAAATGTGTCCACAGCCGTTCTGGGCGAGTTTGCCAATGTTTCCCGAGCTGTGGACAGTTTTCTACTGTGGTTCAGTGCCCACACTGATCAGGGATGAGATTACAAAGTCATTTCTTATAGGATCCTTACAGACAACAGAGAGAGAGGAGACTTCTGCCCCATTGATCCGGGTTGTATATAAACCATGTCACTGCATAACCCATTACTTTACCTCCACCCACAAATGGCAACTTCAAGAGAGCTGCAATGCAGTTCAGCAGCTTTTTCTCCTGAGCATTCACTTGCATCAGCTGAAGAACTTTGGTGAGTCCAACCTTTTGCCAGCTCAAGCAACGAGAGGCTGATACAAATGAAAACAGCATCTGACTACACCATACCACATATATGTCTGCAACATAATAAAAGATAAAGAACATGTAAAGCCAATATGAAGTTTAAAAGGTATTGCTCATTTAAAGCCTAGGGCTACTTGTAATGAGGAGAGCAAACTACGTGGACAGAATTTATGCTGTCACAGTGTCTGCCTGATTTGACTACTTTGATGCAATGACAGAGAGCTAAGTTTTGACGTGCGCAAATTTTATTGATTCTGCTGCTAGTGATGCAGCAGCAAGTGTGTACATATATATATATATATATATACTTGCTGTTGCATCACTAACAGCAGAATATATAGATATAAAATGATTTATATTTTTCTATATAGATATTATTGCATATAGGGGAAGAGGAACATAACATTACACCACTGCATTATTACTTTATTGTATCATACACACAACTAATGTGAGCAACACCAGTGGATCCCCTGCGGTGTTGCTCACAGTAGGTTCATGGATACGCCATTTTATAAAGGTGGCAGCATTCTATCATTCACCATATACTGTATTGCTCTCCTGCTAAAGTGTAGCTGTGTGTTACTTAGTGCACCCTTTTAAATCCACAAAGTATAATCACTGCACCTTCCTGGCTCAGTTACAGACTAATTGTTCTGAAGCAGCTCATCAGATCTATTAGATTTCAGACTGGCTTTCTGTTCTTTACGGGTGACACCGAGGGGATGACTTTCACCTGCTGACAACCCATTTCTTGCCTGAAAATAGGAGGGCCGGGGCAAAACAAACTCCAAATCACTGCTTGCCCATTCGAAGCTTCCCCCTCACCGGATCATCTCCCCCTCCGCCCCCCCTGCCAACCCTAGGCCCAACAGGCCGGCCGGCTCAGCGAGGGAGCCAGCCAATTTCCCACCCTCCCAGTACTACAGTGTGGCTCCCACTGGACACCTACAGCTCTCTGGCAGCATGTAAATGAAGCTCGGGCTTTCAAATGACTCCGATCTCAGGTCGGCATCAACCGGCGGGTCGAGTAGCCGCTTCATCGGCTTCGTGCCTGTTTTGGGCACTACTTGAAAATTGCTCCACCCTACGTTCCTTTCCTGTTGGTGGGGCGGTTTTGCTGTATGTTGAAAATAATTGGCTTTCTTTTCCCTTTTTTTACTTTTTAAAAATTGGGATACAGAAATTTGCATGTGTGATAGTGTGAAAAAAAATGGGGGGAAATGTAATTATTTATAGAAAGATGCAGATGAGTTTATCTTGTTCTCCAGTGTAGAATTATATACAAGACTGGGGCTAACAAATTAAATGCAAAGCTTCAGTCCTGAAAACATTGAATCTAGTTACCAAGTCTGGTGATTGGACCTCAGGCAATGAATCACAATGAGCAGTCGTGGCTGATCATCCATATTAATCTATAGACCATGCTTGACCAATAATAAATGTTAATGAGGAAAACTGTGTCCCTGACGTGAATGCCCTTGGGGTGGAGGGAATGGATGTTCACTTCATTCGTGTGGGCATTCACACTGAAACCTGAAAATGCCAGCGTATGATCGGCTGTGCCAAAGATTGCTGAGAGCCCAGTAGGTGGGTGCATGAAAACTTAGGAAAGGTAGCTGAGTAAAACAGGAAAATTGGAAGTGGGGGCGGGGATAGAGTACGAAATGTCAAAGAGCTAAAAACAACAGCTAACAAAGAACAAAAGGAACAAAGAGAAAAAGGAAGACTCAAGAGAAAAATGAGTACCAACAAAATCATAGGAGAATGGATAGAAGATGAACAAAAATAAAGAATAGCACAAAGAATGTGCAGAGAAAAAATGTTTGACTACTTAAATTTCATCTGAATTCTATGAAATGGAACACTGGAGTTCATCTGGATGCTTTCATTTAAAATCATGGATCAAATGTTAAGCTGAACCCACAGTCAAAGTAGAAAGTAGGGCTGTACTGTGGGTCAAAAGAGATGCACAACCAGTTTCTTCTAGCCCACACATTTAGAGTATCAATCCCAGTCTCCAGTTAGCCTCCTCGTCGGAGGAATTTGCTGTTCTTGTCTATTGGCTCAGCTAGAGTTTTGGCTCAGAGAGTCAAACTAGACCCCTGGCTCAATCACACTGACCTTGGAAATAGCTGGCTGTCCCACTTCCAATGTTAAGCCACAGGCATCCTCAATGGGAAAGGCATTCTTCATCCTTCCATGTCTTGTGGTTTAGCCTTTTAAAAATTGCAGCTTTTGATATTGATGTGGTTTTGTTATTGCCAGGAAAGTCTCTGAAGGTGACTTGTACAACTAGAAATTACTCAGTGTATATGCAGTTGAAATATAATCCAATGCACAGCAGAGGTCCAGAGTTTGGTATCTTCAGCATCTCCTCAGCTCAGTCTGTTTGTCTGCACCACTTGCGAGTTCAACTACTTTCCTTTTATATAACAACATGTTGATTAAAAAAAATGAAATTAAAACATTGTGCAGAAGAGATTGTGGGATAAGGTCAGGAATCCAATAACCAATTTTGGTGATGGCAAAGACAGAATTAGAATTCAGGCGATGAGCCACTAGAGGGCCTCAAATCTTTTCACATACCTCTGTGCAATCATGTGTTTGTATTCAGTATATTTAAAATTACTACTTCCAGATATTTCTACCAAATTCAGACTGAACTTATTTGCTGCTTTTTCCAGTTTTACAATTATGACAAGTGGGACCAAATATGCGTGGCCAGATTCCTAACTTTTCCATTAGCAGGGGTGTGTTTGTTTCTGTCTATCAATACACACTTTAAAAGAATATTTTCACCTTCTCTTATTTGAGTTAGTTATAAATGAATGTTTACAAGGAACCAATTCTAGGGTTCAGAGATTTGTCTGTCTCTCAAGATTAATCTCCATATTTAAATCTTTCCCTCAGGCTCTAAATATGTTGCATCTACATTTTCCATTCACAGGCTATTAGAAATGTATATGAACAGGACGTAATGTGACCATATTCAAGTGTAAGGGTTAATCAATTTGATCTCCTCTGCTGACATGAGGTTAAGGGAGCTTTTTACAATGGGCTTAAAGAAAGTGATATATCAGTTACTGTGAAATAATCAGCAAACTGGAAAGACACATGTTTCCTTTTTCCTTGTATGTTGTGTCTAAAGCTATTCTTAAAATAGCAATATTCGCTAACAGTGCACGGTCAAGAATCTTTTTAAAATAACAGCAAGAAAGAATCTTTGCCGCACATAATATTCCTTTTAATTGCGAACTCACGTTTTCACATGGAATATTAGACTTTGTAAAACAGACCATGACATAAACATTCTTATATTATTAGGAAGAAGAGAAAGGATTTTATTTTCATTTCTTCAATCCCATCTTCTAACTCTGATAGGCAATGAGATGGGTGATTACTTCATTACTCTGAATTCACTGACCTAGATGAAGGATTTGTTGACATGTTGGAAAACTTAGCATCAGCCTCAGCTGTACCATGTCTGGCTGAAGTGTTCTGCCTGTTGCCTAGTTACTGCAGGATGGCTTGTCTGAAAAGATTATTAACTGATCTACAAGTACAATATGTTACAGACAAAGGAAATTTGCATCATTTCAAGTGCCCATTGAAAATCTCTTCCCTTTTTCTTCTAAGAAAATCAGTTAAAAGCAGAGAAACTGCAACTTGAAACGTACAATATTTCAGGAAGTTGGTTGGCTTTTTTTTGAACAGAGCAAAACGTGTCTATTGTTAACAACAGAAATCTAAAACCACTTGTGTCACAACTGTTTTCTGTTGTATGTTGAGGGTCTGATTGTGAGATCTGCCTGCACCATGAGACCACTTGCAGCTACTCTAAGGATAGTATTTTAATGCACAATACAAAATTCAACATAGATGGGAAAGTAGTGCAGCAGCTCTGCGCACCCCTTTATCTCCATCCTCCACTTTCATCAGAATACAATGCATTTTGTATTCAATAAAAATAAAGCAAAATCAGAGAAAACTACATGTTGGATTCCTTGTGATAAAAGAATGGTTTCACAGGCAGTTTTTTCCCCTTCACATGAAATATATGAGATTATCATGATACATAAGAACATAAGACATAGGAGCAGGTGTAGGTCATTTAGCCCCTCGAGCCTGCCCCACCATTCAATAAGATCATGGCTGATCTGATCTTGGCCTCAACTCCACTTCCCTGCCCGCTCCCCATACCCCTTCACTCCCTTACCATTCAAAAATCTGTCTATCTCCACCTTAAATATATTCAATGACTCAGCCTCCACAGCTCTCTGGGGAAGAGAATTCCAAAGATTCACGACCCTCTGAGAGAAGAAATTCCTCCTCATTTCCGATTTAAATGGGTGCCCCTTTATTCTGAAATTATGCCCCTTAGTTCTAGATTCCCCCACGCGGGGAAACATCCTCTCTGTATCTACCCTGTCAAGCCCCTTCAGAATCTTATATGTTTCAATAAGATCCCCTCTCATTCTTCTAAACTCCAGTGAGTATAGGCCCAACCTGCTCAACCTTTCTTCATAAGATAACCCCTTCATCTCCAGAAACAATCTCGTGAACCTTCTCTGAACTGCCTCCAATGCAAGTATATCCTTCCTTAAATAAGGAGACCAAAACTGTATGCAGTACTCCAGGTGTGGTCTCACCAATGCCCTGTACAGTTGTAATAGGACTTCCCTACTTTTATACTCCATTCACTTTGCAATAAAGGGAATTGCATATGCCCCAACACTGGAAGCCACAGACGAGGCCGCAAGGACGTCCGCATTACCCGCGCCATGACAGGATCTGAGGACTACTGGACAGACCACTGCCTAATCCACTCTGTCATCTCCATCATCGTAACCCCAAAACAATGGCGGCAACAGAAGCAATGCTGCAGGAAAATCAACGCTGGAGCACTCAAAGACCCTGCTAAGAAAGCCCTATTCAGCCTGCACCTCACAACCAACCTGACGACTCCCAGTAATTCAGAGACACAGAGTGTCCACAGCACCTGGTCTGCACACAAGGCCCCCATAATCAGCACCTGCGAAGAGACACTCGGTCACTCAACCAGGAAATATCAAGACTGGTTCGACGAGAACGACCAGGAGATCCAGGAGCTAATAAGCCAGAAGCGCAAGGCATTCCTAATCTGGAAACAGCAACAGAAATCGAGAGCAACAAAGCAACTCTACAGACGCCTGAAGGCCGAGGTCCAACAAAAAACTCGCGACCTAAAGAACAGATGGTGGGTGGGGAAAGCGCAGGAGATCCAGCAGCTAGCCGACAGCCATGACGTGTGTCAAGCACAGTCAAGACCGCCTACGGCCCAAGCACCCAAGGTCCTAACCCACTGCAGGCCAAGAACAGAGAGGACAGAGAGGCAGTCAGTGCCCGCTGGAAGGAGCACTTCGAAGATCTCCTTAACCGAGACTCTGTCTTTGACACGAGTGTCCTCAACTTCATCCCGCAGCATGCTACCCGCCACCACCTCAACACAACCCCAGCCCAGCATGAGGTTGAAAAGGCCATCCGCAAACTGAAGTTCCAACAAGGCCTCAGGAGCAGATGGAATCCCCGCTGAGGCGCTAAAACATGGCGGAGAAGCACTATTGGTGTACTGGTCTCACTAGATGTACTCCTATCCAGTTATCCAGTCAGCTAAACACTCATTCAAATAACTCCTCGAGAAGCAGGGTGCGGTTTTGAAGTTTTACTTGAATAAAATTGTGAAACTGTAAACAAAGACAAAGTATGTTTTGTACACAGAGCTGCGTACTATACGTTAGATGTTACATAAGATACAAACATGTTTATGAAAACAGAATAGGCTAACTGTATAGGTAAATAGCGCTGAAGTTAAACCTCGGTAGCTAACAGCTAATAAACTTCTTATGGACAAAGTATTGTCAAAATACTACACCGATAAGGTTGTTATTGTTGTGCATGTACCTTTAAGGGAATAACTGGTCTCAGACTGCAGTACCGGCAGTGACCACCCCTGTATAAAAGGCCCTAGCGGGCTTCTGTAGTTTCAGTTTCCAGGTTGTCTCCATCAGTAAAGACTTGTTATAATCAACTCCTGCAGTCCGTGTCTCAATTATACACAGACATAATACTGGCGACGAGTAAGAAACGAACTTACCTGCAACTCGGCAGCACCTCAGACGACGTTATTGAAGGTCGAAGCCAGAAGAAAAAAAAAAAATCCAAAGAAACTCGAGAAACGGGCGTCGACCGTGGGCAACCGCCCTCCAAATCATCGAATTGAAAAGTGCAGGAGAGACTGTCGAGAGCCAGGCTTGGTCTCCAGTCTGTGGTTTCCCAGCTAATCGGGCTGGTGGCAGGTAGTGCACTGATCCTTCCTGGACTGCGGCGGGCTGGAGCTCGATCAGGTGGCTCTGCAACGGAGCCGGGCAGCGAGTCGGGAAGCAAAGAGAGAGAGAGAGGGTGGAGCACACAGGGCGTGGCCGGTGCTTCGCAGCCGGGCAGCGTTCGGACCTAAGAAGAGGGAGGGAAGTGTCCCAGAGGGTCTGCTCCACGACGGGAACGGTTCTTCAATTAACGGAGCAAATATTGAAGTGCGATAGAAAAATAAAAATACCGCGGAGAGCGGCGTTGGCAGCAGCGATCGGGGAGGCGCGAAGACCATAGGGCGTCACCATTACAGGATAGTGAAATAAATATAATCGCCAGCAACAGCGTTGGCAGCAGCGGCAGCGGCGGGAAAGCGCGGGAGGCGCCATCTTAACTCGGCGGGGAAGAAGGAAAAGCGTGGGAGGCGCCATTTTGATCCATCGGGGACGAAGGCAAAGCGTGGGAGGCGCCATCTTAGATTTCCAAGATGCCAAAGACTGGCGATATCACTGCCTTCGATAATGCAATAGAAGACTGGACCACGTATGTGGAAAGAGTCGAGGTATATTGTGAGGCAAACGAAATAGCCGATGAGAAAAAGGCATCGGTATTGAAAATTTAATGGGCGCAAGAACGTACGGCCTATTGCGGGACCTGATTACTCCAGCCAAACCGAAGGCGAAGAGTTTTAACGAAATTGTTGCTATCCTACAGGAACACCTAAATCCTACACCGCTGCTGATAGCAGAAAGATTTAAATTCCACAGGAGAAATCAGCATAAAAATGAGAGGAAGGCTGATTACCTTACGGAACTATGCAAGCTATCAAAGCACTGCCAGTTCGGAGCAGGACTGGCAGATACCTTACGGGACAAATTTGTCTGTGGACTCCTGAGTGAAGGAACCCAGAAGAGGTTACTCTCAGAGAAAGAGTTGACGTTAGATAAGGCTTTCAGCGTGGCAGTATCGTATGAAGCAGCAGCAAGGGGAGCTGCGGAAATACAACAAAAGCCACAGGAATACGGCACCCACAAAATGACACGGGGATTTGCAAAATGTCATCGCTGCGGCAGGACAAACCATGAACAGAAGGACTGCTGGTCCAAGGACAAAATATGCAGGCAATGCGGAAAGATGGGACACATTGCACGAGTTTGCAGGTCTGGGAAAAAGACTAACGACAACAAAAAGGCTACTAAGGAACCATACAGGAAAGTACAAAAGATGACGGACAGTAGTTCCGAAGACCAGATGAGCGATAGTGAATCCGGGAACAAGAGACTAAGCTGTCTCAAACTTCACAACGTAATTGCAAAAGAGGATCACCGAACCATTTGGGTCACCCTCACGATAGCAGGGTCCCAAGTCAAAATGGAATTGGATACAGGATCAGCTCTATCCGTCATGAATCGACGAGACTACGAGTGGCTATTCCCACACATACCCTTGAGAGAGACATCCATTGTCTTGAGGACGTATACGGGGCAAAAAGTATACCCCAGAGGAAAAATAAGGGTGCCTGTCGAATACAACGGCAAGAAAATACGGAAATTGTATCTCTACATTCTGCAAGATGGTGGACCACCGTTATTGGGACGTGAATGGATCAGAAAGATAAGTTTAGACTGGCACTCCATTCAGGCACTGACGGTGGCTGGTAAAAAGGATGACGACGTCACTCCTGGACGATTGTCAACAATCTTAGCTGACGCCAAAGAGGTATTTCAACAAGAACTGGGCACTCTTAAAGGCATAGCCGCCTCGATAAAAATAGAGGAGAATGCAATTCCCAAGTTTTTCAAAGCAAGACCGGTACCATATGCAATTCGCCCAGCCATCGAGGCAGAGCTGGAGAATCTGGAGAATGCAGGCGTGTTATCTAAGGTAGACTGGAGCGAGTGGGCGACACCCATCGTTCCTGTCATGAAGAAAACGTTAAACAATAAGTCTGAGGAGCCAAAGAAGGTTCGCATCTGTGGGGACTTCAAGGTGACGGTGAACCCAGTCCTTCACACAGTACAATATCCTCTTCCAAGGATAGAAGATATCTTCGCCTCACTATCTGGAGGGAAGCGTTTTACAAAAATTGACCTAGCACAAGCATATTTGCAGATGGAGGTTGAAGAATCCTCTAGGAAGTATCTCACGATAAACACTCACAAAGGTCTTTACCAGTATAATCGACTGGTATTCGGAGTAGCATCAGCTCTGGCGATATGGCAAAGAGCGATGGAACAAGTCCTGCAAGGGATTCCGGGGGCTCAGTGTTACTTGGACGACATCCTAGTGACAGGTGAAGATGACAGTGAACACTTTGCCAACCTAGAGCAGGTGCTCACTAGACTACGTGAACATGGGCTACGAGCCAATCGCCCTAAGTGAGAGTTTTTTAAGAAACGGATATCGTATTGTGGCCACATGATTGATGAAGAGGGGTTGCATAAGTCCCCTGACAAAATTGAAGCGGTAGTTAAGGCTCCAGCGCCTGAAAATGTGTCGCAACTGAGGTCATTCCTCGGATTGGTGAATTACTACCATAAGTTTTTGCCGAATTTGTCCACAATTCTGCATCCACTGAATGCCCTACTACGAACGGGAGTAGCATGGAAATGAAGCGATGAATGTAAGTGGGCCTTTCAGAAGAGTAAGGACCTAATCACTTCAAGAGAAGTATTGGCTCACTACAACCCATCACTACCGATAAGACTGGCGTGTGATGCGTCTCCCTACGGTGTTGGGGCAGTACTGTCACATAAATTCCTTGATGGTTCAGAGAGGCCGATAGCTTTTGCGTCACGCTCGTTAACTTCAGCCGAGCGTAACTACGCCCAGATTGACAGAGAGGCCCTCAGCCTAGTGTGGGGGGTGAAGAAGTTCAATCACTACCTGCACGGTCAGAAATTTACTCTACTAACTGATCATCAACCTCTTGTCTCCATTTTCAACCCTCAGAAGGGCGTACCGATAATGACGGCACAACGGCTACAGAGATGGTCCCTTTTCCTAGGGGCACACCAATATGACATCGAGTACAAAGGAACTAAACAGCATGGGAATGCTGATGGATTGTCGCGCCTACCGTTGCCGATGGTGGAAGAAGAACTGGCAGTGGATACAGTGGAGTTATTCCACTCGACTATAGTCGAATGTCTCCCTGTGACGAATGCAAACATAGAAAAGGAAACACGAAATGACCCGACACTCTCCTGGGTCTATGATTTAACGGTGAAGGGATGGCCAGCACATGGCGAACCACTGCTGCCAGCATTCTTGCCGAGAAGAGAACAGCTGTCAGTGTGCAGAGGAACCTTGATGTGTGGATCCAGAGTAGTAATTCCACCCAAATTGAAGGATAGAGTGCTCAATGAGCTTCATGAGGGTCATCTGGGAGGGGTAAAAATGAAGAACTTAGCCAGAGCGTTTGTGTGGTGGCCGGGAATCGATAGAGAAATCGAAGAGATGACCAAGAGCTGTACAGGATGCCAGAAGGTCCAAAACGCCCCACCACAAGCCCCTCTACATCCATGGGAGTGGCCCTCATCTCCATGGCAAAGGGTGCACATTGATTTTGCTGGTCCCTTTATGGACTCGATGTTTTTAATTGCGGTGGATGCACCTTCAAAGTGGCCAGAGGTAATAAAAATGTCCTCAACCACCACAGAAGAAACTATCACAGTCCTACGAACCATATTCGCCAGGAATGGGCTGCCTGAACAGATTTGCTCTGACAATGGACCACAGTTTGTGTCTGAAGAGTTCCGGAGGTTCTTAAAGAACAATGGTGTTAAGCATTACACATCCGCCCCATATCATCCAGCCACTAATGGATTGGCCGAGAGGTTTGTTCAAACATTCAAGAAGGCTGTCAAGGCAATGTGTAATGAAGATATACCCCTACAACATAAGGTGGATAACTTCTTGTTTGTCTACCGGAATGCGACACATGCGGTTACCAACCAAACTCCAGCCATGATGTTCTTCAATCGAAGACTACGATGCCGCTTGGATTTGGTTAAGCCAAACATCAGAAGAGATGTGGAGAACAGGCAGTTTCAGAATATGAATGAAAGGCTGACCAGGAGTTTTAAGATAGGTCAACCAGTTTTGGCCCGGGACTACCACACAGAGAAATGGCAGCCAGGAACGATCTGTACACGGCAAGGACCTCTAATGTATACCGTGGACATTGGAGAGAGGATTGTAAGACGCCATGCTGACCAGATTCTAGAGTCACTGTAAAACGTCAACTCCACACCACGATCTGATACACCTGGCGATGAAACCGAAGTACCAATTGCATCTACCGCAGAATCGGTGATATTGGAAGCAGACGAACCAAACAACGACATTGATCCCGATGCAACCTTGCCAGAAGAACCTGATATCCCAAAGAGGCGTTATCCAGACAGAACCAGGAAGCCTCCTCAAAGACTGAACTTATAATTGCTTAACTTCAACCAATGTATCTAGCAACCATAATTGTAATTGTAATTAGTTATTATTTAGTTGTTAAATGAATGTTATGTACTGTTTATCTAAAAGGGGAGGAATTGTTGTGAAAGTACCTTTAAGGGAATAACTGGTCTCAGACTGCAGTACCGGCAGTGACCACCCCTGTATAAAAGGCCCTAGCAGGCTTCCGCAGTTTCAGTTTCCAGGTTGTCTCCATTCAGTAAAGACTTGTTATAATCAACTCCTGCAGTCCGTGTCCCAATTATACACGGACATAATAGTTATCATGTTACTAAACAAGGATACTCACAGACATTGCATCTTGCCTAGCGTATAAGGAAGGATGGAGGAGGATTGAGAATGGCTGCTTCATGTGGGCTTTGTTCACAACTCAGCAAAACACTCCCTGGAATACTACTTCCGGGGCAGACAGGAAGAAGGTCAAATAACACACTGCTATACAATAACTACCACTAGAGGGTGCTATCTGCATGTAATAAGTCCAGAACACTCCCCGTCTGGGGGCGTTAACGACCCCACATAATCCTAACTCTACTTGTCACTGGAGTCCTCTGGTGACAAAAGAAGGACCACCTCAGAGCTAGGCCGAGAGAAGACCTTGGCTGTTCCTTCTTTGACGACTGTGATATGCATCCCCACAACTCTGAGAAGTCCGTTGGTGTCGACGATAGGATGCAGCTTCCATAGACTGCTGTGAGGGGGTAGGTTGTGTTCTGCTGCTATGTGCTTCAACTCTTCTGAGTAACACTCGTGTTGGATGCTCTTCATCACCAGGATTTTGGCTCTCTTGAGCTCCTCTTCAGAGGGAATCTTACGACAGGTGTGCCACCCATGGCAGCTACTCTCTTGCGTAGGCTGGGAGAAGGTATGAGATATGTGGGTTAGGCATGCTACTGTCTATATGAGAGTGTTCCATTTGGAGAAACGCTCGAAGCATTTGGTTCTCATCAGTTCCTTAGCGATTTGAGTAATGTTCGCTGTGACTTGTGGGCGTATCTCGGAGTCAGAAACAGGGTTGAGGAGGTCGAATTACTCATTGAGTTCAGAGGAGTGCAGGGACGGATCCTGAAGAAAAGCAGGTCCTGACAGCCATGTCGTGCAGCTGAGAAGGGATGCTGTTACAGATCTAGACCCATGGTCAGCTGGGTTCAGGTCTGTGGGGACGTACCTCCGCTGGTCGGGGGATGTGGACTGTCGGATACGTTGGACCCTGTTGTTCATATAGACGTAGAACCGTCTAGTTTGGTTATGGATGTATCCTAGCACCACTTTGCTGTCTGTATAATACTTGATGCTGTCGAACTTCAGATCCATCTCCTCCACTATGAACTCTGCAATCTCAACTGCTAATACTGCTGCGCACAGTTCCAATCTGGGTATGGTGAGGTCTGGCTGGGGTGCCAACTTGGCCTTTCCAAAGACAAAGCCGACTTTGCTTTGTCCATCTTGAGTGGTGACCTTCAGATAAGCCACACCTGCAATGGCCTTAGCGGATGTGTCTGCAAAGACACAAAGCTCTTTGAATTGGACATTTGAGGGAGAGAAGAGCGTATAGGAGCGAGGTATTTGGATCTCCTGTAAGTCTTGAAGTGAGTCTCTCCATCTGTTCCATTCTGCTTCCATCTCTTCAGGGAGGGGTGAATCCTACTCTTCAGTGCGTGTGGAGAGTTCCCTGAGGAGCAGCCTGCCTTGTATGGTGACAGGGGCGAAGAAGCCGAGAGGGTCGTATAGGCTGTTGACTGTAGAGAGCACTCCTCTACATGTGAAGGGTTTCTTGTCATCTAAGGCTTGGAACGTGAACATGTCTGTTGCTATGTTCCAAGACACTCCTAGGCTATGCTGTAGGGGGAGGTCATCAGTGAAGAGGTCTAGATCCTTGACATCCTTAGCACGATCTTCAGGGGGGAATGCCTCCATCACTGCTGGTCTGTTAGAGGCTATCTTGTGTAGCCTGAGGTTGGATAGTGCAAGTAGTTCCTGAGCTCGTCCAAGGGTACTGATGGCCTTTGCTTCGGTCGGGAATGACTTCAGTACGTCGTCGACGTAGAACTCTCGTTCGATGAACCCTCTCACATCACTGCCAAAGTCGTCTTCTTCTTCCTTGGCAGCCCTCCTTAGTCCGTATATGGCGACAGCAGGGGATGGACTATTTCTGAAGACATGGACACGCATTCTGTAGTCCACAATGTCTCTGCTGGGGTCATTGTTGCGATACCACAGGAAGCGGAGGAAGTCTCTGTGGTCTTCTCTCACCACAAAGCAGTGAAACATGTGCTGGATATCGGCAGTGATGGCGACGGGCTCTTTCCTGAATCTCATGAGTACCCCCAAGAGGCTGTTGTTGAGATCGGGCCCTGTGAGGAGTACATCGTTGAGAGAGACTCCCTGATATGGTGCACTGGAGTCAAACACCACGCGGATCTGTTCCGGCTTTTTGGGGTGATAGACTCCGAAGGAGGGGAGGTACCAACACTCTTGGCCTTCCTTGAGTGGAGGAACTAGCTCTGCATGATCGTTGACAAGCATTTTCTTGACAAACTCTAGGAAGTGTGCTTTCATCTTTGGCTTCTTCTCCAGTGTGCGACGGAGTGAGTTAAGACGATTTTAGGCATACTCCCTGTTGTTCGGCAGCTGTCGTCTGGGGTTCTGGAAGGGTAAGGGTGCAACCCAGCTGTTAGAGCTGTCACGAGAGACCTCATTGTCCATAATCTGGAGGAATCTGATGTCGTCGATCGATGGAGCAAGTTTGTGGTCATTGGTGGTGCGACAGAAGACTGACTGACCCGGGTTCTCTCCAGTGAGCATCATCTGTGTGCTGTTTGTGGAGATCAGTGCTGGGGGGTTCTGAGGCTGGGCCGTATGACTGAACTTCTCTGTCACTCGGATCTGACTACAGCATGGGGTAAGGTAGTTTGGACGACCATTCTCCAAGATGGAAGTCTTGAGTGTGCTCACCTGAGATGGCTTGTGAGCACCCCTGAGGCACATGTCTCCAACAACGACCCAGCCGAGATCTAGCCGTTGGGCGAAAGGGGCGTCATGTGGACCGTTGATCGGTTTCCTTATCTTATGTACCCTCAGGATGTCCCTGCCCAACAACAGGAGTATGTCTGCGTCTGGATCAAGAGGTGGGATCTCATCTGCAATGCGTCTCAGATGACTGTGGTGATGAGCTGCATTTGGAGTGGGAATTTCAGAACGGTTGTCGGGGACTTGATTACATTCGATCAGTGTAGGAAGGGGGAGACTAATCTTCCCGTCGGCTGACTCAACAACATAACCACAGGCCCTCCTGCCGGCTGTCTCTGAAATTCCAGCACACGTCTTCAGCGTGCAAGGCGACGGACTTCCTTTGACCTTGAAGATGTCGAAGAACTCGGATCTTGCTACAGAACGATTGCTTTGTTCGTCTAGTATGGCATACATCTTTTCAGATTCCTGGCGACGTCCTACAGGGTACACATTAACGAGGCATATCTTGGAGCATGCTCTTGCGCTCACTCCTTCTCCACACACCTCGGTGTACCTGGATTTAATCTCTGGATAGGCGACTCCCTCTCTCTCCCCGCCGTGCTCTGAGGCGGGAGGAGACGACTCTGACTTCCAAGGAGCTGGGCCTGGGTGGAGTGCTGAAATGTGCCGATCACTTTCACATTCTGTGCATTTTGCATCTACCATGCAGTTCTTGGCGAGATGGTTCGTGGAAGAGCAGCACTTGAAACATATAGGGGGAGAAATTGGGTATAGCCCCGTTTGGGGCATTAGAATTGGCGCTGTGCAAATTTTTTCGCCAGGCGCAACTTATCGCCACCTTGAGCGATATTGGGTTGCTGCGCCCCTAAAGGTGATTGCGACGTTGATTCAGGCACTGCACGGGAGTCTTAAGGCGCTAACCCGGCGGCGCTACTCATTATGTCGGCGGCCGGGCGCAGCGCAGGTGCTGTCAATAATTGATTACCCGAGACATGCTGGCGCCGGCCAGCTCTTAAAGGGGCGGGTCAATTAGGAGCATTAGCCACACTCTGCACCTTGTAGTGGTGCTGTGCTTTCTGTGGCGTTCCAAACTTTGAACATATGGAGAGGGTGAGGCAGAGAGCAGAGCGCTTTACCGATGGGGCATTGGATGCTTTGGTTGGTGAAGTGGAGCGCCGGCGAGCTGTGCTGTACCCCGACAATGGCAGGAGGCCTCATCAGAGCGAGTACCGCGGGCTTGGAGGGAAGTTTGTCAAAGAGTCACCTCAACCAGCGTGGTGGCCAGGACTCCTGTGCAATGCAGGAAGAAGTTCAACGACCTCACTCGGGTCGTTAGGGTGAGTGCCTTTTTCGCCATCTTCTTCATCCCTCCATCTGCACCTGACATTATGGCCAGAGGGTGCGCGAAGCCCCAATGGCCATCTGTCAGCCAGCACCCATGGCCCTTTTTGGAAACACACACGCACATTCAACTCAATGCATAATGGAAGGGCTAATCTACCATGGGGGGCATGTGATGTCAGCTCAATGCATAATGGAAGGGCTAATCTACCATGGGGGGCATGTGATGTCAGCTCAATGCATAATGGAAGGGCTAATCTACCATGGGGGGCATGTGATGTCAGCTCAGGCCAGCATGTTTCATCACTTCCCGTCCTTTCTCCTGCAGGCCAAGCTGGCCAGGAACCGGAGGGAGCAGCTTCGCACCGGAGGAGGCCCTTCTCAGCTGCAGACACTGACGGACCTGGAGGAACGAGTCCACCAGATTGTTGGAGGCCGGATGATTGGTCCTGTCACCACTGGAGCTGCTGACCCCATTGTGCACAGCGATGATAAGGTCATCACCTTTTTGAACTCTCTCCTTCCACTTCTTCCCCCCACCAGCATGCTTTTTCACTCTGGACCCATGTCAGAGCATTGCAGCACCCATGCATCCCTTGCTGCCACCCTGTCCTTTCACTAAAGCCACTCTTCAACCTCCCTGCTTTCAGATGCTGCATCACCAGCTCGGGAGCCGGGCCCTCAAGCTGCCACTGCCACTGACTCCGGAGGCGACGAGCAGGAGGAAGCTGGACCATCCCTGCCACCCTCAAGCGAGCCAGCCCCTCTGCAGACTGGGGAGACTACTTCCCTGGAGGGGAGCGGGCGGGAATGCTCTGAGGAGGAAGCAGTTCCAGGAACCAGCGGGCTGCAGCAATGCAAGGTGGGTAGGGAAGCTCAGGGGCCGTCTCCCCGGAGGGCGAGTCAGGCCGCGAGTACTGCTACACAGAGTACAGAAGAGGTGCGTTCCCTCGCAGAAATGAGCGCCCAGGCTTGGCTCAGGCACACTGAGCTCATGGCTGCAGTGGCAAGGATGCCTGAATCCATCGAGACACTGGCAAGGAGTGTCCAAGACTTCGGGGCAGCACAGGCTAGGAGTGCGCAGGACCTCGGGGCAGCACAGGCAAGGAGTGCGCAGGACCTCGGGGCAGCACAGGCAAAGAGTGCGCAGGACTTCGGGGCAGCACAGGCAAAGAGTGCGCAGGACTTCGGGGCAGCACTGGAAAGGACTGTCCAGGACTTCGGGGCATCACTGGAAAGGACTGTCCATGGCTTCGGGGTGCACTGGAAAGGACTGTCCAGGACTTGACCGAAGCAGTGGAAAGGACTGTCCCGGCCTTCAGTGAAGCACTGGAAAGGACTGTCCAGGGCTTCACCGAAGCACTGGAAAGGACTGTCCAGGGCTTCACCGAAGCACTGGCACCTGCCATGCCAGTGCTGAGTGCTGCCACGCAGTCACCCGCTGGTCTCATGCAGACGCATATTGAGGCCACGCGACCAATGACTGCTGCAACCCTCGCTGGATCAGGCGGGATTACCCGGGGCCCTTGCAGCACCACAGCAGGGCCTCAATCTGTGGACCAGCCGATTGGTGTGCATGCTGCGGTGCTGCCTCGTCAGAGTGCCAGTTTGTCGTTCGACCAGGGAGCTGCTGCCCGCTCTCAGGATGTCAGCGTTCGTGATGCCACCGCTGGCACGTCTCCACTGCAGCTGCCACCACCTGCAGGACAGACTGCTTCCACCCATTCACAGTTGGAGCAGTCAGCATCCGGGCCCTCCAAGGCCAGAGGTCGTCCAGGACGTCCCTCAGGGGCATCTGCGCTTTCCGACAGCCAGCAGGCCTCCCGCAGCCTTGATGCAGCCACTGGGGTCCCATTATGGAGGAGCTGCAGGGAGGGAAGGGGCCGATCTCACAAGAGAAGTAGATCACCATCAAGGGGGAAAGAGTAGAAGGTGCAGCTGAGATGTCTTTTTTGTAGAAATCAAGGCGTGGATGCTGGTCTGAATGTTAGTAATGTTTTGGATAGTCTCCCGGGTGTGCGAACCACTTAAGTGTTAGTATGTTAGTTTTGCTTTCTGTAGCCATTGCTTTGTCATGTTGGAAGGAAGCACATTTCGCAAAACAAACAACTTTTTTTATTTACATTGGCCATGTCTGATATTTACATTCACTGCCCTTCATAGGCTTTGGGTTATCCGGACGGTTCCCTTCCTCCTCATCGAACGGCACCAAGCATTCTGTCAGAGGGGCCTAGAAGCGGCTTGTTATCAGCCTCTGACGGACGGCCCTTCCAGTTTGTACCTCCCTCCTGTCTTGGTCCTCCTCCTCCTCCTCCTCCTCCTCCGCTGCTGGTGCTTCAATGGCTGGTGGCATTGGCTGGGTGCATAGGATGGCGAGGTTATGTAGCATGCAACAGACTACGATGAAGTGGGAGACTCGCTCTGGCGAGTACTGCAAGGCGCCTCCGGAATGGTCGAGACAGCGGAACCGCTGCTTTAGCACACCGATTGTGTGCTCCACAATGTTCCTCGTCGCCTGATGGCTCGCATTGAAGCGCTCTTCAGCAGGAGTGCTGGGCGAACGGAGCGGTGTCATCAGCCATGGACACAGAGGATAGCCCTTGTCACTGAGAAGCCAGCCTCCTGGGTGAGCCGGGGCCTCGAATAGGTCTGCAACTGAAGTCTGGCGCAGGATGAAGGCATCGTGGCTGCTGCCAGGGAACTGCGCATTGACTGCGAGGATCAGCTGTCGGTGGTCACAGACCAGCTGAACATTCAAGGAATGGAACCCCTTGCGGTTGCGGAACTCCTCCGGATTCAAAACAGGCGCCCGCAAAGCCACGTGCGTGCAGTGAATGGCGCCCTGCACCATGGGGAAGTCCACTATTGCTGCGAAGCCCTCTGCGCGCTCCCGCTGCTTCTCCAGTGTCATAGGGAAGGAGATGTACTGCCGCCTCCTTTTAAATAGGACATCTGTTACTTGACGGATGCAGCAATGCACCGCAAACTGCGATATGTTAGCGATCGATGTCCCCAGTTGCGGCCTGGAAGGAGCCGCTCGCATAGAAATTCAGGGCAACAGTCATCTTGACAGCCACCGACAAAGAGGTCCTGCACCTTATCTGAGGCTGCAGATCTGGCTGAAGCAGGTGGCACAGCTCAGTCACCACCTCCTTTCTGAAGCGCAGCCTTCTAAGATACTGCTCCTCTGACATGTTTAAGTAACAGAACTGCTGTCGGAAAACCCTGGCAGCGTAAGGTCTGGTGTGGCGACGTCTGTTGGCCCGCCTCCATCTGGCCATTCCTGGCCCTCTCTCCCTGCGTCCCTGTGCCCTTTCCAGATGGTTCAGCAGCAGGACGTTCCCCTCCAATGCAGCCCCCATAGTAATAGCGCACAAGAAATTGTAAACGTTGTAAATGCTCACCAGCTGCAAGGTGATGGTCAGTAGGCTGAAGTTCCTCTGGCCAGCACTGGCTCACTGGTGCAATGGCTCTCAGAGTGCAGCTCAGCAACTCTGTGAAAGTCTCGAGGAAGTTCTGCTCCCAAAATGGCTGCCGCTTTTATACCAGTGCAGTCCCCTTTAAAGAGTGCCCCCCTAGCCCGAGAGCGACTGGGGAACGTTCCAGGTAAGCAGTCCTTATTAGCGCCAGGCGGAACGGAGGGGCGCAACACTGAATTTCCGGTCCGGGCGCCCAAAAGGCGTTGCACACTGAAATGACGTCATGATCTGCCTGTGCCCGCGAGCGGGCGCTAAGGTTTAGCGTCGGCGCAAAATGCCCACTCAATATGGGAGGAGGTGCTGGGTTCACTGCGCCCGGCCCAAAATTGGCTTCCGCCCCACTTCTTGGCCTCTTTAGGCGCTAATTGGAGGCGCTGCCAACCGAATTTCTCCCCCATAGAGTTCTCTTTGAGGTACTGTTTGCGGTCTTCCAGGGACTTCTCTCTGAAGCCTCTGCACCACTTTAATGGATGGGGCTTGTTGTGGATGGGGCATTGTTTGCTCATATCCTCAGATTTCTTCTGATCCCTTGTGTTCTCGGTTGAAGACACTTGCATTTTGTGGACAGATATTGGTGTCTTTCCATGTCTGTCAAACTTGTCTCTTCTGGCAAGTGCTGTGTGGGAGGAGAAGAAGTTGAAGCTGGGGTCTGTCCTGGCTTTGGCTTCTCTACGGATGAAGTTGGCAAACACAGAGAATGGAGGGAAGGTAACGTTGTGCTCTAGCTTGAACCTTGACCCGAATGATGTCCACTTCTCCTGCAGATTGAATGGAAGCTTCTCAATGATGGGTCTTACCCCTCTGGAAGTGTCTAAGTACGATAGGCCGGGTAGGTAGCCGTCCTGCTTTGCGGCTTCGAGTTCTGACAGCAGATCTCCAAGGTCACGGAGCTTCTGGGGTTCCTTATTTTTGAACTTCGGAAAGTTCTCCAACTTGGCAAAGAGAGCCCTTTCAATGGCTTCAGGCGAGCCTTAGCTTTCTTCCAGCCTTGCCCAAGCCATCATCAACCCAGCTGGTGGATGTCTCACATTGACTGCTTTTATCCTGCGTGCCTGTCCGGCGGACTCTGGGCCGAGCCATTTGGTAAGGAGGTCGAGCTCTTCTCCTGCCGACAGGTCTAAGCCCGATATGGCATCGTGGAAGGAGGACTTCCAGGCCCAATAGTTCTCTGGTTTATCATCAAACGTGGTTAACCCTGTAGTCACCAGCTGGCTGCGTGCAAGGTATTTGGCAAGGTCATAGGAGGTGGGGCCTATGCCATGGTCGCCTTGAGTAGGGGCTTTGCTGGGGGTCTCAAGGAAACAAGAGGGGGTTTGTTGCTGACTTTCTCTCTTCAGCGCTCCATTCCTCTGCACGGTGTCCTCTGTTTTGCGGGGGAGGATCCTGTGACTTGGGGCACGCAGTCCATTTTGAACTTAGTTGGTGACATGGGGCATGTTATATGGTGTGCTTGAGTCTGTAGAGATGTGTGGATCTTCATCTCTCTCTCTCGTAAACTGTGCGTCAGCTTGGTCGCTCACATAGTCTGTGGTGTGCTGTAGCCGACTCTGACACAGAGCAGAAATTGGAACTTTGCTAGCTGACTCAAGGTCAGCTTCCATTAAAAGTGCCTCCAATATTTGTGCCTCAGCTAATGCAACATCTCTCTCTTTTTCTTCCTGCAGAGTGTCTAATGTGGCTTGGAGACGGGCCCGTTCAACTTTTATCTCTCTTTCTTCCTGCAGGGCGTCTAATGTGGCTTGGAGACAGGACCGTTCAACTTTTATTTCCATTTCTTTCTTGTCATACGCTGCTTCTGCATTGGCCCGTGCTCTGGCGATGGCCATACTAACCCTAGAACCAGCTGATGACCTTGAACTGGCTGATGACCTAGAACCAGCTGATGATCTGTAGTAACGAGAGCTTATAGACAGATTGTCACATTCTTCAGTTTCATCTAACTGTTTAAGGTCTTCTACTTGCTGAGTAGCGTTTTCGGTATTACCTCCTGCCATGATGATGTGAGGTAAGTGTGGTGTCGGCGGGAGGCGCGAGCGGGAAGCTTTAAAAGGCTTCAGAGACCCAGGTAAGGCCTCAGACCTCGGGTGTCAGCGGGAGGCACGAGCGGGAAGCTTAAAAAGGCTTCAGAGACCCAGGTAAGGCCTCAGACCTCGGGTGTCGGCGGGAGGCACGAGCGGGAAGCTTAAAAAGGCTTCAGAGACCCAGGTAAGGCCTCAGACCGCGGGTGTCGGCGGGAGGCGTGAGCGGGAATCTTTAAAAGGCTTCAGAGACCCAGGTAAGGCCTCAGACTGCGGGTGTCGGCGGGAGGCGCGAGCGGGAAGCTTTAAAAGGCTTCAGAGACCCAGGTAAGGCCTCAGACCGCGGGTGTCGGCGGGAGGCGCGAGCGGGAAGCTTTAAAAGGCTTCAGAGACCCAGGTAAGGCCTCAGACTGCGGGTGTCGGCGGGAGGCGCGAGCGGGAAGCTTTAAAAGGCTTCAGAGACCCAGGTAAGGCCTACCAATCTCCAGTCTCCAAAGTCAGAGGGAAGGAGAGAGGTAAAAAGTAATCCAAGTGTGATGTCACCAGAAAGCGTGTAAGTGATTGGTTGGTAAGTATTTCTCTCTTTTTAAGCTTAAACTCTGTGGTTTATAGTTTCTAAGGTGCGATATTCATCATCTAGAATCGGGGCAGAGGGTATTTAAAAATAATATTAATAAATTTAATTAATTACATAGAATGGCAGAGCAGGTGATGTGTTGCTGCTGCAATATGTGGGAGCTGGTGGACACCATTGATGCTCACGGTGATCACATTTGCAGTAAGTGTTGGCTGCTCGAGGAATTCCGGCTCCGTGTTGAAGAGCTGGAGTCCGAGCTTCAAACACTGAGACATATCAGGGAGGGGGAGAGTTACCTGGACTCTGTGTATCAGGAGGTAGTCACACCAATTAGATTAATTAATTCAGATGTAGTCCGTGGCCAGGATCAGGATGGTGTGACTAGAAGTGAGGCAGGTACAGGGATCCAGGAGGTAGCGTTGGAGGAGCCGCAGCCCTTGCTCTTGTCCAACAGGTTTGAGGCTCTTACTCCCTGTGAGGATGGGAACAGGGACTGTGGGGAGGATGAGCAACCTGGCCACAGCACCGTGGAGCGGGGGGCCATTCAAGTGGGGGGAGTCAAAAGAAATGTTGTAGTGGTAGGGGATAGTATCGTTAGGGGGATAGATAGAGTTCTTTGCAGCCGAGAGCGAGAGTCCTGAAGGCTGTGTTGCCTGCCCGGTGCCAGGGTTAAGGACATCTCCTCTGGGCTGGAGAGAAACTTGGAGTGGGAGGGGGAGGATCCAGTTGTCGTGGTCCATGTTGGTACAACGACATAGATAGGACAAGGAAGGAGGTCCTGCTGAGGGAGTTTGAGCAGCTAGGGGCCAAATTAAAAAGCAGAACCACAAGGGTAATAATCTCTGGATTACTACCTGAGCCACGTGCAAATTTGGCTAGGGTAAATAAAATTAGAGAGTTAAATGCGTGGCTCAAAGACTGGTGTGGGAGAAATGGGTTTTGCTTCCTGGGACACTGGCATCAGTACTGGGAAAGGAGAGAGCTGTTCCGTTGGGATGGACTTCACTTGGCCAGTGCTGGGACTAGAATCCTGGCGAATCGAATAACTAGGGCTGTAGAGAGGGCTTTAAACTAATTAGTGGGGGGGAGGTTTTAAGAGAGCAAAAAATAAAAATGACAGCGGAGAAGGCAATAGAGCAAGGTAGCAGTGGGGGAATTAAAAACCAGAGCGTGTCAGGAAGGGACAGAATGTATAATGATAAAGGTAAAGTAGTAAAAGGGGTAAAAGCAGGAATAAATCGTCAGAAAACACATTTGAAAGTTCTTTATCTGAATGCACGCAGCATTCGTAACAAAAGTGACGAGTTGACGGTGCAAATAACTACACATGGGTATGATTTGGTGGCCATTACGGAAACATGGCTGCAAGATAATCATGAATGGGAACTAAACATACAAGGGTATTTGACAATTAGGAAGGACAGACAGGAAGGGAAGGGAGGTGGGGTTGCTATGTTAATCAAGGATGGAATCACTGCAATAGTCAGAAATGATATTGGGCCAAAGGATCAGGATAGTGAAACAGTTTGGGTGGAGATAAGGAATAATAAGGGGAAAAAGTCACTAGTGGGCATAGTCTATAGGCCTCCTAACAGTTGCAACTCTGTTGGTCGGAGTATAAATCAGGAAATAGTTGGGGCTTATAATAAGGGAACAGCTATAATCATGGGGGATTTTAACTTTCATATTGACTGGACTAATCAAATTGGGCATGGCAGCATTGAGGAAGAGTTCATAGAGTGTATTAGGGACGGGTTCCTTGAGCAGTATGTAACTGAACCAACCAGGGGGCAGGCAATCTTAGATCTGGTGCTGTGTAATGAGACAGGATTAATAAAAATGTCCTAGTAAAGGATCCCCTTGGAATGAGTGACCATAATATGGTTGAATTCCAAATTCAGTTTGAGGGTGAGAGAGTTGGATCTCAAACCAGCGTACTAAGCTTAAATAAAGGAGACTATGAAGGTATGAGAGTAGAATTGACTAAAGTGGACTGGGAAAACAGATTAAAGTGTAAGACGGTACAAGAGCAGTGGTCTACATTCAAGGAGATATTTCACATCTTTGAAGATAAATATATTCCACTGAGGATAAAGGGGAGTAAAAGAAAAGACAGCCATCCGTGGCTTAGTAAAGTAATAAAGGATAGTATTTGACTGAAAACAAGGGCATATAAATTAGCCAAATCTAGTGGGAGGATAGAAGATTGGGAAGCATTTAAAAGCCAGCAAACAATAACTAAAAGGTTAATTAAGAAAGGGAAGATAGATTATGAAAGTAAACTAGCAAAAAATATAAAAACAGATAGCAAGAGTTTCTACAGCTATATAAAAAGAAAAAGGGTGGCTAAAGTGAACGTTGGTGCCTTAGAGGATGGGACTGGGAAACTAGTGGTGGGGAACATGGAGATGGCAAAGACGCTGAACAAATATTTTGTATCAGTCTTTACAGTAGAGGACACTAAAAATATCCCAACACTGGACAAACAGGGGGCAATGGCGGGGGGGGGGCGGTGTGGTGTATGTGCCTTTAAGAGCCCCCTGTGTACTGTAATGCCAGTAATGGCCACTCGGGCTATATAAGCCTGTATAGTGTCTTGTATTTGTTAGTTCACCTCCAGACTTTGTTCAGTAAACACCTGTGAAACCAACTCCTGCATTCCCTGTCTCCATTAACACACGGATACAACAGTGGCGACGAATTGGAAACGGACTTACCTGCAATTCAGCAGCACCTCAAGGAGATTGATTCCTCAGACGAAAGTCGAAGAAAAACAAGAAAGAAGAAAAAACTGTGGTTTCACCAGCTAGCCGAGCTGGTGGCAGGTACTGCAATAATCCTTCCTGGGCGGCGGGCTGGGGCTCCATCGGCTGGCTCTGCAGCGGGGCCGAGCAGCGAAGGCGGAGGCAAACAGAGACAGAGGGTGGAGCACTCGGGAGATGGCCGGCGCTGCAAAGCAGGTCGGCGTTCGGACAAAGCAGAGGGAGGGAAAAGTCCCAGAGAGTCCGGCGGGAACGAGTCTCCACCTGTTTAAAAAAAAAATACCTGTGTAAATAAAAACCGCGGAGAACAGCGTTGTCAGCAGCGGCAGCGGTGGGAAAGCGTGGGAGGCGCCATTTTTTTTCTGCGGGGAAGAAAGGAAAGCGCGGGAGGCGCCATTTTTTTTCAGGATGCCTAAGACTGGCAATATTACTGCTTTCGATAGCGATATAGAGGATGGGACCACATATGTGGAAAGAGTGGAGGTATATTGCACAGCAAATGAAATAGAGGATGATAAAAAGGCATCAGTACTTCTAAATCTAATGGGCGCAAGGACATTGGGCTGTTACGAAACTTAATCACTCCAGCCAAACCGAGGGACAAGAATTTTAAGGAGATTGTTGATACCCTACAGGAGCACTTAAACCCAACACCGCTGCTGATAGCGGAACGATTCAAATTCTTCAGGAGGAATCAGCACAAGAATGAAAGTAATGCTGATTACCTCACCGAATTAAGGAAGCTGTCAAAGCACTGCCAATTCGGGGCAGGACTGGCAGATTCTCTTCGAGACAAATTCGTCTGCGGTCTCCTAAGTGAAGGAACACAGAAAAGGCTACTTTCTGAGAAAGATTTGACACTGGACAAGGCTCTCAGTGTGGCTGTTTCATACGAAGCAGCCGCAAGAGGAGCTGCAGAGATACAGCAAAAGCCACAGGACTTCGGCACCCATGAAATGACACAGGGTTTCAAGAGATGTTATCGCTGCGGCAGATCCACCCATGACCAGAGGGACTGCTGGTTCAAGGACAAAGCATGCAGGCAATGTGGATAAATTGGACACATTGCACGTGTATGCCGATCTGGAAACAAAAAATCCACGGACAGGAAAAAAATCAATAAGGAAAAGTACAGAAAGGTACAAATGATGACCGACAGTAGCTCCGAAGACCAGAAGAGCGATAGCGACTCTGGAAACAAGAGACTAAGCTGTCTCAAATTACATAATGTAATTGCCAAAGAAGATTACCAGACCATTTGGGTTCCCCTACGATAGCGGGGTCCCCAGTTAAAATGGAGCTAGATACAGGATCAGCTCTGACCGTCATAAGTCGACGGGATTACGAGCGGCTATTTCTGCATATACCTTTGAAAGACACATCCATTATCTTGAAAACATATACGGGGCAGAAAGTATACCCCAAAGGGAAAATAAGGGTGCCTGTTGTATACAACGGCAAGGAAATACAGAAGTTGTATTTATACGTTCTGCAAGATGGTGGTCCACCACTGTTGGGACGTGAATGGATCAGGAAGATACGTTTAGACTGGCACTCCATTCAGGCACTGACGGTGACCAGTAAGAAAAACAATGATGATGACGTCATACCTGAACGATTAAAATACATCTTGGCCAACGCCAAGGAAGTGTTTCAACAGGAACTAGGAACCTTGAAAGGCGTCACCGCCTCAATAAAAGTGGAAGATGCGGCAATTCCCAAGTTTTTTAAGGCAAGGCCAGTGCCATACGCAATTCGTCCAGCAGTCGAGGCAGAGCTGGAGAATTTGGAAAAGGCAGGCGTATTATCCAAGATAGATTGGAACGAGTGGGCAACACCCATCGTCTCGGTCATGAAGAAAACGTTGAATAATGATAAATCTGAAGAACAGAGAAAAATTCGCATCTGTGGGGACTTCAAGGTGACTGTAAACCCGGTCCTTCACACGGTACAGTATCCTCTTCCGAGGATAGAAGATATTTTCGCCTCACTATCCGGAGGGAAACGTTTCACCAAAATTGACTTGGCACAAGCATATCTACAGATGGAGGTTGAAGAGGCCTCTAAAAAGTATCTCACAATTAATACACACAAAGGTCTGTACCAGTACAATCGACTGGTTTTCGGAGTAGCATCAGCTCCAGCTATCTGGCAAAGAGCTATGGAGCAAGTCCTCCAAGGGATTCCGGGGACTCAATGCTACCTAGACGACATCCTTATAACAGGAGAAAACGACAACGAGCACCTTGCCAATTTGGAGCAGGTGCTCACTAGGCTGAGAGAACGGGGCCTACGAGCAAATCGCCCCAAGTGCGAATTTTTCCAGAAACAAATATCATATTGTGGCCACATAATTAATGAGGAAGGGTTGCATAAGTCACCTGAAAAAATTGAAGCGGTCATAAAAGCCCCAGCACCTGAAAATGTCTCACAATTAAGGTCGTTCCTGGGATTGATAAATTACTATCATAAATTTTTACCGAACTTGTCAACTGTTCTGCACCCTCTTAACGAACTGCTACAAATGGGAGTAATTTGGAAATGGAGCGAAGACTGTAAACGTGCCTTCCATAAATGCAAAGGCTTGATCACGTCCAAGAAAGTTTTGGCTCATTACAACCCATCACTGCCAATCAGACTGGCGTGCGATGCATCCCCTTACGGCGTAGGAGCGGTATTATCGCATAGATTCCCTGATGGCTCGGAGCGGCCGATAGCTTTTGCATCACGCTCATTGAACTCAGCTGAGCGTAACTATGCCCAGATCGACAGGGAAGCACTCAGCCTGGTATGGGGAGTTAAGAAATTCAACCATTACCTACACGGACAAAAATTTACCTTGTTGACTGACCATCAACCCCTCGTCTCCATATTTAACCCTAAAAAGGGTGTTCCCATTATGACAGTGCAAAGGCTACAGAGGTGGTCACTTTTCCTAGGGGCACACCAATATGACATAGAATACAAAGGATCAAAACAGCATGGGAATGCTGACGGTTTATCGCGCCTACCGTTGCCAACGGTAGAAGAGACACCTACAGTGGACCCAGTGGAGATGTTCCACTCAACCATCGTGGAATGTCTACCAGTAACAAATTCTGCCATTGAAAAGGAAACGAGAAATGACCTGACTCTCTCACGAGTCTACGATTTAACGGTGAAGGGATGGCCAGCACATGGCGAACCACTGTTGCCAGCATTCTCGCAAAGAAGAGAACAGCTGTCAGTGTGCCGAGGAACCTTGATGTGTGGATCCAGAGTGGTGATTCCACCCAAACCCCAGGATAAAGTGCTAAAAGAGCTTCACGAGGGGCATCTGGGTGGAGTGAAAATGAAGAACCTAGCCAGAGCGTTTGTGTGGTGGCCAGGTATCGATGGAGACATCGAAGAAATGACCAAGAGCTGCCTAGGATGCCAGAAGGTCCAAAACGCCCCACCACAAGCCCCTCTACATCCATGGGAGTGGCCATCATCTCCATGGCAAAGGGTACACATCGACTTTGCTGGTCCATTTATGGACTCAATGTTCTTAATCGCGGTTGATGCACTCTCCAAGTGGCTGGAGGTAATAAAGATGTCCTCCACCACCACGGAAAATACCATCACAGTATTAAGGACCATATTTGCCAGGAATGGGCTGCCTGAACAGATCTGTTCTGATAATGGACCGCAATTTGTGTCCAAAGAATTCAGGAAGTTCTTAAAAAACAATGGGGTTAAGCACTACACGTCCGCCCCATACCATCCCGCCACCAATGGATTGGCTGAAAGGTTTGTCCAGACCTTCAAGAAGGCCATAAAGGCCATGGGTAATGAAGACATAAATCTACAGCATAAGGTAGATAACTTCTTGTTTGCATACAGGAATGCAACACATGTGGTTACAAACCAAACTCCCGCCATGATGTTCTTCAATAGAAGCCTAAGATGCCGGCTGGATTTGATCAAGCCAAACATCAGAAGGGACGTGGAGAACCGGCAATTTCAAGGCATGAATGAAAGCCCAACTAGAACCTTCCAGATAGGTCAACAAGTTTTGGCCCGGGACTACCGTACCGAGAAATGGCAGCCTGAAACTATTTGCACACGACTAGGACCGTTGATATATACCGTGGACATTGGAGAAAGCATAATAAGGCGCCATGCTGACCAGATCATAGAGTCATCTGAAAAGGGACAACCTACACCACAACTCTATACGCCTAATGATGAAGCAGTGATACCCATAGTATCTACCTCCGATCCGGTGATACTGGAGCCAGATGAACCCAACACTGGCATTCAAGCCGAATCGACCTTGCCAAAGAACCTACTACACCACCAGAAACTACTACACCACTGAGGCGTTATCCGGACCGAGTCAGGAAGCCTCCAGAGAGACTGACTTATAATTGATTAACTGCAGTAAATGTGTAGATTATTGTTCTTGCAACATGTTAATTAATGATTACTTAAAATATTATGTACTGGTTGCCTAAAAGGGGAGGAATTGTGGTGTATGTGCCTTTAAGAGCCCCCTGTGTACTGTAATGCCGGTAATGGCCACTCGGGCTATATAAGCCTGTATAGTGTCTTGTATCTGTTAGTTCACCTCCAGACTTTGTTCAGCAAACACCTGTGAAACCAACTCCTGCATTCCGTGTCTCCATTAACACACGGATACAACAGGGGGGAGGAGCTAAACATGATTAAAATCACTAAGGAGATGGTACTCAGTAAAATAATGGGACTTAAGGCGGATAAATCCCCCGGACCTGATGGCCTACATCCTAGGGTCTTGAGAGAAGTGGCGGTAGGGATTGTGGATGCATTGGTGATCATTTTCCAGAACTCCCTGGACTCAGGAAAGGTCCCGGCAGATTGGAAAACTGCTAATGTAACACCCTTATTTAAGAAGGGAAGTAGACAAAAAGCTGGAAACTATAGACCAGTTAGCCTAACATCTGTGGTTGGCAAAATGTTGGAGTCCATTATTAAGGAAACAGTAACAGAGCATTTGGATAAACATAATTTAATAGGACAGAGTCAGCATGGTTTTACGAAGGGGAAGTCATGTTTGACAAATTTGCTCAAATTATTTGAGGATGTAACATACAGGGTGGATAAAGGGGAACCAGTGGATGTAGTGTATTTGGACTTCCAAAAGGCATTTGAAAAGGTTCCACACAAAAGATTACTGATCAAGATAAAAAATCACGGGATTGGGGGTAATATACTGGTGTAAGGGGTTTTCCTCGAGAGGTTTCCCTGAGGTTTCTCTCTCTAGAGGCCTCTCTCTCTTGCACAGTAAACCTTGAGTGGTTCGACCCACTCGCCCCTTAGATTCTATACTCTGGTCTTAGGCGCAGGAACTACAATGTAGAGAAAACTCTTGTAGACCAAGTTTGATGAAACAAAATGAAACTTAATTGCATAAGGAAAAATATCAAATCAAATGCAAGCAGATGAGGGAATACATGGAAGGGAAAAACACACAAACAAATCATAACAACACAGTACTAACTAAAGCAAATACAGGCATCTTATACGCTACAAAGATTATCATGAAATAAGGAAACACACGGAACATCGAGGGACAACAACTCATGTTAATTGTACCCTTAAAATCCACCCCCTTATTAAACCTATCTAGATCTGAATGTGAAGGGCCAGAAACATGCTCACCAATCCCACTAGGAAGTGCAAGGTTTTGAAATCGAGTCTGTGTTTGGTCCTTTCAGGCGTTTTGTCTCCATGTGGATTGTGGAGCCCCTGCGAGCTGCGCCACACCTCTCTCCTGAGGTGGGGGTCGGGGGCAGCTGGACACCGGCGGGCCTGGATGTCGGCGGGGTCGAGGATCGTCGACTCGACCCTGGTTAGAGCAGCCTTGGGCTGGCTCCCATCGCTTCTTCAGTTTCTTTTCTCTTCTCCCGAGCCGGGGTAGCTGGAAGGTTTCTCCTCTTGGGACATTTATTTTTTTGTCTCTTCTCCCAAGTTGGGTCGATGGCCTCTCGTTCCGGCAACAGCCCGGGGATGGTCGATGATCTCCCGATGTGTTTCCCCGGGGCGGAACGCCGGCTTCGAGACAGCCTTCTCGATGTTGGCTTTCTTCTTCCTCCTGCGAGTGCCTGCTTCTTCTTCTGAGTGTCCGGATTCAAGCTGTGTGTCTGAGCTCAAGCTGCAGGCTTGCAACTGTTTGCGTTCCAACTCGCTTGCCCCAACTGCCGAAAAGTCTCTTCAGATATACTTTCTTCCAGAAGCCTCCGTCTCCCGCCCAAAATCAGCTTAGTCTTTGTTTAATTTTTGGTGGGCTGGGAGCACAGTGGGGTAGTCATTATATTTTAAAATGTCTTAAACGGCCGGTAACAGGCCCATCTCTGGTCTGGAATTACCTTCATTGTTTTTAATGTCCTGCTGATCTCGTTATCTAGTCCTGGGTGCTGTTCTCATGAATATGAAATTGTCCCCTTTTGTCTGGGCCAACATTTTGATGGCCTCTGTCTCCAGGCCGATCTTGACTAGATCTGCATCTAATCCATATGCATATGTGTGGGTCTGGTTTCGTTCTCTCAGAAACGGCTTCCAGAACTTACTGTGGGTTGAATCCACAAATCTGTCTGAGGTTGCGCAGGAACCATTTTAAAGTGTCCCAATAAGCTGGTCACATGGTATGGTGGCCATTTTGTATGCCCCTTTTTCTGGGCTTCTTTTAAAACAGTCTTTAAAATCACGGCCTCTTCTGCCATTTGACCCTTATTAATATAAAGTCCAATTTTGCGAATCCTACACTGGCATGGGTGGAAGATTGGCTATCTAACAGAAAACAAAGAGTTGGGATAAATGGTTCATTCTCGAGCTGGCAATCAGTAACTAGTGGTGTTTCGCAGGGGTCAGTGCTGGGACCCCAACTCTTTACAATCTATATTAACGATTCGGAGGAAGGGACCGAGTGCAACATATCCAAGTTTGCCGACGATACAAAGATGGGAGGGAAAGCAGTGAGTGAGGAGGACATAAAAAACCTGCAAAAGGACATAGACAGGCTAAGTGAGTGGGCAGAGATTTGGCAGATGCAATATAATGTTGGAAAGTGTGAGGTTATGCACTTTGGCAGAAAAAATCAAAGAGCAAGTTATTATCTAAATGGAGAGAAACTGCAAAGTGCTACAGTACAAAGGGATCTGGGGGTTCTGGTGCATGAAACACAAAAAGTTAGTATACAGGTGCAGCAGGTGATCAGGAAGGCCAATGGAATCTTGGCTTTTATTGCAAGGGGGATGGAGTATAAAAACAGGGAAGTCTTGCTGCAGTTATACAGGGTATTGGTGAGGCCACACCTGGAATACTGCGTGCAGTTTTGGTTTCCATATTTAAGAAAAGATATACTTGCTCTCGAGGCGGTTCAGAGAAGGTTCACTCGGTTGATTCCAGAGATGAGGGGGTTGACGTATGAGGAAAGGTTGAGTAGGTTGGGACTCTACTCATTGGAGTTCAGAAGAATGAGAAGCGATCTTATCGAAACATATAAGATTGTGAGGGGGCTTGATCGGGTGGATGCGGTGAGGATGTTTCCACTGATGGGTGAGATTAGAACTAGGGGGCATAATCTTAGAATAAGGGGCTGCCCTTTCAAAACTGAGATGAGGAGAAACTTCTTCACTCAGAGGGTAGTAAATCTATGGAATTTGCTACCCCAGAGAGCTGTGGAAGCTGCAACATTAAATAAATTTAAAATGGAGATAGACATTTTCCTAGCAGATAAGGGAATTAGGGGTTACGGGGAGAGGGCTGGGAAGTGGACGTGAGTCTAGATTCAGATCAGCCATGATCCTATTGAATGGCGGAGCAGGCCCGAGGGGCCGTATAGCCTATTCCTGCTCCTATTTCTTATGTTCTTATACAAGGTAAAGGCTTAAGCTGGCTGTGTCGTAATGGCTTACTCTGCGCCTAGATGACGGCCACTTAACTCTTGAGTCCTTGCTGCTCCACGTGGAGGATCTCCTCTCTTCATGGCTAGCCGTATTGCTGTCTTTTCACTGCACTGGTCTCACTAGGCGTACTCCTATCCAGTTATCCAGTCAGCTAAACACTCATTCAAATAACTCCTCGAGAAACAGGGTGCGGTTTTGAAGCTTTACTTGAATAAAATTGTGAAACTGTAAACAAAGACAAAGTATGTTTTGTACACAGAGCTGCGTATTATACATTAGATGTTACATAAGATACAAACATGTTTATGAAAACAGAATAGGCTAACTGTATAAGTAAATAGCACTGAAGCTAAACCTCAGTAGCTAACAGCTAATAAACTTCTTATGGACAAAGTATTGTCAAAATACTACACCAACAAGATTGTTATCATGTTACTAAACAAGGATACTCAGAGACATTGCGTCTTGTCTAGCGTATAAGGAAGGATGGAGGAGGATTGAGAATGACTGCTTCATGTGGGCTTTGTTCACAACTCAGCAAAACACTCCCTGGAATACTACTTCCGGGACAGACAGGAAGAAGGTCAAATAACACACTGCTATACAATAACTACCACTAGAGGGTGCTATCTGCATGTAATAAGTCCAGAACAATTGGCACGAATACATGAACTAATTTCTCTTATTTGGAAGGAGGAGAGCATGCCAGGGGATCTCAGAGATGCCGTAATTGTGACCATCTTCAAGAAAGGTGAAAAGTCCAATTGCGGTAATTACAGAAGAGTCTCCCTGCTGCCTGCCACAGGGAAAGTCATCGCAAGAATCCTCCTCAATCGCCTTCTCCCAGTGGCTGAAGAGCTCCTCCCAGAGTCGCAATGTCCATTGTGCCCACTAAGGGGCACAATGGACATGATATTCACCGTGCGTCAACTACAAGAGAAATGCAGGGAACAGCACCAACCACTGTACATAACATTCTTTGACCTCACAAAGGCCTTCGACACCGTCAGCCGTGAGGGATTATGGCGTCTCCTCCTCAAATTCGGCTGCCCTCAAAAGTTTGTCACCATCCTCCGGCAGCTTCACGACGACATGCAAGCTGTGATCCTGACCAACAGGTCCAACACAGACCCAATTCATGTATGGACTGGGGTCAAACAAGGCTGTGTCATTGCAACAACGCTCTTCTGAATCTTCCTTGCTGCAATGCTCCATCTCACCCTCAGTAAGCTCCCCGCTGGAGTGGAGCTAATCTACAGAACAAATGGGAAACTGTTCAAACTCCATCGCTTCCAGTCCAGATCCATGTTCATCCCATCCTCTGTCATCGAATTACAATATACAGACGACGTTTGCGTCTGCGCACATTCTGAGGCCAAACTCCAAACCATCGTCAACACCTTCACCAAAGTGTACGAGAGCATGGGACTTACACTAAACATCCATAAGACAAAGGTCCTCTACCAAACTGCCCCCGCCACACCATACTGCTCCCCGATGATCAAAACCCACAACGAGGCCTTGGACAACGTGGACCACTTTCCATACCTTGGGAGCCTACTGTCAACAAGGGCAGACGTTGATGATGTAGTCCAACACTGCCTTCTGTGTGCCAGTGCAGCCTTTGGTTGCCTGAGGAAGAGGGTGTTTGAAGACCAGGACCTCAAACCCAGCACCAAGCTCATGGTCTACAGAGCAGGAGTGATACCTGTCCTCCTGTATGCTTCAGAGACCTGGACCATGTACAGCAGGCACCTCAAAGCACTGGAGAGGTACCACCAATGCTGCCTCCGCAAGACCCTGCAAATCCATTGGCAGGATAGGTGCACCAATGTCAGTGTTCTCGCTCAGGCCAACATCTGCAGCATCGAAACTTTGGCCATGCTCGATCAGCTCTGATGGACGGGCCACATCGTCCGCATGCCCGATACGAGACTCCCAAACAAGCGCTCTATTCGGAGCTCCGACATGGCAAGCGAGCCCCAGGTGGGCAGAGGAAATGCTTCAAGGACACCCTCACAGCCTCCTTGAAAAAGTGCAACATCCCCACCGATACCTGGGAATTCCTGGCCCAAGACCACACAAGCATCCGGGAAGGCGCCAAATACCTCGCGTATCTTTGCGGGGAGCAAGCAGAAGCCGAGCGCAAACAGCGGAAGAAGCGCACGTCAACCCAAGCACCCCACCCACCCATCCCTTCAACCACCGTCTGCCCTACCTGTGACAGAGACTGTAGGTCCCGCATTGAACTCATCAGTCACCTGGGAACTCATTTTTAGTGTGGAAGCAAGTCATCCTCGGTTCCGAGGAACTGCCTAAGAAGAGAAGGAGAAGAAGACTTGTATACTCCATTCCCTTTGCAATAAAGGCCAACTTTACATTTGCTTTCCTAATTACTTGCTGTACCTGCATGCTAACTTTTGTGATTCATGTACAAGGGCCCCTAGACACCCCTGTACCTCAGCATTTTGTAATCTCTCCCCATTTAAATAATAATTTGCTTTTTTATTTTTCCTACCCAAGTGGATAACCTTGCATTTTCCCACATTATACTCCATCTGCCAGATTTTTGCCCACTCACTTAGCCTATCTATATCCCTTTAGAGATTCTTTGCACCCTCCACACAATTTGCTTTCCCACCTATCTTTGTATCATCAGCAAATTTGGCTACATTACACTCGATCCCTTCATCCAAGTCATAAACATAGATTGTAAATAGTTGAGGCCCCAGCACTGATCCCTGTGGTACCCCACTAGTTACAGTTTGCCAACTTGAAAATGACCCATTTATCCCAACTCTCTGTTTTCTGTTAGTTAGCCAATCCTCTATCCATGCTAATATATTACCCCCAACCCTGTGAGCTCTTACCTTGTGCAGTAACCTTCTTTGTGGCACCTTATCGAATGCCTTCTGGAAATCAAAATACACGACATCTACTGGTTCCCCTTTATCCACCCTGCTCGTTATATCCTCAAAGAACTCCAGCAAATTTGTCAAACATGTTTTCCCTTTCATAAACCATGCTGACTCTGCTTGACTATTATATGATTTTCTAAATGTCCTGCTATCCCTTCCTTAATGATGGACTCCAGCATTTCCCCAATGACAGATATTAGACTAACTGGTCGATAGTTGCCTGTTTTCTGTCTCCCTCCTTTCTTAAATAGGGGCGTTATATTTGCGGTTTTCCAGTCCACTGGGACCTCTCCAGAATTCAGGGAATTTTGGTAGATTACAACCAATGCATTCACTATCTCTGCAGCCTCCTCTTTTAAGACCCTGGGATGCAGGCCATCGGGTCCAGGGGACCTGTCCACCTTTAGTCCCTTTAATTTGCCTAGTACTTTTTCTGTAGTGAAAGTGGTTGTTTTAAGTTTTCCCCCATCCCAATAGCCCCTTGATTATCCATTATTGGGATGCTTTTAGTGTCTTCTACCATGAAGACCGACACAAAATATTTGTTCAAAGTCTCCGCCATTTCCCTGTTTCCTATTAGTAATTCCCCAGACACATCCTCTAGGGGACCAATGTTTACTTTAGCTACTCTCTTCCTTTTTATATACCTGTAGAAGCTCCTACTGTCTGTTTTTATATTTCTTTTTTCTCTTTATCATTTTTTTAGTCATCCTTTGCTGGTTTTTAAAAATTTCCCAATCCTCTGGCCTTCCACTATTCTTCGCAACATTGTATGCCTTTGTTTTCAATTTGCTACCATCCTTTACTTAGCCACGGATGGTTCATCCTTCTCTTAGAGTCTTTCTTTCTCACTGGAATATATCTTTGCTGAGAGTTATGAAATATCTCCTTAAATGTTTGCCACTGCTTTTCTACAGTCTTACCCTGTAATATATTTTCCCGGTACACCTTAACCAAGTCTGCCTTCATACCTTTGTAAACACCTTCCTTATGTCATTACTTGAGTGATCTTAGCAATGTCACTCAAGTAACGACAAGAGTGATTCCTGATTAGAATTTTGTTGGAGGTGCCAAGCCAACAGCACCACTAAGGCAGGTTCAGCTATGGGTTTCCCACTTTATGAAAAAATCCTGTCCTGTCTCTCGTATTCAGGGGCTGCTCTGAACGACAGGAAAATAGATTCCAGTCACTTACTGGAGTGTCTTGTCAGCATGCAAGATTATTTAAATATACCAATTGTCAATTAAGTTGAAGTTGAAAAGCATAAAGTAGAATCAGACATAAAAGGGAGGACACAGGAAATGAGAATAACACAAACTAAATTAACTGAAAATTTCAAGAAAAAAAATCAAATGTAAAGAAAATCAAAAAATTACCAAAGAAGAATAAAAGATGAAATAGACAAACGTGTTAAATAGACAGTGAAGCCAAATACAGCTCCTGGAAGGTTGCGATGGGAGAAACAGACCAGCGAGACACTCCATCAAAAGCACGGCTGTAACACTTCCAAAATACAAGGAAGAAAGATTAGTATTTTTATAGTGCCTTTCACTACCTCAGGACATCCTAAAGTGCTTTACAGCCAATGAAGTACTTTTGGGTCTAGAAATTTGTGATGGGAGGTGGCGCAAAGCAGCCAGTATAGGATTGATGGCCCATTATATACAGCGCCTGATATTCAGTTCCAGTATTGCTGCGTCTAATGGGCGGACGATCCGATACTGCCCATTTTGCGCCACTGCCTGAGACGAATTTCAAGCCCCAGTGTAGTCACTGTTGTAATGTAGGAAATGCGCTAGCTAATTTCTGTTCCGCAAGGTCCCACAAAACGTAATGTGATAATGACCAGATAATCTGTTTTAGCGATGTTGGTTGAGGGATAAATATTGACCAGGATAAATATTATCAAGGAGAATGCCCCTGTGCTTCTTTGAATAGTGCCCTGGGATCTTTTACATCCACTTCCAAAATATAAGCGCCTGGATGGATCAAAAAATACCAGTTATGTTGGTATTTCCATATCCAGTAATATGGTGTAAAAGACAAACACTGTCATCAAAAAGGGCAACTAGATTCATGTATTCTTTTTGCTGGTCTAAGTAGCAAAATCATTTTTTTTTGTTGCACTAAAAGAATGGATACTGGTCAGTGAGCTGGTCACCAATCTCAACAATACCCATTTCTGAGGTGTCATATGTATTGTCATAGGGAGCTAACGGTCAGAAGGCAGAGTCAACTCCTTATTGACTTGCATCTTCCTGAACAGTTCTAAAGTGGTGTTGGCAGGGTCACGAAGTAGAGACACTTGTTGAGCGCTTGGATGTAGATGAGTGCAATACTTAATTTATTCATTCACAGAATGTGGGTGTCCCTGGCAAGGCCAGCATTTATTGCCCATCCCTAATTGCCCTTGAGAAGGTGGTGGTGAGCCGCCTTTGTGAACTGCTGCAGTCCGTGTGGTGAAGGTACTCCCACAGTGCTGTTAGGTAGGGAATTCCAGGATTTTGACCCAGCAACGATGAAAGTACAGCGATATATTTCTAAGTCAGGATGGTGTGTGACTTGGAGGGGAACTTGGAAGTGGTGGTGTTCCCATGCGCCTGCTGCCCTTGTCCTTCTAGGTGGAAGAGGTTGCGGGTTTGGGAGCTGCTGCCGAAGAAGCCTTGGCGAGATGCTGCAGAGCATCTTGTAGATGGTACACCCTGCAGCCACGGTACACCGGTGGTAGAAGGAGTGAATGTTTAAGGTGGTGGATGGGGTGCCAATCAAGCAGGTTGCTTTGTCCTGGATGGTGTCGAGCTTCTTGAGTGTTGTTGGAGCTGCACTCATCCAGGCAAGTGGAGAGTATTCCATCACACTCCTTACTTATGCCTTGTAGATGGTGGAAAGGCTTTGGGGAGTCGGGAGGTGAGATACTCACCACAGAATATCTAGCCTCTGACCTGCTCTTGTTGCCACAGTATTTATGTGGCTGGTTCAGTTAAGTTTCTGGTTAATGGTGACCCCCAGGATATTGATGGTGGGGGATTCGGCGATGGTAATGGCGTTGAATGTCAAAGGGTGAGGGTTAGACTCTCGCTTGTTGGAGATAGTCATTGCCTGGCACTTGTGTGGCCGAATGTTACCTGCCACTTATCAGCTCAAGCCTGAACATCGTCCAGGTCTTGTTGCATGCGGGCATGGACTGCTTAATAATTTGAGGAGTTGTGAATGGCACTGAACACTGTGCAGTTAACAGCAAACATCCCCACTTCTGACCTTATGATGGAAGGAAGGTCGTTGAAGCAGCTGAAGATGGTTGGGCCTAGGACACTGCCCTGAGGAACTCCTGCAGCGATGTCCTGAGGCTGTGATGATTGACCTCCAACCACCACAACCATCTTCCTTTGTGCTAGGTATGACTCCAGCCAGTGGAGAGTTTCCCCCCCCACCCTGATTCCCATTGACTTCAGTTTTACTGGGGCTCCTTGATGCCACATTCGGTCAAATGCTGCCTTGTTGTCAAGGGCAGTCACTCTCACCTCACCTCTGGAATTCAGCTCCTTTGTCCATGTTTGGACCAAGGCTGTAATGAGGTCGGGAGCCGAGTGGTCTTGGCGGAACCCAACCTGGGCATCAGTGAACAGGTTATTGGTGAGTAAGTGCCACTTGATAGCACTGTCGATGACACCTTCCATCACTTTGCTGATGATTGAGAGTAGACTGATGGGGCGGTAATTGAACAGATTAGATTTGTCATGCTTTTTGTGGGCCGGACATAACTGGGCAGTTTTCCACATTGTCGGATAAATGCCAGTGTTGTAGCTGTACTGGAACAGCTTGGCTAGAGGCATGGCTAGTTCTGGAGCCCAAGTCTTCAGCACGACAGCCAGGATGTTGTCGGGGCCCATAGCCTTTGCTGTTTCTAGTGCACTCAGCCGTTTCTTGATATCACGTGGAGTGAATCGAATTGGCTGAATGCTGGCTTCTGTGATGGTGGGGACCTCAGGAGGTGTCTGATATGGATCATCCACTCGGCACTTCTGGTTGAAGATGGTTGCAAACGCTTCATGTGCTGGGCTCCACCATCATTGAGGATGGGGATATTCATGGAGCCTCCTCCTCCCATTAGTTGTTTAATGGTTGTGGTAAACCACTGTTGTTAGTATTGTTGTTCACCACTGTTGTTAGTATTGTTGTTCACTGTTAATACTGTTGTTCACTCTTGCATATTGCTGTACTTGTCTGTGCATGCCTCAGCTGACTCCGCCCCTGGCTCCACCCTCATGGCTGGGTATAAAGGTGGCTGCTCGGCAGCCCCCGGCCCTTTTGGATACCAGGCAACCACAAGAGGCATGCTCTGTTCTTTGGTAATAAAAGCCTGTTTGTTACTCTCTCTTTTGTAGTAATTGATAGTGCATCAATGGTCCACCACCATTCACGACTGGATGCGGCAGGATTGCAGAGCTTTCATCTGATCCATTGATTGTGGGATCTCTTAGCCCTGTCTATAGCATGCTGCTTCTGCTTTTTAGCTTGCATGTAGTCCTGTGTTGCAGCTTCCCCAGGTTGGCACCTCATTTTTAGGTACGCCTGGTGCTGCTTCTGGCATGCTCTTCTACACTCCTTATTGAACCAGGGTTGGTCTCCCAGCGTGATGGTAATGGTAGACTGAGGGATATGCCGGGCCATGAGGTTACAGATTGTGGTGGAATACAATTCTGCAGCTCATGGATGCCCTGTTCTGAATCTATTCCATTTAGCATGGTGGTAGTGCCACACAACACAATGGACGGTGTCCTCTGTGTGAAGATGGGACTTCATCTCCACAATGACTTTGCGGTGGTCACTGCTACCAATGTTGTCATGGACAGATGCATCTGCGACAGGTAATTTGGTGAGGACGAGTTCAAGTAGGTTTTTCCCTCATATTGGTTCTCTCACCACCTGTCACAGGCCCAGACTGGCAGCTATGTCCTTCAGGGCTTGGCCAGCTTGGTCAGTAGTGGTGCTACCGATCCACTCTTGGTGATGTACATTGAAGTCCTTGATATAACATGGAGTGAATCGAATTGGCTGAAGAGTGACATCTGTGATGATGGGGTCCTCAGGAGGAGGTCGAGTTGGATCATTCCAGATTAGCCGTGGAAGGTGAAAGTTGGCCAGATTTTGCTGTTTGAAGTTTCATTTTGATATGTCCTCATAATTTTTGCACAATGGAAACAGAAATCTGTCAAAATACCAATTAAGATTCTATCTCTACATCAATGTGATTGTGGATTTAGCTCAGCACCATACAAATTAAAATCATTTTCTCCGTTATCTGGCAGGCTATTAGGCAGAAATTCTCTCAGTGGTGCATTCTCTCAGGCAGTGAAAAGAAAACTGGTATTTTAGGATCCAAGCAAACTGGTGTATTCCCCTTGGAATCACCCTTTGCATCACTTGCTTCTTCACTCCCAAGCACCCTGTGGGGCAGTGTTGGAGGAATTAGATCGCATTAGTGAGAAGTAGCAGCAGGTGGTTCACACAACATGAAAGAGCAGGAGTGGTGGGAAGTGAGTGAGAATGTGCCACCTTCCCAGTCACCTGTCGAATGCAACCTGTACTCCTTGATATTACAGACAGCCCCTGTGCTGCCTGAAATGACCCTGTACCATAAAAGTTGAGTGCATTGGTCACCTTCATAGCCATAGAGAGAACAGTGGGGGCAGATGAATGTGGCTGCAGGTCACCATGCAGTAAGCATGGTGAAGCACACTCTTCTTACACCATGAAGGCTTTAGTGAGGAGGTTGTATGTGTATATTCCATGGAGAAGGGAGGTGATATCTGGTGGGCTCCATCCTCCTTAAATGCTGCCTTGACTCCCTTTTGTTCTCTGTTGTGCTGCTGCTTCTCCTCATTTGTGATAATGATATACAAAGGTATGCCCATGAGGAATGCCATACCTGCTCCTGTGAAGCCCTCACTATGGGGTGGGGGGGTAGTCAAATTCTCCCAGTGGTCCCACACACTCACAATCAATCTGAAGAAACTCCAGGCATATGCAGGCAGAATGGCAAAGTAAATCGGTGCAAAATGACATGTCCAGCTGCAGAAATGGCAATTGAAACTCTCCACACTCTTGAGGCTCACCAACTCCTCACTTCCACATGTCTCAGCTGATGCTGGCAACAGCTGCACCTTGTCATTCTCAGCCTAACTTATCCCGAGTGCTTACTGAGCGTAAACACAGAAAACTTGGGCCTGCAGCATCATCGGGCCCTCATGTTAATAGATGTAAATTGTAATGTATATACCTTTAAGGGGGGAACTATCTTTTACAGCTCATGTATACTGCAGTACCGGCAGTGACCACATCTGTATATAGCACTGAGTAGTAATCTGTACAGATCAGTTCCAGTGTGAGCCACGTTGAGTAAACACCTGTTGTACCATTCTCCTGCAGTCTGTGTCTTATTATACCCAGACACAACATTGGCGACAAGGCAAGTTCGAAACTACCTGCAACTCTGCATCACCTCCCGGGGATTCGTTCCTGGAGATCAGTGGATTGGAGGTCAAGGACAGAGACTCGGGCGTCGACCACGGGCAACCGCCCAGTCATCCAGCAGAGACTCGAGAATTGCGGGGGAGGCTGTCGAGAGCCAGGCTTGGCTTTCCAGTCGAGGTGGTCCAGCGAAACGGGCTGGCAACAGGTAGTGCGCAGACCCTTCCCGGACAGCGGCGGGCTAGAGCCCGACTGAGCGGCACAGCAAAGGGCTGAGCAGCGTCGACGGGGGAGAGAGAGAGAGGGCAGAGCGCACAGGGTGCAGCTGGTGTTCAGGGGATGAGCAGCGTCGAAGAGAGGGAGAGAGAGATGCGCAGAAACCCACGATGCGCCGCCATTGCCACGAGGACCGCCGAGAGTGGCGTTGGCAGCAGCGCAGGAGAAGCGCACGAAACCTACAGGGCACCACCATTGCCACGAGAACCGCCGGGAGCGGCGTTGGCAGCAGCGGGGGAGGAAGGAAAGCGCGGGAGACACCATTTTAAGCCATTGGGAGACGCCATTTTAAACCACACCCAAAATGCCGAAGAGTGGCAGTATCACCGCATTTGACAATGAAGTCGAAGATTGGACTACATATGTCAAACGAATAGAGGTATACTGCAAGGCAAATGAGGTGTCAGATGACAAGAAAGCATCGGTATTGTTAAATTTAATGGGTGCAAAGGCGTATGGTTTATTACGAAATCTAGTAACCCCAACGAAGCCAATGGAAAAGAGTTTTGAAGACATAGTAACGATACTACAAGAACACTTAAACCCCACACCGCTGCTGATAGCAGAAAGATTCAAGTTTCACAAACGGAACCAGCATAAGGATGAAAGCAATGCTGATTATTTAACAGAACTGCGCAAACTATCGAAACACTGCCGGTTTGGAGCGGGACTGGCAGATACCTTAAGGGACAAGTTTGTGTGTGGGCTTCAAAGTGAAGGAACCCAGAAATGGCTTTTATCTGAAAAGGACCTTACGCTGGAAAAGGCTTTCAGCATTGCGGTATCATATGAAGCAGCAGCACGGGGCGCAGCAGAGATACAACAGAGACCGCAAGAATATGGCACAAACGAAATGTCATATGGAACAGAGAAGTGCTATCGCTGCGGCAGAACAACACACGACCAGAATGATTGCTGGTTCAAAGACAAAGTGTGCAGACAGTGTGGAAAAGTAGGACACATAGCACGAGTCTGCAGGTCGGGAAAGAAAACCAGCAATAAGAAACCTACCAAAGAAAAGTACAAGAAAGTACATAAGATGACGGAGAATAGTTCAGACGAACAAAAGAGTGATAACGACTCCGAAAGCAGGGAACTGAGTTGTCTGAAACTACATAATGTGATCACAATGGAGGATCACCGAACCATTTGGGTCACTCTCAAGATAGCAGGAGTCCAGGTAAAGATGGAATTGGTCACAGGATCAGCCCTAACAGTCATAAACTGACGGGAAAAGTCTACCCCAAAGGAAAAATAAGGGTGACCGTTATATATAACGGTAAGGAAACACCAAAACTAGACCTGTATGTATTGCAAGATGGAGGACCACCATTACTGGGACGTGAATGGATCCGGAAAATACAACTGGTTTGGCATTCCATACAGGCACTGACTGTGGCTGACAAAAAGGATGACGACGTCACACCTGGGCGACTGTCAAAGATCCTAACTGACGCGAAAGAAGTGTTCCAGCAAGGACTCGGAACACTAAAAGGCATGACAGCGACGATAAAAATTGAAGAAAATGCAAGCCCAAAATGTTTTAAGGCCAGACCGGTACCTTATGCGATCCGCCCAGCCGTCGAAGCAGAGCTGGAGAGTCTGGAACGCTCAGGTGTACTGTCCAAGGTAGACTGGAGCGAGTGGGCTACACCCATCATCCCTGTGATGAAAAAGTCATTGAGCAGCACGCCTGGGGAACCAAGGAAGGTTTGCCTCCGTGGGGACTTTAAGGTAACAGTGAACCCAGTCCTTCACACCGTACAATATCCACTTCCGCGGATTGAAGATATTTTCGCCTCGCTATCTGGAGGGAAACGCTTCACTAAGATTGATCTGGCCCAGGCGTATCTGCAAATGGAGGTAGAAGAAGCATCAAAAAAATACCTCACAATCAACACCCATAAAGGTCTCTACCAATACAACCGGCTGGTATTCGGGGTAGCATCAGCTCCGGCTATTTGGCAGAGGGCAATGGAACAAGTCCTGCAAGGGATCCCAGGGACCCAGTGTTATTTGGACGACATCCTGGTCATGGGCAAAAATGACAGTGATCACCTTGCCAACCTGGAGCAGGTGCTCACTAGATTGCAGGAATATGGGCTCCGAGCTAACCGCCCCAAATGCGAGTTTTTTAGAAAACAGATCTCGCATTGTGGCCACGTTATCGATAAAGAGGGGTTACATAAGTCCCCAGAGACGATTGAGGCAGTAGTCAAGGCTCCAGCACCGGAAAATGTGTCACAACTGAGGTCGTTCCTCGGGCTGGTAAACTACTACCATAAGTTCTTGCCAAATTTGTCTACAATAGTACACCCACTGAACACCCTACTGCAAACTGGGGTGCCATGGAAGTGGAGTGACGAATGTAGACGAGCTTTCCAGAAGAGCAAAACACTAATCACATCGAAAGAGGTATTGGCCTATTACAACCCGGCATTACCAATTCAGTTGGCATGTGATGCGTCACCCTACGGCATTGGAGCGGTGTTGTCGCACAAATTCTCGGACGGCTCAGAGAGGCCAATAACCTTTGCGTCACGATCAGTAACCTCAGCCGAGCATAACTACGCCCAGATTGACAGGGAGGCCCTCAGCCTAGTGTGGGGAGTGAAAAAGTTCAATCACTATCTGCACAGGCAGAAATTCACCTTGCTGACTGATCACCAGCCTCTTGTCTCCATTTTTAATCCGAAGAAGGGCGTTCCTGTGATGACTGCGCAACGACTGCAAAGATGGTCACTTTTTCTAGGGGCGCACCACGATGAGATTGAATATAAGGGCACGAAACAGCATGGAAATGCTGATGGGCTATCACGCCTGCCACTGCCTACTGCGGAGGAAGCACCAGCAGTGGATCCTGTCGAAATATTCCATTCGACTATAGTTGAATACCTACCGGTAACTAATGCTTGTATCGAAAAGGAAACCCGAAATGACCCGACACTGTCTTAGGTATATGATTTGACGGTGAAGGGATGGCCAGCAAATGGCGACTCACAGGTGGGATATGTGTCGGTGCAGGCTCGATGGGCCGAAATGGCCTCTATCTGCACTGTGGGGTTTCTGTGATTTCTGTGACTGTTGCCAGCATTCTCGACAAGGAGAGAACAGCTGTCAGTGTGCCGGGGGACCTTGATGTGTGGATCCCGAGTGGTAATTCCACCCAAGTTAAGGGATAGAGTGCTCAATGAGCTTCATGAGGGTCATCTGGGAGGGGTAAAAATGAAAAGCCTAGCCAGGGCTTATGTGTGGTGGCCGGGAATCGATAAACAAATCGAGGACCTGACCAAGAGCTGCTCAGGATGCCAGAAAGTCCAAAATGCACCACCACAGGCCCCTCTACACCCATGGGAGTGGCCCTCATCTCCATGGCAATGGGTGCATATTGATTTTGCTGGTCCATTCATGGACTCAATGTTTTTAATAGCCGTGGATGCGCACTCGAAATGGCCTGAGGTCATCAAAATGTCCTCCACCACCACGGAGAAAACTATTGCAGTCCTACGGACCATTTTTGCCCGGAATGGCTTGCCAGAACAGATTTGCTCCGACAACGGACCACAGTTTGTGTCCGAAGAGTTCCGGAGGTTCTTGAAAAAGAATGGGGTAAGGCATTACACATCCGCCCCGTATCATCCAGCCACAAATGGATTGGCTGAGAGGTTCGTACAAACCTTTAAGAAGGCAATAAAGGCTATGTACAATGACAACATTCCGCTGCAGCACAAGGTGGACAATTTCCTGTTCGCCTACCGGAATGCGACACATGCAGTCACCAACCAGGCCCCAGCCATGATGTTCTTTAACCGAAGGTTAAGATCTCGCCTGGATTTGCTCAGACCAAACGTACGAAGAGATGTTGAGAGTAAGCAATTCCAGCACATCCATGAGAAGCCAACAAGGAGCTTCAATGTAGGGCAACCAGTCTTGGCCCGCGACTACCGAACAGAAAAATGGCAGCCAGGAACAATATGCACATGGCAGGGCCCACTAATATACACAGTGGACGTTGGGGAGAGCATCGTGAGATGCCATGCTGACCAAATCCTAGAGTCACAGGAACAAGTCAACCCATGCCTCGCCCATACGTACCTGGTGATGAACCCGATGTACAGGTCGCATCTACCCCAGAAACAGTAGCATCGGAAGCTGATGAACCAACCGACGACAGGGGGCCAGAGTCGCCTCCGCACCAAGAGCAAGACACTCGGGAAAGGCGCTATCCAGAAATGATCAGGAAGCCTCCCCAAAGACTGAATATATAAATAGACTATTTTCAGCTAATATTGCATGTTAAATGTGTTAATTGTAATTAGTTTGATATTTAATTGTTAAATGAGTGTTATGGTACTGTTAATCTAAAAGGGGAGGAATTGTAATGTATATACCTTTAAGGGGGGAACTATCTTTTACAGCTCATGTATACTGCAGTACCAGCAGTGACCACACCTGTATATAGCACTGAGTAGTAATCTGTACAGATCAGTTCCAGTGTGAGCCACGTTGAGTAAACACCTGCTGTACCGTTCTCCTGCAGTCTGTGTCTTATTATACACAGACACAACATAAATGAGCTCATTCAGAATCACTGGAAGAGCCAAAAATGAGAGGGATTGATTTTAGGGTGGAAAGCCAGCATAAACAGCTTCTGTCCCAATTTGCTGTCAAAATTATCTTTACTTTGCTTGATTGTACACTGAAGTTGTAATGTATGTACCTTTAAGGGGGAGAACTACTTTTTACAGCTCCTGTATCCTGTAGTACCGGCAGTGACCACACCTGTATATAAACCCTGAGTAGTGATCTGTACAGTCAGTTGCAGTTTGAACCCTCATTCAGTAAACACCTGTTGATCGTTCCCTGCAGTCTGTTGTCTGATTATTGAAGGACACAACATTAAGATACACGGATATAACATTGGCGACGACGCTGATTCGAAACTACCTGCAACTTTGCATCACCTCCCAGGGATTCGCTCCTGGAGAACAGTGGAAGGAGGTCGAGTCCAGAAGCACGGGCGTCGACCACGGGCAAACGCCCAGTCATCCAGCAGAGATTTGAGCATCGCAGGGGAGGCTGTTGAGAGCCAGGCTTGGCTTTCCAGTCACAGTGGTTCAGCGAAACAGGCTGGCAACAGGTACTGCGCAGACCCTTCCCGGACAGCGGGGCTAGAGCCGACCGAGCGGCACAGAAAAAGGCCGAGCAGCGTCGAAGGGGGAGAGAGAGAGGGCAGAGCGCACAGGGCGCAGCCGGTGTTCAGGACCGAGCGGCGTCAATGGGGAGAGAGACGAGAGAGAGCAGAGCGCAGCCGGTGATCAAGGGCCGAGCAGTGTCAACGGGGGAGAGAGGCGCGCAGGAAAACGCAAGGTGCTGCCATTGCCACGAGGACCGCAGAGAGCGGCATTGGCAGCAGCGCAGGAGCAGCGCACGAAACCCACAGGGCGTTGCCATTTGCCACGAGGACCGCCGAGAGCGGCGTTGGCAGCAGCGAGGGAGACGCCATTTTAAGCCACAACGGGGAAGAAAGGAAAGTGTGGGAGATGCCATTTTAAGCCAGTCTAACCACACCCAAAAATGCCGAAGAGTGGCAGTATCACACCGTTCGACAATGAAGTCGAAGATTGGACGACATATGTCGAACGCATAGAAGTATACTGCAAGGCGAATGGAGTGCCAGATGACAAGAAAGTGCTGGTATTGTTGAATTCAATGGGTGCAAAAACGTATGGCTTACTATGAAACCTAGTAACCCCAGAGAAGCCAGTAGAAAAGGATTTTGAGAACATAGTGTCAATACTACAGGACCACTTAAACCCCACACCGCTGCTGATAGCAGAAAGATTTAAGTTTCACAAAAGGAACCAGCATAAAGATGAAAGTAATGCTGAGTATTTAACGGAACTGCGCAAGCTATCGAAACACTGCCAGTTTGGAACGGGACTAGCAGATACTTTAAGGGACAAGTTTGTGTGTGGGCTTCAAAGTGAAGGAACCCAGAAACGGCTTCTATCAGAAGAGGATCTTACGCTGGACAAGGCTTTCAGCATTGCAGTATCACACGAAGCAGCAGCACAGGGCACTGCAGAGATACAACAGAGACCGCAAGAACAGTGAAGTGCTATCATTGCGGCAGAACAACACACGACCATAATGATTGCTGGTTCAAGGACAAAGTGTGCAGACAGTGTGGAAAAGTAGGACAAATAGCAAGAAAGAAAACCAGCAGCAAGAAATCTCCACAGGAGAAGTACAAGAAGGTACATAAGGTGACGGAGAGTAGTTCAGACGAACAGAAGAGTGATACAGACTTCGGAAGCAAGGAGCTGGGTTGTCTGAACCTACATAATGTGATCAAAACGGAGGATCACCAAACTATCTGGGTCACGCTCAAGATAGCAGGAGTCCAAGTGAAAATGGAATTGGACACAGGATCAGCCCTAACAGTCATTAACCAAAGGGACTACAAGCGGCTATTCTCACATATACCCTTGAGAGATACAAAGATTGTCTTGAAGACGTACACGGGGCAAAAAGTCTACCCCAAAGGAAAAATAAGGGTGAACGTTATATATAACGGCAAGGAAACACCAAAAATGGACCTATATGTATTGCCAGATGGAGGACCACCACTTCTAGGACATGAATGGATCCAGAAGACACAGCTAGATTGGCATTCCATACAAGCACTGACTGTAGATGCCAAAAAGCATGACGACGTCACACCTGGACGACTGTCAAAAATGTTAACTGACGCACAAGAAGTGTTCCAGGAGGGACTCGGAACACTAAAAGGCATATCAGCGACGATCAAAATAGAGGAAAATACAAGCCCAAAGTTTTTTAAGGCCAGACCGGTACCTTATGCGATCCGCCCAGCCGTCGAAGCAGAGCTGGAAGGTTTGGAACATTCAGGAGTACTGTCCAAAGTGGACTGGAGCGAGTGGGCTACACCCATCGTTCCGGTAATGAAGAGGTCGTTGAGTAATACGCCTGGGGAACCAAAGAAGGTTCGCATCTGTGGGGACTTTAAGGTGACAGTGAACCCAGTCCTTCACACTGTACAATATCCACTTCCGCGGATTGAAGATATTTTCGCCTCGCTATCTGGAGGGAAACGCTTCACTAAGATTGATCTGGCCCAGGCGTACCTGCAAATGGAGGTAGAAGAAGCCTTGAAACAGTACCTCACGATCAACACTCATAAAGGTCTCTACCAATACAACCGGCTGGTGTTCGGGGTAGCATCAGCTCTGGCTATTTGGCAAAGGGCAATGGAACAAGTCCTGCAAGGGATTCCAGGGACCCAGTGTTATTTGGACGACATCCTGGTCACGGGCGAAAATGACAGTGATCACCTCGCCAACCTGGAGCAGGTGCTCACTAGATTGAAGGAATATGGGCTCCGAGCTAATCGCCACAAATGCGAGTTTTTCCAGAAGCAGATCTCGTATTGTGGCCACGTTATTGATAAAGAGGGGTTACATAAGTCCCCTGAAAAGATTGAGGCAGTAGTCAATGCTCCAGCACCAGAAAATGTGTCACAACTGAGGTCATTCCTCGGGCTGGTGAACTACTACCATAAGTTCTTGCCGAATTTGTCTACCGTACTACACCCACTGAACACCCTACTGCAAACGGGGGTACCATGGAAGTGGAGTGACGAATGTAAATGAGCTTTCCAGAAGAGCAAAGCATTGAACACATCAAAAGAGGTGTTGGCTCATTTCAACCCAGCACTACCAATTCGGTTGGCATGTGATGCATCACCCTATGGCATTGGAGCGGTGCTGTCGCACAAATTCCCGGACAGCTCGGAGAGGCCAGTAGCCTTTGCGTCTCGGTCACTAACCTCAGCCGAGCGTAACTATGCCCAGATTGACAGGGAGGCCCTCAGCCTAGTGTGGGGAGTGAAAAAGTTCAATCACTATCTGCACGGGCAGAAGTTCACCTTGCTGACTGACCACCAACCACTTGTCTCCATCTTTAATCGAAAGAAGGGCGTTCCGGTGATGACTGCGCAACGGCTACAAAGATGGTCCCTTTTTCTAGGGGCGCACCAATATAAAATCGAGTATAAGGGCACGAAACAGCATGGAAACGCTGATGGGCTATCACGCCTGCCAGTGCCTACTGCGGAGGAAGCACCAGCAGTGGATCCTGTCGAAATATTTCATTCGACTATAATTGAATGCTTGCCAGTAACTAACGCTGGTATAGAGAAGGAGACCCGAAATGACCCGACACTGTCTCGGGTATATGATTTGACGGTGAAGGGATGGCCAGCACATGGCGACTCACTGTTGCCAGCATTCTCATCCAGAAGAGAACAGCTGTCAGTATGCCAGGGGACCTTGATGTGTGGATCCCGAGTGGTAATTCCACCCAAGTTAAGGGAGAGAGTGCTCAATGAGCTTCACGAAGGTCATCTGGGAGGGGTGAAAATGAAAAGCCTTGCTCGGGCTTATGTGTGGTGGCCGGGGATCGATCAGCAAATCGAGGACCTGACAAAGAGCTGCTCAGGATGCCAGAAGGTCCAAAATGCACCACCACATGCCCCTCTACACCCATGGGAGTGGCCCTCATCTCCATGGCAACGGGTGCATATTGATTTTGCTGGTCCATTCATGGACTCAATGTTTTTAATAGCCGTGGATGCGCACTCGAAATGGCCTGAGGTGATCAAAATGTCCTCCACCACCACGGAGAAAACTATTGCAATCCTACGGACCATTTTTGCCAGGAACGTTTGCCAGAGCAGATTTGCTCTGATAACGGACCACAGTTTGTGTCCGAAGAGTTTCGAAGATTTATGAAAAGGAATGGGGTAAAGCATTACACATCCGCCCCATATCATCCAGCCACAAATGGATTGGCTGAGAGGTTCGTACAAACCTTTAAAAAAGCAGTAAAGGCCATGTACGATGACGACATTCCACTGCAGCATAAGATGGACAATTTCCTGTTAGCCTACAGAAATGCGGCACATGCAGTCACCAACCAGGCCCCGGCCATGATGTTCTTTAACTGAAGGTTGAGATCTCGTCTGGATTTGCACAGACCAAATGCACGAAGAGATGTTGAGCGTAAGCAATTCCAGCACATCAATGAGAAGCCGACAAGGAGCTTCAATGTAGGGCAACCAGTCTTGGCCCGCGACTACCGAACAGAGAAATGGCAACCAGGAACGATATGCACACGGCAGGGGCCACTAATGTACACAGTGGATGTTGGGGAGAACATTGTGAGACGCCATGCTGACCAGATCCTAGAGTCACAGGAACGAGTCAACCCCATGTCTCGGCCATACGTACCTAGTGAGGAACCCGACGTACAGGTCGCATCTACCTCTGAAACAATAGCATTGGAAGCTGATGAATCAACTGACGACAGGGTGTTAGAATCGCCTCCGCACCAAGAGCGAGACACTCGGGAAAGGCGTTATCCAGAAAGAATCAGGAAGCCTCCCCAAAGACTGAATTTATAAATAGACTATTTTCAGTTAATGCTGCATGTTAAAAGTGTTAATTGTAATTAGTTTGATATTTAATTGTTAAATGAGTGTTATGGTACTGTTAACCTAAAAGGGGAGGAACTGTAATGTATGTACCTTTAAGGGGGAGAACTACTTTTTACAGCTCCTGTATCTGTGGTACCGGCAGTGACCACACCTGTATATAAACCCTGAGTAGTGATCTGTACATCAGTTGCAGTTTGAACCCTCATTCAGTAAACACCTGTTGATCGTTCCCTGCAGTCTGTTGTCTGATTATTGAAGGACACAACATTAAGATACACGGATATAACAGAAGTTATGCCCAAAATGGTGTGGAATTTTTAAGCCACAGGGATCAGCATTAGGTTCCTCCAATTAAATCCTTCCCAGACCACCAGGGCCAAATAGCTTAACAATAAAACGGTGATAATAAAAGTAAAGTAAAGCAGCACTTGCACTTATTGCTTCCGTTCCAGTCACAGATGCACTCATGACAATGGCCCTGGAGGCAGAAAACTTGAGCCAAGACATGAAAAATGTCAATGTACATTCGTGCTAGCGCTTTGTTTTAAATAGACAGGCACATCTGAGCCGAGCTTGAATTTGGTCCAAGTTCAGATATTTGTGAACAAACCTCGACAAAATTCAGAAACAAACCTTGACAAAATTCAGAACATGTCAGATTCTCATTTCGGTTTGCTGCGTGTCCCCAGATTGTCACGTGTATTTGTACAAAACAAGATAAAAAGCCTAGAAGTTACTATCAGTGATGTTATCATATGAACGTTTGCAGTGTCCGTATCAAGCTCCTTTCTCTCTGCTATTTTAATGGACATGCTAACATGTTTAGGATAATATCAAATAAATAAATATACGGGCCCAAATTACCGACTGTGCCATTTTGCCGTCAAAATTCAGTTGTTGCGGGACCTCCGTCATAAATTGTAGGCTCCGTGAATTTATATAGGCAGAGGCATGCAACATTTCAGATACGCTGGGGGAGGGGGAGATGTAGCGTCTTGAAGAGGGAGGCCTGAAAAATGAGAGGACAGGAAAGGGGAGTGAGAGGGAGGACAGGGTGTGGGGAAGGGACTGGAAATTTCCTGGAGGAGAGTCTGATACCTGGTGCAACAGCAGGATAGAAAACCTACTGCTGCTTAAAGGGGCAATGCAGCACCGGAGGAAGCAGGCCACCTGGGTGACAAGGCTGGCAGCTGTATTGAAGAAATGAGCAGTAAGCTTCAGGGAGCCAGACCTGCATGTCCTCATAATGGAGATATGGAGCAGGAGGGACAGGCTGTTTGGGGTTGGGGTGTTGGAGATTCACTAAGAATGTGCGCACAAGTTTGATCACTACTCCTCTGACTTGTATTCTACTGTTTTGGCTATGTAGTTCAACATCCTATTGGCTTTGATTGCTGATTGTATTAGTTGGACATGTTTAGCTTGGAGTCCACTAAGAAGCTGAGGTCTCTTTCATCTTTATCCTTAGCTATTTCAGCACCATTCATGAAGTGCACATTTGTCTATTTTTCCTTCCAAAGTGCAGCACTTTATGCTTAGCTGCATTCAATTTCATCTGCCAATGTTCTGCTCAATTACATATCTTGTTCAACTCATTCTGTAATTTCTAAGCTGCCTCTTCTAATTCCTCTGCCCCTCCTAGATTGGTATCATTTGCAAATATGACCATTTGCATTAAATTTCTAAATCCAGATCACTTATATAAACTAAAACCAGTCGGTGATCCCAGCACCGGGCCTAAAGGAGGCCACTCAATACTCCCCTGACTTGACATCACTCCTCCAACAAATACTCATTGTTTACCTATCTTTCAGCCATTTTTGTTATATATTCCCAGGGTTTACCTGAATTGCCACAGCTTTGAGTTTGACGAATAGCTTTTCATGTAAAACTTTATCAAAAGCCTTTTGGAAGTCTCAGTACACTAGATCATAGGGCTTCTCACAGTCCACTTGGGTTGTCACTTCCTCAAAGAAGTTGAGAAGGTTGGTCAGGCAGGATCTTCACCTTCTGAATCCATGAAAACTGTAGTGTATGTGCTTTAAGTCAGAACTACTTTTTTACAGCTCCTGTATACTGTAGTACCGGCAGTAACCACACCGGTATATAAGCTGTGCGCATGCCTCTGTACTCCAGTCTAGAGATTGCCCTCCTCCAGTAAAGACCTGTTATTTGTTTATGTACCGCATCCGTGTAATTATTTATCCACTGAACCACGGATCCAACAGTGGCGACGAGTGCTGATGCGAATCTACCTGCAACATTAAACAAAAAAAAACAAAAAAAAAATAGTCGAGTCCAGGAACACGGGCGTTGACCGCGAGCAACTGCCCAGCAGTCAGGCAGAGATCCAACTTCACTGGGGAGGCTGTGGAGAGCCGGGCTTGGTTCCCCAGCCACAACGAGCAGTAAGAGACCGACGACAGGTCCAGAACAGACCCTTCCCGAGCAGCGGCGGCTGGAGCCGACCGACGGCAGAGAGAGAGAGCCGGGCAGCGTCGACAGGGTAAGAAAAAGGGTGAAGAGAGCAGGGCGCAGCCGGGGGTTGATCACCGAGCGGCGTCGAGGAAAATACTGCAAACCGGAGAGAGAGAGGGTAAGAAACAGCCGGGTTCTAGACTGAGCGGCGTTGACAAATATCAAGAGAAGAACGTGCAGAGCACAGCCAGGGATCACGGGCTGATCAGGGTCCGCGGGGCGAAGCAAGGGGAGACGCCATTGAGCCGCGGAGAAGCAGGGAGAGCGCGGGAGATGCCATTGAGCCGCGGAGAAGCAGGGAGAGCGCGGGAGGCACTATTGAGCCGCGGAGAAGAAGGAAGAGTGCGGGAGACGCCATTTTGCGAAGCCGCAGCGGAGAAGACGGGCGAGCGCGGGAAGGAAGGAAAGCGCGGGAGATGCCATTTTGTGCCAGCGGAGAAGAAGGAGAAGCACGGGAGGCGCCATTGGTGATAGTTAACGCACAACCAAGGATGCCGAAGAGTGGCAGTATCTCTACGTTCGACAATGAAGTCGAAGATTGGACGACATATGTGGAACGTATTGAGGTGTACTGCAGGGCGAATGAAGTGCCAGATGCTAATAAAGCACTGGTTCTGTTAAATTCCATGGGTGCAAAAACTTATGGGTTACTGTGAAATCTAATAACCCCAGAGAAGCCGGTAAACAAGAATTTTGAAAGCATAGTAGAAATCCTACAGGACCACTTAAACCCCACACCGCTGCTGATAGCAGAATGATTTAAGTTCCATAAAAGGAACCAACACAAAGACGAAAGCAATGCTGAGTACCTAATGGAACTGCGCAAGCTATCGAAATACTGCCAGTTTGGAGCGGGACTAGCAGACACGTTAAGGGACAAGTTTGTGTGTGGGCTACAAAGTGAAGGAACCCAGAAACGGCTTCTATCAGAAAAGGACCTTACGTTGGACAAAGCTTTCAGTATGGCAGTATCACACGAAGCAGCTGCAAGGGGCGCTGCAGAGATACAATGGAGACCGCAAGAATATGGCACCAACGAAATGACCTATGGAACAGGGAAGTGCTATCGCTGCGGCAGAACAACACATGACCAGAAAGATTGTTGGTTCAAGGACCAAGTGTGCAGACAGTGTGGGAAAGCAGGACACATAGCAAGAGTCTGCAGGTCTAGGAAGAAAACCAACAGTAAGAAATCTCCACAGGAGAAGTACAAAAAGGTACACCAGGTGATGGACAGTGGTTCAGATGAACAGAAAAGTGACACAGACTCCGGAAGCAAGGAGCTGGGTTGTCTGAAACTACATAATGTAACCGAAATGGAGGATCACCAGACTATCTGGGTTATACTCAAGATAGACGGAGTCCAAGTGGAAATGGAATTGGACACAGGGTCAGCTCTAACAGTCATAAATCAAAGAGACTACAAGCGGCTATTTTCACACATACCCTTGAAAGCTACAGAGATTGTCTTGAAGATGTATACGGGGCAAAAAGTCTACCCTAAAGGAAAAATAAGGGTGAAAGTGACATATAAATGCCAGGAAATACCTAAAATGGATATACTGTATATGTATTGCCAAATGGAGGACCGCCACTGCTAGGATGTGAATGGATCCGGAAGATACATTTAGATTGGCATTCCATACAGGCACTGAAGGTGAAGGCCAAAAAGGATGACGACGTCACACCTGGACGACTGTCAAAAATGCTAACTGATGCAAAAGAAGTGTTCCAGGAGGGACTAGGAACACTAAAAGGAATAACAGCAACAATTAAAATAGAGGATAATGCAAGCCCAAAGTTTCTGAAGGCCAGACCAGTGCCTTATGCGATCAGACCAGCGGTTGAAGCAGAGCTAGAAGGGTTGGAACGTTCAGAAGTACTGTCCAAAGTGGACTGGAGCGAGTGGGCTACACCCATCGTTCCTGTAATGAAGAGGTCGTTGAGTAATACGCCTGGGGAACCAAAGAAGGTCCGCACCTGTGGGGATTTTAAGGTGACAGTGAACCCAGTCCTTCACACGGTGCAATATCCGCTTCCACGAATTGAGGATATTTTCGCCTCGCTATCTGGTGGTAAACGCTTCACAAAAATTGATCTAGCCCAGGCGTACTTGCAAATGGAGGTAGAAGAAGCTTCGAAACATTACCTTACGATCAACACCCATAAAGGTCTCTATCAATACAACCGGCTGGTGTTTGAAGTAGCCTCGGCTCTGGCTATCTGGCAAAGGGCGATGGATCAGGTCCTGCAAGGGATTCCAGGGACCCAGTGTTATTTGGACGACATCTTGGTCACGGGCGAAAATGACAGTGATCACCTCGCTAACTTGGAGAAGGTGCTCACCAGATTAAAGGAATATGGGCTACAAGCTAATCGCCACAAGTGCGAGTTTTTCCAGAAACAGATCTCGTATTGCGGCCACGTCATCGATGAAGAGGGGTTACATAAGTCCCCTGACAAGATAGAGGCAGTAGTCAAGGCTCCAGCACCGGAAAATGTGTCACAACTGAGGTCGTTCCTCGGGCTGGTAAACTATTACTGTAAAGTCTGTGGGTTGTTTAGTTAATTAATACACAGACTCCAAGAGTAACTTAAAACAGGACTTTACTATTCGAAGGTCAGGGCGAATCTGCCCAATAACTCCTGGCACAACACTTATATACTGGTGTGGTCACCGTCGGTATTACCGTATACAGAAGCCAAACAAAGTAGTGCCACACCTAAAATAGTTCTCTTAAAGGTGAACGGTTACATACAATAGTTCTCTTAAAGGTAGACGGGTACATACACTACAATCCTCCCTTTTTAGCTTACAACATACTTATTCCCCATTAAACATAACATATAATCAACTTCATGTAAAACAATTCACAGATATAGTCTCTGCGGGAAACAGTTCACAGATTCAGTCTCTGCGGGAACAGTTCACAGATTCAGTCTCTGGTCTTGACTCGGTCCGAACAACATCTCTGTGGTGTAGCCGGTTCACATTTCTAGCGTGACTCATCCAATAGTCTTTCCCTTGGCTTAACAGCTTGAACTTCCATCCTGCTGAACCAGCAGTGCTGACTTTTACAAACAGCTGGACTGCCTTGGTAATTTTTCCTACTTTCCAACTGATTTGGCCCCCCTTCGTGGGGCCCACGTGCATGATCTGATAGAAGTGATAATGATTTAGATGGTTATTGTCTTCTGCTTCGTCTTTTTCTTTTCTGCTTCTTGGAGACTCTCGGGGCTCCCTTATCCGCTGCCAGCTGTAGCGCCACCATCTCCCTATGTTCCTTAGACTTTAAGTGCTTCATCCTGATTTCTGCACTTTGGGAGTTTTCATCACAAGCTGGGCAGACCAAGTCATCGTAATATTCCGTGTCACTCAACAGGTCATGGTAATATTCGGTGTCGTCCTGAGCTAGTCTAGCGAGAGGGCCTGCTACTTCTTCCGTACCCAACTGGACGTTAGCCGACTGTTGTTCCCTCCCTAGACATCTTTCCTGAAGAGACTTCTTCATGCGTTCATATTCATCCCGCTCTTCCTGGGTTTCCTGCAAATCCTTCACTAATGACCTCGTTTGTGATTTCAATACTTCCCCTTCCCTCGGGGATTGATTGATCAGGCTATTCAATCCTTCTACCGGAGCAGCTGTTTCAACATTCTGCTGTTCACATTGACGTGATTCAGCGTACTTTTGGCATCCCTGTAAAATCTGTGTTGCAACCTCAGCTATTTCCATAACTTTTGAGAGCTCCGAACTCCTTCCCTTTGACGATTGAAGCTCGTGTGCAGATTGTTCCCATTGTAGAGTCTTGTCCTTCAGCATATGAAGGAGTTGGCTGACCGTTAACTCTTCCACGGGAACACTGTGGGTCAGAGTCTTCACCCTTTCATCCACCTTTTCCTCCAATGCTTTCACCTTCTTTTCCTCTTGTACTTTGGCTTCCAGCGCTCGGAGAAGTTGCGCCTTGATGCTCTCTAGCTCATGTTCAGAGGCCATTCTTACAGTCTCTGTGTTTCTTACAGTTCCCTTTTCTTCCACTGGACGGATTCCCAGTTGAATCTGTTCTTCAAGTTGTTGAATCTCGGTCATTGCCGCCCCATATTTGTCTTGGGTTTCCTTTAATATTTTTATGAGTTCTTGTACATCTTGTCTTTCATGTTCTGCCATGTCTTTCACCTCTAATTTCTCATCTATGGATGGAACTTCTACCAATGAGTCTGTCTTGGCCTTGAGCTCATCAAGAATTTCCTGCAGCCTTTGGACTTCTTGCTCATGTTCAACCTTCAGTTGCTCATACGCTTCCACTGAAACTAGCTTTTCGGAGGTTGCCGAGTTAACCCCTTCCAGAATTGTAGCCTGGGCCTGTTCATACTGTTCTTTCAACTTCTCACACTCTGCTTGTAAGGAGTCATAGAGAAGAACTGGAATAAAATCCTGGCTTCCTGAAGATTCCTCTTCATTTGCTTCTTCCTGCAAATATTCTAACTCCTGAACAGCATAAGGGAGATGTGATCGGTAATTGGTCACGATGGCTCTATGGTCGCTCTCTGCTTGAGCTAGCTGCTTCTGTTGTCTTTCCAGATTCTCCCATTCGGTGTCATAGAACTTTTTCATTGTTTTCATCTCTTGTACGAGACGGTAACTCAATTGTTCTAATTGTTGTCGTAATTTGAAATAAGTTTGAGTCCGAGCTCGGTGTTCTTCCGTCATGGATATGTCCGTAACTTGAACAGGCTCAGAATTTTCTGTCAAACTAGGTTGTCGTTGTTCGGTGGAGTTCTGTTCTGAAACTTTGTTCTTCTCTGGAGCATAAGCCTTTATGCATGCCTTCGTTCTTCCAACCTTCGTCGGCAAGTCCATTTCAGCCTTGTCTTTCATATTTGGGTTGGTCTTATCGTCATCCGTTTCAGAATCTGAGCTGATTGTCTGCCCCGAGTCCTCACTCGTTATGGCTTTTAGATAGTGCCATTCCATGTCTATTTTCTTGATCCACTCCCGTCCTAGAAGTGGTGGTCCTCCCTCATGTAGTACGTATAAGTTCATTCTTGGGTGTTCTTTACCCCTATCTCTCACTTTGACTCTTATCTTTCCCATGGGGTATACTTTATGCCCCGTGTATGTCTGCAATACGAACTTGGTATCTCTTAAGGGTATTTGTGAGAATAGCCGGTGGTAATCCCTTCGATTTATGACTGATAGAGCTGATCCAGTGTCCAACTCCATTTTCACTTGGATTCCAGCTATTTTTAGCATGACCCAGATAGTTTGTAGGTCAGCTTCCTTACTCACATTGTGAATTCTCAGACTACCCAGCTCCTGGCCGTTTGGGTCTGAGTCTGAATTCTGTTCGTCTGAACTCTTCTCAGCCACCTTGTGTACCTTGTTGTACTTTTCCTGTGATGGCTTCCTTTGGTTGTTGGTCCTTTGGTTGTTGGTCTTCTTCCCTGACCGGCATACCTTAGCTATGTGACCCAGTTTGCCACATTTCCTACATTCCTGGTTCTTAAACCAGCATTGGTTCTGGTCGTGTGTTGTCTTCCCACAACGATAGCATTTTGTTGTTGTCGAGGTAATTTGATCCACACTTAGTGCTGCTGTCTTTAGCTGCATTTCCGCAGTTCCCTTCGCTGTGGCTTTGTGCGATGCTGCAATAAGGACAGCCCTGTCAAGTGTAAGGTCGTTCTCTTCGAGTAGTCGCTTTTGCGTTCCTTCCTTTGCCAACCCGCACACGAACTTGTCTCGCAATGCCTCTGTCAGATTCCCTCCAAACTGGCGGTATTTCGCTAGTCTACGCAGTTCGACCAAGTATTCTGCGTTGCTTTCGTCTTTCCGTTGCGTTCTCGCATAGAATTTGAATCGTTCCGCCAACATCAACGGTGTGGGGTTCAAGTGATCCTTCAGAACAGCCACAATATCATCGAAAGTCTGATCCGCCGGTTTAGCTGGTGATAGTAGATGCTTCAAGAGCCCGTATGTCTTCGCGCCCATCGAGTTTAGCAAGGTTATAGCTTTGTCATCTTCTTCTATTTTATTGGCCTCACAATAGATCTCGATGCGTTCCACGTACGTGGCCCAGTCTTCTACCTCGGCATTAAAATCGTTGATGTTACCACGCTTAGGCATCTTCCTCTCTTTCTGATAACACCCCGAATTATTTCTTTAACTTATTTTTTTTTCTAAGATGGCGGTTTTCCCGCGAAAATGGCGGTTTCCCGCGCTTATCTTCTCTCCCCGCCCACTTCAATGGCGGTTTCCTGCTTCTGTCTTCTTCCCCGCCTAATGGCGGCTTCCCGCATTTCTTCCCTAGTGGGAGGGGTACACTTTCCCCCACAGGCGACGGCCGCTGGCTTTCAGATTCACAGCCTGCGCATCGGCTTCAGTGCTTTCCCTTTTCTCGGCAAGGCAACCGGCGCTGGGTACACCCCGTTGACGGCGAACAGGTTCAGCCGCTGGGCTGGCTCTCGCTCAGTTCCCCTTGCTCGGGCTCGGTCTCTCTCCCGCTCTCTCGGCTCTACCGGCGCTGGGTACACCCCGTTGACGGAGAACAGTTTCAGCCGCTGGACTGGCTCTCGCGCAGTCTCCCTTGGTCGGCTCTGCCTCTCCCGCTCGCTCGGCTCTACCGGCGCTGGGTACACCCCGTTGACGGAGAACAGTTTCAGCCGCTGGACTGGCTCCCGCGCAGTCTCCCTTGGTCGGCTCTGCCTCTCCCGCTCGCTTGGCTCCCAAACGCCTCTCCCAGCCGTCTCGCAGTCCGGTGCTTCCCTCCCCGGCTGCGGCTGAGTTTTTATATCTTCCCACGCCTACGCTCCCGGTCGCAGCGCTTCGTGGCTTCGGTCGCTGCCCGACCTTTTTCGCCGGTCGCGGTCTAGTTGTCTCACGACGCCGTTGCGTCCCCAGCCTGTCTGTACCGCGGCTTCCTTGCTCCACGCTGCCCCAGTCTCAGCGCCTCTGGGCCCGACTTCTGTCCGGCTCCTTTCCCCCTCGACCGTGGTCGAGTGCACCGCCCTTATCCTCCGGTTATTCTTTTTACTTTTCCCTTACTCACAGTCACCGTGGCCGCCTTGCTTCTCGTGCTGATCGGCTCACTCCTCACCGTGGCAGAAGGGACAGTCAGTGCCTGTTGCTGATGGAAGTCTTTGTCTCTGAATTCTTCCTCCTTTCCCAGCTCTGCAGACTCGAGTTTTCTCCCAGCAGAATGACGAGGGCGGTTGCCTCTTCTCGACGCTCGTTAACTGCTTCGGAATTATTGTTGCCGCAGGGTACGATTGGACTCGTCGCCACTGTAAAGTCTGTGGGTTGTTTAGTTAATTAATACACAGACTCCAAGAGTAACCTAAAACAGGACTTTACTATTCGAAGGTCAGGGCGAATCTGCCCAATAACTCCTGGCACAACACTTATATACTGGTGTGGTCACCGTCGGTATTACCGTATACAGAAGCCAAACAAAGTAGTGCCACACCTAAAATAGTTCTCTTAAAGGTGAACGGTTACATACAATAGTTCTCTTAAAGGTAGACGGGTACATACACTACAATTACCACAAGTTCTTACCAAATTTGTTTACGGTATTACACCCGCTGAACACCCTACTGCAAACAGGGGTACCATGGAAGTGGGATGACGAACGTAGACAAGCTTCCAGAAGTGTAAAGAATTGATCACATCAAAAGAGGTGTTGGCCCATTTCAACCCAGCACTACCAATTCGTTTGGCATGTGATGCATCACCCTACGGCATTGGAGCGGTGCTGTCACACAAATTCCCGGACGGTTTGGAGAGGCCAGTAGCCTTTGCGTCTCGGTCACTAACCTCAGCCGAGCGCAACTACGCCCAAATTGACAGGGAGGCCCTCAGCCTAGTATGGGGAGTAAAAAAATTCAACCACTATCTGCATGGACAGAAGTTCACCTTGCTGACTGCCCACCAACCATTTGTCTCCATCTTTAATCCTAAGAAGGGCGTGCCAGTAATGACTGCACAGCGGTTACAAAGATGGTCCCTGTTTCTAGGGGCGAATCAATATGAAATAGAATATAAAGGCACGAGACAGCATGGGAACACTGATGGGCTGTCGCGCCTGCCACTGCCTACTGTGGAGGAAGCACCAGCAGTGTCATAGAGTCATGTCATAGAGTTATACAGCACAGAAAGAGGCCCTTCGGCCCATCGTGTCTGCGCCGTCCATCAAGCCCTGTCCAATCTAATCCCATTTTCCAGCATTTGGTCCATAGCCTTGTATGCAATGGCATTTCAAGTGCTCATCCAAATGCTTCTTGAATGTTGTGAGGGTTCCTGCCTCTACCACCCTTTCAGGCAGTGAGTTCCAGATTCCAACCACCCTCTGGGTGAAAAAGTTCCTCCTCAAATCCCCTCTAAACCTCCTGCCCCTTACCTTGAATCTATGCCCCCTTGTTATTGACCCCCCTACTAAGGGGAAAAGTTCCTCTTTATCTACCCTATCTATGCCCCTCATCATTTTGTACACCTCAATCAGGTCCCCCCTCAGCCTTCTTTGCTCCAAGGAAAACAACCCCAGCCTGTTTAGTCTTTCTTCATAGCTGAGGCGCTCCATCCCAGGTAGCATCCTGGTGAATCTTCTCTGCACCCTCTCCAAAGCAATCACATCCTTCCTATAGTGAGGCGACCAGAACTGCACACAGTACTCCAGCTGTGGCCTCACCAGCGTTTTGTACAGCTCCATCATAACCTCCCTGCTCTTATATTCTATGCCTCGGCTAATGAAGGCAAGTATCCCATATGCCTTTTTAACCACCTTATCTACCTGTTCCGCTGCCTTCAGGGATCTATGTACATGTACACCAAGGTCCCTCTGACCCTCTGTACTTCCTAGGGTCCTACCACTCATTGTGTATTCCCTTGCCTTATTTGTCCGCCCAAAATGCATCACCTCGCACTTTTCAGGGTTAAATTCCATTTGCCACTTTTCCGCCATCTGGCCAACCCGTTTATATCGTCCTGTAGCCTGAGGCTTTCCTCCTCGCAATTTACCACCCCACCAATTTTCGTGTCATCTGCGAACTTACTGATCATACCTTTTACATTCTCATCCAAATCATTTATGTAGATCACAAACAGCAAGGGTCCCAGCACCGATCCCTGAGGTACCCCACTGGACACAGGCTTCCAGTCACAAAAGCAACCTTCGACCATCACCCTCTGCCTCCTGCCACTAAGCCAGTTTAGGATCCAACGCGCCAAGGCACCCTGGATCCCATGGGCTCTTACCTTCTTGACCAGTCTCCTATGCGGGACTTTGTCAAAAGCTTTACTGAAATCCATGTAAACCACATCCACAGCATTTCCCTCATCCACACACCTAGTCACCCCCTCGAAAAATTCAATCAGATTGGTCAGACATGATTTACCCTTGACAAAGCCATGCTGACTATCCCCGATTAATCCTTGCCTCTCCAAGTGGAGACTAATTTTGTCCCTCAGAATTTTTTCCAATAATTTCCCTACCACAGATGTTAGGCTCACTGGCCTGTAACTCCCTGGTTTTTCCCTGCTACCCTTCTTGAATAATGGTACTATGTTAGCTGTTCTCCAGTCCTCTGGTACATCCCCTGTGGCCAGAGAGGTTCTGAAAATTTGTGTCAGAGCCCCTGCAATCTCCTCCTTTGCCTCACACAACAGCCTGGGATACATCTCGTCCGGGCCTGGGGATTTATCCACTTTTTGGCCTGCTAAAACCGCTAGTACCTCCTCCCTCTCGATGCTAATATGTTCAAGTATGTCACAGTCCCCTTGCCCGATTTCTATGTCTACATCGTCTTTCTCCATAGTGAACACAGATGCAAACAATTCATTCAAAACCCCGCCTACATCATCTGGCTCTACACACAGATTGCCACTTTGGTCCCTAATGGGCCCTACCCTTTCCCTGGTTATCCTCTTGCCCTTAATATACTTATAAAACATCTTAGGATTTTCCTTTATTTTGCTCGCCAGTGTTATTTCATGGCCCCTCCTCGCCCTCCTAATTTCTTTTTTAAGTATGCCCCTGCACTTTTTATACTCCTCTCGGGCTTCCTCCGTCTTTAGTCTTTTGTAACTGCCAAAAGCCCCCCTTTTTTTCCTAATGCATTTTTGTATATCCCTTGTCATCCAAGGTTCCCTTTGCTTGTTGGTCCCACCCTTGACCTTTACAGGAACATGTTGGCGTTGTACTCTCTCTATTTCCCTTCTGAAAGTCTCCCACTGCTTTGATGTGGATTTTCCTATAAGTAGCTGCTCCCAGTCCACTTTGGCCAGATCCTGCCTTATCATATTAAAATCGGCCTTCCCCCAATTTAGAACCCTTATTTCCGGGCCGTCTTTGTCTTTTTCCATGACCACCTTAAATCTCACCGAATTATGGTCATTGTCGCCAAAATGCTCTCCTACTGACACTTCCACCACTTGCCCGGCTACATTCCCTAGAATTAGGTCCAGTACCGCCCTCTCTCTTGTAGGACTTTCTACATGTTGGCTCAAAAAGCTCTCCTGGATGCACTTTAAGAATTCTGCACCCTCTAAGCCTTTCACACTCTGACTATCCCAATTAATATTGGGGAAGTTGAAATCCCCCACTATTATTACCCTATTATTTTCGCAATTCTCTGAGATTTGCCTACATATCTGTTCCTCTATCTCCCCCTGACTGTTTGGGGGCCTATAGTACACTCCCAGCATAGTGCTTGCCCCCTTTTTGTTTTTAAGTTCTACCCATATGGCCTCATTAGAGGAACCCGCTAATATATCATCCCTCCTTACAGCAGTAATTGATTCCTTAATTAATATTGCAACACCCCCTCCCCTTTTACACCCCCCTCTGTCTCGCCTGAAGATTCTATACCCCGGAATATTGAGCTGCCAGTCCTGACCCTCCCTCAACCATGTCTCCGTGATAGCAACAATATCATACTCCCATGTGTTCAACAACAACTTCAGTTCATCCACCTTATTTGCAAGACTCCTTGCATTAAAATAAATGCCTTCCAGCCTTGCCATATTCCCTTTTGCCTTCACATATTTGCTCTGCCTTCCCAGCTGACTTGTTTTTTCCTCCGTATTTGGCTGTAAATCACCCCCTACTATAGTTCCACTCTGTATCCCATCCCCCTGCCAAGTTAGTTTAAACCCCCCCCCCAGTGGACCCTATCGAGATATTTTATTCGTCGATAATTGAACGATTGCCAGTAACAAACGCGGATATAGAGAAGGAGACCCGCAATGATCCGACGCTGTCACGGGTATATGAATTGATGGTGAGGGGATGGCCAACACATGGCGACTCACTGTTGCCAGCATTCTCATCCAGAAGAGAACAGCTGTCAGTATGCCAGGGGACAGTGATGTGTGGATCCAGAGTGGTGATTCCACCCAAGTTAAGGGAGAGAGTGCTAAATGAGCTACATGAAGGTCATCTGGGGGGAGTGAAAATGAAAAGTCTAGCTAGGGCTTATGTGTGGTGGCTGGGAATCGATCAACAAATCGAAGACCTAACTAAGAGCTGCTTAGGATGCCAGAAGTTCCAAAATGCACCACCACATGCCCCTCTACACCCATGGGAGTGACCCTTCTCTCCATGGCAACGGGTGCACATTGATTTCGCTGGTCCACTCATGGACTCAATGTTCTTAATAGCAGTGGATGCTCATTCCAAGTGGCCTGAGGTGATAAAGATGTCTTCAACCACTACAGAGAAAACGATTGCAGTCCTACGGACCATATTTGCCAGAAACGGGTTGCCAGGGCAGGTCTGCTCTGATAATGGACCACAGTTTGTGTCCGATGTGTTCCAAAAATTCATGAAAAGGAATGGGGTAAGGCATTACACATCCGCCCCGTATCATCCAGCCACCAATGGATTGGCTGAGAGGTTCGTACAAACCTTTAAGAAGGCAATAAAGGCCATGTGTGATGAGGAAATTCCACTACAGCATAAGATGGACAATTTCTTATTAGCCTACCGAAACGCGACACATGCAGTTACCAACCAGACCCCGGCCATGATGTTCTTTAACCGAAGGTTGAGATCTCGTCTGGACTTGCTCAGACCAAATGTGCGAAGAAATGTGGAGGACAAACAATTCCAGCACATCAACGAGAAGCCAACAAGGAACTTCAATGTAGGGCAACCAGTCTTGGCCCGGGACTATCGAACAGAGAAGTGGCAATATGTACAAGGCAGGGGCCATTAATGTACACAGTGGATGTCAGGGAGAACATTGTGAGATGCCACGTCAATCAGATCTTAGCATCACAGGAATGCGTCAACCCCATGTCTCGAGTACCTGGGGATGAACCCGACATACCGGTAGTATCTACTTCAGACCCAGTAGAAGTGGAACCCGATGAACTACCCAATGAAAGGGGGTCAGAATCGCCTCTGCACCAAGAACAAGAACCTCCGGAAAGGCGCTATCCCGAAAGGGTCAGGAAGCCGCCCCAAAGACTGAATCTATAAATGGACTTTTGTTATTGAATGTACATGTAAAAATGTAATTGTTATTTGAATATTAAGGGGGTATTATTAATCTAAAAAGGGAGGAATTGTAGTGTATGTGCTTTAAGTCAGAACTACTTTTTTACAGCTCCTGTATACTGTAGTACCGGCAGTAACCACACCGGTATATAAGCTGTGCGCATGCCTCTGTACTCCAGTCTAGAGGTTGCCCTCCTCCAGTAAAGACCTGTTATTTGTTTATGTACCGCATCCGTGTAATTATTTATCCACTGAACCACGGATCCAACAAAAACGCCAAAAAGTGTACAGATAACTGTAGCTGTAGTAAAGACAGCCGCTTTACGGTAGCTGTAGTAAAGACAGCTGCTTTACGACAGTCGTATAAATAGGCAGTACTGCACGAGCTGGCACTGACTCAAGACCTAATAAAGAGTACTCAACGATATCTACTCGTAAGCCTCTTAATACTAAGATATAAGATAACATTACATGGTACCAGGATTTATAGAACACACAATACGGGCATACCACAACAATGGAAGGGATAAAGCCACCGACTAGCCTGCAACTTGAAGGAAATCTGGACGAAAATTGGCGCGAATTCAAACAACGCTTTCTTCTCTACCTCACAGCGATCGACGCCACGACTAGCTCTGGAACACGTAAGGTAGCTTTGTTGCTAACAGTGGCTGGCTCGCAGGCAATCGAGCTGTATAATACATTTACGTTTGCAGCTGAAGGTGACAAAAATGATCTGGACAAGGTGATAGATTTGTTCGATAAATACTGCACACCTAAAAAGAATGAAACGTTCGAGAGATTTGTTTTTCGCTTTGATGTTTTTCTGACGGACTTGAAAACAAAAGCACAAACATGTAACTTTGGAGACTTGAAGGAATCGATGATACGTGATCAGGTCGTTTTCGGAATACTTGACAAGAAGGTGAGGGAGAGAATGCTTAGGGACAATGACTTAACTTTGGATGCTGCAATAAAAATATGTCATGCTAGTGAACTCTCAACCTTGCACACGCAAACATTCGATGGGAGAACTACAGCAACGGTCGTGAGAGCGCTGCGACTGGACAACCTACCAGTGGATGTAGTACACAGAAGGGACACAAGAGGGCGCACAGAGTTCAGGACTACGACACCATACAATTGCAGACGGTGCGGCAATAGACACGTGGCAAGACAATGTCTGGCTTATGGGAAGAACAGCGCAAAATGTAAAGGCAGGAATCACTTTGCTAAAATGTGCTTTTGGGAAGAGAAAACCGAAGGCAAAAAGACAGTGAATGCTATTGAGACTGAAGATACGGAATCGGAGACTTTGTATGTTGGAATGGTGCAAAATGACTTAAAACAGGGTAAAGATATGGAAAAGGATGTACATTCCGTAGCACTAAAGACTGAAGTTTGGATAGCCCCCTTGCTGGTAAATGGCACCATTGTTCCCTTCAAGCTAGATATAGGTGCTAAGGCAAACCTCATAAGCTGGAGTGATGCACGGAATCTCAAAGTGAGACCAAAAATACTGAACAAGACAGTGGCTTTGAAGGCGTACAATGGACAAAGTATTGAAACAAAAGGAACGTGTAGGCTGAATGTTAAGGTAAAAAATCACATTCACCTATTGGCATTTGTTATAGTGCCTGAAGGACATGAGTCACTGTTGGGGGATAAGGCATGTGTGGATTTGGGCTTGGTAAAACGAGTCTATACTATTAATGAACTGAACTGTGTGCAGAGTGCCCCCCAAGACAGTACAAATATAAAGCATGATGCTATAACACACAAGTACGCAGATGTATTTCAGGGTTTCGGAGCACTGCCCTTTACATACTCCATCAAACTGAGAGATGATGCACAACCTGTGATTCACGCACCCAGGAGAGTTCTGGTGGCCCTCCGTGAGAAACTGCGGAAAGAGCTAGACCGCATGGAGGGACTAGGGCCTAGAAATTCACTAGCCTTAGTGCCGCTTTTGAGGCGCTAGAGGGACTAGCGCCAGAGTTATGGCCAGTTCAAAAATTCCCTGGGGCCCTAAAGCGGTGTTGCACCGGTAGCGCTGCGCCGGCACCGATGACGTCATCGGTGTGCGCAGCGTCCCGGTTGCCATGCCGACGGGCCCCAGCGCCGAAATTCAGCTGCGGCCGCCTCGCCCGTGGCAGCCGCAACTAAGACTCTGGCAACAGAGTCCAACATGTGTTTGCGCCGGCGCATTAAAGGCCCCGCGGCGGCCGGCCGCTTTCCTGCCGGCCGCCTGCCCGCAGCTCCCTCCCCGGACTTCCCCCCCCCGCCCCCCGGAACAGATGCAAGCCCGGCACTTGTCCGAGGTGCCGGGCTCATTTTTGAAGAGATTTGCGCGGGCCGCGGCTGGGTGCAGGCAGCTCCTCCTTAACGGAAGGAGGAGGCCTGCACTTCCCGAGCCTGCCGCACCGCAGCGGGCGCCGCAGCACCGGAATAGCGCCGCAATGCGGCGCGTTGCGCCAGTTTTCAGGCGCTAAAACCCTTCAGTAGCGCCGGCAGCCGTTTGGGTGCGGCGCTACTGAATTTTTGGCGCGCGCAAAGGGACTTAGCGCCGGCGCTAACTTCCGGCGCTAAAGCCCTGGCGCAGCGCAAACTCAATTTCTAGGCCTAGGTGTCATAAAGAAGACTGAGGAACCGACTGACTGGGTAAATTCCATGGTTTGCGTCAATTCAAAAAAGACTGATAAATTGCGTGTCTGCATGGATCCCAAGGACCTTAACGCTAATATAAAAAGAGAGCATTATCAAATCCCTAAGAGAGAGGAAATAGTCAGCGAAATGACAGGAGCAAATTTCTTCTCCAAGATGGATGCCTCGCATGGATTCTGGCAGCTGAAACTTGATGAAGCGAGTGCTAAGCTGTGCACCTTTAACACCCCGTTTGGTCGATACTCTTACCAGCGCCTGCCCTTCGGCATTAGCTCCGCCCCAGAAATCTTCCACAGAGCAATGGAGCAAATCATCGAGGGCCTGGATGGTGTGCGGGTGTACGTGGATGATCTGGTAGTATGGGGCTACACTCAGGGAGAGCACGACACCAGACTGGAAAAAACACTTCAGAGGATACGGCAGTATGGACTCAAACTAAATAAAGACAAATGTCAGTTCAGCGTCAATGAAATCACATTCCTCGAGGACAAGATTTCTGCAGAAGGGATTCAGCCAGACAAGTCAAAGGTAAAGGCCATACATGACATGGAAAAACCAAAGGACAAGAAAGGGGGTCAGCGGGCCCTTGGCATGGTTAATTACCTTGGGAAATTCATTCCAAATCTGGCAGTGAAAACCGCTCACTTGAGAAAACTGCTGCACCAAGAGACAGAGTTCCAATGGGGACATGAACATGAGAATGAATGGAAGGGGCTGTTAGCAAGTGAACCCCTACTGAAGTTCTTCTACCCTGAAAAGAGGACAAAAGTGTCCACAGATGCCTCTAAGGATGGATTAGGGGCTGTCCTTCTACAGGAAGATGAAGGAGAATGGCGACCAGTGGCATATGCGTCACGCTCCATGAAGCTACAGAGTGCCGGTATGCGCAAATAGAGAAGGAGTGCCTGGGCTTGGCATTTGGGTGTGAAAAATTTCATACCTACATCTATGGACTTCCCAAGGTTATCCTAGAAACTGACCATAAGCCACTGCTAGGGATCGCAAAAAAGAATCTGTGTGATATGTCATCACGGATACAGCGCCTAATGATGAGACTACAATGTTATGATTTTGAGCTCACATATGTGCCAGGGACACAAATGTTCATAGCAGATACACTATCCAGGGCTGCGCCTCGTGCCACACAAAACAGTGAAACAGAAGAGGATGTGGCCCTTCATGTGGATATGGTCTATGCAGCATTGCCCGCTTCACAGGAACAACTATCAAAGATAGCCACAGAGACATCAAAGGACCCTGTTCTGAGGAAAGTGATGAGAAATCTTCAAGAGGGTTGGAAGAAAGGGTCATGTAAACAATATCATCATATTCAGTCTGAGCTTTCTGTGGTCAATGGACTTCTGCTTAAGTGTGACAGGATTGTAGTGCCCATCTCTATGCGACGAGAAATGCTTCACAGGATACATGAAGGGCACCTGGGTGTGGAAAAGTCAAAAAGGAGAGCACGTGAGGCACTCTACTGGCCAAACATGAACTCTGATATTGACCAGATGATCAGTGAGTGTGCTACATGTCAGGAGTATCACTACAAGCAAACAAAAGAGTCCCTCATTACCACAGAGATCCCATCACAACCTTGGGAAAAGGTAGGAACTGATATTTTTCACTACGAAGGAAAAGACTATTTGTTAGTTATTGATTATTACTCTAATTATCCTGAGATTGCTCTCCTACCCAGCACCACGTCAAGAGCTGTGATAACTCACCTGAAGTCAATCTTTTCCAGGCAGGGCATCCCTCTAACTCTGGTCTCTGATAATGGCTCTCCCTATGCCAGTCATGAGTTTCAGTCGTTTGCTACAGAGTATGAGTTTAAGCATGTAACCTCCAGCCCGCTCTACCCTCAAGCCAATGGAAAAGCGGAGAAGGGGGTACAGGTTGTGAAAAGACTATTAAAGAAAGCAGCACACAGCAACACTGACCCATATCTGGCCATGATGTCGTACAGGGCGGCCCCGCTGGAAAGTGGCAAGTCTCCAGCTGAGCTCTTGCTGGGTCGCAAAATCCGTACTCGACTTCCCAGGCATGTCACACCTGATCACAGAGATGAGGTATGGGCAGACAAGGCCCGGAAACTTCAGCGAAAACAAAAAACGCTCCATGACCGCACAGCCACTGCACTAGTGCCTCTACAGGAGAAGGATGTAGTTCGCATTGAAGGGCCTGGGTCATGGAATCAAAGAGCCACCGTTCTACAACAGGTCGCCCCCAGGTCATACAGTGTCATGACAGAAAATGGCAATGTGTATCGCAGAAACAGGAGGCACCTACTGAAAACCACCAAGACCTATCAGCCGCAGGAGGACAGAGAGGATGAGCTGATGATGGAAATCCGACAGAGTGACGAGGAGACGAGGGAAATGCCACAAAGTGATGAAGTACACAGGGGTGACAATGAGACAAGGGATCCGTGTGGTACAGACATGAACTTAATGGACACAACTGGGTTGGCCCAGCAAATACCCGCTCAGATACGCAGGTCACAGCGCACCAGAAAGCCTGTCATTAGACTCGACCTGTAGACAAGGGAAAGACTGTAAACAGCTAATGGACTTCTGGGTGCGGGTAGTGTTTATATGTACCGGCAGTTATTGCAAGGTATAGTTACACTGACAGTTTTTACATGTTGTTAATAGTAATTAATAGTAGTTACACTGACTGTTTTTATATGTTGTTAATGTGTTCTATGTGTTATGTTATGTTATGGTGTTTACTGTTTATGTCATCGTTGAGGGGGAAAGATGTACAGATAACTGTAGCTGTAGTAAAGACAGCTGATTTACGGTAGCTGTAGTAAAGACAGCTGCTTTACGGCAGTCATATAAATAGGAAGCCATCTTGGCCATGCGGCAGTACTGCACGAGCTGGCACTGACTCAAGACCTAATAAAGAGTACTCAACGATATCTACTCGTAAGCCTCTTAATACTAAGATATAAGATAACATTACAAAAAGGAAAAGACCAACTAGTCCATAGACCCTGTCCCATACAGTCAGAGTGCAACAAGGAGCATCATGATCCCCAGTGGCCCCTCCACTCACCAGCAACCACATAATCTCCTGGGAGAGGCAAAAAGTTGATATAAAAAACCCTAGGCCATTTCAAAGGAAGAAATCTGGGAAATTTCTCTCCAACCTCCAGGGCTGATTAAAATGAGTTCCAGGAGATCAGTGACTGTGACGCATATCATCCACTACCCCATCTATGTTGTTTGTACCTGTGATATCAGCCACAGCCAGGAGCTTGGCCAGCTTCCTCTTAATTACCTGCAGCAAATCCATACTCACTGCAAGAGCTGGAATCTTGTTCAAAAGGTCGATGACCCTCTATGAAGAGGAAAAAAGCACCTAACATCTAACCTAGTTCATTGCTTACATAACTTATACACGTGTCTCCTGGTTCTCACAGTATTCTAGATGAGCCCTAACCAAGATTTTACACAAGGACAATATAATGGTTTTTGTTTTATATTGGATCATCGTAGCAACACATCCAAACACTTTATTTGCTTTTGCTATAGCCTTGTGGTACTGATCATGAACCTTCAGTGATTCATGTTCTACAATTCTTAGATTTCTGTCCTGCTCAACAGCCTTTAGTTTGGAACCCTACATAGTATTTATCTGCTTTGCATTAGACCTACCCATGTGCATAACACTGCATTTATTCCCCCATTGCATCTAGATCAGACCACAGTCGTTTTTTTCTCATCCAATGTCCTAATACTCGCAGAAAGCTTGTATTATCCGCAAACTAGCAGACTGTTCCCTAATACCTTCATCAAGATCATTAGTACAGATAGTGATGAGCAATGATCTGAAACCCAATTCCACTAATAAACAGTCTTCATGCAGGACTACTACAAATAATAACAACCTTCTGCATATGATAATGCAACCAATTTCTTATCAACCCTAGTACTCTATTGTGTGGCACCTTGTCAAAAGCTTCTTGAAAATCCAAATATATATCAACCGGGTTACCCGCACCAATCAAGCTAGAAATTTTCTCACAAAATTCAACCAGATTGGTGAGACCTTCTTTTTCAGGCGCCATGTTAAGAGTCCCTAATAACACCTTCTCAGTACAGGAGATTATATAGAATGGGCTCGATTTTGCCAGGCCCGAGGAGGCGGGATTGGAGGCATGTGAGTTGTTAAAATCGCCAAAAATGGCGGGTGGGCCCGATCTCGCCTCCGAGCAATTTTCCCAAATGCGAGTTTTCTGACCCCCTTTCCGTCCCGCCTCCAAGAGACAGGATAGGCCCTTAACAACCACTTAATAGCCTCTATAATCACATTTTGAGAGGCCTTTCCATTTTTACAAATTTCCCCAATCCTACACGCCTCCTCTGGAACACGCCAGGTAATGCTGGCGGCCTCACAAGTGGATTGCTTACACACAGCTGCAGCTCCACCATTACAAAGGAGTTTTCACCAATGACCAGTTGCAGGTGGCAAAACTTTGTTGTTTCAGGTCTGGCATACTCAGTGTTGTGGAAGTTTGGAGCCTGACACCCATCTCCAGTGTGACCTCCTGGGAAACCCCTCTCCCCACCTTGACTAAGCGCTTCTTCAACTGAGGCATATTCCAGAAGCATGGCGAACATTTAATTCCTTTCCTCCTGGACATCAGATTCGGACGCAGACCAGCCGCGGCAGCAGCAGAACCATGAGCAACAGCAGCAGCAGCAGGAGCATCAACAGAAGCGCCAAGCTGCTGCTCACCCACCTGAGGATGCACAGGCCAGAAGGTGCCAGCGGGAGACAACATTACTGCCCGGGATGCAAGGGACGCACTCATCCTGGCCAGATTTGCCTGGCCTGCACAATCAAACACTTTAGTCTTGCTCCTTCTTACCAGAGCAGCGACATTGGAGAAGAACCTGCAGAATTCTATCACTCTGACCACCATTCTGATAATCGCAACGCGCCCTAAGCCCTCAATGTGAAAGTCCCATTTGCGAAATGACACAGGCCACAACTTCAACAGTTGGCCATCAAAACATAGCAACATAGAAACATAGAAGATAGAAGCAGGAGTAGGCCATTCGGCCACTCGAGCCTGCTCTGCCATTTAATGAGATCATGGCTGATCATCCAAATTTAGTACCGTGTCACTGCTTTCTCCCCATGTCCCTTGATCCCTTTAGCCTTAAGAAATATATCTAACTCCTTCTTGAATATATTTAATGAATTGGCCTCAACTGCCTTTTGTGGTAGAGAATTCCACAGGTTCACCACTGTCTGAGTGAAGAAATTCCTCCTCATCTCAGTCCTAAATGGCTTACCCCTTATCCTTAGACTGTGACCGCTGGTTCTGGACTCCCCCGCCATCGGGAACGTCCTTCCTGCATCTAGTCTGTCTAGTCCTGTTAGAATTTTATAAGATTCAATGTGATCCCCTCTCATTCTTCTAAACTCCAGCGAATATAAGCCTAATCGACCCAATCTCTCCTTATACGTCATTCCTGCCATCCCAGGTATCAGTCTGGTGAATCTTCGCTGCACTCCCTCCATGGCAAGAACATACTTCCTCAGATAAGGCAACCAAAACTGCACACAATACTCAAGGTGTGGTCTCACCAAGGCCCTGTACAACTGCAGCAAGACATCTTTGCTCCTGTACTCGAATCCTCTCGCTATGAAGGCCAACATACCATTTGCCTTCTTAACCGCCTGCTGCACCTGCATGCTTACCTTCAGCGACTGGTGCACAAGGACACCCAGGTCTCGTTGCACTTCCCCTTTTCCTAATCTATTGCCATTCAGATAATAATCTGCCTTCCTATTTTTGCCACCAAATTGGTTAACCTCGCATTTATTCACATTACACTGCATCTGCCATGCATCTGCCCAATCACCCAACCTGTCCAAATCATACTGAAGTTTCTCTGCATCCTCCTCACAGCACACACGCTCACCCAGCTTTGTGTCATCTGCAAACTTGGAGATATTACATCTAGTTCCCTCGTCTAGATCATTAATATATATTGTGAATAGCTGGGGTCCTAGCACCGATCCCTGCGGTACCCCACTAGTCACTGCCTTCCACTCCGAAAAAGACCCGTTTATTCAAACTCTTTGCTTCCTGTCTGCCAACCAGTTCTCTATCCAAGTCAGTACCTTACCCCCAATCCCATGTGCTTTAACTTTGCACGCTAATCTCTTATGCGGGACCTTATCGAAAGCCTTCTGCAAGTCCAACTATACCACATCCACTGGTTCTCCCTTATCTATTCTACTAGCTACATCCTCAAAAAATTCTAGTAGATTAGTCAAGCACGATTTACCTTTTGTAAATCCATGTTGACTTTGTCCGATCCGGTCACTGTTTTCCAAGTGCTCTGCTATTATATCTTTTATAATGGACTACAGCATTTTCCCAATACCGATGTCACGCTTACTGGTCTATAATTCACCGTTTTCTCTTTACCACCTTCTTTGAATAGTCGGGTTAAATTAGCTACCCTCCAATCCATGGGAACTGTTCCAGATTCTATAGAATTTTGGAAGATGACCAGCAATGCATCCAGTATTTCTAGGGCCACTTCCTTAAGTACCCTAGGATGTAGATTATCAGGACCTGGGGATTTATCGGCCTTCAATGCCGTCAATTTCCCTAACACCATTTCCCTACATATACTGATTTCATTCAGTACCTCCCTCTCATTAGACCCTATGTTCCCCGACATCTCTGGGAGGTTATTTGTGTCCTTCTTTGTGAAGACAGAACGAAAGTATGTATTTAATTGGTTTGCCATTTCTTTGTTCCCCATTATAAATTCCCCTGATTCTGACTGCAAGGGACCTACGCTTGACTTCACCAATCTTTTTCTCTTCACATATCTATAGAAGCTTTTACAGTCAGTTTTTATATTCCCTGCAAGCTTACTCTCATACTCTATTTTCCCCCTCTTAATTAATTGCTTTGTCCTCCTTTGCTGAATCCTAAACTGCTCCCAATCCTCAGGTTTGCTGCTTTTTCTGGCCAATTTATATGTCGTCTCCTTGGATCTTATGCTATCTCTAATTTCCCTTGTTAGCCACGGTTGAGTCACCTTCTTTGTTTTATTTTTATGCCAAACAGGGATGAATAAATTCTGTAGTACATCCATGCGATCTTTAAATGTTTGCCATTGCCTATCCACCATCAACCCTTTAAGTAACATTTCCCAATCCATCCTAGCCAACTCGCGCCTCATGCCATCATAGTTTCCGTTATTTAAATTCAGGACCCTAGTCTCTGAGTCAAATACTTCACTCTCCATCTTAATGAAGAATTCTACCATATTATGATCGCTCCGCCCCAAGGGGCCTCGCACAACAAGATTGCTAATTAATCCTTTCTCATTACATAATACCCAGTCTAAGATGGCCTGATCTCTAGCTGGTTCCTCGATATATTGGTCCAGGAAACCATCCCATATACACTCCAGGAATTCCTCCTCCACAGTAGTGTTACTAATTTGGTTAGCCCAATCTATATGTAGATTAAAGTCACCCATGATAACTGCAGTGCCCTTATTGCACGCATCTCTAATTTCCCATTTAATGTCATCCCCAACCTCAGCATTATTGGTTGGGGGTCTGTATAAAGCTCCCACTAATGTTTTCTGCCCCTTGGTATTTCTCAGCTCTACCCATACAGATTCCACATCATCAGAGCTAATATCCTTCCTTACTATTGTGTTAATCTCCCCTTTAACTAGCAATGCTATCCCACCTCATTTTCCCTTTTGCCTGTCTTTCCTGAATATTGAATACCCCTGGATGTTGAGTTCCCAGCCTTGGTCACCCTGGAGCCATGTCTCCGTAATCCCAATTATACCATATCCGTTTACATCTATTTGCGCAGCTAATTCATCCACCTTATTATGAATGCGCCTCGCATTAAGACACAAAGCCTTCAGGCTTGTTTTTTTTAACACTCTTAGATCTTTTAGAATTATTATTTACTGTGGCCATGTTTGATTTAAACCCTTGATTTCTCTGACTGCCACTTTTGTTTTTCTCCTTCCTGTCTTTTGCTTCTATCCTTGCTTCCCTTTCCTCTGTCTCCCTGCACAGGTTCCCAACCCCCTGCCATTTTAGTTTAAACCCTCCCCAACAGCACTAGCAAACACTCCCCCTAGGACATCGGTCCCGATCCTGCCCAGGTGCAAACCGTCCAGTTTGTACTGGTCCCTCCTCCCCCAGAACTGGTTCCAATGTCCCAGGAATTTGAATCCCTCCCCCTTGCACCATTCTTCTAGCCACGTATTCATCTGAAATAGCCTTCTATTTTTACTCTGACTAGCATGTGGCACTGGTAGCAATCCTGAGATTACTACCTTTGAGGTTCTATTTTTTAATTTACCTCCTAACTCCCTATATTCAGCTTTTAGGACCTCATCCCAGTTTCTACCTATATTGTTGGTACTTATATGCACCACGGCAACTGGACGTTCACCCTCCCCCTCCAGAATGCCCTGCAGCCGCTCCGAGACATCCTTGACCCTTGCACCAGGGAGGCAACATACCATCCTGGAGTCTCGTTTGCGGCCGCAGAAACTCCTATCTATTCCCCTTACAGTAGAATCCCCTATCACTATAGCTCTCCCGTTCTTTTTCCTCCCGTCCTGTGCAGCAGAACCACCCACGGTGCCAGGAAGTTGGTTGCTGCTGCCTTCCCCCAATAAGCCATCTCCCTCAACAATATCCAAATTGGTATGATAGCAAAATACTGCAGATGTTGGAAATCCGAAATAACAACAGAAAATGCTGGAAAAACTCAGCAAGTCAGGCAACATCCGTGGAGACGTTTCGGGTTTGACCCTTCTTCAAATTGGTATATCTGTTTGAGAGGGGAGTGGCCACAGGGGACCCCTGCACTACCTGCCTGCGCCTATTACTCTGCCTGGTCGTCAACCATTCCCTTCCTGCCTGTGCAGCCTTTACCTGTGGTGTGACCAATTCCCTACACGTGCTATCTATGATGTCCTCAGCATCGTGAATGCTTCAGTATGTATCCATTCGTAACTCCAGCACCGCAATGCGGTCTGTCAGTAGCTGCAGCTGGATACACTTCCCGCACACATGCTCGTCAGGGATACAGGAAGTGTCCCTGATTTCCCACATAGCACAGGAGGAGCATGCCATGGGGCCGAGCTGTTCTGCCATGACTTAACCTTTAATTAATTAAAATTAAGTTTAATCAATACCACTAATTACACTACAATTAAATGATATATTCCAGGGCCCTTGGTTACTAGCACTCCCCGATACACAACAGGGACCTTAGAAACTATAACCACAAAAATTAAGACCTTCTAAACTTTATAAACTATTAATCTTAACTGTCAAAGTATAGAGTAGTATAAATATTCACCTGGCCATATTCACCCAATCAGCTACTTCCTCTTTCCCACGTCACTTTTTTGAATCATGACGTGGCTCCAGAACGCCGCCGCCGGTCTGTGAGATTGGTAAGCCTTGTACCGCCGCTCTCTCCGCTCCCGACACTGGCCTCAATCAGCTCCCTCCCCTTGTGCAAACGTCACTTTTGACTTCTGATGTCACTCTTTGAAAATTCTGCCGGTGCTGAGTTTGTATTACCGACACCGCCTCGCCGCTCCTCCAAGGTCCGCACTGCCACCGCTGCCACTGTTGCTGCCATGGGGCCTACCTGCACCTCGGGCTCTCTTTATATCACCGGCGCCACCTCGCCGGTCCTCCCAGGTCCGCACTGCCGCCGCTGCTGCTACTGCTGTGGGGCCTACCTGCACCTCGGGCTCTCTTTATATCACCGCCGCCGCCTCGCCGCTCCTCCCAGGTCCGCACTGTTGCCGCCGCTGTTGCTACTGTGGGGCCTACCTGCACCTCGGGCTCTCTTTATATCGCTGCTGCTGCCTCGCCGCTCCTCCTAGGTCTGCACTGCCGCTGCCGCTGCTGCACACTTTATAATACAATCACAATGATGGCTGGTCCAAAAACAAAACAACACAGCACCTAAGTGACTACCCTTGTGACTACTTGTGCTTTATCTTCCTCTTACACACGCTCCTACATGGTGCTTCCCCTATGGCTTCAGAAGATGTGGAGGCCCCTTGCTCGCTCTCTTGCTACTCCTGTCTCAACGCCTTTGGCAGGCGTCCTCTGGGGTGGCGAACCTGTGCGGGCTCGCCAACAGTCTGCTGCTCCTGCGGCTGTGCAGGGGCTGAGATGCCCATCTCAGTTGGGTGAGGACTCTGGTGGGGCTTTGACCGAGGACTTTGCTGTGGCATGGTCGTGTGAGCGCTTGGAGAGGAGACCCCACTTTCTTGTTGTCTGCCACCAACATCTCTCTCATGGGTCAGCCCCACTTCAGAGGTAGCAAGTGGCTTGACAGCACCTTGTTGCACTGCAGAGGGGCCATGAGGACCCATTTCTGCACTGAAAGCCCTACTCCAGAGGACTTGCATGAAGGTCTGGTTTGTCAAGAGATGTCATTCCATTCTGAACAATGACCAGGTTTTCAATACCTTGGCAACTAAGCTCCTCCATGGACGCAGCCATCCTCTCCTCTACCGTAGCCATCCACTCCTCTATGGTAGCCAGCCTTACCATGGAGGTAGCCATCCTTTCCACGTAAGTTGCCATCCTTTCCGCCGTGATACATTCATGTGCCAATGCCTCCACAAAGGCTCTGCTCATGTTTGCTCTCCTTCTGGAGTGACCCAGAGGCAGAGGGTCGACATGCAGCTGAGCTGAGCTGGCAGAGTCCTGCACCCTCCGACGAGGACTCTCCACTGCTGTCCCTGTCTCCACCATCCGCTGATGCTCACTTGTGAGCTGTGATACACCAGGTGACAACACTACTCTATCTCGCGAAGGTCCCACCGAGGTGTGAGTGTCTGCGCTAGTGTTGGGTGTACTGAATTCTGCTGATGCTGCGCCCTCAGAGGTTGCAGCTTCCTCTGAGGAGCCTGGAGGCTCAGGCTGTTCCTCCTGGATAGTGGGGACGGTGGCTTTCGATGGTCCTGTGGGGGAGTAAAGGAAAGAGTTAGAGATAGAAACATAGAAACATAGAAGATAGGAGCAGGAGTAGGCCATTCGGCCCTTCGAGCCTGCTCCGTCAATCAATGAGATCATGGCTGATCATCCAAATTCAGTACCCTGTCCCTGCCTTCTCCCCATATCCCTTGCTCCCTTTAGCCTCAAGAAATATATCCAACTCTTTCTTGAATATCTTTAATGAACTGGCCTCCACCGCTCTCTGTGGCAGAGAATTCCACAGGTTCACCACTCTCTGGGTGAAGAAATTCCTCCTCATTTCAGTCCTAAATGGCTTACCCCTTATCCTTAGACTATGACCCCTGGTTCTGGACTCCCCGGCCATCAGAAACATCCTTCCTGCATCTAGTCTGTCCAGACCTGACAGAATTTTATAGGTTTCGATGAGATCCCCTCTCAATCTTCTAAACTCCAGTGAGTATAAGCCCAATCGACACAATCTCTCCTCATACGTCATTCCTGCCATCCCAGGTATCAGCCTGGTGGATCTTCGCTGCACTCCCTCCATGGCAAGAACGTCCTTCCTCAGGTAAGGTGACCAAAACTGCACACACTACTCAAGGTGCAGTCTCACCAAGGTCCTGTACAACTGTAGCAAGACATCCTTGTTCCTGTACTCGAACCCTCTTGCTACGAAGGCCAACATACCATTTGCCTTCTTAACCGCCTGCTACACCTGCATGCTTACCTTCAGCGACTGGTGCACAATAACACCCAGGTCTCTTTGCACTTCCCCTTCTCCAAATCTATTGCCATTCAAATAATAATCTGCCTTCCTGTTTTTGCCACCAAAGTGGATAACCTCACATTTATCCACATTATAGTGCATTTGCCATGTTTCCGCCCAATCACCCAACCTGTCCAAATCGTACTGGAGTTTCACGACATCCTCCTCACAGCTCACCCTCCCACCCAGCTTTGTGTCGTCTGCAAATTTGGAGATATTACATCCAATTCCCTCATCCAGATCATTAATATATATTGTGAACAGCTGGGGCCCTAGGACCGATCCCTGCGGTACCCCACTAGTCACTGCCTGCCACTCGGAAAACGACCCGTTTATTCCAACTCTTTGCTTTCTGTCCACCAACCAGTTCTCTATCCAAGTCAATACCTTGCCCCCAATCCCATGTGCCTTAATTTTGCACGCTAATCTCTTATGCGGAACCTTATCGAAAGCCTTCTGAAAGTCCAAATACACCACATCCACTGGTTCTCCCTTATCTATTTTACCAGTTACATCCTCAAAAAATTCCAGTAGATTAGTCAAGCATGATTTACCTTTTGTAAATCCATGTTGACTTTGTCCGATCCTGTCACTGCTTTCCAAGTGCTCTGCTATTACATCTTTTATAATAGACTCTAGCATTTTCCCCACTACCGATGTCAGGCTTACCGGTTTATAATTCCCCGCTTTTGAGGTCAAGGTTACATGCACATTGAATATTGCAGATGATCATAAGTCAATCTGTTAGAGCATCAGAAACATTATCAGTGACTCATGCTATGTCAATGAGAGAGATTCCAAACTATTCTGTCACCAGCTTGCTGTGATGCACCCATCTGTCCATCCCCCACTTGGGAATCCTCCTCGATCCCAGCAATTTCCAGGGCCGCCTCCTCCCAGGGGGTGAGCTGGGCTACTGAGGGTGGCCATCCTCCTGTCATGGCTCTTTCCCTCTTATTGTGGGCTCTCTTTTCCTGCAATGAGGGACACAAGTGGAGTTTGAGTGAGAATGAAGGAGTGAGTGTAGAGAATCCATAGCATAGATGCTTAGAAGGATACCCCCCTGTGTGTTGAAATTTGTTGTTGTCATGGCATCACAGTGATAGAGAGTGTGAGGGCTGCATGGTCAAATAGTTAACTGAATGTGACCATAGAGAGAGAGGGAATGGGTAACGGTGCAGGGATGTAAGTGTCAAGTGGCATGTGGAGGAAGAGGTTGGCAAAGCAGAGTGCTGGTGAGGAGAGGCAATGGGGATCAGATTGAAGGTGATAGGAAAGTCATACTCACTTTTCCTGTGTGGAGAAGGTCATGAAACCTCTTCCTGCATTGCAGCCAGGTTGTGCGGCTCAGCAAAATGGAGTTGACCTCCTGGACCACTTGTAGCCACACAGCTTTTGTCTGCTGGGGTGTTTTTTTTCTCCCTGAGGAAGGGAACAGCACCTCCTTATTACAGCTGCTGAGAGCCCGGCATGAGATTGAAAAGGCCATCCAACAACTGAAGAACAACAAGGCCTCAGGAGCAGATGGAATCACCACCAAGGCACCAAAGCTTGGCGGAGAAGCACTACTAGCACGAATTCATGAACTTATTTCTCTTATCTGGAAGGAGGAGAGCATGCCAGGGATCTCAGAGACACCGTAATTGTGACCATCTTCAAGAAAGGTGACAAGTCCGATTGCGGTAATTACAGAGGAGTTTCCCTGCTGTCTGCCGCAGGGAAAGTCATCGCAAAAATCCTCCTCAATCGCCTTCTCCCGGTGGCCGAAGAGCTCCTCCCAGAGTCGCAATCAGGATTCCGCCCACTAAGGGGCACAATGGACATGATCATCACTGCACGTCAATTACAAGAGAAATGCAGGGAACAGCACCAGCCGCTGTACATGGCCTTCTTTGATCTCACAAAGGCCTTCGACACTGTCAACCGTGAGGGATTATGGAGTGTCCTCCTCAAATTCAGCTGCCCTCAAAATTTGTCACTATCCTCCGCCTGCTTCATGATGACATGCAAGCAGTGATCCTGACCAACGGTTCCACCACAGACCCAATTAGCGTATGAACCGGGGTCAAGCAAGGTTGTGTCATCGCACCAACGCTCTTCTTGATCTTCCTTGCTGCAATGCTCCATCTCACCCTCCGTATGCTCCCCACTGGAGTGGAGCTAATTTACAGAACAAATGGGAAACTTTTCAACCTCCGTCGCCTCCAGTCCAGATCCAAGGTCATCCCATCCTCTGTCGTCGAATTACAGTATGCAGACGACGCTTGCGTCTGCGCTCACTCGGAGGTCGAACTCCAAACCATCGTCAACACCTTCACTGAAGCATACGAGAGCATGGGCCTTACACTAAACATCCATAAGACAAAGGTCCTCCACCAACCTGCCCCCGCCACACAGTACTGCCCTCGCATTATCAAAATCCACGAGAAGGCCTTGGACAACGTGGACCACTTTCCATACCTCGGGAGCCTACTGTCAACAAGGGCAGACGTCGACGACGAAGTCCGACACCGCCTTCAGTGTGCCAGTGCAGCCTTCGGTCACCCGAGGAAGAGAGTGTTTGAAAACCAGGACCTCAAACCCGGCACTAAGCTCATGGTCTACAGAGCAGCAGTGATACCTGCCCTGCTGTATGCCTCAGAGACATGGACCATGTACAGCAGGCACCTCAAAGCACTGGAGAGGTATAACCAACGCTGCCTCCGCAAGATCCTGCAAATCCATTGGCAGGATAGGCGCACCAACGTCAGTGTTCTTGCTCAGGCCAACATCCCCAGCATCGAAGCTTTGACCACGCTTGATCAGCTCCGATGGACGGGTCACATTGTCTGAGACTCCCAAAACAAGCGCTCTACTCGGAGCTCCGGCACGGAAAGAGAGCCCCAGGTGGGCAGAGGAAATGCTTCAAGGACACCCTCAAAGCCTCCTTGAAAAAGTGTAACATCCCCACCGACACCTGGGAATCCCTGGCCCAAGACCGCACAAAGTGGAGGAGAAGCATCCAGGAAGGCGGCAAACACCTCGAGTCTCTTCGCCGGGAGCAAGCGGAAGCCAAGCGCAGGCAGCACAAGGAGCGCACGTCAACCCAAGCACCCCACCCACCCACCCCTTCAACCACCATCTGCCCCACCTGTGACAGAGACTGTAGGTCCCGCATTGGACTAATCAGTCACCTGCGAACTCATTTTTAATGTGGAAGCAAGTCATCCTCGGTTCCGAGGGACAGCCTAAGAAGAAGATTACAGCTGGCATCATGCACCAGAGCTTGGAGGGAGGGCTCATCAAATCGAGGAGCACACTTTTGCTTGATTATTGACCCTTTCCACAATTCAACTCCTTCATATAAATTGCAGAGCCTTTGCAGTCTCCAGAAGAATAAAGGCTGCTTGCAGGCCTTAAATCCAACAGCATTGATGATGTCATCGGAGGCGACTTTCTGTATGAAAAGACTCATTGAGCCAGGGGTTCCCACACGCAGGAAATCAATTGCCCAATTAGGTGAAAATCCCACTTTTTCAACACATCTCATAAGAGTCGGGGTCCTGACACGATTTCCACCTGACATGCCCCAGCCCGCCCACACTGACAAAATCCAGCCTAATATCTCTAATGATTCTTTCTAGCAACTGAAGTCAAGCTAATGGGCCTGTAATTTCCTAGTTCTGACTTCTGCTGCCCTTTTTGACTATTGGCACATTAGCCTGCCTTTAACCCATGGGAACAATCCTGGACTCTAGTGAACTGTTAAATATATGAACAAAGGGGTCACTGAGCACAGCTCCCATTTCTTTGAGCATGCTCAGGTAAATGCCATCAGGACCATCAGCCCAGTCTCTTTTGGAAATCTTTGTTTTTCTTCAGGATTATATCTGCATCCACTTTGACGCTTACAACTTTAGAGTCAACTGTACATTGAATTAAAGGTAACTGAGTATGGTCTACTGAGTGAAGACTGATGCCATGTGGCTATTTAAAGTCTCTGCTATATCCTGGGAGCTCGCCTAAATCTGCCCTGAGGAATCCTTCAATGGCCCTTTGTGGTCCTTAATGGCCCTCTGACTCCTAACACAGCAAAAAAAGATTTATTATTGTTACCATATTATCCATTATCTTTTTCTCCAATGACCTTTTGGCTGTTCTGATAGCAGCTTTTGTTGCCTTTAGTTGAGCTCGACACCTATCCCTATTCTCCAGAGAACTATTTTATTTATGTCTGTAAGAGTATTTTTGGTTGATTTGTCCTTGCTCACGGCCTGTTAGCCAATTTGGTTTTGTTTTGCCACATGCTGTTCTTTTAATTCTAGGGACATACATGGCTTCCTTTTGCATTAGGATGGTTTTAAAGGTATTCCATTTCTCCTCTATGTTAGTAATGTTCCCTCTGCCATCTTTGCAAATTTAGTCCTCTTGAAATGCAGAACCAGAAATAAATTCTTGGTGACTTTGGTTTGTCTGAAGTTGAGTCTAATACTGTGGTCACTGTTGCCCAGGAGTGCCCCCACATGGAGATCTGATACTGCATCAGTGCTAAAACCTAAATCAAGTACCCGATAGTTTCCTCAGTAACATGTTGCAGCCATTCCACTGGAATTTTGTGTGTTATAGAACAGGTGTAATACCAACTGGTTTAAGAACAATTCTAATGCACTCCAGCAGTACATCTGATGAGAGAAATCCAGCCCTGAGGGCCCTAGGGAGATGAGCTTCGATGGGTTGATTCTAATAATACTGTGGTCACTGTTGCCCAGAAGTGTCCACATGGAGGTCTGATACTGCATAAATACTAAAATCTAATGAGATTTTTTCTCATCTCTGACATGTCTTATATCTTTTTTGTCTGTTTTTTTGTCTCTCCCAGGAGATGGTGTGGTTGGGTGATTGGTAAATGATATATGATTTGCACCAACATGCTGTGGTGCATTTGATAGGCTTGGTGGTCTTTATTCTATGTTTTAATGTTTGCATTTTCCTATTTCTACATATTTATTTTTAATTTCCTTGTTTATACAGAGAGTGCTGATAATATAATTGAAACTTACTGGCTTGAAGAAGTCATTGATCCTGACAATGCTAAGGAGATTAATTAACATTGGTAGAGCTACATTCATTAACCCAAGAGTGCTTCAGCATCAACTATATATGCCAATTCTTCTAGCTCAGTAACCCTTCCTAGCTAGTAATTGATGTTGTTATTGCCACTTACTAGTAAAACAAACATATTCACAAAATTGACCACAAATTTAAAAACTCTTCACTCAGGGTTTAACTGTCTGTAATCCAGCAAAGGAGGATCCAGCTTTTAGGCCCTAGGGATGGAGGCCCATAAAAGGCATGATCCAGACCTATGGAAGAAGGTGGCCTTGACAATTTGTGCCACAGCACTTCCATTAAGGAATACCCACTGAAACCTGGGCTGCATTTCACATGACGACATGCAGAGTGCCTTCACACTATCTACTTTCTTCTTAAAGGGATATGGCCCACAAGCAAAGCCAAGTACCGTTATGCGAATAGAGGAACTGAGGAGAGGAGAATCCTCCAAGATGAAGTGGTATAATATTTGGGGGAGTGAAGGCTAAGGGCTGATGTAGCAGTATCTAACAACGATTCTCTGAGCTGACCTTGTTAACTCAGCATTTTACATGGAGCATCTCTCAGCCACTGACTGCTCAGATACCAGTGCATAATCTTTATTTTCAATGTCTAAACAGCCACTGAATTGTGTTTTAGAAACTTGTGTAATTGGGTACCTTAGCCTTTATAAAATCAGAAAAATGTAGCTCCAATTGGGAGATTTATAATAAATTAGGACATTTTCATGATCGGTTTTAAAAACATATATGTACAACATTGTGTTTTGCTGATTGACCTCGAATAGCTGGTTTCTTGCACAGCGGTACTACTGAGATTTACTCTTTGTGGTGACTTGACCTGGATGAAAGACCAGCTGTGCTGACATAAACTAGTTTTATTGGGTTTCCTTTTTTACTATTGCAAAGGTAATCTGTTATTAATTTGTAGTGTGGTCCCTTGCCCAGTAAAATCTCATCAAATGTGGCAACCTGTGTAAGAATTATTTTTGAAAACAAAATTACAAGGGCAAATGGATATATTTGAATGGTTAGTAAACTGTCTGCCATTTGATACAGATTAAATGTTGACCCAACGCAAATGTTTCCACAGTTGGTAAATTGATCTGGGATGTCGATATTAGCATTATTATTGTACATAAAGCAGATTAACAGGCAGATTCCAGGCACCTGCAAAAAATAAAGTCACTTGAACTCTTGTTTTTCTTCATTGTACTGCCCATAACAATGCTACATCATTTTTATCCTTGAATCATTCTATGCAGCATATACAATTTTGAAAAAAAAACATCAGCTTCTTATCGGCTTTCGGTTGTGCTTATCAAGTGAAAACAATTCTTGAACTTTGAGCCTCATTTGACTCCCTGCCAGAGCACAGCATTGCTTTGGTAATAGTGGAGCACTCCATGACTGAGTCTGTAACCCTCTTACTTGTCAACTTAGCTGGGAGAGCCTCAGTGATCAGTACAGTGGAAGAATTTAGAATGGATGAGATGAAATATTAATGATAGTTAATATATTAATGGAAAAAGGTGCAAGTTGTATAAACGCACAATGTAATCTGTTCACTGTAAATGTAGAGAAGGTCATATTTCATCCATAGTGAAGACAATAAATATCCCAAGTTAGTTACCATGCAAATGAATGATAAGGTACTCCTGCTAAAAATAAACAGAAGAAAATAGGAATAGGAAAAAGCCAATAGATCCCAACATGCCCTTTTCATAAACTCCACATCTCTAGCCAAGTTATTCCGGTACAGCTACAACACTGGCATCTACTCGGCAATGTGGAAAACTGCACAGGTATGTCCTGTCCACAAAAAGCAGGACAAATTCAATCCGGCCAATTACCGGCCCATCAGTCTACTCTCAATCATCAGCAAAGTGATGGAAGGTGACATCAACAGTGCTATCAAGCGGCATTTACTCACCAATAAGCTGCTCACTGATGTTCAGTTTGGGTTCCGCAAGGACCACTCGGCTCCAGGCCTCATTACAGCCTTGGTCCAAACATGGACAAAAGAGCTGAATTCCAGAGGTGAAGTGAGAGTGACTGCCCTTGACATCAAGGCAGCATTTGACTGAGTGTGGCATCAAGGAGTCCTAGTAAAATTGAAGTCAATGGGAATCGGGTAAAACGCTCCACTAGCTGGTGTTATACCTAGTATAAAGGAAGGTAGTTATAGTTGTTGGAGGTCAATTATCTCAGCCCCAGGACATCCTCAGGGCAGGGCCCAACCATCTTCAGCTGCTTCATCAATGACCTCTATCATAAGGTCAGAAGTGGGGATGTTCGCTGATGATTGCACAGTGTTCAGTTCCATTCGCAACACCTCAGATAATGAATCAGTCCATGCCCGCATGCAGCAAGACCCGGATGACATTCAGGCTTGGGCTGATAAGTGGCAAGTAACATTCGTGCCACACAAGTGCCAAGCAATGACTATCTCCAACAGGCGAGAGTCTAACCATCGCTCCTTGACATTCAATGGCATTACATCGCCGAATCCTCCACCATCAACATCCTGGGGGTCATCATTGACCAGAAACTTAACTGGTCCAGCCACATAAATATTATGGCTACAAGAGCAAGTCAGGGGCTAGATATTCTGTGGTGAGTATCTCACCTCCTGACTCCCCAAAGCCTTTCCACCATCTACAAGGCACAAGTAAGGAGTGTGATGGAATACTCTCCACTTGCCTGGATGAGTGCAGCTCCAACAACACTCAAGAAGCTCGACACCATCCAGGTCAAAACAGCCCGCTTGATTGACACCCCATCCACCACCTTAAACATTCACTCCCTCCATCACCAGTGCACCATGGCTGCAGTGTGTACCATCTACAAGATGTACTGCAGCAACTCGCCAAGGCTTCTTCGGTAGCACCTCCCAAACCTGCGACCTCTACCACCTAGAGGACAAGGGTAGCAGGCACTTGGGAACACCACCACCTCTAAGTTCCCCTCCAAGACACACACCATCTTGACTTAGAAATATATTGCCGTTGCTTCATCGTCGCTAGGTTAAAATCTTGCAACTCCCTACCTAACAGCACTATGGGAGTACCTTCAGCACACGGACTGCAGCGGTTCAAGAAGGCGGCTCACCACCACCTTCTCAAGGGCAATTAGGGATGGGCAATAAATGCTGGCCTTGTCAGCGACGCCCACATCCCAGGAATGATAAAAAAAACTTCTCTGTCTTCTCAACATATCCTTCAAAACCTTTTCTCTCCACAAACACGTCAATTGTTTGTTGAACCATTTATGCTATCTGCTTCAATTCCCCTCCCTGCTAACTCATTACGTACCCCTTTAGGTGATAAAGTGCCACGTAACTTTCCTTCTTATCACTAACTCCATAATTTTAACTTGTGCACTTTTGGAATTTGAACCTTTCAGCCCAGATCTTAACTTGCAGACACCAAGGAGTAGAAGGGTCCGATATCTCGTGGAAAAGCTGGAAGTATGTTAAGCACATCTCTCAGTGGCTTTTTAACCCAGCCACCTCATTATCATTTTACATCCAGGTTTCCTGTCCAATCAGCGGCAGCGGGTGTGATGAGGACCCGCATGATGCGATCTCAACTCCAGTATTTAAAGGGACTATCCAAAGATGCAATTTGGAGGTGTTTTGAGTTCTGGGAAGAAAGCAGGAAGGAGAAAAATGGAAGCAAGATGTACAAAGGGTGCACCCTAGTTCAATGATGCATCCCTGGATGTGCTCCTGGGGTCTGTGAGGAGTAGGACATAGCAGTGGGAGCAGAACACCTGCAGCAGAAACCAAGAAGGCATGGTTGGAAGTGGCAGGGGAGGTGAGTTGCAAGAGTGTAGTGCCACACTCCTGGATGCAGTGCAGGAAGCAGTTTAATGACCTAAGCAGGTCAGGAAAGGTGAGTACAGTTGCACATCCTGATGTGCGTATCACCCTAAACCCCTCACTTTTTCTTCTCAAGCCTACTCCAGCACATCACTCCTCATACCCACTTACCTTGTAAGGGCACCCATCCCTCTCTGTCTATGCATCTCCTCACATCCCCATCTACCTATCCATCACTCCCACTCACCCTCATCCTTATGCAATTGAATGCCTCTCCTTCATAGTGACCCTCACCAAATGTACCCCATCCATCGGTTGAACACATGCCATTAACTCACTCATAGGTCTGTTCTTTCCCTCCTTACAGGAGAAGAGAGCACAGAATAGCAAGGAGAGGCAAAGAACCATAGATGGCTCGCCACAGATCTCACAACCCATAAATGCAGAGGAGGAGGCGCTGGAGATCAGCAGCATCTCGGTGTGCCTGGTCATCATAGATTGAGAGATGGGAGCCTCTCAGCTACTTGGTGACAGAATTACATTTCAGACAACCACATGTCATACAACTCTCAGTCATGTTGACTTGATGTCAACAGCAAGTGAAATGTGATCACGTTCATAATGCTAACTTCCAAAATTCTTAAATTGGCAGTACTCATTCATGTGTTTTATCTCCCATAGGGCCCTCACGCATCCAGCAGGAGTTGGTAGAGGTCGCCGATTCCTCAGAGCTCAATCCCTCTGAGGGTGCATCGTCACAGGACTCATGCACCAGCTCAGCTACTCGCACTTCGGTGGGACCAGTTAGAGAGATAGTTGGGTTGTCACCTGGTGACTCACACTCCACAAGTGAGCAAGAGCAGATGGTGGAGTCAGGGACTGCAGTGGAGAGTCCTCTCCAAGCTCTGCTCATCTGGACACAGATGCTCTACCCTGGGGGACTGTCGATGAATAGGATAATCATTGAGCAGCAGCAGAGAATGAGCGATGTACTGTCTGGCGTTCCGAGCACGATTGCAGAGAGATTGGAGGAGTCCACCTCAAGCATAAGTGAGTTCTTATCGCAGGCCAGTGCAATGATGTTTTCTTCCATGGATAGAGTGGCCAACTGCATGAAGCATTAGACGTGGCAATCAAACGAGCGCATGCAGGCCTTGAACAAGCGCTTGCAGAATCTGGATGCCAGCTTAAATAGGATGACCGACACCCTAGCCTTGGCCTTGCAGCATCCCACTGAATTGCACTAAAGTGTTCTTCAGCACAGTGGTAGCAGTGAAGTGTGACTGGGCCATGAGAGGGATGATGGTAAATGGGGACCTGGAAGTGGAGACTCCACTGAAAGCGTTTCCACTTCTCACCCATTGCCCCCCCTCAGTCAATACCCAACATACTGCCCCGATGGCCAACTCTGCCCCTGCACAGGTACAGGTGAAGCAGTCTTTGGCAGTCACGGGCTCCAAAACCCAGAGGACATTGGGCAAGAGCAGCTCAACAGTCAGAGCAGGGATTTGAGTAACCTGCCTCTACCTCTGCTGAAGCCACAGGGGTTTGCGTCATGTAGAAGCACTAGGAAAAGGAAGATTAAAGATTTGGAGCTGCACAAGGGTATATCTTAGACATTGTTATATTGTTAAGTTCCGGTTCTTTACTTGAAGCACATAAATATTATTGTTTTGCACCACTTTCCCAACTTGTCCATTCTTGGTTGCTGGCTTGCAAGTGGCCTTTTCAGTTGTTTGATGATGAATCGAAAGACATGAATTGATGGTGACCAATCTGGGAATGTTAAAGGGATGCTTGGTTGTTTGCAGGACTGCTTTGTGTTAATGGCATTGGGCGGGTGGTGGGGTGGTGGGGGGGTGGGTGGGGGGGTGGTAGTGGGGATGGTGTTGGGTACGAAAAGTGGCTTTTGCATGTGGTTGTTTGAAGGGTGCACTAGTGGAATCTAAGTGAACCTCACAATAATCAGGGCATCCCAGGCAGCAATGTGCACAGCTGGAGGTGTATTGCCCTCATCATCTTCCTCCTCCTCATCTTTCTCCTCCTGTTCCTCGGACTCCTCCAAGGAGGCTCTGTGCTCTGTACCTTGTTCCTCCTGCAGGTCCAAATCTTGCTGCTGGGTAATGTTGTACAGAGTGCAGCACACCACCACCATTCTGGAGACCCTAGCTAGTGCATACTGAAGGGTGCCTCCAGATCTGTCCAGGCAGCTGAAGCGAATCTTCAGCGTGCTGATGGCTTGTTCGATGACACATCTGGTGACGATATGCCATTGATTGTAACACTTCTGGACCTCATTCTTTGGGTTTCTAAGAGGTGTCATCAGCCATATTTTAAGTGGGTAGCCCTTGTCTCCTCGCAGCCAGCCGGTAACTCTGCTTCCAGGTGCAAAAACATCAAGGAGATTGGACTGCCACAGGATGAAAGCATCATGGCAGCTGCCTGGGAATCTTGCACATACCTGCATAAAGATCTTTTTGTGGTTGCACATCAGCTGCACATTGATGGAGTGGAAGCCCTTGCAGTTGACAAACACTCCTGGGTGATCTATTTGCCACGTGTGTGCAGTCGATGATGCCCTGTGCCTGAGGGAAACCAGCCTGAACCGCAAAGCTGGGCGTCCGTTCATTCTGGCAAAGTTGGCATAATTGGCAGCCCTGGCAAACAAGCCTGTCTTATGCATTCGTGGGCCACCGAATGAAATATCCTGCAAATGTCTCCAGCAGAGCCCTGGAAGGAGCCAGAAGCAAAAAGGTTGAGGGTGGTGGTGACTTTGACAGCCATTGGTAAAGCGTGGCCACCAGGTCCAGCTGGCAACAGATCTTGTTTCAGCAGGCTGCTAATGTCTGCCACCACATGACATGACACCCTGAGCCTCCTGACACACTGTTGTTCAGACATGTTCAGGAAGCTTATCTTCTGCCTGTACACCCTGTGTGCTGGGTATGGCCTCCTATGAGCTGCACGTCTCTGCTGCTCCCCTCTCTCCTGTGGAGCAACAGGTCTATGACCAGCAGACTGTTGCTGGTGCTGCTGCTGGTCATCTTGGTCCTCATCTGAGGTCCAATCTAAGGCAGCATATGCGGCACCCATCCTGGGCTAATAGATCAGAGCTCCAAAGTGTAGAAAGTAACCTCTCAGCAAAAGTATTGTGAACAAACCCTTTCCCTCTAGCAGGTAAGAAAACCATATTTCTCTGAGATTGATTCAGTTCCCTCAATTGCCGTTGGTACTTGCCTTGCTTTCATTGGCGAGTTCCAGGAAGCCCGGGAAACCCGTGGATCCGACATTAACAACAAAAATGTAGGTCAATATCGCTCTAATTGAGCAATCTACTGTAATGATCAACAACATGTCATTCTAGAATAGTACACTAGGTGGAGCTATAGAGCTGTAGAGCTGTATATTTAGTTGTATGTGTTTAAGACTACACTACCCAGGATGCACTAGGCTACCCACAAGGCAGTGGTCAAGATGGCTGCCTGCACACAGAAGTACACATGCTGAATCTCTACAGATGCTGTACCTAGAGAACGTGTACTGAATAAATGACTAGCTAGAAGCAAGCTGTTCATAATGCAAACGACTAGTTATTAATGAACATAACATGGTACCAGGAGTGGTGAAGATCTGCTGAAAATTGTGAAAAGCGACATGGAGAATTTGAAGCCACCGGAGTTTTTGAAAGTCACGGGAAATGTCGACTGCAATTGGCGGACTTTCAAACAACAATTCGAACTCTACATTGCTGCCATCGGGTTAGGTATGAAACCGGACACAAGGAAAGTAGCATTGCTACTTACGGTTGCAGGCCCACAGGTGATAGAGGTATTTAATACATTTGTATTTAATCCAGAGGAGAACAGAGAAAATTTAGACGATGTGCTAAAGAAATTTGATACACATTGTTCTCCCAAAAAGAATGAGACCTATGAAAGATACGTGTTCTGTTCAAGGACACAGCAGCAAAATGAGACTTTTGATAGCTTTGTGACCGATCTGAAACTGAAAGCACAGACATGTAATTTCTCTGAGCTGAAAGCATCCATGATTCGTGACCAGATTGTGTTTGGTATTCATGATAAAAAAGTCAGGGAACGTCTGTTGAGAGAAACCGAACTAACATTGGAAAATGCTGTGAATATATGCCAAGCCAATGAGCTAGCTCGACAGTACGCGAAGACTTTCAGTGAAATCAATAATGATGCGATTGTAGTAAGTGCTGCTGTCGGTGCTGTGTTCTACAAGGGGAAGAAACATGGGCAGAACAGAAATGAAAAGCAATCGGAGGAAGGAATTTTTAATTGTAAACGCTGTGGTTACAAACACCAGTTAAAACAATGCCCAGTGTTTGGAAAAATGTGCACAAAATATCATGGAAAGAATCACTTTGCCAATCAATGCTTTTCAAAAGTAACAACAAAGAAAGGGCAACAAGTCAATATGATTGAGGACACTGATTTAAGTGAGACATTTTTTGTACGAATGGTGTCATGTGACAATGTCAAAAATGATACAGAAAATGTGCAGCCCTCAGATATGGACAATGCTGAACATAAAATTAATGCAGTAAAAGAGGACAAATGGATGATCCCACTGCAGATAAATGGAGCATTAGTTACATTGAAACTGGACACTGGGGCAAAAGCAAACTTAATCAGTATGAGTGACATTAAAAACATGAAAGAAAAGCCCAAAATACAGAAAAAGTCAGTACTACTGAAGGACTATAATGGACAGAAAATAGATAGCTTAGGTGTATGCAGACTTAAAGTGACAGTCAAAGACAAAGTGCATCATCTCATGTTTTCTGTTGTGGCTGAAGGACTTGATTCACTACTGGGTGACAAAGCTTGTGAGGACTTAGAACTGGTCAAGAGAGTATACCGTATAAACTGTGCCATAAACAGACCAGATGACTCAGTGGATTCTGTAGTAAATCATTTCCAGGATGTGTTCAAAGGATTTGGAGTTCTACCATTCACTTACAAGATCCAGCTAAAGGAGGATGCTCAGCCAGTGGTACATACTCCACGAAGAGTTCCAGCACCCCTGTGTGACCGGCTCAAGAAAGAACTGGACAGAATGACCACGCTAGGAGTCATCAGGAAAGTCGAAGAGCCAACAGGCTGGGTTAACTCCATGGTATGTGTAAAGAAAAAGAACAATGATCTAAGAATATGCATGGATCCAAAGGACTTAAATGCAAACATAAAACGTGAACACTACCAGATTCCCAAGCGAGAAGAAATCACCAGTGAAATGTCAGGTGCCAGATACTTTACAAAGCTCGATGCCTCACAAGGATTTTGGCAACTAAAACTGGATGAAGAGAGCACCAAATACTGTACCTTCAACACACCATTTGGCAGGTATTGTTTCCTCAGAATGCCTTTCAGGATAATATCTGCATCTGAAATCTGTCATAGAGCGATGGAACACATAATTGAAGGTCTGGAAGGAGTTCGGGTCTATGTTGATGACATCATCATCTGGGGCTCCACACTGAAAGAACACAATGAGAGACTGACTAAAGTGCTACAGAGCATACGCCGGAATGCACTGAAGCTCAACAAAGCCAAGTGTCAGTTTGGCGTCCAGGAAGTCACTTTCCTAGGAGATAATTTATCTGGTAAAGGAATAGAGCCAGATATGGAAAAAGTGAACGCCATACTTAACATGCCCCGACCCATTGACAAAAAAGGAGTGCTACGCATCATGGGGATGATAAACTTCATTGGAAAGTTCATTCCTAACTTGTCAGCCAAGACAACCTGTCTGTGAGACCTGCTACTTAAAACAAATGAGTTCGCATGGACAGAAAGACATGAACAAGAGTGGATGAATCTCAAAACAGTGCTGGCAACCACACCTGTACTCACCTTCTTTGACCCAACAAAGAGAATCAAAGTGTCAACGGATGCATCAAAGGATGGCCTAGGCGCGGTCTTGCTATAAGCAGAGGGTGAAGATTGGAAGCCTGTTGCCTATGCCTCCAGGTCTATGACTGATACTGAGTGTCGATACGCCCAGATTGAAAAGGAATGTCTAGGCTTGGTAGTTGGATTAGAAAAGTTCCATGGCTACATATATGGACTTCCCACCTTCACAGTTGAGACAGACCACAGCCCACTGGTTGCCATCATAAAAAAAAATCTGAATGAGATGTCTCCAAGGATTCAATGACTCATGATGAAGCTGCAAAGATATGACTTTGAACTGATCTACACACCAGGCAAATACATAGTGTTAGCAGATGCACTATCCCGAGCACCCACAATGAGTCATGTGAGCTCTACTGAAGAAGATGTGGATGTTCATGTGAGTATGGTCACTGCTGCGCTGCCCGTGTCAGACACAAAATCAAAGCAAATAGCAGAAGAAACAGTAAAAGATACAGTATTACAAACAGTAATAGAGAACATTCATCATGGTTGGCCAAAAGGTTCCTGTCCAAAATACTATTGCATCAGGTCAGAATTGAGTGTCGTAAGTGGACTATTACTAAAACAGAACAGAATAGTCATTCCACAGGCTCTACGTCGAGACATGCTCAAAAGGATTCATGAGGGACACCTCGGAATTGAAAAATGCAAAAGGAGAGCAAGAGACACTGTTTATTGGCCTGGCATAAATAAGGACATTGAGAACATGATAGGCGAATGTGAGACATGTCAGAAACACCAAAACAAACAAGCAAAGGAACCAATGATAGAAGATCCACACGTGAAGTAAAAAAGCCTGATAGACTTAATCTTTGAGTATAAAGTAAAGCTTTGAAAATGTTTATGTTTATAGAGCACTAGCAAAAGTGTTACTGATATCATCTTTATCGTTTTTCTTGAAAGTTGATTGATATTGATTGATGTTGATTTTGTTTAACCTCAAAGAAAGGGGGATGTAATGATCAATAACATGTCATTCTAGAATAGTACACTAGGTGGAGCTATAGAGCTGTAGAGCTGTATATTTAGTTGTATGTGTTTAAGACTACACTACCCAGGATGCACTAGGCTACCCACAAGGCAGTGGTCAAGATGGCTGCCTGCACACAGAAGTACACATGCTGAATCTCTACAGATGCTGTACCTAGAGAACGTGTACTGAATAAATGACTAGCTAGAAGCAAGCTGTTCATAATGCAAACGGCTAGTTATTAATGAACATAACAATCTACCTGCTGTGTATTTCCTCCAGACCCATCTTTTGTTTCTTTACTTGTCCCATTACCATCTCCTTTTGCCTTGCACCATCATCCCTTTTGTCATTTAATCTCTCCTGCCTTCTACTCTATCACAGACCTTCCCTTTTGTTCTTTCCTCCCCTCGGCCCTTTCCCTGCTTCTGTACTTGTCTCTGTTCTGACAAAAGGTCATTGACCTGAAACATTAACTCTGTTTCTGTCTCCACAGATGTTGCCTGACTTGCTGAGTCTTTCCAGTATTTTCTGTTTTTATTTCAGATTTCCAACATCTGCAGTATTTTGCTTGTGATTTACATATGTTGATTGGCAACCTGCCTCTCCCGAGGGGATAGCACGCACGCAACCTAATGCGCTGGAGTCAAATGCGGAAGTTAACAGGTTGGAGCTGGCTTCCCGACATGCTGATATTTTTGCCGCTTTTAACCCCCCCCCCCACCCGCACCTAAATCCATGCGCTCTTTCAGGTTAAAATTCACACCCTTAATTTCAGTGAACAATTTTCCAGGATCAATTTTGTCAATTCCTTTCATAATCATGAGGACATCAATTAAATTTTAAATGGCTATTTTGCCTCCCATAGCAATGCTGCACACCAGGGACTTCCAAGTATTCCTTACATCCATTGGTAAAGCGTGACCACCAGGTCCAGCTGGCAGCAGGTCTTGTTTCAGCAGGCTGCTAACGTCTGCCACCACATGACATGACACCCTGAGCCTGCAAGACATTTTCGGCATATCGAACACGGTCATCGGGGAATCCAATGGACAGAAATATGCCTGGGGTTCAACGGCACATGTCCCCATTTAAAACAGATTAATTGGCCCTTTATCTCATTTCTGTTTGTGGGGCCTTGCTGTGCACAAATAAACTGCCACATTTGCCGACAATTGCCTACAAAAGTGACTACATTTCAAAAAATAATTCCGTGACTTTGAAATGCTTTAGGACATCCTGAGGATGAGAAAGGCGCTATATAAATACAAGTTTGCTTGTTTGTGCTTGGTTCTTTCTTTCTATCTTTCTTTCAGTTCTATGAATTTTTACTTTAGTCATTAATCATTGAACCTTCTCAAAACTTTCTGAAAAGCTAAGTATAAAATCTCAATTACATTCTTCCGTGTCAGTAATTTCTGCAAAAGACTCCAACCAGTCAGTTAAACATAACTTTCTGCTCCCAAAATTGTTAAGCCATTCCAGTGAACTCCCACCATTAGTCAGACAGGGTCTGGTGGAACACCACAAACTCTGCTGGCACCTCCCCACCAGCTTATAAATAATGCTACGCTTTACGTTGCTACATTTAGCACTCTCTTTTACCTTTTAAGCTGGTTTAATTTGTCAGAATGGATCTTGATTGTAGCTTTACCAACATTTCCATAAATATTTCACACTTTTCCAATGCCTAACCGAACTCTCCTCAAATTAACTCATTTTGCATTCCTTTACTTTAAAAAGTATTTTTAAACTCCCGTACTTTTGTACAGTAATGTACACCATTAACAGATTGGCACCCTATGATCTATTGGTTGTGACAGAAAAAATATCTGAATCATTTGAAATCTACACTGAGACCAGGACGTAAGTTAGTAATTTAGCCACAGAATGGGTAAAGGTCAGACACATATTTAAGCGAGGATGCGTATTTTCTGCATCCCTGTACACCATCTATTTGGAAATCGTGTATGAATCATTGATAGATACCAATGATGGGGTTGAGCTGAATGGCAGGCAATGAACAGCCAATTCTTGATGACACAGTGATAACTGCAGAGTAAGCAGAAGGTTTACAACAGATATTATAATCAATAAGTGATAAGAGCTTGTAATATGGGCTAAAAATAAATACCAAGGAAAGAAAAATAGTGATCCTCTGCAAAACTAAAGTAAAGCGGAAGCCAAAGGCTGAAAACCTTCATAACAGCTGATGGCAGTCCAATGAAAATATTGATTAATTCACATGCCTCAGCAACAAAATCAATCATGATGGTAATTGCAATCATGAGATCAAAAAATCAGCAGCAGCTGCGAGACAACTGTTAAATAACATGCAAAACTGCTTGCCCAACTGATAGCTTAACCAATGAAACACACATCAAGAAAATAAAATGCTGCATTTGGTTGACAGGTTTCTATGAGTATGGGGCCTGGAATCTACATGTAGTGGCATGCAAAAAGACTGGAAGCATTTGAAATGCAGATTACTGGTGCATTGTGTGAATTCCACGATGAATGACCAGATGCTCAACTTGAAAGGTCCAAAAAAGAGGGAGCTGCTGAACAACCAGATACTGTTGACATACAATTTGAGAATCAAGGGAGCAGCTAATATCTGAATCACTGATGGAAAAATGGAAGGAGCACCCGCAGGAAAAAGATAGGAGGGCTGATTTTAACTTTCGGCAGTGGGGGAAACAAGTTGTACAATGGGTGGCCCTTCCACTACGGTCCCTTTTCGCCACTGCTGCAAGTTAACATCAGGCCTTGAGACAAATACAGCTTGACATCATCAAGGAGTGGTTTGAAATTAAGAATATACAAACATACAAAAGGGGCAAGAAAAGACCTTGGGGGAGAAATTCCCCAGGTTTGTGCCTCCTGTTAGCCCCTGTGGGGGGCGGTAACAGGGCACTAAGCGGTTACCAACCAGGCGCAGTGAATTCACCGACACCCGTGTGTAATGATCAATAACATGTCATTCTATAGTGGACACTAGGTGGAGCCGTAGAGCTGTGTAGAGCTGTATATAGCTGTATGTATAAGACTACACTACCCAGCTGTATATATATTAAGACTACATTACCCATGAGGCTAGGCTACCCACAAGGCAGCAGTCAAGATGGCAGCCTGCACACAGGGGCACACATGCTGCATCTCTACAGATACTGTACCTAGAGAACGTGTACTGAATAAATGACTAGCTAGAAGCTAGCTGTGTTCATAATAAGAATGTCTATTTATTAATGAACATAACATGGTACCAGGAGTGGGGTTTCAGTGTTTCCTTCCCTCTTCATGCCATAACTCTCAATGTAGTCAATGCACTCTCAAAAAACTGCTGGCAGCTGGATCCCATCATACAGCATAGTCCTCTCAGCAGCCTCGGCTAATGGAACACCAAAGATTGGCCTGAGGGAAGAAGGAGTATCCACCGGAACTGCTTCCTACTCTGGTGCAGGCTTCTTCTTTTTCTTTTTCTCTTTCCACTGCTTAACAACATCTGCTGCGGTTATATCTTTGGACTTTTTCTCCTTGTGTTTTTCCTCTTTGTGCTTTTCTTTGACCTTAAAGTCTTTTTCTTTCTTCTTGGAGAAACTAGGCTTTTTGAAGACATGGATACCCTTTGGCCTTTTCATCCTTGATGGGCTCTCTGCTTCATCACCTGAGTCATCTGGTCTGCTTATGGCACAGTTTATACGGTAGACTCTCTTGACCAGTTCTAAGTCTTCACAAGCTTTGTCACCTAGTATCGAATCAAGTCTTCCAGCCACAACAGAAAACATGAGATGATGCACTTTGTCTTTGACTGTCACTTTGAGTCTGCATACACCTAAGCTATCTATTTTCTGTCCATTATAGTCCTTCAGTAGTACTGACTTTTTCTATATTTTGGGCTTTTCTTTCATATTTTTTATGTCACTCATACTGATTAAGTTTGCTTTTGCCCCAGTGTCCAGTTTCAATGTAACTAATGCTCCATTTATCTGCAGTGGGATCATCCATTTGTCCACTTTTACTGCATTGACTTTATGTTCAGCATTGTCCATTTCTGAGGGCTGCACATTTTCTGTATCTTTTTTGATATCGTCACATGACACCATTCCTACAAAAAATGTCTCACTTAAATCAGTGTCCTCAATCACATTAACTTGTTGCCCTTTTGTTGTTTTTACTTTTGAAAAGCATTGTTTGGCAAAGTGATTCTTTCCATTACACTTTGTGCACATTTTTCCAAACGCTGGGCATTGTCTTAACTGATGTTTGTAACCATAGCGTTTACAATTAAAAGTTTCATCCTCCGATTGCTTTTCATTTCTGTTCTGCCCATGTTTCTTCCCCTTGTAGGACACAGCACCGACAGCAGCATTATCACTCATTACAATCGCATCATTATTGATTTCACTGAAAGTCTTCGCGTGCTTTCGAGCTAGCTCGCTGGCTTGGCATATTTTCACTGCATTTTCCAAATTTAGTTCGGTTTCTCTCAACAGATGTTCCCTGACTTTTTATCATGAATACCAAACACAATCTGGTCACGAATCATGGATGATTTCAGCTCAGAGAAATTACATGTCTGTGCTTTCAGTTTCAGCTCAGTTATAAAGCTATCAAAAGTCTCATTTTGCTGCTGTGTCCTTGAACAGAACATGTATCTTTCATAGGTCTCATTCTTTTTGGGAGAGCAATGTGCATCAAATTATTTTTAGCACATCTTCTAATTTTTCTCTGTTTTCCTCTGGATTAAATACAAATGTATTAAATACCTCTATCGCCTGTGGGCCTGCAACCTTAAGCAGCAACGCTATCTTCCTTGCATCTGGCTTCGTACCGAATCTGATGGCTGCAATGTAGAGTTCGAATTGTTGTTTAAAAATCCGCCAATTGTAGTCGACATTTCCCTCGAGATTCAAACGCTCTGGTGGCTTCAAATTCTCCATGTCACTTTTCACAATTTTCAGGCGGATTTGTGCTGGCACTAAGACTTACCGCCTCACTCTCTTGCACCCCGAAGATCGTGACGTCATCCGATGTGCAAAGCCCCGTTCGCACCCCAGAAGTGATATTCGCTCCCGCCCCCTGCAGCATTGCTGGGCATCAACACCGGCAGCTGCAGGACACGTTGTCACCTTGGCTGGCTGCTTGGGGAGCGCTATTGAAAGGCAATGGTGGTCAGGTAGGGCAAAATTTATTTATGTCCCCATTCTGGTGCCTTCTGCTTTCTTTTGCCCCAGCGATTGTTCAGCTCACCAGATTACTTAAGTGTCAACACCCCCATATGTCATAGCACTGTACAGGACCAGATAATGGCTGGGGAGGGGGATGGAACTGGTGATGAGGGTATGGAGTTTGCAGCAGGGGCTGAAGATGATGGCTTCCCAAAGGTTAACTAGAGGGAATTGCTGCTCATCCAAGACTGGATATCGAACAAGCAGTCTGACAACACAGAGAGAGTGAAGGGGCTGAGAGAGGTGGTAGAATGGTAGAGCTGGGTGTTGGCCATTTATATGTGGAAGCTGACTCTGTGTCTTCAGATAATTTTGCAAAGGAGCAGCGTGTAGATTAGGAAGAGGAGAGGGCTAAAGACATACCTTTGGGAGACTCCAGAGGTAACATAAGAAATATAACATAGCTTAAGAGACCAGCGTGCAAAGTTAAAGCACATTGGATTGGGGGTAAGGTACTGACTTGGATAGAAAACTGGTTGGCAGGCAGGAAGCAAAGAGTTGGAATAAGCGGGTCTGTTTCCGAGTGGCAGGCAGTGACTAGTGGGGTACCGCAGGGATCGGTGCTAGGACCCCAGTTATTCACAATATATATTAATGATCTAGACGAGGGAACTAGATGTAATAGCTCCAAGTTTGCAGATGACACAAAGCTGGGTGGGCGTGTGTGCTGTGAGGGGGATGCAGAGAAACTTCAGTATGATTTGGACAGGTTGGGCGATTGGGCAGATGCATGGCAGATGCAGTATAATGTGGATAAATGCGAGGTTATCCACTTTGGTGGCAAAAACAGGAAGGCAGATTATTATCTGAACGGCAATAGATTGGGAAAAGGGGAAGTGCAATGAGACCTGGGTGTCCTTGTGCACCAGTCGTTGAAGGTAAGCATGCAGGTGCAGCAGGCGGTTTAGAAGGCAAATGGTATGCTGGCCTTCATAGCGAGAGGATTCGAGTACAGGAGCAAGGATGTCTTGCTGCAGTTGTACAGGGCCTTGGTGAGACCACACATTGAGTATTGTGTGCAGTTTTGGTCGCCTTATCTGAGGAAGGATGTTCTTGCCTTGGAGGGAGTGCAGCAAAGATTCAGCAGACTGATACCTGGGATGGCAGGAATGTCATATGAAGAGAGATTGGGTCGATTAGGCTTATATTCGCTAGAGTTTAGACGAATGAGAGGGGATCTCATTGAAACGTATAAAATTATAACAGGACTAGACAGACTAGATGCAGGAAGGCTGTTCCTGATGGCGGGGGTGTCCAGAACCAGGGGTCACAGTCTAAGGATAAGGGGTAAGCCATTTAGGACAGAGATGAGGAGGAATTTCTTCACCCAGAGAGTGGTGAACCTGTGGAATTTTCTACCACAGAAGACAGTTGAGGCCAATTCATTAAATATATTCAAGAAGGAGTTAGATATATTTCTTAAGGCTAAGGGAATCAAGGGATATGGGGAGAAAGCAGGGACAGGGTACTGAATTTGAATGATCAGCCATGATCGCATTGAATGGCAGAGCAGGCTTGAGGGGCCAAATGGCCTACTCCTGCTCCTATCTTCTATGTTTCTATGTTGCTATGTAACGGTGCGGGGGCAGGAAGAGAAGGCTTTGCTGAAGATGCGGTGGCTACGATCTGATAGGTAAGAGTGGAAACAAGTAAAGGCAATCCCTTGGAGAACAGAGGAAAGGCATTAGAGTAGGATGGTTTGTGTTAAGTATGTGTATTGTATTGAACAATTAACACAAAGACTTAAACGTATAACTCAAACAGGTCTTTACTGGTTGGAGGTAGGGACTATACGTAGGTCTTTACTTCATGCCCACAGGCGGGAACTGAGGGGAGATCAGTACCCACAGTACTGTTTATACCTCTATGGCCAGGAGTGGTACTGCGTATCACTACGCCCTACAAGTAGTGCAGTCCTGTCCATAGGTTCAAAGTAGCACACATATTACATACACAACATTCCTCCCTTCCTAGCTTTACAGTCATCTCCCCATTTAACATAACGTAATAACAGATATACATATATAACTTCAGGTTTACATAACAGAATAACATAGATAACTTCATGTCAAAACAGATCACAGATTCAGTCTCTGCGGAAAACAGTTCACAGATTCAATCTCTGTGGTGTAGTCGGTTCACGTTGCTGGAGTGACTCATTCAATAGTCCTTCCATGGATTTAACAGTTTGAACTTCCGAACTGAATTGGCTCCGTTCGGAGGGACCACGTGTGTGATCTGGTAGAGGTAATAATGGTTCAGATGGGTCATCTTCTGTTTCGACTTTTCCTTTTCTGCTTCTTGGAGACTCTCTGGGCTCCACTGTCAGCTGCCAGCTGCATGCGCAGTTCCTCCTTCTCTTCCTCCTTTTTCCATAGTAGAGCCACCTTCTCCCGATGTTCCGTAGACTTTCGGTGCTCCTCCATGATTTCTGTATGGTGGGAGTCGAAGCTACAAGTTGGGCAGGACAGGACATAGTAATATTCGGTGTCGTCCTGATCTAGGCCAGCGAGAGGGTCTTCTATTTCCTCCATACCCAGCTGGGCGTTAGCCAGCTTTTGTTCCAAGTCCAGACATCTTTCCTGAAGAGACTTCTTCATGCGTACCTCTTCATCCAGCTTTTTCTGGGCTTTCAGCAAGTCGTTTACTAATGACCTCATTTGAGATTTTACTACTTCAACTTCTTTTGGAGATTGATTGATCGGACTATTCAATCCCTCTACCGGAGCAGCTGTTTCAGCGGTCTGTTGTTCTACGTTGATGTGAGTCAGCGTACTTTTGGCATCCAAGGGCTGCTCTGTTGCAGTCATCTCAGTCTGTGTTGCCACCTCAGCTCTTCCAATAACCTTTGAGAGCTCCGAACCCCTTTCGTTTGAATATTGAAGTTCGTGTTCAAGTTTTTCCCATTTCAGAGTCCTGTCCTTCAGCATATGCAGGAGTTGGCTGACCGTTAACTCCTCTGACATCAGACGTTTTGTGTGCTCCTGCTCCATTTTCTCCATCAGCTGCTTCTGTTGTCTTTCCAGATTCTCCAACTCTATATCAAAGAACTCTTTCGTTGCATTCAACTCTTGCTCAAAACGGCGAAGCATTTGTTCTAATTGCTGTTGTAGTTTGAAATGGAGTTGAGTTCGAGCCCGGTGTCCCTCAGAAATGGGCACATCAGTAGACTTGCCAGACTCAGAATCCACAGTTAAACTATGTTGTTGTTGCTCAGTGGAATTCTGTGCTGAAACTTTGTCTTTTGCACCTGAGTTGGGCTTACCATCATCCGTTCCAGAGTCTGGGCCGACTATCTTCACCGAGTTCTCACTCGTTATTGTTTGTAGGAAATGCCAGTCCATATTCATTTTCCTAATCCACTCCCGTCCTAGTAGTGGAGAACCTCCTTCAGATATCACATATAAGTCCATTATTTGACTGTCTTCGCCCTTGTGGACCACTGCAACCTCTATTTTCCCGATGGGGTACACTCTTTGCCCCGTGTATGTTTTCGCACCCATTAAATTTAATAATGATAGAGCTTTATCTTGGTCACGAATTTTATTGGCCTTACAATAATTTTTTACTCTTTCAACATATATGACCCAATCTTCGAGGTCACTATCAAAGGTGCTAATATTCCCGTGTTTAGGCATTGTAGATTTGCAATTTCTCAGATTTTATTTTGTTTACTTGTTATCAAAGATGGCAGCTTCCCGCTCTTGCCGTCGTCCTCCGCCCACAAAATGGCGGTTTTCCCGCGCTTGGCGGTCTTCACCCGTCCCCCGACGCCGTCTCCCTTCAGCCCCCGAGTGCGGCCCTTATCTTCGCCGCGATCGCCCGAGTGCGGCCCTTATCAGCGGATGCGATCGCTGGATCGCGAAGTGGCTCCCGACCGAAGCGGCTCTTGCTCGCTCCCTCCCGGGCTGTGGCTTACCCGCTCGCGCGTTTCACCGCGGCTCTTATCAGGGATTGCGATCGCCCTTATCTTCTCCAACTTCCCCAGCCCTGTCTTTGCAGCCAACGCTGCACGGCTTACCCCACCACCTAGGTTGAACAAGGAAACTGCAGAAAGACTTCTGTCAGTCGCTGGAAGCTGTCAGGATGGCTGCTGCACTCCAGTGCTCAGTCGCTGATGGAGGCTTCAGAGTCCTAAAGCCTGTCGCTTCTAGTGGGGTGGTGATGTTTGAAACCTCTCTTCAACTGCCGCAGGGTAAGAACCTGACTCGTCGCCAGTGTTAAGTATGTGTATTGTATTGAACAATTAACACAAAGACTTAAATGTATAACTCAAACAGGTCTTTACTGGTTGGAGGTAGGGACTATACGTAGGTCTTTACTTCATGCCCACAGGCGGGAACTGAGGGGAGATCAGTACCCACAGTACTATTTATACCCCTATGGCCAGGAGTGGTACTGCGTATCACTACGCCCTACAAGTAGTGCAGTCCTGTCCATAGGTTCAAAGTAGCACACATATTACATACACAACAGTTTGGTTGACCATGTCAAAGGATTCGGAGGTTGAGAAAGATGAAGAGGGATAATGCACTATGGTCACATTAGATAGGATCTTTCTTTTGGGTTGAATGACCAATTATGTGAGTGAAGTAACACTTCCAGGTGATGACTTGTGAAGTAAAGGGCATCCCCACTGACACATGGGCAACCATTTACACAATTTAAAATTGCAATTTTGTTAATTTTCTGGTTCCCATTAAATTAACCCACACCCTAAACTGACGGAACAATCTGTTTATTAAATAGCGTAGGTGGGAACTGGTGTTATATCTCTGTAAATAGGCCTTTTGTTTGCTGGAGTTCAGATATTTTGTCCAACAGTTGCGTACTTCACAGCTGAATTATCAAACTTTTTGACTTTATTGCAATTAACTAACTTATTAGTTGCTTGCGAAGCATCAAAAGATTATCTGCTATTTTTTGATTGCCACTACTAAAATTTTAAACTGTGTGTACCCTCGTAGTCTCTCAATTGTTTTGACAGTGCTAATTGCATTTTCCAGTGTGAGACTAGAATTTCAGTGAATGAGCCTGTGAAATTTTCACACAGCTGGACTGAAAGCTATTTTTTCACTAGGCTTTCAGTGATATGTAATGCTGGCCACATGAAATCTTTATACTATGCCCATTAGAACTGCAGTACAATTATAGATTTTTTCCATCTAAACTTGAGTTGTGTTTAGAGAGGCCATTTTAACACAAGTGAAGAAATGGTGATTACAGATCTGTCACTGAGAGTAGTGGAAGCAATTTGAGGTGATGAATTGAAAGCATCCACAAGAGTGTATTTGAACAGCAATTTGGTGTTTGTGTGATTTTTCCTATAGTAGCAATACTGATATTCTATCAGCCTTTCTGTTTATTTTCATCAATTTCTGTCTTCAGCAGTTGTTTCAATGTTTAATTCTTTACAATATTTTTATCCAATATCTAACCCATTGGTATCAAAACTGTTACAGTTGATGGTGATTTGAGATAGTAAATTGAAAATTACTGAAGAATCAACTTATCAAACACTTAGGAATAACTGAAATCACAGCGAGTACACACTTTACAAAGATGCTTCCTTAAAATATATATAGACCTTTCTACCGATATGTCTTCCTGTGTTTCTACACATATATACTTTTATAGTCAGCTGTGGCTCCGTTGGTTAACACACTTGCCTCTGAGTCAGAAGGTCGTGAGCACATAAAGCTAAGCTGACACTGCAGTGCAGTACTAAGGGAGTGCTGCATTGTCAGAGGTGCCGTCTTTCGGATGAGACGTTAAACTGAGGCCCTGTCTGCTTTCTCAGGTAGACGTAAAAGATCCCACGGCACTATTTTGAAGAAGAGCAGGTGAGTTATCCCCGGTGTCCTGGCCAATATTTATCCCTCAACCAACATAACAAAAACAGATTATCTGGTCATTATCACATTGCTGTTTGTGGGAGCTTGCTGTGCACAAATTGGCTGCTGCATTTCCCACCTTACAACAGTGACTACACTTCAAAAATACTTAGTTGGCTGTAAAGCACTTTGAGACGTCCAGTGGTCATGAAAGGCGCTATATAAATACAAGTCTTTCTTTCTATATATGTACATGAAAAACTATGTATAGAAACAAAAAAAAGATATGTGGGTAGGAAGATTTATGTACAGATGGAGAGAAAGAGGGACAATTTTAGCAAAGACTGCCAGGTGTACTGTGGTGTTGTTTATGGTATATTGTAGGATACTGTTTAATAATAAAGCGTTTTAACTTTGTTATGCATAATGTGTTATTATATAATGTAGTTGATCTCCTGTATCATTTAATAATGAGGGGTTTTTACCATGTAACACAAAATGTATTTTTATATAACAGATTGTACATTTGGTTGCCACATTTGCTTAAAACAACAATGACTACCGTTCAAAAATAATTAATTGGCTGTGAAGTACTTTGGGACATCTTGAGGATATGAAAGGCACTATATAAATGCAAGTTCTTTCTTCTTTCCTATACAGTCTGCAGAAGGTATCAGTTTGATGCACCAAATTGTCATTAATCATTCCATGCTTTTTTTTATATTCCTTTGCTCTTAACTTTGAAGGTTTATCAACCTAGGGATTTGCAAGAAAACCATCACTGTACTTCAGAAATAATTCGTTGTGTGAAGTGCTTGGCATAGAAATCTGTGATCTTGGTAAAGTGCTATATAAATGCAAATGTTATATTATTTACAACAAAGGTTACTAAGTGCGGTTTCAGGTTCTTCAGCTAGAATTTCCACCAAGAATAAAAGGCCTTTCAGATTTGTTTTAATGCTTATGAGTTACACTTCGAATGAAAGAAACATGAAGAAAGCTACACACAGAGCACTTGACTATAGGGAGACCAATGTCAGAAGGAAAAAGTGCTGGTGCTTTATTCATACCTTCTTTAAGTACAATGGGAGCTATTTTAATCATGTAATTCATTGAAATGATCCAAATGTAAGTAAACCTCTGTTTATCTAATTAGCCATTCATTACTGAATTTAAAGATACTGAACAAGAAATAAGTAAGCTGCTAGTTTTGCGTTGTGAAACATCTGGTATGTTGTCAGCATACCAGATTTATGTCAACAATGTAAAGATAATCTGAATAGGAACTCTAATGTTTTGTGATTCATCAGGAGGTGTCAGTATTGGCATATTTAAGACATTATATATGCCACTTCCATATGGGATGGATAATTTATTCCTACCTGACTTTACAGCATGCTGTACTACAGTGCTGAAGATGGCAGATGTTTCAGACAACCAACCTTCACCTCAGATTTAAAAAAAAACCTTCTGTGTTGTGTCTGTGACGAACTCAGAGCCATCCAGTGTCCCTGTGTAAACCACCTACTAGCTAGAAATCATCAAAAACATTCAACCCTGAAATTCTGGAGTGAAGAGACAGCCATCTCCAGTCTATCACTGACTGAGGCGTCTTATATAAATCTTGATTGCATATGCTCACATTTCAGCCTTGAGAAAAATCTCTTTGGATATATGTTTTAAGATTTACAAATATGAACACTAAAAGCAGGTAATTGAGATCTTTGTTATAAATGTATGTTTGTTACTTTAAAACTAGAAGTTCCTTCATGTGCGCACCCAATTAATGTGCAATGAACTATAGAAATTTATGTGCAAGTCTAAAATGGAAGCTGCCTTGTCTCATTCTCCGGGTATTTCCTCGGGAGTTCTTCCAATCGGCTGCTGTAACTTTATCGGATGAACGGTGGAAACCTTATATTTGTCGATCCAGGGTTTCCACCGATCTTTCGGCAAAGTTACGGCGGCTGATTGGGAGAACCCATGATTCCCAGTGATTATTTATACCTATAATGGGAGGCACCACTGAAAAAGCTGAAAACAAATTGAAGTGTCTCTCCACAAATGCTGCCTGCCCTGCTGAGTATTTCCAGCATTTCCTGTTTTTAGTTCAGATTTGCAGCATCTGCAGTATTATGCATTTGTAAAGTGGTTTGCCTCTCCCAGGAGTTTACATGGCTGCGGGGGGCGGAGTAGGGGGGGTGTGGTGGTGTGGGGTGTGAGGAAGGGAGGCAGTATTTAGTCATGATGCTCCGACCATCAAGAGTGTGGGGCAGGCTTGATAGAACAGCAGGGGCTAGATTTTCAGTTGCTTGCGCCAGCAGTTAGCGCCTTAAGAGAAGTGATTTCCGGGCGCTATGCGTGTAGCGCCCGGGCGCAGCGCAGTTTGCTCCCCGCCCCAAATTAAGCTGCCCGTTAGCGCCGGCGCAAAGTTTAGCGCCCGCCCGGATGCGCGCGCAGAAAATGACGTCACATCCTCGTGCAACGCCCTTTGGCCGCCCCGATTGCAAACTTCAGTCGGACCGCCCCATTGTGCGGCGGGCGGCCGGAGCGTTTGGAAAAAGGAACGCAACACAACCAGCGCGGGCCCCGGGGGGCGCTAATTAAAGGGAACGTCCTCTCCAGTATAAAGGCCATCCTTTTTTCAGAAAACAGTCTTGTGCAACGCATTTCTGGCGACACAACAAGGAGGATAGCTAACTGGTTTCAAGCAGCAAGAGCCAGGTATTTTTGGACTCAGGCAACAGCGCTGCAAGTGGCCATTTGGAAATTAGAGTGTTTGCCAGGATTTGATGGGGGTTGCATGGGGTGCCAACGCGGAGCTGCAGCTCCATGTCCGTAGGGCTCGCAGACGCATTGTGAGAGGGGCAGCCCTGGCTAGAGGCAGAGGGGGCTACAGGCGTCGGCCACGTAGGCCTTACCCAGTCAGGCTATACCGCCAGCAGCGCTCCTACCTAAACATGAGTGCCGCGCGATGTGTTAAAAGGCTCCGATTCCGAAAGGGGGTGATTGCAGAGATCTGCCACCTGCTTCGCCGAGATCTGCGGCCAAAGCTCAGGTGCAGGACGTCTCTGTCGGTGGAAGTGAAGGTGACGGTGGCATTGAACTTCTATGCCACCGGCTCCTTCCAATACGCTGCTGGGGACATAGCAAACATCTCCCAGTACGGCGCGCATCGCTGCATCCGCCAGGTGACCGAAGCACTGTTCAGAAGGAGAAGCCAATTCATCTCCTTCCCCATGGCCCTGGAGAGCCAGCATCAGCACGCATTGGGATTTTCCAGACTCGGGGAATTCCCCTTGGTGCAGGGCGCCATTGACTGTACGCATGTGGCTTTGCGGGCCCCTCTGGAGCATGGCGAACAGTATCGCAACAGGAAGGGCTACCATTCTCTGAATGTGCAGCTGGTCTGTGACCACAAGCAGCGCATCATGGCAGTCAATGCCAGCTTCCCAGGCAGCAGCCACGATGCCTTTATCCTGCGGCAGAGTACTGTGCATGACATGTTCCAGGCACAGCCTCCCCCAAGAGGATGGCTACTCGGGGACAAAGGCTATCCTTTGTGCACCTGGCTCATGACCCCGCTCCGCGCGCCCAGGACCGCTGCTGAAGAGGCCTACAACGAGAGCCATCAAACCACCCGCAACATCATCGAGCTAACTATTGGGGTCCTCAAGCAGCGGTTCCGCTGCCTTGATCGCTCCGGAGGAGCTCTCCAGTATTCGCCGGACCGGGTCTCCCAATTTGTGGTGGTTTGCTGCATGCTACACAACCTGGCTATCCGCAGGACTCAGGCACTGCCACCTGACGTTGGACCAGCACCTCAGGAGGAGGAGCAGGAGGAGCATGAGGAGGAGGAGGAGGAGGAGGAGGAGGAGCAGGAGTACGTTCCCAGGAGGGAGCGACCAGGGCCAAGGGCCGCACGACGCCACCTTATTACACGGTACTTCTAAGCCCCCTGTCAGGGAATGGCCAGGGGCCATGAGGGAAGATGAATGCAGCCGCTCCGCAAGCCCTCAGCCGGCGAAGCCAACAAACACTAAGAAGAACAACCATGGAGACTGCATGAATAAAGATAATTTTTTTTTACACAAAAATGAAAAGCCCTTCCCACATGAATCCCCAAAAACAATAAACGGGCCCCACAAAAAGCCCAACAAACGACTCACTCCCACAAACTGGGGAGGAGCCACTCCACCTTTATTGAAACCGGGCCTCAACGTCGGCCTAACGCAAAAAAAAGCCCTCCAAAAGCACAACCATGGGCAAAATAAAGATGGCCACCGCCATATTAAAGGAAAGCTGGCCACACCCTCTACTGAGTGGCCCGCGAGGGCGAGACCTTGGCCAGCATTTTGCCTCCCCTGCCCTGCCTGCTGCTCCTTCGCAAGCTCTGCCCAGTGGCTGCTGCGAGGCTGGGGGAAGGCGCCTGAGGCTCAGATGCCCTTCCGCCAGATGCCGCTGGGGGGCGGCCTACACGGCGTTTGGGCCTCGAGGGGCCGTCTCCTGAGTGGCGCACCTGAGCCTGGCCACCATCAGCTGCAGCCGCTTGCCCTTGACGCCGCAGAGGGGGAATGGCGGCGACGGATGGCGCAATGTGGGCCAGCTGGCGTCTGGGATGCGCTGGCTGGTGCTGTGGCACGGTGGCACTCGGCCGGGCCCACACTGCAGGATCCGCAGCAATCAGCCAACGGCCGGCTTGCTGGGATGGTCCAGCGCGGCGCCTGCCATGGCGATGCCTGCCTGAGACAGCGCGTGTGGCAGCAGTGAGTGGACCTGTGGTCCTGGTGTGCGCGCGCATCACATCCGCCAGGGTCTTGACGGCATCAGTTAGCATGCGGCCAGTCGCGGCAGTTGCTGCCCCGAACTCGCGCACACTGGTCGCCAGCGACTCGATGGCCTCAGGCATGCGCCCCACCACGCTCATGTGCTCCGTGTGCCGCCGGTCCGAGTCGTCGGCCATCTGATCGAGCTTCCGCACCTCCTCCGAAGTGAAGGTGTCCGGACTGGAGTCGCGACTCTCCCGCTGGGGAGGAGGGGGCCGGACTAGGGGACCCTTGCCGCGTTGGTGACGGCGAGTGTGCCGATCAGCAGCACTCCCCTCTGATCCTTCCCCCCTTTGGGGGGAAGGCCGCGGGCCACGCGCACGGCTGCTGGGTGGCTGGACGCCACTGGTCCCAGAAGCTGCATTGCCCTGCGACAGTTCCTCCAGGCACTCGTCCAGTGAGGAGGTGTCAAGCATTTCCTCCTCTCCTGCGGGACGTGACTGTTCCCCCGAAGGTCCGGCTTGCTCCTCCTCCTCCTCCTGGTTGGAGGTGCTGTCACTGGCAGCCTCAGGGTCCTGGTCGTCACCAGCTGAAAGCAGGAATGCACAAGAGTCGCTTCAGAGTGAGGAGACGGCGTCAGCGAGGGAGTTAGGACTGGTGGGATTCAGCGCATTGGTGGGACAGTGGCAAAGGAGGTAGCTCGGATGGGCCAGTGCGACGCGAGAGGGCCAAAAGGCGAGGTCCTTACCATTGCCGGGCAGTGGAGGGTCGGATACACCGCACGCTGTGGGGACAATCACACGGGCTCCCATGAGCACACACACGCGCTCCTCCAGCCGAGTGAGCTTCTGCAGCTTGGCGCGGCCACCCCTGGCACGGGCCTGGCGATTAAACGCTACTTTAGCCTGCAAGAGAAAGGACGGGCTGTAAGTGCGCAGTGAAGCCCTGATGTAGTGTGCACTGCCTCCCTTGGTGGAATAGCTTGGACAGAGTGGAGCCCTGATGTAGTGTGCACTGCCTCCCATGGTGGAATAGCTTGGACAGAGTGAAGCCCTGATGTAGTGTGCACTGCCTCCCATGGTGGAATAGCTTGGACAGAGTGAAGCCCTGATGTACTGTCCACTGCCTCCCATGGTGGAATAGCTTGGCCAAAGTGTAGAGTGCCGAATGGCCATTTGATGCTCATGACTGTCCCAATGCTGCTGGCTGAGGGCTGGCCAAAAGGACTTTCAGGTCCCTTTGCCCATCATGTCAGGTGTACATGCAAGAATGAGGAGGAGACTGGAAAGGCTACTCACCCTCACAATCCTGGTCAGATCGTTGTATTTCTTATGGCATTGTGTGTGGGTCCTGGGGGCCTCGCCGGTGAACGTCACCCTCTGGGCGATCTGCTTCCAGGCTTTGGTGTAGTCGTGGTGGGTTGGATTCCTCCCACTCTCTGGAAACAAGATCTTGCGCCTCACCTCCAGAGCTGTGACCATTATGTCCAGATCACCCTCTGAGAAGCGCAGGGCACGCTGACGGGCCTTCTCTGGCGTTGCCATGACTCCCTAGGGCTGAGCAGTAGTGTTGAGGCCTCTTTGCAAGGCTGCAGTGTGCAGGGCGTGGCAGCAGACCAATTCGTCCCTTCCCCCTTTAAGAGCTGGTCGGCACCACGGGGTCTGCTGTCAGTGCAAAAATGACCGCACCCGTGCTGCGCCCCGCCTGGGCGCTATCCCTCTGGACCGCCGGCTTAGCGCCTAAAGAGAGTAGTGGAACGCCTCTTTTAGCGCTCCACCAACCTCTTAGGGCGAAGCCACTGAATTCCCGGCAACGGGGCGCTACTTTGGGGCGGGCGCTAACTTCGGGCGGGCGCTAAGGTTAGCGCCCCAAAACTGCCTATACTGAATATCTAGCCCCTGGTCTTTTCCTGCACATCAATTTCTTTTATTGTACTGATTATCAAATAATGGCCATAGATATCCCATCATGGCAAGCAGAGGGTTATAATCTGCACTCAAACTGTAAAAGTTATCCATCATTAATAAATGTAAGAGCATATACTGTTAACTAAGGGCCATAGGCCACAAATCCAAAGAAACTATGAATGCTATATTTAGTCTCAAGTACCTGAGCTAATTAACTTGTAGACAATACTAGCCTACTTCCAGCCAACCCTTTGCCTATCCCAATAACACTGGCCGCGATTTTGCTGGCGCTCAGAGTGCGGGTTTGGAGGCGGGTCAGGAGTTAAATTCAAAATGATTGACGGCGGGTTGCGAACCCGCTGAGAACCCACCTCCACGCTACTTTCCAAAGTGTCGGGTCTGCGATATATATTAATGATCTGGACGAGGGAACTAGATGTAATATCTCCAAGTTTGCAGATGACACAAAGCTGGGTGGGCGTGTGTGCTGTGAGGAGGATGCCGAAAAACTCCAGTATGATTTGTGCAGGTTGGGTGATTGGGCAGAAGCATGGCAGATGCAATATAACGTGGATAAATGCGAGGTTATCCACTTTGGTGTCAAAAACAAGAAGGCAGATTATTATCTGAATGGCAATAGATTGGGAGAAGGGGAAGTGCAACGAGACCTGGGCATCCTTGTGCACCAGTCGCTGAAGGTAAGCATGCAGGTGCAGCAGGCGTTTAAGAAGGCCTTCGTAGCGAGAGGGTTTGAGCACAGGAACAAGGATGTCTTGCTGCAGTTGTACAGGGCCTTGGTGAGACTACATCTTGAGTATTGTGTGCAGTTTTGGTCACCTTATCTGAGAAAGGATGTTCTTGCCTGGAAGGAGTGCAGCGAAGATTCATCAGGCTGATACCTGGGATGGCAGGAATGACGTATGAGGAGAGATTGGGTCGATTGGGCTTGTACTTGATGGAGTTTAGAAGAATGAGAGGGGATCTCATTGAAAATTATAAAATTCTAACAGGACTAGACAGACTAGATGCAGGAAGGATGTTCCCAATGGTCGGGGAGTCCAGAACCAGGAGTCACAGTCTAAGGATAAGGGGTAAGCCATTTAGGACAGAGATGAGGAGGAATTTTTTCACCCAGAGAGTGGTGAACCTGTGGAATTCTCTACCACAGAAGGCAGTAGAGGCCAATTCATTAAAATATATTCAAGAAGGAGTTGGATGTATTTCTTAAGGCTAAAGGGATCAAGGGATATGGGGAGAAGGCAGGGACAGGGTACTGAATTTGGGTGATCAGCCATGATCTCATTGAATGGCGGAGCAGGCTCAAGGGGCCGAATGGCCTACTCCTGCTCCTATCTTCTATGCTTCTATGTTTCTAAGACATGGCTAATGACAACGATGAGGAGGCCATCAAACGAAGCTCAAGAGCGTTACAATGAGAGCCACATTTCCACCAGAAGCATCATAGAGCAATCCATAGGGCTACTCAAAATGCGCTTCAGATGCCTGGACAGATCTGGTGGAGCCCTTGAGTATGCACCAGCCATGGTGTCCAGAATCATCGTGGTCTGCTGTGCCCTGCACAACATCGCACTGCAGTATGGCTTATTGCTGCCTGAGGAACAAGTGGCAAAATGCACAGCCTCCTCCTCAGAGGAGGAGGAAGAGCCGAATGAGGCTACAGATGAGGAAGACCTGGTGGAGGTGACTGCCCCAGTGCAACCAGCACTCGAGCTCATTGCTGGCCATGAGGCAAGGGATGGACTAATCCATGCCAGATTCGCATAACTTTACGCAGCACAGACATGTGGCTGGCATATGCACATGAAGGTTGGCAGAACCTCCCTTCCACACCAAACAGCATCTGTACAATGAACTGTCCATTCCTATCATTCTCCCCACAATTACTGCTGATGAAAGGTGCCCTCACCCCTCACTGTGCCACTTCCAATTCTGAGCACACATAGGGCAACGCATTGAAACATTCACATCACATTACTTTAATACAACAAAAATAAAGAGCACAAACGTAACTTTGGTTTATATGAAAACACCCACGTGACCACCCTTGTGACTATTTGTGTGTTAGCTTTCTGTACTGGTCTCGCTAGACGTGGTCCTATCTAGTTATCCAGCCAGCTAAACACTCATTCAAATAATTCCTCGAGAAGCGGGTTTGCTGTTTTGAAGCTTTACTTGAACAAATTTGTGAAACTGTAAACAAAGACAAAGTATGTTTTGTACATAGAACTGAGTACTATACATTAGATGTTACATAAGATATAAACATGTTTATGACAATAGAATAGACTAATTGTATAACTAAATAGCACTGGAGCTAAACTTCGGTAACTAACAACTAATAACTTCTTATAGACAAGGTATTGTCAAAATACTGCACTGACAAGGTTGTTCTCATTTTATTAAACAAAAATACTCACAGATATTGCGTCTTGCCGAGCATATGAGAAGAGATGAAACAGGATTGAGAATCCCTTATGTAGCTTTCTTCATAATTTTGCCAGGTTCTTCCTGGAATACTACTTCCGGGCCAAACAGGAACAAGGTCAAATAACCTAATGCTATACACTAACACTGCTATACACTAACTACCACTAGAGGGTGCTATCTGCATGTAATAAGTCCAGAACACTCCCCGTCTGGGGTCATTAGCGACTCCACATAATCCTAACTCTACTTGTCACTGGAGTCCTCTGGCAACAAAAGAAGGACCACCTCTGAGAAGTCCGTTGGTGTTGACGATAGGATGCAGCTTCCGTAGACTGCTGTGAGGGGGAAGGTTGCGTTCTGCTGCTATGCACTTCAACTCTTCTGAGTAACACTCATGTTGGACGCTCTTCATCACAAGGATTTTGGCCCTCTTGAGCTCCTCTTCAGAGGGACTCTTACGACAGATGTGCCACCCATGGCAGCTACTCTCTTGTGTAGACTGGGAGAAGGTATGAGCTATGTGGGTTAGGCGCGCTACTGTCTTTATGAGAGTGTTCCATTTGGAGAAACGCTCGAAGCATTTGGTGCTCATCAGGTCCTTAGAAATTTGAGAAACGTTCGCTGTGACTTGTGGGCGTATCTCGGAGTCAGAAACAGGTTTGAGGAGGTCGAATGACTCATTGACTTCGGAGGAGCGCAGGGACTGATCCTAAAGAAAAGCAGGTCTTGACAGCCAAGTCGTGCTGCTGAGAAGGGATGCTGTTACAGATCTAGACCCATGGTCAGCTGGGTTCAGGTCTGTGGGGACGTACCTCCACTGGTCGGGGGATGTGGAATGTCGAATACGTTGGACCCTGTTGTTCACGTATATGTAGAACCATCTACTTTGGTTATGGATATATCCTAGCACCACTTTGCTGTCTATATAATACGTGATGCTGTCGAACTTCAGATCAATCTCCTTTACTATGAACTCTGCAATCTCAACTGCTAATACTGCTGCGCACAGTTCCAATCTGGGTATGGTGAGGTCTAGCTGGGGTGCCAACTTGGCCTTACCAAAGACGAAGCCGACTTTGCTTTGTCCATCTTGAGTGGTGACCTTCAGATAAGCCACACCTGCAATGGCCTTAGCGGATGCGTCTGCAAAGACACAAAGCTCTTTGAATTGGGCATTTGAGGGAGAGAAGGACGTATAGGAGCGAGGTATTCGGATCTCCTGTAAGTCTTGAAGTGAGTCTCTCCATCTATCCCAGTCTGCTTCCATCTCTTTAGGGAGGGGTGAATCCCACTCTTCAGCGCGTGTGGAGAGTTCCCTGAGGAGCAGCCTGCCTTGTATGGTGACAGGGGCTAAGAAGCCGAGAGGGTCGTATAGGCTGTTGACTGTAGAGAGCACTCCTCTATGTGTGAAGGGTTTCTTGTCATCTAAGGCTTGGAACGTGAACGTGTCTGCTGCTATGTTCCAAGACACTCCTAGGCTACGCTGTAGGGGGAGATCATCAGTGAAGAGGTCTAGATCTTTGACGTCCTTAGCACGATCTTCAGGGGGGAATGCCTCCATCACTGCTGGTCTGTTAGAGGCTATCTTGTGCAGCCTGAGGTTGGATAGTGCAAGTAGTTCCTGAGCTCTTTCAAGGGTACTGATGGCCTTTGCTTCGGTCGGGAATGACTTCAGTGCATCGTCGACGTAGAACTCTCGTTCGATGAACCCTCTCACATCACTGCCAAAGTCGTCTTCTTCTTCCTTGGCAGCCCTCCTTAGTCCGTATATAGCAACAGCAAGGGACGGGCTATTCCCGAAGACATGGACACGCATTCTGTAGTCCACAATGTCTCTGTTGGGGTCGTTGTTGCGATACCGCAGGAAGCGGAGGAAGTCACTGTGGTCTTCTCTCACCACAAAGCAGTGAAACATATGCTGGATATCGGCAGTGATGGCGACGGGCTCTTTCCTGAATCTCATGAGTACCCCCAAGAGGCTGTTGTTGAGGTCGGGCCCTGTGAGGAGTACATCGTTGAGAGAGACTCCCTGATATGGTGCACTGGAGTCAAACACCACGCGGATCTGTTCCGGCTTTTTGGGGTGATAGACTCCGAAGGAGGGGAGGTACCAACACTCTTGGCCTTCCTGGAGTGGAGGAACTAGCTCTGCATGATCGTTGACAAGCATTTTCTTGACAAACTCTAGGAAGTGTGCTTTCATCTTTGGCTTCTTCTCTAGTGTGCGACGGAGTGAGTTCAGACGATTATAGGCATACCCCCTGTTGTTTGGCAGCCGTCGTCTGGGGTTCTGGAAGGTTAAGGGTGCAACCCAGCTGTTAGAGCTGTCATGAGAGACCTCATTGTCCATAATCTGGAGGAATCTCATGTCGTCAATTGATGGAGCAAGTTTGTGGTCATTGGTGGTGCGACAGAAGACTGACTGACCCGGGTTCTCTCCAGTGAGCATCATCTGTGTGCTGTTTGTGGAGATCAGCGCTGGGGGGTTCTGAGGCTGGGCCGTATGACGGAACTTCTCTGTCACTCGGATCTGACTACAGCATGGGGTAAGGTAGCTTGGACGACCATTCTCCAAGATGGAAGTCTTGAGTGTGCTCACCTGAGATGGCTTGTGAGCACCCCTGAGGCACATGTCTCCAACAATGACCCAGCCGAGGTCTAGCCTTTGGGTGAAAGGGGCGTCATGTGGACCGTTGATCTGTTTCCTTATCTTATGTACCCTCAGGATGTCCCTTCACAAGAACAGAAGTATGTCTGCGTCTGGATCAAGAGGTGGGATCTCGTCTGCAATGCATCTCAGATGACGGTGGTGATGAGCTGCATTCGGAGTGGGAATCTCAGAACGGTTTTGGGGACTTGATTACATTCGATCAGTGTAGGAAGGGGGAGACTGATCTTCCCGTCGGCTGACTCAACAACATAACCACAGGCCCTCCTGCTGGCTGCCTCTGAAAATCCAGCACACGTCTTCAGCGTGTAAGGCGACAGACTTCCTTTGACCTTGAAGATGTCGAAGAACTCGGATCTTGCTAGAGAACGATTGCTTTGTTCGTCTAGTATGGCATACATCTTTTCAGATTCCTGGCGACGTCCTACAGGGTACACATTAATGAGGCATATCTTGGAGCATGCTCTTGCGCTCACTCCTTCTCCACACACCTCGGTGCACTTGGATGTAATCTCTGGACCGGCAGCTGCCTCTCTCTCCCCGCCGTGCTCTGAGGCGGGAGGAGGCGACTCTGACTTCCAAGGAGCTGGGCCTGGGTGGAGTGCTGAAATGTGCCGATCACTTTCACATTCTGTGCATTTTGCATCTACCTTGCAGTTCTTGGCGAGATGGTTCGTGGAAGAGCAGCACTTGAAACATATAGAGTTCTCTTTGAGATACTGTTTGCGGTCTTCCAGGGACATCTCCCTGAAGCCTCTGCACTTCTTTAATGGATGGGGCTTGCTGTGGATGGGGCATTGTTTGCTCATATCCTCAGATTTCTTCTGATCCTTCGTGTTCTCGGTTGAAGACACTTGCATTTTGTGGACAGATATTGGTGTCTTTCCATGTCTGTCAAACTTATCTCTCCTGGCAAGTGCTGTGTGGGAGGAGAAGAGGTTGAAGATGGGGTCGGTCCTGGCTTTGGCTTCTTTACGGATGAAGTTGGCAAACACAGAGAATGGAGGCAAGGTAACGTTGTGCTTTAGCTTGAACTCTGACCCGAACGATATCCACTTCTCCTGCAGATTGAATGGAAGCTTCTCAATGATGGGACTTACCCCTCTGGAAGTGTCTAAGTATGATAGGCCGGGTAGGTAGCCATCCTGCTTTGCGGCTTCGAGTTCCGACAGCAGATCTCCAAGGTCGCGGAGCTTCTGGGGTTCCTTATTTGTCAACTTCGGAAAGTTCTCCAACCTGACAAAGAGAGCCCTTTCAATGGCTTCAGGCGAGTAGTAGCTTTCTTCCAGCCTTGCCCAAGCCATCTTCAACCCCGCTGGCGGATGTCCCACATTAACCGCTTTTATCCTGCGTGCCTGTCCGGCGGACTCTGGGCTGAGCCATTTGATAAGGAGGTCGAGTTCTTCTCCTGCCGACAGGTCTCTGCCCGATATGGCACCGTGGAAGGAGGACTTCCACGCCCGATAATTCTCTGGCCTGTCATCAAACGTGGTTAACCCTGCAGTCACCAGCTGGCTGCATGCAAGGTATTTGGCAAGGTCGTAGGTGCTGGGACCTGTGCCAGGGTTGCCTTGAGTAAGGGCTCTGTTGGGGGTCTCAAGGAAACGAGAGGGGGTTTCCTGTTGACTTTCTCTCTTCAGCACTCCATTCCTCTGCACCATGTCCTCTGTTTTGCAGGGGAGGATCCTGTGACTTGAGGCACGCTGTCCATTTTGACCTTGATTGGTGCCATGGGGCATGTTATATGAAGTGCTTGAGTCCATAGAGATGTGCGGGTCTTCATCCCTCTCTCTTGTAAACTGTAAGTCGGCTTGGTCGCTCATGTAATCTCTGGTGCGTTGTCGTCGACTCTGCCGTGGAACGGGAATTAAAGGTTTGTTAGCTGTCTCAGGATCAGCTTCCACTAAAATTGCCTCGAATACTTATGCCTGAGCTAATGCAGCATCTATCTTTTTTTCTTCCTGTAGAGCATCTAATGTGGCTTGGAGACGGGCCTGTTCAGCCTGGCGTCCAACTTGGAGATGGGCCTGTTCAGCCTGGCGTCCAACTTGGAGACGGGCCTTGTCAGCTTGGAGTTCAGCTTGGAGACGGGCCTGGTCAGCTTGGAGTTCAGCTTGTAGACAGGCCTGGTCAGCTTTGAGACGGGCCTGGTCGGCTTTTATTTCAGCTTTGAGACGGGCCTGTTCAACTTTTATTTCTATTTCTTTGTCGGCATGCGCAGCTCTGGCTTGGGCTGCTTCTAGCTTAGCCCTTGCTTTGGCAATGGCCATGCTTACCCTAGAACCACCTGATGACCGTGAGCCGGCTGATGACCGTGAGCCAGCTGATGACCGTGAACCAGCTGGCGATCTAGAGCAACGAGAGTTTATAGACAGATTGTCACATTCTACAGTTTCATCTAACTGTTTAAGGTCTTCTACTTGCTGAGTAGCGTTTTCGGTGATGTGAGGTAAGTGTGGTGTACAAGGTGAAGACTTAAGCTGGCTCTGTTGTGATGGCCTTCTCTGACCTTGCTGCTCCACGTGGAGGATCTCCTCTCTTCACAGCTAGCCGTATTGCTGTCTTTTCACTGTACTGGTCTCGCTAGACGTGCTCCTATCTAGTTATTCAGCCAGCTAAACACTCATTCAAATAATTCCTCGAGAAGCAGGTTTGTTGTTTTGAAGCTTTACTTGAACAAATTTGTGAAACTGTAAACAAAGACAAAGTATGTTTTGTACATAGAACTGAATACTATACATTAGATGTTACATAAGATATAAACATGTTTATGACAATAGAATAGACTAATTGTATAACTAAATAGTACTGGAGCTAAACTTCGGTAACTAACAACTAATAACTTCTTATAGACAAAGTATTGTCAAAATACTGCACTGACAAGGTTGTTCTCATGTTATTAAACAAAGATACTCACAGACATTGCATCTTGCCTAGCGTATGAGAAGAGATGGAACAGGATTGAGAATCCCTTATGTAGCTTTCTTCATAACTTTGCCAGGTTCTTCCTGGAATACTACTTCCGGGTCAAACAGGAACAAGGTCAAATAACCTAATGCTGTACACTAACACTGCTATACACTAACTACCACTAGAGGGTGCTATCTGCATGTAATAAGTCCAGAACACTTTCTCTTTCGTGTGCTTCTACGTGACGCTTCCCCTGTGGCTTCAGCAGATGCAGAGGCAGCCTGCTCACTTCCCTGCTGTGCCTGCTTAGATGCCTTTGGTGGTCATCCTCTGGGTTTGGGAGTCTTGGAAGGCCCCGCCAAAGTCTGCTCCTCCTGCGGCTGTGCAGGGGCAGAGTAGGCCATCTTTGTTGGGTGAGGCATCTGGGGTTCTGACCGAGGGCTCGGCAGTGGCATGGGAGTGTGAGCGCTTGGAGAGGAGCCCCAACTTCCTTGTCCTCGACCACCACCACCCCTCTCATGGGTCAACTGCACTTCACTGCTATAGAGTAGCTGGAGAGCACCTTGCTGCACATCAGTGAAACCATGTAGACCTGTCTCTGCACTGACTGTCCCCATAACGGGGACGTCCCTGTACCTCTAGTTCCTCTCCACAATAGGTGCCCATCTATCCTCCATAGCTGACCATCTATCTAGAGGAGTCACCAGGTTGGTTTGTGTCTGGCGATTTATGTCCCCCATGAAGGTTGCCATCCTTTCAATGGCGGCACCTACATTCGCCATTGAGTGCACCATGGCATTGCTCATGTTTGAGATGGGCTCCTCCATTCTCTGCACACAGTCAGAGTCTCCTGCATTTGTTCCTGAAGCTCCAGCACCGCTCTCTTTCTGGATGGCCCCAGAGGCTCAGCATCTACATGGAGTTGAGCAGAGCTAGGAGCATCCTGCAGCCTCCAACGAGGACTCTCCACTGTTGTCCCTGTCTCCACCATCTGCTCCTGCTCACTTGTGAGCTGTGATACACCAGGTGACAACACTACTCTATGTTGTGAAGGACCCACCGAGGAGTGCGTCTCTGTGCTGGTGATGGGTGCGCTCATTTCTGCTGACGCTGCTCCCTCAGAGGCTGGAGGTTCTTCTGGGGAGTGCTCCTGCTCTTCTTCCTGGACAGTGGGGTGGGGGGCTCTTGATGGTCCTGTGGGGGTGTAAAGGCATGAGTTAGACATGTGATATTTAGATTGCAGACACAACCCATTTTGCAGATGATCAGCACTCAATTTCTATGAACATCAGATCCCATATAAGTCACTCATGAATGCAAAATCAGATGGCTGGAAATCAATTCTGTCACCAGCTTGCTGTACTGCACCCAAATCTCCGCCCCCCATTTCCAGCTCCTCTGCACCTCCCATTACCTCCAGAGCTGCCTCCTCAGCATGTGTTAAATGCGCCATGGATGGTGGGCCTCCTCCTGTCCTCCCCCTCTTCTTCTTATTGTGGGCTCTCTTTTCCTGCAATGAGAGACACAAGTGGAGTTTCAGAGAGATTGATGGAGTGAGTTTAAAGAATGGATAACATAGATGTTTAGAGGGAGACTATGATGGAGTGAGGTGCCAATACCAAGGTCCCTCCCTGTGCGTTGTTAGTTATTGTCATTGCATAACAGTGAGAGTGAGTGTGAGGGTTGCATAGTAAGATGGTGATGTGATACTGTACGTAGAGAGAGAGGGATGGGTGAGGGTGCAAGGGATGTTAGGGTGGGTTGGGATGTGCAGGAGTCGGTTGCCAATGCAGAGTGATGGGGATGAGAAGAGATGGGAAGCAGATTAAAGGTAAGTGTGATGTTAGACTCACTTTTGCTGAGCGCACCAGATCATTAAACCTCTTCCTACACTGCACCCATGTATGTGTACAGACCGACCTTGCACTGACCTCCTCAGCAATTTGCAGCCAGGCTGCCTTAGTGTGCTGAGGAGGCTTCCTCCTTCCATCAGAAGGGAAGAAGACCTCCTTGCATCCTCTTACTCCCTCCACAAGAGCATGGAGGGAGTCATCATCAAACCGGGGAGCAGCCTTTGTTTATTGCGCTGCCATGCCTGCAGCAACCAGCACTCGGGAGCAGAAAAAAGAAAGTACTAATCAAAGGGGACATGGCCCCCTCAAATATAGAGGCTCCCAGCGCGTCATCAAGCGCGATCAGCCGACCTGCACCCACCGACTGGGCCGGGTAATGTGCACGGCAGCCTTAATGAGGCCAATCTGGGGAAAATCATTATTGCAGGGCGGCTGGAACCAGGAGGGCTGGACCTTCCTATCCTACTGAGAACAGTACAGAAAGGGTGCTAACTTGAATTGAGATACTTTACGCACGATGATAGCAGGGAGGATGTTTCCCCTGGCTGGGAGGTCTAGAACGAGGGGTCACAGTCTCAGGATACGGGGTAGGATATTTAGGACTGCAAGGAGGAGAAATTTCTTCACTCAGAGGGTGGTGAATCTATGGAATGCTCTACCACAGAAGGCTGTGGAGGCCAAGTCACTGAATATATTTAAGAAGGAGATAGATACAAAAGACATCAAGGGAAGAGAGCGGGAATACGGTATTGAGATAGAGGATCAGCCATGATCATATTGAATGGCGGAGCAGGCTCGAAGGGCCGAATGGCCTACATAGAAACATAAAAGATAGGAGCAGGAGTAGGCCATTCGGCCCCTCGAGCCTGTTCCGCCATTTAATAAGATCATGGCTGATCATCCAAATTCAGTACCCTGTCCCTGCTTTCTCCCCATATCCCTTGATCCCTTTAGCCTTAAGAAATATATCTAACTCCTTCTTGAATATATTTAATGAATTGGCCTCAACTGCCTTCTGTGGTAGAGAATTCCACAGGTTCACCACTCTCTGGGTGAAGAAATTCCTCCTCATCTCAGTCCGAAATGGCTTACCCCTTATCCTTAGACTGTGACCCCTGGTTCTGGACTCCGCCGCCATCGGGAACATCCTTCCTGCATCTAGTCTGTCTAGTCCTGTTAGAATTTTATAAGTTTCAATGAGATCCCCTCTCATTCTTCTAAACTCTAGCGAATATAAGCCTAAACAACCCAATCTCTCTTCATACGTCATTCCTGCCATCCCAGGTATCAGTCTGGTGAATCTTTGCTGCATTCCCTCCATGGCAAGAACATCCTTCCTCAGATAAGGCGACCAAAACTGCACACAATACTCAAGGTGTGGTCTCACCCAGGCCCTGTACAACTGCAGCAAGACATCCTTGTTCCTGTACTCAAATCCTCTCGCTATGAAGGCCAACATACCATTTGCCTTCTTAACCACCTGCTGCACTTGCATGCTTACCTTCAGCGACTGGTGCACAAGGACATCCAGGACTTGTTGCACTTCCCCTTTTCCCAATCTATTACCGTTCAGATAATAATCTGTCTTCCTGTTTTTGCCACCGAAGTGGATAACCTCGCATTTATCCACATTATACTGCATTTGCCATGCATCTGCCCAATCACCCAACCTGTCCAAATCATACTGGAGTTTCTCTGCATCCTCCTCACAGCACACACGCCCACCCAGCTTTGGGTCGTCTGCAAACTTGGAGATATTACCTCTAGTTCCCTCGTCTAGATCATTTATATATATTGTGAATAACTGGGGTCCTAGCACCGATCCCTGCGGTACCCCACTAGTCACTGCCTGCCAATCAGAAAAAGACCCATTTATTCCAATTCTTTGCTTCCTATCTGCCAACCAGTTCTCTATCCAAGACAGTACCTTACCCCCAATCCCATATGCTTTAACTTTGCACAGTGGCATAGTGGTTAGCACTGTTGCCTCACAGCGCCAGGGACCCGGGTTCGAATCCGGCCTCGGGTGACTGTCTGTGTGGAGTTTGCACATTCGCCCCGTGTTTGCGTGGGTTTCCTCCAGGTGCTCCGGTTTCCTCCCACAGTCCAAAGATGTGCGGGTTAGGTTGATTGGCTATGATAAATTGACCCTTAGTGTTAGGGGGATTAAATACGTGGGGTTACGGGGATTGGGTGGGATATGTGTTGGTGTAGGGGTTACAGGGATCGGGTGGGATATGTGTCGGTGCAGGCTCAATGGGCCGAAATGGCCTCTATCTGCACTGTGGGGTTTCTGTGATTTCTGTGATTCTGTGAATCTCTTATGCGGGACCTTATCGAAAGCCCTCTGAAAGTCCAAATACACCACATCCACTGGTTCTCCCTTATCTATTCTACCAGTTGCATCCTCAAAAAATTCCAGTAGATTAGTCAAGCATGATTTATCTTTTGTAAATCCATGTTGACTTTGTCCGATCCTGTCACTGTTTTCCAAGTGCTCTGTATTATGTCCGTGTGTAATTGAGACACGGACTGCAGGAGTTGGTTACAACAGGTCTTTACTGAGTGGAGACAAACTGGAACTACTATGCAAAAGTTACTACGCAGGCTTATATACAGGGGTGGTCAATACTGGTACTGCAGTATACAGGGGCTGCAGAATATAGTTCCTTCTGCAAAGTACATACACTACAATTCCTCCCCTTTTAGCTAAACAGTGCATAACATTCGATTAATAATTAAATAACATATTTACAATTACAGTTGCTAGATACATTAGCTGAAGTTAAGCAATTATAAGTTCAGTCTTTGAGGAGGCTTCCTGATTCTGCCTGGATAACGCCTCTTTGGGGTATCAGGTTCTTCTGGCAAAGTTGATTCGGGATCAACGTCATTGTTTGGTTCGTCTGCTTCCAATATCACCGATTCTGAGGTAGATGCAATTGGTATTTCGGTTTCATCACCAGGTGTATCGGATCGTGGTGTGGAATTGACGTTTTCCAGTGACTCTAGAATCTGGTCAGCATGGTGTCTTACAATGCTGTCTCCAACATCCACGGTATACATTAGGGGTCCTTGCCGTGTGCAGATCGTTCCTGGCTGCCATTTCTCTGTGCGGTAGTCCCGGGCCAAAACTGGTTGACCTATCTTAAAACTCCTGATCGGCCTTTCATTCATATTCTGAAACTGTCTGTTCTCCACATCTCTTCTGATATTTGGCTTAGCCAAATCCAAGCGGCATCGTAGTCTTCGATTGAAGAACATCATGGCTGGAGTTTGGTTGGTAACCGCATGTGTCGCATTCCGGTAGGCAAACAAGAAGTTATCCACCTTGTGTTGTAGGGGTATGTCTTCATTACACATTGCCTTGATAGCCTTCTTGAATGTTTGAACGAACCTCTCAGCCAATCCATTGGTGGCTGGATGATATGGGGTGGATGTGTAATGCTTAACACCATTGTTCTTTAAGAACCTCCGGAACTCTTCAGACACAAACTGTGGTCCATTGTCAGAGCAAATTTGTTCAGGCAGCCCATTTCTGGCGAATATGGTTCGTAAGACTGTGATAGTTTTTTCTGTGGTGGTTGAGGACATTTTTATTACCTCTGGCCACTTTGAATGTGCATCCACCGCAATTAAAAACATCGAGTCCATAAATGGACCAGCAAAATCAATGTGCACCCTTTGCCATGGAGATGAGGGCCACTCCCATGGATGTAGAGGGGCTTGTGGTGGGGCGTTTTGGACCTTCTGGCATGCTGTACAGCTCTTGGTCATCTCTTCGATTTCTCTATCGATTCCCGGCCACCACACAAACGCTCTGGCTAAGTTCTTCATTTTTACCCCTCCCAGATGACCCTCATGAAGCTAATTGGGCACTCTATCCTTCAATTTGGGTGGAATTACTACTCTGGATCCACACATCAAGGTTCCTCTGCACACTGACAGCTGTTCTCTTCTTGGCGAGAATGCTGGCAACAGTGGTTCGCCATGTGCTGGCCATCCCTTCACCGTTAAATCATAGACCCAGGAGAGTGTCGGGTCATTTCGTGTTTCCTTTTCTATGTTTGCATTCATCACAGGTAGACATTCGACTATGGTCGAGTGGAATATCTCCACAGGATCCACTGCAGGTGCTTCTTCCACCGTCGGCAACGGTAGGCGCGACAATCCATCAGCATTCCCATGCTGTTTAGTTCCTTTGCACTTGATGTCATATTGGTGTGCCCCTAGGAAAAGGGACCACCTCTGTAGCCGTTGTGCTGTCATTATCGGGACGCCCTTCTGAGGGTTGAAAATGGAGACAAAAGGTTGATGATCAGTTAGTAGGGTAAATTTCTGACCGTGCAGGTAGTGATTGAACTTCTTCACCTCCCACACCAGGCTGAGGGCCTCTCTGTCAATCTGGGCGTAGTTACGCTCGGCTGAAGTTAACGAGCATGACGCGAAAGCTATCGGCCTCTCTGAACCATCAAGGAATTTATGTGACAGTACCGCTTCAATGCCGTAGGGAGACGCATCACACGCCAGTCTTATCGGTAGTGATGGGTTGTAGTGAGCCAATACTTCTCTTGAAGTGATTAGGTCTTTACTCTTCTGAAAGGCCCGCTTACATTCATCGCTCCATTTCCATGCTACTCCAGTTTGTAGTAGGGCGTTCAGTTGGTGCAGAATTGTGGACAAATTCGGCAAAAACTTATGGTAGTAATTCACCAATCCAAGGAATGACCTCAGTTGCGACACATTTTCAGGCGCTGGAGCCTTAACCACCGCTTCAATTTTGTCAGGGGACTTATGTAACCCCTCTTCATCAATCACGTGGCCACAATACGATATCTATTTCTTTAAAAACTCGCACTTGGGCCGATTGGCTCGTAGCCCATGTTCTCTTAGTCTAGTGAGCACCTGCTCTAGGTTGGCAAGGTGTTCACTGTCATCTTCACCTGTCACTAGGATGTCATCCAAGTAACACTGAGTCCCCGGAATCCCTTGCAGGACTTGTTCCATCACTCTTTGCCATATCGCCGGAGCTGATGCTACTCCGAATACCAGTCGATTATACTGGTAAAGACCTTTGTGAGTGTTTATCGTGAGATACTTCCTAGAGGATTCTTCAACCTCCATCTGCAAATATGCTTGCGCTAGGTCAATTTTTGTAAAACGCTTAACTCCAGATAGTGAGGTGAAAATACCTTCTATCCTCGGGAGAGGATATTGTACTGTGTGAAGGAATGGGTTCACCGTCACCTTGAAGTCCCCACAGATGCGAACCTTCCTTGGCTCCTCAGACTTATTGTTTAACATTTTCTTCATGACAGGAACGATGGGTGTCGCCCACTCGCTCCAGTCTACCTTAGATAACATGCCTGCATTCTCCAGATTCTCCAGCTCTGCCTCGATGGCTGGGCGAATTGCATACGGTACCGGTCTTGTTTTGAAAAACTTGGGAATTGCATTCTCTTCTATTTTTATCGAGGCGGTTACACCTTTAAGAGTTCCCAGTTCTTGTTGAAATACCTCTTTGGTGTTAGCTAAGATTTTTGACAATCGTCCAGGTGTGACGTCATCATCCTTTTTACCAGCCACCGTCAGTGCCTGAATGGAGTGCTAGTCTAAACTTATCTTTCTGATCCATTCACGTCCCAATAACGGTGGTCCACCATCTTGCAGTATGTACAGATACAATTTCTGTATTTCCTTGCCGTTGTATTCGACAGGCACCCTTATTTTCCCTCTGGGGTATGCTTTCTGCCCCGTATACGTCTTCAAGACAATGGATGTCTCTTTCAAGGGTATGTGTGAGAATAGCCGCTCGTAGTCTCGTCGATTCATGACGGTCAGGGCTGATCCTGTATCCAATCCCATTTTGACTTGGGACCCTGCTATCGTGAGGGTGACCCACATGGTTCGGTGATCCTCTTTTGCGATTACGTTGTGAAGTTTGAGACAGCTTAGTCTCTTGTTCCCAGATTCACTATCGCTCTTCTGGTCTTCGGAACTAATGTCCGTCATTTTTTGTACTTTCCTGTACTGTTCCTTAGTCGCCTTTTTGTTGTCGTTAGTCTTCTTCCCAGACCTGCAAACTCGTGCAATGTGTCCCATCTTTCCGCATTGCCTGCATATTTTGTCCTTGGACCAGCAGTCCTTCTGGTCATGGGTTGTTCTGCCGCAGTGATAACATTTTTCAAATCCCCATGTCATTTCGTGGGTGCCGTATTCCTGTGGCTTTTGCTGTATTTCCACAGCTCCCCTTGCTGCTGCTTCGTATGATACTGCCACGCTGAAAGCCTTATCTAGCGTCAGCTCTTTCTCTGAGAGTAACCTCTTCTGGGTTCCTTCACTCAGGAGTCCACAGACAAATTTGTCCCGTAGAGTATCTGTCAGTCCTGCTCCAAACTGGCAGTGCTTTGATAGCTTGCGTAGTTCCGTAAGGTAATCAGCATTGCTCTCATCTTTATGCTGATTTCTCCTGTGGAATTTAAATCTTTCTGCTATCAGCAGCGGTGTAGGATTTAGGTGTTCCTGTAGGATATCAACAATTTCGTTAGAACTCTTCGCCATCGGTTTGGCTGGAGTGATCAGGTTCCGCAATAGGCCGTATGTTCTTGCGCCCATTAAGTTTAGTAGTACCGATGCCTTTTTCTCATCGGCTACTTTGTTTGCCTTGCAATATACTTCGACTCTTTCCACCTATGTGGTCCAGTCTTCTATTGCATTATCGAAGGCAGTGATATTGCCAGTCTTCGGCATCTTGGAAATCTAAGATGGCGCCTCCCGCGCTTTGCCTTCTTCCCCGATTGAACAAAATGGCGCCTCCCGCGCTTTGCCTTCTTCCCTGCTGGATTAAGATGGCGCCTCCCGCGCTTTCCGTCTTCTCCGCTGCTGCTAGCGCTGTTGCTGGCATTTTATGCCTTGATGGCGACGCCCTATGGTCTTCGCGCACTTCCCCCCCGCGCTGCTGCTAACGCCGCTCTCCGCGGTTCCCGTGGCAAACTGCAGCTCCTCGCGGCTTTCTGCGCTTCTAATTTCTTTTATTTTCCCGTCATCAGAGCAACCCTGCGGGACACTTTCCTCCCTCTTCTCGGGTCTGTACGCTGCCCGGCTCCGTAGCACCGGCCGCGCCCTGTGTGCTCCACCCTCTCTCTCTCTCTCCTCTTCCCGACAACGCTGCTCGGCCCCGTTGAAAAGCCACCCGATCGAGCTCTAGCCCGCCGCAGCCCAGGAAGGATCAGTGTACTACCTGCCACCAGCCCGATTAGCTGGAACACCATAGACAAGATAACCAAGCCCCGCTCTCGACAGCCTCTCCTGCAAATCTTCAACTCTGATGAATCAGAGGCGGTTGCCCACGGTCGACGCCCGTTTCTTCTGTTTGTTTGTTTTTTTTTTCTTTCTTCCTTCTGGCCTCGACCTCTAACAACTTCGCTTCAGGGATGGATCCCCATGAGGTGATGCAGAACTGTAGGTAAGTTCGGATCTGCTCGTCACCAGTATTATGTCCGCGTGTAATTGAGACACGGACAGCAGGAGTTGGTTACAACAGGTCTTTACTGAGTGGAGACAAACTGGAACTACTATGCAAAAGTTACTACGCAGGCTTATATACAGGGGTGGTCACTACTGGTACTGCAGTATACAGGGGCTGCAGAATATAGTTCCCTCTGCAAAGTACATACACTACACTCTGCTATTACATCTTTTATAATGGACTCTAGCATTTTCCCCACTACCGATGTCAGGCTTACCGGTCTATAATTCCCCGTTTTCTCTCTACCACCTTTTTTAAATAGTGGGGTTACATTAGCTATCCTCCAATCCATGGGAACTGTTCCAGAGTCTATACAGAATTTTGGAAGATGACCAGCAATGCATTTATTATTTCAAGACCATTTCCTTAAGTGCCCTAGGATGTAGATTATCAGCCCCTGGGGATTTATAGGCCTTCAATCCCATCAATTTCCCTAACACCATTTCCCTACAAATACTGATTTCATTCAATTCCTCCCTCTCATTAGACCCTATGTTCCCCGGCATGTCTGGGAGTTTACTTGTGTCCTCCTTTGTGAAGACAGAACCAAAGTATGTATTTAATTAGTCTGCCATTTCTTTGTTCCCCATTATAAATTCCCCTGATTCTGACTGCAAGGGACCTACACTTGACTTCACCAATCTTTTTCTCTTTACATATCTATGGAAGCTTTTACAGTCAGTTTTTATGTTCCCTGCAAGCATACTCTCCTAATCTATTTTCCCCTCTTAATTAATCCCTTTCTCCTCCTTTGCTGAATCCTAAACTGCTCCCAATCCTCAGGTATGGTGCCTAAGAAACTTGCTTCACATCTCTGAGGTCAACTCTCCATATTTCCTGATAGGTAGGTCCAACTTTCCAGCTTTATATAGTCAGCTCTTGTCACTTCTGGTTGAGTGCCTCAAGAGACAGAGGGGGTTGTATTATCAGTCTGACCCACAGGAATCGTAATCCCTGAAAGATGAACTGGGATTAGCACTGGAGTTGAAGCCCACAGCCCTGTCTGCCCCAACAATCCCACGGGAGTAAAGTGGCAGCATAGGTGAAATGACATAAATGATAAAAATACACTGCAATAATATACAGTTAAAAAGTCTCTTTGCACATTGAGAAATATGGTTACTTTGTGAGTACCTATTATTTTGGAAACACAAGTCTGAAATAAAATAATATTTGAATAGAAATAAATAACAGGAAATGTTTATTATTTACAACATAATACATTTAATTTCTGCCAAAATAGTCAATTTTTTTAACCTAGAATTAATTAGAAATTACAATCTGGAAACAGGCCGTTTGGCCCAACCAGTCCATGTTGGTGTTTATCCTCCACACAACCAGGAGTCCTCATTCCATGTGCCTGTGTATTCCTATATCCCTTTAATCCCCTATTTAATGCATTGTTAAATATTGACATAGTCTTTGCTTTGATCACTCCAATGCATTCAACAGTCTCACAACCTTCTGTAAAATAAGGTTTCTCTTGCTCTATCCTAAATCTCTTACATTTAACCTTATATCTATGTCTCCTTGTTCTAGACCCTCAACCATCAGAGACAGTCTGCTTCTATCTACTCTGCCTCATCCCTACATAATGTTAAACATCTCGGTAAAATCACACCATAACCTCCACTGTTCTAATGAAAACATAGCCAATTTTTCAAGTCTCTCTTTCAACATTTTTGACCATCTGCACTGTTTACTATCAATTGACTCACCAGCCTCCTGGTAGTTTGGGGCCCAAAATTGCACACACTACTTACTAAGGTTTTATAAATATTTGCTATTACATCTTAACTTTTATATTCTATGACCTAGAAATTGCAATATGCTAGAAACCTGCTAATGCCACCGCGGGCCGAAGTTAATAAGCCGCCCGAATACATAGCCTGCTAATGTTGCTGCCTGCTAAATTAAATTAGCACAGCGCTAAACCTACCATGCAACCCTCTTTTTCAGGTGCTACGCTCAGCAGAAGGCCTAATGTAGTAAGGCCCTAGTGTCCCTGAAGCAAGAACAACATTGTCTTAAAGCAAAGCTGTCATTTTAGAAAGCAGTGTTGGTCCCTTAAAAATTAAAAAATTAAAAAAAATAAAAATCATTTTAATATAAGCAGTTTTTAGCCCTTAGAGCTCAACTGCCTTCTGAAAAAACAATAAACATCAAAAATAATTTCCAAATGGCAGTCTTCAGCTCTTAAAGCTGAATTGTCTTCCACACCTAAATAAATGGGGAAAGTGCTTCAGTGCTAACACAAATGTCTCAACAAGCCTGGGAAGGGGCACCCAGGGTCTCGCACGCAGCACTCCAGCTTTGTGCAGGTGGTCAACACTGCAAGAGAGGTCCTCTACCCACAGGGGCCAGGAGGCCCTCCAGAAAGAACAACGTGGGACCACATCACTGAGGCCGTCACTGCCAGCAGTGTCACCCCCACCACCTGACTCCAGTGCCCAAAGAAGTTTCATGACCTCAGATCAGTGGTCAAGGTCAGTGAATGCATCTTCAAAAGCCGTCTCCTACCAACTGCACCACTAGCCTCACACACTGCTCATTACACGACACCACCACACCCACCACCCTCATCACCCACCTACCAACAATCTGTACCAAACACAAGACACACCTCCAATTCTTAACTTCACCTCACCCCCTTGGAGAAGACGTTGCAGACCATTCTTGGCAGGGGCATGGCTGAGCCCTTGGCCAGCAGCGGGGCTGAAAGGATACAAGATGCTGGCATCCTCATACGTTATCCTCCTTCTGGCATGCACCTCTTGCTTTCCTGCCCTCCCCTCACCACAACTCTAACCTTGTGCCTTACTCATTTCACACACCCAAGAGATGCAGCCTGCCCGGCCAATGGAAGAAGGAGAAGGAGGAGGAAGGGAAGAAGAAAAAGAAGAAACACCATCACTCGATTTGACACTCCCAGCCACCAGCTCCTAGAGGTCGTCCTGCAAGGCCATCTGCAGTGCCCCCCACTGAAAGTCAGCAGCCTTCCACCAGCCATGCTGTAGCCACTGGGATAGCATTGCGCAACCCCAGTGCACAAGTGTGATGAGTTGATTTCTTGATGTCATATTGGATGGATAGATATAAAGAGTTGGATTGGAAAGTTTGCTTTGTGGTGGCTTTTATTTCAGCAATGGAAGCAACATGCGATAGACAGAGCTAAGCGATCTCACAACCTTCGGATCAAATCAAAGCTCTGCAGTCCTGCCACATCCAGTCGTGAGTGGTGGTGGACAATTAAACAGTTAACAGGAGGAGGAGGCTCCAAAAATATCCCCATCCTCAATGATGGTGGAGCCCAGCACATGAGTGCAAAAGACAAGGCTGAAGCATTTGCAACTATCTTCAGCCAGAAGTGTCGAGTGGATGATCCATCTCGGCCTCCTCCTGAGGTCACCAGCATCACAGATGCCAGTCTTCAGCCCATTCAATTCACTCCACGTGATGTCAAGAAACAGCTGAAGATACTGGATACTGCAAAGGCTATGGACCCTGACAACATTCCGGCAATAGTACTGAAGACTTGTGCTCCAGAACTAGCTGCACCCCTAGCCAAGCTGTTCCAGTACAGCTACAACACTGGCATCTACCCGGCAATGTGGAAAATTGCCCAAGTATGTCCTGTCTACAAAAAGCAGGACAAATCCGACCCAGCCAATTACCGTCCCATCAGTCTACTCTCAATCATCAGCAAAGTGATGGAAGGCGTCGTCGACAGTGCTATCAAGCGGCACTTACTCAGCAATAATCTGCTAACTGATGCCCAGTTTGGGTTCCGCCAGGGCCACTCAGCTCCTGACCTCATTACAGCCTTGGTCCAAACATGGACAAAAGAGCTGAACTCAAGAGGTGAGGTGAGAGTGACTGCCCTTGACATCAAGTTTGATCGAGTGTGGCATCAAGGAGCCCTAGCAAAACTGAAGTCAATGGGAATCAAGGGGAAAACTCTCCATTGGTTGGAATCATACCTAGCACAAAGGAAGTTGGCTGTGGTTGTTGGAGGTCATTCATCTCAATCACATGACATCACTGCAGGAGTTCCTCAGGGCAGTGTCCTAGGCCCAACCATCTTCAGCTGTTTCATCAATGACCTTCCCTCCATCATAAGGTCAGAAGTGGGGATGTTCGCTGATGATTGCACACTGTTCAGCACCATTCGAGACTCGTCAGATACTGACGCAGTCCATGTCCATATGCAGCAAGACCTGGACAACATTCAGACTTGGGCTGACAAGTGGCAAGTAACATTCGCACCACACAAGTGCCAGGCAATGACCATCTCCAACAAGCGAGACTCTAACCATCTCCCCTTGACATTCAATGGCATTACCATAGCTAAATCCCCCACTATCAACATCCTGGGGGTTACCATTGATCAGAAACTGAACTGGACCAGCCATATAAATACTGTGGCTACAAGAGCAGGCCAGAGGCTGGGAATTCTGCGGCGAGTGTCTCACCTCCTGACTCCCCAAAGCCTTTCCACCATCTACAAGGCACAAGTCAGGAGTGTGATGGAATACTCTCCACTTGCCTGGATGAGTGCAGCTCCAACAACACTCAAGAAGCTCGACACCATTCAGGATAAAGCAGCCCGCTTGATTGGCACTCCATCAACCACCTTCAACATTCACTCCCTCCACCACCGGCGCACTGTGGCTGCAGTGTGTACCATCTACAAGATGCACTGCAGCAACTCGCCAAAGCTCCTTCAACAGCACCTTCCAAACCCGTGACCTCTACCACTTAGAAGGACAAGGGCAGCAGACGCATGGGAACATCACCACCTACAAGTTCCCCTCCAAGCCACACACCATCCTGACTTGGACCTGTATCGCCGTTCCTTCACTGTCGCTGGGCCAAAATCCTGGAACTCCCTTCCTAACAGCATTGTGGGTGTACCTACACCATATGGACTGCAGCGGTTCAAGAAGGCGGCTCACCACCATCTTCTCAAGGGCAATTAGGGATGGGCACTAAATGCAGGCCTAGCCAGCCAGCGACGCCCACATCCCATCAATGAATTTTTAAAATGTTTTTAAAATTGTGGCCAAGAGGACGTTGTGATGGTCAGTAACAGAGGAAAGGTAAGATGCGGGACTAATATTGAAAGGGGAATTGTTGAGTCTGTGTGTTCCAGATATACTTATTTTAAATAACTGGACACAGACAACAGGAAAAACTTAAACAGGTCTTTACTACTTGAAGGTCAGGGCTGAACTGCTTTACATATTACTACACAGAGCTTATATACCAGTGCGGTCACCACTGGTACTACAATATACAGTAGCAAGAGAAAGTAGTCCATCTTCTTAAGGTAGTTCTCTTAAGGTGGTACAGGTTACATACACCAAAATTCCTCCCTTTTTAGCTTAACAGTGTACACCCCAATTTAAACATAACATGGATAACATATATACAACTTTCATGCAACTGTTCAAAGATTCAGTCTCTGAGGAGGCCTCCTGATCCGAGTTGGATAATGCCTTTCAGGGGTCTCTGATTCTGGTTGCTGGGGTGACTCCTCTAATTGATCTCTTATGGATTGAACATCCTCATGTACGTTCGCGTTTGAGGTAGATGCTACAGGTTCAATAATTTCTTCCACGTGTCTCTGCCGTAGCCATGGGTTCGACCCTTGTTCTCGATTCTACAAGTTGGTCAGCATGACGTCATATTACGTTCTCACCAATCTCTACCGTGTACATCAGGGGTCCTTGTCTGGCACGAATTGTTCCAGATTGCCATTTCTCATTCTTATAGTCCCGGGCTAACACTGGTTGTCCTATTTCAAAACTCCGAGTGGTCTTGTTATTTGCATGCTGGAACTGTTTGTTTTTGACTTCCCTACGCACATTTGGTTTTAACAAATCCAACCTGGACCGCAACCTCCTGTTATAAAACATCATGGCAGGACTTTGATTTGTCACTGCATGTGTGGCGTTTCGATATGCCATTAGGAAATTGTCCACCTTGTGTTGTAGTGGAATATGGTCTTCGCTCATGGCCTTTATCGCCTTTTTGAACGTTTGTACAAATCTCTCGGCCAACCCATTTGTAGCCGGATGATATGGGGCAGATGTATAGTGTTTCACCCCATTCTTCTTCATGAATTTCTGGAATTCTTCTGACACGAACTGCGGTCCGTTGTCTGAACATATCTGTTCTGGCAATCCATTTCTTGCAAATATGGTTCTTAGAACTGCGATCGTCTTTTCCGAGGTAGTGGTCGCCATCTTAATCACTTCTGGCCATTTAGAATGTGCGTCTACCGCTATCAAAAACATGGAATCCATGAATGGACCTGCAAAGTCAATATGTACACGCTGCCATGGGGTTGAAGGCCATTCCCATGGATGCAGCGGTGCAATTGGAGGTGCATTTTGAACTTTTTGGCACCCTGAGCAGCTTTTAGTCAGGTCCTCTATTTGTTTGTCGATACCTGGCCACCACACATAAGCCCTAGCAAGGCTTTTCATCTTGACTCCCCCCAGATGACCTTCATGCAGTTCCTTTAGAACTCTCTCCCTTAATTTAGGAGGAATAATCACCCTTGTTCCATACATCAATGTTCCTTGACAAACGGACAGCTGTTCTCGTCTGGCTGAGAATGCCGGTAACAGTGGTTCGCCATGTGCTGGCCATCCCTTCACTGTCAATTCGTAGACCCGAGACAGTGTCGGGTCGTTCCTGGTCTCTCTCTCAATACTCGCATTGGTGACTGGCAAACATTCGATGATGGTCGAGTGAAATAACTCAACAGGGTCAACTGTCGGTGCCTCTTCCGCTGTAGGTAGTGGCAGGCGCGACAGCCCATCAGCATTACCATGTTGCTTTGTACCTTTGAATTCGATCTCATATTGATGTGCCCCTAGGAAAAGGGACCATCTCTGGAGTCTCTGCGCTGTCATCACCGAAACACTCTTCTTAGGGTTAAAAATGGAAACCAACGGCTGGTGGTCTGTCAGCAGCGTAAACTTTTGGCCTTGCAGGTAATGCTTAAATTTTTTTACTCCCCACACGAGGCTGAGAGCCTCCCTATCTATCTGAGCATAGTTGCGCTCAGCGGAGGTCAATGATCTGGATGCGAACGCGACTGGTCTTTCCAAGCCATTTGGCAACTTATGTGATAGCACTGCCCCAATACCATATGGAGAAGCATCACAAGCTAAACGAATAGGCAGCGTTGGGTTAAAGTGAGCCAACACTTCCTTAGAGGTGATCAATGCCTTGCTTTTGTGAAAAGCCCGCTTACAGTCCTCGCTCCACTTCCATGGCACTCCCTTTTGTAAAAGAGCGTTCAGCGGGTGTAGCACCGTGGATAAATTTGGCAGAAACTTATGGTAATAGTTAATCAACCCTAGGAACGACCTCAACTGGGATACATTTTCCGGAGCGGGAGCCTTCACAACAGCTTCGATCTTGTCAGGTGACTTGTGAAGCCCCTCCTGGTCAATGACGTGACCACAGTACGAGATTCGCTTCTGAAAGAACTCACATTTCTGGCGATTAACTCGAAGTCCATACTCTTTCAATCTGGTGAGCACCTGTTCCAAATTAGCAAGGTGTTCCTCATCATCATCTCCTGTAATAAGAATGTCGTCCAGATAGCATTGTGTGCCAGGAATTCCCTGTAATACCTGCTCCATGGCCCTTTACCAAATCGCTGGAGCCGATGCCACTCCAAAAACCAGTCTATTATACCGATATAAGCCCTTATGCGTGTTGATCGTGAGATACTGGCGTGACGCTTCATCAACTTCCATCTGTAAGTACGCCTGCGCCAGGTCTATCTTGGTGAAGTGTTTCCCGCCAGACAACGAAGCGAAGATATCCTCAATCCGCGGAAGCGGATATTGCACCGTGTGAAGAACCGGATTAACAGTGATCTTGAAATTGCCACAGATGCGAACCTTCCCCGGTTCCCCCGGCTTGTTGCTCAATGAACGCTTCATGACGGGAACAATGGGCGTGGCCCATTCGCTCCAGTCCACCTTTGACAGTACTCCTGAACGTTCTAGCCCTTCCAGCTCAGCTTCCACAGCAGGTCGTATCGCATAAGGTACCGGTCTGGCTTTGAAAAATTTTGGGTTTGCATGTTCTTCAACCTTGATGTTTGCCGTAATTCCTTTCAGTTTTCCCAGTCCCTGTTGGAACACCTCCTTAGCATCGTCCAATATTCTGGACAGTCGTTTAGGTTTGACATCGTCCTTTTTACCGGAATCTACAGTTAGTGCTTTTAAGGAATGCCAGTCCATATTTATTCTCCTGATCCATTCCCGTCCCAGTAGTGGTGGACCTCCCTCAGGTAACACATACAAGTCCATTCCTTTGCTTTCTTTACCCTTGTGGACCACCTTTACTTTTATCTTTCCGATGGGGTACACTCATTGCCCCGTGTATGTTTTTAATACAATCTCCGTATCCCTTAGGGGAATGTGTGAGAATAACCTTTTGTAATCTTGCTTATTCATGACCGTCAATGCCGATCCCGTGTCCAATTCCATCTTCACTTGGACTCCTGCTATCTGGAGTGTAACCCAAATAGTTTGGTGGTCTGCTGTGTTACCCACATTATGTATTCTTAGACGACCCAGTTCCTTACTGATGGAGTCTGAATCCGTCTTCTGTTCATCCGAACTGTTCTCTGTCACCTTGTGTACTTTTTTGTACTTCTTCTGTGGTGACTTTTTGTTGCTGGTCTTCTTTCCTGACCGGCATACTTTCGCTATGTGACCGAGTCTGCCACATTTTCTGCATTCTTGATCTTTGAACCAGCACTGGTTCTGATCGTGCGTTGTTCTTCCGCAACAATAGCACTTTACTGCACCCAATGCCATTTGATTGGTGCTGAGTTCCGATGGCCTTAGCTGCATTTCCGCGGTGTCTCGTGTTGCCGCCTCGTGCGATGCTGCAATGGTGACAGCTTTATCTAGCGTAAGGTCCTTTTCCTCTAGCAGTCGCTTCTGAGTTCCTTCTTTTAATAGTCCACACACGAACTTATCTCTCAGAGCATCTGCTAGTCCTGTACCAAACTGACAGTACTTTGATAGCTTGCGCAGTTCAATTAAGAATTCAGCGTTGCTTTCCTCTTTCAGCTGCGTTCTTCTGTAAAATTTAAATCGTTCCGCTATCAGCAGCGGCGTGGGGTTTAAATGCTCTTGCAGGATAGTAACAATACTCGCGAAAGTCTTATCCGCCAGTTTATCTGGTGTTACAAGGTGCCTTAATAACCCGTACGTCTTCGCACCCATCAAGTTTAATAGGGTTAGTGCTTTCTTTTCAGCCGGTGTCTCATTTGCTGTACAATAAACTTCAATACGCTCCACATAAGTGGCCCAATCTTCGACATCGCTATCAAAAGCAGTGATGTTACCGTTTTTAGGCATCCTTGTAAGTTTCTTTAAGTATTTTTTTTTTCAAAATGGCGGCTTCCCGCGCTTGGCGGCTTTTCCCGCGCTTGGCTTCTTCCCCCGCTGGCTACAATGGCGATTACCGCGCTGTTGCCGTTCTCGCCTCCCAGCGGTCCTTAATTTCCTCCCGACGCTGCTGCTTTTACTCCCCGCTGTCCTCGTGGGTATTAGCGCTTCCTTTCTTGCTGCGCGTCTATTCCGATTGCAGCCCGGCCCTTTACACCGGCTGCGGTTTAGTTCTCCGCCCTTTTTCCTCCGGTCTCGCCCCCCTTCTCCACTGACAACGCGGCCGACTTTCTGCCCATGTCGCTAGATCGGCTTACCCACCGCCGTGGAAGAAGGATGATCACTGCCTGTCGCTGATGGTGGACTTCGTGGTCAGCAATTCCAACCCGGGTTCTCGATGCCTCCCGTGCGAATGCGGTGCACAGCAGGATGATGAGGGCGGATGCCTCTTCTCGACGCCCGTTCTGGGGACGAAGCTGCCTTGGATGCAATTGCCGCTGGGTAAGATCGACTCGTCGCCACTGTTGAGTCTGTGTGTTCCACATATACTTATTTTAAATAACTGGACACAGACAACAGGAAAAACTTAAACAGGTCTTTACTACTTGAAGGTCAGGGCTGAACTGCTTTACAAATGACTACACAGAGCTTATATACCGGTGTGGTCACCACCGGTACTACAATATACAGTAGCAAGAGAAAGTAGTCCATCTTCTTAAGGTAGTTCTCTTAAGGTGGTACGGGTTACATACACCACAGGAATTGGAGTTGTGGTCATTGGTACCGCAAGTGGATGATTCCATCCCTGATATCTCCGCCAGAAAAAGGTTGGCTGGGTTTTTTTTATTCGTATATGGGATGTGGGCGTCGCTGGTAAGGCCAGCATTTATTGGCCCATCCCTAATTGCCCTTGAGAAGGTGGTGGTGAGCCACCTTCTTGAACCGCTGCAGTCAGTGTGGTGAAGGTACTCCCACTGTGCTGCTTGGGAGGGAGTTCCAGGATTTTGACCCAGTGACGATGAAGGATCGGCGATATATTTCTAAGTCAGGATGGTGTGTGACTTGGAGGGGAACTTGGAGGTGGTGGTGTTCCCATGCGCCTGCTGCCCTTGTCCTTCTAGGTGGTAGAGGTCGCGGGTTTGGGAGGTGCTGCCGAAGAAGCCTTGGTGAATTTCTGCAGTGCATCTTGTAGATGGTACACACTGCAGCCACGGTACGCCGGTGGTGGAGGGAGTGAATGTTTAAGGTGGTGGATGGGGTGCCAATTAAGCGGGCTGCTTTGTCCTGGATGGAGTCGAGCTTCTTGAGTGTTGTTGGAGCTGCACTCATCCAGGCAAGTGGAGAGTATTCCATCACACTCCTGACTTGTGCCTTGTAGTTGGTGGAAAGGCTTTGGGGAGTCAGGAGGTGAGACACTCACCACAGAATACCTAGCCTCTGACCTGCTCTTGTTGCCACAGTATTTATGTGGCTGGTCCAGTTAAGTTTCTGGTCAATGGTGACCCCCAGGATGTTGATGGTGGGGGATTCCGCGATGGTAATACCGTTGAATGTCAAGGGGAGGTGGTTAGACTCTTGCCTGTTGGAGATAGTCATTGCCTGGCACATCTGTGGCGCGAATGTTACCTGCCACTTATCAGCCCAAGCCTGAACGTCGTCCAGGTCTTGTTGCATGCGGGCATGGACTGCTTCATTATCTGTGGTGTTGTGAATGGTGCTGAACACTGTGCAGTCATCAGCGAACATCCCCATTTCTGACCTTACATTGGAGGGAAGGCCATTGATGAAGCAGCTAAAGATGGTTGGGCCTAGGACACTGCCCTGAGAAACTCCTGCAGCGATGTCCTGGGACTGTGATAATTGACCTTCAACCACCACAACCATCTTCCTTTGTGCTAGGTATGACTCCAGCCAGGGTTGCATCCTTCCTTCTGCTTCCTCCTCTTCTGCGCCTTCCTCTTCTGAGTCTTCCTCTTCCCTATGCGAGCGGATACTGGAAATCTGAAATAAATGCAGAAAATGCTGGAAATACTCAGCAGGTCAGGCAGCATCTCAACCTGTGATGTGAATTCTCTCTCCATGGATGCTACTTGACCTGATGAGTATTTGCAGCATTTTCTGTCTTCTCAGAGGCCTTCCTTTACCATCTGAGGCCTTGCAAGCATCCAGCAGCACTCCCTGCACTCCTTGCACACTTTATAAACTTTTAACATCTATTGTTCCAAGCCACTGCTTCAATAAAAAAAATGTAAAAGTCCAAATGCTTAAATCCAAACTTACCTGAAAGATGTGTGTGTCCCTTTAAGAAGAGTTAATAGCATCTCTGTAGGTCTGCTGCATGCACACTTTTCTGAGCGTGCTTAGGACCCAGCGGTGAAGTCAGCAAAAATGTCAAAGCCGACTGACGTCACTCCCTGCTGATTTACATTTCTAGGGCCAGCGCCCTTACTAAAAAGGCGGCTGCTGAGTCCCGTGCCGGAGGCGGGCAGAAGTGAGGCGGCCACCATTTTATTCCTGAAACGGGCCTTAACGGCCAGGGGTAAGTCTGCAAATTTTAGGCCTAAACCTCTTGCCACAAACCCCAGTATTTAATTCGTTTTTTTTAATGGCCTTAATCACTTGAGGTGCTGCTATTAATGCCTGAACCCACAAATCTCTATGCTCTTCCATATCACCAAGCCTTTGCCCATTCAAAGTATAATTATTATTTTGTTTTGTCCCAAAATGTCCCACCTCACATTTACTGACACTAAATTCCAGCTACCCACTTTTTTGACCATTCCATCATCCTATCAATATCCTCTCGGAGCTTCCTTTGATCCTCAGAATTACTTACTATGCCTCCAATTTTAATATTAACTGCATATTTGGACACCACTCCCTCTAGCCCTGTATCCAAATCATTGATATACAATGAACAGAAACGGTCCCAGAACAGAACCCTGTGTGACACCACACTGAGAAAGCGCTCTTAATTCCTACTCTCTGTTCTCTCCTTTCTAACCAATTTTATTCCAATTTGCTACCCCTCCCCATTATTTCATCCCCCTTAAGCTTCTCCAATTGTCACCTGCATGCTACCCTGTTAAAGGCTTTCTGAGAGTCCATGTACACCACAGCCACTGCAATTTCCCATCCACCATATCTGTCACCTCCACCAAGAACTCAGTCAGGTTTGTCAAGCACAATCTTCCTTTCTGAAATCTGTTTGGCTACTTCCACTTATTTTCCCTTCACCGAGGGGGGGGGGGGTGAAATTCGATAGTGCTAAAAAACGGGCGCAGGCACCGCGATGTGAGATATGGCCGCGTCCGTTCAAAAAGCGCGGGCAGCACATCAATTTGGTGCTGCCTGCTAATTAGCATGATAGGAGTGCACAGCCTAGCACAGAATGCGCTGCTGACAGGCTGTGCACTCAGCAGGGGGCTGAAGCTTGTGTCGGTGATGTCTAAGAATAGCACAGTCTCAATGCCAAATCAAATAAGGCTGATGCAGGTTCCTGCAGTTCACCAACTCATTTAACCAAAGACAAAGCTGTCAAGACTGTGAGCTGTCCCTGTAAAAAAATCTCAACTCACAAGAACATAATGGTTTGAATAGAGAGTGCATAAGTTTCAAATGCATCATATTCCATGGGGAGCAGGAGGAAAACAAACAGAATTGGATTTTTGTGGTTTCTTCACAAAATAGGATATGACGGGAAGTTGCCCAAAGGAACAATTCCTGAATGATTGTTGAAGAACAGCATCCTAATAAAACTTTTGGAGCTTTAAGTAAAGCTAGCCTGCTATTCTTCAAGGCAGTCTGCAGGTCTTAAAGCTGAGCTGCCTTCTGCACACAATAAATGTTAAAATGCTTCAGCACTAACACAAATGGCTCAACAAGCCAGGGAAAGGGCACCCAGGGTCTCGAATGCAGCACTCGAGCTTTGTGCAGGGGATCAACACTGGGAGAGAGGTCCTCTACCCACAGGGGGCCAGGAGGCCCTGCAGAAAGAACAATGTGGGACCAGATCATCGAGGCTGTCACTGCCAGCAGTGTCGCCCCCAGGACCTGGCTCCAGTGCCCAGAGAAGTTTTATGACCTCAGATGAGTGGTCAAGGTCAGTGAATGCATGTTCAAAAGCCATCTCCTATCAACTGCACCACTAGCCTCACGCACTGCTCAATGCATAACCCCATCTCCCCACCCATCACTCACCTACCAACAATCTGTACCAAACACGAGGCACACCTCACATTCCTGCCTTCCCCTCACCCCCTTGGAGGGGACGGTGCTGGTCATTCTTGGCAGGGGCTGAAAGAATACAAGATGTTGGTATCCTCATATGTTGTCCTCCTTCTCACATCCCACTTGCCCCTCAACCCAAAATCTCTTCTGATTTACAAGCTGCACATGGTGTAAGAATGCACCTCTTGCTTTAGCCCACTCCCCTCTCCACAAGTCTACCCTTGTGCCTTCCTCATTTCAGACACCCAAGAAATCCAGACTGCCCAGCCAGTGGTTGACCAAGAAGAGGGAGAGGAGAGTGAAGAAGAAGACGAAACACCATCACTCCATTTGACACTCCCAGCCACCAACTCCTCAAGGCCGACCAGCAAGGCCATCTGCAGTGTCCCCCACTCAAATTCAGCAGCCTTCCATCAGCCATGCTGCAGCCACTGGGATACCACTGCGTAACATCACTAAGATAGGCAAAGGCACACGCAAGGCAGTCACTAAGGGAATGCACAAGGGTGATGAGTTGATTTTTTGATGTAATATTGGATATATATTTGGATAAAGTTGTATTGGAAAGTTTGCTTTGTGGTGGCTTTTATTTCAGCATTGTGGCCAAGAGGATGCTGTGATGGTCAGTCACAGAGGGAAGGTAAGGTGTGGGACTAATGTTGAAAGGGAAATTGGGTTTGTGGTCACTGGTACCGCAGACAGATGATTCCATCCTGGATATCCCGGCCAGAAAGGAGCTGTTCAAGGGGGACTGCAACTAGAGCCCCCTGGACTGGGAGCAAGTGGTCTTCTCAGAGGCCTTCCTTTAACATCCAAAGCCTTCCAAATGTCCAGCAGCGCTCCCTTTACACTTTAACAACTTTTTAAATATATTGCACTATGCCAATGAAATGTTATAAAAAAGTCCAAATGCAAAGATCTAAAATTACCTGAAAGTTGTGTGAGTCCCTTTAAGAAACACTGGCAACATTTCTGTTGTACTGCTTCTTGCACGTTCTTCCATGTGTGGTTTGGAGAGGGTGGTATTAAGAGCGGCGACATTGAAAAATCACAGATCATGCGTCAATTCAGGCATTGCCACCAATTGACGTCACGACCCGCATCATTTAAATATGTGTGCTGAGCGCAGGCAATGGCAGCGCTGCTGACCAGCCCAAAATGGCGGCCTCCACTTTCTGCGCGGGAAGTGGGTGGAAGCGAAGCAGCCGCCAATTTTTCTGACAAACTGACCTTGATGCCCAGCGCTAAAGGTCCCAATTTTGCAGCCGTAATATTTAGTAATTTCATCTTTAATTCCAAAATTTTCCCTACCACAGATGTTAAATTAACTGGCCAGTAACTACCTTGGTAAGCTCTGTCCCCTTTTTGAATATGGGTATGACATTGGCTGCTTTTCAGTCCTCATCCAATAGAACCTGTCAGCATCGTTGGATGTATCCTGGCAGGTCTTGGCATGTTTTCTTTCTATAGCTTAACTAACTTCCCTTATACTTTCCTATTATTTATTATAATATCTCTCATCTTACTTTTACCAATTCAAGATTTTTCTCCTCCCAAGCGTCATTCTTTTGTTTTGAATCATGATAAATTAAAACCGAAGAACCTTTTTTGGAGCCTGTTAATTACTTACAAGTATTTTGTTTAATTAAAAGAAAACAATAGGAGAATGAGGCTGGTGGCTTCATTTTCCTCTATAGTCACGTGCAGAAACAAATGTGGTAAGAAGCCTGTCATGTCTGTCTCTGTATATTGGTTACATTGGAAGCTAATAGGAAAGCACATTTTGCAGTTTCCCATTCTGCGAAACTCAAAGATAGTATGCCTGGCGAAGGGATAGGTAGTATTCTGTATTTTAAATATTTTTAGAAATGTATTTTATGCTTATATATTGTCAGTAGTAGAATTACTACTGAATAAGCGTTGGAGAACAATCCTTTTAACGTATGAAAAATATTCATCTTTATTTTTTTATGTCTACAAAAATCATGAGCTGAGACGGAAAGGGTTACCTGGAATCAGAATTGGTAAGAATCACTTCATTTGTCCTAATTCCTATGGCCAGTGCAGGAGGTTATCAGTAGAACTGATTATAACACAGGAGTGTAGCCTCCAGGGTCCTTCTGGTATTCATTCCTATTCTACACTTCACAGCACCCATTCATCAATTACTGGTCAGTGGCACTGTAGCTTAGCACGCACATATTATTTTCTCAATAAAAAAAAATGGAATACTGGTTTCTGAATATTTCACATAATGCAAGAAGAGATGTCAGATTTACACAGAATAAAGATTTCTATGTGTTTATATCCACACGTTTAACAAATTACCTTAGAGCGAGGGGGGGGAAAGTCTCAGAAAGCTGCCAGTATGACGAACTGCACCACAAGACTCGGTCAGAATCACTTCTCAATATGCAGCATAAGTGAAATGCTGCATAATGTAAAATGATGGCACTATTAATCCAATAGCAATGGTGATATCCAACCCCCTCCACTAAAGCCATGTCTCTGGCTTTAAACTTCATCAATATGCAGAGTGAGTGTCAGTATGATAGGTGGTGGCTTGGTTGGATGCACTTTCTACATTTCTAGCAAATGAGTATAATTATTTTCAGAGCTGCAGGCAACTCATGCATGTTTTATCTTCCATCTGGACCTGCATCATATACAACAGTGATAAAAACTAGACGCCCCAACCCCCCATCAGTTGCTTTTAGAGACCCTAAAAGAATTCTGGTAATGTTTAATCATTCTGTACATTCCTGCACGAGAGGACCCAAAATTAAAGCTATTAGGTGATAGTATAAAAAATGATCCATTTATTATTTGTATTTATCTTAGTGGGGTTGTTACAATACTCGTTCTTTCTGCAATTTGATAAATTGTCTCAAATGAACCCCGAAGCCTTATTGTGAGACTTATGTAGCTGCACCTGATTTCCTGCTCCAGTTTCACCAAAGATCCTATGAGATTTGGAATGTTTCTCCATTGAAACTCACTTTGGCACAATATATAAAAAATAAATACTCGATATTTTGTGGCTCACTCCGTGCTTTGGATCCCTTGGGACTACTTCCACAAAAGGTATCAAATCCTGTTGAATTTTTCCAATAGTCCATTGTGTAGGATGTCTAGTTAAGGCAGACTGCAAAAGCATCAATGTAAAGAATTGGTTGTTGCAGGAAAGAGAGAGGCAGACAGACAGAGAAAGAGAGAGAAAGTCAGAGACAGAGCTAGAGAGAGAGACATAGAGGGAGAGGAAGAGAAAGAGAGAAGAGAGACAAAGAGAGAGAGAGAGAGAGACAGAGAGACAGAGAGGCACAGAAATAGAGAGACAGAGATAGACAGAGAAAGAGAGAGAGGTACAGAGAGATACCGAGACAGAGATAGAGAGAGACAGAGGCAGTGAGAGAGACAGAGACAGAAAAAAGCAGAGGCAGAGACTGAGAGACAGAGAAAGAAAGAGAGAGAGAGAAAGAGAGAGGCTGTTTACAAATTCACAGTGTGCATGGCATTCCATCACAACATTCCAAGCTGCCGACCCACACATGCACGCATGAGCACAGTATGCTGCTGCTGCGGTGTGTGGGGGCAGGGGGGTACTCTACCAGACATCACACATCTTATCAGTAGTTGTGTTAAGGTGTCCATGGAAACTGTATAATAGATTTGCCCTAATTCAGTCCCAGAGGCTGCAATGATGCACAGTGCAAAATTTGTTGGAGCTTGAATTCTTTTTAAGTCATTGCTCACATGTCAATGTGCAGACAGCAGCAAACATGCATATGGATGGAACCTGTACTCGGTCACCTTTCTTTACAGCTCCGTGCTTAAAGTGATGTATCTTAGCTCAAATGCTTCTGAATCTGATATCAGCTTGTATTTTTCGGGAATTAATAAGGCACTTTTCTTTAAGGTGACAGCAAGGGATTTATGGGGGGGGGCGAGGAGGAAGGGTTTAGGTGTGAACGAATTTCCATTGAAATTGAATATCTGCACATACAAAGGCATGGGTTACATCTGATTTTTCAATTCTGCCAAATATATGAGTTACAATATTCATTAATGTTACAATAGTTGGAATTCAGAACATTCTGAATTAGGTAGCTTGGAAATGATAAGAGTTTCATTTTGTGGTGTAGTCAATGGGGCTCCATTGAATTGTAACCTATATACGAGGTGAATTGGTACATATATTGTTCTGGAATCCTACAGGCAGCACAGCATCGATTTCGCATTCTCAGTACCTTTGCCTAGGTAACAGTTAATAAGGGGTCACCAGCACTGAATCTTGGCCCTTCATTTCAGGCTTATAAAAGCAGCACTTATTTTACATATACAGTATCAGATAGAAAAAGCATAAGGCAAGGAATCAACTGAAGCTGAGAAGTTCATCTCTAATAGCAAAGCACCCAAAATACAGAAGTATTAGAGGTTCAGAACTCCTTGTTAAAATTTAATTTGGGTGAAAAATAAACATTTTGGGGGTAAATTTAACCTAACCTGCACAGTCAGCTCAAACGCCCTTTTTACACTTAGCCCGATTGACTTTTCACTGAATTCAGTTTCTCAATGGGCAGGATAGGTTAAATTTACTGTCTTTATTTCTCATTAAGTGTAACTAAGATGGTTGTTAATTGTACATTCACTTTTATTTTGTAATAATCTAAGTCAATTATTCAGACATTTTACAAAAATTCTTCAGGTTTTATCAATGCATATTACCAGTGGAAGTAGTTGAATTTTTTGAAATAGGTTAATAACTAGGTGAATAATTTAGATTCTTCCTTCCCCCTCCCTGTGGCTTTAGACAAAGGTAGAAAATATTCAATAGGCTAATCAACTGACTAGTTCCTTGGCTCAGAGAGATGGGTGATTTTTGTACAGATTGCTAATTATGTGAATAATGATAATTGTTCCTTAGATCTAGATAAAGGTGGTTGTTGCAAAATATGTTAATAAGACAACTGGAATATATTTAGATTCTATAATAGTCTTGTATTGACTCTTTGGGTTTGCAGTAAGAATTTTTTTCACCTAAATTAGAAATATAAGATTACAATTTTGCTTACACCAGTACTGTCCAATACATTAGCCTCTAGCCACATGGGACTAATTGGGAATCCAGATGTGGTTAATTGCATTTCTGATTAGTAAATAAAAAATGAGTAATAGATACCGTCATTGGGCATTGATCGCAAAACTCTTATTTGCACAGGGCATATGCATGTGTACTTTAACCTTTGTGTGCGTTTGTTGGTTGGTAAACTGGTAAGATGAAAAGCAGAGTGTGCAAGCGTTTTTTGATCATAGTGAGTGTGTTACTTCCTTGGTTACTGAATGGCGGTCATTTAAAAAAAAAAAAAATATACACATGTATTGTGTAAGTGTGTATAAAGCATTTTACACTCAAATGAGTGCAAGTGGCTAAATCGGTGTTACCATAGCCACACCTGTGGCTAATCAGCAATTTCCATTGGACAGTATTTGGCTTACACAGCCAGGACTTAAAAAAAGAAAAGATGCAGAATTTAGACGGGGTGGGGTGGGGGGCGATGGGGGAGGGGATTTGCAATCGAGATATCAGCATTGGAAGACTGATATGAAGAAGATGGACCTCTAGAAACAGAATTAAAATTAATTAAAACTCAAGGGGAATTGAATACCCTTCTAAGCACTGTTGCAGAATACATGCTTGATTTCTTAAAGGCTCATTATGCTAAGCGTGGCGACAGATGAAGGCACTGGCCGTGCATGTCCTGTGCCACTAGTGACAAAGTCAAGTGATCTCCGGTAATCAATTAACAGATGGTTTCCTAACGATGGATCTCATCAATTTAGAATGTTATCATTTTTTTTGCTAAAAAGCAACCAGCATTAATGTTCCTTTCGCCATCCTGCCCCTCCCTCAACCAACTGACACAAAAGCAGGTTAATCGAGTAAATTACATTATCATGACTATGCAACGCATGGAATCCGAAAGGCTCTGTTGAAAATAACTTAAATATACTGTGCATACATTTCATTACACCATCTTCCTCCGCTATGTACTGCTAGCAGATATCGCCCCTGAACACTTCCAGCATTTATCACAAAATATGGAATGGATTTGTATAATTACATTTCACTACTGGCCTTAGGCCTGAGAGCTTTCTAATATATAGAATATAAAAAGTTACTTCCACAACTCCTCATAATGGTCTTGGATGACAAATAGGGCTTTTTAACTTGGCAGCTTGAGGGGCATCTCAGCCTTGCATCTTCATAAAACTGAGAAAGGGTCCTGCAATCACACTTTATATCACCCTATATCACTTGAATCTTAGTATTAGTATATTACCTAAGTTAATTCATTCTGATGAAGAAAGATTTATTAAAGGTTGAGAATACTTGAAAACTATTCAACATTTTGGGAGCAATTTTAACTCTCCCCACTGGGCAGGAACGGCGCAGGTGAGCAGTTAAAATGGAGCAGCTTAATTTCTGGCCATATCCCGGCCGATCTCCGATTCCAATGCTGTTGGTTTTGGCAATGGATAAGGTGCCTGCTGAACTCAAGTGAGAGACTCATTCATAAATGCTCTTCAGGGTCTATATGATGTCAATGAGTGACCTGGTGGCATTTTAACCTGGGGCTGAGTGGGAGAGCTGGCTTTCCCACCAGACTGAAGCAGCTGGTGAGAAGGACGAGGATGCCCTTCAAGGTACATGTAAACGTTCCTTTGTACGGCCTGGAGTAACAGGAGTGCTCCTCCAGGCCCCACAAAGAAAGTCCCTTGCCCCGGACTCACCTCGCTTCCCTCCCTCAAGATCCTCCCGAAATCCCCTCCCTGCCATTTTCCTGCAAACTAGCGGGCAGCCAAGGGCCGCTGATCTGCCCCGACTGGCAGCTGCTCTGCAGCTTCTTCCTGCCCAAATTGGACCGGCAGCATTCAAACTTAGGCCAGCGAGTGCGTTTCACAACCGCCCCGTCCCCGCCTTCCCGAAACCCACTTTGGGTTAAAATCGACCACAAACCACCCACACAGCCACGGAATCTAATTTTGGTGTCTCCTTTTTGACCTGGATAGAGTAGAGGAGGTAGATGTTTGTTTTTGCCACCTGGATTTTAAGCATCGTCAGGGCAGAGCTCAGAAAGGAAACTCTGGTGGAGAAGGTCACACGGCTCTTACAGAACTCGCTGAATTTTCAAAGGAAGCAAAATCCACTGGGTTCTGTTACTGATGTGTGAACCTCCCCATCAGACTTTCCTTTCTGAGCTCTGCCCAGGCGATAAAGATGAAAATCTACAACAGTATTTACTAAATCTATAGTAGGGATGGTACTTATGAAATAAAGCAGCCCTTCACTTTCTAGAACAAGGTCCTTTATTTGTGCAGCACATTCCACTGGCTTTCCCAACCTCCATGCAGGTCAGTCCCAATGACAGACACCAATTTAGGGCCTATTTACTCAGGAGCAATTTGAGGATCATCCACAAAATCACTGGCTACACCATTATGCTAATGTACAAAATTATTATAGCTTAATGCTGTGTGAGTTAGTTCTAGTGCAAAGAGGAAATAACCCCACCCCCCTCGACTTGATCAGTAGCAGAATAAAAATTAATGTAAAGTTATAGGGGGAGAAATTCGGTATTGCCCCGTTTGGGGTGCAATTATCGGCCGGGCGCAAAGTTTAGCGCCTGGCGCTAATTATCGCCTCCGACTGCAAACTTGGCTTCTGTCACCTCTAGAAGTGATTTGAGCACTAAATCAGGCGCTACACACCTCTCTTAAGATACTAACGCCAAGGAGCGAGGCATTACCTCCGAGCGCTGGCAAAGCTCATGTGATGTCAGTCAACAATGGAACACAGACACACTGGCGCCGGCCAGTTCTTAAAGGGGAGGGTCGATCTTGCTCTCCAGCCACATCCTGCTCATTGCAGCCTTGAATCTCGGCCTGGAGAGACCTGTACATAAATTCTGCTGGAAAGAACAATGGAGAGACCCAGGGAAAGAGCTCAGAGTGCAGCCCCCACAGTCTCTTCTAAATCGATGCAAGGAAGGTCAAATCAAAATGAAACTGCAAAGTGCTGCTCAGTACCCAAAACTCCTTCACACAGCGTTGAATCTCTCCAGAAGTCACTCTCTCTCTCTCAGAATGCGTGGTGCAAAAATGTCGCCGACAAAAAAAGGCAGGAAGCGGACGCCTTTAAATAGCGCTCCCCCAGTCCCTTCCCGACTGCAAAACGCTCCCCTCTACCTGTCGTTGCTAGCGGCAGGCGGAAAGGCAGGGGACGCCACTCAATATCCAGTCTGGGGAGCTACCGGGGCGTTGCACGCTTGACTGACGTCATGATCTGCTGGGCGCAGGAAATCATGGCGGTAGTGTTTAGCACCGCTGCAAAATGTCTGATCAATTTCGCGAGTGGTGCAAACATCGTCGCGCCCAGGCGCTAGTTGCTTTGCGCTCCATTAGCGTCCTCTTAGGGCACTAATGGGAGGCGCTAATCAACTGAATTTTTCCCCCCTAGAGTCATAACGGCACAGAAGGAGGCCATTCGGCCCATTGAGTCCATGCCAGCTCTCTGTAGAGCAATCCAGTCAGTCCCATTCCCCCACTCTATCACCCTAGCCCTGCAAGTTTATTTCCCTCAAGTGCCTATCCAGTCTTCCCCTGAAAACATTGGGGGCTAGATTTTCAGTATAGGCAGTTTTGGGGCGCTAACCTTAGCGCCCGCCCGAAGTTAGCGCCCGCCCCAAAGTAGCGCCCCGTTGCCGGGAATTCAGTGGCTTCGCCCTAAGAGGTTGGTGGAGCGCTAAAAGAGGCGTTCCACTACTATCTTTAGGCGCTAAGCCGGCGGTCCAGAGGGATAGCGCCCAGGCGGGGCGCAGCGCGGGTGCGGTCATTTTTGGACTGACAGCAGACCCCGTGGCGCCGACCAGCTCTTAAAGGGGGAAGGGACGAATTGGTCTGCTGCCACGCCCTGCACACTGCAGCCTTGCAAAGAGGCCTCAACACTGCTGCTCAGCCCCAGGGAGTCATGGCAACGCCAGAGAAGGCCAGTCAGCGTGCCCTGCGCTTCTCAGAGGGTGATCTGGACATAATGGTCACAGCTCTGGAGGTGAGGCGCAAGATCTTGTTCCCAGAGAGTGGGAGGAATCCAACCCACCACGACTACACCAAAGCCTGGAAGCAGATCGCCCAGAGGGTGACGTTCACCGGCGATGCCCCCAGGACCCACAAACAATGTCGTAAAAAATACAACGACCTGACCAGGATTGTCAAGGTGAGTAGCCTTTCCAGTCTCCTCCTCATTCTTGCATGTACACCTGACATGATGGGCAAAGGGAGCTGAAAGTCCTATTGGCCAGCCCTCAGCCAGCAGCATTGGGACAGTCATGAGCATCAAATGGCCATTCGGCACTCTACACTTTGGCCAAGCTATTCCACCATGGGAGGCTGTGCACACTACATCAGGGCTTCACTCTGGCCAAGCTATTCCACCATGGGAGGCTGTGCACACTACATCAGGGCTTCACTCTGGCCAAGCTATTCCACCATGGGAGGCTGTGCACACTACATCAGGGCTTCACTCTGGCCAAGCTATTCCACCATGGGAGGCTGTGCACACTACATCAGGGCTTCACTCTGGCCAAGCTATTCCACCATGGGAGGCTGTGCACACTACATCAGGGCTTCACTCTGGCCAAGCTATTCCACCATGGGAGGCTGTGCACACTACATCAGGGCTTCACTCTGGCCAAGCTATTCCACCATGGGAGGCAGTGCACACTACATCAGGGCTTCACTCTGGCCAAGCTATTCCACCATGGGAGGCAGTGCACACTACATCAGGGCTACACTGCGCACTTACAGCCCGTCCTTTCTCTTGCAGGCTAAAGTAGCCTTTAATCGCCAGGCCCGTGCCAGGGGTGGCCGCGCCAAGCTGCAGAAGCTCACTCGGCTGGAGGAGCGCGTGTGTGTGCTCATGGGAGCCCGTGTGATCGTCCCCACAGCGTGCGGAGTATCCGACCCTCCACTGCCCGGCAATGGTAAGGACCTCGCCTTTTGGCCCTCTCGCGTCGCACTGGCCCATCCGAGCTACCTCCTTTGCCACTGTCCCACCAATGCGCTGAATGCCACCAGTCCTAACTCCCTCGCTGACGCCGTCTCCTCACTCTGAAGCTACTCTTGTGCATTCCTGCTTTCAGCTGGTGACGACCAGGACCCTGAAGCTGCCAGTGACAGCACCTCCGAGCAGGAGGAGGAGGAGGAGCAAGCCGGACCATCGGGGGAACAGTCACGTCCCACAGGAGAGGAGGAAATGCTTGAGACCTCCTCACTGGACGAGTGCCTGGAGGAACTGTCGCAGGGCAATGTAGCTTCTGGGACCAGTGGCGTCCAGCCACCCAGGAGCCATGCGCGTGGCCCGCGGCCTTCCCCCCAAAGGGGGGAAGGATCAGAGGGAAGTGCTGCTGATCGGCACACTCGCCGCCACCAACGTGGCAAGGGTCCCTTAGTTCGGCCCCCTCCTCCCCAGCGGGAGAGTCGCGACTCCAGTCCGGACACCTTCACCTCGGAGGAGGTGCGGAAGCTGGATAAGATGGCCGAGGATTCGGACCGGCGCCACACGGAGCTCATGAGCGTGGTGGGGCGCATGCCTGAGGCCATCGAGTCGCTGGCGACCAGTGTGCGCGAGTTCGGGGCAGCAACTGCCGCGAGTGGCCGCATGCTGACTGATGCCGTCAAGACCCTGGCGGATGTGATGCGCGCGCACACCAGGACAACAGGGGCACTCACTGCTGCCACACGCGCTGTCTCAGGCAGGCATCGCCAGGGCAGCCGCCGCGCTGGACCATCCCAGCAAGCCGCCCCTCGGCTGATTGTTGCGGATCCTGCAGTGCGGGCCCGGCCGAGTGCCACCGCGCCACAGCACCAGCCAGCGCATCCCAGACGCCAGCTGGCCCACATTGCGCCATCAGTCGCCGCCATTCCCCCACTGGGGCGTCAAGGGCAAGTGGCTGCAGCTGATGGTGGCCAGGCTCAGGTGCGCCACTCAGCAGACGGCCCCTCGAGGCCCAAACGCCGTGTAGGCCGCACCCCCAGCGGCATCTGGCGGAAGGGCATCTGAGCCTCAGGCACCTTCCCCCAGCCTTGCAGCAGCCACTGGGCAGAGCTTGCGAAGGAGCAGCAGGCCGGGCAGGGGAGGCAAAAGGCTGGGCAAGGTCTCGCCCTCGCGGGCCACTCAGTAGAGGGTGTGGCCAGCTTTCCTTTTATATGGCGGTGGCCATCTTTATTTTGCCCATGGTTGTGTTGTTGGAGGGCTTATTTTTTGCGTTAGGCCGACGTTGAGGCCCGGTTTGAAGAAAGGTGGAGTGACTCCTCCCCAGTTTGTGGGAGTGAGTCGTTTGTTGGGCTTTTTGTGGGGCCCGTTTATTGTTTTTGGGGATTCATGTGGGAAGGGCTTTTCATTTTTGTGTAATAAAAAATTATCTTTATTCATGCAGTCTCCATGGTTGTTCTTCTTAGTGTTTGTTGGCTTCGCCGGCTGAGGGCTTGCGGAGCGGCTGCATTCATCTTCCCTCATGGCCCCTGACCATTCCCTGACAGGGGGCTTAGAAGTACCGTGTAATAAGGTGGCGTCGTGCGGCCCTTGGCCCTGGTCGCTCCCTCCTGGGAACGTACTCCTGCTCCTCCTCCTCATGCTCCTCCTGCTCCTCCTCCTGAGGTGCTGGTCCAACGTCAGGTGGCAGTGCCTGAGTCCTGCGGATAGCCAGGTTGTGTAGCATGCAGCAAACCACCACAAATTGGGAGACCCGGTCCGGCGAATACTGGAGAGCTCCTCCGGAGCGATCAAGGCAGCGGAACCGCTGCTTGAGGACCCCAATAGTTAGCTCGATGATGTTGCGGGTGGTTTGATGGCTCTCGTTGTAGGCCTCTTCAGCAGCGGTCCTGGGCGCGCGGAGCGGGGTCATGAGCCAGGTGCACAAAGGATAGCCTTTGTCCCCGAGTAGCCATCCTCTTGGGGGAGGCTGTGCCTGGAACATGTCATGCACAGTACTCTGCCGCAGGATAAAGGCATTGTGGCTGCTGCCTGGGAAGCTGGCATTGACTGCCATGATGCGCTGCTTGTGGTCACAGACCAGCTGCACATTCAGAGAATGGTAGCCCTTCCTGTTGCGATACTGCTTGCCATGCTCCAGAGGGGCCCGCAAAGCCACATGCGTACAGTCAATGGCGCCCTGCACCAAGGGGAATTCCCCGAGTCTGGAAAATCCCAATGCGCGCTGATGCTGGCTCTCCAGGGCCATGGGGAAGGAGATGAATTGGCTTCTCCTTCTGAACAGTGCTTCGGTCACCTGGCGGATGCAGCGATGCGCGCCGTACTGGGAGATGTTTGCTATGTCCCCAGCAGCATATTGGAAGGAGCCGGTGGCATAGAAGTTCAATGCCACCGTCACCTTCACTTCCACCGACAGAGACGTCCTGCACCTGAGCTTTGGCCGCAGATCTCGGCGAAGCAGGTGGCAGATCTCTGCAATCACCTCCTTTCGGAATCGGAGCCTTTTAACACATCGCGCGGCACTCATGTTTAGGTAGGAGCGCTGCTGGCGGTATAGCCTGACTGGGTAAGGCCTACGTGGCCGACGCCTGTAGCCCCCTCTGCCTCTAGCCAGGGCTGCCCCTCTCACAATGCGTCTGCGAGCCCTACGGACATGGAGCTGCAGCTCCGCGTTGGCACCCCATGCAACCCCCATCAAATCCTGGCAAACACTCAAATTTCCAAAAGGCCACTTGCAGCGCTCTAGCCTGAGTCCAAAAATACCTGAGCTCTTGCTGCTTGAAACCAGTTAGCTATCCTCCTTGTTGTGTCTCCAGAAATGCGTTGCACAAGAGTGTTTTCTGAAAAAAGGCTGGCCTTTATACTGGAGAGCACGTCCCCTTTAATTTGCGCCCCCCGGGGCCCGCGCTGGTTGTGTTGCGTTCCTTTTTCCAAACGCTCCGGCCGCCAGCCGCACAATGGGGCGGTCCGACTGAAGTTTGGAATCGGGGCGCACAAAGGGCGTTGCACGAGGATGTGACGTCATTTTCTGCGCGCGCATCCGGGCGGGCGCTAAACTTTGCGCCGGCGCTAACGGGCAACTTAATTTGGGGCGGGGCGCAAACTGCGCTGCGCACGGGCGCTACACGCATAGCGCCCGAAAATCACTTCTCTTAAGGCGCTAACTGCTGGCGCTATCAACTGAAAATCTAGCCCTGAGTGTCTCTGCTTCCATCACTTCCCGTTGGCAGCGAGTTCCAGGTCCTCACCACTCGCTGCGTAAAAAAGTTTTTCCTCACGTCCCCCCTGTATCTCTTGCCCAAAACCTTAAATCTGTGTCCCCTAGTCCTTGCACCATCAACTTGTGGGAACAGCCTTTCCGCATCTAGTCTATCCAAAACTGTCATAATCTTGTACACCTCTATCAAATCACCCCTCAGCCTCCTTTGCTCTAATGAAAACAAATCCAGCTTCTCCAACCTGTCCTTATAGCTAAGATCCCCCATCCCGGAACCATTCTGATAAATCTCCTCTGCACCCTCTCCTTCCTAAAGTGTGGTGACCAGAACTGGACGCAATAATCCAATTGTGGCCGAACCAGCGCTTTATAAAGGTTCATCATAACTTCTCTATTTTTGTACTCAATACCACTATTTATGAAACCCAAGCTCCCATATGCTTTACTAACCACTCTCTCAATATGCCCTGCCACCTTCAGGGACCTATGCGCATTAACTCCCAGGTCCCTCTGTCCCTGCACATTCTTTAAAACTGTGCCATTAAGTGTACATTACCTCTCCCTGTTCCTTCTGCCAAAAATGCATCACCTCACACTTCTCTGTATTAAATTCCATCTGCCACTTGTCTGCCCATTCTGCTAGCCTCTCTATGTCCTGTTGCAGTCAATTGGTATCATCCTCACTGTTTGCCACACCCCCAAGTTTAGTGTCATCGGCAAATTTAGAAATTTTACTTTGTATTCCAATATCCAGGTCATTTATATATATCAAGAAAAGTAGTGGCCTCAGCACTGACCCTTGGGGAACACCATTCTCCAGTCTGAAAACAGCCATTTACCACAACTCACTGTTTTCTGTCCTTAAGCCAATTCCTTATCCAAGCTGGCACTGACCCACCTATTCCATAAGCCTCAACTTTGTTAACCAGCCTTCTATGTGGTACTTTGTCAAAGGTCTACCTAAAATCCATGTAGTCAACATCCATTGCATTCCCTTCATCGATCCTCCCTGTTACTTCATCAAAAAATTCAATTAGATTAGTCAAACATGATCTGCCTTTTACAAATCTGTGTTGGCTCTCTTTAATTAGCTTAAATCTCTCCAAGTGCCCATTAAATTTTTCCTTGATTATTGTTTCTGAAACTTTACCCACCACTGATATTAAACAGACCAGCCTGTAGTTACTAGGATTGTCCATACACCCTTTCTTGAACAATGGTACCACATTTGCCACTTTCCAATCCTCAGGCACCTCCCCCACATCTGGGGAAGATTGGAAAATTATGGCAAGCCCTTCTGCTATCTCCTCCCCCAATTCCCTTAGCAGTCTGGGATGCAAGCCATCTGGACCAGGCGACTTATCCACTCTAAGCATATCCAGCCTTTCTATCAATTTTCATCCCTTCCATTGCTTCTAACTTTTCCACTGCTACCGATATTTTGTCAGCATCCACCTCCTTAGTAAACACCGATACAAAGTACTCATTGAGTATTCCAGCCTTGCCTGCGCCTCTAAGCATATATCACCTTCTTTGTCGCTAATAGGCCCACACCGCCTATTACCACCCGCTTACTGTTTACATGCCGGTAGAAGATTTTTGGTTTCCCTTTTATGTTAACTGCCTTTCTACTATCATATTCTCTCTTTCCCAATCTTATTTTCATCTTCACTTCCCCTCTCAACTTATTGTATTTGGTCTGGTTCTCCCTTGAAGAATTCACTTGACATGCATCATACACCCTCTTTTTTTGTTTCATCATCTTCTCTATCTCCTTCATCATCCAAGGAGCCCTTGCTTTGGTTCCCTTACCCTTCCCTCTTGTTGGAATGTACCTAGCCTGTACTTGGAACATCTCCTCCTTAAAGATCACCCATTGTTCCGTTACAGTTTTTCCTGTCAGTCTTTGGTTCCATTTTACCCTGGCTAGATCATTTCGCATCCCATTGAAGTTAGCCCTATTCCAGTTTAGAAGTTCCACTCTAGATTGTTCCTTGCTCTTCTCCATTGCTAATCTAAATCTTAACTGACTGTAAAAGCTTTTATAGATATGTGAAGAGAAAAAGATTGGTGAAGTCAAGCGTAGGTCCCTTGCAGTCAGAATCGGGGGAATTTATAATGGGGAACAAAGAAATGGCTGACCAACTAAATACATATTTTGGTTCTGTCTTCACAAAGGAGGACACAAATAACCTCCCAGAGATGCCGGGGAACATAGGGTCTGATGAAAGGGTGGAACTGAAAGAAATCAGTATATGTAGGGAAATGGTGTTAGGAAAATTGATGGGACCGAAGGCCGATAAATCCCCAGGGCCTGATAATCTACATCCCAGGGTACTTAAGGAAGTGGCCCTAGAAATAGTAGATGCATTGCTGGTCATCTTCCAGAACTCGATAGACTCTGGAATGGTACCCATGGATTGGCAGGTAGCTAATGTTACCCCACTATTCAAAAAAGGTGGTAGAGAAAAGGCGGGGAATTATGGACCAGTAAGCTTGACATCGGTAGTGGGGAAAATGCTAGAGTCCATTATAAAAGATGTAATAGCAGAGCACTTGGAAAGCAGTGACTGGATCGGACAAAGTCAACATGGATTTACAAAAGGTAAATCATGCTTGACTAATCTACTGGAATTTTTTGAGGATGTAACTGGTAAAATAGATAAGGGAGAACCAGTGGATGTGGTGTATTTGGACTTTCAGAAGGCTTTCGATAAGGTCCCACATAAGAGATTAGCGTGCAAAATGAAGGCACATAGGATTGGGGGCAAGGTATTGACTTGGATAGAGAACTGGTTGGCGGACAGAAAGCAAAGAGTTGGAATAAACGGGTCGTTTTCCGAGTGGCAGGCAGTGACTAGTGGGGTACCGCAAGGATCGGTCCTAGGACCCCAGCTATTCACAATATATATTAATGATCTGTACGAGGGAATTGGATGTAATAACTCCAAATTTGCAGACGACACAAAGCTGGGTGGGAGGGTATGCTGTGAGGAGGATGTCGTGAAACTCCAGCACGATTTGGACAGGTTGGGTGATTGGGCAGAAACATGGCAAATGCACTATAATGTGGATAAATGTGAGTTTATCCACTTTGGTGGGGAAAACAGGAAGGCAGATTATTATTTGAATGGTAATAGATTGGGAGAAGGGGAAGTGCAAAGAGACCTGGGTGTTCTTGTACACCAGTCGCTGAAGGTAAGCATGCAGGTGCAGCAGGCGGTTAAGAAGGCAAATGGTATGTTGGCCTTCGTAGCAAGAGGGTTCGAGTACAAGAACAAGGATGTCTTGCTGCAGTTGTACAGGGCCTTGGTGAGACTACACCTTAAGTATTGTGTGCAGTTTTGGTCGCCTTACCTGAGGAAGGACGTTCTTGCCATGGAAGGAGTGCAGCGAAGATTTACCAGGCTGATACCTGGGATGGCAGGAATGACATATGAGGAGAGATTGTGTCGATTGGGCTTATACTCACTGGAGTTTAGAAGATTGAGAGGGGATCTCATCGAAACCTATAAAATTCTGTCAGGCCTGGACAGACTAGATGCAGGAAGGATGTTTCTGATGGCCGGGGAGTCCAGAACCAGGGGTCACAGTCTAAGGATAAGGGGTAAGCCATTTAGGACTGAAATGAGGAGGAATTTCTTCACCCAGAGAGTGGTGAACCTGTGGAATTCTCTGCCACAGAGGGCGGTGGAGGCCAGTTCATTAATTATATTCAAGAAAGAGTTGGATATATTTCTTAAGGCTAAAGGGATCAAGGGATATGGGGAGAAGGCAGGGACCGGGTACTGAATTTGGATGATCAGCCATGATCTCATTGAATGGCGGAGCAGGCTCGAAGGGCCGAATGGCCTACTCCTGCTCCTATCTTCTATGTTTCTATGCTTCTATGTTAAGCTACGATGATCACTCGTACCCAAGGGGTCGATTTTCCTGAAGCTGTCGGGAAGAAGGCGGGACTACAACTTTCGGGTTTTAGACCCGCCTACTTCGACGTCCGGCCAATCCACGCGATTTTCCCTTGATTGACCTTGTTGAGCCCACCCAGCGGGCTCAGCAGGCCAATTAAGGGCCACCTGGCAACAGGTGACGTCACAGACTGCAATTTCATCTGTCAAGAGTTCTTGACAGATGAAATATCAGTGTTTCACAGCTGTTTGAAGCTGTGAAACACTGACAGTCTGAGTTCTAACATGAGTCCTTCTGCACAGACTCAGTTAGAACTCTCAGCAGCACTCAAAGCTGAAGGCTGTCACTTTTCACAGATCGCAGCCATTCAGCTTTATGTGCCGGCTGAGTGATGGGCTCCCGACGGCTACAGGAAGAACGGTTGTTAAGGTAAGTACAGGTAAGTAAAAGTTCTTTACACACTTTAGACACACCAAACACACTTACCTTTGCACTCATGCACCCATCACTCACCTGAGCACCGACATCGCGACCCCTCCAACTCCTTCAACCCGACGGCCCGCCTGCTCTAACCTGCCGTGGTTTGGAGCCGTCGGGAATCCCATACGAAACCCCTCATAATAGAGATTAGGTTAAAAACTGCCTGTTAACTGCCTGTTAACAGGCAGTTAATTGGCACTAATCCTTTCCCGCCTCGTTTCGGCGGGTCCCAGTATGGGGCGGGTACCTGCCGCCCCTGAAACTTGCGTGGGGCGGGGTTTTGGGTGGGATGGTGTCGGGACCCGCAAATTCAGGATTTTCCCCCCCCACACGCCTGAAACCCCGCCTGACGGCTCCAGGAAAATCGACCCCCAAGTGTTCTCCCACAGACACTTGGTCGACCTTGCCACCTCATTCCCCAGCACCAGATCCAGGAGTGCCTCCTTCCTAGTATTGTGTAAATCCTTGTGTATCTCGTGTAACACAGTTGGTGAACAAAAGGTTATATTCAGGATTGTGCTACATTATGCAGCACATGTGCACACCTGCGGTAGTTAGTTAATTCAATGCAATTAAGCCGGACTAAGAACCTGCTCTAAACTAGTCAGGCGACTCAGGCTGAGGAATGATGTGTTACAACTTGTGTTGTTGTAATATAATTCTTGTGAGTTAAACAGCAGAGTAACTGTTCTATTGTTTAATTCCATCCCAACTAAGTGAGACACTTTTAAAAGCCTTTTCATGTACAATTTCATCTATTTCTGGCATTCTTTAAATTGATTTGATTTAATTTTAAATATAATGGGGGAAAAATTCGGTATCGCCCCATTTGGGGCGCCATTATCGGCCATGTGCAAAGTTTAGCGCCTGCCGCTAATTATCGCCTCCGACAGCAAACTTGGCTTTTATCGCCCCTGGAGGTGATTGGAGCGCTAAATCAGGCGCTTCACACCTGTCTTAAGGTGCAAACGCCGAGAAGTGAGGCGCTATCTCAGAGTGCTGGCGAAGCAAGGAATGGCAAATCAAAATAAACCTGCAAAGTGATGCTCAGTACTCAAAACTCCTTCACACAGTGTTGAATCTCTCAAGTCTCTCTCTCTCTCTCTCTCAGACTGCGTGGTGCAAAAATGTCACCGACAAAAAAAGGCAGGAAGCGGTCGCCTTTAAATAGCGCTCCCCTAGTCCCTTTCTGACAGCATAACGCTCCCCTCAACCTGTCGTTGCTAGCGGCAGGCGGTAAGGCAGGGGGCGCCACTCAATATCTGGTCCGGGGCGCTAACGGGACGTTGCGCACTCGACTGACTTCACAATCTGCCGGCGTAGGAGATTGTGGCGGTAGTGTTTAGCGCCACTGCAAAATGTCTAATTAATTTCACGAGTGGCACAAACATCGCTGCGCCTGGCCTCTAATTGCTTTGCGCCCAAATTGGCGCCCTCAAGGCGCTAACGGGAGGCGCAAACAACTGAATTTTTCCCCCAATATCTATGCACAGTTTAATCAGTTTCACATTTAAAAAAATCCAAATTTCCCTTCATTCCCGACACCACCAGGTGGATAACGCACTCCATGGACTACTGTTCTTTGGGCTCTGTGTACACCTGTGGTGCTCACACATCACCTCACGCTGTAATGCGAGCTCAGATTCATTACAATGAACATTCGCCACTCCTGGTACTCAGCATATGATGGACTTGAAGCGCCACTGGATCTGGAGGTGGCTTAGCTAGTGCCAGCAGCTTTTAAAGGACTGTTGATTTCCTGTCAAGCTGTCCTGCAACTGGCGGGGGTGGGGGGGGGGGGGGAGTGGGGTGGGTGGAATGGCAGGGGACAGATGAGTCCCAGGGAGGGCTGCATGCTGATTATAGAGATCTTGTGTAGGGGGTGGCGTGTGTGCCCAGTCACCTTCACCTCTGACTGTCCCTTGGGCGGTTCGAATCACTCCCACACCCCTGGGTTCTAGACACCGGACTTAGGTACAGGCGGCGATACAGAAAATCGAGTAGACAAGTGGTTTGGTGTAAGAAAACCAAAATTTTATTATAAGCAGAATACAACAATCTTATGAAAAATTACTGGTATGAAATTACAGGCATAAACAATTACACTTATATGGGAATGGGGAACACACGGCACATCGAGGGAAAACAACTACATTAACAATCCCCTTATCGTTATCCCACCCACTATACCTAACTAGATTAAGCTATGAGGGGCCAGGAATTCATGCTCACTAATCCAAAACCTGTTGCTTTAACGGTTGTGAGTTTTGAGGTCCGTTCTCCCTGTCCTTTGGGGTACCCCTTCGCCACGTGGTCTCGGCACTGAAGTTGTTGATGCGAAGCACCCTCCTTTTCCTCAGCTACCGTCGTCGTCTCATCGCAATGGGTTTTCTTCTTCTTCTCCCTTGGGCAGTCGTCGGCAGTAATGTTACAGTCGGGGGTCGATTGGCGGTTTTTACCGCTTAGAATGATTTCACTATCCAAGCTTTGAATGCCAGCTTAATCGTCACGGGCGCTGCCACCCACTCTTCGAACGCCAACTTATTCTCAATGTCCATGCATGCAATGCCAATTTATTCACCGAACGCCAGTTTATAACTAGACGTTTGGTTTTTCCCAATGCGTCTTTCGCTGCCCTTCTCTGCTTTTATCGGTTTACCTTCTTCTTCGTCTCATCTCATCTCGTCTGCCCATTTGTGGCCTGTGTGGTTTTGAACTCAGGTCTCGTTCTCCTCCCGCATTTGGCCCCGGTGTAATGGGCGTCCTTGGTTGTTGAGCGGTGCGGGGAGCGAGAAGAGAGCCCACCACGAGGCCAGGGCGCAAGTACGAGCAGCAGCAGGCCAAAGGCCAGACGATGAGAGCAGGAGCAAGAGAGCGATTGTCACCGATGGGCCTACAATTAACCCCTTATCTGCGTGCCAAATCAGGTCAGTCCATTGTTTAACTTTTTGCGGGCTTGTTTAAATGATTATAGCCATTTATTTTAACGACATGTACAGTGGTTGTCTCCGGGTCTAATGGCCCCGATGTCCTGGTTGTTTGTCATGGATAAGACTTAATTGTCCCCATCCTGACTTGATGGCTACTGTGAGCGGTTACCGATTAAATATGCAGAAACCTAATGGCCTCGATTCTGGGCCCATTCTGGCTTGATCTATGTCAAGTCGAATAAATGCGTATTCTGTGTTTACTTTGTCTGGCTGGCTCCAGAGAGTCCTTTTCACAGATTCCTGTATTTTAAGTTTCATCTCCAGGCCTGCTTGTCTGCAGAGCCTTGCTTTAAAAATCCTGTCGGTTTTGGTCACGAGGTTACAGAAGCCATTTTGGGTACCCTGGTTTTAATAACTTGTCCAAAACAGGGTCCCTTGATCCATAATTTGGGGAGTGCGGGAATTTTGAGAACCCTGCACTTACACCTGATGGAGAAATTCCTGCAGAGAAGGGTGGTACTTTTTGGAGGTGAGAAACACCCTGTAATAAAGAGCAATGCTAGAGTAGCAGGGGTGGAAGTGACAGTGTGAGTGAATACTGTCTCACTTGTGGCCTGAAACTGAGGGCAGGTGAGAAGGAAATTTGTTGGGTCATGCAAGGTTGCCAAGGCAAGTGTGCTGACAAAGGACTTTACAATTTTGGCTTATGACACAACTTAAATGCACTTCAGTCTAAACTTGGCTGCACCATTACATATTTTTAAAGGCACAGGCACGTGAATGCTGTTCCAGGACACTGTACAATGCCACCGATTCAAAGTGCTGGCCAATTGGTCCATTGTGTGTGGGAAGAAACATGCACCAAAATGAATGCCGTATTTTCAAAAACTCACAGAAAGGTGGCCTGGGCAATTGGGTGATATACATCTCTCACATTCCTCTTAACAACATAAGAGTAAAATTCGGTATCAACCATTTTGGGGCGCTAACATCGCCTGGGCGCTAACTTTTGTGCCAGGTGCTAATTAGCACCGGCGAACACGAATTTGAGTTTTAGCGCCATAAGAGGGAAGTGGAGTGCTAAATCAAGCACTACATACTTCTCTTAGGGCGCTAACATCGCAGAGCGGGGCATTACCTTCAGAGCGCTAATCAAGTTCCAGCGCTGTCAATTAGTGAGTACTCAGATAGACTGGCGCCTTCCAGTTCTTAAAGGGGAGGTTCTATCAGGCTGCACAGCCTCACTCTGATCATTGCTGCTTGTGAACTGGGCCTGCAAGGAGCTGGTTCCCGACTCCGAGCAATTTTAACTCAGGCGTGTCTGATGGTCCCGACTCTGTCCCGCACCCAACAGGCGGGACTGGTCTTTAAGGCCCTTAATTACCACTAAATGGCCTCTATAATCTTATTTTAACAGGCCTTTGCAACTTTAACCCTTTTCCCATGTAAAACATGCCTGGTGGGAATCACGAATGTGAAACCTGGCGGGAGCACTATTGGATTGCTGACTATCAACTGCAGGACAACCATTAAAGAGGAGATTTGATCAGCCATCATTTGCAGGTGGCAGGACTTAGTGGTCTCAGGTCTGGGGCAACTTTTACAAGGCTTAACCACACCTGTGGAAGGTTGGAGCCTCACACCCACCTCCAGCGTGGCCTCCTGGGAAACCCCTCTCGCCACCTTTACTCACGCTTCCTCAATGAAGGCATTTATTTCCTTCCCATCTGGGCATTAGAGGAGCTCAAGCACCAGCTGCAGCACCAGCAGAACAAGGAGCAACAGCAGCACTAGCAACAGCAGCAGCAGCAGGAGCACCAGGCTGCTGCTCACCCACCTGAGGCTGCACAGGCCAGAAGGGGCCAGCGCCTGGAAGCCCGTCGGCACAGGCGATACCCCCCAAACAGGGTCTACAGATGCAGGGTCACCTATCTCAACATGTCTGAGCAGCAGTACCAAAGGCGGCTCCGACTTTCGCGAGAGGTAGTGACTGACATCTGCGCAATATTATAGCAAAACCTGCTGCCCAGAGGACCACGTGAACAAGCATTACCAGTGGCTGTCAAAGTCACCACCACACTCAACTTTTTTGCCTCAGGCTCATTCCAGGGATCATCAGCAGACATCAGCGGCATCTCCCAGGTGGCCGCACACACTTGCATAACGCAGGTAACCGATGCCCTCTTTGCCCTCACGCACAATCACATCCATTTCACCAAGGATCGAGCAAGTGTCACGGCGTGAGCGGTTGGATTAGCTCATCTGGCAGGCTTTCCAAGGGTGCAGGACGTCGTTGACTGCACACGTGACCCTTAGGGCACCACGTCGCAATCCAGGTATTTTTGTCAACCGCAAGGTCTTCCACTCCCTCAACGTTCAGCTGGTGTGTGACCACAAGAAGGAAATTTTGCATGTTTGTGCCATGTACCCTGGCAGTTGCCATGACTCCTTCATACTGCGCCAGTCTAGTGTGCCTCCGCTATTCAGTCCGCCAGACCAACTTAACGGATGGCTACTTGGAGACAAGGGCTATCCCCTGAGGACGTGACTAATGACGCCGTTGAGGAGGCCAGCCAATGAAGCTGAGGAGCGCTACAACTCCAGCCACATTTCCACCAGATCCATTATCGAGCAAACCATCGGTTTGCTGAAGATGTGCTTCAGATGCCTGGATAGATCAGGTGGAGCCCTGCAGTACTCAGCAGCCAGGGTCTCCAGAATCATCGTGGTTTGCTCTGCACTTCACAACATGGCACAGCGTCGTGGCTTGCAGATTCCCGAGGACCAAGTGGCTCCTCACATATCCTCCTCAGATGAGGAGGAGGAGGAGGAGGAGGAGCAGGAGGGGGAGGAGTAGGGCGAAAACGAATATCCTGCAGAGGTCCATCAACCAGCAGCAGCATTACGCGAGAACATTGCTGCCCGGGATGCAAGGAACGCACTCATCCTGGGCAGATTTGCTTAGCCTAGTCAATCAAACACTTTTGCCTCACAGCTTCTTACCTGAGCATCGAAAGTGGCCAAGACCCTGCGGATTCCTAGCAATTTGACCAGCATACTGACAATTGCAAGTAATCCTAAGCCCTCAATGTGAAAGTCCCATTTGCAAAATGACACATGCCACAACTACAGCAGTAACCATCAGATTTTTTATTAACATTATTAATCTGATGGCTTTTTCTAGCAATACATCAAATTTCACCCAAGTGACTACCCTTGTGACTACTTGTGCTTTATCTTCCTCTTACGCGTGCTCCTACGTAGTGCTTCCCCTGTAGCTTCAGCAGGTGTGGAGGCCCCTTGCTCACTTTCCTGCTGCTCCTGTCTCCTTTGGCGGGCATTCTCTGGGGTTGTGAGCCTGTGAGGGCTCGTCAACAGTCTGTTGCTCCTGCGGCTGTGCAGGGGTTGAGACGTCTATCTCACTTGGGGGTGGACTCTGGTGGGGCTCTGACCAAGGGCTCTGCAGTGACATGGAAGTGTGAGCGCTTGAAGAGGAACCCCCACTTCCTTGAGGTCTGCCACCATCCTCCCTCTCATGGGTCAGGTCCCCCTCCATGCCTGCAAGTGGCTGGAGAGCACCTTGCTGCGCATCAGGGGGGCCATGGGGACCCGTATCTGCAATGGCAGTCCTACTCAGGACTTCCATGAAGGTCTGGTTTCTCTGTTCAATAGATGCCCATCGCTCCTCAAGAGATGTCATTCTATTCTGAACAATGACCATGTTTTCCATACCCTGGCGACTAAGCTCCTCCATGGCCGTAACCCTCCTCTCCTCCACCGTAGCCATCCTCTCCTGTACGGTAGCCAGCCTTACCACGGAGGTAGCAATCGTTTCCACGGAGGTAGCCATCCTTTCCATGTTGATGCGTTCATGCGCCAATGACTCCACAAAGGCTCTGCTCATGTTCGCTATGGACTCCTCCATTTGCTCCACACTCGCAGTGACCCTAGAGACAAAACCTGCCAGAGACTCCTGCATCCGTGCCTGGAATTCCATCATCTCTGATCTTATGGATGGACCCAAAGGCAGAGGATCGACATGCTGCTGAGCCGAGCTGGCAGAGTCCTGCGCCCTCCGACTAGGACTCTCCACTGCTGTCCCTGTCTCCACAATCTGCTGATGCTCCCTTGTGAGCTGTGATACACAAGGTGACAACACTAATCTATGTCCCGAAGGTCCCACCGAGGTGTGAGTGTTTGCGCTGGTGCTGAGTGCGCTGAATTCTGGTGACGCTGCGCCCTCAGAGGTTGAAGCTTCCTCTGAGGAGTCTGACTGCTCAGCCTCTTCTTCCTGGCTAGGGGGGGGTTGGATGCTTGTGATGGTCCTGTGGGGGAGTAAAGGAAAGAGTCAGAGATGTGATGCAAAGGCTACATGCACATAGCCTTTTGCAGATGCTCATAAGTGCATCTGTTACAGCTTCACAATCATTATCAGCGACTCATGCAATGCCAAACAGAGAGATGGGAAACTTTTCTGTCACCAGCTTGCTGTGTTGCACCCGTCTGTCCGTCCCCCACGTACGAATCATCCTCAATGCCCATGATTTCCAGGACGGCCTCCTCCCAGGGGGTCAGGTGGGCTATTGAGGGTGGCCCTCCTCCTGTCCTGGCTCGCTCTCTCTTCTTGTGAGCTCTCTTTTCCTGCAATGAGGGAGACAAGTGGAGGTTGAGTGAGAATGAAGGAGTGAGTGTAGAGATTGCATAGCATAGATACTTAGAAGGAGACAAAGATGGAGTGAGGTTGCAAGACTAAGGGCTCTCCCTGTGTGTTGTCAGTTGTGTTCAAAGCATCAGAGTGATAGGGAGTGTGAGGGCTGGATGGTGGAATAGTTATGTGAATGTGAGCATAGAGAGAGAGGGAATGGGTCAGGGTTCATGGATGTCAGTGTCGAGTGGGATGTGGAGGAAGAGATTGCTAAAGCTGAGTGCTGGTGAGGAAAGGCAATAGGGATCAGATTGAGGGTGATGGGAAATTCATACTCACTTTTCCAGTGTGCTGAAGGTCATGAAATCTTTTCCTGCACTGTATTCAGGTTCTGCGGGTTACTCCCAAGGAGTTGACCTCCTCAGCCACTTGCATCCACACAGCCTTGGTCTGAGTGGGAGGCAATTGTAATGTATGTACCTTTAAGGGGGGAACTACTTTCTACAGCTCATGTATACTGTAGTACCGGCAGTGACCACACCTGTATATAACGCTGAGTAGTAATCTGTTGTTTCAGTTGCAGTTTGAACCACGTTGAGTAAACACCTGTTGTACCGTTCTCTGCAGTCCTTTTCTTATTATTACACGGATGTAAAAGTGGCGACGAGCAAGTTCGAACCTACCTGCAACTCTGCATCACCTCCCAGGGATTCGCTCCTGGAGAACAGTGGAAGAAGGTCGAGTCCAGAAGCACGGGCGTCGACCACGGGCAATTGCCCAGTCATCCAGCGGAGATTTGAGCACCGCAGGGGAGGCTGTCGAGAGCCAGGCTTGGCTTTCCAGTCACGGTGGTCCAGCGAAACGGGCTGGCAACAGGTACTGCGCAGGCCCTTCCCGGACAGCGACGGGCTAGAGCCCGACCGAGCGGCACAGAAAAAGGCCGAGCAGCGTCGATGGGTGAGAAAGAGAGGGCAGAGCGCACAGGGCGCAGCCGGTGTTCAGGACCGAGCGGCATTAGCAGGGGAAAGAGGCGAGAGAGAACAGAGCGCAGCCGTTGTTCAAGGGCCGAGCAGCGTCAACGGTGGAGAGAGGCGCGCAGGAAAATGCGAGGCACTGCCATTGCCACGAGGACCGCAGAGAGCGGCGTTGGCAGCAGCGCAGGAGCAGCGCGCGAAACCCACAGGGCATCGCCATTTGCCACGAGGACCGCCGAGAGCGGCGTTGGCAGCAGCACGGGAGATGCCATTTTAAGCTGCAGCGGGGAAGAAAGGAAAGCGCGGGAGACGCCATTTTAAGCCAGTCTAACCACACCCAAAAATGCCGAAGAGTGGCAGTATCACAGCATTCGACAATGAAGTCAAAGATTGGATGACATATGTCAAACGCATAGAAGTATACTGCAAGGCGAATGAAGTGCCAGATGACAAGAAAGCACTGGTATTGTTGAATTCAATGGGTGCAAAAACATATGGCTTACTACGAAACCTAGTAACCTCAGAGAAGCCAGTAGAAAAGGATTTTGAAAACATAGTGTCAATCCTACAGGACCACGTAAACCCCACACCACTGCTGATGGCAGAAAGATTTAAGTTTCATAAAAGGAACCAGCATAAAGCTGAAAGTAATGCTGAGTATTTAACGGAACTGCGCAAGCTATCGAAACACTGCCAGTTTGGAACGGGACTAGCAGATACTTTAAGGGACAAGTTTGTGTGTGGGCTTCAAAGTGAAGGAACCCAGAAACGGCTTCTATCAGAAAAGGATCTTACGCTGGACAAGGCTTTCAGCATTGCAGTATCACACGAAGCAGCAGCATGGGGTGCTGCAGAGATACAATGGAGACCGCAAGAATATGGCACAAATGAAATGTCATACGGAACAGTGAAGTGCTATCGCTGCGGCAGAACAACACACGACCATAATGATTGCTGGTTCAAGGACAAAGTGTGCAGACAGTGTGGAAAAGTAGGACACATAGCATGAGTCTGCAGGTCAGGAAAGAAAACCAGCAATAAGAAACTGACCAAAGGGAAGTACAAGAAGGTACATAAGATAACGGAGAATAGTTCAGACGAACAAAAGAGTGATAACGACTCTGAAAGCAGGGAACTGAGTTGTCTGAAACTACATAATGTGATCACAACGGAGGATCACCGAACCATTTGGGTCACTCTCAAGATAGCAGGAGTCCAGGTAAAGATGGAATTGGACACAGGATCAGCTCTAACAGTCATAAACCGACAGGACTACGAGCGGCTATTCTCACACATACCATTGAGAGACACAAAAATTATTTTGAAGACGTACACGGGGCAAAAAGTCTACCCCAAAGGAAAAATAAGGGTGACCGTTATATATAATGGTAAGGAAACACCAAAACTAGACCTGTATGTATTGCAAGATGGAGGAACACCACTACTGGGACGTGAATGGATCCGGAAAATACAACTGGATTGGCATTCCATACAGGCACTGACTGTGGCTGACAAAAAGGATGACGACGCCACACCTGGGCGACTGTCAAAGATCCTAACTGACGTGAAAGAAGTGTTCCAGCAAGGACTCGGAACACTAAAAGGCATGACAGCAACGATTAAAATTGAAGAAAACGCAAGCCCAAAATTTTTTAAGGCCAGACCGGTACCTTATGCGATCCGCCCAGCCGTCAAAGCAGAGCTGGAGAGTCTGGAACATTCAGGTGTACTGTCCAAGGTAGACTGGAGCGAGTGGGCTACACCCATCGTCCCTGTGATGAAAAAGTCATTGGCAGCACGCCTGGGGAACCAAGGAAGGTTCGCATCTGTGGGGACTTTAAGGTAACAGTGAACCCGGTCCTTCACACCGTACAATATCCACTTCCGCAGATTGAAGATATTTTCGCCTCGCTATCTGGAGGGAAACGCTTCACTAAGATTGACCTGGCCCAGGCGTATCTGCAAATGGAGGTAGAAGAAGCATCAAAAAAATACCTCACAATCAACACCCATAAAGGTCTCTACCAATACAACCGGTTGGTATTCGGGGTAGCATCAGCTCCGGCTATTTGGCAGAGGGCAATGGAACAAGTCCTGCAAGGGATCCCAGGGACCCAGTGTTATTTGGACGACATCCTGGTCACGGGCGAAAATGACAGTGATCACCTTGCCAACCTGGAGCAGGTGCTCACTAGATTGCAGGAATATGGGCTCCGAGCTAACCGCCCCAAACGCGAGTTTTTTAGAAAACAGATCTCGCATTGTGGCCACGTTATCGATAAAGAGGGGTTACATAAGTCCCCAGAGAAGATTGAGGCAGTAGTCAAGGCTCCAGCACCGGAAAATGTGTCACAACTGAGGTCGTTCCTCGGGCTGGTAAACTACTACCATAAGTTCTTGCCAAATTTGTCTACAATACTACCCCCACTGAACACCCTACTGTAAACTGGGGTGCCATGGAAGTGGAATGACGAATGTAGATGAGCTTTCCAGAAGAGCAAAACACTAATCACATCGAAAGAGGTATTGGCCCATTACAACCCAGCGTTATCAATTCGGTTGGCTTGTGATGCGTCACCCTACGGCATTGGAGCGGTGCTGTCGCACAAATTCTTGGACGGCTCAGAGAGGCCAATAGCCTTTGCGTCACGATCACTAACCTCAGCCGAGCGTAACTGCGCCCAGATTGACAGGGAGGCACTCAGCCTAGTGTGGGGAGTGAAAAAGTTCAATCACTATCTGCACGGGCAGAAATTCACCTTGCTGACTGATCACCAGCCTCTTGTCTCCATTTTTAACCTGAAGAAGGGCGTTCCGGTGATGACTGCGCAACGACTACAAAGATGGTCACTTTTTCTAGGGGCGCACCACTATGAGATTGAATATAAGGGCATGAAACAGCATGGAAATGCTGATGGGCTATCACGCCTGCCACTGCCTACTGCAGAGGAAGCACCAGCAGTGGATCCTGTCGAAATATTCCATTCGACTATAGTTGAATACCTACCGGTAACTAACGCTTGTAACGAAAAGGAAACCCGAAATGACCCGACACTGTCTCAGGTATATGATTTGATGGTGAAGGGATGGCCAGCATATGGCGACTCACTGTTGCCAGCATTCTCGACAAGGAGAGAACAGCTGTCAGTGTGCCGGGGGACCTTGATGTGTGGATCCCGAGTGGTAATTCCACCCAAGTTAAGGGATAGAGTGCTCAGTGAGCTTCATGAGGGTCATCTGGGAGGGGTAAAAATGAAAAGCCTAGCCAGGGCTTATGTGTGGTGGCCGGGAATCGATAAACAAATTAAGGACCTGACCAAGAGCTGCTCAGGATGCCAGAAAGTCCAAAATGCACCACCACAGGCCCCTCTACACCCATGGGAGTGGCCCTCATCTCCATGGCAACGGGTGCATATTGATTTTGCTGGTCCATTCATGGACTCAATGTTTTTAATAGCCGTGGATGTGCACTCGAAATGGCCTGAGGTCATCAAAATGTCCTCCACCACCACGGAGAAAACTATTGCAGTCCTACGGACAATTTTTGCCAGGAATGGCTTGCCAGAACAGATTTGCTCCGACAACGGACCACAGTTTGTGTCCAAAGAGTTCCGGAGGTTCTTGAAAAAGAATGGGGTAAGGCATTACACATCCGCCCCGTATCATCCAGCCACAAATGGATTGGCTGAGAGGTTTGTACAAACCTTTAAGAAGGCAATAAAGGCTATGTACAATGACAACATTCCGCTGCAGCACAAGGTGGACAATTTCCTGTTCGCCTACCGGAATGCGACACATGCAGTCACCAACCAGGCCCCAGCCATGATGTTCTTTAACCGAAGGTTAAGATCTCACCTGGATTTGCTCAGACCAAATGTACGAAGAGATGTTGAGAGTAAGCAATTCCAGCACATCCATGAGAAGCCAACAAGGAGCTTCAATGTAGGGCAACCAGTCTTGGCCCGCGACTACCGAACAGAAAAATGGCAGCCAGGAACGATATGCACACGGCAGGGCCCACTAATGTACACAGTGGACGTTGGGGAGAGCATCATGAGATGCCATGCTGACCAGATCCTAGAGTCACAGGAACAAGTCAATCCCATGCCTCGCCCATACGTACCTGGTGATGAACCCGACGTACAGGTAGCATCTACCCCAGAAACAGTAGCATCGGAAGCTGATGACCCAACCGACGGCAGGGGGCCAGAATCGCCTCTGCACCAAGAGCAAGACACTCGGGAAAGGCGCTATCCAGAAAGGATCAGGAAGCCTCCCCAAAGACTGAATTTATAAATAGACTATTTTCAGCTAATGTTGCATGTTAAAAGTGTTAATTGTAGTTAGTTTGATATTTAATTGTTAAATGAGTGTTATGGTACTGTTAATCAAAAAGGGGAGGAATTGTAATGTATGTACCTTTAAGGGGGGGAACTACTTTCTACAGCTCATGTATACTGTAGTACCGGCAGTGACCACACCTGTATATAACGCTGAGTAGTAATCTGTTGTTTCAGTTGCAGTTTGAACCACATTGAGTAAACACCTGTTGTACCGTTCTCTGCAGTCCTTTTCTTATTATTACACGGACGTAACAGCCTCTTCCTCCCTGATGAAGGGAACAGGACCTCCGTTGGCCCTAGCCCCATCCACCAATGCCTGCAGTGCCGCCTCGTCAAAGCGAGGAGCTGCTCTTGCCCTCTCACTTGTCATCTTTCCTGCAGGCCCCTCTGACACCAAATGGAGGAAGCTTGGAAGCCTGCAGAAGAAGCAAGGCTTGCTGTGGATCTTAAATGCAGCAGCAGTGATGATGTCATCGGAGGGGACTTTCAGTCATGAAAAACCCCTTTGCAAACACGCTGGAAATCAATTGGCCAATTGAGTTAAAATTGCATCAATCTCCCACACCCATTTAGATTCGTGTGGGAAACACGAAATTCGGATAACACGACAACAGCCCGCACCGGAGTTAAAATCGAACCCTTCATCTCTACATGCTATCATCTCAACCTCACTCTGTGCACACACTGTATAAGCTGCCACATCCCCAACACTCACCCACCTATGCCCACCTACTAAAAGTGACATGCACATCTCACGCCTTGCATATATTAATAGCCATTCAACTATGGTAGGCACATCTGCCAAACACAAAGCACCACACTCACTCACACGCTTTCCTTTTTCTTGCAGGCCAAGCTTGCTCACAACAGGAGGGAGCAGGTATGAACGGGAGGAGGTGAGGTGGACCCGCACCCCCTTACAGACCTGGAGGAGCTAGTGGGCCGCATCATTACTGCCCAGGTCATGGGCGCGGTGGCCGTCGGAGATGTCGATCCCTTTGGGGACAACAATGGTATGTTCATCACCTCTCCCTCTTCTCTCATACTACTTCCCCCTCACACTACAAGCCTTTCCCACTTTCCATCTAAGTATACTGTTTCCATTCCTTGATCCCTTCCTGCCCACCTCCCCGACCTTAACCCCACTCTTGTGCCTTTATGCTTTCAGATAATCAGCCACCAGCTGACCAGCCTGTCCCTCAGCAACCCAGTGACAGCGACGTGGGAGAGGAGGAGGAGCAAGAACAAGCCAGAGCCTCACTGCCTGTGTCTCCCGAAGGCGCTAGGCCTGATAATGGGGTGACGGGGTCGCTGGAGGGGAGACTAGTACATTGGTCTGATGTGGGTGAAGCTCTGGGATCCAGCAGTCTGCAGCAACACCACAGGGAAAGGGAAGCTCATGGGACATCTCCCCGGAGAGTGAGTTCACGCGCGAGTTCTGCTGCACAGGACTCAGATGAGGACCTCGATGGGCATGCATACTAAGCTCATGGGTGCAATGGCAAGTGTGCCCGAGAGCATGGATGCACTGGCTAGGAGCTTGGAGGAGTCCGCCTCCAGCATTGCACTCATCTCTGCACACACAATTTGCCAAGGATGGTCGATTCGCAGAGACCGTGGGGACCCAGACCTCCTGCAGCATGTCATGTGTGAGGTGGCAGCAGCTATTGCAGCACAGACCGAAGCAACGCAATGGCTTAGTGCTGTAATTGAGTCATTGGTTGGTACCATCCAATCTCTCATGCAGTCTCAGATTGATGCCACGCAAGCGCTGACTGCTGCCATCTTTGCTGGGTCGCCCACAGTCCACTGGGGATCTCACAGTGCCGCAGCAGGCCAGCAATCTGTGCTCAAGCATATCGAGTGCCTCCCTCCTCCATTGCTGCTGCTCCTTCTCCTCTTCATCCTCCTCCTCTGCATCGTCCTCCTCCTCTCCCTCTTCCTCCTCCTGAGGTGGACCTACAGTCCCTGATGGCAATGGTTGGGCCCTCAAAATGGCCAGGTTGCGCAGCATGCAGCACACAATGATGAAAAGGGAGGCCCGATCAGGGCTCCTCCAGAGCGTTCAAGGCAGCGGAACCGTTGCTTTAGCATGCCGATAGTGTGTTCGATCAGGTTCCTGGTGGCGCTATGGCTTTCATTGTATACGTGCTGAGCAGGAGTGTTGGGGTTGTGGAGGGGTGTCATCAGCCAGGTGGCGTGTGGATAAATCTTGTCTCCGAGCAGCCAGCCGTGAGCTTCATGTGGTGGGTGGAACAGTGCTGGGACAGAATGAAAGCATCGTGGCTGCTGCAAGGACAGCGGGCATTGATGGCGACGGTGCGCTGTCTGTGGCCGCACACCAAATGAACGTTCAGAGAGTGGTAGCCTTTGCGGTTGCGGAACACCTCTGCATTGTGATGAGGTGCCCGCAATGCCACGTGGGTGAAGTCAACGCGCCCTGAACGATGGGGAAGCCCGTTATCCTTGCAAAGGCACATGAGCATTCATCCTGTTTCTCTGGTCATGGGGAATGAGATGTACTCCCTTCTCCTTCTATACAGAGCATCTGTAACCTCCCAGATGTAGCAATGGATGGTGAACTGCGAAATGTTTGCAATATCCCCTGTTGAAGCCTGGAAGAAGCCGCTGGCGTAGAAATTGGGAGCGACTGTGACCTTAACTGCTACTGAGAGAGACGTCCTGGTCCTGAGTTGAGGCTGGAGCTCTGGCTGCAGGAGGTCGTAGAGCTCTGTGACCACCTCCTTGCTGAAGCAGCGCTTTGTAAGGCATTGCTCCACTGAGAGATGAATGTAGAACTGCTCCCGGAATACCCTGGGCGGGTAAGGCCTCCTGTTGAGAGCCCTGTTGACCCTCTTCCCTCTGGCCACGTTTTGCAATCTTTCTCTCTGCCTCCGCTGCCTCCGACGGTAATGCTGGTGGGCGAAGTCCCATGTCAGTACAGCACCCATTAAATGATGGAAATGTTGCAATTTCAAATGTAACCCAAATTAAAGTGATAATTTTTCTCAGCCAAAATACTCCTTCAAGTTGAAAACGGTGAAATGGGTCAAAACGCCTGTCTGCTTGTGTCAAACTAACAAGGCAGCGCTGTTAGCCGACAAAAAAAACCCCGGAAGTTGACCCCTTTATATCGTGCACCTCCAGCGCTCATTCGACTGCAAACCACCTCCTGTACCTGTTGTTGCTAACGGCAGGCGCTCAGGCAGGGGGCGAGAGTGAATTTCTGAGCCGGGGCGCTGTGCAACCGCATGACGTCATGATCTCCGGGTGCAGGAGATTGTGGTACTAGTGGTCACCGCCGCCACAAACCTCCAGCTTAATGTCGCGGGCTTCGGTACTAGCGCCATACCCAGTCGCAAAGTCGGTAGCGCCTCATTGGCCTTCCCCGGAGGCACGAATGGGAGGCGCAAAGGCATCCAATTTCTCCCCCCATATGTCCCATCTATGTCTACTTGTAGGAGAATGCTGCATTGGATACAATAATGGTATGCATGACTGTTTTGAAAATATTCAAAGACTTTGGGATAATTACAAAAAGTACTTAATTGGCTATAAAGTGCTTTGGGACGTCCAGTGGTTGTGAAAGGTGCTATATAAATGCAAGTCATTCTTTTTTTAATTTGCATGGTTATACTGGTATGTACTTTCAGTGCTGTTCGTAATGACATTTTTATCTCCAGTCATTTTGTAAATTATTTCATCTCCCCACATTTCACTCACCATCCCCCAAACTGGGAGGGTAGGTAGAGAACCTGCTCCTTGAACTCTGGCAAAGTTACATTTCAACTGGCCAGAAAGAAATATACAAGACTGGGGGCCTAGGAATTCACGTGGGTTGCGCCATACGTTAATGCCACAAGATGCCGCTAAAACGCCATTGACAGCTGTAATGACAGCTAATGTCGGTTCCAGCACCGCACGCATATCGGGGTTGCCGGTAGCACTGCCGGTAGACTTGATTGCCAGGGACTGCGCCATCATGGAGATCGTGACGTCAGTGAGTGTGCAGTGCTCACTGGACACCTAGGGCTGGATTTTGTCAGTGGGGAGCTTTTGGAGGCGGGACTCCCACTTGGGCTTAGCAGGCCAATGAAGGGAAAGCTAGTTACAGGTGACATCAGTGAGTGCCAGTTCATCTGTCAAGAGCTTTTGACAGGTGAAATGTCATCATTTGACAGCTCTCTGAAGCTGTCAAACACTGACAATCTGTCTTCTAAGTTGTGTCTTTACTCAAGACTCAATTAGAAAGCCTTCCTGACCAGAAAGCAGAAGGCTGCAGCTTTTGACAGTTCAGCGGCCATTCTGCTCTCTGTGCCAGTGAGCTGAGGGACTCCCAAGACCTGAAGGGAGGTAGCCTGCAGGAAGAAGTAAAGGAAAGTAAAACTTATTAAAACACTTTACACACAACTCACACACTTACCTCTACAAACATGCACCCATTACTCACCTGCACACCGGACATCTCGGCCCCTCCGACACCCGCAGACCAACGGCCCACCTCGCTGACCCTGGCGAGGTTCGGAGTCGTTAGGAAGCTCACACTTGAGGGATCTGTTGTGTCTGGGTATAATAAGACACAGACTGCAGGAGAAACGGTACAACAGGTGTTTACTCAACGTGGCTCACAGTGGAACTGCCTGTACAGATTACTACTCAGTGCTATATACAGGTGTGGTCACTGCCGGTACTACAGGCTACATGAGCTGTACAAAGTAGTTCCCCCACTTAAAGGTATATACATTACAATTCCTCCCCTTTTAGATTAACAGTACCATAACACTCATTTAACAATTAAATATCAAACTAATTACAATTAACACTTTTACCATGCAACATTAGCTGAAAATAGTCTATTTATATATTCTTTGGGGAGGCTTCCTGATCCTTTCTGGATAGCGCCTTTCCCGAGTGTCTTGCTCTTGGTGCGGAGGCAATTCTGGCCCCCTGTCGTCGGTTGGGTCATCAGCTTCCGATGCTACTGTTTCTGGGGTAGATGCTACCTGTACGTCGGGTTCATCACCAGGTACGTATGGGCAAGGCATGGGGTTGACTTGTTCCTGTGGCTCTAGGATCTGGTCAGCATGGCGTCTCACGATGCTCTCCCCAACGTCCACTGTGTACATTAGTGGGCTCTGCCGTGTGCATATCGTTCCTGGCTGTCATTTTTCTGTTCGGTAGTCGCGGGCCAAGACTGGTTGCCCTACATTGAAGCTCCTTGTTGGCTTCTCATGGATGTGCTGGAATTGCTTACTCTCAACATCTCTTCGTACGTTTGGTCTGAGCAAATCCAGGCGAGATCTTAACCTTTGGTTAAAGAACATCATGGCTGGGGCCTGGTTCGTGACTGCATGTGTCACATTCCGGTAGGCGAACAGGAAATTGTCCACCTTGTGCTGCAGCGGAATGTTGTCATTGTACATAGCCTTTATTGCCTTCTTAAAGGTTTGTACGAACCTCTCAGCCAATCCATTTGTGGCTGGATGATATGGGGCGGATGTGTAATGCCTTACCCCATTCTTTTTCAAGAACCTCCGGAACTCTTCGGACACAAACTGTGGTCCGTTGTCAGAGCAAATCTGTTCTGGCAAGCCATTCCTGGCAAAAATGGTCCGTAGGACTGCAATAGTTTTCTCCGTGATAGTGGAGGACATTTTGATGACCTCAGGCCATTTCGAGTGCGCATCCACGGCTATTAAAAACATTGAGTCCATGAATGGACCAGCAAAATCAATATGCACCCGTTGCCATGGAGATGAGGGCCACTCCCATGGGTGTAGAGGGGCCTGTGGTGGTGCATTTTGGACTTTCTGGCATCCTGAGCAGCTCTTGGTCAGGTCCTCGATTTGCTGATCGATTCCCGGCCACCACACATAAGCCCTGGCTAGGCTTTTCATTTTTACCCCTCCCAGATGACCCTCATGAAGCTCATTGAGCACTCTATCCCTTAACTTGGGTGGAATTACCACTCGGGATCCACACATCAAGGTCCCCCGGCACACTGACAGCTGTTCTCTCCTTGTCGAGAATGCTGGCAACAGTGAGTCGCCATGTGCTGGCCATCCCTTCACCATCAAATCATATACCCGAGACAGTGTCGGGTCATTTCGGGTTTCCTTTTCGATACAAGCGTTAGTTACCAGTAGGTATTCAACTATAGTCGATTGGAATATTTCGACAGGATCCACTGCTGGTGCTTCCTCTGCAGTAGGCAGTGACAGGCGTGATAGCCCATCAGCATTTCCATGCTGTTTCATGCCCTTATATTCAATCTCATAGTGGTGCGCCCCTAGAAAAAGTGACGATCTTTGTAGTCGTTGCGCAGACATCACCGGAACGCCCTTCTTCGGATTAAAAATGGAGACAAGAGGCTGGTGATCAGTCAGCAAGGTGAATTTCTGCCCGTGCAGATAGTGATTGAACTTTTTCACTCCCCACACTAGGCTGAGGGCCTCCCTGTCAATCTGGGCGTAGTTATGCTCGGCTGAGGTTAGTGATCGTGACGCAAAGGCTATTGGCCTCTCTGAGCCGTCCGAGAATTTGTGCAACAGCACCGCTCCAGGGTGACGCATCACATGACAACCGAATTGGTAATGCCGGGTTGTAATGGGCCAATACCTCTTTCGATGTGATTAGTGTTTTACTCTTCTGGAAAGCTCGTCTACATTCGTCACTCCACTTCCATGGCACCCCAGTTTGCAGTAGGGTGTTCAGTGGGTGTAGTATTGTAGACAAATTTGGCAAGAACTTATGGTAGTAGTTTACCAGCCCAAGGAACGACCTCAGTTGTGACACATTTTCCGGTGCTGGAGCCTTGACTACTGCCTCAATCTTATCTGGGGACTTATGTAACCCCTCTTTATCGACAATGTGGCCACAATACGAGATCTGTTTTCTAAAAAACTCGCATTTGGGGCGGTTAGCTCGGAGCCCATATTCCTGCAATCTAGTGAGCACCTGCTCCAGGTTGGCAAGGTGATCACTGTCATTTTCGCCCGTAACCAGGATGTCGTCCAAATAACACTGGGTCCCTGGGATCCCTTGCAGGACATGTTCCATTGCCCTCTGCCAAATAGCCGGAGCTGATGCTACCCCGAATACCAGCCGGTTGTATTGGTAGAGACCTTTATGGGTGTTGATTGTGAGGCATTTTTATGATGCTTCTTCTACCTCCATTTGCAGATACGCCTGGGCCAGATCAATCTTAGTGAAGCGTTTCCCTCCAGATAGCGAGGCGAAAATATCTTCAATCCGCGGAAGTGGATATTGTATGGTGTGAATGACCGGGTTCACTGTTACCTTAAAGTCCCCACAGTTGCGAACCTTCCTTGGTTCCCCAGGCGTGCTGCTCAACGACTTTTTCATCACAGGGTCGATGGGTGTAGCCCACTCGCTCCAATCTACCTTGGACAGTACACCTGAACGTTCCAGACTCTCCAGCTGTGCTTCGACGGCTGGGCGGATCGCATAAGGTACCGGTCTGGCCTTAAAAAGTTTTGGGCTTGCGTTTTCTTCAATTTTAATCGTCGCTGTCATGCCTTTTAGTGTTCCGAGTCCTTGCTGGAACACTTCTTTCGCGTCAGTTAGGGTCTTTGACAGTCACCCAGGTGTGACGTCGTCATCCTTTTTGTCAGCCACAGTCAGTGCCTGTATGGAATGCCAATCCAGTTGTATTTTCCGGATCCATTCACATCCCAGTAATGGTGGTCCTCCATCTTGCAATACATACAGGTCTAGTTTTGGTGTTTCCTTACCGTTATATATAACAGTCACCCTTATTTTTCCTTTGGGGTAGACTTTTTGCCCCGTGTACGGCTTCAAAATAATTTTTCGCTCTCTCAAGGGTATGTGTGAGAATAGCCGCTCGTAGTGTCGTCGGTTTATGACTGTTAGGGCTGATCCTGTGTCCAATTCCATCTTTACCTGGACTCCTGCTATCTTGAGAGTGACCCAAATGGTTCGGTGATCCTCCATTGTGATCACATTATGTAGTTTCAGACAACTCAGTTCCCTGCTTTCGGAGTCGTTATCACTCTTTTGTTCGTCTGAACTATTCTCCATCATCTTATGTACCTTCTTGAACTGTTCTTTGGTAGGTTTCTTATTGCTGGTTTTCTTTCTCGACCTGCAGACTTATGCTATGTGTCCTACTTTTCCACACTGTCTGCACACTTTGGCCTAGAAATTCAGTTGCGTTCGCCAGCCGTTAAAGCCATAAGAGGGGTATATTTTCAGCGCTAGGCACTTAGCGCCCGGGCGCAGACCGATCTGCGCCTACGCCCAAATTCAGTTGACATTTAGCGCCGGCGCAAAGTGTTTGCGCCCGCTCAGCTGCGCGCGCAGCTTATGACGTCATTTCGTCGTGCAACTCTGTTTGTGCGCCCCAAACCGGAAATTTAGTGGCGCCCGCCCAATGTGGGCGTGGCGCTGTTAAGAACTGTGAAGTGGAACGCAACAGAGGCCCTGTGGGCCTCGGGGAGCGCTAATTAAAGGGCACTTACACTGACCTATAAAGCCCAGCCATTTTGTTGCAATGACTTTACTGCTTTGGATTTCTGGACAGAGACCAAGGGACAGAGCTTACTGATTTGGGACAACATAGGAGAGGTATTTTTGGCTTCTGGCCAGAGCTTTGACATTTGAATCATTGTGATTTCACTGTTTGCAACTTAATTATGGGGGCTGTATGGGGGTGCAACCCTCAGTTGCAGCATTATGTGCGAAGGGCTCGCAGACGCTGTGAGAGAGGGCCAGCCATGCCTAGATGCAGAGGGGCCATCAGGCATCGGCAACGTAGGCCTTACCCACTCAGGCAATACCGGCAGCAGGTGTCCTATCTCACCATGACTGCCGCGCATTGTGTTAAGAGGCTGCGCTTCAGAAGGGAGGTGGTTGCAGAGATCTGCCAGCTGCTTCACAGAGATCTGCATCCACAGCTGATGTGCAGGACGTCTCTCTCGGTGGAAGTGAAGGTCACGGTGGCTCTGAACTTTTATGCAAGCGGCTCCTTCCAAGCCGCTGCTGGGGACATAGCGAACATCTCCCAGTTCGCCGCGCATCGCTGCATCCGGCAGGTCACCGATGCACTTTTCGCGAGGAGACACCAATTCATCTCCTTCCCCATGACCCTACAGAGGCAGGAGCAGCGTGCAGTCGGATTTGGCAGGATCGCGGGCTTCCCCATGGTGCAGGGCGCCATTGACTGCACGCATGTGGCTATGCGGGCACCTATCGACAATGCCGAGGATTACCGCAACCGGAAGGGCTACCATTCCCTCAATGTACAGCTGGTGTGTGACCACAGGCAGCGCATCCTAGCTGTCAATGCCCGCTTTCCAGGAAGCAGCCACGATGCATTTATCCTGCGCCAGACTACTGTGGCTGACATGTTCGAGGCACAGCCTCCACCAAGGGGATGGCTTATCGGGGACAAGGGCTACCCTTTGTGTACATGGCTCATGACCCCGCTCCGCGCGCCCAGGACCCCAGCGGAGGAGGCATACAACGAAAGCCATCAAGCCACAAGGAACATCATAGAGCAAATGATAGGCGTCCTCAAGCAACGGTTCCGCTGCCTGGATCGTTCCGGCGGATCTCTACAGTATTCGTCGGATAGAGTCTCCCAGTTCGTCGTCGTGTGCTGCATGCTGCACAACCTGGCTATCCGCAGGACTCAGGCACTGCCACCTGACATTGCACCACCACCTCAGGAGGACGAGCAGGAGGACCATGAGGAGGAGGAGGAGGAGGAGGAGGAGTACCAGCCCAGGAGGGAGCCACAAGGTCCAAGGGCCGTCCGCCGGCGGCTTATTGAACGACACTTCTAGGCCCCCTGTCAGGGAATGGCTTGTGGCAATGAACGCACCTGAAGGCAGCCGCTCCGCAAGCCCTCAGCTGGTTAACGCAACAACCACTTGAAACATGACACCTGGACATGCTGAATAAATAAAAAGCTTTATTTCACAAACTCAGGGCCCTTCCCACATGAAACAGAAAAACAGACAAGACCCCCAAAAAACAGTCAAAAACATCTATCACTCCCAAAACCTGGGGAGGACTAACAAAACTTGCCCATCCAAATGGCCTTCATCATCGGCCTTACAAAAATAAGCTCCCCCCTCCACAACACAAACACCCCCATAAAAACAAAAAATGCCTTGATCTTCGGCCTTACCAAAATAATCCCCCCCCAGAACACAAGCCCCCCCATATAAAAAAAACCGCTATCACCACACTCTACTGGGTGTGCCGAGAGGGCGAGTCCTTAGACAGGCTTCTCCGGCCCCTGCCCGACCTGCTGCTCTGCCTCAACCTGGGCCCTGTGGCTGTGGCAAGGCTGAGGGAAGGCTCATGAGGGCGACAATGCGTGTCGGCAGATGCCCTTGGGGGTCGGCCTAGACGAGGCCCGGCCTGGGAGGGGCCGGCTGGTGACTGCTGCAGCTGTGGCTGGCCAGCATCAGTCTCAGCAGCAGCTCGTCGCACCTTGGCTGGGGGAGTGGCAGTGTCGGCTGCACCAATGGGGGCAAGCTGGCTGATGGCAGGCGCGCGCTGTTCGCCAGAGACACTGGCACTCAGCCGGGCTGGCAGTGCAGCAAGCGCAGCAAGCTGGTGGAGGCCAGACCGCTGTGCTGCAGCAGGGCGGCGGGTGCCCTGGCGATGCTTCCGCGCCACAGCGAGTGTGGCAGAAGTGAGTGCCCGAACTGCCCTGGTATGTGCCCGCATCAGCTCTGCCAGTGTCTGGACGGCACCACTCATGTACTCGCGACTCGCGTCCTGCGCTGCCGCGAGTTGCTGGACACCCCTGTCGTGCGCTGCCGCGAGTTGTTCGACCCCCCTGGCCTGTGATTCGCCGAAAGCGACCACACTATGAGCCAGGGACTCAATGGCCTGAGGCATCTGTTGCACAACCCCCATGAACTCCTGGTGGCGCCACTCCGACGCCGCCGACATCTCATCGAGGAGGCGCACCTCCTGGGCGAGGACCGTCTCCGGACTGGAGGGCGGACTCTCCCTCTGGGGAGAAGGCCGCCGTGCTGCCCGACCCTTCCCGCGTGCATCAACACCACTGGGCCCAGGAACTGCCCTCCCCTGCAACACTTCCCCCTGGCTCTCCTGCAGGCCAGACGTCTCCCCTCCATTGCCATCCCCTGGCGCGGATGAGGGTTCCCCCGATGTGCCGCCTTCCTCCTGGTCCTCGTCGTCCTCCTCCTCCAAGGGCCTGGCACTCTGAGCTTGAGGGACCACCTCCTCCTCACCAGCTGAAAGCAGGAAGGCACAAGAGTAGCTTTAGAGTGAGGACAGGGCGTCAGCGAGGGAGGCCTGAGTGGTGGCATTATGCGCATTTGTTGGACAGTGGGAAAGGATGTAGATCTGAAGCGCAAGGGCAACGAGAGAGGTCCAACCGGTCATGTCCTTACCAGTGGGTCCCAGTACAGGGTCCGCATCTCCGATGGCAACAGGGCCAGTCACCCGGCCACGCATGAGTCGAGCCACGCTCTCCTCCAGCTCACTGAGCGCCTGGTACTCGGGACGGCCTCCACCGGTGACAGACTGGCTCCTCAAATTCCGCGCCAGCTTGGCCTGCAAGAGAAAGGACGGCCTGTAAGTACAGTGTGATGCCCTGTTGCTGTGTGCACTGCCTCCCATGGTGGAATAGCTTGGCCAGTGTGGTGCCCTGTTGCTGTGTGCACTGCCTCCCATGGTGGAATAGCTTGGCCAGTGTGGTGCCCTGCTGCTGTGTGCACTGCCTCCCATGGTCGAATAGCTTGGCCAGTGTGGTGCCCTGTTGCTGTGTGCACTGCCTCCCATGGTCGAATAGCTTGGCCAGTGTGTTAAGTGCAGAAAGTGCTATTGATGATCATGCCAGTGCCATAGCTGCGGGAGGAGGGCTGCCCATTAGGCCTTTGAGGTCCCTTTGCCCATAATGTGAGGTGCACATGCAAGGATGAGGAGGACACTGGAAAGGGTACTCACCTTCACCAACCGAGTGAGGTCGTTGTACTTCTTCCGGCATTGGTCCGCACTCCTGGGGACATCGCAGGTGGATGACACCCTGCGGGCGATTTTCTTCCAGGCTTTCCTGTACTGCCTCCTGGGAGCCTTTTGCCACTATCCAGGCACAAGATCTCTCTTTTGTTTTCCACACCATCAACCAGCACCCTCAGAGCATGCTCTGAGAAGCGCTGCGCTCGTTCACGGGCCCTCTCCATGGCTTCAGGCGCTATTTTGGCCCACCAGCAGTGTTGAGGCCTAGCTGCAGGGCTCCACTATGCAGGGCGTGGCAGCAGTCAAAGTCGACCCTTCCCCCTTTAAGAGCTGGCCGGCGTCAGGGTGTCTGCTGTCAATCAAAACATGCCCGCACCTGCGCTGCGCCCGGCCTCGGCGTTATCAGGCCGCATCTCCGGCTTAGCGCCTGAAGATAGCATTGCAACGCCAGTTTCAGCGCTCGCCCAAACTCTTGGCCAAATCTACTGAATTTCGGCGAAGTGGCCTACACTTTCCGGCGGGCGCTAACTTTAGCGAATGCCCGACTTTAGCGCCCCAAAAGTGTCCAGACTGAATTTCTAGGCCTTTGTCTTTGAACCAGCAATCATTCTGGTCGTGTGTTGTTCTGCCGCAGCAATAGCACTTCTCTGTTCCATATGACATTTCGTTTGTGCCATATTCTTGCGGTCTTTGTTGTATCTCTGCAGCGCCCTGTGCTGCTGCTTCATATGATACCGCAATGCTGAAAGCCCTTTCCAGCGTAAGGTCCTATTCAGATAAAAGCCGTTTCTGGGTTCCTTCACTTTGAAGCCCACACACAAACTTGTCCCTTAAGGTATCTGCCAGTCCCGCTCCAAACTGGCAGTGTTTCGATAGTTTGCGCAGTTCTGCTAAATAATCAGCATTGCTTTCATCCTTATGCTGGTTCCGTTTGTGAAACTTGAATCTTTCTGCTATCAGCAGTGGTGTGGGGTTTAAATGTTCCTGTAGTATCGTTACTATGTCTTCAAAACTCTTTTCCATTGGCTTCGTTGGGGTTACTAGATTTAGTAATAAACCATACGTCTTTGCACCCATTAAATTTAACAATACCGACGCTTTCTTGTCATCTGACACCTCATTTGCCTTGCAGTGCACCTCTATTCGTTCGACATATGTAGTCCAATCTTCGACTTCATTGTTAAATGCGGTGATACTGCCACTCTTCGGCATTTTGGGTGTGGTTTAAAATGGCGTCTCCCAATGGCTTAAAATGGCGTCTCCCACGCTTTCCTTCCTCCCCCGCTGCTGCCAATGCCGCTCCCGGTGGCTCTCGTGGCAATGGCGGTGCCCTGTAGGTTTCGCGTGCTTCTCCTGCGCTGCTGCCAACGCCGCTCTCGGCGGTCCTCGTGACAATGGCGGCGCCTCGCGGGTTTCTGCGCGTCTCTCTCTCCCTCTCTTCGACGCTGCTCGGCCCCTGAACACCGGCTGCGCCCTGTGCGCTCTGCCCTCTCTCTCTCTCCCCCGTCGACGCTACTCGGCCCTTTGCTGTGCCGCTCGGTCGGGCTCTAGCCCGCCACTGGCCGGGAAGGGTCTGCGCACTACCTGTTGCCAGCCCGTTTCGCTGGACCACCTCGACTGGAAAGCCAAGCCTGGCTTTCGACAGCCTCCCCCCGCAATTCTCGAGTCTCTGCTGGATGACTGGGCGGTTGCCCGTGGTCAACGCCCGAGTCTCTGGCCTTGACCTCCAATCCACTGATCTCCAGGAACGAATCCCCGGGAGGTGATGCAGAGTTGCAGGTAGGTTCGAACTTGCCTTGTTGCCAATGTTGTGTCTGGGTATAACAAGACACAGACTGCAGGAGAAACGGTACAACAGGTGTTTACTCAACGTGGCTGACAGTGGAACTGCCTGTACAGATTACTACTCAGTGCTATATACAGGTGTGGTCACTGCCGGTACTACAATATACATGTGCTGTACAAAGTAGTTCCCCCTTAAAGGTGTATACATTACAGGCTCAAAATAGGGATTAGCCAAAAAACTGCCTGTTAACTAACCGCCCCCAAATTCTGCCATTTTCCCGGCAGTCCCGCCTCCAAACCTGCCTCCCAAGGGCTGGCAAAATCCAGCCACTGATCTCCAACATTGGACTTAGCCACTTATCTTAACAGCAGCGCAGAACAACGGCAGGGAGAGCTGGCATCTACAAGCAGGAAGCAGTCTGCCGCAGTGATATTTAAAGGCACCATCCCCAATCAGCTGTACCTGACAGGGTTTTGCTGCTTCATAGAAACATAGAAGATAGGAGCAGGAGTAGGCCATTCGGCCCCTCAAGGTTGCTACGCCATTCAATGAGATCATGGCTGATCATCCAAATTCAGTACCCTGTCCCTGCTTTCTCCCCATATCCCTTGATCCCTTTAGCCTTAAGGAATATATCCAACTCCTTCTTGAATATATTTAATGAACTGGCCTCTACTGCCTTCTGTGGTAGAGAATTCCACAGGTTCACCACTCTCTGGGTGAAGAAATTCCTCCTCATCTCAGTCCTAAATGGCTTACCCCTTATCCTTAGACTGTGACCCCCTGGTTCTGGACTCCCCGACCATCGGGAACATCCTTCCTGCATCTAGTTTGTCTAGTCCTGTTAGAATTTTATAAGTTTCAATGAGATCCCCTCTCATTCTTCTAAACTCCAGCGAGTATAAGCCCAATCGACCCAATCTCTCCTCATATGTCATTCCTGCCATCCCAGATATCAGCCTGGTGAATCTTCGCTGCACTCCTTCCATGGCAAGAGCATCCTTCCTCAGGTAAGGCAACCAAAACTGCACACAATACTCAAGATGTGGTCTCACCGAGGCCCTGTAGAACTGCAGCAAGACATCCTTGTTCCTGTACTCAAACCATCTCGCTACGAAGGCCAACATACCATTTGCCTTCTTAACCGCCTGCTGCACCTGCATGCTTACCTTCAGCGACTGGTGCACAAGGACGCCCAGGTCTCGTTGCACTTCCCCTTCTCCCAATCTATGGCCATTCAGATAATAATCTGCCTTCCTGTTTTTGACACCAAAGTGGATAACTTCGCATTTATCCACGTTATATTGCATCTGCCATGCTTCTGCCCAATCACCCAACCTGTCAAAATCATACTGAAGTTTATCGGCATCTTCCTCACAGCACACACGCCCACCCAGCTTTGTGTCGTCTGCAAACTTGGAGATATTACATCTAGTTCCCTTGTCTAGATCATTAATATATATTGTGAATAGCTGGGGTCCAATGACCGATCCCTGCGGTACCCCACTAGTCACTGCCTGCCACTTGGAAAACGACCCGTTTATTCCAACTCTTTGCTTTCTGTCTGCCAACCAGTTCTCTATCCAAGTCAATACCTTACCCCCAATCCCATGTGCCTTAACTTTACACGCTAATCTCTTATGCAGGACCTTATCGAAAGCCTTTTGAAAATCCAAATACACCACATCCACTGGTTCTCCCTTATCTATTTTAGCAGTTACATCCTCAAAAAATTCCAGTAGATTAGTCAAGCACGATTTACCTTTTGTAAATCCATGTTGACTTTGTCTGATCCGGTCACTGTTTCCCAAGTGCTCTGCTATTACATCTTTTATAATGGACTCTAGCATTTTCCCCACTACCGATGTCAGGCTTATCGGCCTGTAATTCCCTGTTTTCGCTCTACCACCTTTTTTGAATAGTGGGGTAACATTAGCTACCCTCCAAACAATGCGTACTGTTCCAGATTCTATTGAATGTTGGAAGAGGACCAGCAATGCATCTACTATTTCTAGGGCCACTTCCTTAAGTACCTTAGGATGTAGATTATCAGGCCTTGGGGATTTATCGGCCTTCAATCCCGTCAATTTCCCTAACACCATTTCCCTACAAATACTGATTTCTTTCAGTTCCTCCCTTTCATTAGACCCTATGTTCCCCGACATCTCTGGGAGTTTATTTGTGTCCTCCTTTGTGAAGACAGAACCAAAGTATGTATTTAATTGGTCTGCCATTTCTTTGTTCCCCATTATAAATTCCCCTGATTCTGACTGCAAGGGACCTACGCTTGACTTCACCAATCTTTTTCTCTTCAAATATCTATAAAAGCTTTTACAGTCAGTTTTTATGTTCCCTGAAAGCTTACTCTCACATTCTATTTTCCCCCTCTTAATTAATCCCTTTGTCCTCCTTTGTTGAATCCTAAACTGCTCCCAATCCTCAGGTTTACTGCTTTTTCTGGCCGATTTATATGTCTTCTCCTTGGATCTTATGTTATCCCTAATTTCCCTTGTTAGCCACGGTTGAGTCACCTTTTTTGTTTTAAATTTATGCCAAACTGGGATGAACAACTTTTGTAGTTCATGCATGCGATCTTTGAATGTTTGCCATTGCCTATCCACCATCAACCCTTTGAGTAACATTCCCCAATCAATCCTACCCAACTCGCGCCTCATACCATCGTAGTTTCCTTTATTTAAATTCGGGACCCCAGTCTCTGAGTCAACTACTTCACTCTCCATCTTTATAAAGAATTCTATCATATTATGATCGCTCCGACCCAAGGGGTCTCACACAACAAGATTGCTAATTAATCCTTTCTCATTACATAATACCCAGTCTAAGATGGCCTGATCTCTAGTTGGTTCCTCGGCATATTGGTCCAGGAAACCATCCCGTATACACTCCAGGAATTCCTCCTCCACAGTATTGTTACTAATTTGGTTAGCCCAATCTATATGTAGATTAAAGTCACCCATGATAACTGCTGTGCCCTTATTGCACGCTTCTCTAATTTCCCTTTTAATGCCATCCCCAACCTCCGCATTTCTGTTTGGAGGTCTATATACCACTCCCACTAATGTTTTCTGCCCCTTGGTGTTTCTCAGCTCTACCCATACAGATTCCATATCATCAGAGCTAATATCCTTCCTTACAATTGTGTTAATCCCCTCTTTAACCAGCAATGCTACCCCACCTCTTTTTCCTTTTTGCCTATCTTTCCTGAATATTGAATACCCCTGGGTGTTGAGTTCCCAGCCTTGGCCACCCTGGAGCCATGTTTCCGTAATCCCAATCATATCATATTTGTTTACCTCTATTTGCGCAGCTAATTCATCCACCTTATTACAAATGCTCCTTGCATTAAGACACAAAGCCTTCAGGCTTGTTTTTTTAACGCTCTTAGACCTTTTAGAATTATTATTTACTGTGGCCATGTTTGATTCAAACCCTTGATTTCTCTGACTGCCACTTTTGTTTTTCTCCTTCCTGTCTTTTGCTTTTATCCTTGTTTCCCTTTCCTCTGTCTCCCTGCTCAGGTTCCCAACCCCCTGCCACTTTAGTTGAAACCCTCCCCCAGAGCACTAGCAAACACTCCCCCTAGGACATCGGTCCCGGCCCTGCCCAGGTGCAAACCGTCCGGTTTGTACTGGTCCCACTTCCCCCAGAACCGGTTCCAATGTCCCAGGAATTTGAATCCCTCCCCCTTGCACCATTCCTCTAGCCATGTATTCATCTGAAATATCCTTCTATTTCTGCTCTGACCAGCACGTGGCACTGGTAGCAATCCTGAGATTACTACCTTTGTGGTCCTATTTTTTTAATTTACCTCCTAACTCCCTATATTCAGCTTTTAGGACCTCATCCTGTTTTTTACCTATATCGTTGGTACCATAATGCACCACGACAACTGGCTGTTCACCCTCCCCTTCCAAAATGTTCTGCAGCTGTTCTGAGACTATCTTGACCCTTGCACCAGGGAGGCAACATACCATCCTGGAGTCTCGTTTGCGGCCACAGAAACGCCTATCTATTCCCCTTACAATAGAATCCTCTATTACTATAGCTCTACCCCTCTTTTTCCTCCTGTCCTGTGCAGCAGAACCACCCCTGGTGCCAGGAAGTTGGCTGCTGCTGCTTTCCCCTGATAAGCCATCCCCCTCAACAGTATCCAAAGTGGTATATCTGTTTGAGAGGGGGATGACCACAGGGGACTCCTGCACTACCTGCCTGTGCCTATTACTCTGCCTGGTGGTCACCCATTCCCTTTCTGCCTGTGCAACCTTTACCTGCGGTGTGACCAACTCCCTAAATGTGCTTTCCACGATGTCCTCAGCATCGCGAATGCTCCAGTATGTATCCAATCGCAGCTCCAGCGCTGCAATGCGGTCTGCCAGTAGCTGCAGCTGGATACACTTCCTGCACACATGGTCGTCAGGGACACACGAAGTGTCCCTGATTTCCCACATAGCGCAGGAGGAACATACCATGGGACCGAGCTGTCCTGCCATGACTTACCCTTTAATTAATTCAAATAAAATTAAATCAAATCAATACCAACAATTACACTTCAGTTAAATGATATACTTAAGGGCCCTTGTTTAACAGCAGTCCCTGCAACACCACAGAGAGCTTAGAAACTATAAACCACAGAGTTTAAGTTTGGAAAAAAGGGAGAAATACTCACCAACCAATCACTTACCTGCTTTCTGGTGACGTCACACTTTGATTATTTTTTACTTCTCTCTCTCCCACTCTGAGCTCGGAGATTTGTAAGCCTACCTGCTGCTGCCGCCGCTTTTAAGCTCACTCCTCTGCCGCCGCCACCTCACCCAGGCCCACTGCCTGTTTGCTACTTCCTGCAACTGAAACAGCTCTCTTTAGTTATTTTCAAGCTTTTTTTGGTGACAGGGAATGTTGATTCAAGTGCTCATTATTTGTTAAAGGCTTCTACTCACAACACTTCCTCGCAGTCATGGGGGCTGCGGGATTGAGGGATTACCTCAGGAGGATGATGAGGCAGAGGAGGATGAGGAGATAGAGGTTGAGGAGGAGGAGGAGGAGGAGGAAGGGGACAAGGAGAAGGAAGAGGAGGATGAGGAACAGGAGGGAGGGTGGAAGTAGCAAAACAATCGGCCTTCTGGACGGGTTGTCCGTGACTGGCTCAGCAGACTCTGATTCACATGAATAAAGTCCCAGATCCCACTAGCTCACCACATCCCCATCATACAATCCCTATCTCATGGTGTATCACAGTGTCCTCCTGGGCAAAAAGGGGAAATGAAAGAGACCACAAAATATTCCAAACACACTTAATAAATGTATCTAGAAACATATCACACATATGACATGAATTCTAATAACTAATGACCCTTGTGCCTGCCATAGTTGAATAGCTGTCATTGTGTGTAAGGTGTGAGATGTGGGAGTGAGTGTTGCTAGGTAGAGGTTGTTGGTGGGTGAGTGCTGGGAGTGTGGTGGGGTGTGGCGCATTGAGCAGTGTGAAGCTTATGGTAGAGATGGTGGTATGTAGCACATGTTGAAGCATTCACTCACCCTGACCACCCATGTGAGGCCGTTAAACTTCTTCCTGCATTGGGTGTGTGTCCTGCAGACCACTGTGCTGCCTGTTATGTGGCGTGCTACCTCCCTCCACATTGTCCGGCAGACTTGTGGCAACGGCCTCCTGCCAGATGGTGGATACAGGACCGCCCGCCTTCTATCCACCGCTAAAACCAATGCCTCCAAAGCTTCATCTGAAAACCTCCGGGCTCTCTCCCTGGGGCGGCGAGCTGCCATCTGGATTTGTAAAAAGTGCTCCTTCTCCTTGTCCTTCTTCTTAAGGTTGTTGAGGCAGCTGCACACCCAACAATACTGAGAATGAGGTGCTGCAGCATCAATGAACCTCTCCTTTTATGTAGTGAAAAAATCTGGTGGCAATCATCACTTGAGTTTAGACTTCACCCGCTATTGGGCCAACTTTTCAGTGTAACGCCAATGAGCTTGGGTTTTTAGGCGAGAACCATGACTGCAATCATTTTACTGAGGAGTGAGGACAAATTTTCCGTGCATTCTAGACGATTTTCACCTGTCACTACTTAACCATTTTTAGTCTAAACACTGCCCATTTCTTGGCTATAATGAATTTCTAGCCCTCAGTGTGCAAAGGTGCTAAACCGTATCCAGTTCTGTGCTGTGTGTTTTTTTAATCATTCTCAGGATGTGGCTGTCACTGCCAAGGTAAGCTTTTATCATATTACGAGTTGCCTAAATACAGTTTGATACAACTGGGTGGCTTTCCAGACCACTTCAGTGGGCATTTAAGAGTCAACCACGTTGATATGAGACTGGAGTCATATATAGACCAGATCATCAGGTATCCTTCCCTAAAGGACATTAGTGGACCTGTTGGGTTTTTACAACAATCCGACAGCTTCGTGGTCACTTTTATTGATACCAGCTTTTTATTTCCAGATTCTTTTTAAAAAAAAACAAAAATCATGAGATCAAATAGCCATATTTGATTTCAACTCACGTTCTTTGGATTATTAGTCCAGTAATGTAACCCCTAACTACCGAGCAATAGAGCTGATCTCTACCGGAGTCGTGGTCAGGGCTCTACAATTGGCCTTAGTGCTGTAACGTTATCAGTTACTTGCACGTGTGGATATCTGATGAGGAAAGAATCAAGCTGCTCTCCATGGTAAAATGCTGATGCTCACGTTGTAGATTTACACGTAAAGAAAAATGGCTACATTTTTTAATTTGTTCCTGGGATGTGGACGTCGCTGGCAAGGTCAGCATTGATTGCCCCTCCCTAATTACCCTCGAGAAGGTGGTGGTGAGCTGTCTTTTTTTTTGTTCGCTTATGGGATCTGGGTGTTGCTGGCAAGGTCAGCATTTATTGCCCATCCATAATTGTCCTTGAGAAGGTGGTGGTGAGCCACATTCTTGAACCGCTGCAGTCCCTGTGGTGAAGGTACTCCCACAGTGCTGTTAGGTAGGGAGTTTCAGGATTTTGACCCAGCAACGATGAAGGATCGGCGATATACTTCTAAGTCAGGATGGTGTGTGACTTGGAGGGGAACTTGGAGGTGGTGGTGTTCCTGAGCGCCTTCTGCCCTTGTTCTTCTAGGTGGAAGAGGTCGCGGGTTTAGGAGGTGCTGCCGAAGAAACCTTGGCGAGTTGCTGCAATGCATCTTGTAGATGGTACACACTGCAGCCACAGTACACCGGTGGTGGTGGGAGTGAATGTTTAAGGTGGTGGATGGGGTGCCAATCAAATGGGCTGCTTTGTCCTGGATGATGTAGAGCTTCTTGAGTGTTGTTGCAGCTGCACTCCTCCAAGCAAGTGGAGAGTATTCCATCACACTCCTTACTTGTGCCTTGTAGATGGTGGAAAGGCTTTGGGAAGTCAGGAGCTGAGACACTTGCCACAGAATACCTAGCCTCTGACCTGCTCTTGTTGCCACAGTATTTATGTGGCTGATCCAGTTAAGTTTCTGGTCAATGGTGACCCGAAGGTGTCTTCTTGAACCTCTGCAATCCTTGTCGTGAAGGTGCTCCCACAGTGCTGTTAGGGAGGGAGTTCCAGGATTCTGACCCAGCGACGATGAAGGAACGGCGATATACTTCCAAGTCAGGATGGTGTGTGACTTGGAGGGGAACTTGGAGGTGATGGTGTTCCCATGCACCTGCTGCCCTTGCCCTTCTAAGTGGTAGAGGTCGCAGGTTTGGGAGGTGCTGTCAAAGAAGCCTTGGCAAATTGCTGCAGTGCATCTTGTAGACGGCACACACTGCAGCCATGGTACCCCGGTGGTGGAGTAAGTGAATGTTTAAGGTGGTGGATGGGGTGCCAATCAAGTGTGCTGCTTTGTCCTGGATGGTGTCGAGTTTCTTGAGTGTTGTTGGAGCTGCACTCATCCAGGCAATTGGAGAGTGTAATGTATGTACCTTTAAGGGGGAGAACTACTTTTTACATCTCCTGTATCCTGTAGTACCGGCAGTGACCACACCTGTATATAAACCCTGAGTAGTGATCTGTACAGTCAGTTGCAGTTTGAACCACGTTGAGTAAACACCTGTTGATCGTTCTCTGCAGTCCTTTTCTTATTATTACACGGACGTAACATTGGCGACGAGCAGATTCGAACCTACCTGCAACTCTGCATCACCTCCCAGGGATTCGCTCCTGGAGAACAGTGGAAGAAGGTCGAGTCCAGAAGCACGGGCGTCGACCACGGGCAACCGCCCAGTCATCCAGCGGAGATTTGAGCATCGCAGGGGAGGCTGTCGAGAGCCAGGCTTGGCTTTCCAGTCACGGTGGTCCAGCGAAACAGGCTGGCAACAGGTACTGCGCAGACCCTTCCCGGACAGCGGTGGCTAGAGCCGACCGAGCGGCACAGAAAAAGGCCGAGCAGCGTCGACGGGGGAGAGAGAAAGGACAGAGCGCACAGGGCGCAGCCGGTGTTCAGGACCGAGTGGCGTCAACGGGGGAGAGAGGCGAGAGAGAGCAGAGCGCAGCCGGTGTTCAAGGGCCGAGCAGCGTCAACATAGAAACATAGAAACATAGAAGATAGGAGCAGGAGTAGGCCATTCGGCCCTTTGAGCCTGCTCCGCCATTCAATGAGATCATGGCTGATCATTCAAATTCAGTACCCTGTCCCTGCCTTCTCCCCATATCCCTTGATCCCTTTAGCCTTAAGAAATATATCCAACTCTTTCTTGAATATATTTAATGAACTGGCCTCCACCGCCCTCTGTGGCAGAGAATTCCACAGGTTCACCACTCTCTGGGTGAAGAAATTCCTTCTCATTTCAGTCCTAAATGTCCTACCCCTTATCCTTACACTATGACCCCTGGTTCTGGACTCCCCGACCATCGGGAGCATCCTTCCAGCATCTCGTCTGTCTAGGCCCGACAGAATTTTATAGGTTTGGATGAGATCCCCTCTCAATCTTCTAAACTCCAGTGAGTATAAGCCCAATCGACACAATCTCTCCTCATACGTCATTCCTGCCATCCCAGGTATCAGCCTGGTGAATCTTCGCTGCACTCCTTCCATGGCAAGAACGTCCTTCCTCAGATAAGGCGACCAAAACTGCACACAATACTCAAGGTGCGGTCTCACCAAGGCCCTGTACAACTGTAGCAAGACATCCTTGTTCCTGTACTCGAACCCTCTTGCTACGAAGGCCAACATACCATTTGCCTTCTTAACCACCTGCTGCACCTGCATGCTTACCTTCAGCGACTGGTGCACAAGAACACCCAGGTCTCTTTGCACTTCCCCTTCTCCCAATCTATTGCCATTCAAATAATAATGTGCCTTCCTATTTTTGCCACCAAATGGATAACCTCACATTTATCCACATTATAGTGCATTTGCCATGTTTCTGCCCAATCACCTAACCTGTCCAAATCGTACTGGAGTTTCATGACATCCTCCTCGCAGCATACCCTCCCACCCAGTTTTGTGTCGTCTGCAAATTTGGAGATATTACATCCAATTCCCTCGTCCAGATCATTAATATATATTGTGAACAGCTGGGGTCCTAGGACCGATCCCTGCGGTACCCCACTAGTCACTGCCTGCCACTTGGAAAACGACCCGTTTATTCCAACTCTTTGCTTTCTGTCCGCCAACCAGTTCTCTATCCAAGTCAATACCTTGCCCCCGAATCCCATGTGCCTTAATTTTGCACGCTAATCTCTTATGCGGGACCTTATCGAAAGCCTTCTGAAAGTCCAAATACACCACATCCACTGGTTCTCCCTTATCTATTTTACCAGTTACATCCTCAAAAAATTCCAGTAGATTAGTCAAGCATGATTTACCTTTTGTAAATCCATGTTGACTTTGTCCGATCCTGTCACTGTTTTGCAAGTGCTCTGCTATTACATCTTTTATAATGGACTCTAGCATTTTCCCCACTACCGATGTCAGGCTTATCGGTCTGTAATTCCCTGTTTTCGCTCTACCACCTTTTTTGAATAGTGGGGTAACATTAGCTACCCTCCAAACAATGCGTACTGTTCCAGATTCTATCGAATGTTGGCAGAGGACCAGCAATGCATCTACTATTTCTAGGGCCACTTCCTTAAGTACCTTAGGATGTAGATTATCAGGCCTTGGGGATTTATCGGCCTTCAATCCCGTCAATTTCCCTAACACCATTTCCCTACAAATACTGATTTCTTTCAGTTCCTCCCTTTCATTAGACCCTATGTTCCCCGGTATTTCTGGGAGGTTATTTGTGTCCTCCTTTGTGAAGACAGAACCAAAATATGTATTTAGTTGGTCAGCCATTTCTTTGTTCCCCATTATAAATTCCCCCGATTCTGACTGCAAGGGACATACGCTTGACTTCACCAATCTTTTTCTCTTCACATATCTATAAAAGCTTTTACAGTCAGTTTTTATGTTCCCTGAAAGCTTACTCTCATATTCTATTTTCCCTTTCTTAATTAATCCCTTTGTCCTCCTTTGTTGAATCCTGAACTGCTCCCAATCCTCAGGATTATTGCTTTTTCTGGCCAATTTGTATGTCCACTCCTTGGATCTTATGCTATCCCTAATTTCCCTTGTTACCCACGGTTGAGTCACCTTTTTTGTTTTATTTTTATGCCAAACTGGGATGAACAACTTCTGTAGTTCATCCATTCGGTCTTTGAATGTTTGCCATTGCCTATCCACCGTCAACCCTTTGAGTGCCATTCCCCAATCAATCCTTCCCAACTCGCTCCTCAGACCATCGTAGTTTCCTTTATTTAAATTGAGGACCCTTGTTTCTGAGTCAACTACTTCATTCTCCATCTTAATGAAGAATTCGATCATATTATGATCGCTCCGACCCAAGGGGCCTCGTACAACAAGATTGCTAATTAATCCTTTCTCGTTACATAATACCCAGTCTAAGATGGCCTGCTCTCTGGTTGGTTCCTCAACATATTGGTCCAGGAAACCATCCCGTAAACACTCCAAGAATTCCTCCTCCACAGTATTGTTACCAATTTGGTTAGCCCAATCTATATGTAGATTAAAGTCACCCATGATGACTGCTGTGCCCTTATTGCACGCTTCTTTCATTTCCCTTATAATGCCATCCCCAACCTCCGCCTTACTGTTGGGAGGTCTATATACCACTCCCACTAATGTTTTTTTCCCCTTAGTATTTCTCATTTCTACCCATACAGATTCCACATCATCAGAGCTAATATCCTTCATTACAATTGTGTTAATCCCTTCTTTAACCAGTAATGCTACCCCACCTCTTTTTCCTTTTTGCCTATCTTTCCTGAATATCGAATACCCCTGGATGTTGAGTTCCCAGTCTTGACCATCCTTGAGCCACGTTTCCGTAATCCCAACCAAATCATATTCGTTTACCTCTATTTGCGCAGCCAATTCATCCACCTTATTACAAATGCTCCTCGCATTAAGACACAAAGCCTTCAGGCTTGTTTTTTTAACGCTCTTAGACCTATTAGAATTATTATTTACTGTGGCCATGTTTGATTTAAACCGTTGGTTTCTCTGGCTGCCACTTTTGTTTTTCTCCTTCCTATCTTTTGCTTTTATCCTTGTTTCCCTTTCCTCTGTCTCCCTGCTCAGGTTCCCAACCCCCTTCCATTTTAGTTTAAACCCTCCCCCACAGCATTAGCAAACAAACCCCCTAGGACATCGGTTCCAGCCCTGCCCAGGTGCAGACCGTCCGGTTTGAACTGGCCCCACCTCCCCCAGAACCAGTTCCAATGTCCCAGGAACTTGAATCGCTCCCCCTGGCACCGTTCCTCTAGCCACGTATTCATCTGAATTATCCTTCTATTTCTACTCTGACTAGCACGTGGCACTGGTAGCAATCCTGAGATTACTACCTTTGAGGTCCTGTTTTTTAATTTACCTCCTAACTCCCTATATTCCGCTTTTAGGACCTCATCCCGCTTTTTACCTACATCGTTGGTGCCTATATGCACCACGACAACTGGCTGTTCACCTTCCCCTTCCAAGATGTTCTGCAGCCGCTCGGAGACATCCTTGACCCTTGCACCAGGGAGGCAACACACCATCCTGGAGTCTCGTTTGCAGCCACAGAAACGCCTATCTATTCCCCTTACAATTGAATCCCCTATTACTATAGCTCTACCACTCTTTTTCCTCCCATTCTGTGCAGCAGAGCCACCCCTGGTGCCAGGAAGTTGGCTGCTGCTGCCTTCCTCTGATAAGCCATCCCCCACAACAGCACTCAAGGTGTTGTATCTGTTGTAGAGGGGGATGGCCACAGGGGATCCTTGCACTACCTGCCTGTGCCTAGTACTCTGCCTGTTGGTCACCTGTTCCCTTTCTTCCTGTCCAACCTCTACCTGTGGTGTGTCCAACTCCCTAAACGTGCTATTCATGATGTCGCGAGAATCGTGAACGCTCCAGTATGCATCCAATCGCAGCTCCAGCGCCGCAATGCGGTCTGTCAGTAGCTGCAGCTGGGTGCACTTCCTGCACACGTAGTTGTCAGGGACACAGGAAGTGTCCCTGAGTTCCCACATATCGCAGGAGGAGCAGATCACAGGGCCGGGCGGTCCTGCCATGATTTACCCTTTAATTAATTGAGTTTAAATTAAATCAATCAATCCCACTAATTACACTACAGTTAAATAGTTTTACCAACAGCCCCGCTACATGAGAGAGACCTTAGAAACTATAAACCAGAGTTAAAGTTTAAAAAAGAGAGAAATACTCACCAACCAATCACTTACCTGCTTCCTGCTGACGTCACACTTTGATTACTTTTTACCTCTCTCCCCTGCTGCTGAATTGGTACACCTCGCTGCTGCTGCCGCTTTTACACTGCCGCTGCTACTGTCTCCCAGGTACAGGTCCAGGCTCTGTGGTCGGGCCTCGCTGCTGCTGCCGCTTTTACACTGCCGCTGCTGCTGTCTCCCAGGTACAGGTCCAGGCTCTGTGGTTGGGCCTCGCTGCTGCTGCCGCTTTTACACTGCCGCTGCTGCTGTCTCCCAGGTACAGGTCCAGGCTCTGTGGTCGGGCCTCGCTGCTGCTGCCGCTTTTACACTGCCGCTGCTGCTGTCTCCCAGGTACAGGTCCAGGCTCTGTGGTCGGGCCTCGCTGCTGCCGTCGCTTTTACACTGCCGCTGCTGCTGTCTCCCAGGTACAGGTCCATGCTCTGTGGTCTGGCCTCGCTGCTGCCGCCGCTTTTAAACTGCCGCTGCTGCTCTCTCCCAGGTACAGGTCCAGGCTCTGTGGTCGGGCCTCGCTGCTGCCGCCGCTTTTACACTGCCGCTGCTGCTCTCTCCCAGGTACAGGTCCAGGCTCTGTGGTCGGGCCTCGCTGCTGCCGCCGCTTTTACACTGCCGCTGCTGCTCTCTCCCAGGTACAGGTCCAGGCTCTGTGGTCGGGCCTTGCTGCTGCCGCCGCTTTTAAACTGCCGCTGCTGCTCTCTCCCAGGAACAGGTCCAGGCTCTGTGGTTGGGCCTCGCTCCTGCCGCCGCTTTTACACTGCCGCTGCTGCTCTCTCCCAGGTACAGGTCTAGGCTCTGTGGTCGGGCCTTGCTGCTGCCGCCGCTTTTAAACTGCCGCTGCTGCTCTCTCCCAGGTACAGGTCCAGGCTCTGTGGTCGGGCCTCACTGCTGCCGCCGCTTTCAAACTGCCGCCGATGCTGCTCTCTCCCAGGTATGGGGGAGAGAGGCGCGCAGGAAAATGCACAGAGCGCAGCCAGTGTTCAAGGGCAGAGCAGCGTCAACGGGGGAGAGAGGTGCGCAGGAAAACACGAGGCGCTGCCATTGCCATGAGGACCGCAGAGAGTGGCATTGGCAGCAGCGCAGGAGCAGCGCACGAAACCCACACGGCGTCGCCATTTGCCACGTGGACCGCTGAGAGCAGCGTTGGCAGCAGCGCGGGAGACGCCATTTTAAGCCGCAGCGGGGAAGAAAGGAAAGTGCGGGAGATGCCATTTTAAGCCAGTCTAACCACACCCAAAAATGCCGAAGCGTGGCAGTATCACAGCGTTTGACAATGAAGTCGAAGATTGGACGACATATGTCGAACGCATAGAAGTATACTGCAAGGCGAATGAAGTGCCAGATGACAAGAAAGCGCTGGTATTGTTGAATTCAATGGGTGCAAAAATGTATGGCTTACTACGAAACCTAGTAACCCCAGAGAAGCCAGTAAAAAAGGATTTTGAAAACATAGTGTCAATCCTACAGGACCACTTAAACCCCACACCGCTGCTGATAGCAGAAAGATTTAAGTTTCACAAAAGGAACCAGCATAAAGATGAAAGTAATGCTGAGTATTTAACGGAACTGCGCAAGCTATCGAAACACTGCCAGTTTGGAACGGGACTAGCAGATACTTTAAGGGACAAGTTTGTGTGTGGGCTTCAAAGTGAAGGAACCCAGAAATGGCTTCTATCAGAAAAGGATCTTACGCTGGACAAGGCTTTCAGCATTGCAGTATCACACGAAGCAGCAGCACAGGGCGCTGCAGAGATACAACGGAGACCGCAAGAATATGGCACAAATGAAATGTCATACGGAACAGTGAAGTGCTATCGCTGCGGCAGAACAACACACGACCATAATGATTGCTGGTTCAAGGACAAAGTGTGCAGACAGTGTGGAAAAGTAGGACACATAGCAAGAGTCTGCAGGTCAGGAAAGAAAACCAGCAGCAAGAAATCTCCACAGGAGAAGTACAAGAAGGTACATAAGGTGATGGAGAGTAGTTCAGACGAACAGAAGAGTGATACAGACTCTGAAAGCAAGGAGCTGGGTTGTCTGAAACTACATAATGTGATCAAAACGGAGGATCACCAAACTATCTGGGTCACGCTCAAGATAGCAGGAGTCCAAGTGAAAATGGAATTGGACACAGGATCAGCCCTAACATTCATAAACCGAAGGGACTACAAGCGGCTATTCTCACATATACCCTTGAGAGATACAAAGATTGTCTTGAAGACGTACACGGGGCAAAAAGTCTACCCCAAAGGAAAAATAAGGGTGAACGTTATATATAACGGCAAGGAAACACCAAAAATGGACCTATATGTATTGCCAGATGGAGGACCATCACTACTAGGACATGAATGGATCCGGAAGATACAGCTAGATTGGCATTCCATACAAGCACTGACTGTAGATGCCAAAAAAGATGACGACGTGACACCTGGATGACTGTCAAAAATGCTAACTGATGCACAAGAAGTGTTCCAGCAGGGACTCGGAACACTAAAAGGCATAACAACGACGATCAAAATAGAGGAAAATGCAAGCCCAAAGTTATTTAAGGCCAGACCGGTACCTTATGCGATCCGCCCAGCCGTCGAAGCAGAGCTGGGAGGTTTGGAACGTTCAGGAGTACTGTCCAAAGTGGACTGGAGCGAGTGGGTTACACCCATCGTTCCTGTAATGAAGAGGTCATTGAGTAATATGCCTAGGGAACCAAAGAAGGTTCGCATCTGTGGGGACTTTAAGGTGACAGTGAACCCAGTCCTTCACACTGTACAATATCCGCTTCCGCGGATTGAAGATATTTTCGCCTCGCTATCTGGAGGGAAATGCTTCACTAAGATTGATCTGGTCCAGGCGTACCTGCAAATGGAGGTAGAAGAAGCCTCGAAACAGTACCTCACGATCAACACTCATAAAGGTCTCTACCAATACAACTAGCTGGTGTTAGGGGTAGCATCAGCTCCAGCTATTTGACAAAGGGCAATGGAACAAGTCCTGCAAGGGATTCCAGGGACCCAGTGTTATTTGGACGACATCCTGGTCACGGGCGAAAATGACAGTGATCACCTCGCCAACCTGGAGCAGGTGCTCATTAGATTGAAGGAATATGGGCTCCGAGCTAATCGCCACAAATGCGAGTTTTTCCAGAAGCAGATCTCGTATTGTGGCCGCGTTATTGATAAAGAGGAGTTACATAAGTCTCCTGAAAAGATTGAGGCAGTAGTCAAGGCTCCAGCACCGGAAAATATGTCACAACTGAGGTCGTTCCTCGGGCTGGTGAACTACTACCATAAGTTCTTGCCGAATTTGTCTACCGTACTACACCCACTGAACACCCTACTGCAAACGGGGGTACCATGGAAGTGGAGTGATGAATGTAAATGAGCTTTCCAGAAGAGCAAAGCATTGATCACATCAAAAGAGGTGTTGGCTCATTTCAGCCCAGCACTACCAATTCGGTTGGCATGTGATGCATCACCCTATGGCATTGGTGCGGTGCTGTCGCACAAATTCCCGGACGGCTCGGAGAGGCCAGTAGCCTTTGCGTCTCGGTCACTAACCTCAGCCGAGCGTAACTACGCCCAGATTGACAGGGAGGCCTTCAGCCTAGTGTGGGGAGTGAAAGAGTTCAATCACTATCTGCATGGGCAGAAGTTCATCTTGCTGACTGACCACCAACCACTTGTCTCCATCTTTAATCCAAAGAAGGGCGTTCCGGTGATGACTGCGCAACGGCTACAAAGATGGTCCCTTTTTCTAGGGGCGCACCAATATGAAATCGAGTATAAGGGCACGAAACAGCATGGAAACGCTGATGGGCTATCACGCCTGCCACTGCCTACTGCGGAGGAAGCACCAGCAGTGGATCCTGTCGAAATATTTAATTCGACTATGATTGAATGCTTGCCAGTAACTAACGCTGGTATAGAGAAGGACCGAAATAACCAGACACTGTCTCGGGTATATGATTTGACGGTGAAGGGATGGGCCAGCACATGGCGACTCACTGTTGCCAGCATTTTCATCTAGAAGAGAACAGCTGTCAGTATGCCAGGGGACCTTGATGTGTGGATCCCGAGTGGTAATTCCACCCAAGTTAAGGGAGAGAGTGCTCAATGAGCTTCACGAAGGTCATCTGGGAGAGGTGAAAATGAAAAGCCTTGCTAGGGCTTATGTGTGGTGGCCGGGGATCGATCAGCAAATCGAGGACATGACAAAGAGCTGCTCAGGATGCCAAAAGGTCCAAAATGCACCACCACATGCCCCTCTACACCCATGGGAGTGGCCCTCATCTCCATGGCAATGGGTGTATATTGATTTTGCTGGTCCATTCATGGACTCAATATTTTTAATAGCCGTGGATGCGCACTCGAAATGGCCTGAGGTGATCAAAATGTCCTCCACCACCACGGAGAACACTATTGCAGTCCTACGGACCATTTTTGCCAGGAACGGCTTGCGAGAGCAGATTTGCTCTGATAACGGACCACAGTTTGTGTCCGAAGAGTTTCGAAGATTTATGAAAAGGAATGGGGTAAGGCATTACACATCCGCCCCGTATCATTCAGCCACAAATGGATTGGCTGAGAGGTTCGTACAAACCTTTATAAAAGCAGTAAAGGCCATGTGCGATGACAACATTCCACTGCAGCATAAGGTGGACAATTTCCTGTTAGCCTACAGAAATGCGACACATGCAGTCACCAACCAGGCCCCGGCCATGATGTTCTTTAACCGAAGGTTGAGATCTCGCCTGGATTTGCTCAGGCCAAATGTACGAAGAGATGTTGAGAGTAAGCAATTCCAGCACATCAATGAGAAGCCGACAAGGAGCTTCAATGTAGGGCAACCAGTCTTGGCCCGCGACTACCGAACAGAGAAATGGCAACCAGGAACGATATGCACACGGCAGGGGCCACTAATGTATACAGTGGATGTTGGGGAGAACATTGTGAGACGCCATGCTGACCAGATCCTAGAGTCACAGGAACGAGTCAACCCCATGTCTCGGCCATACGTACCTGGTGAGGAACCCGACGTACAGGTTGCATCTACCTCAGAAACAATAGCATTGGAAGCTGATGAATCAACTGACGACAGGGTGTTAGAATCGCTTCCGCACCAAGAGCGAGACACTCGGGAAAGGCGTTATCCAGAAAGAATCAGGAAGCCTCCCCAAAGACTGAATTTATAAATAGACTATTTTCAGTTAATGTTGCATGTTAAAAGTGTTAATTGTAATTAGTTTGATATTTAATTGTTAAAGGAGTGTTATTGTACTGTTAATCTAAAAGGGGAGGAATTGTAATGTATGTACCTTTAAGGGGGAGAACTACTTTTTACAGCTCCTGTATCCTGTAGTACCAGCAGTGACCACACCTGTATATAAACCCTGAGTAGTGATCTGTACAGTCAGTTGCAGTTTGAACCACGTTGAGTAAACACCTGTTGATCGTTCTCTGCAGTCCTTTTCTTATTATTACACGGACGTAACAGAGAGTATTCCATCACACTCCTGATTTGTGCCTTGTAGATAGTGGAAAGTATCTGGGGAGTCAGCAGGTGAGACCTCTGACCTGCTCTTGTAGCCACTGTATTTATGTGGCTGGTCTAGTTAAATTTCTGGTTAGTGGTGACCCCCAGGATGTTGATGGTGGGGGATTCAGGGATGGTAATGCCGTTGAAGGTCAAGGGGCGGTGGTTAGATGCTCGCTTTTTGGAGATAGTCATTGCCTGGCACTTGTGTGGCGCGAATGTTACTTGCCACTTATCAGCCTAAGCCTGAATGTCATCCAGGTCTTACTGCATGCGAGCATGGACTGCTTCATTATCTGAGGAGTTGTGAAAGGAACTGAACACTATGCAATCATCAGCAAACATTCCCACTTCTGACCTTATGATGGAGGGAAGATCATTGATGAAGCAGCTGAAGATGGTTGGGCCTAGGACACTGCCCTGAGGAACTCCTGCAGCAATGTCCTGGGACTGAGATGATTGACCTCCAACAACCACAACCATCTTCCTTTGTGCTAGGTATGACTCCAGCCAGTGGAGAGTTTTCCCCCTTATTCCCATTGACTTCAGTTTTACTAGGGCTCCTTGATGCCAAAATTGGTCAAGTGCTGCCTTGATGTCAAGGGCAGTCACTCCCACCTCACTTCTGGAATTCAGCTCTTTTGTCCACATTTGGACAAAGGCTGTAATGAGGTCTGGAGCTGAGTGGTCCTGGCAGAACCCAAACTGAGCATTATTGCGCAGGTTATTGGTGAGTAAGTGCCGCTTGATAGCACTGTCGACGACACCTTCCATCACTTTGCTGATGATTGAGAGTAGACTGATGAGGCAGTAATTGGTTGGATTGGATTTGTCCTGCTTTTTATGAACAGGACATACCTGAGCAGTTTGCCACATTGTCGGGTACATACTACTGTTATAGCTGCATCGCCGAATTACAGTATGCAGACGACGCTTGCGTCTGCGCACACTCAGAGTCGAACTCCAAACCATCGTCAACACCTTCACCGAAGCGTACGAGAGCATGGGCCTTACACTAAACATCTGTAAGACAAAGGGCCTCTACCAACCTGCCCCGCCACACAGTACTGCCCCCCGATTATCAAAATCCACGACAAGGCCTTGGACAATGTGGACCACTTTCCATACCTCAGGAGCCTACTGTCAACAAGGGCAGACGTCGATGACGAAGTCCAACACCACCTTCACTCTGCCAGTGCAGCCTTCAGTCGCCTGAGGAAGAGAGTGAAGACCAGGACCTCAAACCCGGCACTAAGCTCATGGCCTACAGAGCAGCAGTGTTACCCGCCCTGCTGTATGCCTCAGAGACATGGACCATGTACAGCAGGCACCTCAAAGCACTGGAGAGGTACCACCAACGCTGCCTCCGCAAGGTCCTGCAAATCCATTGGCAGGATAGGCGCACCAACGTCAGTGTTCTCGATCAGGCCAACATCCCCAGCATCGAAGCTTTGACCAGCTCGATCAGCTCTGATGGATGGGTCACATCGTCCACATGCCTGATACGAGACTCCCAAAACAAGCGCTCTACTCGGAGCTCCAGCACGGCAAGAGAGCCCCAGGTGGGCAGAGGAAACGCTTCAAGGACACCCTCAAAGCCTCCTTGAAAAAGTGCAACATCCCCACTGACACCTGGGAATCCCTGGCCCAAGATCGCACAAAATGGAGGAGAAGCATCCGAGAAGGCGCCGAACATAGAAACATAGAAGATAGGAGCAGGAGTAGGCCATTCGGCCCCTCGAGCCTGCTCCACCATTCAATGCGATCATGACTGATCATCCAAATTTAGTACCCGGTCCCTGCTTTCTCCCCATACCCCTTGATCCCTTTAGCCTTGAGAAATATATCCACTCCTTCTTGAATATATTTAATGAATTGGCCTCTACTGCCTTCTATGGTAGAGAATTCCACAGGTTCACCACTCTCTGGGTGAAGAAATTCCTCCTCATTTCTGTCTTAAATGGCCTACCCCTTATCCTTAGACTGTGACCGCTGGTTCTGGACTCCCCGACCATCGGGAACATTCTTCCTGCATCTAGTCTGTCCAGTCCTGTCAGAATTTTATAAGTTTCAATGAGATCCCCTCTCATTCTTCTAAACTCCAGCGAGTACAAGCCCAATCGATACAATCTCTCCTCATACGTCATTCCTGCCATCGCAGGTATCAGCCTGGTGAATCTTCGCTGAACTCCTTCCATGGCAAGAACATCCTTCCTCAGGTAAGGCGACCAAAACTGCACACAATACTCAAGATGTGGTCTCACTAAGGCCCTGTACAACTGTAGCAAGACATCCTTGTCCCTGTACTCAAACCCTCTCGCTACGAAGGCCAACATACCATTTGCCTTCTTAACCGCCTGCTGCACCTGCATGCTTACCTTCAGTGACTGGTGCACAAGGATGCCCAGGTCTCGTTGCACTTCCCCTTCTCCCAATCTATTGCCATTCAGATAATAATCTGCCTTCCTGTTTTTGCTACCAAAGTGGATAACCTCACATTTATCTACGTTATATTGCATCTGCCATGCTTCTGCCCAATCACCCAACCTGTCCAAATCATCCTGGAGTTTCTCGGCATCTTCCTCACAGCACACACGCCCACCCAGCTTTGTGTTGTCTGCAAATTTGGAGATATTACATCTAGTTCCCTTGTCTAGATCATTAATATATATTGTGAATAGCTGGGGTCCAAGGACCGATCCCTCCGGTACCCCACTAGTCACTGCCTGCCACTCGGAACACCGAGTCTCTTCGCCGAGAGCAAGCGGAAGCCAAGCGCAAGCAGCGCAAGGAGCGCACGCCAACCCAAGCACCCCACCCGCCCGCCCCTTCAACCACCGTCTGCCCCACCTGTGACAGAGACTGTAGGTCCGGCATTGGACTCAGTCACCTGAGAGCTCATTTTTAATGTGGAAGCAAGTCAACCTCAGTTCCGAGGGACTGCCTAAGAAGAAGGAGAAGAAGAAGAGTGTTATAGCTGTACTGGAACAGCTTGACTAGAGTTGCGGCTAGTTCTGGAGCACAAGTCTTCAGCACAATAGACAGGATGTTGTCGGGGCCCATAGCCTTTGCTGTATCCAATGCGCTCAGCCATTTCTTGATATCACGTGGAGTGAATTGAATTGGCTGAAGGCTGGCTTGTGTGGTAGTGGGGGCCTCAGGAGGAGGCCGATATGGATCATCCACTCAGCACTTCTGGCTGAAGATGGTTGCAAACGCTTCAGCCTTGTCTTTTGCACTCACGTGCTGGGCTCCACCATCATTGAGGATGGGGATATTCGTGGAACCTCCTCCTCCCGTTAATTGTTTAATGGTCCACCACCATTCACGACTGGATGTGGCAGGACTGCAGAACTTTGATCTGATCTGTTGATTGTGGGATTGCTTAGCTCTGTCTACAGCATGCTGCTTCCGCTTTTTAGCATGCATGTAGTCCTGTGTTGCAACTTTCCCAGGTTGGCACTGCACTTTTAGGTACGCCTAGTGCTGCTCCTGGCATGCTCTTCTACACTCCATATTGAACCAGGGTTGGTCCCCTGGCTTGATGGTAATTGTAGAGTGAGGGGTATGCCGAGCCATGAGGCCATGAGGTTACAGATTGTGGTGGAATACAATTTGTAGTGTATGTAACCTGTACCACCTTAAGAGACTACCTTAAGGTGATGAACTACTTTCTGATGGCTCCTGTATATTGTTGTACCGGTGGTGACCACACCGGTATATAAACCCTGTGGAGCAGTTTGTATTTCCGTTCAGCCCTGACCCTCAATTACTAAAGACCTGTTTAAGTATTCTGTTGTCTGTGTCCAGTTATTCAGCATAACTACATTTGGAAAACACAGACTCAACAGTGGCGACGAGTCTGATCGTACCTAGCGGCAGTTTTGCATCCAAGGAAGCTTTGTCCTCAGAACGGGCGTCGAAAAGGGGCATCCGCCCTCATCATCCTGCTGAGCACCGCATCGCACGGGAGGCATCGAGAACCCAGTTTGGATTGCTGGCCACGAAGTCCACCATCAGCAATAGGCAGTGATCATCCCTTCTACGACAGCGGCGGGTAAGCCCGATCTAGCGACACGGAGAGAAAGTCGGCCGAGTTGTCAGTGGGAGAAGGGGAGGGAAACCGAAGAAAAGGGCGGAGAACACGACCGCAGCCAGTGAAAAGGGCCGGACGGCAATCGGGCAGAGGCGCGCAGCAGCCAGAAAAGCGTTAATGTCCACGAGGACCGCGGGAGCGGCGGGGAACAAGAGCAGCAGCGTCGAGGGAAATAAGGACCGCTGGGAGGCGAGAATGGCAACAGCGCGGTAATCGCCATTTTAGTCGGCGGGGAAGAAGATAAGCGCGGGAAAAGCCGCCAAGCGCGGGAAGCCGCCATTTTGGAAAAATAAATAAAATAAAGGAAACTCAACAAGATGCCAAAAACGGGTAACATCACTGCTTTTGATAGCGATGTAGAAGATTGGGCCACTTATGTGGAAAGCGTTGAAGTTTACTGTACAGCGAATGAGGTACCGGCGGATAAGAAAGCACTAACCATATTAAACTCGATGGGTGCGAAGACATATGGGTTATTAAGGCACCTTGTAACACCAGATAAACCGGTAGGAAAGAGTTTCGCTGAGATTATTACTATCCTGCAAGAGCATTTAAACCCCACGCCGCTGCTGATAGCGGAACGATTTAAATTTTATAAAAGAATTCAGCTTAAAGAGGAAAGCAACGCTGAATTCTTAATCGAACTGCGCAAGTTATCAAAGTACTGTCAGTTCGGTACAGGACTAGCAGATGCTCTGAGAGATAAGTTCGTGTGTGGGCTACTAAAGGAAGGAACCCAGAAGCGACTGCTAGAGGAAAAGGATCTTACGCTGGACAAAGCTTCCAGCATTGCAGCATCGCACGAGGCAGCAGCACGAGGCACTGCAGAAATGCAGCAAAGGCCATCGGAATGCAGCACCAATGAAATGGCATTGGGTGCAGTAAAGTGTTATCATTGCGGAAGGACAACGCATGATCAGAACCAGTGCTGGTTCAAAGATAAAGAATGCAGGCAATGTGGCAGACTTGGTCACATAGCGAAAGTATGCCGGTCAGGAAAGAAGACCAGCAACAAAAAGTCGCCGCAGGAGAAGTACAAGAAAGTACACAAGGTGACAGAGAACAGTTCCGATGAACAAAAGACGGATTCAGACTCCAGCAGTAAGGAACTGGGTTGTCTAAAAATACATAATGTGGGTAACACAGCAGACCACTAAACTATCTGGGTCATGCTTCGGATAGCAGGAGTCCAAGTGAAGATGGAATTGGACACTGGATCGGCATTGACGGTCATGAATAAGCAAGAGTACAAAAGGTTATTCTCACACATTCCCCTGAGGGATACGGAGATTGTATTGAAAACATACACGGGGCAAAGAGTATACCCCATCGGAAAGATAAAGGTAAAGGTGGTCTACAATGATAAAGAAAGTCAGGGAATGGACTTGTATGTGTTACCTGAGGGAGGTCCACCACTACTGGGACGGGAATGGATCCGGAGAATAAATATGGACTGGCATTCCTTACAAGCACTAACTGTAGATTCCTGTAAAGAGGACGATGTCAAACCTAAACAACTGTCCAAAATATTGGACGATGTTAAGGAGGTGTTCCAACAGGGACTGGGAACACTGAAAGGAATTACGGCAAACATCAAAGTTGAAGAACATGCAAACCCAAAATTTTTCAAAGCCAGACCGGTACCTTATGCGATACGACCTGCTGTGGAAGCAGAGCTGGAAGGGCTAGAACGTTCAGGAGTACTGTCAAAGGTGGACTGGAGCGAATGGGCCACGCCCATTGTTCCCGTCATGAAGCGTTCGTTGAGCAACAAGCCGGGGGAACCTGGGAAGGTTCGCATCTGTGGCGATTTCAAGATCACTGTTAATCCGGTTCTTCACACGGTGCAATATCCGCTTCCGCGGATTGAGGATATCTTTGCTTCGCTGTCTGGCGGGAAACACTTCACCAAGATAGACCTGGTGCAGGCGTACTTACAGATGGAGGTTGATGAAGCGTCACGCCAGTATCTCACGATCAACACACATAAGGGCTTATATCGGTATAATAGACTGGTTTTTGGAGTGGCATCGGCTCCAGCGATTTGGCAAAGGGCCATGGAGCAGGTATTACAGGGAATTCCAGGCACACAATGCTACCTGGACGACATTCTGATTACAGGAGATGATGATAAGGAACACCTCGCAAATTTGGAGCAGGTGCTCACCAGATTGAAAGAATATGGACTCAGAGTTAATCGCCAGAAATGTGAGTTCTTTCAGAAGCGAATCTCATACTGCGGTCACGTCATTGACCAGGAGGGGCTTCATAAGTCACCTGACAAGATCGAAGCTGTTGTGAAAGCTCCTGCTCCGGAAAATGTATCCCAGTTGAGGTCGTTCCTTGGGTTGATTAACTATTACCACAAGTTTCTTCCAAATTTATCCACGGTGTTACACCCGCTGAACACTCTTTTGCAAATGGGAGTACCATGGAAGTGGAGCGAGGACTGTAAGCGGGCTTTTCAAAAAAGCAAGGCACTGATCACCTCTAAGGAAGTGTTGGCTCACTTTAACCCAATGCTGCCTATTCGTTTAGCTTGTGATGCTTCTCCATATGGTATCGGGGCAGTGCTCTCACATAAGTTACCAAATGGCTTGGAAAGGCCAGTCGCGTTCGCATCCAGATCATTGACCTCCGCTGAGCGCAACTATGCTCAGATAGATAGGGAGGCTCTCAGCCTCGTGTGGGGAGTTAAGAAATTTAACCATTACCTGCAAGGCCAAAGGTTTACGCTGCTGACAGATCACCAGCCGTTGGTTTCCATCTTTAACCCTAAGAAGGGTGTTCCGGTTATGACGGCGCAGAGGCTTCAGAGATGGTCCCTTTTCCTAGGGGCACATCAATACGATATCGAATTCAAAGGTACAAAGCAACATGGTAATGCTGATGGGCTGTCGCGCCTGCCACTACCTACAGCGGAAGAGGCACCGGCAGTTGACCCTGTCGAGATATTTCACTCGACCATCATCGAATGCTTACCAGTCACCAATGCGAGTATTGAGAGAGAGACCAGGAACGACCCGACACTGTCTCGGGTCCATGATTTGACAGTGAAGGGATGGCCAACACATGGCGAACCACTGTTATCGGCATTCTCAGCCAGACGAGAGCAGCTGTCCGTCTGTCAAGGGACATTGATGTATGGAACAAGGGTGATTATTCCTCCTAAATTAAGGGAGAGAGTTCTGAAGGAACTGCATGAAGGTCATCTGGGGGGAGTCAAGATGAAAGGCCTTGCTAGGGCTTATGTGTGGTGGCCAGGTATCGACAAACAAATAGAGGATCTGACTAAAAGCTGCTCAGGGTGCCAAAAAGTTCAAAATGCACCTCCAATTGCACCGCTGCATCCGTGGGAATGGCCTTCAACCCCATGGCAACGTATGCATATCGACTTTGCAGGTCCATTCATGGATTCCATGTTTTTGATAGCGGTAGACGCACATTCTAAATGGCCAGAAGTGATTAAGATGTCGACCACTACCTCTGAAAAGACGATCGCAGTTCTAAGAACCATATTTGCAAGGAATGGGCTGCCGGAACAAATATGTTCAGACAACGGACCACAGTTCGTGTCAGAAGAATTCCAGAAATTCATGAAGAAGAATGGGGTGAAACACTATACATCTGCCCCATATCATCCGGCTACAAATGGGTTGGCCGAGAGATTTGTACAAACGTTCAAAAAGGCGATAAAGGCCATGAGCGAAGACCATATTCCACTACAACACAAGGTGGACAATTTCCTGATGGCATATCGAAACGCCACGCATGCAGTGACAAATCAAAGCCCTGCCATAATGTTCTATAACAGGAGGTTGCGGTCCCGATTGGATTTGTTAAAACCCAATGTGCGTAGGGAAGTCGAAAACAAACAATTCCAGCACGTAAATAACAAGGGCACTCGGAGTTTCAAAATAGGACAACCAGTGTTGGCCAGGGACTATAGGAATGATAAATGGCAATCCGGAACAATTCGTGCCCGACAAGGACCCTTGATGTACACGGTAGACGTTGGTGAGAACGTAATACGACGTCATGCTGACCAACTTGTGGAATCGAGAACAAGGGTCGACCCCATGTCTACGGCACAGACACCAGTTGAAGAAGTTATTGAGCCTGTAGCATCTACCTCAGACTCGAACGTACATGATGATGTTCAATCCATAAGAGATCAAATGGATGAGTCACCCCAGCAACGAGAACCAGAGACCCCTGAAAGGCGTTATCCGGCCCGGATCAGGAGGCCTCCTCAGAGACTGAATCTTTGAACAGTTTTGTATGAAAGTTGTATATATGTTATCCATGTTATGTTTAAATTGGGATGTACACTGTTAAACTAAAAGGGGAGGAATTGTAGTGTATGTAACCTGTACCACCTTAAGAGACTACCTTAAGGTGATGAACTACTTTCTGATGGCTCCTGTATATTGTAGTACCGGTGGTGACCACACCGGTATATAAACCCTGTGGAGCAGTTTGTATTTCAGTTCAGCCCAGACCCTCAATTACTAAAGACCTGTTTAAGTATTCTGTTGTCTGTGTCCAGTTATTCAGCATAACTACATTTGGAAAACACAGACTCAACACAATTCTGCTGCTGCTGATGGCCCATAGCGCCTCATAGATGCCCAGTTTTGAGCTGCTAGATCTGTTCTGATTCTATCCCATTTAGCACAGTGGTAGTGCCACACAACACGATGGAGGGACTGCATCAGTGTGAAGATGGGACTTTGTCTCCACAATGACTGTGTGGTGATCACGGACAGGTGCATCTGCGACAGGTAGATTGGTGAGGACGAGGTCAAGTAGGTTTTTCCCTCATGTTGGTTCTCTCACCACCTGTCGCAGGCCCAGACTGGCAGTTATGTCCTTCAGGACTCAGCCAGCTCAGTCAGTAGTGGTGCTGCCAAGTCACTCTTGGTGATGGACATTGAAGTCCCCCAACCAAAGTATATTCTGTGCCCTTGCTACTCTCAGTGCTTCTTCCAAGTTGTGTTCAACATGGAGGAGTACTGATTCAGCAGCTGAAGGAGGGTGGTAGTTGGCTAACTAAGGAAGTTAAGGATGGTATCAAATTGAAAGAAAAGGCATACAATGTTGTGAAGATTAGTGGTAGACCAGAGGATTGGGAATTTTTTAGAAACCAGCAAAGGATGACTAAAAAAATAATAAAGAGGGAGAAGATAGATTATGAGAGTAAACTAGCAAAAAATCTAAAAACAGACAGTAAGAGCTTCTACGGGTATATAAATAGGAAGAAAGAAAGAAGAAAGAAAGACTTGCATTTATATAGTGCCTTTCACGACCACCGGACATCTTAAAGCGCTTTACAGCCAATGAAGTACTTTTGGAGTGCAGTCACTGTTGTAATGTGAGAAATGCAACAGCCAATTTGCGCTCAGCAAGCTCCCACAAACAACAATGTGATAATGACCAGATAAACTGTTTTTGTATTGTTGATTGAGGGATAAATATTGGCCAGGACATCAGGGATAACTCCCCTACTCTTCTTCAAAATAGTGCCATGGGATTTTTTACATCCACCTGAAAGAGTAGACAGGGCCTCAGTTTAACATCTCATCCAAAAGACAGCACCTCTGACAGTGCAGCACTGCACTGGAGTGTCAGCTTAGATTTATGTGCTTAAGTTCTTGGAGTGGGACTTGAACCCACAACCTTCTAATTCAGAGGTGAGATGTGCTATTTTTTTTTATATAAATATACTTTATTGCACATTAAGAAAATTTACAACATCTTGATCATTTCATTGTATGATACAAATCAATTCCGCCACTCTGCCCAGCCATTCCGCCGCCACATTTTAACATCAAAACCTGAAGTTTAATTTGTCTCCTGTAACATATATTAATCGATTGTACTTTAAAAATTGGTTGTAAAATACTATCCTTAAATTCCTTTCTGAATACAACATCCACAGAGCCTTATAATGATCTTTTAGCTTATATTTAAAATACTCTTTTAGATTGATTCTCCTCCCCTTAAAAAACAGAGCATTCCTTCTTTGCACAATCACGAATCTAGCCAAACTGAGCATTAAATTAATTGCCGCTCTGCTAGACTCGGGCAGACACTCCTGCAATCCCCATCTCAAAATTGAGTTCCACGGGATTCCCATTCTCACTCTTCGGTCCCCACCCAGCAAAAAAGCTTCACACAACTGTCGAACATAGTACTTAAAGTCATTTAACTGCAGACATAACACCAGTAAATGGGACAGAGTCTCATCCCGTGTCCCACATACTGGGCAAGTTGCCGCCTCCACTCGCCTAATCTTGCACAAGACCGTCATAGTAAAAATCCGGTTATGAGCCAATTTGAAATCCAGTTCAATCCACTCTGGACATTTAAAATTCGCCCACACTCCCTTCCAAATCCTGTTGAAGTCCAGCTGTGGGTATATACTCTGCCAAAACTCCTGACCAGCAGGTGTCTTGAATCTCCATTCTCTGAATACCTCATAGAAATCTCGAGTATTACAGTTGTCAAATTGGACCAACTCTCCCCCTTTCTCCAGTACAAAGCTTGGAAAAGCAGGACGTATTTTACTTCCTTTGGAGATTTCCGCATTTATTTCTTCCATCCAATCCTGTGGCATTGCCCTCACAATCTTCTCATACATGATCCCTATTGCTTTTTCCTCTACCTCCTGATCCTCCTCCCACACCATGTCCCTCACTATCGCTTCCGGCAACCAACCTGGAATCACCTCGTATAATACATCTTTCACAGATATAATCCCAGCTTTTATAAAAGCTTGATTAAATAAAACCTCTCCTTCGATGTTGACCCATCTGTTCAAAAATAAGGGCTGTTCTAAAAATTCCTCAGCCCCCTTGGGCATAACCTGCACACTTTTTAAAAATTGGGCCCAAGTCTCTACAACCCCCTTATAAAACCTAGGGAGAAGTTTAATCGATTTCAAAAACATATTATTGTATTCCATATACAATATCCCCTGCCCTCCTATCCCACTTCGTTTTTAAAAATGCTCAAAACAACTCTTCCAAAAACTTGTATTTGATTCTAAAGGATTTTTTCTTCAAATCAATATCTGGGAAATTGAGTCCTCCCTGATTTCTCCGTCCAATGATGGTATTGTAAGCCACCAAGGCTGGTTTCCCTTCCCATAAAAACCTCACACAAGCCTCTCGGATGGACTTTTCCGCCCACTCAGGAATATCCTCCACCGTCAATAAGTACCATAGCTTAGATAGCAGGAGGGCAGACACCACTGTCGCTCTTCCTTGCACTTTCAACCACCTTCTTTCCCATCTTCCCAAAATCTTTTTAATTTTCATAACCTTCGGTTCCCAATTTAATCGATCCACTTCATCCCTGTCTTTCTTGCATCCCATATGCACCCCCAAAACTTCCAAAACCTCCAACACCTTAAAGGGACATTCCCCCAACCATTCCCCCCTACCCCTCTCTGCAACCAGGCATTGGGACTTACTATAATTCACTCTGGCTCCTGAAGCTCTACAATATTTCTCCACTACATCCCTAGCTTTCCTCACTGACTCCCCATTTCTCAATGTTAAGGTTGTGTCATCTGCATATTGGTGTATCACCGACACCAGCCCAGATCTGGGGACCACAATCCCAACTACACCTTGTTTCTTTCGCATCATGTAACCTAATGGTTCTGCTACCAATGTGTACAACAATGGGGACAGGGGACAACCCTGTCTCACTGATCTCTGTATCGGAAAATACTTGGATAAAAAACCATTACATTTAACACAGCTAAATATGTTTGAATAAAAAATCCTTATCCACTGAATGAAATTTTCCTTGAAACCAAATGCTTCCAAAACCTTCAATAAAAACTCATGAGAGATCCTATCAAAGGCTATCTCTTGATCTATCTTTAATACATAAGCCTCCCTCCCACTCTCTTCCATGAGCTCTATCGCATCTCGGATTGAGACCACAGAGTCTGCGATGTCCCAGCCTATGACTCCATAGGACTGAGAGGGCCAAACTATCTGCGGTAACACCTCCTTCAAACGATTTGCCATAACCCTCGCCAAGATCTTATAATCCACATTTAATAATGTGATGGGCCTCCAATTCTTCAGATCCCGTCTATCCCCTTTATTTTTATATAAGCTAAGCTTATGATCCCTCTCCTCATAGATGGGGCCAGGCTTCCCTCAATTTTACTTTCCTTAAAAACTTCTAAGAGCAATGGACTTAAAATCTCGCAAAATTCTTTATAAAATTCTGCACTTAGTCCATCGGACCCTGGGCTTTCCCCCCCCCCTTCATTCCACTTATTGCTACTTTTATTTCCGCTAATCCTACTTCTTTGTCACACATGCTTCTCTCATCCTCCTTTAAACCCTTTTCAATAAAAGCAGTAACCTTCTCCATCGCCAAATTGGAAATGTCTTCTTTAGTATATAACTCTTGATAAAAGCTGCTAGCCGCCTCTAAAATCTCCCCACTTTCATGAATGATCTTCTCCCCAACCTTCAACTCTTCAATTAACGATAATCTCTGTCGCAGCTTTTCTTGCTCTAGAAAATATCTAGTGCATCTTTCGCCCTCCAATGCATCTCTAGCCTTTGCATGGAGAATGGCCCCCTTGCATTTTTCAGCTTGCAATAATTCCCACTCTTCCTTTAGCACCCGGAACTTAGTCTCCACTCCCTTATCCCCTCCATCAACTGCTTTACAGGCATCCGTAAACCTTTTATTTATATTCTCTTCTCGACGCTGGTTAGCTGCCGCCCTCTTTTTCCCATAACGTACCAAAAATTTTTTTACCTCATATTTGAAATTATCCCACCAAACTCTTCTTTCTTTCAAGAACAAAGGTTCCTTCCGAGCATCCTTTATTATATTTATAATCCCTTCTTTATAAGCGATTTTTTTCAGGTATTGATTGTTTAAAATCCACACTCCTGAACCGATCTTAACTCTGCTGTTCCTAATTCTAAGAACCAAAGCCGAGTGATCACTAAAAAATGCTTTTTTATAATAAATCTCCATCACCTCAGAACTTAACCCTTCCCGCATTAACACAAAATCTATTCGGCTCCGTTTTAAAACATCACCCACCCAAACTGATCTGGAGAACTCCCTTTTTATGGGGTTCCGGTCCCTCCATAAGTCTCTCAAATTTAAATTTGCCATCATTTTTACAATCATCCCTCTGGAGTTATCATCCTTAAAGGTCATCTGGGCTGAAATGTCCATCCGAGATAAAAAATACATTAAAATCCCCCACTATACAAGGATTTTCCACCTCTGCCGCTTCAGTGAATAACCCCCAAAAAACTCGTGACGCTTGCAATGGTCGTTCAGTGCATAGATATTAAAGAGATCGCAATTAAATCCCTCCATTTTTACCCTTAGCCGTAAAAATCTCCCCTCAGCGTCCTTGTCCACCAAGGCAACGTTCTCTTTTATGGACAGACTCACCAAAACAGCCACCCCTCTACAGTTATTGTTTGCACAACTCGCAAACACCTCTCCCTTCCAAACCTTCTGAACTCTTTCTAGGATATCCTCATCCCAAAAGGATTCTTGCAGACACAACAAGTCCGTACCTTTAAAACCCTGCAACAACTGCTGCAATTTCTTCTCACCCCTCAGTCCGTTCACATTAATCGAGACCAATGTAATCATGGCTCCAAAGAAGGGAAGTATGCCTGATAATCTCCCCATCATTTAATCTCTGGCCCTTCCCTCCTCACATGCTCCTTCCCAACTTCTCGGCAGCTGTTGCTTTTTCCTGCAGCCTCCGACTCTTTTTCCCCTCCTGTTTAAACTTTCCCTGCTGTTTCAGCCTCTTCCTTGCATTAAGTTTGGGCCCAGGAGCTGCCCTTCCTCCCTCCTTCTGCCCCTCACTAACCTTTCCCTTTCCACATGATGCCACCCCACCCCCGACTTCCATGTCTCTGCCCCCCTCTAATTCCTCACACTCAAGCTCTTCTGCAACCCCCTGTGCCTGCTCCCCATCAGATACATAATCCTGCTCCCCGTCAGATACATCATCTCCCACAGAGAGTCTTCCTGCTATCGCAGTTTCTCCCACTGTGCCGCTCCCTTCGACCACATCTCCACCTCTGACCCTTGCACCCTGTTCCCTCTCTCCATGGGACAATGGCGCACCTAAATTGTTCCCTTCTGACGTCTCTATCTCGCCGATCCCATCCTGCTGTCCCTTTAAGGCTCCTGCCTCTTGCTCCCTCTCCCCGTCCTGCCCCCTCCCGCTCACCAAGATATCGGACTCCCCGCCTCTCCCCGGAGCACCCACATCCACCACACACCCCGCTCCTGCCTCCTCTCCCCCCGCAGCCACCAGACTCCCCAGGGGGAGCCGAACCGCACCAAGGCTCGAGCCTGCACTCGACCCTCGCTGCCCGCTGCTGTCTTTGTTCCCCTCCACAGCACTCAGCATGTTTTCCACCATCTCCATCCCGTCCTCCACTCCGCCATCCTCTGCCTCTTCCTGTGCTCCTTTCTCCTTCATTTTACCAGCTGTGTCCTCCGACTGCACCGCTCCTCTGGTCGTTCCACTCTCATCTCCTTCTCCCATCTCCTCATCACTCATATCGCTCCCTTCTGCCACACACTCACAGCGGGTGGGGCCTTTGTGACACACCCCACAGCTCTCCGCCTTGCAGCTCTGAGTGATATGTCCCGGCTCACCACAATTGTAACAATACAAATCTGGACAGTTTCTTATGAGATGGTCATGTCCCAGACAATAGTAGCACACCTTTACTTGGTTATCGTGCAGCACCCGAAAGTACTGCACTCCTTCCAGTGTCTCGAACTTCATACTGTACGGCAAAGACCTCACCCCCTCTGGGAACTGCACCTTTACATACCGGGTTCCGTCTGCTACCCGTGTTCCCGGATAGTACCTCCTCTTTATTTCAGAACAGATTTTAATGTCCCACGACTCCAACTTTTTGCTCAGCACTTCGTCCTCAATGTACACTGGCAAGTTCAAAAATGAAACCACCACCTCCTCTGAATATAGCAGAGTCACCTCCAAGAATTTCTCACCAACTTTCAGACTGAGTAGCAGTTTTTCCACCTCCTCACGGCCACTGACCGTCACCTCAAATCCCACATTCGGCTTTGGTCGGTAGGCAAAGCAGCTTCCCTCGCCACAGTCTTCATGAATCGCCTGGATTATATCCCAGGCTCGAATCTTCTTATCTTCACACTGCACCACCACCGTATTTTCTTTACCAAACCTCCTGAGGTCCCGGCCCAAATCTTTGGGCCTTTTTTTTCCCCTTCCCACCACAGTTTCTTCCCGAATTAAATTCCTCTCGGGAATATTGTCCTCTGAGGGGCCCGGCACTCAGCAGCCATCTGGCTGTTTTTTGTGGGCCAAAAAGGCCCTAAAACCTGAAAACACCCCAAAACCCACCACCAACTTTTTACAAAACTCCCTCCAACACCCAGCTGCAATTAGGCAACCAGTAACACCTGGCTCACTCCTAGCCCCTCCCACCTAGAGAGTGCTACCCACTGAGCCACAGCTGAAACATATTGATAGCAACTAAAGTAAATGTTGGTCCCTTAGAGGATGAGACTGGGGAATTAATAATGGGAAACAGGGAAATGGCAGAGACTTTGAACAAATATTTTGTAATGGTCTTCATGGTAGAAGACACTAAAAGCATCCCAATAATAATAGATAATCAATGGGCTATAAGGAGGGAGGAACTTAAAACAATCACTATCACTAGAGAAAAAGTACTAGGCAAACTAACGGGACTAAAGGCTGTAAAGTCCCCTGACCTGATGGCCTACATCCTAGGGTCTTAAAAGAAGTGGCTGAAGAGATAGTGGATGCGTTGGTTGTAATCTACCAAAATTCCCTGGATTCTGGAGAGGTCCCAGCAGATTGGAAAACTGCAAATGTAATGCCCCTATTCAAGAAAGGAGGGAGACAGAAAGCAGGAAACTATAGGCCAGTTAGCATAACATCTGTCATTGGGAAAATGCTGGAATCCATTATTAAGGAAGTAGTAGCAGGACATTTAGAAAATCATAATACAATCAAGCAGAGTCAACATGGTTTTATGAAAGGGAAATCGTGTTTGACAAATTTACTAGAGTTCTTTGAGGATGTAACGAGTGGGGTGGATAAAGGGGAACCAGTAGATGTAGTATAATAAAAACAGAAAATGCTGGAGAAACTCAGCAGGTCAGGCAGCATCTGTGAAGAGAGAAACAGATTTAACGTTTCAGGTCGATGACCTTTCGTTCTGACGAAAGGTCATCGACCTGAAACGTTAACTCTGTTTCTCTCTTCACAGATGCTGCCTGACCTGTTGAGTTTCTCCAGCATTTTCTGTTTTTATTTCAGATTTCCAGCATTTGCAGTATTTTCTTTTTGTAGTAGATGTAGTGTATTTGGATTTCCAGAAGGCATTCGATAAGATGCCAGATAAAAGTTTACTGCACAAGATAAGAACTCACGGGGTTGGGTGTAATATATTAGCATGGATAGAGGATTGGCTAACTAACAGAAAACAGAGAGTCAGGATAAATGGTTGGCAAACTGTAACTAGTGGGGTGCCACAGGAACCAGTGCTGGGGCCTCAACTATTTACAATCTATATTAATGACTTGGATGAAGGGACCAAGTGCACTGTAGCCAAATTTGCTGAGGATATAAAGATAGGTGGGAAAGCAAGCTGTGAGGAGGACACAGAGTCTGCAAAGGGATATAGATAGGTTAAGTGAGTGGGCAAAAATTGGCAGATGAAGTATAATGTGGGAAAATGTGAGGTTATCCACTTTGGTAGTGAGAATAAAAAAGCAAATTATTATTTAAATGGAGAGAGACTACAAAATGCTGTGGTACAGAGGGATCCGGGGGTCCTCGTACTTGAAACACAAAAAGTTAGCATGCAGGTACAGCAAGTAATTAGGAAGGCAAATGGAATGTTGGCCCTTATTGCAAGGGGGATGTAATATAAAAGTAGGGAAGTCTTGCTACAACTGTGCAGGGCGCTAGTGAGACCACATCTGGAGTACTGCATGCAGTTTTGATCTCCTTATTTAAGGAGGGATATACTTGCATTGGAGGCAGTTCAGAGAAGGTTCACGAGGTTGATTCCTGAGTTGAAGGAGTTGTCTTATGAAAAAAGGTTGAGCAGGTTTTGCCAATACTCGTTGGAGTTTAGCAGAATGAGAGGTGATCTTATTGAAACATATAAGATTCTGAGGGGGCTTGACAGGGTAGTTGCAGGGAGGATGTTTCCCCTTATGGGGGAATCTAGAACTAGGGGGCATAGTTTCAGAATAAGGGGTCGCCCATTTAAAACGGAGATGAGGAGGAATTTCCTCTCTCAGAGGGTCGTGAATCTTTGGAATTCTCTACCCCAGAGAGCTGTGGAGTCATTGAATATAGTCAAGGTTGAGATAGACAGATATTTGAGCTACAGGGGAGTCAAGGTTTATGGGGAGCGGGCGGGAAAGTGGAGTTGAGGCAAAAATCAGATCAGTCATGATCTTATTGAATGGCGGAGCAGGCTCGAGGGGCCAAATGGCCTACTCCTGCTCCTATTTCTTATGTTCTTATGTAATCAGCAGGAGGTTTCCTTGCCCATGCTTGACATTAAGCCACGAGACTTCATGGGGTCTGGAATCAATGTTGAGGACTCCCAGAGCCACTCCTTCCCAACTGTATACCGCTGTGGTGCCATCTCTGGTGGAACAGGACATATCCAGGGATGGTGATGGAGGAGTTTGGGACATTGGCTGAAAGGTATGATTCTGTGAGTATGACTATTTCAGGCTGTTGATTGACTAGTCTGTGGGACAGCTCTCCCAATTTTGGCACAAGTCCCCAGATGTTGGTGAGGAGGACTTTGCAGGGTCGACTGGGCTGGGTGTGCCGTTGCCGTAGCTGGTGCCGAGGCCGGGTTATCTGTCCGGTTTTATTCTTATTGTTTTTCATAGCGTTTTTTTTACAACTGAGTGGCTTACTAGGCCATTTCAGAGGGAAGTTAAAAGTCAACCACATTGCTGTGGGTCTGGAATCACATATAGGCCAGAATGGCAGATTTCCTTCCCTAAAGGACATGAGTGAAACCAGATGGGTTTTTACAGTACCCTGTAGTTTCATGGTCACCATTACTGATACTAGCTTTTTATTCCAGATTTATTGAATTAATTGAATTTAAATTCCCCAGCTACCATGGTGGGATTTGAACTTACATTTACCAGATCATTAGTCCAGGCCTGCTAGGATTAGTGGTCGCAGTAACACAATCACTATGCTACCATTCCCGTTTAACATAGTGCTAATGGCTTGCATGCTCTAAAACAGTGGCTAGTGCCAAACTGGTACCTACAGTATAAAGAAGCCATTCGTTTCTATGATTTGATTTCTACTGTTTCTACCCAAGTCTAGTGGCTAATGCACCGGACATGCGCTATTCCTCCTCTTTGCACTGCTTCAGTTTCCAAATCCATCACTGCAAAAATTGCACTCTTATACACTTCAGTTCTTTTCCCCTGTAATACAATCCGAAAAACCAATAAAAATCCTGAAATCCAATGTAACAAAAAGGTATTTAACTTCATTCAGTCATCTTGAAGAAGTGGCTTTGGTCATAAGCCTTTATTCGGTGTTATTTTTCAGTTGTGCATTGTCTTTATGAGTTGTCAGCATTTTTGGGGCTGTGTCAGCTTGTAGGCTGGTATGTATGCTTTTGAAGTCTACTTATTTTGAGGTATGATCTTTTGTGCTTGATAAGAAACAAGAATGCCGCACTATCATTGTGCCCTGTGTTCTAAATTGTATCAGTGTGGAGTACAAGAACTATGTTCTTTGAGCAAAGATTAGGCATTATCCTTTTCTTCAGAAGGTTGCAGCTTATTGTGGTTTGGGGGTCAAAAATAAGTCATAAAATGCCTTTATAATGTTCCTTAAAGATGATCCTTTTTTTGAACAAACATTTCAGTGAGCTTTGCACATACTAAATTTTCTTTATGCTTTGAAAGCTCCAATACCCTGCAGTCATTACATTAAAACAAAAACAAATCTTAAACAGCTTCTGAGTTTTGGCAATTATCCAAAAATCACCAATCTCTGCTGTACTCTTTTCACAGGATTTATGACAGAACTTGGTTTATCAAAGTCACATAATGCATGTTTCAAGCTGGCAGAGGCATGCAATTTTTGGCTTATTGTCAAAACATGTTAAGTAGTTCTGAATTGTGTTAATTTTAAATTGAATGACTGTGGGATATTGCAGCTTTTTATTTTTTTTAAAAACACATTTTTTCCTGTGTCATTTATCCAAACTATTTTTGTCCAATTCTAATGTTTAGAAAGTAAGATTAGAAAAGAAAACATGCCGACTGAGTTATTGTGTTCAGCCTGACTAGCAGGAAAAATGGGAAACTGCTTCCTGATAAGCAAAAAAAAATGCAAGGATAGGGGTCACTTTCTAGCATTATGCTCCAAATAGGGAGTTTTGCCTGCTGGGAGAGTCTACCTGAAATTCTGTGCACACTGCCTATGAATGGTGGTAAAATCATGGGCCGTTTATGTGCAAATCTCCAATATCTGTCCTCAGCAGATGAAGCTCCTCACCGGAAATGCAAAATTGGAAAATGACCTCAGCTGAGTCAAACCAAATCAGACTTTCCTGTGAATACCACCTAATTCACCTGAAATAAAAACAGAAAATGCTGGGGGAAAAAACTCAGCAGGTCAGGCAGCATCTGGGGAGCGAGAAACAGAGTTACTCGTTTCAGGTCGATGAGCTTTCATCAGAACTGGAAGATGTTAGAGATGAACAATTTTTTTTAGCTGAAGTGCTAACTCCTGTTTCTCGATCCACAGATGCTGCCTGACCTCCTGAGTGCTCTCCAGTATTTTCTGTTTTTATTTCAGATTTCCAGCGTCTGCAGTATTTTGCTTTTGAACTAATTCAGCTGGGTGGGAATGGGAAATGGAAAAGGGTATGTTACACCGATGGCGCATATCAGCCCCTTTGTGGGGTTGGGGGTGTTGTGTATGTACCTTTAAGAGAATAACTGGTCTCAGACTGCAGTACCAGCAGTGACCACCCCTGTATAAAAGGCGCTAGAGAGCCTCTGTTGTTTAGCTTCGTTATTGACTTGCACCAGTAAAGATCTGTTTGTTTTCTCTCCTGCTAGTCCGTGTCTCAATCATTCACGGACTTAACACTGGCGACGAGTAAGAAACGTACTTACCTGCAACTCGGCAGCAGCTCCGACGACGTTGTTGAAGGTCGGAGCCAGAAAAAAAAAAAAAATAGAGTCCATTGAAACTCGAGAAACGGGCGTCGACCGTCAATCATCGGGTTCAAAACTTGCAGGAGAGATTGTCCAGAGCCAGGCTGGGTTCCTCGGTCTGTGGTTTCCCAGCTAATCGGGCTGGTGGCAGGTAGTGCTCTGATCCTTCCTGGGCTGCGGCGGGCTGAAGCTCGATCGGGTGGCCTTTCAACGGGGCTGGGCAGCGAGTCGGGAAGCAAAGAGAGGGAGAGAGGGTGGAGCATACAGGGCGCGGCCGGTGTTTCGAAGCCGGGCAGCATTCGGACCTAAGAAGAGGGAGGGAAGTGTCCCAGAGGGTCCGCTCCACGATGGGAAAATAATAAAAGAAAAAGAATCAATATTTAACGCGCAGGAAACCGTGGAAAGCAGCGCTAACAACAGCGGGGAAGAAGACAAAGCGCGGGAGGCGCCATTTTGTTAAATCGGGGAAGAAGGCAAAGCGCGGGAGGCGCCATTTTAGATTTGCAAGATGCCGAAGACTGGCTGTATCACTGCTTTTGATAATACATTAGAGGACTGGACCACGTATGTGGAAAGAGTCGAGGTATATTTCGACGCAAACGAAATAGCGGAGGGGAAAAAGGCATCGATATTGCTAAACTTAATGGGCGCTAGAACGTACGGCCTATTGCGGGATCTGATTACTCCAGCCAAACCGAAGGCGAAGAGTTTTAACGAAATTGTTGCTGTTCTACAGGAACACTTAAACCCTGCACCGCTGTTGATAGCAGAAAGATTTAAATTCCACAGGAGAACTCAGCACAAAGATGAGAGCAATGCTGAGTATCTTATGGAACTACGCAACCTATCAAAGCACTGCCAGTTCGGAGCAGGACTGGCAGATACCCTACGGGACAAATTTGTCTGTGGACTCCTGAGTGAAGGAACACAGAAGAAGTTACTCGCAGAAAAAGAGCTGACGCTAGATAAGGCTTTCAGCGTGGCAGTATCGTATGAAGCAGCAGCCAGGGGAGCTGCAGAAATTCAACAAAAACCACAGGAATACGACACCCACGAAATGACACGGGGATTTGCAAAATGTTATCGCTGCGGCAGAACTAACCATGACCAGAAGGACTGCTGGTCCAAAGACAAAATATGCAGACAATGCGGAAAGATTGGACACATTGCACGAGTTTGTAGGTCTGGGAAGAAGACCAGCGACAACAAAAAGGCTACTAAGGAACCGTACAAGAAAGTACAAAAGATGACGGACAGTAGTTCCGAAGACCAGATGAGCGATAGTGAATCCAAGAACAGGAGATTAAGCTGTCTCAAACTTCACAATGTAATCGCAAAAGAGGATCACCGAACCATTTGGGTCACCCTCACGATAGCAGGGTCCCAAGTTAAAATGGAATTGGATACAGGATCAGCGCTAACCGTCATGAATCGACGAGACTACGAGCGGCTATTTTCACACATACCCTTGAGAGAGACATCCATCGTCTTGACGACGTATACAGGGCAAAAAGTATACCCCAGAGGAAAAATAAGGGTGCCTGTCGAATACAATGGCAAGAAAATACGGAAATTGTATCTCTACATACTGCCAAATGGTGGACCACCGTTATTGGGACGGGAATGGATCAGGAAGATAAACTTAGATTGGCATTCCATTCATGCAATGATGGTGGACGGTAAAAAAGATGAAGACGTCACTCCTGGATGATTGTCAACAATCTTAGCTAACGCCAAAGAGGTATTTCAACAAGAACTGGGCATGCTTAAAGGCATAACCGCCTCGACAAAAATAGAAGAGAATGCAGTTCCCAAGTTTTTCAAAGCGAGACCGGTACCATATGCAATTCGCCCAGCTGTCGAGGCAGAGCTAGAGAATCTGGAGAAGGCGGGCGTGTTGTCTAAGGTCGACTGGAGCGAGTGGGCGACACCCATCATTCCTGTCATGAAGAAAACGTTAAGCAATAAGTCCGGAGAGCCAAGGAAGATTCGCATCTGTGGGGATTTCAAGGTGACGGTGAACCCTGTCCTTCGCACAGTACATTATCCTCTTCCAAGGATAGAAGACATCTTCGCCTCGCTGTCTGGAGGAAAGCGTTTTACAAAAATTGACCTGGCACAAGCATATTTGCAGATGGAGGTTGAAGAGTCCTCTAGGAAGTATCTCACGATAAACACTCACAAAGGTCTTTACCAGTATCATCGATTGGTATTCGGAGTAGCATCGGCTCCGGCGATATGGCAAAGAGCGATGGAACAAGTCCTGCAAGGGATTCCGGGGACTCAGTGTTACTTGGACGACATCCTTGTAACAGGTGAAGATGACAGTGAACACCTTAACAACCTAGAACAGGTGCTCACTAGACTACGGGAACATGGGCTGCGAGCCAACCGCCCCAAGTGCGAATTTTTTAAGAAACAGATATCATATTGTGGCCACGTGATTGATGAAGGGGGTTACATAAGTCCCCTGACAAAATAAAGGCCCCAGCGCCTGAAAATGTGTCGCAACTGAGGTCATTCCTCGGGTTGGTGAATTACTATCATAAGTTTTTGCCGAATTTGTCGACAATTCTGCACCCACTGAACGCCCTGCTACGAACGGGGGTAGCATGGAAATGGAGCGATGATTGTAAGCGTGCTTTTCGGAAGAGTAAGGACTTAATCACTTCAAAGGAAGTATTGGCTCGCTACAACCCAGCACTGCCAATCAGGCTGGCGTGTGATGCGTCTCCCTACGGCATTGGGGCGGTACTGTCACATAAATTCCTTGATGGTTTGGAGAGGCCGATAGCTTTTGCGTCACGCTCGTTAACTTCTGCCGAGCGTAACTGCGCCCAGATTGACAGAGAGGCCCTCAGCCTAGTGTGGGGGGTGAAGAAGTTCAATCACTATCTGCACGGTCAAAAATTTACTCTACTAACCGATCATCAACCTCTTGTCTCCATTTTCAACCCTCAGAAGGGCGTACCGATAATGACAGCACAACGGCTGCAGAGATGGTCCCTTTTCCTAGGGGCACACCAATATGACATCAAGTACAAAGGAACTAAACAGCATGGAAATGCTGATGAATTGTCACGTCTACCGTTGCCGACGGTGGAAGAAGAAGACCTTGCAGTGGATCCAATGGAGTTATTCCACTCGACCATAGTCGAATGTCTTCCTGTGACGAATGCAAACATAGAAAAGGAAACACGGAATGACCCGACACTATCACGGGTCTATGATTTAACAGTGAAGGGATGGCCAGCACATGGCGAACCACTGCTGCCAGCATTCTCGCCGAGAAGAGAACAGCTGTCAGTGTGCAGAGGAACCTTGATGTGTGGATCCAGAGTAGTAATTCCACCTAAGTTGACGGATAGAGTGCTCAATGAGCTTCATGAGGGTCATCTGGGTGGAGTAAAAATGAAGAGCTTAGCCAGAGCGTTTGTGTGGTGGCCGGGAATCGATAGAGAAATCGAAGAGATGACCAAGAGCTGTGCAGGATGCCAGAAGGTCCAAAACACCCCACCACAAGCTCCTCTGCATCCATGGGAGTGGCCCTCATCTCCATGGCAAAGGGTGCACATTGATTTTGCTGGTCCCTTCATGGACTCGATGTTTTTAATTGCGGTGGATGCACATTCAAAGTGGCCAGAGGTAATAAAAATGTCCTCAACCACCACGGAAAAAACTATCACAGTTTTACGAACCATATTCGCCAGGAATGGGCTGCCTGAACAGATTTGCTCTGACAATGGACCACAGTTTGTGTCTGAAGAGTTCCGGATGTTCTTAAAGAACAATGGTGTTAAGCATTACACATCTGCCCCATATCATCCAGCCACTAATGGATTGGCCGAGAGGTTTGTCCAAACATTCAAGAAGGCTATCAAGGCAATGTGTAATGAAGAGATACCCCTACAACACAAGGTGGACAACTTCTTGTTTGCCTACCGGAATGCGACACATGCGGTTACCAACCAAACTCCAGCCATGATGTTCTTCAATCGAAGACTACGATGCCGCTTGGATTTGGTTAAGCCAAACGTCCGAAGAGATGTGGAGAACAGGCAGTTTCAGAATATGAATGAAAGGCCGACCAGGAGTTTTAAGATAGGGCAACCAGTTTTGGCCCGGGACTACCACACTGAGAAATGGCAGCCAGGAACGATTTGTACACGACAAGGACCTCTCATGTATACCGTGGACATTGGGGAGAGCATTGTAAGACGCCATGCTGACCAGATTCTAGAGTCACTGGAAAACGTCAACTCCACACCACGATCTGATACACCTGGTAATGAAATCGACATTCCAATTGCAGCGACCGCAGAACCGGTAATTTTGGAAGCAGATGAACCAAACAACGACATTGATTCCGACTCAACATTGCCAGAAGAACCTGTTACCCCAAAGAGGCGTTATCCAGACAGAATCAGGAAGCCTCCTCAAAGACTGAACTTATAATTGCTTAAACTTAACCAATGTATCTAGCAACAGTAATTGTGATTGTAATTAGTTATCATTTAGTTGTTAAATGAATGTTATGTACTGTTTATCTAAAAGGGGAGGAATTGTTGTGTATGTACCTTTAAGAGAATAACTGGTCTCAGACTGCAGTACCGGCAGTGACCACCCCTGTATAAAAGGCGCTAGAGAGCCTCTGTTGTTTAGTTTCGTTATTGACTTGCACCAGTAAAGATCTGTTTGTTTTCTCTCCTGCTAGTCCGTGTCTCAATCATTCACGGGCTTAACAGGGGGGGTCAATTTATATTTAGATAAAGCGGACATGTGACCGCCTGCCCCAAGAGACCACAACCTGAGAAGAGCAGTGCCAGGTCTGAGTAGGGTGCTGCCTCACCCCCCCACTCACAGTGCTAAAATATACCTCAAAAATATTTTCTTTCTTCAGGGGTCCAGGCTATGACTCAGATGGGCCTCATTTCTGCCACGCTAACTGATACCTTGAGATACAGGAACTCTCGCACCACCTCCTGCGACTGCTTTCTGTGCTGCTCTTCTTGAGGGCTGATGTTGCAGGGTTCACCGAATCACAGAAATTTACGGCACAGAAGGAGGCCATTCAGCCCATCGTGTCTGCGCCGGTTGGAAAAGAGCTATCCAGCCTAATCCCACTTTCCAGCTCGGGTCCGTAGCCTTGCAGTTTACAGCACTTCAAGTGCATAGCCAAGTACTTTTTAAATACAATGAGGGTTTCTGCCTCGACCACCCTTTCAGGCAGTGAGTTCCAGACCCCCACCACCCGCTTGGTGAAAAAAGTTCTCCTCAACTCCCTTCTAATCCTTTTACCAATTACTTTAAGTCTATGCCCTCTGGTTATTGACCTCTCTGCTAAGGGAAATAGGTGCTTTCTATCTACTCTATCTAGGCCCCTCATAATTTCATACACCTCAATTAAATCTTCCCTCAGCATCCTCTGTTCCAAAGAAAACAACCCCAGCCTATCCAATTTTTCCTCATAGCTAAAATTCTCCAGGCCAGGCAACATCCTTGTAAATCTCCTTTGTACCTCTCTCGTGCAATCACATCTTTCCTGTAACGTGATGACCAGAACTGTACGCAGTACTCTAGCTGTGGCCTAACTAGTGTTTTATACAGTTCTAGCATAACCTCTCTGCTCTTATATTCTATTCCATCAGCTAATAAAGGAAAGTATCCCATATGCCTTCTTAACCACCTTATCTATCTGTCCTCTACCTTCAAGGATCTGTAGACATGGACTCCAAGGTCCCCCTGATCCTCTACATTTCTCAGTATCCTACCATTTATTGTGTATTCCCTTGAGATGTTATCCTTCCCCAAATGCATTACCTCACACTTCTCCAGATTGAATTCCATTTGCCACTTTTCTGCCCACCTGACCAATCTATTGATATCTTCCTGCAGTCTACAGCTATCTTCCTCACTATCAACCACACAGCCAATTTTTGTATCAACTGCAAATTTCTTAATCATGCCCCTACATTGAAGTCTAAATCATTGATATATACCACAAAAAGCAAGGAACCTATTACTGAGCCCTGCAGAACCGCACTGGAAACAGCCTCCCAGTCACAAAAACAGCCGTCAACCATTACTCTGTGCTTCATGCCACTGAGCCAATTTTGGATCCAACTTGCCAATTTCTCTTGGATCCCGTGGGCTTTTACTTTTTTGACCAATCTGCCATGTGGGACCTTGTCAAAGGCCTTGCTAAAATCCATGTAGACTACATCAAAAGCATTACCCTCATTGATCCTCCTCATTACCTTCTCAAAAAATTCAATCAAGTTAGTCAGACATGATCTTCCCTTAACAAGTCCATGCAGACTGTCCTTAATTAATCTGTGACTTTCTAAATGATGGTTTATACTGTCCCTCAGAATTTTTTCCAATAATTTTCCCACTACCGAGATTAGGCTGATTGGCCTGTAATTACTCTGTCTATCCCTTTCTTCCTTTTTAAACAATGGTACAACATTAGTAGTCCTCCAGTTCTCTGGTACCACACCTGTAGCCAGAGAGGATTGTAAAATGATGGTCAGAGCCTCCGCTATTTCCTCCCTTGATTCTCTTAACAGCCTGGGATACATTTCATCCAGGCCTGCCGATTTATCTACTTTCAAAGATGCTAAACCTCTTAATACTTCCTCTCGCTCTATGTTTATCCCATCTAATATTTCACACTCCTTCTCCTTAACTACAATGTCTGCATAATCCCTCTCTTTTGTGAAGACAGACGCAAAGTATTCATTAAGAACCATACACACGTCTTCCGCCGCCACACATAGGTTACCTTTTTGGTCTCTAATAAGCCCTACTCTTTCCTTAGTTATTCTCTTGGTCTTTGGCCCAGAAATTGGGGTCCCAACGCGTGAGTACGCACGGGGTACTCACGCGTGGGCCCGATGGAAGTGCCGGTTTGTTGCATGCACTGCGCATGCGCGGGAAACCGGCACTTCCGTTCCTCTGAACGAAGGGGTTCAGAGGTCGAACGCGTGCGCGCAGGAGTCTGTGCGTGCGCTTTGAACTTACGTTTTTTTACAGGTTTTTCCGTGAGGGTAAGTCTTTAGATTTTAGAAATGTAAAAACCAGGCGTAAGGCCTGCATTTTAAAAGGTAAGTGGTCAATTAATTAAATTTAAAACATTTTTTCCACAGGTTTATTATTTTTAAATACTTTAAAGCAAGGTAAGTTTATTTTTAGCCCTGTTTTTTTATAAAATTATTTTTTTCAAAAATTTAAATTATTGTTTAAAATAGTTATTTAATGTAATTTATAGTTTATTTAAAAAGTGTGATTTAAAAAAAAAATTATTTGAAGGTTTACTGTTATTTTGGGGCCCGTATATTCATAAGTTTAGACAGGTCTTCCTGTCAATCTTATGAATGGGATTTTCCCTCCTCTGATTGGCTGCCCATGGCTCACATGATCCCAGGGGACGCATCGCACTAACTACGCCCCTGGGACACGCAAGCACAGCACGCCGGGAGTTGGAGCAGGCCCCGGAACGGAATTCCACAGGAGCCCAGAGCTCAACTGCCGGCGTGATAGGTAAGTGCAGGTCGGGGGCTTACACCCGCGGGAAGCCCCCGACCCAAATTTCTGGGCCTTTATGTATTTGGGTTTTCCTTGATTTTACTTGCCAAGATTTTTTTCATGCCCTCTCTTTGCTTTCCTAATGTCCTTTTTAATTTTATCCCTACACTTTCTATTTACCTCTAGGCTTTCTGCAGTATTGAGCTCTCGGTATCTGACAAAAGCTTCCCTTTTTTCCCTTATCCTACCCTGTATGATCCTTGACATCCAGTGGGATTTGGGAGTCCCACCCTTTTTCTTTGTGGGAACATATTTGTTCTGGACCCTGTTTGAGATTGGCTAAATCAAAATGTGGGCTAGTATGGCTGATACAGTGTAACCCATTCAGATGAATGGACCTAGACAAATGAACAAAATGATAGCATAATGATCCAAAGTTATTATTTAATAGGTATATTTAAGCCAGGAAACTGTTTTTCTTCACAAATAAAATTGAGATTTATGCATTTTAATAATGATGTGATCAGTAACTGGAATACGGCATATGCTAAATTAGGTGTCATATATTTTAAAAAAGCCTGGAAATTACTGTGAGTGATGTTGTCTTATGATTGCTGAACACACTGGAAGCAACTTCCTGACTCCGACATTAACAAAGGTTTTAACCCATTTATTTTAAATAGCTCAACACTGACTTTTAAAAAGCAGAGAGGGAATTTGATACAAAGACTGTTAAATCTTCATATGATAATGCTGCTCACAATAATCTCCAGACTAAATCATTTTATATTTTAACAAATAAGTGACTGTATTTATTCAGTGATGTGCTGGAGTCAGCCATGTCACCACATATCCCAATATGCAATAGGTTTGAAGGATGGCTTTTGAAAATTTTATCAGCATTATGGACTGAACCAGACTGCAATGATTATGAATGAACCAGAGCAGTTAATTTAAAGCAGTCAGATTTTAGAGCCATACTGGTCAAAAGATGGAATTCAGTTTTTTTTTAATATAATCCTTATAATGATTTGTAAAATATGATGAAATTACTATGATGAATCTTTTTTGTAAGTGTTATAAATAGATCATTGTTATGTATTTTGAATGTTGTATTTGAATTGTCCCACATAGCTTACCGTAGTTGTGATGTGCAATGCACTATGGGAAATAGAGTGCATTGAGTTGAGAAGATTCTCTGGAAAGTGATGGCTGTTAACTGAACTCTGTCTCCTGCGTACTCTATTAATTGTTATACAAGCAAGGTTATTAGACTCTTGAGATTCAACAAAAGTGGCGACGAGGACGTCTCAACTTACGTGGCACTGCTGTGCGGAAGATAGTCGGGTTTTACGTGTTTAAACTGTTATTTTTGCCATGGACAGTTAATTAAAGTGAGGCTGGCTCGAGGATAAAGGAGCTTGCAATGGCGGGAAGATGAGACGCCCTATAAGGTACTAACGACTTGAGGAAGGGGAGGAAAAGCAGTGAGTCAATCGGGAAGGACATTTATTCAACTGTGAAACGATCTGTGAATTGAAGCACTAAACAACTGATAGTGATTTTAGTTGAGTTCAACATTGGAAGGATCCTTAGTGAATGATAATTTGGAGCCTGAGAGAAGGAAAATGGCTGGAATTATCGGTAACATTGGACCGTTTGATGAGAATGTCAAACAATGGAGCTCATACACAGAACGATTTGAATACTTCACACAAGCAAATGACATTGGAGGGAGCATAGTAGTACCTACATTGGTAAGGGTGATGGGACCAAAGACTTTCAATCTTTTGCGTACTTTAGTGCATCCAGATAAACCAGGGACTAAACAATATAGCGAAATTGTGGAGATACTAAAAGGACATTTTCCACCCAAACCCCTAGTCATAGCTGAGAGGTTTAGGTTCCACAGGCGTAACCAGGAAGAAGGAGAAACAGTGACCATGTTTGTAGCTGCACTAAAAAGACTATCAGAGCACTATGAGTTTAATGACGTGCTAAACGATACTATAAGAGACAGGCTAGTGTGTGGTATGAGAACTGAAGCCATACAGAAGAGACTATTAATGGGGAGTAATCTGACTCTACAAAAGGCCATTGAAATCAGTATTTCCATGGAATTGGCAGCTAAGGAAGCTCAACAGTTGGGTGCAACAGAAAAAGTGCACAAAGTAAGAACAGAGAGCCAAGGGCCATGCTTCCATTGTGGCAAAACGGGGCATCTTGCGTCTGCATGCTGGTGTGTGGACATGGATTGCCACAGCTGTGGTAAAAAGGGACATATTCAGCGTGCATGCAGAAATAAAAAGAACACAGAGAAAACGTCAAAGACAGAAGGAAGAAAAAAAACATTCAGACAAAAGATAAAGAAACATGTGACACTTCAGAGGAGGAGGAACTATCACTGAATGTGCTGACTGTAGCGGGGGATTCGCATGGCTACTGGGTCTCACCCTTGCTAGAGGGGCAGCCTGTGCGAATGCAGATCGATACTGGGGCAGCAGTATCTCTTATGTCAGAGACAGTCTACAAAAAGACATTAAAGCACCTTCCACTTCAGCCAGCTAACATAGCATTAAAGACATATACTGGTGAAAGAGTAACCGTGAGAGGTGTCACTGAGGTCACAGTTCAGTTGAATGGATTAACTAGGAAGTTACCACTCTACATAGTTAAAGGAGACTACCCCTCACTACTGGGACGTTCATGGATGGAGAGAATAAAATTAGACTGGTCATCAGTCTACATGATGTCACACAATGATCCAGGCTTACCTGCCATCTTAAAGAAACATGCAGAAGTCTTTAATGGAGAACTGGGTAGCATGAAAGATATTACTGTGAAGCTTCATATTAAGCAGGATAGCAAACCCAAGTTCATGAAGGCATGACCCGTACCTTATGCCATCAGACCAAAAGCCGAGGCTGAAAGCGGAGTACTAGAACCAGTTAGCGTGAGTGAATGGGCAACGCCCATCATACCAGTGCTCAAGAAAGGGGGTGGAGTTAGGATATGTGGAGATTTTAAACTAACTGTTAACCCTGTATTGTCAGTGGAGCAATATCTGCTCCCCCATATTGATGATTTGTTTGCGGGACTTGCTGGAGGCCAGAAGTTTAGCACAATCGACCTCTGTCAAGCCTACCTGCAAATGCATGTGGAGGAACAGTCACGAGAAATGCTGACTATTGTGACGCACAAGGGCCTATTTATATATCGTCGACTTCCTTTCGGAATTACATCAGCTCCGGCGCTTTTCCAGCGTGCTATGGACCAGATCCTTAGTGGATTGCCTGGAGTCCAGTGCTACTTAGATGATATCTTAGTTACTGGGTGTGATGACCAAGACCATTTGCGTAACTTGGACGCAACCCTACAGAGACTGAGGGATTACGGACTCAGAGTTCGCAGGGATAAATGCGATTTTTTTCAGGCATCAGTTGAGTACCTCGGTCATGTGATCAATGCCACAGGCCTTCACAAGGCACCGTCCAAGACCAAGGCAATCGTGGATGCCCCAGCACCTGAAAATATCAGCCAGCTGCATTCTTTTCTAGGGTTACTGAACTACTATGGACGGTTCATACCGAACCTAGCCTCAATGCTGAGGCCGCTGCATTGGTTGCTATGTAAAGACAAGAAGTGGGAATGGACTAACAAGTGCCAGGAGGCGTTCATGACAGCAAAGAACACGCTCCTGAAGTCGGAGGCTTTGACGCATTTTAACCCTTCATTACCAATACAGTTAGCTTGCGATGCATCGTCATATGGTGTGAGAGCGGTCGTTTCTCGTATCATGCCAAACGGAGAAGAGAAGCCAATAGCATTCGCATCTAGGACTTTGAACAGAGCTGAAAATAGCTATGCCCAAATAGAACGAGAAGCACTGAGCATCGTTTTTGGCATTCGCAAATTTCACCAATATTTATACGGGAGACAGTTCACCCTACTAACAGATCACCGCCCTCTCACGACCATCTTCGGGCCACATACAGGGATTCCGTCACTTGCTGTGAGCAGAATGCAAAGGTGGACGCTGCTGTTGTCTGCACACACATTTGACATTAGATATCGCAAGTCTGACCTGCACGGCACTGCCGACGGTCTTTCCATGTTGCCGCTGCCTGTCACCAAGCCTATGACGCGTAGCATAGGCATCTGCTATTTTAGGCAGGTGGAGAATGCGCCTGTTACTTCGACACAGGTCCGACAAAACACCAGAAATGACCCAGTGTTGTCTGCAGTGCTGGACATTATCGTCAGGGGCAAGCTTGACAGCGATGACCCAAACCTGAAACCATATCTCTTAAGGAGAAACGAACTGTCGGTGCAGTCTGGATGTTTGCTGTGGGGGAGGAGAGTGGTTATTCCACCATCGCTACGGAAACCAGTGTTACAGCAACTACACTCCGGACACTGCGGAATGGTTCGTATGAAAGAAATAACGAGGAGCTACTTCTGGTGGCCGGGTATGGATGGACAGATTGAGGACAAAGCTAAAACCTGTTCCTCATGTCAGAGAGTTCGTAATGTGCCACAGCTTGCACCTCTTCACCCCTGGGACTTTCCAGAGGAAGCATGGCACCGCATTCATGTAGACTTTGCAGGTCCATTCGAGGAGAGAATGTTCCTGGTGGCTGCTGACATGCACAGTAAGTGGCCAGAGGTTGCTATAATGAGGTCGACCACCGCTGAGAAGACCATCGAGAAGTTAGGTGAGGTGTTCAGCCAATTTGGATATCCGACGCAACTTGTCTCAGACAACGGTCCACAGTGGGCGTCGCAAGAAATGGCTACATTCCTGCAAGTGAATGGCGTACAACATATCAGGGCTGCACCATACCACCCTGCGACCAATGGTCTAGCTGTGAGGTTTGTTCAGACCATGAAACACTCTTTAAAAGCATCGCAAGGCCAGGGAACGCTTCATCAGTGCTTGAATAGTTTCCTGTTGAGTTACAGGAACACACCACATGCGACCACAAAAGCATCACCTTTTTTTTTTATTCATTGATGGGATGTGGCGTCGCTGGCTAGGCCTGCATTTAGTGCCCATCCCTAATTGCCCTTGAGAAGATGGTGGTGAGCCACCTTCTTGAACCGCTGCAGTCCATATGGTGTAGGTACACCCACAATGCTGTTAGGAAGGGAGTTCCAGGATTTTGGCCAAGCGACAGTGAAGGAACGGCGATACAGGTCCAAGTCAGGATGGTGTGTGGCTTGGAGGGGAACTTGTAGGTGGTGATGTTCCCATGCGTCTGCTGCCCTTGTCCTTCTAAGTGGTAGAGGTCGCGGGTTTGGAAGGTGCTGTTGAAGGAGCTTTGGCGAGTTGCTGCAGTGCATCTTGTAGATGGTACACACTGCAGCCACAGTGCGCCGGTGGTGGAGGGAGTGAATGTTGAAGGTGGTGGATGGAGTGCCAATCAAGCGGGCTGCTTTATCCTGAATGGTGTCGAGCTTCTTGAGTGTTGTTGGAGCTGCACTCATCCAGGCAAGTGGAGAGTATTCCATCACACTCCTGACTTGTGCCTTGTAGATGGTGGAAAGGCTTTGGGGAGTCAGGAGGTGAGACACTCGCCGCAGAATTCCCAGCCTCTGGCCTGCTCTTGTAGCCACAGTATTTATATGGCTGGTCCAGTTCAGTTTCTGATCAATGATAACCCCCAGGATGTTGATAGTGGGGGATTCAGCGATGGTAATTCCATTGAATGTCAAGGGGAGATGGTTAGAGCCTCGCTTGTTGGAGATGGTCATTGCCTGGCACTTGTGTGGTGCGAATGTTACTTGCCACTTGTCAGCCCAAGTCTGAATGTTGTCCAGGTCTTGCTGCATATGGACACGGACTGCGTCAGTATCTGACGAGTCTCGAATGGTGCTGAACAGTGTGCAATCATCAGCGAACATCTCCACTTCTGACCTTATGACGGAGGGAAGGTCATTGATGAAACAGCTGAAGATGGTTGGGCCTAGGACACTGCCCTGAGGAACTCCTGCAGTGATGTCATGTGATTGGGATGAATGACCTCCAACAACCACAGCCAACTTCCTTTGTGCTAGGTATATTCCAACCAATGGAGAGTTTTCCCCTTGATTCCCATTGACTTCAGTTTTGCTAGGGCTCCTTGATGTCACACTCGAGCAAATGCTGCCTTGATGTCAAGGGCAGTCACTCTCACCTCACCTCTTGAGTTCAGCTCTTTTGTCCATGTTTGGAGCAAGGCTGTAATGAGGTCAGGAGCTGAGTGGCCCTGGCGGAACCCAAACTGGGCGTCAGTTAGCAGGTTATTGCTGAGTAAGTGCCGCTTGATGGCACTGTCGACGACACCTTCCATCACTTTGCTGATGATTGAGAGTAGACTGATGGGACGGTAATTGGCCGGGTCGGATTTGTCCTGCTTTTTGTAGACAGGACATACTTGGGCAATTTTCCACATTGCTGGGTAGATGCCACTGTACTGCTCAAAAGAGAGCTACGAACCAACTTCGACCTGCTGAAACCGCCAAAGGTGAAAGATGTGGTACAGTATCAGCAGGACAAGCAGATCAAGCGACGTGAACAACGCTCCAAAGACAGAGTCTTCAGTCCAGGTGAACATGTGTTGGCACGGAACTACAGTGGTGGACCTAAGTGGGTTCCTGCTACTGTCATTGCACAGACTGGTCCAGTATCCTACACTGTACAGACACCTGAGGACATTGTCTGGAAGAGACACACCGATCAGCTTCTATGAAGTGCAGCAACACCCACTGAACCACCAACAGCAATTTATCTGCCATTGGGTGACGCTGTGGGTCATCCGCATTCTACACCGAGAGGCTCACCTTCTGAGGAAGCAGCCGCTTCAGCCCCTATCTCATCAGCAAGGGAGACCTGTATACAGGCACCTCAGCTGCCTACACCTGTGTTGACGTCACCTGTGAGAGACAATGAACTGGAGAGCCGGGTTGACCGCCGGTATCCTACCAGAGAGCGGCGGGTCCCTGTACGTTTGAACTTATAGTTCAGAGGCTTACCCTTTATCTGGGGCAGAATAATCCCCATGGGTATAGCCATGGTTGGAGGAAGTCTACCCTCACTCCAAGGTTATTGTGTTTTAAAAATTTTGTGGTTCTAATTGGGACATCTAATGTAAGAGGGGAGGAGATGTTGTGTATTTTGGATGTTGTATTTGAATTGTCCCACATAGCTTACCGTAGTTGTGATGTGCAATGCACTATGGGAAATAGAGTGCATTGAGTTGAGAAGATTCTCTGGAAAGTGATGGCTGTTAACTGAACTCTGTCTCCTGCGTACTCTTTTAATTCTTATACAAGCAAGGTTATTAAACTCTTGGGGGGAGAAATTCGGTTGTTAACGCCACCGATTAACGCCTAAAGAGGCCGAGAAGTGGGGCGCTAGCCAATTTCCGGGCAGGCACAGGGTGCCTAGCGCCTCGCCCCATATTGAGCATGCATTTAGCACCGGCGCTAAAACTTAGCGCTCGCTCATGGGCGCAGGCTGATTATGACGTCATTTGAGTGCGCAACGCCTTTTGGGCGCCCCGGACCGGAAATTCAGTGGCACCCCCCTCCATAGCGCCTGGCGCTAATAGTGACAGTTTACCTGGAACCTTACCAAGTCGCTCTCGGGCTGGAGGAGCGTTATTTAAAGGGGACTGGTGTGGTTTAAAAGCGGCAGCCATTTTTGGAGCACAACTTCCTCGAGAGCTACAAAGAGTTGCTGAGCTGCACACTGAGAGCCATTTGACCACTGAGCCAGCGCAGGCAGATGATCTTCAGCCTTCTGACCATCACCTTGCTGTTGGTGAGCCTTGACAACGGGGAACCTTCCTGTGGGCACTTATTATGGGGGCTGCATTGGAGGGGAACGTCCTGCTGCTGAATCATCTGGAAAGGGCACTGAGACGCTGGGAGAGGGGGGCGGGCATGGCCAGATGGAGGGGGGCCAACAGACATCGCCACAGCAGACCTTACGCTGGCAGGGTTTTCCGACAGCAGTTTTCCTACATGAACATGCCGGAGGAGCAGTGTGTCAGAAGGCTGCGATTTAGAAAGGAGGTGGTGACTGAGCTGTGCCAGCTGCTTCAGCCAGATCTGCAGCCTCAGATAAGATGCAGGACATCTCTGTCGGTGGCTGAGAAGATGCCTGCTGGCCTGAACTTCTACGCGAGCGGCTCTTCTCAGGCTGCGCGTCAGAGGCTGATCAGAAGTAGCTTCTAGGCCCCTCTCACGGAATGCTTGCTGCCATTCCAAGAACAGGAATGGAACCAGTCTGATACTCCCAAGCCTGTGAAGGGCAAGATGCATGTAAGTAGCAGGCATGGCCATTGTAAATGAAGAAAGTGTTTCATTACACAAAATGTGGTTCCTTCAAACATGAGAAAGCTATGGCAACAGAAAGCAAAACGAATACACTGCCACATAACTGCCTCTCACACCCGGGAGACTGCCCAAAACATAAATCACATTCCGACCATCTTCTTTGGCCTTGATTCCACTGCGCCAACCAAAGCATCCAATGCCCCATCAGTGAGGCATTCCGCCCTCTGCCTCACCCTTTCCATGTCTTGCTAGGCTGGTGCACCACAGTTAAGCTCCCACCGCTTTGAAGGCCTACAAGGCAGTGAGTGTTTCTGGTGATGCCAATTGACCTGCCCCTTTAAGAGCTGGCCGGCGCCACTGTGTCTCAGGGAAAGTGATTATTGACAGCACCCTCGCTGCGCCCCGCCGCCGCGAAATTGGGTTGCGCCGCCGGGTTAGCGCCTTAAGAGCAGCGTGCAGCGCCTGATTTAGCGCCGCAATCACCTTTAGGGGCGCTGCAACCCAATATCGTGCTAGGTGGTGCTAAATTGCGTCTGGCGCTAAACTTTGCGCATCGCCAGGACTAGCGCCCCAAACGCGGCTATACCAAATTTCTAGGCCTTGAGATTTAACAATCATGAAATGCAGAATGAGTGCCACAGGAAAGATTATTATGTACATATGTGTGAAAGAGGTGGATGGGCAATTCCATTGCTTAGGCTATTACCCTCTATCCATACATGTAGATATAGCAACTAATACTCTGAAACGCCCAAACTGAGCACCGGGCACACCCATTCTTAAAAACTTTGCCCTGTTCCCTGGAATAAAAGAATGCTTCCAGTTAAGGTTTCTGCTTGTACTTAACCTTCTTTTTTGTCCTATTGACATTTTGATTCATAAGAGAAAGAAAGGCACATTTATATAATGACTTTCACAACTTCAGGACATCCCAAAGTGCTTTCCAGCCAATTAAGTACTTTTGAAATGTAGTCACTGTTGTGAGGTAGAAATGCAGCAGCCAATTTGCGCACAGCAAGGTCACACAAACAATGATTAGATAATATTAGCCAGGACAACTCCCCTGCTCTTAAGAACATAAGAACATAAGAAATTGTAGCAGGAATAGGCCAATCGGCCCTTCGAGCCTGCTCCCCCATTCAATGAGATCATGGCTAATCTTCTACCTCAACTCCACCTTCCCGCACTATTCCCATATTCCTTGATTCCATTAATATCCAAAAATCTATCGATCTTTGTCTTGAATTAGAGTCATAGGCCGCGATTTTTCCGGTCGATGCGGTATGGGGGCGGGACAGGAGCCTTCCGGGTTCCACTCCCGCCCCCAATGATGTCCGATGCACAGACGCGATTCTGCGTCAATTGGCCTTGTTAAGCCCGCCCTGTGGGCTTGCCAGCCAATTAAGAGGAAGCCGGTGTCTGATGATGCCAGTTGATGACGCATAATCTGCCGGTTTTCTTAAAGGGGCGACGCACAATTTTTTTTGACAGCTGGTTTTTCAGTGTTTGACAGCATTGAGCTGCTGCAAACACTGACAATCACTGTGCAAAGCTGAGCTCTTGCACCCAGGCTCTCCAGTGACTCCCTCCTTAGGCTAGACAGATGGCAGCTGCAGGTGAGGTTACAGAAGCGATCTGTCACTGGTAAGAGAGGTTCTCCCAATCAGATGGGACTACACAAACAATTCAAAACTTGTCAACTACAGAAAAGTCTAAATACATTAAAAATGATTTTCCCAACATTTCCTTACCTCTGAAATTTACCATTGCACCATTGGATCCTTCACACCACTTTTGTCATCAATGCACAAACATTACAGTAGACCCACAGCACCCCATACTTACCTGGTGTGGTGTCCGGACTTCGGGAAGCCCGCAGTACACCTGTCAAAATTGCAAAAAGCCTCTTAACTGCCTGTTAACAACCTGTTACTCCAGTTGATGCTTCATAAAGGTTCAGCATAACTTCTCTACTTTTGTACTCAATACCTCAATTTATGAAGCCTAAGATCCCATATGCTTTGCTACCCACTCTCTCAATATGTCCCACCACCTTCAGGGACCTATGCACATTAACTCCCAGGTCCCTCTGTCCCTGCACACTCTTTAAAACTGTGCCATTAAGTGTATATTGCCTCTCCCTGTTCCTTCCACCAAAATGCATCACCTCACACATCTCTGTATTAAATTCCATCTGCCACTTGTCTGCCCATTCTGCTCGCCTTTCTATGTCCTGTTGCAGTCGATTGGTATCATCCTCACTGTTTGCCACACCTCCAAGTTTGGTGTCATTGGCAAATTTAGAAATTCTACTTTGTATTCCAATATCCAGGTCATTTACATATATATCAAAAAAAAGCAGTGGCCTCGGCACTGACCCTTGCGGAACACCACTGTCTACCATCCTCCAGTCTGAAAAACAGCCATTTACCACAACAAACTGTTTTCTGTCCTTAAGCCAATTCCTTATCCAAGCTGCCACTGACCCACCTATTCCGTGAGCCTCAATTTTGTTAACCAGCCTTCTATGTGGTACTTTGTCAAATGTCTTCCTAAAGTCTAGGTAGACAACATCCATTGCATTCCCTTCATCAATCCCCCCTGTTACTTCATCAAAAAATTCAATTAGATTAGTCAAACAATTCGGCCCAACCAGTCCATGCTGGCATTTATGCTCCACTCGAGCCTCCACCCGTCTTTCCTAATAACCCTCTATTACCTTCTCCCTCATATGCTTATCTAGCATCCCCTTAAATACATCTATAATATTTGCTTCAACCACTCCCTGTGGTAGCTGTTACGTCCGTGTAATAATAAGAAAAGGACTGCAGAGAACGGTACAACAGATGTTTACTCAACGTGGTTCAAACTGCAACTGAAACAACAGATTACTACTCAGCGTTATATACAGGTGTGGTCACTGCCGGTACTAAAGTATACATGAGCTGTAGAAAGTAGTTCCCCCCTTAAAGGTACATACATTACAATTCCTCCCCTTTTAGATTAACAGTACCATAACACTCATTTAACAATTAAATATCAAACTAATTACAATTAACACTTTTAACATGCAACATTAGCTGAAAATAGTCTATTTATAAATTCAGTCTTTGGGGAGGCTTCCTGATCCTTTCTGGATAGCGCCTTTCCCGAGTGTCTTGCTCTTGGTGCGGAGGCGATTCTGGCCCCCTGTCGTCGATTGGTTCATCAGCTTCCGATGCTACTGTTTCTGGGGTAGATGCTACCTGTACGTCGGGTTCATCACCAGGTACATATGGGCGAGGCATGGGGTTGACTCGTTCCTGGGACTCTAGGATCTGGTCAGCATGGCGTCTCACGATGCTCTCCCCAACGTCCACTGTGTACATTAGTGGCCCCTGCCGTGTGCATATCGTTCCTGGTTGCCATTTCTCTGTTCGGTAGTCGCGGGCCAAGACTGGTTGCCCTACATTGAAGCTCCTTGTCGGCTTCTCATTGATGTGCTGGAATTGCTTACTCTCAACATCTCTTCGTACATTTGATCTGAGCAAATCCAGACGAGATCTCAACCTTCGGTTAAAGAACATCATGGCCGGGGCCTGGTTGGTGACTGCATGTGTCGCATTTCTGTAGGCTAACAGGAAATTGTCCACCTTATGCTGCAGTGGAATGTCGTCATCGCACATGGCCTTTACTGCTTTTTTAAAGGTTTGTACGAACCTCTCAGCCAATCCATTTGTGGCTGGATGATACGGGGCGGATGTGTAATGCCTTACCCCATTCCTTTTCATAAATCTTCGAAACTCTTCGGACACAAACTGTGGTCTGTTATCAAAGCAAATCTGCTCTGGCAAGCCGTTCCTGGCAAAAATGGTCCGTAGGACTGCAATAGTTTTCTCCGTGGTGGTGGAGGACATTTTGATCACCTCGGGCCATTTCGAGTGCGCATCCACGGCTATTAAAAACATTGGGTCCATGAATGGACCAGCAAAATCAATATGCATCCATTGCCATGGAGATGAGGGCCACTCCCATGAGTGTAGAGGGGCATGTGGTGGTGCACTTTGGACCTTCTGGCATCCTGAGCAGCTCTTTGTCAGGTCCTCGATTTGCTGATCGATCCCCAGCCACCACACATAAGCCCTAGCAAGGCTTTTCATTTTCACCCCTCCCAGATGACCGTCGTGAAGCTCATTGAGCAATCTATCCCTTAACTTGGGTGGAATTACCACTCGGGATCCACACATCAAGGTCCCCTGGCATACTGACAGCTGTTCTCTTCTGGATGAGAATGCTGGCAACAGTGAGTCACCATGTGCTGGCCATCCCTTCACCGTCAAATCATATACCCGAGACAGTGTCGGGTCATTTCGGGTCTCCTTCTCTATACCAGCGTTAGTTGCTGGCCAGCATTCAATTATACTCGAATTAAATATTTCGACAGGATCCACTGCTAGTGCTTCCTCCGCAGTAGGCAGTGGCAGGTGTGATAGCCCATCAGCGTTTCCATGCTGTTTCGTGCCCTTGTACTTGATTTCATATTGGTGCGCCCCTAGAAAAAGGGACCATCTTTGTAGCCGTTGCGCAGTCATCACCGGAACGCCCTTCTTTGAATTAAAGATGGAGACAAGTGGTTGGTGGTCAGTCAGCAAGGTGAACTTCTGCTCGTGTAGATAGTGATTGAACTTTTTCACTCCCCACGCTAGGCTGAGGGCCTCCCTGTCAATCTGGGCGTAGTTACGCTCGGCTGAGGTTAGTGACCGAGACGCAAAGGCTACTGGCCTCTCCGAGCCATCCGGGAATTTGTGCGACAGCACCGCTCCAATGCCATAGGGTGATGCATCACATGCCAACCGAATTGGTAGTGCTGGGTTGAAATGAGCCAACACATCTTTTGATGTGATCAATGCTTTGCTCTTCTGGAAAGCTCGTTTACATTCGTCACTCCACTTCCATGGTACCCCCATTTGCAGTAGGGTGTTCAGTGGGTGTAGTACGGTAGACAAATTCGGCAAGAACTTATGGTAGTAGTTCACCAGCCCGAGGAACGACCTCAGTTGTGACACATTTTCCGGTGCTGGAGCCTTGACTACTGCCTCAATCTTTTCAGGGGACTGATTTAACCCCTCTTTATCAATAACGTGGCCACAATACGACATCTGCTTCTGGAAAAACTCGCATTTGTGGCGATTAGCTCAGACGGAGCCCAGTTTCCTGCAATCTAGTGAGCACCTGCTCCAGGTTGGCGAGGTGATCACTGTCATTTTCGCCCATGACCAGGATGTCGTCCAAATAACACTGGGTCCCTGGAATCCCTTGCAGGACTTGTTCCATTGCCCTTTGCCAAATAGCTGGAGCTGATGCTACCCCGACCACCAGCCAGTTGTATTGGTAGAGACCTTTATGAGTGTTGATCGTGAGGTACTGTTTCGAGGCTTCTTCTACCTCCATTTGCAGGTACGCCTGGGCCAGATCAATCTTAGTGAAGCGTTTCCCTCCAGATAGCGAGGCGAAAATATCTTCAATCCGCGGAAGCGGATATTGTACAGTGTGAAGGACTGGGTTCACTGTCACCTTAAAGTCCCCACAGATGCAAACCTTCTTTCGTTCCCCAGGCGTATTACTCAACGACCTCTTCATTACAGGAATGATGGGTGTAGCCCACTCGCTCCAGTCCACTTTGGACAGTACTCCTGAACATTCCAAACCTTCCAGCTCCGCTTCGACGGCTGGGCGGATCGCATAAGGTACCGGTCTGGCCATAAAAATCTTTGGGCTTGCATTTTCCTCTATTTTGATCGTCACTGTTATGCCTTTTAGTGTTCCGAGTCCCTGCTGGAACACTTGTGCGTCAGTTAGCATTTTTGACAGTCGTCCAGATGTGACGTCGTCATCCTTTTTGGCATCTACAGTCAGTGCTTGTATGGAATGCCAATCTAGCTGTATCTTCCGGATCCATTCACGTCCTAGTAGTGATGGTCCTCCATCTGGCAATACATATAGGTCCATTTTTGGTGTTTCCTTGCCGTTATATATAACGTTCACCCTTATTTTTCCTTTGGGGTAGACTTTTTGCCCCGTGTACGTCTTCAAGACAATCTTTGTATCTCTCAAGGGTATATGTGAGAATAGCCGCTTGTAGTCCCTTCGGTTTATGAATGTTAGGGCTGATCCTGTGTCCAATTCCATTTTCACTTGGACTCCTGCTATCTTGAGCGTGACCCAGATAGTTTGGTGATCCTCCGTTTTGATCACATTATGTAGTTTCAGACAACCCAGCTCCTTGCTTCCGGAGTCTGTATCACTCTTCTGTTCGTCTGAACTACTCTCCGTCACCTTATGTACCTTCTTGTACTTCTCCTGTGGAGATTTCTTGCTGCTGGTTTTCTTTCCCGACCTGCAGACTCTTGCTATGTGTCCTACTTTTCCACACTGTCTGCACACTTTGTCCTTGAACCAGCAATCATTATGGTCGTGTGTTGTTCTGCCGCAGCGATAGCACTTCACTGTTCCGTATGACATTTCATTTGTGCCATATTCTTGCGGTCTCCGTTGTATCTCTGCAGTGCCCCATGCTGCTGCTTCATGTGATACTGCAATGCTGAAAGCCTTGTCCAGCGTAAGGTCCTTTTCTGATAGAAGCCGTTTCTGGGTTCCTTCACTTTGAAACCCACACACAAACTTGTCCCTTAAAGTATCTGCTAGTCCCGTTCCAAACTGGCAGTGTTTCGATAGCTTGCGCAGTTCCGTTAAATACTCAGAATTACTTTCATCTTTATGCTGGTTCCTTTTGTGAAACTTAAATCGTTCTGCTATCAGCAGCGGTGTGGGGTTTAAGTGGTCCTGTAGGATTGACACTATGTTTTCAAAATCCTTTTCTACTGGCTTCTCTGGGGTTACTAGGTTTCGTAGTAAGCCATACGTATTTGCACCCATTGAATTCAACAATACCAGTGCTTTCTTGTCATCTGGCACTTCATTCGCCTTGCAGTATACTTCTATGCGTTCGACATATGTCGTCCAATCTTCGACTTCATTGTCGAACGCTGTGATACTGCCACTCTTCGGCATTTTTGGGTGTGGTTAGACTGGCTTAAAATGGCGTCTCCCGCGCTTTCCTTTCTTCCCCACTGTGGCTTAAAATGTCGTCTCCCGCGCTGCTGCCAACGCCGCTCTCAGCGGTCCTTGTGGCAAATGGCGATGCCCTGTGGGTTTCGCGCGCTGCTCCTGCATTGCTGCCAACGCTGCTCTCTGCGGTCCTCGTGGCAATGGCAGCGCCTCGCGTTTTCCTGCACGCCTCTCTCCCCCGTTGACGCTGCTCGGCCCTTGACCACTGGCTGCGCTCTGCTCTCTCTCGCCTCTCTCCCCCGTTGATGCCGCTCGGTCCTGAACACCGGCTGCGCCCTGTGTGCTCTGCCCTCTCTCTCTCCCCCGTCGACGCTGCTCGGCCTTTTTCTGTGCCGCTCGGTCGGGATCTAGCCCGTCGCTGTCCTGGAAGGGTCTGCGCAGTACCTGTTGCCAGCCCGTTTCGCTGGACCACCGTGACTGGAAAGCCAAGCCTGGCTCTCGACAGCCTCCCCTGCGATGCTCAAATCTCCGCTGGATGACTGGGCGTTTGCCCGTGTTCGACGCCCGTGCTTCTGGACTCGACCTTCTTCCACTGTTCTCCAGGAGCGAATCCCTGGGAGGTGATGCAGAGTTGCAGGTAGGTTTGAACTTGCTCGTCGCCACTGTTACGTCCATGTAATAATAAGAAAAGGACTGCAGAGAACGGTACAACAGGTGTTTCCTCAACGTGGTTCAAACTGCAACTGAAACAACAGCTTACTACTCAGCGTTATATACAGGTTTGGTCACTGCCGGTACTACAGTATACATGAGCTGTAGAAAGTAGTTCCCCCCTTAAAGGTACATACATTACAGTCGTGAGTTCCGAATTCTCACCACTCTCTGGGTGAAGAAGTTTCTTCTGAATTCCCTATTTGATTTCTTCGTGACTATCTTATATTAATGGCCTCTAGTTTTGCCCTTCCCCACAAGTGGAAACACTCTCTCTCTGTCTACTCTATCAAAACCTTTCATAAATGTAAAGACCTCTATTAGGTCACCACTCAGCCATCTCTTTTCAAGAGGAAAAAGACCCAGCCTCTCCTGATAGGTATACCCTTGCAGTTCTGGTATCATCCTTGTAAGTCTTTTTTGCACCATCTCAAGTGCCTCTATATCCTTTTTATAATATGGTGACCAGAATTGTATACAGTACTCCAAGTGTGGTCTAACCAAAGTTCAATACAAGCTTAGAATAACTTCTCTACTTTTCAATTCTATCCCTCTAGAAATAAACCCTAGTGCTTGGTTTGCATTTTTTATGGCCTTATTAACCTGCGTCGCTACTTTTAGTGATTTGTGTATTTGTACTCCGATATCCCTTTGCTCTTCTACTCCATTTAGATTCTTATTTTTCAAGTAATATGTGACCTCCTTATTTTTCTTATGGGAATGTAATACTTCACATTTATCTGTGTTGAAATTCATTTGCCAATTATATGCCCGTTCTGCAAGTTTATTAATGTCTTCTTGTAATTATCTTAAAGCACATTATATTATGGGTACAACATATTTAGAAAAGATAGAGAGGAAAAAAGGGGAGGTGAAGTAGCTGTACTTGTTAGAGATAACATAATTGTAGTTGAAAAAGTGATGCTGCTGTCAGTAAGACAGGAATAGAATCCATGTGGATAGAGATAATGATAATAAAGGATCAATCACACTAATAGAGGTAGTCTACAGACCACCTAATAGTGGAAGGGAGGTGTTGCTAAGTGTTCCCCAACTTTTACTTCTCTTCTCTGCTCTGTTTCATTCCCCAGTACGAGATCCAATAGCGAATCCCCCTTGTTGGGATTCTTACATATTGGGTTAGTAAGGAGTCCTGTACACATTGTGGGAACTCTATTCCCCTTTACCTACCTCTTCTGGCCAAGTAATTTTGGTGTAGATGAAATCCCCCATAATTGTTACTCAATGTTTTTTAGTCAATTCCCTAATTCATCTCCCTTCCACTATTAGGTGGTCTGTAGACTACCTCTATTAGTGTGATCGATCCTTTATTATCATTATTATCTCTATCCACATGGATTCTATTTCTGTCTTACTGATAGCAGCATCACTTTTTCAACTACAATTATGTTATCTCTAACAAGTACAGCTACTTCACCGCCCCTTTTTTCCTCTCTATCTTTTCTAAATATGTTGTACCCTGCAATGTTTAATTCCCAGTCCTGATTTTTCTGCAGCTATGTCTCAGTAATCCCTACTATAGCTGATTCCTTGCAACGTATTATTGCCTACAGTTGCCCTGTTTTATTACGGACTCTGTGTGCGTTGCTGTACAGACAGTTCAATTCATTTTTAATAGAAGATCCTCTCTGTTAAGTATGTGTATTGTATTGAACAATTAACACAAAGACTTAAACGTATAACTCAAACAGGTCTTTACTGGTTGGAGGTAGGGACTATACTGAATACAAGATTACTGCACAGTGCTTATATACCGGTGTGTTCACCCCCGGTATTACGTCTACAGCAGCCTGAGAAAGTAGTACATCTCTTAAGGTGGAACAGGCTTAAGCTCTCTTAAGGTGGAACAGGTTACATACACAACACTCCTCCCTTCTTAGCTTTATAGTCATCCCCCCCATTTAACATAACGTAATAACATATATACATATATAACTTCATGTTTAACGTAACATATCACAGATTCAGTCTCTGCGGAAAACAGTTCACAGATTCAATCTCTGTGGTGTAGTCGGTTCGCGTTACTCATTCAATAGTCCTTTCATGGATTTAACAGCTTGAACTTCCGAACTGATTTGGCTCCGTTCGGAGGGACCACGTGTGTGATCTGGTAGAGGTGATAATGGTTCAGGTGGGTCATCTTCTGTTTTTACTTTTCCTTTTCTGCTTCTTGGAGACTCTCTGGGCTCCATTGTCAGCTGCCACAGCTGCCAGCTGCATGCGCAGTTCCTCCTTCTCTTCCTCCTGTTTCCGTCGTAGAGCCAGCTTCTCCCGATGTTCCGTAGACTTTTGGTGCTCCTCCATGATTTCTGCACTTTGGGAGTCGAAGTTACAAGCTGGGCAGGACAGGACATTGTAATATTCGGTGTCGTCCACCAGGTCATGGTAATATTCGGTGTCGCCCTGAGCTAGACCAGTGAGAGGGTCGTCTATTTCCTCCATACCCAGCTGGACGTTAGCCAGCTCTTGTTCCAAATCCAGACATCTTTCCTGAAGAGACTTCTTCATGTGTACCTCTGCATCCAGCTTTTTCTGGGCTTTCAGCAAGTCGCTTACTAGTGACCTCATTTGTGATTTTAATACTTCAACTTCCTTTGGAGATTGATTGATCGGACTATGCAATCCCTCTACCGGAGCAGCTGTTTCAGCGGTCTGTTGTTCTACATTGACGTGAGTCAGCGTACTTTTGGCATCCAATGGCTGCTCTGTTGCAGTCGTTTCAGTCTGTGTCGTCACATCAGCCATCTCAATGACTTTTGAGAGCTCCGAACCCTTTTCCTTTGAAGATCGCAGCTCGTGTTCAAGTTTTTCCCATTTCAGAGTCTTGTCCCTCAGCATATGAAGGAGTTGGCTGACCGTTAACTCTTCTGACACCAGATTATGGCACGCACCTTCAGAACCTGAATCAGCTTTGATTCGTTCGGCCTCCTCGCGCAGATGGTTGGTGTGCTCCTGCTCCATTTTCTCCATCAGTTGCTTCTGTTGACTTTCCAGATTCTCCCACTCTGTAACAAAGAACTTTTTTATTTCATTCATCTCTTGCTCAAAACGGCAAATCATTTGTTCTAATTGCTGTTGTAGTTTGAAATGGAGTTGAGTTCGAGCCCAGTGTCCCTCAAAAATGTGCATATCAGTAGACTTGACAGACTCAGAATTCTCTGTTAAACTATGTTGTTGTTGCTCAGTGGAATTCTGTGCTGAAACTTTGTCTTTTGCACATGGGTTGGTCTTACCATCATCAGTTCTAGAGTCTGGGCTGATTATCTGCACCGAGTTCTCACTCTTTATGGCTTTTAGCGAATGCCAGTCCATATTTATGTTTCTAAACCACTCCCGGCCTAGTAGTGGTGGACCTCCCTCCGGTAGCACATATAAGTCCATTATTTGACTTCCTTCGCCCTTGTTGGCCACTGCAACCTTTATTGTCCCGATGGGGTACACTCTCTGCCCCGTGTAGGTTGTCAATATAATCTCCGTATCCTGTAGGGGAATATGTTGGAATAACCTTCTGTAATCTTTCTTATTCATGACCGACAATGCCGATCCAGTGTCCAATTCCATTTTTACTTGGACTCCTTCTATCTGAAGAGTAACCCAAATTGTCTGGAGGTCTGCACCCTTACCAACGTTGAGTACCCTTAAGCTAGCCAGTTCAATACTGCTTAAGCCAGCCAGTTCATTACTGCTAGCGTCTGAATCGGACTCCTGTTCGGCCACCTTGTGTACTTTTGCGTATTTTCCTTGCGGTGACTTCTTGTTGCTGGTCTTCTTCCCTGACCTGCATACTCTAGCTATGTGTCCAAGCCTACCACAAGTTCTACATTCTTGGTTTTTAAACCAACACTGGTTCTGATCATGCGTTGTCTTTCCACAACGATAACATTTGCCAGAACTCACACCCAATTTGTGTGCACTGAGCTCCGGTGACCGTAGCTGCATTACTGCCATGCCTCTCGCTGCGGCTTCGTGTGCTGCTGCCATAGTGACCGCCTTCTCAAGCGTCAGCTCATTCTCCTCGAGCAGTCGCTTTTGTGTATCCTGTTTAAATAAACCACACACAAATTTGTCTCGTAGTGCATCTGTCAGTCCCGTTCCAAACTGGCAATATTTCGCTAATTTACGCAATTCCAGCAAATATTCAGCATTGCTTTCATGCTGTAGCTGCCTTCTGTCGTAAAATTTAAATCGTTCCGCTAGCATCAGCGGCGTGGGGTTTAGATGATCTTTCAGGACAGTAACAATCTCATCGAACGTCTTATCCGCCGGTTCATCTGGTGATAACAGGTGTTTCAATTGCCCGTATGTCTTCGCACCCATTAAATTTAATAATGTTAGAGCTTTATCTTGGTCACGAATTTTATTGGCCTTACAATAATTTTTTACTCTTTCAACATATATGGCCCAATCTTCGAGGTCACTATCAAAGGTGCTAATATTCCCGTGTTTAGGCATTGTAGATTTGCAATTTCTCAGATTTTATTTTCTTTACTTGTTATCAAAGATGGCGGCTTCCCGCTCTTGCCGTCGTCCTCCGCCCACAAAATGGCGGTTTTCCCGCGCTTGGCGGTCTTCACCCGTCCCCCGACGCCGTCTCCCTTCAGCCCCCGAGTGCGGCCCTTATCTTCGCCGCGATCGCCCGAGTGCGGCCCTTATCAGCGGATGCGATCGATGGCCCGGCTGCGCCTCGCACTTGAAAGCGGCCCGGCCCTTATCAGTGCTTGCGATCGATGGCCCGGCTGCGCCTCGCACTCCAAAGCCCTTATCTCCCGATCGCTATCGCCCTGTACCTCTGTCTTCCCCCAGCCCTGTCTTCTACTCCGGTTCACAAGCTGATGGAGGCTTCCGGGTCCTAATGCCTGTCGCTTCCAGTGGGGTGGTGTGGTTTGAAACCTCTCTTCAACCGCCGTGGAATAACTGCCGCAGGGTAAGAACCTGACTCGTCGCCAGTGTTAAGTATGTGTATTGTATTGAACAATTAACACAAAGACTTAAACGTATAACTCAAACAGGTCTTTACTGGTTGGAGGTAGGGACTATACTGAATACAAGATTACTGCACAGTGCTTATATACCGGTGTGTTCACCCCCGGTATTACGTCTACAGCAGCCTGAGAAAGTAGTACATCTCTTAAGGTGGAACAGGCTTAAGCTCTCTTAAGGTGGAACAGGTTACATACACAACACTCTCACTTTATTTTTAACCATCTTTTTACACTCCTGTTCTATAACTCTATTTATTCCCTGGCCATCTATGTCCTCCCTTAGTTTAGTGGTTCCTATGCTCTCCTTTCCTGTTTCATTTATATTTAGCCTGGTTTTATTTTTTGTAGGTCCCTTGTTACAAATGCTTCATACATTCAGATAAAGAGCCTTTAATTTTACTTTTTTACCATTATTCCCTGCTTTCACCTTATTCGCTGATGCACTATTACCTTAAACTCTCTGGGGGAAAAATTCAGTATCGCCCCGTTTGGGGCGTCATTATCGGCCGTGCGCAAAGTTTAGCGCCTGGCGCTAATTATCACCTCCGATGGCAAACTTGGCTTTTATCGCCCCTGGAGGTGATTGGAGTGCTAAATCAGGCGCAAAGGCTGAGGAGCGAGGCACTACCTCAGAGCACTGGCGAAGCTCATGTGATGTCAGTCAGCAATGGAACACAGACACACTGGCGCCGGCTAGTTCTTAAAGGGGAGGGTTGACCTTGCTCTCCATCCACATCCTGCTCATTGCAGCCTTGAATCTCAGCCTGGAGAGACCTGTACATCAAATCTGCTGGAAAGAACAATGGAGAGACCCAGGGAAAGAGCTCAGAGTGCAGCCTCCACAGTCTCTTCTAAATCGATACACGGAAGGGCAAATCAAAATGAACCTGCAAGGTGCTGCGCAGTACCCAAAACTCCTTCACACAGCATTGAATCTCTGCAGAAGTCTCTCTCTCTCTCTCTCTCTCAGAATGCATGGTGCAAAACTGTCACCAACAAAAAAAGGCAGGAAGCGGTCGCCTTTAAATAGTGCTCCCCCAGCCCCTTCCTGACTGCAAAACGCTCCCCTCAACCTGTCGTTGCTAGCGGCAGGCGGTAAGGCAGGGGGCGCCACTCAATATCCGGTCTGAGGCGCTACCGGGGCATTGCGCACTCGACTGATGTCACGATCTGCTGGTGCAGGAGATCGCGGCGGTAGTGTTTAGCGCCGCCGCAAAATATCTAGTTAATTTCGCGATCGGCGCAAACATCGCCACGCACGGGCGCTAGTTGCTTTGCGCCCCATTAGCGCCCTCTTAAGGCACTAATGGGAGGCGCAAACAACTGAATTTTTCCCCCTCTGTCCCTTCCTGTCACACTCTGCTTATCTTTACCCAAATCGCTACACTGCTCCATTGCCTGGACTTTTCTCTTTAGATTCCTAAATTTCCCCTCACCTGACCCCTCCCCCCACCCTTTTTAGTTTAAATTTCTACCTACAGCCCTAGTTGTTCAATTGGCCAGGACACTGGTCCCAGCCTGTTTTAAGTGGAGTCCGTCCCAATGGAACAGCTCCCTCTTTCCCCAGTACTGGTGCCAGTGTCCCACAAATCAAAACCCCTTCCTCCCACACCACTCTTTGAGCCAGGCATTTAACTCTCTGGTCTGCTTAATATGGCAATTTGCACATGGCTTGGGTAACAATTCAGATATTATTACCTTTGAGGTTCTGTGTTTTAATTTGGACCCTAGCTCCTCAAACTCTCTCAGCAGAACCCCATTCCTAGGTCTACCTATGTCATTAATTCCTACGTGGACCACGACAACTGGATCCACCCCTCCCACTCCAAATTCTTCTCCAGCCACGAGGAGATTTCCTTAACCTTGTCATCTGGCAGACACCACAGCCTTCGGAACTCCCAGTCGTGGCTGCAGAGAACAGTATCTATCCCCCTGACTATACTGTCCCCTACCACAACTACCTTCCCTTTCACTCCCCCCACTTGAATGGCCTCCTGCACCACGGTGCTGTGGTCAGTTTTCTCATCCACCCTGCAGACTTTCCCCCTCATCCACACAGGCAGCAAGAACCTCATACCTGTTGGATAAAGGCAAAGGCTGAGGCTCCTCCAGCACTGCACCTGGGATCCCCTTACCTGCCTGAGTTGCAGTCACACCCTCCTGTCCCTGACCACTAACCAGACCTGTACCACTACCTAACCTAAGGGGTTTGACTGCCTCCTGGAACAAATTGTCCAGGTAACTCTCCCCCTCCCTGATGCCCCGCAATGTCTTCACCTCAGACTCCAGCTCAACAACTCTGAGACGAAGTTCCTCGAGATGCAAACACCTACTGCAGACATGGTTGTCTGAGATCACGATGCTTTCCACAAACTCCCACAAACTGCAGTATCGCTTCTCTTCTTCTTAGGCAGTCCTTCGGAACCGAGGATGACTTGCTTCCACACTAAAAATGTGTTCTCAGGTGACTGATGAGTCCAATGCGGGACCTACAGTCTCTGTCGTAGGTGGGGCAGATGGTGGTTGAAGAGGCGGGTGAGTGGCATCCTTGGGTTGACGTGCGTTCCTTCCGCTGTTTGCGCTTGGCTTCCGCTTGCTCCCGGCGAAGATACTCGAGGTGTTCGGCGCCTTCCCGGATGCTTCTCCTCCACTTTGTGCGGTCTTGGGCCAGGGATTCCCAGATGTTGGTGGGGATGTTGCACTGTTTCAAGAAGGCTTTAAGGGTGTCCTTGAAGCATTTCCCCTGCCCACCTGGGGCTCTCTTGCCATGTCGGAGCTCCAAGTAGAGCGCTTGCTTTGGGATGCTCGTATCGGGCATGCGGACAATGTGGCCCATCCATCGGAGCTGATCGAGCGTGGTCAAAGCTTTGATGCTAGGGATGTTGGCCTGAGCAAGAACACTGACGTTGGTACGCCTATCCTGCCAATGGATTTGCAGGATCTTGCAGAGGCAGCGTTGGTGGTACCTCTCCAGTGCTTTGAGGTGCCTGCTGTACATGGTCCATGTCTCTGAAGCATACAGGAGGGCGGGTTTCACTGCTGCTCTGTAGACCATGAGCTTAGTGCCTGGTTTGAAGTCCTGGGGAAAAATTCGGTTGGTTGCGCCACCCATTAGCGCCTAAAGAGGTCGAGAAGTGGGGCGCTAACCAACTAGCGCCCGGGCGCAGCGAACCCTGCGCCTCTTCCCAAATTGAGCGGACATTTAGCGCCGGCGCTAAACCGTTGCGCCCGCTCACCGGCGCACACAGATCATGACGTCATTTCATTGTGCAACGCCCTTGGGGCGCCCCGGACCGGAAATTCAGTGGTGCCCCCCTCCGTTCCGCCTGGCGCTAACAAGGACAGGTTACCTTCAACTTTTCCCAGTCACTGTCGGGCTGGTGGGGTGCTATTTAAAGGGGACTCTTCCTGGATTGTTAGTGGTAGCCATTTTTGGACCACACCTTCTGTGAGAGAGAGAGAGAGTTGCTCAGAGAGAAACGGAGAGCCATTTCTGCAGTGAGCCAGCGCTGGCTGAGGAACTTTAGCCTTCTGAACATTACTTTGCAGTTGGTAAGCTTCTCAACCAGCATAACTTTCAGTGTGCACTTACTATGGGGGCTGCGTTGGATGGGAACGTCATCTTTCTCAATCATATTGACAGGGCACAGAGACGCAGGGATAGAGTGGCAGGCATGGCCAGACGGAGGAGGGCCTACAGACGTAGGCACACGAGACCTTACGCTGCCAGGGTTTTCCGCCAACAGTTTTCGTATATCAACATGTCGGAGGAGCAGTGTTTCCGAAGGCTGCGCTTCAGTAAGGATGTGATCACTGAGCTCTGCCACCTGCTTCAGCCAGATCTGCAGCCTCAACTAAGGTGCAGGACATCTCTGTCGGTGGCTGTGAAGATCACTGTGGCTCTAAACTTCTATGCCAGTGGCTCCTTTCAGGCCGCTACTGGGGACATTGCCAACATCTCACAGTTTGCGGTGCATTGCTGCATCCGTCAAGTGACTAATGCCCTCTTTAAAAGGAGACGGCAATGACCCCGGACAAGCAGCGAGAGCGCGCAGAGGGCTTCGCAAGGATAGCGGGCTTCCCCATGGTGCAGGGCGCCATTGACTGCACGCATGTGGCTTTGCGGGCACCTCTAGAGAATGCGGAGCATTTCCGCAACCGAAAGGGGTTCCATTCTTTGAATGTGCAGCTGGTCTGTGACCACCGACAGCTGATACTCGCTGTCAATGCCCACTTTCCAGGCAGCAGCCACGACGCCTTCATCCAGTGCCAGACTTCTGTGACAGACTTTTTCGAAGCCCCGGCTCACCCAGGAGGCTGGCTTCTCGGGGACAAGGGCTATCCTCTGTGCTCCTGGCTGATGACCCCGCTCCGTTCGCCCAGCACCCCTGTTGAAGAACGTTACAATGAGAGCCATCAAGCGACCAGGAACATCATTGAGCACACAATCGGCGTGCTGAAGCAACGGTTCCGCTGTCTGGACCATTCCGGAGGAGCCCTTCAGTACTCACCTGAGCGCGTCTCCCACTTCGTGGTTGTGTGTTGCATGCTGCATAACCTGGCAATCCTCAGGACCCATCCAATGCCCCCTCGCTGAAGCGCTGCGCTCTCTCCCTGGCCCTCTCCATATTGATGCCGTTGTCGACGCCACAGGTAGGTTACCGCCGAGTTTGAGGCCTACGAGGCGCAGGGTGCGGCTGGAGATGATAATCGATCCGCCCCTTTAAGAGCTGGCCGGCGCCAGCGTGTCTGGCTGAAATCGATAATTGACAACACCTACGCTGCGCCCGCCCGCGGAGAAATTGCGTCGCGCCGCCGGGTTAGCGCCTTAAGACTATCGTGCAGTGCCTGATTTAGCACCGCAATCACCTTCAGGGGCGCAGCTACCCAATATCGCTCGAGGTGGCGATAAATTGCGCCTGCACACCGCCAATACTAGCGCCCCAAACGGGACGACACCGAATTTCTCCCCCCTGGTCTTTAAACACTCTCTTCCTCAGGCGACCGAAGGCTGCACTGGCACACTGAAGGCGGTGATGGACTTCGTCATCGACGTCTGCCCTTGTTGACAGTAAACTCCCAAGGTATGGAAAGTGGTCCATGTAGTCCAAAGCCTCGTCATGGATTTTGATAATCGAGGAGCAGTACTATGTGGTGGGGGCAAGTTGGTAGATGACTTTTGTCTTACGGATGTTTAGTGTAAGGCCCATGCTCTCGTACGCTTCGGTGAAGGTGTTGACAATGGTTTGGAGTTCGACCTCAGAGTGTGCGCAGACGCAGGCGTCTTCTGCATACTGCAATTTGATGACAGAGGATGCGACGACCTTAGATCTGGACTGGAGGCGACGGAGGTTGAACAGTTTCTCATTTGTTCTGTAGATTAGCTCCACTCCAGTGGAGAGCTTACTGAGGGTGAGATGGTGCATTGCAGCAAGGAAGATCGAGAAGACTGAGTATCCACAGCCCTCTGGGGTAGAGAATTCTAAAGATTCACAACCTTTTGAGTAAAGAAATTTCTCCTCATCTCAGTCCTAAATGGCCAACCCCTTATCCTGAGACTGTGACCCCCTGGTTCTAGACTCCCCAGCCAGGGGAAACATTCCCCCTGCATCTACCCTGTCAAGCTTTGCAAGAATTTTGTATGTTTCAATGAGATCACCTCGCATTCTTCTAAACTCTAGAGAATATAGGCCTAATCTATTTAATAACTTCTCATAGGACAATCCCCCCACCCCAGGAACCAGTCTGGTGAATCTTTGTTGCATTCCCTCTATGACAAGTATATGCTTCCTTAGGTAAGGAGACAAAACTGTACACAATACTCCAGGTGTGGTCTCACCAGGGCCCTATATAATTGCAGTAAGACATCTTGGGGGGAAAATTCAGTTGTTTGCGCCTCCCGTTAGCGCCTTAAGAGGGCGCCAATTGGGGTGCAAAGCAACTCGAGGCCGGGCGCGGCGATGTTTGTGCCGCTCACGAAATTAACTAGACATTTTGCGGCGGCGCTAAACACTACCACCATGATCTCCTGTGTTGTGTATGTAATATGTATGTTGCTTTAGACCTATGGCCAGGGCAGCACTACTTTGTAGGGCGTAGTGATACCGTAGTACCACCCCTGGCCATAGGGGTATAAATAGTACTTCTGCGGTTACAACAATACGGACTCAGGGCGAACAAGCAGAAATGTGAGTTTTTCCAGGAACGTATCTCATACTGTGGTCACATTATAGATAAGGAAGGCCTGCATAAGTCCCCGGAAAAGATCGAGGCAGTAGTGAAGGCCCCGCCCCCTGAGAATGTATCTCAGTTACGATCATTCTTAGGCCTTATAAACTATTACCATAAGTTCCTCCCGAACTTATCGTCCATTTTACATCCACTAAATTCATTGCTACAAAAGGGAGTCTCCTGGAATTGGGACGAAACGTGTGAGGCTGCTTTTAAAAAGGGTAAACAACTCATCACATCAAAGGAAGTGCTCGCACACTTTGACCCAAAAATGCCAATGAGGTTGGCATGTGACGCCTCCCCGTACGGTATAGGGGCAGTGTTGTCACACAAATTTCCCAACGGGACGGAGAGGCCAATAGCATTTGCCTCAAGGTCGTTAACTACAGCCGAAAGAAACTATGCGCAAATCGACAGGGAGGCCGTCAGTCTGGTGTGGGGTGTAAAAAAATTCCACCACTACCTGCATGGGCAACGTTTCACACTACTGACGGATCATCAACCGTTGGTGTCGATATTTAATCCAACAAAAGGGGTGCCCCTGATGACGGCCCAAAGGCTACAGAGATGGTCACTGTTCTTAGGAGCACACCAGTACCTTATCGAATATAAGGGTACCAAACAGCATGGCAATGCGGATGGCCTGTCGCGGCTACCCTTGCCTACCGAGATCGAAGAGATAGTACAGGACCCCGTGGAAATATATCATACGGCTGTTATGGAACACTTGCCCATCACCAGCCAATGTATCGAGCGGGAAACACGGAACGACCCGACATTGGCAAGGGTTTACGAACTAACCGTGAAAGGCTGGCCGGCGCAGGGTGATGCATCATTGCCGGCGTTTTCGGCAAGGAAGGACCAGTTGTCCGTCTGCCGGGGCACATTGATGTGCGGAGCCAGGGTAGTGGTCCCTCAAAAATTACAACATAAAGTGTTGTAGGACTTACACGAAGGTCATCTGGGGGGTGTCAAAATGAAAAGCCTCGCCAAAGCCTACGTCTGGTGGCCCGGCATTGACAGGGACATTGAGGAAGTAGCAAAAGCGTGCCAAGGATGCCAGATGGTACAGAACATACCACCACAAGCCCCACTACATCCGTGGGAGTGGCCCTCAACGCCGTGGCAAAGGATCCACGTGGACTTCACTGGCCCCTTCCTGGATGCGATGTTCCTCATTGTAGTGGACGCCCATTCAAAATGGCCGGAAGTCATAAAGATGTCATCAACGACAGCCGAAAAGACGGTCGCAGTCTTCAGGACCATTTTTGCCCGAAACAGGGTGCCCGAGCAAGTCTGTTCGGACAATGGGCCACAATTTGTGGCAGAAGAATTTCAAGCATTCCTAAAAAGGAATGGAGTGCGACATTATACGTCCGCACCATATCATCCGGCTACAAATGGGCTGGCAGAGCGATTTGTACAGACGTTTAAAAAGGCCATCAAGGCGATGGGAGAGGAAAAGTTGCCACTACAACACAAGGTGGACAACTTCCTATTCGCATACCGTAATGCTGCACATACGGTGACCAACCAGGCCCCCACCGTCATGTTCTTTAATAGAAGGTTAAGGTCTCGCCTTGAATTGCTCAAACCAAACATTCGGAGAGATGTGGAAAACCGAGTATTTCGTAGGGCCCCTGACAGACAGACACGGAGCTTCAAGGTGGGGCAGCAAGTGTTGGCCCGTGATTATAGGAAGGAAAAGTGGCGGTCTGGTACGATCAAGGCCCGCCAGGGACCCTTGATGTACACAGTTGAGACAGGGGAAAGGCATAATCAGACGACATGCTGATCAACTTGTGGAGTCCAGAAACCCAACTGATTCACTACCTCAAATGTCTCAGCACATTATTACAGCGGAATCACAGCCCAGCTCGTCGTTACAGAGGTCTCAGGATTGCGAGGAGTTCAGCACTCCAGTGATCTCCACGGCACAGGATGTGCCATCAGACACCGACGAGTCCAGCGATGAAGGGGTGACGGAAGTACCGCCGCCTACACCGAGACCGACTAGAGAAAGACGTTATCCTAGTCGAGACAGGAGGCCTCCTCAGAGACTGAATCTATAACCTGTTTCTGCTTATATGTATATAAGTAGACAACTCTTGATGTAAATATGTTATGCAGATTGTGTTACCAAATGTTATTAGCCCTAATTATGGGGCATCCATTGACTTAATTGCATGGGTACGTTTTAATTAAAAGGGGAGGAATGTTGTGTATGTAATATGTATGTTGCTTTAGACCTATGGCCAGGGCAGCACTACTTTGTAGGGCGTAGTGATACCGTAGTACCACCCCTGGCCATAGGGGTATAAATAGTACTGTGGGCACATTTCCCCTCAGTTCCCGCCTGTTGGTATGAAGTAAAGACCTACGTTGAATCTTCCAAGCTGTCTCTTCATTATTGAATTAAGTATAGACACATACTTTACATCCTGCACCGGCAGATTGTGACGTCAGTCGAGTGCGCAATGCCGCTAGCAACGACTGGTTGAGGGGAGCGTTATGCTGTCAGAAAGGGACTAGGGGAGCGCTATTTAAAGGCGACCGCTTCCTGCCTTTTTTTGTCGGTGACATTTTTGCACCACGCATTCTGAGAGAGAGAGAGAGAGACTTCTGGAGAGATTCAATGCTGTGTGAAGGAGTTTTGAGTACTGAGCAGCACTTTGCAGGTTTATTTGGATTTGCCCTTCCTTGCTTCGCCAGCGCTCTAAGGTAGCGCCTCGCTCCTCGGCCTTTGCGCCTTAAGACAGGTGTGAAGCACCTGATTTAGCACTCCAATCACCTCCAGGGGCGATAAAAGCCAAGTTTGCTGTCGGAGGCGATAATTAGCGGCAGGCGCTAAACTTTGCGCACCGCCAATAATGGCGCCCCAATTGGAGCGATACCGAATTTTTCCCCCCTTTACTCTTATACTCAAACCCTCTTGTAATAAAGGCTAACATACCATTTGCTTTCCTAATTGTTTGCTGTACCTACATGTTAACTTTCAGTGATTTGTTTACTAGGACACCCAGGTCCCTCTGAATACCAACATTTCCCATTCTCTCACCATTTAAAAAATATTCTGCTTTTCTACTTTTCTGACCAAAGTGGATAATTTCACATTTCTCCACATTATATTCCATTTGCTATGTCCTTGCCCACTCACTTAGCCTGTCTATATTCCTTTGCATCCTCCTCACAGCTTACTTTCCCAGCTAGCTTTGTATTGTCAGCTTGGATACAATGCACTCGGTCCCCTCATCTAAGTCATTGATGTAGATTGTAAATAGTTGAGGCCCAAGAACTGATCCTTGCAGTACCCCACTAGTTAGAGCCTGCCAACTCAAAAATGACCTGTTTATTCCTACTCTCTGTTTTCTGACCGTTAACCAATCCTCAATCCATGCTAATATATTACCCCCAATCCCATGAGCCCTTATTTTGTGTAATAACTTCTTGTGTGGCGCCTTATCGAATGCATTCCGAAAATCCAAATACACTACATCCACTGGTTCCTCCTGATCGACACTGCTACTAACAACCTCAAAAAACTCTTAGATTTGTCAAACAATATTTCCCTTTCATAAATCTGTGTTGACTCTGCCCAATCATATTATGATTTTCTAAGCGCTCTGTTACCACGTCCCTAAGAATAGCATTTTCACCACTACTGATCTTTTTTATTAGTTCCTGGAATGTTGTCGTCACTGGCAAAGCCAGCATATATTGCCCGTCCCTAATTGCCCTTGAGGAGGTGGTGGTGAGCCGTCTTCTCAAGCCGCTGCAGTTCGTGTGGTGAAGGTACTCTCACAGAGCTGTTAGGTAGGGAGTTCCAGGATTTTCATCCAGCTACGATGAAGGAACGGCGATATACTTCCAAGTCAGGATGGTGTGTGACTTCGATGGGAACTTGGAGGTGATGTTGTTCCCATGCGCCTGCTGCCCTTGTCCTTCTAGGTGGTAGAGGTCGCGGGTTTGGAGGTGCTGCTGAAGAAACCTTGGCTAGTTGCTACAGTGCAACTTGTAGATGGTACAAACTGCAGCCGCGGTGCGCTGGTAGTGGAGGGAGTGAATATTTAAGGTGGATGGGGTGCCAATCAAGCGGGTTGCTTTGTCCTGGATGGTGTTGAGCATCTTGAGTGCTATTGGAGCTGTACTCATCCAGGCAAGTGGAGAGTGTTCCATCACATTCCCGATTTGTGCCTTGTAGATGGTGGAAAGGCTTTGGGGAGTCAGGAAGTGAGACATTCTGACCTGCTCTTATAGCCACAGTATTTATGTGGCTGGTCCAGTTAAGCTTCTGGTCAATGGTGACCCCCAGGATGTTGATGGTGGGGTATTTGGCGATGGTAATGCTGTTGAATGTCAATGGGCTGTGGTTAGACTCATACTTGTTGGAGATAGTCATTGCCTGGCACTTGTGTGGCGCGAATGTTACTTGTCACTTATGAGCCCAAGCCTGAACATCGTCCAGGTCTTGTTGCATGCGGGCATGGACTGCGTCATTATCTGAGGTGTTGTGAATGGAACTGAACACTGTGCAATCATCAGCAAACATCTCCACTTCTGACCTTATGATGGAGGGAAGGTCATTGATGAAGCAGCTGAACATGGTTGGGCTTAGGACACTGACATGAGGAACTGCTGCAGCGATGTCCTGGGGCTGAGATGATTGACCTCCAACCATCATCCAACCGGTGGAGAGTTTTCCTCCCGATTCCCATTGACTTCAGTTTTACGAGGGCTCCTTGATGCCACATTTGGTCCAACGCTGCCTTATTGTTAAGAGCAGTCACTGTCACTTCACCTCTGGAATTCAGCTCCTTTGTCCATGTTTGGACCAAGGCTGTAATGAGGTCTGAAGCCGAGTGGTGCTGGCGGAACCCAAACTGAGAATCGGTGAGCAGGTTATTGGTGAGTAAGTGCCGCTTGATAGCACTGTCGACGGCACATGCCATTACTTTGCTGATGATTGAGAGTAGGCTGATGGGGTGGTAATTGGCTGGATTGGATTTAGAGTCATAGAGTCATAGAGTCATAGAGTAATACAGCACGGATAGAGGCCCTTCGGCCCATCGTGTCCGCGCCGGCCATCAAGCCCTGTCTAATCTAATCCCATATTCCAGCATTTGGCCCGTAGCCTTGTATGCTATGGCATTTCAAGTGCACATCCAAATGCTTCTTAAATGTTGTGAGGGTTTCTGCCTCCACAACCCTTTCAGGCAGTGAGTTCCAGACTCCAACCACCCTCTGGGTGAAAAAGTTCTTTCTCAAATCCCCTCTAAACCTCCCGCCCTTTACCTTGAATCGATGCCCCCTAGTTATTGACCCCTCTACTAAGGGAAAAAGCTCCTCAGCATCCATCCTATCTATGCCCCTCATAATTTTGTACACCTCAATCATGTCCCCCCTCAGCCTCCTCAGCTCCAAGGAAAACAAACCCAACCTGCCCAGTCTCTCTTCATAGCTGAAGCGCTCCAGCCCTGGTAACATCCTGGTGAACCTCCTCTGCACCCTCTCTAACGCGATCACATCCTTCCTGTAGTGTGGCGACCAGAACTGCACACAATATTCCAGCTGTGGCCTAACCAGTGTTTTATACAGCTCCATCATAACCTCCTTGCTCTTATATTCAATGCCTCGGCTAATGAAGGCAAGTATCCCATATGCCTTTTTTACCACCTTATCCACCTGTTCCGCCGCCTTCAGGGATCTGTGTACTTGCACACCCAGATCCCTCTGACCCTCCGTCTTGCCTAGGGTCTTTCCATTCATTGTGTATTCCTTTGCCTTGTTAGTCCCCCCAAAGTGCATCACCTCGCACTTTTCCGGGTTAAATTCCATTTGCCACTGTTCCGCCCATCTGACCAACCCATCTATATCGTCCTGCAGACTGAGGCTACCCTCCTCGCTATTTACTACCCTACCAATTTTTGTATCATCCGCGAACTTACTGATCATACCCTTTACATTCATATCCAAGTCATTAATGTAGACCACAAACAGCAAGGGACCCAGCACCGATCCCTGTGGTACCCCACTGGCCACAGGCTTCCAGTCACAAAAACAACCTTCGACCATCACCCTCTGCCTTCTGCCACTAAGCCAGTTTTGTATCCAATGTGCCAAGGCACCCTGGATTCCATGGGCTCTTACCTTCTTGACCAGTCTCCTGTGCGGGACTTTATCGAAGGCCTTACTGAAATCCATGTATACCACATCCACTGCGTTACCCTCATCCACACACCTAGTCACCCCCTCAAAAAATTCAATCAAATTAGTCAGACATGATCTTCCCTTGACAAAGCCATGTTGACTATCCCTGATTAATCCTTGCCTCTCCAAGTGGAGACAAATTTTGTCCCTCAGGATTTTTTCCAATAATTTTCCTACCACTGATGTTAGGCTCACTGGCCTGTAGTTCCCCGGTTTTTCCCTACTACCCTTCTTGAATAATGGTACTACATTAGCGGTTCTCCAGTCCTCTGGCACATCCCCTGTGGCCAGAGAGGTCCTGAATATATGTGTTAGAGCCCCCGCAATCTCCTCCTTTGCCTCACACAGCAGCCTGGGATACATTTCATCCGGGCCTGGGGATTTATCCATTTTTAGGCCAGCTAAAACCGCCAATACCTCCTCCCTCTCGATGTTAATACGTTCGAGCATATCACAGTCCCCCCGCCCTATTTCTATGTCTATATCGTCCTTCTCCATAGTGAAAACAGATGCAAAAAAATTCATTTAGAACCCCTCCTACATCTTCCGGCTCCACACACAGATTGACACTTTTGTCCCTAATGGGCCCTATTTTTTCCCTAGTTATCCTCTTACCCTTAATATACTTATAAAACATCTTCGGATTTTCCTTTATTTTGCTTGCCAGTGTTATTTCATGGCCCCTCCTTGATCTCCTAATTTCTTTTTTAAGTATCCCCCTGCACTTTTTGTACTCCTCTAGGGCTTCCTCCGTCTTTAGCCTTTTGTATCTACCAAAAGCCCTCCTTTTTTTCCTAATCCATTCTCGTATATCCCCTGACATCCAAGGTTCCCTGTGGTTTTTGGAAACACCCTTGACCTTTACGGGAACATGTTGCCATTGTATGATCTCAATCTCCCTTCTGAAAGCCTCCCATTGCTCCGATGCGGATTTTCCTACAAGTAGCTGATCCCAGTCCATTTTGGCCAGATCCTGCCTTATCCTATTAAAATCGGCCTTCCCCCAATTTAGAACCTTTATTTCCGGCCCATCCCTGTCCTTTTCCATGGCCACCTTAAATCTTACCATATTATGGTCACTATCACCAAAGTGCTCACCTACTAGCACTTTTTCCACTTGGCCGGCCACATTCCCTAGAATTAGGTCCAGTACCGCCCCCTCTCTTGTAGGACTTTCTACATGCTGGCTCAAAAAGCTCTCCTGGATGCACTTTAAGAATTCTACACCCTCTGAGCCTTTCACACTCTGACTATCCCAGTTAATATTGGGGAAGTTGAAATCCCCCATTATTATTACCCTATTATTTGCACATTTCTCTGAGATTTGCCTACATATCTGTTCCTCTATCTCCCCCTGACTGTTTGGAGGCCTATAGTACACTCCCAGCAAAGTGCTTGCCCCCTTTTTGTTTTTAAGCTCCACCCATATGGCCTCATTAGAGGACCCTGCTAATATATCATCCCTCCTTACTGCAGTAATTGACTCCTTAATTAATATTGCGACACCCCCTCCTCTTATACCTCCCCCTCTGTCTCGCCTGAAGATTCTGTACCCCGGAATATTGAGCTGCCAGTCTTGCCCTTCCCTCAACCATGTCTCCGTGATAGCAACAATATCATACTCCCATGTGTTTATCAACACCTTCAGTTCATCCACCTTATTTGCAAGACTCCTTGCATTAAAATAGATGCCATCCAGCCTTGCCCTTATATATTTGCCCTGTCTACCAAGCTGACTTGTTTTTTTCTCTATAATTGGCAGCACATCCCCCCCTATTTCAGCTCCCCTCTGTATCCCATCCCCCTGCCAAGTTAGTTTAAACACCCCCCAACAGTGCTAGCAAACCTCCCCGCAAGGATATTTGTCCCGCTCTGGTTCAGGTGCAACCCGTCCGACTTGTACAAGTCCCACCTTTCCCAGAAGCAGGCCCAGTGATCCAGGAAAGTAAAACCCTCCCCCCTACACCAACTCTTTAGCCACGCATTCATCTGCTCTATCCTCCCATTCCTATACTTACTAGCACGTGGCACTGGGAGTAATCCAGAGATTACAACCTTTGAGGTCCTGCTCTTTAATCTGTTACCTAGCTCCCTAAATTCTTGATGCAGGACCTCATCCCTCTTTTTACCTATGACGTTGGTACCAAATGCTTTTTGTGGACAGGACGGCCTAGAAATTCAGTTGCCTTAGCGCCGCTTTTGAGGCGCTAGAGGGACTAGCGCCAGAGTTATGGCCAGTTTAAAAATTCCCTGGGGCCCTAAATCGGCGTTGCACCGGTAGCACTGCGCCGGCACCGATGACGTCATCGGTGTGCGCAGCGTCCCGGTTGCCGTGGTAACCCGCCCGAACTCCGAAATTGAGTTGCGGCCGCCTCACCCGTGGCAGCCGCAAGCAACGTTCTGTCAGAGGTGCCTTACTCCAGTTTGCGCCGGCGCATTAAAGGCCCCGCGGCGGCCGGCCACTTTCCCGCCGGCCGCCTGCCCGCAGCTCCCTCCCCGGACTTCTCCACCCACCCCCCCCCGGAACAGATGCAAGCCCGGCACTTGTCCGAGGTGCCGGGCTGATTTTTAAGCTGATTTGCGCGGGCCGCGGCCGGGTGCAGGCAGCTCCTCCTTAACAGGAGGAGGAGGCCTGCACGTCCCCAGCCTGCCGCACCGCATCGGGTGCCGCAGCACCGGAACAGCGCCACAATGGGGCAGTTAGCGCCCATTGGGAGGCGCTGAAACCCTCCAGTAACGCCGGCAGCCGTTTGGGTGCGGCGCTACTGAATTTTTGGCGCGCGCAGGGGGACTTAGCGCCGGCACTAACTTCCGGCGCTAAAGCCCTGGCTGCGCCAAAACTCAATTTCTAGGCCGACATATCTGGGAAGTTTTCGACATTGTCAGGTAGATGCCAGTGTTGCAGCTGTACTGAACAGCTTAGCTAGAGGTGCAGCTAGTTCTGGAGTGCAAGTCTTCAGCATGACAGCTGGGATGTTGTCGGGGCCCACAGCCTTTGCTGTATCCAGTGCACTCAGCCATTTCTTGATATCACATGGGGTGAATCAAATTGGCTGAAGACTGGCTTCTGTGATGGTGGGCACCTCAGGAGGAGGCCAAGATTGATCATCCACTCAGCACTTCTGGCTGAAGATGGTTGCAAACGCTTCAGCCTTGTCTTTTGCACTTGCCTGCTGGGTTCCACCATCATTGAGGATGGGGCTGTTCATGGAGCCTCCTCCTCCTGTTAGTTGTTTAATTGTTCACCACCATTCACGACTGGATGTGGCAGGATTGCAGAGCTTTGATCTGATCTGTTGGTTGTGGGATTGCTTAGTTCTGCCTATAGCATGCTGCTTCCACTGTTTAGCATGCATGTAGTCCTGTGTTGCAGATTCCCCAGGTTAGCACCTCATTTTTAGGTACGCCTTGTGCTGCTCCTGGCATGCTCTTCTGCACTCCTCATTGAACCAGGGCTGGTCCCCTGTCTTGATGGTAATGGTAGAGTGAGGGATATGCTGGTCCATGAGGTTACAGATTGTGGTGGAATACAATTCTGCTGCTGCTGATGGCCCACAGCACCTCATGGATCCTCAGTTTTGAGCTGCTAGATCTGTTCTCAATCTATCCCATTTAGCACGCTGGTATTCCACCACAATCTGTAACCTCATGGACGAGCATATCCCTCACTCTACCATTACCATCAAGACAGGGGACCAGCCCTGGTTCAATGAGGAGTGCAGAAGAGCATACCAGGAGCAGCACAAGGCGTACCTAAAAATGAGGTGCTAACCTGGGGAAGCTGCAACACGATGGAGGGCGTCCTCAGTGTGAAGACGGGACTTGGTCTCCACAAGGAGGACTGTGCGGTGTGTAGGATTCTCAAAATTCCCACATCTCCCAAGTTATTAACAAGGGTACCCTAAAGGCTTTTGGACTTCATGGCAAAACCTGCAAGGTTAAAGCAGGACCCTGCAAACAGCATGTCAAGTTCAAAACCTTAAAACCTGACACCCCTGAGCCTGTGGGAGACAGCTTTGATTTGTTATTTCAAACCAGACAGCTAAAGGAGACAGAACATGCATTCTTCCTGTTGTGTGTGTACCTTTAAGAGAAGAACTGATTCTATACTGCAGTACCGGCAGTGACCACCCCTGTATATAAAGCCATAGCAGGCTTCTGTACTTCAGTCTTGAATTACTCTCTGTTCAGTAAATACCTGTTTTATTGTTCTCCTGCAGTCTGAGTATTATTGATCCTCGGACACTACACTGGCGACGGGCAGGTTTGAACTCACCTGCAGTACTGCATCACCTCAATGGGATCTTTTCCCTGAGGAGAAGCTTCTTGGAGGTCGAAGTCAGAACGGCGGGCGTCGACCGCGGGCAACCGCCCAGGGATCCATCGGAGAGTTGCAGGAGAGGCTGTGGAGAGCTGGGCCTGGCTCCCCAGTCGAGGTGTTCCAGCAAGTCGTGCTGGTAGCAGGTAGTGCGCTGACCCTTCCGGACTGCGGCGGGCTCGGGCTTGATCGAGCGGCTCTGCAAAGGGGCCATGCAGCGTCGCCGGGAGGAAGAGAGAGAGAGAGGGTGGAGCGCACAGGGCGCGGTCGGTGCTCAAGAACAGGGCAGCGTGGAGAGGATAGAACGCGGGGAAGGAAAAGTGAGACGCGCCGAAGCCGCGAGCCGCCGCCATTACCCTGCAGAACGCTAGGAGCAGCGTGGCAGCAAGGGGAAGGAGGAAAAGCGCGGGAGGCGCCATTTTATTCCATTGGGGAAGAAGGAAAAGCGCGGGAGGCACCATTTTAATACATTGGGGAAGAAGAAAAAGCGCGGGAGGCGCCATTTTAAATCACCCAAGATGCCGAAGAGTGGCAGTATCACTGCTTTTGACAACGAGGTAGAAGACTGGACCACGTATGTGGAAAGAATTGAAATGTACTGCAATGCCAATGAGGTGGCCAATGGAAAGAAGGCGTCGGTATTATTAAATTTGGTGGGCGCGAGAACGTACGGCCTATTGCGGAATTTAATTACCCCAGCTAAGCCAATGGAGAAAAGTTTTGAAGAGATTGTTAATATCTTACAGGAACACCTAAACCCTACACTGCTGCTGATAGCAGAAAGATTCAAGTTCCATAAAAGAAACCAGCACAAAGATGAGAACAATGCTGACTATCTTACGGAACTACGCAAGTTATCAAAGCACTGCCAGTTCGGAGCACGACTGGCAGACACCTTACGGGATAAGTTTGTCTGCGGGCTCCAGAGTGAAGGAACCCAGAAACGACAACTTTCGGAAAAGGACCTGATGCTAGAACAGGCTTTCAGCGTGGCAGTATCCTACGAAGCAGCAGCACGGGGAGCTGCGGAAATACAACAGAAACCACAAGAATACAGCACAAACGAAATGGCGTATGGAGCAGAAAAGTGCTATCGCTGCGGCAGAACAACCCATGATCAGAAGGCCTGCTGGTTTAAGGACAAAGTATGCAGGCAATGTGGGAAAATGGGACATATAGCAAGAGTCTGCAGGTCGGGAAAGAAAACCAACACTACAAGAACTACTAAGGAAAAGTACAAGAAAGTAAAAAAAATGACAGACAGTAGTTCGGAAGATCAGGAGAGTGATAATGACTCCGGGAGCAGGAGACTAAGGCCTAGAAATTCAGTTGGCTGCGCCAGGTGTTAGCGCCTTAGGAGGAGCAGATCTCGAGCGCTAGGCGCTTAGCGCCCGGGCACAGCGCGATCTGCGCCTCACCCCAACTTCAGTAGACATTTAGCGCTGGCGCAAAGTCTTTGCGCGCGCTCAGCTGCGCGCGCAGATCATGATGTCATTTCGTCGTGCAACGCCCTTTGTGCGCCCGGAACCGGAACTTCACTCGCGCCGCCCCATTGTGCGCCGGGCGGCCCTAACGACTGTGAAGTGGAACGGTACACAGCCGAGGCGGGCCGCGGGGAGCGCAAATTAAAGGGCACTTACCCTGCACTATAAAGGGCAGCCATTTTGCAGCATTCACTCTTGTGCAACGGATTTTTGGAGAGAGACCAAGGAAGAGAGCTTACTGCTTTGGCCCAACACTAGGACAGGTCTTTTTGGCTTCAGGCCAGAGCTGTGCAATTCTCTTTGCCTTCATTGAGATCTCAGTGTTTGCCAGCATATTATGGGGGCTGCATTGGGTGCCAACGCTGAATTTCAGCCTTATGTCGGAAGGGCTTACAGACGCCGTGAGAGAGTGGCAGCCTTGGCTAGACGCAGAGGGGGCAACAGGCATCGCCAAGTGAGGCCTTACCCACCCAGGGTATACCGCCAGCAGTTCTCCTATCTCAACATGTCTGCCGCGCAGTGTGTTAGGAGGCTGCGATTCAGAAGGGAGGTGGTTGCAGACATCTGCCAGCTGCTTCACAGAGATCTGCGTCCACAGCTGATGCACAGGACATCTCTGTCGGTGGCAGTGAAGGTGACGGTGGCTCTCAACTTCTATGCCACCGGCTCCTTCCAATCCGCTGCTGGGGACATCGCTAACATCTCCCAGTTCACCGTGCATTGCTGCATCCGCCAGGTGACCAATGCCCTTTTCAGAAGGAGATGTCAATTCATCTCCTTCCCCATGACCCTGGACAAGCAGCAGCAGCGTGCAGTGGGATTTACAAGAATAGCGGGCTTCCCCATGGTGCAGGGCCCCATTGACTGCACGCATGTGGCTTTGCGGGCACCTCTGGAGCATGCCGAGGATTACCGCAACCGGAAGGGCTACCATTCCCTCAACGTACAGCTGGTGTGTGACCACAGGCAGCGCATCCTAGCTGTCAATGCCCGCTTTCCAGGCAGCAGCCACGATGCCTTTATCCTGCGACAGACAACTGTGGCTGACATGTTCCAGGCACAGCCTCACCCAAGAGGATGGCTTATCGGGGACAAAGGCTATCCTTTGTGTACCTGGCTCATGACCCCGCTCCGCGCGCCCACGACCCCTGCTGAAGAGGCATACAACGAGAGCCATCAAGCGACCAGGAACCTCATCGAACAAACAATCGGCGTCCTGAAGCAACGGTTCCGCTGTCTGGATCGCTCCGGGGGAGCCCTCCAGTATTCGCAGGAGCGAGTCTCCCAATTCGTCGTCGTTTGCTGCATGCTGCACAACCTGGCTATCCGCAGGACTCAGGCACTGCCACCTCACGTTGGACCACCACCTCAGGAGGAGGAGCAGGAGGAGCATGAGGAGGAGGAGGACGAGGAGTACCAGCCCAGGAGGAAGGCAGAAGGTCCAAGAGCCGCCCGTCGGCGGCTTATTGAACGTCACTTCTAGGCCCCCTGTCAGGGAATGGCTTGTGCCAATGAAAGAACATGATTGCAGCCACTGCGCAAGCCCCCAGCCGGTTAAGGCAACAAACACTTCAAAGATCAAACATGGACAATGTGAATAAATAAAATGGTTTATTGTACAAACTCAGAGCCCTTCCCACATGAAAATCAAGAACACACAAAACCCCCAAAAAACACTCACACACATGAGTCACTCCCACAACCTGGGGAGGATTAACCAAAGATGTAAATAAAAACGGCCTCATCCTCGGCCTTCAAAAAACAACCATTCCACAAAACACCACATTTGGACACACCCTCTACTTTGTGTCCCGTGAGGGCGATGCCCTCTGCAAACTTTGCCGGCCCCTGGACGCCCTGCTGCTCCTCCTCAAAGTGAGGCCAGTGGCTGCTGCAAGGCTGGGGGAAGGCTCCTGAGGGGCACATGTCGTGACGGCAGATGCCCTTGGAGGTCGGCCTAGACGAGGTCTGGCCCTCGAGGGGCCGGCTGGTGAATGCTGCAGCTGTCGCTGGCCAGCATCAGTCGCTGCAGCAGCTCGTGGCAGCTCCACTGGGGGAGTGGCAGTGGCGGCTGGAGGAATGGGGGCAAGCTGGCGGATGGCAGGCGCTCGCTGGTCGCCTGAGACACTGGCACTCGCCCGGGCCAGCACTGCAGCATGCACAGCAATCTGCCGAGGGACAGACCGCTGTGCTGCTGCAGCGCGCCGGGTGCCCTGGCGATGCTGGGCTGACACAACGAGTGTGGCAGCAGTGAGTGCCCGTGTTGCCCTGTTCTGAGACCGCATCAGAGCAGCCAGTGACTGCACGGCACCACTGATCACCTGGCCAGTCGCTGCCAGAGAGGCCCCGAATTCGGTGACACTCCGAGACAGGGACTGGATGGCCTCAGGCATCCGTCCCACTACCCCCATGAGCTCCGTGTGCCGGCGCTCCGAGTCCGCGGACATGTCCTCGAGGCGGCGCATCTCCTCGGCGTTGACCGTCTCCGGACTGGAGGCCGGACTCTCCCTCTGGGGAGAAGGCCGCCGAACTGGCCGACCCTTCCTGCATTGCTGGACGCCGCTGGGCCCAGCAATTGGACTCCCCTCCGACCCTTCCCCCCTCTGGGGAGAAGGCCGCTGAGCTTCCACCCCCCTCCCGCGTTTCTGCAGGCCGCTGGTCCCAGGAGCTACATTCCCCTCCGACACTTCCGCCACGCTCCCCTCCAGGGAAGACGTCTCCCCTACAGTGACATGGCTTGCCGCGGCTGAGGGTTCCCCTGATGGGCCGCCTTCCTCTTGCTCCTCCTCCTCCTCCTCTTCTGAGGGGCTGTCACTGGCAACTTCAGGGACCTCCTCCTCACCATCTGAAAGCAGGAAGGCACAAGAGTAGCTTTAGAGTGAGGAGAGGGCATCAGCGAGGGATGCATGAGTGGTGGCATTCAGCGCATTGGTCGGACAGTGGCAAAGGATGTAGATCTGATGCGCAAGTGGGACGAGAGAGGTCCAAAAAATGATGTCCTTACCATTGGTGCCCAGAACAGGGTCGGCATCTCCAGATGCAACGGGGCCAATCACCCGGGCACCCAAGATGCGCTCCACGTGCTGTTGCAGCTCGGTGAGCGGCTGGATCTGGGGTCCGCCTCCCCCGGTCACAGTCCGGCTCCTCTTATTATTGGCCAGCTTGGCCTGCAAGAGAAAGGACGGCCTCTAAGTACAGTGTGTAGCCCTGATCTTGTGTGCACTGCCTCCAATGGTCGAATAGCCTGGCCAGTCTGTAGCCCTGATCTTGTGTGCACTGCCTCCCATGGTCGAATAGCCTGGCCAGTGTGTTAAGTGTACAATGTGCAATTGATGTTCATGACTGACCCATAGCTGCTGCATGAGGGCTGGCCATTAGGGCTTTCAGGTCCCTTTGCCCATAATGTGAGGTGCACATGCAAGGATGAGGAGGACACTGGAAAGGGTACTCACCCTGACAATCCTGGCGAGGTCATTTAGTTTCTTGCGGCATTGTACCGCGCTCCTGGGGACCTCACTGTTCGATGTCACCCTTGTGGCGACATGCCTCCAGGCTCTCCGGTAGACGCGGGCCGGCGGCTTCCTCCCATTGTCTGGGAACAAAATATGGCGTCTCTTCTCCACAGCGCTAACCAGCACCCTCAGATCAAGCTCTGAGAAGCGCTGCGCTCGTTCACGGGCCTTCTGCATACTTTGATGCGCTATATGGGTCCAGCAGCAGTGTTCAGGTCTAGCTGGAGGGCTCCAGTGTGCAGGGCGTGGCAGCAGACCAAGTCGACCCTTCCCCCTTAAGAGCTGGCCGGCGCCAGGGTGTCTGCTGTCAATCAAGAAATGGCCGCACCTGTGCTGCGCCCGGCCTCGGCGGTATCGCTCAGCACCTCCGGCTTAGCGCCTAAAGAGAGCCGTGCATCGCCAGTTTTAGCGCTCGAGCAAACTCTGAAGGCGAAGCTAATGAATATCGGCGAAGTGGCCTCGAATTTGCGCCGGGCGCAAACTTTAGCGGCCGCCCGACTTTACCGCCCGAAAAGTGGCTATAATGAATTTCTAGGCCTAAGTTGTCTAAAGTTACACAACGTGATCGCAAAGAAGGATCACCGAACCATTTGGGTCACCCTCATGATAGCAGGGTCCCAAGTAAAGATGGAATTGGATACATGATCAGCCCTAACTGTCATGAATCGACAAGACTATGAGCGGCTATTCTCACACATACCCTTGAAGGACACGTCCATTGTATTGAAGACATACACGGGGCAAAAAGTCTACCCCAGAGGAAAAATAAGGGTGCCAGTTGAATACAACGGCAAGGAAACACAGAAACTGTATCTATATATACTACCGGATGGAGGACCACCACTATTGGGACGTGAATGGATCCGAAAAATACAATTGGATTGGCATTCCATTCAGGCGCTAACTGTGACTGATAAAAAGGATGATGACGTCACACCTGGACGACTGTCAAAAATTCTAAGTGACGCGAAAGAGGTGTTCCAACAAGGACTTGAGACTCTAAAAGGAGTAACGGCAATGATAAAAATCGAAGATAACGCAAACCCAAAATTTTTTAAGGCCAGGCCGGTACCTTACGCAATCCGCCCAGCCGTTGAAGCAGAGCTGGAGTGTCTGGAGCGTTCAGGTGTCCTGTCCAAGGTGGACTGGAGCGAGTGGGCCACACCCATCGTTCCTGTAATGAAGAAATCATTGAGCAGCACGCCTGGGGAACCGAAGAAGGTTCGCATCTGTGGGGACTTCAAGGTAACTGTGAACCCAGTCCTGCACACAGTACAATATCCACTTCCATGGATAGAAGATATTTTCGCCTCACTATCTGGAGGGAAACGCTTTACAAAGATTGATCTGGCCCAAGCATACCTACAAATGGAGGTGGAAGAAGCATCTAGGAAATACCTCACGATAAACACTCACAAAGGCCTTTACCAGTACAATCGACTGGTATTCGGGGTAGCATCAGCCCCGGCTATTTGGCAGAGGGCGATGGAACAAGTCCTGCAAGGGACCCCGGGGACCCAGTGTTATTTGGACGACATCCTGGTTACGGGCGAAAATGACAGTGAACACCTTGCCAACCTGGAGCAGGTGCTCACGAGATTACAGGAATATGGGCTACGAGCCAACCGCCCCAAATGCGAGTTCTTCAGGAGACAAATCTCGTATTGTGGCCACATGATTGATGAGGAAGGGTTGCATAAGTCGCCGGACAGGATTGAGGCTGTAGTCAAGGCTCCAGCACCGGAAAATGTGTTGCAACTGAGGTCGTTCCTCGGTTTGGTGAACTACTACCATAAGTTCTTGCCGAATTTATCTACAATTCTGCACCCACTGAACGCCCTACTGCAAACTGGAGTAACATGGAAATGGAGTGATGAGTGTAAGCGTGCCTTTCAGAAATGTAAATGCCTAATCACTTCAAAAGAAGTATTGGCCCATTACAATCCAACACTACCGATTCGGTTAGCATGTGATGCGTCTCCCTACGGCATCGGAGCAGTGCTGTCACACAAATTCCTTGACGGTTCAGAGAGGCCAATAGCCTTTGCATCGCGCTCGTTAACCTCAGCCGAGCGTAACTACGCCCAGATTGACAGGGAGGCCCTCAGCCTGGTGTGGGGGGTGAAGAAGTTCAATCACTATCTGCACGGGCAGAAATTCACCCTACTGACTGACCATCAGCCCCTGGTCTCCATTTTTAACCCAAAGAAGGGCGTTCCGGTGATGACGGCGCAACGGCTGCAAAGATGGTCACTTTTTCTAGGGGCACATTAGTACGACATAGAGTACAAGGGTACGAAACAGCATGGAAACGCTGATGGGCTGTCGCGCCTAACGTTGCCTACAGTAGAGGAAGCACCTGCAGTGGACCCTGTTGAGATATTCCATGCGACCATAGTCGAATGTCTACCTGTTACAAACTCAAGTATAGAGAAGGAAACCCGAAATGACCCGACACTCTCTCGGGTCTATGATTTGACGGTGAAGGGATGGCCAGAACATGGCGACTCACTGTTGCCAGCATTCTCGCCAAGGAGAGAACAGCTGTCAGTGTGCCGGGGGACCTTGATGTGTGGAGCCCGAGTGGTAATTCCACCCAAGTTGAGAGATAGAGTGCTCAATGAGCTTCATGAGGGTCATCTGGGAGGGGTAAAAATGAAGAGCCTAGCCAGGGCGTTTGTGTGGTGGCTGGGAATCGATAAAGAAATCGAGGATATGACCAAGAGATGCACAGGATGCCAGAAGGTCCAAAACGCTCCACCACAGGCCCTGCTACATCCATGGGAGTGGCCCTCATCTCCATGGCAACGGGTACAGATTGATTTTGCTGGTCCATTTATGGACTCAATGTTCCTAATCGCTGTGGACGCCCATTCAAAATGGCCAGAGGTCATCAAAATGTCCTCCACCACCACAGAGAAAACTATTGCAGTCCTACGGACCATCTTCGCCAGGAATGGCTTGCCAGAACAGATTTGCTCTGACAATGGGCCACAGTTTGTGTCCGAGGATTTCCGGAGGTTTCTGAGGAATAATGGGGTGAAACATTACACATCTGCCCCATATCATCCAGCCACAAATGGATTGGCTGAGAGGTTTGTTCAGACCTTTAAAAAGGCAATAAAGGCAATGCATAATGACGACATACCACTACAACACAAGGTGGATAATTTCTTGTTTGCTTACTGGAATGCGACACATGCAGTCACCAACCAAACTCCAGCCATAATGTTCTTCAACCGAAGGCTAAGATGTCGCCTGGATTTGCTCAAACCAAACATAAGATGAGATGTTGAGGATAAGCAATTCCAGCACATATAGGAGAAGCCAACCAGGAGCTTCAAGATAGGGCAACCAGTCTTGGCCCACGACTACCGAACAGAAAAATGGCAGCCAGGAACGATATGCACACAGCAGGGACCACTACTGTACACAGTGGACGTTGGAGAGAGCATCGTGAGACGCCATGCTGACCAGATTCTAGAGTCACAGGAACAAGCCAAACCCATACCACGAGCAGGTGCACCTGGTAATCAACCCGAAGTACAGATTGCTTCTACCTCAGAAGCAGTGGTATTGGAAGCTGACGAACCAACCAATGACAATGAGCCAGAATCAACTCCGCCGCAAGAACAGGATACTCGAGAAAGGCGTTATCCAGTCAGGATCAGGAAGCCTCCTCAAAGACTGAACTTATAAATGATTATTTCAGTTGATGTATATAGTACAGAGAAAATTGTAATTGTAATTAGTTATTATTTAGTTGTTAAATGAATGTTATGTACTGTTTATCTAAAAGGGGAGGAATTGTTGTCTATGTACCTTTAAGAGAAGAACTGATTCTATACTGCAGTACCGGCAGTGACCACCCCTGTATATAAAGCCATAGCAGGCTTCGGTACTTCAGTCTTGAATTACTCTCTGTTCAGTAAATACCTGTTTTATTGTTCTCCTGCAGTCTGAGTATTATTGATCCTCGGACACTACACTTCCCTTTAAAACAAATCAACTCAGGAAAAGACCTAATCTTGCACAAACTTAAAGCCCATCAAGAATATGCATATATAATCGCTTACAGTTCGAACTAGCTACCAAGCCAGGAAGATACCGATTTACATTATGCATAACAAACACCGAGACATTAAAAGCCATTTAGCAATGGGACAACCGCCCAAAAACCAGTTAAGGTGAATGGCTATAATCACCTTAACGAGCCTGCCAAAAATCAGACAAAGAACTAACCCTGATTCGGCACGCAGATAACAAACTCAAAAACAGTATAATTGTCGGCCCACTGGTAACCAAGAACACTTCATACAGGCAGAAGCTTACAGGACACAGGGGCATTCCCCCGGAAGGCTCACGGAACATCACGGCGAGGGGACATGGTGGGGTAGGCTCGACTGAAGACAACAAGGCCGCAACCACAGCCCGACACAAGGATCGACCATGAGCACCGCGGTAACAAAGGGCCGGGTAAACCATACCTTCAGATCATTACCACTACAGAGGTAATGATCTAGGCCTCCGCGACCAAGCTGACACCGAAGACCGCCAACCGAATCCCAACCGCAGCAAAACTCGACGACCAGACCACCACCAGAAGAACAAAACCCGAAGCTTTCCACTCTATAAGCTAAAGTACCCAACAAAGATTTTATTCCCTATTTCTAACTAAGGAAAGAAGGTACTTACCCAGACAAATCCACAAACGCGCCCTTACCGCATCAGCGGACTCCACCCAACTGAAGAACCTTCGCAGATTCTAAGACTGGGACCACGTGGCAATGGCAGGCCCCAAAGGACACAAAGAGTGAACCCCAAAACGCAACCGGCTTAACTGACAGGATTCGAACTGTCAAGAAATCCCTATTGGTGAGCATAATCCCTGGCTCTTTTTAGTACAATTTAATTAGATATTGGGGGTGGGACAAGGGTAGTGGGATTATTAATGTGATTTTCCCTCGTTGTGCCGTGTGTTCCCCATTCCTAATTAAGTGTACTCTTGAATGTCTGTAACTACTCCAGTAATCTAAGTGTGTTATTTTATTGTGACTCTAATAAACAGTTTTCTTGCACCAAACCAGTTATCTACACCAATTTTGTATCGTAGCCTGTACCTAAGTCCGGAGTCTAGAACCTAAGGGGTGTGGGAGCGATTCGAACCGCTCAAAACAGTCAGGGACAGCTGACTCCACACACCACCCCCTACAGAATGGTGACCGCGGCAGGACTCCGGCAACAGGGGTGCGATACAGCAGACACTGATTCGGAAGAGCAAAATGTAATGGAAGAGAGGATTTCAAATTATGTCTTCAGTAAGAAGTGGATCACTAATCTGTTAAAGGCTGGGCATCCGGTAGATGCTGCAGCTAAATGGACAGAAGGGAGGGATCATAAGAAATCCATAGAAAAGGCAGTCTGGCTGATGTGCTTCGAGAAACAGATCCAGCTTTTGGACAGGCTCGTTGAAGCACAGGCAGCCGAGATACGGGAGTCAGCCCTGGAAGTCCAAACAAGGACTCCAGCAGGGGAGAAGTTACTGGCAGGATTGCAGGCTCTGAACCAGGAAAGGGTGCAGTTAATGGGGGAGCATAAGGCAAGGCAGGAATATTTACAGTGTCAGGTCACCGAGGCCAAGAACAATGAGCTGAGGTTGCAGGAAAAGAATGCCCGCCTAGCAAGACAAGTAAGAGAGCAGGAGGAGAAAGTAAGAGACATAAAGGCAGCCTATAAGATAGCGAGCGCACAGGGGTTTGAAGATGCAGATCATGGCCCCTGCCAGGAACAGATAAAGAATCTGAGCCTTGCTCTAAGGAAGGCAAAAGGCACGGTGTGTCTCATCAGCCCGAAGGCAGCCCAGGTCGACTTTACAGGGAACGAGGGGAGGACGGTTCAGACACCACAGGTAGTGCCAAGGGACAACCTGGTTGAGGAGCAGGAGGACCCATGACCACCACCCATAGCGCCAGGTTTCAGCGAGGTCTGGCAGCAAAGGAGGGGTGGAGTTAGGGGTAGAAGCTGAGGTGGAAAAACCCCCGCAAGAGAGACTGGGACCAGGGCCGATGTGCCCGGCCCAGCAGTGAAGGTTTGGCCCACCCGCTGATGACGGGGAGGAGGGACCCCTCCAAAGCCAGTTCGTAGTTCCCTACGGCACCCAACAGCTTAGGGCCATGGTAAGCCATATATCAAAACTCGCAGAGAATGGAGACCCCTCGGTCCACTTCAGGGAAGTAGAACAGGCAGCCAGCATCACCGAGTGCGATGATGCCGAACAGGCCAAAATGCTGCTATTCTTCCTGGAGAGTAAGCTCCTCCAGTTCCTCTCTGACCAGTGTAAGAGGGGACAGTGCGAGTATGGGGAGCTCAGGGGGGAAGTTCTTGAGGCCATGGGGATGAATGAGGGAAGTCCTTTCTCCCGAGTGGAGAAGACAGTGCAGCTCACAGAGGAAACCCCGCAGGCTTTCGCGGACAGGTTGTGGCTGGTGTCTCGGAGTGCCTGTACTGGGGCACCTGACCGGGCTAACCTGGACCAGGATCAGCTGGCCCACTGGCTCCATTGCCTGGTGGCAAACAGCTTGCCGCAGGTCAGGGCCAAGGCAGGAATGTGGTTTGACCCCAAGAATCCCCTGACTACCGAACTGACAGTGATCAGACAATTGACCCTGGCTTACCGGAATGGTAAGGGAACCGATGCACACCCACCTAAGGGGAAGGTGCATGAAATGAAACCCGGACAGGGTAGGAAGGAGTGGCATCAGGAAGGGAATAACCCCTCCAGCACAAAGCTTAATTGTTACGGGTGTGGGAAGGATGGACACTGGAGGAAGGAGTGTAGAAATCCTTGGAAGGATAACAAGGGAAAGAATTCCTCAGCCCCAGCCCAAAAGACAGAGACAGGAATCCCTTCCACCACGGTCGAGTCCTTTTTGGACGCAATGAGGACCCTGTTGACTGGCCCAGGGAAGGTAGCAGCCACTACCGGTGCTCTGAACCCATCAGCCCCATCCAACCCACAGCCCTGACTAGAGCCAGCGCAGCCTGTTTACCTGTGTTCCCTGAAGTATGACTTATGGAAGAGACCCCTCGTTGAGATGGAGGTAGAAAAGATAAAAGTTACCTATCTGTTGGACACGGGGGCATCATGTACTGTGATCCATTCAGCTAACCCCACCACCTCACCTCTATCTAACGGGGTCCTGTTGTGTATTTTGAATGTGTATTAGAATTGTCCCACATGGGATACTGTAGTGGTGATTTGAAATGCACTATGGGAAATGTAGTGCATTGAGTGAAGAAGCACATTGTAAATAAAATGGCCGTTAACTAAACTCTCCACCCCGGAGTCCTTCTTAATTGTTATATAGGTATATATATATATATATATATTTATACATTTATATATATAAAACCCCTTGAGACACAACAAAACTGGCGATGAGGACGACGGACTTGCGCGTCACTTTGCATTGGAATCGGCGATGTTTAAAGTAAGAAGTTCCTGTCTTTCTTAATGGCGCACCCGCAGTTTAGTGCTAATGCAATCGCCTCGTAAAGGTGGCGGTTCGTGTGTTACACAAATAAGAAGGGGGAGAGTAATGATACAGTGAAACGAAGTGGAGGAAAAGGACTGTAAAAATAAAAAAGTGGAGGAAAAGGACTGTAAAGATAAAAAAAAAAGAAAACAAAATGGCTATGCTAACCGGAGCGTTTGGACCATTTGATGAAACAGCGGAGCAATGGAGTGCTTATACAGAGCGTTTCGGATTTTTCGTGACTGCAAATGGCATTAAAGATGACGTGAAAGTGGCGACGTTCCTCAGTGTGATCGGAGCAAAAACATTTGGCTTGTTACGGAGTTTGATGCACCCGGATAAGCCTGGCGCTAAGACATATGATCAGATTGTGGAAGTTTTGGAAACACATTTCGCACCCAAGCCACTGCTGATTGCCGAGAGGTTCAGGTTTCACAAACGAAACCAAGGGGAGGGTGAATCCATAGCCGAATATGTTGCAGTGCTAAAGAAGCTAACTGAGCATTGTGAGTTTGGTGAAACTCTAAATGACACTGTCCGTGATAGGTTTGTGTGTGGATTAAGATGTGAAGCAACACAGAAGTGCTTGCTCACGACTGACAAACTGACGCTTAAATCAGCAGTGGAGCTCGCTGTGTCTATGGAGTTAGCAGCTAAAGATGCACAGCTGTTGGGGGCTGCAACAAGAGTGCACAGGGTAGCAGCTACACTGGATAAGCATGCAAGGGGTGCCAGAGAGTGTTACAGATGTGGAAGGTCAGGTCATCAGCCATCTGACTGCTGGTGCAAAGACCTGACCTGTCAGAAATGTGAAAAGAAAGGACACATTGAACGTGTGTGTAAAGGGCAAAGCAAACAATCCTACACAGAGACACACAAAAACAAACAAGGAAACACATCCAACTGGCGTTCTAAAAAGAAAAACCTACACATGGTAAAACAAGAACAGGAAGACAGTGACACAGACTCTGATGGGGAGCTGAATCTCCATGTGTTAACGGTGAATGGAGGCTCATCAGGCTATGGAGTCACTCCACTACTAGAGGGAATACCGGTCAAAATGGAGCTGGATACGGGGGCCGCTGTCTCCTTGATTTCAGAGAAGCTATTCAAAGAAAAACTGAACCACCTATCACTGACGCCGGCCAAGCTCATCTTAAAGACCTACACTGGGGAAACAGTCCTAATGCTGGGTAAGACAGAGGTCAAGGTGGAGCTTAATGGACAAACCGTGATGCTGCCAGTTTACGTGGTCAGGCCATGGTTGGAGAAAATTCATCTGGATTGGAAAAAAATGAATGCGGTGTCAGTCGAAGAGGTGGGGCTAGCGGCAGTGTTGACAAAGCATGCGGCTGTCTTTGACGGAGAATTGGGGAGTATGAAGGGGATTACAGTCAAACTCAAGGTGAAGCCTGACAGCCAGCCACAATTCCTGAAGGCCAGGAACGCTCCCTACACCCTCAGACCAAAGGTGGAGGCTGACCTGGAGCATCTGGTCAAGATAGGGGTCCTGGTGCCGGTTTCGCACAGTGAGTGGGCCATGCCCGTGGTACCAGTGATGAAGAGTGACGGCGCGGTTCGCTTATGTGGAAATTTCAAAGTAACAGTGAATCCTGTGCTCTCAGCTGAACAGTACCCCCTCCCCATCATTGAAGATCTTTTCGCGGGTCTAGCAGGCGGTCAGAAGTTTAGCAAGATTGATCTATGCCAAGCCTACTTGCAGATGCATGTAGAAGAGGACTCACAGAAGTATCTCACCATCACCACCCACAAGGGCCTCTACAGGTACTACCACCTACCCTTTGGTATAACGTCAGCACCAGCATTGTTTCAGCGGGCTATGGACCAGATCTTAAGTGGCATTCCAGGGGTACAATGTTATCTCAACGATATCCTTGTCACAGGAAAGGACGACAATGAGTATCTGCAGAACCTGACGAAGGCACTGGGAAGACTTGAAGAATATGGCTTATGCGTTCACAAGGACAAATGCGAATTTTTCAAGCCGTCAGTGGAGTACCTAGGCCATGTCATCGACACGGACGGCCTACACACAGCACCGTCGAAAGTGAAAGCCATTGCCGACGCTCCTGCACCTACAAATGTCGGCCAGCTGCGGTCATTCTTAGGTCTCCTGAACTATTACGGAAAGTTTATTCCACAGCTGGCATCACTGTTGAAGCCATTACATGAGTTGCTGTGTCAGGGCAAGGCCTGGGCGTGGACGAAGGAGTGCAAAGCTGCATTCAAGAAAGCCAAAGCAGCTTTGACTGACCCCAGAGTGTTGACGCACTTTGACCCGTCGTTGCAGATTCAGCTGGCCTGTGACGCGTCGCCTTATGGCGCGGCGCGGTCGTGTCCCACATCTTTCCCTCAGGCGAAGAGAAGCCGATTGCATTCGCGTCAAGGTCCCTGAGTAAGGCGGAGGTGAAATACCTGCAGATCGAAAAAGAGGCTTTGGGCATCATCTTTGGAATCAAAAAGTTCCATCACTACTTGTTCGGAAGGAAATTCACCTTGCTGACGGATCATCGTCCTCTGACATCGATCTTTGGTCCACACACAGGAATACCCTCCCTGGCAGCGTGCAGGATGCAGCGCTGGGCGCTGATGTTAAGCGCTCATAATTACAACATCAAATACCGGAGGTCAGCAGCACATGGCAATGCGGACGGATTGTCAAGACTTCCACTGCCTGTGCCCTCGGAAGGCTGTGAGCAGAAGATTTTCTACTTTGACATGGTGAGCAATGCCCCTGTCACGGCCCGGCAGGTCAAGAAAGAGACCAGAGTGGACCCTACGCTATCCAAGGTGCTGGATCGGGTGATGCGAGGAGATGGATCACGGGTGTCAGAGGCACCACCTGAGCTCCTACCTTACCTGTCAAGAGGGAAGGAGTTGTCTGTCACGTTAGGATGCCTCCTTTGGGACATGCGAGTGATCATACCACCAAAGCTGCGGAAACATGTCCTCAACGAGCTGCACTCAGGACATTGTGGTATTGTCCGGATGAAGGAGCTGGCATGAAGCTACTTCTGGTGGCCCGGTCTGGATCATGAAATTGAAGTTGAAGCGAAATCATGCCCATCATGCGAGACAACCAGGGATACGCCAAGAGCAGCGCCACTGTATCCATGGGAATGGCCGGCGATACCGTGGCAACGGATCCATCTGGACTTCGCGGGACCAGTGGATGGAGCGATGTTCCTGGTCGCGGTGGACTCCCATTCCAAATGGCCGGAGGTTGCAGTAATGTCCACTACCACTACGGAGAAAACCATCGAGAATCTGAGAGAGATGTTCGGGCGATTTGGTCTGCCGGAGCAGATCGTAACCGAAAATGGAACACAGTTCACATCCCAGGAGATGGAGGAGTTCCTCAAGAGCAATGGAATCCAGCACACGTTCTCCGCGCCTTATCATCCATCCATGAATGGATTGGCGGAGAGATTTGTCAGAATGCTGAAACGCGCGTTGAAAGCGGCAAGAAGTGATGCTCCTCTAAAGTAGCGCCTGAATGCTTTCTTGCTGAAATACCGAAACACGCCTCATGCTACGACTGGAGCATCTCCTGCTTACCTACTCATGGGAAGGCAGCTACAGACACGCCTTGACCTGCTGAGGCCAACGTCCACAGAAGCAGTGGTGCACGCCAATCAGCAGGATCAAGTCAGCAGACGAGCTCAGAGGTCCAAAGAACGACACTTTGTGGTGGGGGGCAAAGTCCTCGCGCATAACTACACCACCCCGGAGCAGTGGGTCCTGGCTACGGTCATTCAAAAGATGGGCCCCATTTCATACCGAGCCCGCACCGGAGACGACCGAACATGGAGACGGTTGTAGACCAGTTACTGCCAAGACAGTCGCCACAGGTAACCCAAGAAACAGAGGATCAAGGACCTGCTGTGGGCTCCAGCAGGTACTGGTTGTCCGACCATGAGACGGTGGCACCATCCACTCTTGTGCCGTCGAGGGAGGAAGCCACGCCTGCAGGGTCACGGGAGAGCCAGCCAAAGCCTGCTCCTGAGACTAGGCATTACCCCCAAAGAGAAAGGCAGCCTCCAGAGCACCTTAGTTACAGTTAATGCATGGGGCAGAATAATCCCCAGGGTTAGCGGAATGTAGAGGCAGTCTACCCTCTCTTCCAAAGTTATAGTCATTTTCAGTTATTCTGTTTTGTGGACATTCTATTTTAAGGGGGAGGAAATATGTTGTGTATTTTGAATGTGTATTAGAATTGTCCCACATGGGATACCGTAGTGGTGATTTGCAATGCACTATGGGAAATGTAGTGCATTGAGTGAAGAAGCACATTGTAAATAAAATGGCCGTTAACTAAACTCTCCACCCCGGAGTCCTTCTTAATTGTTATATAGGTAAGAGTATAAAACCCCTTGAGACACAACAGGTCCCATACAGTCTGTCGGGATTTACAGGTAAGGAACAGGCAGGCTCATTTTCCATCCCACTGTCCATTCACTTAGGAACACTCCGCTCTAAGTAGACCTGTATCCTAATGAAGTGGGAAGCGAAGGGTGGAAAAGGGATCCTGGGAGCCGACTTTATTGTAGGCCACGGGATCCTAGTGGATTTAAGGAATCATTGCCTATGGGGGACAAATACAGGAAAGGAAGGAGGAGTAGTAGTCATCCCAAGGAAACAGGGGAAGGGGACCCTGTGCACCATGAAGCCTAAAGAGGGTTATAACCTCGAGCTCATGGTCAATAATACCCCAAGGGAGTTCCAGGCGTTTGTGCAGGCCCACCTAGCCACGTTTGCCACACACAAGCACAACTGTGGGAGGGTCAACGAGTTCGAGGTCAGTGTAGATGGGGACCCTATGGCCCAACCACAAAAACAGTACAACTTCCGCAGGGAAGCGGAGCCAGACATGGAAGCAGCCATGTCCTCCTTAGTGCAACAGGGGGTGCTGAGACCGATAGCCACCCACGTAAACTCTCCACTGTGGCCAGTTAGAAAATCGGACAACTCCTGGAGGGCCACAGTGGACTATCGGGTGCTCAACAGTAACATCCCAGCCTGTGTACCCACGGTAGCAGCAGTTGCCGACCTGATAGGAAGTATCCCAGCATCCGCGACCACTTTCACGGTGCTGGATATTTCCAACGGGTTTTGGTCCATCCCTTTAAGGAGGGAGGATCAGTACAATTTGCCTTTACTTTCAAAGGGCAACTGTAAACCTGGAACTGTTTGCCTCAGGGCTTCCACAATAGCCCTAGCATTTTCCACCAATGCATGGCAAACAGTCTAAAGGGCTTCAGCCAGCCCAGGCAGCTGGTACAGTATGTGGATGACCTGCTCCTATTCACCGATTCGAGAGAGGAGCATGGCCCACAACTGGCCGAACTGCTGGAACTGCTCAGGCAGGAAGGCTTTAAAGTGAACCCATAGAAATCGCAGATCGGCCAGCAGGAGGTGAAATTCCTGGGCCTTGACCATACGCGCTGGGGAAAGGGCCATAGATAAAGCTAGAAGGGAAGCAGTACAGGAGTTACCCGTCCCCAACACAGTCACGGGAGTGAGATCTTTTCTAGGGCTAACCGGGTACTGCAGAGACTTTATTGAGGACTATGCAGCCACAGCAGCCCCTCTGCTCCGGCTCCTACATAAGGGAGTGGAGTGGGTTTGGGACGAGGGTTGCCAGGCAGCATTTGTCAGGATCAAGAAAGAACTGCAGACCGCACCAGCTCTAGGGCCCATAGATGGGGGGAAAGAGTTCTTCCTGGAGGTAGCAGCCAGCGGGGACAGCCTGAGTGCTGTGCTGCTCCAAGAGCGGCACGGCAGGCTGAGGCCGGTGGTCTACTCCTCCAGGATACTTACGGATATGGAGAAGAGCTACTCCAATTGTGAGAGGCACCTCTTGGCCACACATTGGGCTGTGAAAAGATCGCAGGCACCTCTCCCATCACCCTCCTCACCCATCACACGCCCACCCAGATGCTCCTGGACGGGAGAATCAAGGATGGGACAGTGAGCAGTGCCCGCATTGCTCGCTGGACCCTGCTTCTCATAGAGTCATAGAGTTATACAGCACGGATAGAGGCCCTTCGGCCCATCGTGTCCGCGCCGGCCATCAAGCCCTGTCTAATCTAATCCCATATTCCAGCATTTGGTCCGTAGCCTTGTATGCTATGGCATTTCAAGTGCTCATCCAAATGCTTCTTGAATGTTGTGAGGGTTCCAGCCTCCACAACCCTTTCAGGCAGTGAGTTCCAGACTCCAACCACCCTCTGGGTGAAAAAGTTCTTTCTCAAATCCCCTCTAAACCTCCCGCCCTTTACCTTGAATCTATGCCCCCTAGTTATTGACCCTTCTACTAAGGGAAAAAGCTCCTTAGTATCCATCCTATCTATGCCCCTCATAATTTTGTACACCTCAATCATGTCCCCCCTCAGCCTCCTCTGCTCCAAGGAAAACAAACCCAATCTGCCCAGTCTCTCTTCATAGCTGAAGCGCTCCAGCCCTGGTAACATCCTGGTGAATCTCCTCTGCACCCTCTCCAAAGCTATCACATCCTTCCTGTAGTGTGGCGACCAGAACTGCACACAGTATTCCAGCTGTGGCCTAACCAGTGTTTTATACAGCTCCATCATAACCTCCTTGCTCTTATATTCTATGCCTCGACTAATGAAGGCAAGTATCCCATATGCCTTTTTTACCACCTTATCCACCTGTTCCGCCGCCTTCAGGGATCTGTGTACTTGCACACCCAGATCCCTCTGACCCTCCATCTTGCCTAGGGTCTTACCATTCATTGTTTATTCCCTTGCCTTGTTAGTCCCCCCAAAGTGCATCACCTCGCACTTTTCCGGGTTAAATTCCATTTGCCACTGTTCCGCCCATCTGACCAACCCATCTATATTGTCCTGCAGACTGAGACTACCCTCCACCCTACCAATTTTTGTATCATCCGCGAACTTACTGATCATACCTTTTACATTCATATCCAAGTCATTAATGTAGACCACAAACAGCAAGGGACCCAGCACCGATCCCTGTGGTACCCCACTGGCCACAGGCTTCCAGTCACAAAAACAACCTTCCACCATCACCCTCTGCCTTCTGCCACTAAGCCAGTTTTGTATCCAATGTGCCAAGGCACCCTGGATTCCATGGGCTCTTACCTTCTTGACCAGTCTCCTGTGCGGGACTTTATCGAAGGCCTTACTGAAATCCATGTATACCACATCCACTGCGTTACCCTCATCCACACACCTAGTCACCCCCTCAAAAAATTCAATCAAATTAGTCAGACATGATCTTCCCTTGACAAAGCCATGTTGACTATCCCTGATTAATCCTTGCCTCTCCAAGTGGAGACTAATTCTGTCCCTCAGAATTTTTCCAATAATTTTCCTACCATTGATGTTAGGCTCACTGGCCTGTAGTTCCATGGTTTTTCCCTACTCCCCTTCTTGAATAATGGTACTACATTAGCGGTTCTCCAGTCCTCTGGCACATCCCCTGTGGCCAGAGAGGTTCTGAATATATGTGTTAGAGCCCCCGCAATCTCTTCCTTTGCCTCACACAGCAGCCTGGGATACATTTCGTCCGGGCCTGGGAATTTATCCATTTTTAGGCCTGCTAAAACCGCCAATACCTCCTCCCTCTCGATGTTAATATGTTCGAGCATATCACAGTCCCCCCGCCCTATTTCTATGTCTACATCGTCCCTCTCCATAGTGAAAACAGATGCAAAAAATTCATTTAGAACCCCTCCTACATCTTCCGGCTCCACACACAGGTTGCCACTTTTGTCCCTAATGGGCCCTATTTTTTCCCTAGTTATCCTCTTACCCTTAATATACTTATAAAACATCTTAGGATTTTCCTTTATTTTGCTCGCCAGTGTTATTTCATGGCCCCTCCTTGATCTCCTAATTTCTTTTTTAAGTATCCCCCTGCACTTTTTGTACTCCTCTAGGGCTTCTTCCGTCTTTAGCCTTTTGTATCTGCCAAAAGCCCTCCTTTTTTTTCTAATCCATTCTCGTATATCCCCTGACATCCAAGGTTCCCTGTGGTTTTTGGAACCACCTTTGACCTTTACGGGAACATGTTGCCATTGTATGATCTCAATCTCCCTTCTGAAAGCCTCCCATTGCTCCGATGCGGATTTTCCTACAAGTAGCTGATCCCAGTCCATTTTGGCCAGATCCTGCCTTATCCTATTAAAATCGGCCTTCCCCCAATTTAGAACCTTTATTTCCGGCCCATCCCTGTCCTTTTCCATGACCACCTTAAATCTCACCATATTATGGTCACTGTCACCAAAGTGCTCACCTACTAGCACTTCTTCCACTTGGCCGGCCACATTCCCTAGAATTAGGTCCAGTACCGCCCCCTCTCTTGTAGGACCTTCTACATGCTGGCTCAAAAAGCTCTCCTGGATGCACTTTAAGAATTCTACACCCTCTGTGCCTTTCACACTCTGACTATCCCAGTTAATATTGGGGAAGTTGCAATCCCCCATTATTATTACCCTATTATTTGCACATTTCTCTGAGATTTGCCGACATATCTGTTCCTCTATCTCCCCCTGACTGTTTGGAGGCCTATAGTACACTCCCAGCAAAGTGCTTGCCCCCTTTTTGTTTTTAAGCTCCACCCATATGGCCTCATTAGAGGAACCTGCTAATATGTCATCCCTCCTTACTGCAGTAATTGACTCCTTAATTAATATTGCGACACCCCCTCCTCTTATACCTCCCCCTCTGTCTCGCCTGAAGATTCTGTACCCCGGAATATTGAGCTGCCAGTCTTGCCCCTCCCTCAACCATGTCTCCGTGATAACAACAATATCATACTCCCATGTGTTTATCAACACCTTCAGTTCATCCACCTTATTTGCAAGACTCCTTGCATTAAAATAGATGCCATCCAGCCTTGCCCTTGTATATTTGCCCTGTCTACCAAGCTGACTTGTTTTTTTCTCTATAACTGGCAGCACATCACCCCCTATTTCAGCTCCCCTCTGTATCCCATCCCCCTGCCAAGTTAGTTTAAACCCCCCCCAACAGTGCTAGCAAACCTCCCCGCAAGGATATTTGTCCCGCTCTGGTTCAGGTGCAACCCGTCCGACTTGTACAAGTCCCACCTTTCCCAGAAGCAGGCCCAATGATCCAGGAAACTAAAACCCTCCCCCCTGCACCAACTCTTTAGCCACGCATTCATCTGTTCTATCCTCCTATTCCTATACTCACTAGCACGTGGCACTGGGAGTAATCCAGAGATTACAACCTTTGAGGTCCTGTTTTTTAATCTGCTACCTAGCTCCCTAAATTCTTGATGCAGGACCTCATCCCCCTTCCTACCTATGTCATTGGTCCCAATGTGGACCACGACCTCTGCCTGCTCACCCTCCCCCTTAAGAATGCCCTGTAGCCGCTCAGTGACATCCATGACCCTGGCCCCAGGGAGGCAACAAACCATCCTGGAGTCACGTTTGCGGCGACAGAAACGCCTATCTGTTCCCCTTACGATAGAATCCCCTACCACTATTGCTCTCCCACTCTTTTTCCTCCCTTTCTGAGCAGCAGAAGCGTCCCTGGTGCCAGGAAGCTGGCTGCTGCTGCCTTCCCCTGGTGAGTCATCCCCCTCAACAGTATCCAACTTGGTATACCTGTTTGAAAGGGGGATGTCCGCAGGGGGCCCCTGCACTTCCTGCCTGCCTCTGTTGCACCACCTGATGGTCACCCAAGTTCTTTCTGCCTGTGCAGCCCTACCCTGCGGCGTGAACAACTCGCTAAACGTGCTATCCACGACCCTCTCAGCATCGCGCATGCTCCAAAACTCATCCACCCGCAGCTCGAGCACCGTAATGCGGTCTACAAGTAGCTGCAGCTAGATGCATTTCCCGCACACATGGTCGCCAGGGACACTGGCAGTGTCCCTGACTTCCCACATGGAGCAAGAGGAGCAGAACACGGGGCTGAGCTCTCCTGCCATGACTTACTCCTTTAATTAATTTAAAAATTTATTCAATACCCCAGTTACAGGTATACTCTAGGGCGCTTTATTTACCAACTGTCCCCACTACAACACAGAGGCCCTAGAAATTTAACACCACAGAATTCAAGCTTGTATTGAAAAGAGAGAAATACTCACCAACCAATCACTTACCTGCTCCCTGGTGACGTCACACCCCGAATACTTTTTACCTCTCTGCTACCCTCTGAGCTCGCAGACTGGAGTTTGGTATGTCTCTCCTGGCCCCGCTGCCGCTTTTAGTACCCCGCCGCCGAGTCTCCCACAGGTCTGCCGCTCTCGCTACCTGCCGCCGCTGCTCTGAGGCCTCTCCTGGCCCCGCTGCCACTTTTAGTACCCCGCCGCCGAGTCTCCCGCAGGTCCGCCGCTCTCGCTCCCTGCCGCTGCTGCTCTGAAGCCTCTCCTGCCCCGCTGCCGCTTTTAGTACCCCGCCGCCGCCGCCGAGTCTCCCGCAGGTCCACCGCTCTCGCTACCTGCTGCCACTTCTCTCACAGATGGACCTGAAAGTAAAAGGGCTCTGCGAGCCAAAGCTCGCAGCTAACTTGGTATATCCTGGAACAGCCCATAGAAGGGGTTTGGGAAGTAGACATAGGTTTGCGGGCCGGGATACACCCCACAGGCCGCGAAATCTATGTGGATGGCTCTAGCACAGTATCTGCTGGTGAGCAACTCACAGGGTGTGGAGTTTATGACCCAGCGGCAAACGTTGCCCTGGCAATTAAGCTCCCCAGCACCATGAGCACCCAGCAGGCTGAACTGTCCGCGGTAGTGTACGTTGTTACACACCCCAAAATCTTCCCCACCCCATACACGATTTGCTCGGACAGCATGTTCACATGCAATTCGTGTGCGGATACACCTCCGCTGACGGGAGACCCGTCACAGTGAAACCCCTGTTGGAGAAAATCTTAGCAGCAGTGGGGGAGGAAGGGGAGGTTTTCATCCATAAGGTGAAAGCCCATTCCTCCACAGAACCCTTTAGTAAGGGCAACCAGCAGGCCGACGTGCTAGCTAAGGAGGGTGCCCGCACAAGCACTTTCTGGGACCCATATGGGTCCAGTCCTATAGCAGCAGTCAGGGGTAGCAATGGGACACAAGGGAGTGCAGGGTTAGCTTTAACCCTGGACCTTAAGACGGTCCAAACCCAAGACCCCGTCCTCAAGGCAGTCCTCAGTGCAGTGACTGAGGGGAAAAGGGTAGAGGGCCCTTACGGCACAGCAGCCCTCTCTGTGAAGGAAGGCATGCTGTTTAGGGGAGAACAATGGGTAGTACCACAGCAGCACAGGAGGGAATTCCTTCAACTGGCCCATGAGGGTCCAGGAGCAGGGCATCCCAGGCCTGAGACCACCTGGCAGCGGGTGGAACAGGCGGGATGGTGGCCAGGACTCAGGGAAGATGTCCGCGAGTTCTATGCCAGCTGTCTGGTGTGTGCTGCTAACAACCCTGACCCCCACAAAAGGAAGGTACCTATGGGACACATCAGGAGGATAGAGGGACCATGGCAGTCGATACAGGTCGACTGCATCGGGCCCCTGCCCACTGCCCAGGGAGGCTATAAGTACTGCCTAGTCCTGGTAGATGTGTTCACAAAGTGGGTAGAAGCCTTCCCCTGCTGAACAGCCACAGCTCTGGGTACAGCCAGGATCCTGGTCAGGGAGGTGTTCTCACGATGGGGGCTACCACAGTATGTGGAGTCCGACCAAGGGAGTCACTTTACCAGACAGGTCATGCAGAATATCCTTATGGTACTCGGCATTGAGGGGAAATGGCACGTTGCACACAACCCACAGTCCTCAGGGATTGTGGAGAGGATGAACAGGACCTTGAAAGAAAGGCTGGGGAAAGAGACGGTAGACTCACCTAAGAAATGGGCAGAGGTCCTACCGTTGGTCCTGATGGGGATCCGAGCCAGCCAGTCAAAAAGCACGGGGTATTCCCCACACGAGCTGATGACTGGCAGAGTTATGCGGACCCCCACCCATGTACTGGCCCCGGTGCTCACAGAAGGTCAGCTCAGGGACAGTTTCGCCAGGAGCCTATTTGAGCACCTTAAACAGGTCCATGGGCAGGCGGCTGGGAACATGGGAAAGCAGCATCGGAGTAACCGATTGCTGTTAGAACCCCGAACACACCACGAGTGGGAGATAGGGGATCAGGTTACGGTTAGGAATTTTGCTCGGGTAGGAAGTCTAGAACCGTTATACATGGGGCCCTACAGCATTGTAGACAAGGCAAGCCCCATGGTATGCGCCATAAAGATGCCTCGGCGCATCAAATGGTTCCACATTAACCAATGCAAATTGTTTAAGCCCGAGAGAAGGGAACAGCCAGTTAGGGCAAGGTCTGAGGACCGAAATCCTCAGTCTGCAGCAGGAGCAAACTCACAGACTGCACAGGCAGGTGCAGTGGCTTGTTTTAAGGGAAGGGCCATCCACCCACTGTTTGGGACACTCCCCCACTCATCTGGGACTTAGACGAGGTGGGACCTGGGGGCGAGGACCCTCAGCCTGCAGCATTAAGCTGCAGAGAATTGCCTGCCCCTAACCCAGGTTTAGGAGAGGTGGCATGTGAGGGCGAGGACCCTCAGCCTACAGCATCAGGCTGCGTAGAGTTGCCTGCCCCAGCACAGGTTCAGGAGAGGTAAAGCCTGAGGATAAAAATCCCCAGCCAGCGGTAGTGGAAAGTTCACAGACCGCACAGGAGGGGGCAGTGGCTCGTGTTAAAGAACCACCAGCCAGAAAACCCCCACCCGCCAAAGTCCCCAGAAGATCCCCACGAACGCCACGGCCAAAGAAACCATGGTCACCGGCTCCCCAGTTTAAAAGGGCAGCCTCTCAAGTCAGGGATCGATCTGAGGACAGAGGTTCCCAACCAGCAGCCACAGGCTGCGAGGGACCAAAAGTACAGGACAGGGCAGCCACACCGAAGGGAGTAGTGTGCTGCAGCCCGAACAGGGATTAGCCTGGCCGCCCGGAGACGGGCGGCGGATGTACATAGCTTCTATAATGTAATTTTGGGATTGTTAAGTTTGGGTGTTATAGATTAATTTAAATAAGGTGATTGGTAGTTTAAATATTACTGTTTTAAGAGTGTTTGTATTGGGTCGAGGTCGCAACACTCGACTATGCTTTACCCAAGCCAGAGAATCTTCTCGGGACCTGGCTATATGCTCTTGTGTCTCTTTACAGAAGGGATTTCAAAATGAAGGGGGGCATACTCCTACTCGCCCTGATAGGAATGAGCACGGGGAAGCGAGGTGACGTGGAGGACTCCCACATCTATGGGTGCTCAGGAGAGAGAGCACCGTTTGTGACTGCTGGGGGCGGCAAACGAGGCGTGGAGGAGCTCGCCATCTATTCCCATGAGGGAAGATGGCCAGGGTGGCTGGGATCTAACTCCACCCGGTACTCCAGCCAGACCGGGTTCGCCTATGGGGAGGCCTCCCTCCCCTGCCCCAGCATACAGGTTGTGGCCACACGGGTCGGGGTCACTGAGGGGAAATGCGTGAGCCTGACCTGCAGAGGACAGATTCCCCTGGGAAGGTGGTGGTGGCTCAGGAAGCTGAGCAGAGACATGAGTACAGCTGACTGGGAACGGCTAGGGAACAACACCTACCGGACGGTCACAGGGACGCAAGGGGGAACTAGTGTGTGCTGGGATAAGTGGTAGGTGTCGGAACAGGGAATTTATGTCTGCATGTGGGGGTCGCAAAGGGCTTGCCCCATGGGCACATCTATCATCTTCTCTGCATCATGGCAGGATAAGGGGAAGGGGGTGGAATGGGATTCCCACCTACACACTTCCATAGTCCCACGCTCCACAGCCTCAGTTAAAGCCACTGAACTCGTGGCACGTGCCCGAAAGCTCCTGCCCATGACCCAGACAGCAAGGACGTACCTAGAGAGGTGCCCTGCCACCACCAAGGGACCAGGGAACGGGCTGGTACTAGTGCCGACCGAAAAGGTGCTATACCAGGGGGTACACTACGCGGTACCTCCGTGATTCTAAACCTTACCAAGGTGCACTTACCTAAGTGGTGCCCCACAGAGATGGAACAGCTATACCAGGCCCTGTTAAGAGAAATGTTTAGGAAATTCTACGAGTTCGATTTTGCCGATGTAGACTGTACACTACACACACTGAGCACTTTAGCAATGCGGGGAGACAAAGAAGGGGAACCTGGAATGATGCTTTTACTACATATAACACAGGATCCTCTGTTATAAACAGCCTGGATGACATAGAATTGCAGACACAGATAAACGGTTTAAAAACACAATTACGAAAAATCTTAATGGATGAAAATACAGTAGTAGGCTCAGAGTTACACGAGGACCAGGCTATGACGGTCCATTTAAAAGAGATCATTGCTGAGCTCGAAAGACATGCCAAAGCGGTAAATGCCCTCGTACAAGAGGACAGGAATGCTTCAGATCAGGCTGCACAGAACGAGGTGTGCGTACTGTATGGGGCATGGTTGCTAGGCGAGGGCCGCAGTAACCTGGAGGATTTAAAACAAGGTTTAGTCCCCTCCTGGATCAGCAACAAGCACCTCACAGCCCTCCACCCATTTGAGAATGCTTTAAGCCCATGTCAACTGCGGCTAGCTTCTGAGGCCTACCCTGTCCCAGTAGATTGTGGACATTCCAATCATACTATCATGGGGATAGTAGTGAGGATGCCGGTCATGGGTGGGACAGCCCGACCCGCACTGGTATACAGGGTGGAGAACATTGGGATCATTCAAGGGGGTGCACATGTCTGTTTTGCAGAGGTGTGCCGGAGCCAGGGAGCAGACATAATACTGTGTCCTCAGCACTTGAATGCCTATTCTAAACCACAGTGCGGGTTTAAAGCTGCTGGTGCAAGACCTATAAACTGTACCATGGAGGTAATGGCACAAGACCATGTTCCCCCACAGATAGCATATATAGGAGGTGGGACATATTGTGTCACCACAGGAGCGCCCCACTACCAGCTTGGACAGCATAGCTGGTGTCCAGTAAGTGACAGCAGTTTCTGCTTTAAACCCGTGGCAGAAGTTCAAGTGGCCCAGGAACGGATTGTCCCCATTCCTGAACCCTCCACTGTTCACCTCACTGTAACAGAAAATTTCACCAACCTGCAAAAATATGTAGCACATTTCGGCTACGAAATCCCCCCTCTACCAGAACATCTTACCAAGATACTAAAAGCAGTAGTCGTCTCACAAAAACATTTCTACACGTTGGAGCAGAAGACAGTAGAGATAGGGGCCAAGATATTGGATATTGTGGTTCCACCCTGGTGGGACATTTTTGAAAACATAGAGGTCCCTTCATGGGTTAGAATGGCTTCCCACATCCTTGTGGTTTGCCAGCTGGGAAATAGTATTGTATCTGTTGTGCGCTCAGTGCAAGGGAAAAGGCAAAACACTAGAATTCCGAAACCAAAGGACTTAGAAGAAGCATTATGTTAAGGTGGAGAGAGATACACCTGTTTGAATCTTTTATTTTTTGTGTTTCTGAATAAAGATTGGTTTTTTTGTGTTTTTGCTACTTTTAATAAAGATTTTGACGTGTTATTTTTAATAAAGATGTATGTGTACCAATTGGTGCAGGGGTGTTGGACCCCCTCCATGCGTGGATGTGTGTAAATAACTGTACTTTGCCTATGTATACTTATGTACACTACATTTCTAAAGAATGGGAAATGTGTGTGTCATGGGATTTTAGATAGGTAATTACAGGGAAGGTTGGCTACGGAGGGTCGGGAATTTTGCTCACCTTGTAAGTATGATACATGAAGTGAGTTTCAGTATCACAGGGGGATGTGTAGGATTCTCAAAATTCCCACATCTCCTAAGTTATTAACAAGGGTACCCTAAAGGGAATGGCTTTTGGACTTCATGGCAAAACCTGCAAGGTTAAAGCAGGACCCTGCAAACAGCATGTCAAGTTCAAAACCTTAAAACCTGACATGCCTGGGCCTGTGGGAGACAGCTTTGATTTGTTATTTCAAACCAGACAGCTAAAGGAGACAGAACACACATTCTTCCCTTTAAAACAAATCAACTCAGGAAAAAACCTAATCTTGCACAAACTTAAAGCCCATCAAACCTTTGCATAAATAATCGTTTACAGTTCGAACTAGCTACCAAGCCAGGAAGACACTGATTAACATATGTGGTATAACAAAACACCCAAGACATTAAAAGCCGTTTAGCAATGAGACAACCACCCAAAAACCAGTTAAGGTGAATGGCTATGATCACCTTAACGAGCCCGCCAAAAATCAGACAAAGAACTAACCCTGATTTGGCGCGCAGATAACAAACTCAAAAACAGTATAATTGTAGGCCCACCGGTAACCAAAGGCGCTAGCTATCGACACGACACTAGAGGGGGCCAAGTGAAGCCAACAGGAAGGCTCACGCAACATCACGGCGAGGGGGCACGGTGGGGCAGGCTCGACCGAAGACGACTAGGCCGCAACCACAGCCTTACACGAGGACCGACCACGAGCACCGCGGTAACAGAGAGGGCCGGGTAAGCCATACCTTCAGATCATTACCACTACACAGGTAATGATCTAGGCCACCGCGACCGAGCCGACACCGAAGACCGCCAACCGAACCCCAGCCGCCACAAAACCCGACGACCAGACCAGCACCGGAAGAACAAAACCCAAAGTTCTCCACTCTATAAGCTAAAGTACCCAACAAAGACTTTATTCTCCCTATTTCTAACTAAGAAAAGAGGGGACTCACCAGAAAAATCCACAACTGCGCCCATACTGCATCGGCAGACTCCACCCAACTGAAGAACCTTCACAGATTCTAAGACTGGGACCACGTGGCGATGGCAGGCCCCAAAGGACACAAAGAGTGAACCCCAAACACGCAACCGGCTTAACTGACAGGATTCGAACTGTCAAGAAACCCCTATTGGTGAGCATAATCCCTGGCCCCTTTTAGCACAATTTAGTTAGATATTGGGGGTGGGACAGGGGTAGGGGGTTTGTTAATGTGATTTTTCCCTCGTTGTGCCGTGTGTTCCCCATTCCTAATTAAGTGTACTCTTGAATGCCTGTAACCATTCCAGTAATCTAAGTGTAATTTTTCAATGTTATCATTTTATTGTGACTCTAATAAAACACAGTTTTCTTGCACCAAACCAGTTGTCTACTCCAATTTTGTATCGCAGCCTGTACCTAAGTCCGGAGTCTAGAACCTAAGGGGTGTGGGAGCGATTCGAACCGCTCAAAACAGTCAGAGGCAAAGCTGACTCCACACACCACCCCCTACAGTACTAATTTCTTTTGGTTCCTCATCCTGATTTCCCACTATTTCCAGAATGTTTTTTGTGTCTTCTTCTGCAAAGACAGACAAAGTATTTGTTTAATGTCACTGCCATTTCCTTATTTCCCATTATAATTTCTCCTGTCTCTGCCTGTAAGGGACCCATGTTTACTTTCTCTAATCTCTTCCTTTTTACATACCTATAGAAGCTTTTACAAACTGTTTTTATGTCTCTCACTAGTTTACTCTCACATTCTATTTACTCTTTCTTTATCATTTTCTTGGTCCTCCTTTGCTGAATTCTAAAATCCTCCCAATCCTCAGGCTTACTACTCTTTTTGGCCACAATATAAGCCTCTTCCTTTAATCTTATACTATCTTTAACTTCTCTTGTTAGCCATGGTTGGACAATTTTTCCCGTGGGGTTTTTATTCCTTAGGGGAATTTATTTTAATTGTGAATTATGAATTATTTCTTTAAATGTTTGACATTGCTTATCTACCCTCATATCTTCTTCAAAATAGTGCCATGGGGTATTTTATATCCACCTGAGAAGGCAAATGGGGTCTCAGTTTAATGTCTCACCTGAAAGACAGTACCTCCGACAGTGCAGCACTCCCTCAGTACTGCACTGAAGCATTCATCTAGATTTTGTGCTCAAGTCACTAGCGTGGGACTTGGACCCATAATCTTCTGACTCAGAAGCAAGAATGCTATCAACTAAGCCACGGCTGACACCATATGAGGTTGATGGGGAGGAGTTGAGTCGTACTCAGCAAACAGGAAGAAGAATCCAGATACAGTCAAGTCAGGTTAGATGCAGAGTAAAGCTCTGTCTCCCCCCAACAATGTACTTGAGCATCAATCTCAGAAGACTACTGCACCAATGTGACATTTCGAAACTAGCCAAATAGCTGTTCAGTATGGTGGGACTGAAAATAATCAGAAAGATGCCTTTAGTTCCAAACAGTTAAATCGGTTTCTAATCTGAAAGAGAATAGCTGCACCTACTGCAATAGCAGAGGACCTGACAATTGAACAATTGATGCATGTGTATCATTTTAGTTTTAATGACAAATAACCACAATGCTTGCCAACGGGAACAAAAAAAACAAATTCAGAAAATGTCAGCATTCATAAATGGCAATAGCAAGCCATTTGTTATCTTCAAACTGATAAAGAATGCCAATCTATACCTTTGATATAAAAAATGCTGGAAATACACAACAGGTCTATCAGCATTTGTAAAGAGAAAAAAATGGGTAAACATTTTGGTTGCTACCCCTTCATTGCTGAAGTGCCTATACCTGTAATGTTAAGCTATCTTATGAGTTTTTATTTCAGTTGCTTTTTATCTGTATTTTTAATATTGATGCCAAGAAGGAATTACATTCTTTTTTTAAGCCATCGCTTATATAGCACAAAGTGCAATCACTGGACTTCACTTTGGGTCTCAGGTTTCCCCCGTTTGATGTACATAGATTGGAAGAAATTCAGATTCAAAGAGTAAAGCTTCATGGGTACATAGGAACTCCTCTTGCCTGGAAAACTATAAGCTGACTCTGCAAAGAATTCCAGTGCTGCAAATAATTTTTGAGACTTTTAAGTTTCGTTTGTGAGTCGGTCTTGCTTTCTTTTCTAAATTGCATTAATCAGAATTTTTTCCCCCTTTTTCTCCCGATGTTCCCTGATAGAGCAACTAATCGATTCTGAGGCCCTTTTTACTGCAGCTCCTCAAGCAGCCAGGGGTGTATAAAAATATCCCAGTCAAGCTCATTTGCCTGATTTTTTCCCTTTGTGCCTCTGAGGAATTACCTCAGCACTTGCTGCCTGCTGCTACTGGCACAGTTAAGATCTGGAACTTGCTGTATCACAAATCTCTGTTGTGAATTTGTGCCCAAGTGACATTTCTTCACTCGTAAATTTGTGGCACCTTTCAAGTATTGCAGCAAAAACACGTCCTAACATGTATGTTGCCTCTGCAGAGGCTTTTCCTTTTAATTCTGTCAGTTATTATTTACAACCTTCTCTTACCTGTAAATCGTAGATTTAATTAATTCCAACTTAGTAACAAAGAGTCTCTTAGAACCTTACACCAAGACAAAAATGACAGCAAAGCTAAATTAAAAAGCAAAATTGTGCTGAGTGTCAGCCTTGTCTCAATAGTAGCACTCCAATCTCTGAGGCAGAAAGGCATGAGTTCAAGCCTCACTCCACGCACAATCCAGTCTGACACTTCAGTGTAGTACTCAGGCAGTACTGCACTGCTGGAGGTGCCTTCTTTCAGATTAGACATTAAACCGATGCCCCATCTGCCTCTCAGGTAATTTTAAAAGATCCCATTGTGTTATTTAAAGAAGAGCATAGGAGTCCTCATGGTGTCCAAGCCAACATTTACCACTTAACCAACACCACCATGTTTATAGAATCATAGAATGGTTACAATGGTTACAGCACAGAAGGAGGCCATTCGGCCCATCAAGCCCATGCTGGCTCTCTGCAAGAGCACTCCCCCGCCCTTTCCCCGTAGCCCTGCAAATATTTTTCCTTCAAGTACTTATTCAATTCCCTATTGAAAGCCACGATTGAGTCTGCCTCCACCACCCTTTCAGGCAGTACATTCCAGTTCCTAACCACTTGCTGTGTAAAAAAAAAATTTCCTCATGTCAGCTTTGGTTCTTTTGCCAATCACCTTAAATCTGTGTCCTCTGGTTCTCGACCCTTCCGCCAATGAGAACAATTTCTCTCTATCTACTTTGTCTGGACCCCTCATGATTTTGAACACCTCTATCTAATCTCCTCTCAACCTTCTCTGTTTCAAGGAGAACAACCCCAGCTTCAACAACCCCAAGATCCAAGGAGAGGACATATAAATTGGCTAGAAAAAGCAATAATCCTGAGGATTGGGTGCAGTTTAGGAGTTAACAAAGAAGGACAAAGGGATTAATTAAGAAAGGGAAAATAGAATATGAGAGTAAGCTGTCAGGGAACATAAAAACTGACTGTAAAAGCTTTTATAGATATGTGAAGAGAAAAAGATTGGTGAAGTCAAGCGTAGGTCCCTTGCAGTCAGAATCAGGGGAATTTATAATGGGAAACAAAGAAATGGCAGACCAACTAAATACATACTTTGGTTCTGTCTTCACAAAGGAGGACACAAATAACCTCCCAGATATGCCGGGGAACATAGGGTCTGATGAAAGAGAGGAACTGAAAGAAATCAGTATTTGTAGGAAAATGGTGTTAGGAAAATTGATGGGACTGAAGGCTGATAAATCCCCAGGGCCTGATGGTCTACATCCCAGGGTACTTAAGGAAGTGGCCCTACAGATAGTAGATGCATTACTGGTCATCTTCCAGAACTCGATAGACTCTGGAACGGTACCCATGGATTGGAGGGTAGCTAATGTTACCCCACTATTCAAAAAAGGTGGTAGAGAAAAAGCGGGGAATTATAGACCGGTAAGCCTGACATCGGTAGTGGGGAAAATGCTAGAGTCCATTCTAAAAGATGCAATAGCAGAGCACTTGGAAAGCAGTGACAGGATCGGACAAAGTCAACATGGATTTACAAAAGGTAAATCATGCTTGACTAATCTACTGGAATTTTTTGAGGATGTAACTGGTAAAATAGATAAGGGAGAACCAGTGGATGTGGTGTATTTGGACTTTCAGAAGGCTTTCGATAAGGTCCCACACAAGAGATTAGCGTGCAAAATTAAGGCACATGGGATTGGGGGCAAGGTATTGACTTGGATAGAGAACTGGTTGGCGGACAGAAAGCAAAGAGTTGGAATAAACGGGTCGTTTTCCGAGTGGCAGGCAGTGACTAGTGGGGTACCGCAAGGATCGGTCCTAGGACCCCAGCTGTTCACAATATATATTAATGATCTGGACGAGGGAATTGGATGTAATATCTCCAAATTTGCAGACGACACAAAGCTGGGCGGGAGGGTAAGCTGCGAGGAGGATGTCGTGAAACTCCAGTACAATTTGGACAGGTTGGGTGATTGGGCAGAAACATGGCAAATGCACTATAATGTGGATAAATGTGAGGTTATCCACTTTGGTGGCAAAAACAGGAAGGCAGATTATTATTTGAATGGCAATAGATTGGGAGAAGGGGAAGTGCAAAGAGACCTGGGTGTCCTTGTGCACCAGTCGCTGAAGGTAAGCATGCAGGTGCAGCAGGCGGTTAAGAAGGCAAATGGTATGTTGGCCTTCGTAGCAAGAGGGTTCGAGTACAGGAACAAGGATGTCTTGCTACAGTTGTACAGGGCCTTGGTGAGACCGCACCTTGAGTATTGTGTGCAGTTTTGGTCACCTTACCTGAGGAAGGACGTTCTTGCCATGGAGGGAGTGCAGCGAAGATTCACCAGGCTGATACCTGGGATGGCAGGAATGACGTATGAGGAGAGATTGTGTCGATTGGGCTTATACTCACTGGAGTTTAGAAGATTGAGAGGGGATCTCATCGAAACCTATAAAATTCTGTCAGGTCTGGACAAACTAGATGCAGGAAGGATGTTTCTGATGGCCGGGGAGTCCAGAACCAGGGGTCATAGTCTAAGGATAAGGGGTAAGCCATTTAGGACTGAAATGAGGAGGAATTTCTTCACCCAGAGAGTGGTGAACCTGTGGAATTCTCTGCCACAGAGGGCGGTGGAGGCTAGTTCATTAAATATATTCAAGAAAGAGTTGGATATATTTCTTGAGGCTAAAGGGATCAAGGGATATGGGGAAAAGGCAGGGACAGGGTACTGAATTTGGATGATCAGCCATGATCACATTGAATGGCGGAGCAGGCTCGAAGGGCCGAATGGCCTACGCCTGCTCCTATCTTCTATGTTTCTATGTTTCTCCAGTCTATTCATGTAACTGAAGTCCCTCATCCCTGGAAGCATTCTCGTAAATCTTTCCTGCACCCTCTCTCTAAGGCCTTCACATTATTCCTACTGTGCGGTGCCCAGAACTGGATATAAATACTCCAGTTGAGGCCGAACTATTGTTTCATAACTTCCTTGCTTTTGTACTCTATGCCTCGATTTATAAAGCCTAGGATCCCATATGCTTTTTTAACCGCTTTCTCAACCTGCCCAACCACCTTCAACGATTTGTACACATATACCCTCAGGTCTGTCTGTTTATGTACCCCCTTTAGGATTGTACCCTTTAATTTTTTATTGCCTCTCCTCATTCTTCCTACCAAAATGTATCACTTCACACTTTTCTGTGTTAAATTTCATCTGCCACGTGTCTGCCCATTTCACCAGCCTATCTACGTCTTCTTCAAGTGTATCACTATCCTCCTCACTATTCACTATACTTCTAAGTTTTCACAGAATCACAGAATCTACAGTGCAGATAGAGGCCATTTCGGCCCATCGAGCCTGCACCGACACGTATCCCACCCTATCCCTGTAACCCCACGTATTTAACCCCCTAACACTAAGGGTCAATTTATCATAGCCAAATCAACCTAGCCTGCACATCTTTGGACTGTGGGAGGAAACCGGAGCACCCGGAGAAAACCCACGCAGACACAGGGAGAATGTGCAAACTCCACACAGACAGTCACCCGAGGCCAGATTTGAACCCGGGTCCCTGGCGCTGTGAGGCAACAGTGCTAACCACTATGCCACTTGTGTCATCTGCAAATTTTGAAATTGTGCCCTGTACACCCAAGTCCAAGTCATTAATATATATCAAGAAAAGCAGTGGTTCTTCTTCTTCTTCTGAGGCAAATGAGTTCTCAGGTGACTGATGAGTCCAATGCGGGAACTACAGTCTCTCTCACAGGTGGGGCAGACGGTGGTTGAAGGGGCGGGTGGGTGGGGTGCTTGGGTTGACGAGCGCTCCTTCCACTGTTTGCGCTTGGCTTCCGCTTGCTCCCAGCGAAGAGATTCGAGGTGTTCGGCACCTTCCCGGATGCTCCTCCTCCACTTTGTGCGGTCTTGGGCCAGGGATTCCCAGGTGTCGGTGGGGATGTTGCACTTTTTCAAGGAGGCTTTGAGGGTGTCCTTGAAGCATTTCCTCTGCCTACCTGGGGCTCTCTTGCCGTGTCGGAGCTCCGAATAGAGCGCTTGTTTTGGGAGTCTCGTATCGGGCATGTGGACGATGTGACCCGTCCATCGGAGCTGATCGAGCGTGGTCAAAAAGCTTTGATGCTGGGGATGTTGGCTTGAGCGAGAACACTGATGTTTGTGCGCCTATCCTGCCAATGGATTTGCAGGATCTTGCGGAGGCAGCATTGGTGGGACCTCTCCAGTACTTTGAGGTGCCTGCTGTACATGGTCGATGTCTCTGAAGCATACAGGAGGACGGGTATCACTACTGCTCTGTAGACCATGAGCTTGGTGCTGGGTTTGAGGTCCTGGTCTTCAAACATTCTCTTCCTCAGGGTGCCGAAGGCTGCACTGGCACACTGAAGGCGGTGTTGGACTTCGTCATCGATGTCTGCCCTTGTTGACAGTAGGCTCCCGATGTATGGAAAGTGGTCTACGTTATCCAAGGCCTCCTATTACCGACCTCTGGGGAACACCACTGTACACCTTCCTCCAGTCCGAAAAGCACCTGTTCACCACTACTCTCTGTTTCCTGTCACTTAGCCAATTTCGTATCTATGTTGCCACTGTCCCTTGTATTCCATGGGCTTCAACTTTGCTGGCAAGCCTATTATGTGGCACTTTATCAAACGCCTATTCGAAGTCCATGTACACCACGTCAACCACATTGCCCTCATCAACCCTCTCTGTTACCTCATCAAAAACTCGATCAAGTTAGTTAAACATGGTTTGCCTTTAACAAATCCGTGCTGGCTTTCCTTAATTAATCCACACTTGTCCAAGTGATTGTTAATTTTGTCCCTGATTATCGTTTCTAAAAGCTTCCCCACTACCGAGGGTAAACTGACTGGCCTGTAGTTGCTGGGTTTATCCTTATACCCGTTTTTGAACAAGCGTGTAACATTTGCAATTTTCCAGTCTTCTGGCACCACCCCTGCATCTAAGGAGGATTGGAAGATTATGGCAAGTACCTCCGTGATTCCCAAGTTTACTTCTCTCAGCATCCTAGGATGCATCCCATCCGGCCCTGGTGACTTACCTACTTTAAATACAGCTAGCCTTTCTAGTACCTCTTCTTTATCAATTTTTAACCCATCCACTATTTCCACTACCTCTTCTTCCACTATGACTTTGGCAGAATCGTCTTCCTTGGTGAAGGCAGATACAAAGTATTCATTTTGTACCTCAGCCATACCCTCTGCCTGGATGCGTAGGTCTCCTTTTTGGTCCCTAATCATCCCCACCCCTCCTCTTACTACCCGTTTACTATTTATATGCCTATAGAGGAATTTTGAATTCCCTTTTATGTTAGCTGCCAATCTATTCTCATAATCTCTCTTTGCCCCTTTTATTTTCTTTTTCACTTCCCCTCTGTACTTTTTATATTCAGCCTGATTCTCACTTGTATTCTCAACCTGACATCTGTCATATGCGCTCTTTTTCTGCTTCATCTTACTCTCTATCTCTTTTGTCATCCAGGGAGCTCTGACTTTAGTTGCCCTGCCTTTCCCCCTCGTGGGAATGTACCTTAGACTGTACCCGAACCATCTCCTCTTTAAAGGCAGCCCATTGTTTGATTACAGTTTTTATCTCATTGCTGTTTAGGGGACCTTGTGCAAATTAGCTGCACTTCAAAAGTAATTAATTGGCTGTGGACATGAAAATTGCTACATAACTGCCAGTTCTTTCTTTCTTCTTCTATATGCAAGAAGGAAAGGAACAAAATTACTGCCAGGGATGTGTCTACTACCTCAGGCTACCATGTAGAGCTGTGCTTTGATAAACTAGCATCTCGGAAGCTCTATAAAGTGAAATAACAAGGAGTCACAAACAACCTATAACAGTGAAGCTGCCCTTATGTTTTTTCCTGTTACTAAGCACAGATGTGACTAGTCATGCAGTCATCCATGTATTGGAATGTTTCACCCAGGTCACCACTGCTTTATTCAAGGGGTCAGACATACCACATTGTCAAAATTGTCAATTAGAGGATATCTGACCTCTTCACATTAATACGGCACACACTATAATTTGGCATTCCCAGTAGGGAGTAGCACTGCATCGTGGGAAAACATGGCATACTGCCCATGATTTTTCATCCCTTAATTTTAATTGATGGGGAATTGCAGGGTGAGCACCCATGATTTCCCACAGTTCACTCTCCATGAACATGACTCCACACTGGGAGCACAGAATTGGCCCTTACACGCCTTCTTTTATTTTTGGTTAATTTTTTGTATTCTTCAAGATAACTGATATCGAAAGCTGAGGCACAGAATGATTGACCCTTTTTATACAGTCAGCATTTGCATCAAGCATTCCCAGGTTAGTTATAATTCTAAACTGTACATTCATTTCGACCTTCAAAAGACCACTGCCTCATGCACAAATTAGATCTTTTTTTTCTATTTCTTCTTGTAGTCTTTATAAGTGAAACTGTCAATTTATTGCCAACTTGTGCTATAATTTCTAGCAGCTTTGTGGGCTGGGCTTGTGTCTACAAGGAAATGAGTTCAGACTCCGCAAATATAGAAATGATACCTGGCAAACACTTTCATCCCATCTGCCTGGGCTGGATACCAGCCCAGATCTCACACGAAAAGGATAGTGTGCTAACCTGCTGCATTATCCAGGCTCAATGATTTTTAAAGGAACTTTACAAAGTAAGACCTCAAATCAATAAAGCAATTGTCACTTAATGCAATACTAAGGAAGAACTGTCAACTTAGTATAGGTATTTGAAACTCTGATTTGTAAAGATCAGCTCAAATTATTCCCAAGTATTAAAGACACATTTTTACCTTACATTGTCAGATTTAAGACCCTCATCCCAGCCACATAAACAGGAATTTTCTCACCTTATTTAAATTAAATTTGTTTTGTTGAATTAATTTTTTGACAAACATTAGGAGATATCATTACACACATATATGTTTATGCATGAGATGAACAGTGCTAACACTGGAAACCAGTAAATGTTGATTTCCCCCCCCACTTTCAGAGTAACATGATTTATGAATAATCTATTCTTCCAGAAGTGCTCTCAGTCACAGAATACTTATTAGGCATTTTACTCAGACTTTTTAAAATAAAATGTTCGTTATAAAACTCCCCACAAACAAGTGCAATCTTTTATTCAGTACATTAATGGAAACAAGATATTTATGCTCTTACAGAGCATGGACTGCAGTGTCTGTAACAAGATGAATTCCAGGCTTCATTTCCACCATCCTTCTCACTTTGTGCTACACAACATTATGTCTTCATCATAGGACATCAATAAAACAGCAAAGTGAATGATATTATTGACTAATTAATAACAAGTGTCAGGCTAGCCTTGCTCCCATTCTCAGTGCAAACCAATGCATCTCACTATGCAGGATGTTTTCTTACACTTTGTGACAATGTGCTTATAGGCCATAACGTTCACAGGCATGGGAGATGGAGAACTGCTTATGTGTATCAAAGTACAATTTATGTGCAGAATTTTTTTTTACAATGCACCGCTACAGAGGGAAACATTAAAGTAGTATCAACCTTTTCCTATGTATAAGACTGTAGAGACAATCAATGCATTTATAATGTCTCCAGAGGTAACTGATTTAAATAATATGCCCCAGAGAAAGATTCATGCCCACAAATGTATTGTTGTGGCGACATTAAGATATACACCATACAAAGTTTTGGTCTGATAGATTTCTGGTTTATTGCATCTCCCCTCCATGAGGAACAAAAAAAAAACCAACAATCGCAAGAGTCAAACTGCAACGCTTTTGTCTGTCTTATGATGCTGTTTGGAGTCGCTTTTGAATTAGAAATCATGGGAATAATGTAGTAACGTTTGTCGCTTCAAGTTGACAGCCTTTCCTACTGTTAATTCCTTCTCTATCCACATATGTAAGCACACATTCTCTGGGGCAAACACGTCACTGACTATTTGCAAAATGGGACTAGTAGATAGTGGGAGGGAAAGGCAAGTTGCTGGACTTGTCCTTATGGCGTGTTCTGATAAATATCCTCATTGGTGCCAGACGTTTGCTCTTTTACAGTTTGGAGCATCAGAAACAATGCACTGTAGTTATGTGCTCAGCAAACACAGCATCTGGATGACTCCAGTTCTTTATCTCCAGAGAAGGATGTAAGGTAATTCCTGACAGAAAATCCTGTGGGGTCTGCTGACCTCTGCACCCAAATTCCTCACCAGCAGTGTGAATTTATACATTTCCTTATTGCTATCGAAGTGTGAATTCATAAAATTCCCCAATATTTTTCAATGATACAGCAGGCAAATCTAAAGATTGTCCCTGAAATTCCTGGGGTTCTGCTGCAGCACATGTGTTCCTGTCTGCCCTGGCCCTATGCCAGAAGCCCTGGAGTATAAATTTGTCAGTGCCCGGTTTCAGGCGCTAAGGTGGCCACATTGGGAGGCCAGAGGCCGACCCAAAAATGGGCCTTACGCCTCATTAATATTAATCAGGCTTGCCTCGCTGGCAGTACCCCAAAGGTAAGTCCCAGGTGGAGGGTGTGGAGTGGCAATGGGGGTGGTGTGCGAGGCGGGGGGTGGGGGGGTGCGATCGGGATACTGTGGAGTCAGGGGAGCTCTGCTCTCCACAGCGACAATGATTACATTTGTTTTGAAACTTACCGTTTGGTGGCGGCCGCCCAGCGACTGCTTAAGAATCCTGAGCAGAACAGGCCCGGCTCCTGCTCCACTCACATCAAATTTCACCGAGGGGGCCTAAAACAAGCGTTAGTCCCTTCATTTACATCTGTAAGGGCGTAACAACTGTTTCATGCGGCTGTCAAAATTCACTCGACCCAATATCAGGTCAGATGTCTTTCAGACGTACTTTCGGCCTGGGACATGAGCGGGACCTGATATTGGCCCCTGTGCACATTTTATGCTCATAAAATGAGCCGAACAAGGTACGGTTTCTACCCCCTCATCTCAAATCTCGAGGATGGGATTATTTGCATGGTCGGCATGGGTGCATTGCCAGCTGCAAATTGAGGGTCCTTCAGTGTTTCTTCCTGTCTTTGTTCTATGGTAGTTTGACCAAATGACGTTTGCTCATGTGTGAACCTCAATAGTCAGATATTAGCGGGCTATTTTAGTATGGGCAGCATCACTGCCAATCCCAATCTTATCCTCATCTAACATCCACAAATACACATTCCCATTAGGAGTCACCGGACAGTAATCAAAAGTGGCCAATTTTTCATTCCCTAATCCAGGAGTTCAGAGGACAATTGTAACTTCCCAACCACTACCCCAACTGAGACACGGCTAACCCAGCAACGATCTGAGATCGAACCTGGGACCTTCTTGGTCTGTATAGCTTAGCTAAACATTAGTTATGCTCACTGAACCATCGGGAGTGGGGGGGCGGGGGGTTGTGGGATCGGGGTGCCACCAAGTTGTTAATTAATAAATAATCCAGGCAAAATAACTATCCGGCCCTGCAATCCCAGGGTCTCTGCTCCCCTATCAGAAATGTAATGGAGCAGGACTCCCAGCCATCGGATGCTGAGGACATTGAACCCATCCCAAATCCCTGGGAAGGGGACATTTCAATAATTGGGGTGGGCAGCCCAAGCCTCTCGAGGTGCTTACCTCAAATAATTGCCAGAAAGTCCTGGCAGCATCCTGTTGCTCCAATGAGGGTAACCAGAGGCAATAAACAGGATGAAGATTGAAGAAAAAAAAAAAAAAATCCTCAAAGAGAAACCAATTCCAGTCGCATTGGGATTGATTATCGCTGTTCCTTGAGAGGTTTGGGGCCTTGGGAAGTACAGAATCCACATCTGCTTTCAATTGGGCCTAAAGAGGTTATGCCAGGCAAATTCCTGGGAAAAACCCAGGAACTCCCCCAGACATGCCTTCAAAGTTGTCTGCACCCCTATCATTCAGGATTTCCAAGGTAAAGTAAATGGGGCAGATCCCATGAGGTCCTCCTTTAACAGGCCGTCTTGTGCCCTACACTACAAACAACAACAACTTGTATTTATACAGCACCTTTAATGTACTAAAACATCCCAAGGCGCTTCACAGGAGTGTTATAAGACAGTGAGCCACATAGGGAGAAATTAGGGCAGATGACCAAAAGCTTGGTTAAAGAGGTAGGTTTTAAGGAGTGTCTTAAAGGAGGAAAGAGAAGTAAAGAGGCGGAGAGGTTTAGGCAGCTTTGGCAGCTGAAGGCACGGCCACCAGTGGTTGAGCTATTAAAATCAGGGATGCTCAACAGGCCAGAATTAGAGGAGTGCAAATATCTCGGAGGGTTGTGGGGGTGGAGAAAATTACAGAGATAGAGAGGGGCGATGGCATGGAGGGATTTGAAAACAAGGATGAGAATTTTAAAATCGAGGCGTTGCCTAACCAGGAGCCAATGTAGGTCAGCGAGCACAGGGGTGATGGGTGAACGGGACTTGGTACGAGTTAGTACACGTGCAGCCGAGTTTTGGATGACTTCAAGTTTACATAGGGTAGAACGTGGGAGGCCAGCCAGGAGTGCACTGGAATATGACGCCGAGGTTGCGAACAGCGTGGTTCAGCCTCAAACAGATGCTAGGGAGTGGGATGGAGTCAGTGGCTAGGGAACGGAGTTTGTGGCGGGGACCAAAAACAATGGCTTCGGTCTTCCCAATATTTCATTGGAGAAAATTTCTGCTCATCCAGTACTGGATGTCGGACAAGCAGTGTGACAATTTAGAGACCGTAGAGCTGGGTGTCATCAGCGTACATTGGAAACTGACGCTGTGTTTTCGGATGATGTCGCCAAGGGGCAGCATGTAGATGAGAAATAGGAGGGGGCCAAGGATAGATCCTTGGGGGACACTAGAGGTAACAATGCGGGAGCGGGAAGAGAAGCCATTGCAAGTGATTCTCTGGCTACGACTAGATAGGTAGTGTCATATTTAACCCTGAAATGAGCTTTCGACCACACATCCACGGCATAACTAAGACCACCTAATTCCACCTCCAGCACATCGCCCGTCTCCACCCCACATCAGCTCGTCTGTTGCTGAAACCCTCATCCATGCCTTTGTTACATCTAGACTTGAGTATTCCAATGCACTCCTGGCTGGCCTCCCACGTTCTACCCTACGTAAACTTGAGGTCATCCAAAACTCAGCCTGCCATAGGGAAAGTCATCGCAAGAATCCTCCTCAATCACCTTCCCCCAGTGGCCGAAGAGCTTCTCCCAGAGTCGCAATGCGGAGTCTGCCCATTAAGGGGCACAATGGACATGATCTTCACCACACGTCAATTACAAGTGAAATGGAGGGATGATCTCACAAAGGCCTTCGACACTGTCAACCGTGAGGGATTATGGAGTGTCCTCCTCAAATTCAGCTGCCTTCAAAAGTTTGTCACCATCCTCCGCCTGCTTCACGATGACATGCAAGCCGTCATCCTGACCAATGGTTCCACCACAGACCCAATTCAAGTACAAACCGGGGTCAAGCAAGACTGTCATCGCACCAATGCTCCTCTTGATATTCCTTGCCGCAATGCTCCATCTCACTCTCAGTAAGCTCCCCACTGGAGTGGAGATAATTTACAGAACAAACAGGAAACAGTTTAACCTCTGTCACCTCCAGTCCAGATCCAAAGTCGTCCCATCCTCTGTCGTCGAATTACAGTATGCAAACAATACTTGCGTCTGCGCTCACTCGGAGGTCGAACTCCAAACCATCGTCAGCACCTTCACCGAAGCGTACGAGAGCATGGGCCTTACACTAAACATCCGTAAGACAAAGGTCCTCTACCAACCTGCCTCTGCCACACAGTACTGCCGCCCGATTATCAAAATCCACGACAAGGCCTTGGACAATGTGGACCACTTTCCTACTATCAACAAGGGCAGACGTCAACGACAAAGTCCAACACCGCCTTCAGTGTGCCAGTGCAGCCTTCGGTCGCCTGAGGAAGAGAGTGTTTGAAGACCAGGACCTCAAACCCGGCACTAAGCTCATGGTCTACAGAGCAGCAGTGATACCCGCTCTGCTGTATGCCTCAGAGACATGGACCTCAAAGCACTGGAGAGGTACCACCAACGCTGCCTCCGCAAGATCCTGCAAATCCATTGGCAGGATAGGCGCACCAATGTCAGTGTTCTTGCTCAGGCCAACATCCCCAGCATCGAAGCTTTGACCACGCTTGATCAGCTCTGATGGATGGGTCACATTGTCCGCATGCCCGAAACGAGACTCCCAAAACAAGCGCTCTACTCGGAGCTCCAGCACGGCAAGAGAGTCCCAGTTGGGCAGAGAAAACGCTTCAAGGACACCCTCAAAGCCTCCTTGAAAAAGTGTAACATCCCCACTGACACCTGGGAATCCCTGGCCCAAGACCGCACAAAGTGGAGGAGAAGCATCCGGGAAGGCACCGAACACCTCGAGTCTCTTCGCTGGGAGCAAGCGGAAGCCAAGCGCAGGCAGCACAAGGAGCGCACGTCAACCCAAGCACCCCACCCACCCGCCCCTTCAACCACCGTCTGCCCCACCTGTGACAGAGACTGTAGGTCCCGCATTGGACTCATCAGTCACCTGAGAACTCATTTTTAATGTGGAAGCAAGTCATCCTCGGTTCCGAGGGACTGCCTAAGAAGAAGAAGAAGAAGAAGAATGGAACCAGGCGAGTGCAGTCCCAACCAGCTGGACGACAGTGGAGAGACGTTGGAGACGAATGGAGTGGTCAACCATGTCAAAGGCTGCAGACAAGTCAAGAAGGATGAGGAGGGATAGTTTACCTTTGTCGCAGTCACAAAGGATGTCATTTGTGACTGTGATGAGAGCCATTCCGGTAATGTGGCAGGGGCAGAAACCTGATTGGAGGGATTCAAACATGGAGTTCCGGGAATGATGGGCACAGATTTGGAAGGCAACAACACGTTCAAGGACTTTGGAGAGGAAAGGGGGATTGAATATCGGGCGGTAGTTTGCAAGGACGGAGGAGTCAAGGGTTGTTTTTTTGAGGAGGGGGTGATGATGATAGATTTGAAGGAGAGGGGGTCAGTACCTGAGGAGAAAGAACCGTTAACAATGTCAGCAAACATTTGAACCAGAAAAGGAAGTTGGGTGGTCAGCAGTTTGGTGGGAATAGTTCAAGGGAGCAGAAATTGGGTTTTATGGATAAGATGAGCGCAGAGGGGTCATGAGGGGAGATCAGAGAGAACTGGAGAAAGATGCAAGTTCAGGGCTAGGGCAGGGAGGAACATTAGAGGAAGTTTGGCCTGGTGGGCTAGGGGAAGGTAGGGAAGTGGCAGAGATAGCTGATCGGATGGTCTCAATCTTAGAGACAAAGAAGTCCATGAGCTCCCTGCACTTGCGGTTGGAGGTGAGGGTGGAGGAGACAGGGGAGAGGGGCTTAAGAAAACCGTTAGCAGTAGAGAATAGAAGCCGGGGGTTATCCTTGCATTCCAGAATGATTCTGGAATAGTGAGCAGTTTTGCCAGACGAACGTAGGACCCAAAAATGCTTTATGTGGTCCAGCCAGATCTGGCGGTGAATGGCTAAACCAGTTGTCTGCCATATCCATTCAAGTCTGCGTTTGGACTTAAGTGTGCGAAGATGAGGGCCGTACCAGAGGAAATGGCCAGGGTGAGAGAGAGTGATTGTCTTAATAGGGACTAGGGCATCAAAGGGTGTGGTTGAGCAGATCAGTAGCTGCAGAAATGTCATGGTGAATGGTGGGCCAAAGGCTGGTCAGTTGGGATTTTGTAAGTGCAGGTGCAGACACAGAAGGAAGTAGGGTTGGGAGGAGGAAGAGGGATGCGAGTGGAGAGCGATACAAGGAAGTGGTCAGAGATGGCCTTATCTGCGATTGGCACAATGGGAGTAGCGAGGCCACGAGAGATGGCAAGGTCGAGGGGGTGGCCATGAATATGGGTTGGGAAGTTTACATGGAGGGAGAGATTAAGAGAGAATAGGAGAGTAGTGAACTCAGAGGAGAGACAGCATGATGAATTGAGATGGAGGTTGAAATCGCTGAGGATGAGAAGTCGCTTGGTGCACAGGCTGAGGGAGGAAAGTAGTGAAGATATCTCGGTAATAACATTTTTATGGTGCTTTAGTGGGAGGTAGAGAACTAGAATTTTGAGTGAGAGGTGAGAGGGGTGGAATAAGGTGAGATGCTCAAAGGAGGAGTAGGGGGACAGACCAAGGTGTGATTTGGTGATGAGAGCCACACCTCCACCACGGTGGTCTGGACGGGGCAAGTGCTGGAAGGTATAGCCAGGCATGGACGCTTCATTTATGGGTAAGGTGTCATCACCCCTCAGCCAAGTTTCTGTTAGGGCCATGATGTCGATGCAATCATCCACGATAAGCTCATGGATGGCAAAGGCCTTGTTCACAAGTGAACAGGCATTCTGGAGGGAGATGCAGAGAGGATCAGTGATGGCTGACCCACTGCCAGCATCCACAGGGTCAGCACTGGGAGGGGTGAGTTGGACGGGGAGAATATTGGCAAGATTAGCCCCCAGTGGGCACGCTGGACAGGAAGGTCGGCGGGAGAATAGTATGGGACAGTTGGGGTTGCTGCTCGTGAGGAGGCAGCAATTGTGGGCTTTTTGGAAGATGCCAAGAAAGGCACAGAGGGAAGCTGTGGGCTTATCTAAGAGGGCGTCAAGCCTGGGACGGTGGCAGGAGAGTAAGAAGGTCGAAGAGTAATGAAGGATTGGGGTAGGGATTTGGGAGGGAAGATTATCCGAGGGAGGAGAGATGAAAGGAGGCATGACGACAGGAGAGCGCGGTCAGGGAAGGATAGAGCGAAAAGGAAAAGGGGGGAGAAAAAAGTGGAAATAGAAGTGAACGGCTCGGGCCCAGAGCGGCAGCCAAAGTGAGAAAGCCAATGGACACAGAGAAAAACTCAGGTTACACAGGCCTGGTTATGTAGCAATTAATGGGATACATATTTTTTTTAAAATTAGTTTATGGGATCAGTGCGTCGCTGGCAATGCCAGCATTTATTGCCCATCCCTAGTTGCCCTTGAGAAGGTGGTGGTGAGCCGCCTTCTTGAACTGCTGCAGTCCGTGTGGTGATGGTACTCCCACAGTGCTGTTAGGTAGGGAGTTCTAGGATTTTGACCCAGCGACGATGAAGGATCGGCGATATACTTCTAAGTCAGGATGGTGTGTGTGGCTCCTTCTCCTTCTAGGTGGAAGATGTCGCGTGTTTGGGAGGTGCTGCCGAAGAAGCCTTGGCGAGTTGCTGCAGTGCATCTTGTAGATGGTACACACTGCAGCCACGGTACACCAGTGGTGGAGGGAGTGAATGTTTAAGGTGGTGGATGGGGTGTCAATCAAGCGGGCTGCTTTGTCCTGGATGGTGTCGAGCTTCTTGAGTGTTGTTGGAGCTGCACTCATCCAGGCAAGTGGAGAGTATTCCATCATACTCCTTACTTGTGCCTTGTAGATGGTGGAAAGGCTTTGGGGAGTCAGGGGGTGAGACACTCGCCGCAGAATACCTAGCCTCTGACCTGCTCTTGTTGCCACAGTATTTATGTGGCTGGTCCAGTTAAGTTTCTGGTTAATGGTGACCCCTAGGATATTGATGGTGGGGGATTCGGCGATGGTTATGCCATTGAATGTCAAGGGGAGGTGGTTAGACTCTCGCTTGTTGGAGATAGTCATTGCCTGGCACTTCTGTGGCGCGAATGTTACCTGCCACTTATCAGCCCAAGCCTGAACGTTGTCCAGGTCTTGTTGCATGCGGGCATGGACTGCTTCATTATCTGAGGAGTTGTGAATGGCGCTGAACACTGTGCAGTCATCAGTGAACATCCCCATTTCTGACCTTATGTTGGAGGGAAGGTTATTGATGAAACATATTTTCTGGTAGTAGCAGGGAATAGGTTGGAGATGATAGTAGGGAGACCAGAGTTAAAGTCGGTGGTACCATGGAGAGATAAAGTTGATGTAGGTAGGATGGAGTCGGCATAGAGCATCGAAGAACTGTAGTCCAAGTTCGGAGACAGGTGTAGCAAGCAAGTGAAATACAGAAGTTATTTGAAGGGTAGCGAATTGGAGGGTGGAGGTTATTACTGTAGGAATGAGAATCGGTTACAGTGCAGAAGGATGTTGATGAAGTTGACGCAAATTGGAGGTCACCATAGATCAGAAGCGGCGGAGAAAATGTAAAGCCACTAGCCAGCGACCAACAAAGCTGAAAAACCAGTAGAACTAGCTCAGCAAAGAAACAGACGCAGTTTAAAAGTTATTTTAATTTTTTTTAGCAGCAGCATCAGAGATACAGCAGATGAGTCTTACAGTGTAATCCAGTGTAGTCCAGTGCAGAAGGGTAGTGGTGTAATCCAGTGTAGTCCAAAGCAGAAACATAGTCTAGGGAGTGGATTTTGTCATTGGGGGGCGGGTTGGGGGTGGGTCAGGTGGTCGGCAGGTCCCGCACCCGCCTCCGATGTGAGGCGGGACAATTGAGCGATTTTGCCCTAATTGGGCACTTGATTCCCAGCGTGTGGGAACCCTTGGCCCAATGAGTCTTGGATCATTTTCTGCCCAACTACTTTGTTGCTGAGACTCCTGAAGGATTTTGGTGCAACCATGGCAAGCTCAAGGCCGAAGTGCACACCCCACTTTGATGCGGACTCCCTCCAAGCTCTGGTGGAGGGAGCAAGAGCGCATAAGGAAGTGCTGTTTCCTTCTTCTAGGAGGAAAAATCCTCCCCAGCAGACCAAAGCTGTGTGGCTGCAAGTGGCACAGGAGGTGAATGCCATCTCAATGTGCAGCAGAACCTGGCTGCAGTGCAGAAAGCGGTTTCATGACCTTCTCCGCACAAGAAAAGTGAGTGTTACATCACCATGACCCTCAATCTGCTCCCCATCGCCTCTACATAAGAACATAAGAACATAAGAAATAGGAGCAGGAGTAGGCCAATCGGCCCCTCGAGCCTGCTCCGCCATTCAATAAGATCATGGCTGATCTGATCCTAACCGCCAATCTACTATCACAGAACCATCTCCTGAATCTAACAGAATTAGACACATGAAATAGGAGCAGGATCAGGCTACACGGCCCCTGGGCCCACTCCGCTACCCACAGGGCCATGACCGATCCGAACCTAGACTCATGTCCAAATTCCTGCCCGCTCCCCACAACCCTTTATTCCCTTTACTTCTAGGAAACTGTCTATTTCTGTTTTAAATTTATGTAATGATGTAGCTTCTACAGCTTTTTGGGGCAGCATATTCCATGGACCTACCACCCTCTGAGTGAAGTAGTTCCTCCTCATCTCAGTTTTGAAAGAGCAGCCCCTTATTCTAAGACTATGCCCCCTAGTTCTAGTTTCACCCATCATCGGGAACATCCTCCCCGCATCCACCCAATCCAACCCCTTCACAATCTTATATGTTTCAATAAGATCGCCTCTCATTCTTCTGAACTCCAATGAGTAGAGTCCCAATCTACTCAACCTCTCCTCATATGTCCATCCCCTCATCCCCGGGATTAACCGAGTGAACCTTCTTTGTACTGACTCGAGAGCAAGTATGTCTTTTCTTAAGTATGGACACCAAAATTGTATGCAGTATTCCAGGTGCGGTCTCACCAATACCTTGTACAACTGAAGCAATACCTCCCTATTTTTATATTCTATCCCCCTAGCAATGAAAGCCAACATTCCATTGGCCTTCTTAATCACTTGCTGCACCTGCATACTAACCTTTTGAGTTTCGTGCACCAGGACCCCCAGATCCCTTTGTACTTCAGTACTTTCCAGTCTCTTGCCATTAAGATAATAACTTGCTCTATGATTTTTCCTGCCAAAGTGCATAACCTCACACTTTCCAGTATTGTATTCCATCTGCCAAATCTCTGCCCACTTACTTAACCTGTTTATGTCCCCTTGCAGGTTTTTTATGTCTTCCTCACTCACTGCTTTCCCTCCCATCTTAGTATCATCTGCAAACTTTGAAATGTTACACTCGGTCCCCTCCTCCAAATCGTTAATATAGATTGTAAAGAGTTGGGGACCCAGCACTGACCCCTGTGGGGCACCACTAGCCTCTCATCACCAGCACTCTGCATTGTCAACCTCCTCCTCCACATCCCACTTTACCCTTAACCATTCCCTCTCTCTTTATGTACACATTCACTTAACTATTCGACTATGCTGCCCTCAGACTCCCTATCACTGTTATGCTATGACAACAACTTACAACACACAGGGAGGGCCCTTGGTCTTGCCAACTCACTCCATCTTTGTCTCCATCTAAGCATCTATGCTATGGATTCTCTACACTCACCCCTTCATTCTCACTCAAACTCCACCTGTGTCCCTCATTGCAGGAAAAGAGAGCCTACAATAAGAGGGAAAGGGCGAAGACAGGAGGAAAGCCACCCTCAATAGCCCAGCTCACCAGTGCAGAGGAGGCGGCCCTGGAGATCGTGGGAGTCGAGGAGGATGCACAAGTGGGGGACGGACAGACGGGCACCTCAGAGCAAGCTGGTGGCAGAATCGTTTTTCAACTCTCTCTCATTGACATTGCATGAGTGACTGATCTTGATTCTAATGCTCTAACAGATTGACTTATGAAGATCTGTACAATTCAATGTGCATGCAACATTTATCTCATATGTCAAACTCTTTCCTTTACTCCCCCACAGGACCATCGACAGCCCCCCTCCCCACTGTTCAGGACGAACAGCCTGAGCCACCAGACTCCTCAGAGGAAGCTGCAACATCTGAGGGTGTAGCGTCAGCAGAATTAAGTGCACCCAGCACCAGCGCAGACACTCACACCTCGGTGGGACCTTCGGGACATAGAGTAGTGTTGTCACCTGGTGTAGCACAGCTCACAAGCGAGCATCAGCAGATTGTGGAGACAGGGACAGCAGTGGAGAGTCCTCGTTGGAGGGCGCAGGACTCTGCCAGCTCAGCTCAGCTGCATGTCGACCTTCTGCCTCCGAGTCCATCCAGAAGAAGAATGGTGCTGGAACTCCAGGAACAGGTGCAGGAGTCTCTGGCAGGTTTTGTCTCCAGAGTCACTGCGAGTGTGGAGCGGATGGAGGAGTCCATCGCTAACATGAGCAGAGCCTTTGTGGAGGCATTGGCGCATGAACGCATCATCATGGAAAGGATGGCAACCTCCGTGGAAAGGATGGCTACCTCCATGGTAAGGCTGGCTACCATAGAGGAGAGGATGGCTACGGTAGAGGAGAGGATGGCTACGGCCATGGAGGAGCTAAGTCGCCAGGGTCTTGAAAACATCGTCATTGTTCAGAATAGACTGACATCTCTGGAGGAGCAATGGTCAGCTATTGAGCAGAGAAACCCTCTGGAGTAGGACTTCCAGTGCAGAAACGGGTCCTCATGGCTCCCCTGAAGTGCAGCAAGGTGCTGTCAAGCCACTTGCTAGCACTGAAGAGTGGCTCACCCATGAGAGGAATGTTGGTGGCAGACAACACGGAAGCGGGGGCTCCTCTCCAGGCACTCACATGACCATGCCACTGCAGAGCCCTCGGTCAGAGCCCCACCAGAGTCCTCACCCAACTGAGATGGGCGTCTCAGCCCCTGAACAGCCGTAGGAGCAGCAGACTGTTGCCGAGCCCTCACAGGCTCGCAACCCCAGAGGACGCCCGCCAAAGGTGTCGAGGGAGGAGCAGCATGAAAATGAGCAAGGGGCCTCCACATCTGCTGAAGCCACAGGGGAAGCACCATGTAGGAGCACGCGCAAGAGGAAGATAAAGCACAAGTAATCACAAGGGTAGTCACTTGGGTGTTCTGTTGTGTTTAATTCTGAAATGCCATCCATGAGTTTATGTTATAAAATGACTTGATGGCAAACTGTTGATGTTGTGGGCTGTGTCATTTCACAAATGCAACTTCCACATTGAGGGCTCAGGGCGACTTGGAATTGTTAGTATGGTGGTCAGAGTGATAGGAAGCTGTAGGTTCTTGTCCATTGTCGATGATGTGGTAAGAAGGTGCGAGGCAAATGTGTTTGATTGGGCAGCTTAAGCAAATCTGGCCAAGATCAGAGCATCCCTTGCATCCCGGGCAGAAATGTTCTTGCGTGCTGCTGCCGCTATTCGTTGTCGCTCTCCTCCTCCTCCTCCTCATCCTCATCTGAGGAGGCTATGCGATGAGCCACTTGTACCTTAGGCAGCTGCAAGCCACGATGCTGTGCCATGTTGTGAAGTGCACAGCAGACCACGACGCTTCTGGAGACCCTGGCTGCTGTGTACTGCAGGGCTCCATCTGATCTATCAAGGCATCTGAATCGCATCTTCAGCAAGCCGATGGTTTGCGCAATAATGGATCTGGTGGAAATGTGGCTGGAGTTGTAGCGCTCCTCAGCTTCATTGGATGGCCTCCTCAAAGGCGTCAGTAGCCACGTCTTCAGGGGATAGCCCTTGTCTCCAAGTAGCCATCCGCAAAGTTGGTCTGGCAGACTGAAGAGCGGAGGCACACTAGACTGTCGCAGAATGAAGGAGTCATGGCAACTGCCAGGGTACTTTGTGCAAACATGCAAAATTTCCTTATTGTGGTTACACACCAGCTGCACATTGAGGGAGTGGAAGCCCTTGCGGTTGACATAAATATCTGGATTATGATGGGGTGCTTTAAGGGCCACATGTGTGCAGTCTATGATGCCCTGTACCCTTGGAAAGCCTGCCAGATTAGCAAATCCAACCGCACGCACGGTTACACTTGCTTGATCCTTGGAGAAGTTGATGTAATTGTGCGCATTGGCAAAGAGGGTATCGGTTACCTACGTGATGCAAGTGTGTGTGGCCGCCTGGGAGATGCCGCTGATGTCTGCTGTTGATCCCTGGAATGAGCCTGAAGCAAAAAAGTTGAGTGCGGTGGTGATTTTGACGGCTACTGGTAAGGGGTGTCCACCCACTCCTCTGGGCTCCAGGTCTTGCTGCAACATTGTGCAGATGTCACCCACTACCTCTTGCGAAAGTCAGAGCCTCCTTTGCCACTGCTGCTCAGTCATGTTGAGGTAACTCATCCTCTGTCTGTAGACCCTGTTTTGGGGGTATCTCCTGCGGCAACGTCCTTCCCTGTGCTGGCACCTTCTGGCCTGTGCAGCTTCAGGTGGGTGAGCAGCAACTTGGCGCTCCTGTTGTTGCTCCTGCTGTTGGTGCTGCTGTTGTTCCGGGTTCAGCTGGCCTTCGTCCAAATCTGAGGTCCAGGAAGAAAGGAAATAAATGGTTCCCATGCTGCAGGTATATACCTCAGTTGAGGAAGCGCTCAGTCAAGGTGGGGAGAGTGGTTTCCCAGGAGGTCACACTGGAGATGGATCTCAGCTTCAAAACTTCCAAAATGAGTAGGCCTGCTAAAAGTTCTCCCAGACCTGAGAAAACAAAGTTCTGCCACCTGCACATGATCATTGTTGAAAACTCCTTTTTAATGGTGGAGCTGCAGCTGTTAGTAAGCCAACCACTTGTGAGCCCGCCAGGATTAACTGGCGTGTTCCAGGGGAGAAATGCAGCACGCGGGAAATGTGTTAAACTGAGAAAGGCCTCTCAAAATGGCATTATAGAGGCACTTAAGTGATTGTTAAGGGCCTTAAGGGCCTATTCCGCCTCTTGGAGGCAGGACCGAAACGGGGTCTGAAAGCCCGCTTTTGGGAAAGTTGCTCAGAGTCGGGTTGGAGGCGGGATCGGAGCCCGCCGCCATTTTTTTCAACTTTTCCGCCTGACCCGCCTCCAAACCCGCCTCCTCGGGCCTGGCAAAATCCAGCCCTAGATGTCCAGAGAGGTCCAGGAAATCGGAAATCAAATTTCAGGAGTTTCAGCAGCTCAGTAGAAGTAAAAGAGCTCACCTATGGAACTGCCAGCCTAGCAGCAGCCATCTTGATACCTCAGGGGTTTCGTCCCCCTGTATAATACTGTCATTGACAGCCATACAAAAATCATATTGCACCTAGGAGTGCTTATGGAGAGGTTGGTTACGGTTTCTCCTTTAAAGGCCCGTGGCATCTATTTTCTCACAAACAAAAAAAAAATTGATGACAATAAATGGTCTGGCATGACATCTTTTGAGTTTCTGAGCATGCTCCGTAGTGAGCTTGTTCTGCAAATTGTGCAATTTGGATGCTGTCGCTATTATTAACAGTACTGTCTAAGAACATATAGGAACATAGGAACAGGGGCAGGCCAATCAGGCCCTCGAGCCTGTTCCTCCATTCAATGAGATCATGGCTGATCTGCGACCTAACTCCATATTTTCCTCCCTTTGCCCCATATCCCTTAACACCTTTGGTTAATAAAAGGCTATCAATCTCAGATTTAAAATTAACAATTGATCTAGCACCAATTGCCGTTTGCGGAAGAGAGTTCCAAACTTCTATCACCCTTTGTGTGTAGAAGTGTTTCCTAATTTCACTCCTGAAAGGTCTGGCTCTAATTTTTAGACTATACCCCCTAGTCCTAGACTCCCCAATCAGTGGAAATAGTTTCTCTCTATCTACTCTATCTGTTCCCCTTAATATCTTGAAAACTTCGAGCAGATCACCCCACAACTGTCTAAATTCTAGGGAATACAACCCTAATTTGTGCAATCTTGCCTCGTAACTTAACCCTTGAAGACCGGGTATCATTCTGGTAAACCTACGCCGCACTCCCACAAGGCTAATATAGCCTTCCTAAGGTGTGGTGCCCAGAACTGCTCACCATACTCCAGGTGTGGTCTAACCAGGGTTTTGTATAGCTGCAGCATAACTTCTACCCCCTTGTATTCTAGTCCTCTAGATATAAAGGCCAGCATTCCATTAGCCTTTTTGATTATTTTCAGTACCTGTTCATGACATTATAATGATCTATGTTCTTGGACCCCCAAGTCTCTTTGGACCTCTACTGTTTCTAACTTTTCACCATTTAGAAAATACCCTGTTCTATCCTTTATAGGCCCAAAGAGGATAACCTCACGTTTGCCTACATTGCAATCCATTTGCCACAGCTTTGCCCATTCACTTAATCTATCAATATCCCTATGTAATTTTATGCTTTCATATACACTGCCTACAATGCTGCCTATCTTTGTGTCATCGGCAAATCTGGATATGTGGCTTTCTATCCCATCATCTAAGTCGATAATAAATACGGTGAATAGTTGAGGCCCCAACACAGATCCCTACGGGACACCACGGGGGTGATTTTCCCAGCCCCGAGGAGGCGGGTTTGGAGGCGGGACGGTTGGCAAAATGGCAAAAACTGAGTGCAGGTTCGGAACCCGCCTCCGCGCAATTTTGCCGGAGGCGGTTTTGACGGGTACGATTCGATCCCGCCTCCATCAGTCCAGAGAGATAGTTAAGACCTTAAATAGTAGTTAAGGGCCTCTATAATCCTATTTTGACAGGCCCTCGTTATTTTACCACATTTTCAGCGTGTTGCACGACCCTCCTAAACCGTGCCAGCAAACCTGGCGGGTTGACAAGTGGGTGGCCTCCTCACAGCTGCAGCTCCGCCATTAAAACGGAGCTTTCATCAGGGATTAGTTGCAGGTGGCAGAACTTTTGTTCAAAAGTCTTTCAGCACTTTTAGCAGGCCTACTGAAGTCGGAGGTGCTGCATCTTCTATATCTCAACTGTGGGACCTTCTTGGAAGACCCTCTCCCCGCTTGGATTGAGCGCTTCCCCAACGGAGGTATCTGCCAGCAGCATGGGAACCATTTATTTCCTTTCACCATGGAGCTCGCGGCCAGAAATCCTTCCACCACTTCATACAGTTCCCCAAAGGGAACAGTATGAAGACACATACGACGACGACCATGAAGCTCAGATTCAGATGAGGAGCAGCCATGGCAGCAGCAGAACCAGGAACAACAGCAGCAACAGCAGCAGGAGCCCCAATCTCCTGCTCACTCACCTGATGCTGCACAGGGCAGAAGGCACCAGCGCATCGAAGCACCTTGCCGCAGGAGATACCCCCCACTCAGGGTTTACAGACAAAGGATGAGCTACCTCAACATGACTGAGCAGCAGTGCCAAAGGAGGCTGAGACTTTCACGAGAGGTTGTCCGAGACATCTGCGCAATGCTGCACCAACACCTGTAAGTATATTAAGGGCAAGAGGATAACTAGGGAAAGAGTAGGGCCCATTAGGGACTAAAGTGGCAAGCTGTGTGTAGAGCCAGAGGATGTAGGTGGGGTTTTAAATGAATTTTTTGCATCTGTGTTCACTATGGAGAAGGACGATGTGGACATAGAAATCGGGCAGGGGGACTGTGATATACTTGAGCATATTAGCATCGAGAGGGAGGAGGTACTAGCGGTTTTAGCAGGCTTAAAAGTGGATAAATCCCCAGGCCCGGACGAGATGTATCCCAGGCTACTATGTGAGGCAAAGGAGGAGATTGCAGGGGCTCTGACACAAATTTTCAGAACCTCTCTGGCCACAGGGGATGTGCCAGAGGACTGGAGAACAGCTAACATAGTACCATTATTCAAGAAGGGTAGTAGGGATAAACCAGGGAATTACAGGCCAGTGAGCCTAACATCAGTGGTAGGGAAATTATTGGAAAAAATTCTGAGGGACAGAATTAGTCTCCACTTGGAGAGGCAAGGATTAATTAGGGATAGCCAGCATGGCTTTGTCAAGGGAAGATCATGTCTGACCAATTTGATTGAATTTTCCGAGGGGGTGACTAGGTGTGTGGATGAGGGTAGTGCAGTGGATGTGGTTTACATGGATTTCAATAAGGCTTTTGATAAAGTCCCGCATAGGAGACTGGTCAGGAAGGTAAGAGCCCATGGGATCCAGGGTGCCTTGGCACATTGGATCCAAAACTGGCTTAGTGGCCGAAGGCAGAGGGTGATGGTGGAAGGTTGTTTTCATGACTGGAAGCCTGTGTCTAGTGGGGTACCGCAGGGATCGGTGCTGGGTCCCTTGCTGTTTGTGGTCTACATTAATGATTTGGATGTGAATGTAAAAGATATGATCAGTAAGTTCGCAGATGCCACAAAAATTGGTGGGGTGGTAAATAGCGAGGAGGGAAGCCTTAGGCTACAGGACGATATAGATGGGTTGGTCAGATGGGCGGAACAGTGGCAAATGGAATTTAACCCTGAAAAGTGTGAGGTGATGCATTTTGGACGGACTAACAAGGCAAGGGAAGACCCTAGGAAAGACAGAGGATCAGAGGGACCTTGGTGTGCATGTACATAGATCCCTGAAGGCAGCGGAACAGGTGGATAAGGTGGTTAAAAAGGCATATGGGATACTTGCCTTCATTAGCCGAGGCATAGAATATAAGAGCAGGGAGGTTATGATGGAGCTGTACAAAACGCTGGTAAGGCCACAGCTGGAGTACTGTGTGCAGTTCTGGTCGCCACACTATAGGAAGGATGTGATTGCTTTGGAGAGGGTGCAGAGGAGATTTACCAGGATGTTACCTGGGCTGGAGCGCTTCAGCTATGAAGAAAGACTGGACAGGCTGGGGTTGTTTTCCTTGGAGCAGAGAAGGCTGAAGGGGGACCTGGTTGAGGTATACAAAATTATGAGGGGCATAGATAGGGTAGATAGAAAGGAACTTTTCCTCTTAGTAGAGGGGTCAATAACAAGGGGGCATAGATTCAAGGTAAGGGGCAGGATGTTTAGAGGGAATTTGAGGAAAAACTTTTCACCCAGAGGGTGGTTGGAATCTGGAACTCACTGCCTGAAAGGGTGGTAGAGGCAGGAACCCTCACAACATTCAAGAAGCATTTGGATGAGCACTTGAAATGCCATAGCATACAAAGCTACGGACCAAATGCTGGAAAATGGGATTAGACAGGGCTTGATGGCCGGCGCGGACGCGATGGGCCGAAGGGCCTCTTTCTGTGCTGTATAACTCTATGACTCTATGACTCTATGAGTCTATGACCTGGAGCCCAGAGGAGCGGGTGGACACCCCTTACCAGTGGCTGTCAAAGTCACCACCGCACTGAATTTCTTTGCCTCAGGCTCCTTCCAGGGATCATCAGCAGACATCAGCGGCATCTCCCAGTCGGCTGCCCACAGTTGCATCACGCAGGTTACCGATGCCCTTTTCACAAAGGCCCACAATTACATCCACTTCTCAAGGGATCAAGCAAGTGTCACCACGCATTCAGTTGGCTTTGCAAATATGGCAGGCTTACCAATGGTGCAGGACGTCATAGACTGCACACATGTGGCCCTTAGGGCACCCCATCACAACCCAGCTATCTTTGTCAACCACAAGGCCTTCCACTCCCTCAACATACAGCTGGTATATAATCACAAAAAGGAGATTTTGCATATTTGCGGCAAGTTCTGTGGTAGTTGTCATGACTCTTTCATCCTGCGGAACTCTAGCGTTCCTCCACTCTTCAATCCACCAAACCAACTTAACGGATGACTCCTTGGTGACAAGGGCTACCCCCTGAAGAAGTGACTAATGACGCTGATCAGGAGGCCAGCTAACAAAGCTGAAGAGCGCTACAACACTAGCCACACTCCGACCAGGTCCATCATTGAGAAAACCATTGGCTTGTTGAAGATGTGATTCTGATGCCTTGACAGATCAGGTGGAGCCCTGCAGTATTCAGCAGCCAGGGTCTCCAGAATGGTCATAGTCTGCTGTGCACTGCACAACATGGCACAGCGTCGTGGCTTGCAGCTTCCTGATGAGTAATGGCTCAGTTCATAGCCTCCTCAGATGAGGATGAGGATGAGGAGGAGGAGGAGGAGGAGGAGGAGCAGGGGGGAGGAGGAGGAGCAGGAGGAGGACCGAGCGCTGGCCTATAAACCAGCAGCGGCGGCAGCACGCGAGCACATAGCTGCCCGTGATGCAAGGGATGCACTTACCCTGGCCAGATTTGCATAGGTTGCTCATGTTAGCACATGTCCTTGGCTCCATCTTAAGACATGATAGACAATGGACATGACTCTCTGGCCTCCTTTCACTCTGGCCACCAACCTGACCATGCAAGTGTCGCAGAGCTCGCAATGTGGAGCTGCCTAAGGCTATATAACAGATGCCATCACGCCAACAGTTTGCCATCAAATCATTTTTATACTTTCAAACAGGGATGGCATTTTGTCAATACACATAAACATTCACTCCTGTGACTAATGGTGCTTTATTTTTCTCTTACGCGTGCTCCTACGTGGTGCTCCCCCTGTGGCTACGGCAGAAGTGGAGGCCCCTTGCTCACTTTGATGCTGCTCCTGCTTCAACACCTTTGGCGGGCATCCTCTGGGTTTACGAGCCTGTGAGGGCTCGGCAAATGTCTGCTCCTCCTGCAGCAGAGCAGGGGCTGAGACACCCATCTCAGTTGGGTGCGGACTCTGGTGGGGCTCTGACCGAGGGCTACGCAGTGGCATGGAAATGTGAGCACTTGGAGAGGAGCCCCCACATCCTTGTTGTCTGCAACCAACTTCCCTCTCATGGGTCAGGTCCACCTCAGTGCTTGCAAGTGGCTTGAGGGCACCTTGCTGCACATCAGGGGGGCCATGGGGACCTGTCTCTGCACTGGCAGTACTACTCAAAAGGACTTCCATGAAGCTCTGGTTTTTCTGTTCAATAGCTGCCCATCGCTCCTCCAGAGATTCAGTCTATTCTGAACAATCACCATGTTTTCCTCACTCTGGCGACTTACTGCCTCCATGGCCATAGCCAGCCTTTCCATGGAGGTTGCCATCCTCTCCGTGGTGTTGCGTATATACGCCATTGCCTCCCCAACGGCACTGCTCAGGTTAGAGTTGGACTCCTCCATCCTCTCCACACTCGCAGTGACCCTGGAGACAAGACCTGTCAGAGACTCCTGCACCTGCTCCTGGAGTTCCAGCACCGCTCTATTTCTGGATGGACCAAGAGGCACAGGGTCCACATGCAGCGGAGCAGAGCGAGGAGAGTCCTGCGCCCTCTGCCGAGGACTCTCCATTGCTGTCCCCGTCTCCACCACCTGCTGATGCTCACCTGTGAGATGTGATACAAACAGTGACAACATTAACCTATGTCCCGTAGGTCCCACTGAGGTGTGCGTATCTGCGCTGGTGCTGGGTGCGCTTAATTCTGCTGACGCTGCATCCTCAGAGGTTGCAAGTTCCCCTGAGGAGTCTTGCTGCTCAGCCTCTTCCTCCTGGACAGTGGGGAGGGGTGGGGGTGGGGGGGGTGTGGGGGGGCTCTATGGGTGGCCCTGTGGGGGAGTAAAGGCATGGGTTAGACATTTGACGGAAGTGTGGCATGCACATGCAATAGTGCAGATGCTCAAGTGGCATCCTAATAATGTACACCAGCAGCCATTTCAGTCACTCAAGCAGTGTAACTGAGGGAGAGGCTAAACTATTCTGTCACCAGCTTGCTCTGCCTCGCCCGTCTGTCCGTCCCCCACTTCCACCGCCGCCTCTTTAGCCTGGGTGAGAATGGCTATGGAAGGTGGCCCTCCTCCTGTCTTCGCTCTTTCCCTACTATTGTGGGCTCTCTTATCCTGTAGTAAGGGAGACAAGTGGAGTTGGAGTGAGAATGATGGAGTGAGTGTAGAGTCCAGAGCATAGATGTTTAGAAGGAGACAAAGATGGAGTGAGGTTCCATTTCCAAGGGCCCTCCCTGTGCATTGTTAGTTGTTGTCATTGCATAACATTGAAAGGGAGTGTGAGGGCAACATAGTCGAATAGTCAAGTGATTGGGTTCATAGAGTGAGAGCGATGGTGAAGGGTGCTAGGGTTGTAAGGGTAAAGTGGGATGTGGAGGAGGAGGTTGACAATGCAGAGTGCTGGTGATGAGAGGAGGAGGGGAGCAGAAGGAGGGTCAAGCTGAAGGTATACTCACTTTGCCTGATCTTACAAGGTCATTGAACCTTTTACGGCACTGCACCTATGTTCTGCTGCACACCGGTCTGGAGGTGATCTCCCTTGCCAGCTGTACCCAGACAGCCTTGGTTTCTTTGGGAGGCCTCTTCCTCCCAGATGAGGGGAAGAGCACCTCCCTGCTAGCTCTCATCCCCTCGACCAACATTCCCAGTGCCTCATTCGAGAACCTCAGAGAGGCCCTTGCCTTGGAGTTGGCCATTGTTGAAGCTAAAAAAATGTTGGAAGTGGTGCAGCATCGACCAAAATCCAGTGGAATGAGCCAAGGCAGCAAGCTACCCTTAAATTAAGCTGGATAAGTGACGACAGCAGAGGCGAGTTTCAGTCCCAAAACACTAATTGGCCAAGGGCAACCCACACCTCTGAAATCAGCTGGCCAATTAGGGGAAAATCGCAATTTGTTCCCACCTCTCAGTGGAGGCGAGTTTGGAACCCACCCAAACCGAAACCCGCCTCCAACCTGCCTCCAGTGAGAAAATCGCCCCCATTAGTCACATCTTGCCAATTTGAGTAGCTACCCATTTTCCCTACTCTCTCCTGCCGCTCAGCCAATTTCCTAACCAGGTCAATAATTTTCCCTCAATTCCGTGGGCTTCTACCTTAGTTAACAATCTCTTATGTGGGACTTTATCAAATGCCTTCTGGTCTGTTCCTGATCACTGCGGATATTCTGTACCCATCTGGTTGACTGACAGGATGACAAAAGCTTTTCAACAATTTAGCCATAAACAACGTGTCGTACATCAGTGGCTGCGGTATATCAGAGTGTTTTGGTGAGGCAGTAGTGCATAGCAGTCTAGCCTAGAAATGGATCCCTGTGCCAGAATGGGTGGGTCCAAGGCACACCCGATATTGGGCCTGAGGCCTCATTTACATGAGGACGACAAGCTGCAGATGCCTACTGGGAGTTCCCACACAGCTCACCGGTAAAGAGAATTTAGCAGCAGCAGTCTCAGGTAGGCCCTGGGAGAGAATGGGGGGGTGGATGAGGGGGGGAAGTGGGGAAGCGATTGAGGGGGAGGGCAGGTGTAGGCAATCAGCAGGGGGCCAATTGGGCACCGGCAACATCCTTTGACACTCCTACTCCTCTCAACTCGATATTCAATCGTTTTTTTAAAAACTTACCATTTTAAGGACCGCTGGTTAGGCCTCATATAGACCCTATTTTCCTGAATGCAGCCGGCCCAGTCGCCCAATTTCACAAATGAGGTCTCAAACGGGTGTTGGACCCCCATTTGCATATGTAATGGGCCTAACACCTGTTAGGTCCCGGAGGTAACATGAGGCATTCCTGCTCCTCCTGGCTCCACAGGAACGAAAAAATGTTTAACTCACCTTATGTTAACAGCTGCTGAAACCGCTGAAGAATCGGGCCTGCTACGCTCTTCACCGACCAATATCTGTGCAAATTTGACACAGGCAATCGCATTGCTAAATCGGCACATATTGTGCCTGTTTTACACCCAAAAAACATATACCAATTTCTACCCTAATGTCTTCAGTTACATTGTAGTTATTTCTTGTGATCTAGTTGCACATATTTCAGATTCACTATGGGCACTGCCTGCAACGCCAGCTGGAACCGTTTACCAGCCTCACATATTATCCTGCTGCTGGATTACATATTATCTGCTCTCTTTTAGCCTCCAGGAATTGGCAAAGTCAGTCCTAAGGTTTAGCACAGTGACTGATAGTATCCAACTTGCCTCAATAACTTGCCTCAAGTAAACTACACCCTAATGGGAAAAGGTCACAACTAATACAAACATGTAACTGTTTGCCACTGTTTTTCAGACACCAGCCAACAGCTGTGAGCGCTAGTGTGTGGATCTCTTGTGTAACCGCTCCTAAGGATACTGCCCCTATAACGGTAGTTTGACTGGTTTTTGACCCTTCTATTTCTTCCTTGCACAAAAGCCTAATTCACATTGCACAGCCCTGCTGAAACTCACTACTGAAAGGTGTTTACGTAGGATAACACAGGGAGCCCTATTCAATATTTTTCATGCCTACCATTGGTAAACTAAACTGTGTGCATGTAACTGGTACAAATAAACCCTTTTAACACTGGTAAAATATTTGTAATGCTAAACTGTATTTTTCACTTATATTGAAATCTTACGCAGTCATGCACTGTTGCAATTGAAAATGCCAAAAAAATTATTTAGCATTTTCAAGTTGATGCAGAAAAATATTATTAAAAACAAAATGGTGTAGATCTTGGAGCATAGGAATAGGGACATAGAAATGTACAGGACCTGAAAAGACCATTGCGATCAAACTGGCCAGTCCCAGTGTCCAGGAAATATTATAGCCCTAAATACCTCTCATACTCCGCAATTACATTTTTCTCCAGGACTTATCCAACTTGCTTTCGAATTTGTTAGCTTCCATTGCCTCCCTTGGCAATCCAGTCCATACATTCACCAAAAGTAATTCAATCTAAACTGTTTTTTACTCCTCCCTCTTTTAAGTTTGAGACTATACCCTTTTGTAGAATCTATGACTATGTGAAACATAATCATGTTTATTTTGTCTATTCCTTTTAGGATCTTGAATACTTCTGTAAGGTCACCCATGAGCCTTTTCTTCAGTGTAAACATTTCCAGCCTCTGCAGCCGCTCCTCACAACTCAGGTGCCTAATGCTACCTATCACTTTAGTTGCCTCTCACTGCATCTTTTCTCATGACTAGATGTTTTTCTCATAGTATGGTGACCAGAATTGTACACAGTACTCCAGTGCTGTACTCCTTTGGCTACACAGACCAAAATTGTATTTGCTCTCTTTACTGCTGCCGCACATTGTGCTGATGTCTGTCAATACTCTCAAATCCCTCTCCCGTGTTGTACCTAGCTATAGTCCCACTGTTTATTATCCTTTCCCAATCTCGTGACTTTTCATTTGTTCACATTAAATGACATCTGCCACTTGTCAATCCAGCTCTTCAATCTATATAGGTCCTTCTGCATTTGATCAGGCTGTTCCCTATTGTTTGCCATTCCTCCCTGTTTGGTATCATCTACAAACTTCGGGAGTTTGCTATCAATAAAAACAATTTGTATTTATATAGCAACTTTAATGTAGTAAAATGTCCTAAGGTACTTCCCAGAGGTGCTAAGCCAAAGAATGAGATATTATGAGGGGTGAGCAATAGCTTGGTCAAAGGGGTGGTCTTAATCTCAAAGGAGAAGAGTGAGGTGGAAAGGCGGTTCCATTAGCAGTGACAGACAAAGTGAAGGAAGATTCTCTGAAGCATTGTTTAAGTGGAGGAAGTTTGCAGTTTGAGTTAGTCAGTCATCTTGCATGATCATGTGTGCTAATGGTAACATAGAAAAAATAAGAAGCAGGATAATTAAACCTTTTGTTACTAGTGGGATACCAAGCTAAAACTGGCATGGCCTGTGTGCAGAACCAATTGGAATTTCTCAAAGTGTCCAACAATGTTCAAAAGGAAGAGAAGAAAAATAAGCTTGTTCTTGCTCTACAATAGCAGTGTACAAAGGGAGTTTAAATGACAGTGAATACAATTTCTTGGATTTTAGACACCAGAATACCACCTGTTGAAGAAACCTTTTTCACAGGGCTATGTCCAATGCAATAGGGTGAATAGCATAAATCCTATTAAGAATGTACTAATCTTCCATGAGCTTGCAGGTTCAGTCATCACATGCAGTCAAATCTTGACACATTTTCACTTATTATAATCTTAAAAATACTTTTATCTTCAATCCCACACAAATCGGCCACAGACTTTATTGTTGCTTTACTGAGCCCTTCTCATCAGCCCCATAGCTTTTCTCTTCCTGGTCTGCAATCTCACTTTCCAACCCAGAACTGCCAACACAACCCTTACTAACCTGACCTGACATGTTATCAAGAATAGCTGATGCCTGTGACCATGTCGTTAGTGTTCTGAGGTGGCTAGGTGACCATTTTATACTCTCTTTAACCAATATTTTCTTTCCTTATTGCCACAATTATCTTTTCTCAGCTCTTCCTCTTCTCCTGAAGTTAATGACTCCTTGCTGGAGTATGACTCCATGGGTGGCCCAAGTGGCCATTCTTTGTGTGTGAGACTGGACAGTAAGGGGGTAAAATTCAACTTTGCTGGGGGCGCAGAACCTGTGTTAGCAGAAGCGCCGCCCGATTTTCGGAGTCATCGCAGTCAAGCTCTAACCTATCCTCACTTGATGCTCACAAGTGAGCACTTCCAGATAGTGATCAAGAGCAGTAACCCTCCATAAGCCAGTGGCACTGAGGCCAACTGCAGCATCCCTGGTCCCCACCTGGCTGAAATCAGCTAGTCGGTGTATGTCAGGGATCGAACCTGGGCCTGCTTGGTTTGCATAGCTCAACCACTCTTTGTCTTAACCAGTTAGGAAATCAGGACAACCCATATTTTACTCTTTTAATCACTCTCTGACCTTCTTATCTCCCTCCCCGCCCCCCCGCCCCCCCCCACCCGCCCATCCTTTTGGTTGCTCAGCTCGTGACTAATCACTACTTCTTAATTTACAGAGTCTTCCCTCTTATAACCTTCTTGGCATCCTGTACTATAGGCTTTAGACCTTCATCTAGATTTCTCAATAGAAGTAGCTCAGCTATAAACACAAAAGAATACAATAATGTTTGCTTTAACCTTGTAATCCTAGTTCTAAAGTGCTGGACACCCAGTGAGCCATACCAGGTTCAAATAACAACCTGTACTCTTATTAATTACCATCAGTCTTCGCCCCTGACCTTCTTGCCTTCCTCACTAAAAGAGGACAAACAAAAGAGGAAAAGTATTAAAAGGTGGTGCAACAAAGATAACAAACAGATGAAAACGCAAGAGTTCCAATTTGTCTCTATTAATTTATATATTGGCACATCTGTTTCTATGGTATGCCCAAATTTTGTGAGAAGCTTACAGTAACAGCTAATCCCAGTCTGACATCTGTTTATGTGTACTGCATATGAAAAGTTTTTGCAAACAATTACCTCTATTGAACTTCCAGAATGAAGTGTTAACAGCATTAAAATCATAATGCCGTGATAATTCTACTGCTAAAAATGAGCTGTGAATGTCTGCTCTAAGCAGATGTAAATAAAACTACACCTACCGTCATCTGGTATTGTAGTACTGATGTGTTGTAATGAAATGAACTATAGTAGGAACAACTCTGTATAGGGTGCATAGAGTGAGAGAGGAATTTATTAAGGACGTGGTAACAGGGCATTTAGAAAATAATAATAGGATTGGGCAGAGTCAACATGGATTTATGAAAGGGAAATCATGTTTGACAAATCTATTAGAGTTTTTTGAGGTTGTAACTAGCAGAATAAATGAGGGGGAACCAGTGGATGTGGTGTATTTGGATTTTCAGAAGGCATTCGATAAGGTGCCACACAAGAGGTTATTAAACAAAATTATGGCTTATGTGATTGGGGGTAATATATTAGCATGGACTGAGGATTGGTTAATGGACAGAAAACAGAGAGTATGAATAAATGGGTCATTTTCGAGTTGGCAGGCTGTAACTAGTGGGGTACCGCAAGGATAAGTGCTTGGGCCTCAGCTATTCACAATCTATATCAACGATTTGGATTAGAGGGCCAAATGTAATATATCCAAGTTTGTTGATGATACAAAGCTGGGTGGAAATGTAAGTTGTGAGGAGAATGCAAAGAGGCTTCAAGGGGATATAGACAGGCTAAGTGAGTGGGCAAGAACATGGCAAATGGAATATAACATGGAGAAATGTGAAGTTATCCACTTTGGTAGGAAAAATTGAAAAGCAGAGTATTTTCCAAATGGTGAGAGATTGGGAAATGTTGGTGTTCAGAGGGACCTGGGTGTCCTTGTACATGAATCACTGAAAGTTAACATGCAGGTACAGCAAGCAATTAGGAAAGCAAATGATATGTTGGCCTTTATTACAAGAGGATTTGAGTATAAGAGTAAAGGGCCTAGAAATTCACTATGGCCCCGCCAGCTGGCTAGCGCCCAAAAGTTAGCGCTGGGTGGGGAGCCATTAGCGATCGTCAGATATTCAGTTTTTGCGCCCCAATTCGGAACCGGGCGCTATTCCAGGGTGTGCCCGCCTCCGCTTGGGGCGCTGAAACTGAATTTCAGCGCTCTTGGCGCCGCTGCGCCAGCCGCTGCGGAGCGGCAGGCTGCGGTACTGCAGGCCTCCTCCTTCTCTTAAGGGGGAGGTGCCTGCAACGGGGAGATCGCCGCTGGATAGTGCCGGCAAATGAGCCCGGCACCACAGAGAAGTGCCGGGTTCGCGGAAAGCAGCCGGCAATGCCGCGGGGGGGGGGTGGAGGAGGCCGGGGAAGGAGGTGCGGGCAGGCGGCCGCCGAAAAAGCGGCCGGCCGCACCTCCACCTTAAAGCGCCCCACTAAGGCTACAGTACGGCCCCGTTTTCTGGTCGCTGTTTGCGGCCGCAGCGGAGGAGGCGGCCGCAACTAAATATGGGGATCGGGCCGGTTTCGGGGCGGAACCAGGGCACTGCGCACACCGATGACGTCATCGGTGCCGGCGCAGCGCTAACGGCTACCGCCGCCAATACCGCTGCGCTGAATATCAGCGCAAACTCCTTTTTGGCGCAGAAGCCCTCTTTAGGCGGTAACTGGCCGCAAAGCTGGCAGCGCCTTAATGAATTTCTAGGCCAAGATGTCTTACTGCAATTATATAGGGCCCTGTTGAGACCAACTGTGTACAGTTTTGGTCTCCTTACCTAAGGAAGGATATACTTGTCATCGAGGGAGTGTAACGAAGGTTCACCAGGCTGATACCTGGGATGGGGCCTTGTCCTATGAGGAGAGATTGAGTAGACTAGGCCTATATTCTCTAGAGTTTAGAAGAATGAGAGGTGATCTCATTGAAACATACAAAATTCTTACAGGGCTGGACAGGGTAGATGCAGGGAGGATGTTTCCCCTGGCTGGGGAGTCTAGAACCAGGAGTCACAGTCTCAGAATAAGGGGTTGGCCATTCAGGACTGAGCTGAGAAGAAATTTCTTCATTAAGAGGGTGGTGAATCTTTGGAATTCTCTACCCCAGAGGGCTGCGCAGGCTCAGTAGTTTATTTAAGACAGAGATCAATAGCTTTTTGGATATTAAGGGTATCAAGGGATATGGGGATAGTGCAGGAAAGTGGAGTTGAGGTAGAAGATCAGCCATGATCTTATTGAATGGCAGAGCAGACTCGATGGATCGAATGGCCTACTCCTGCTCCTATATTTATGTTCTTATAAGAATATTCAATTGTACATTTTCCTACAATTAGACCCAGATTTTGGAAAAATGTGCTAATAATGTATCTTCTGCATGACATTTCCTGATGTCTTTCCTGTTACTTTACTGAAATCTCCTGGAAACTTTATGAAATCCCTGGTGTGGATATTCTTTCAAATGAACTTTTGTGTGTGTTGTAGCATTTTGTTTCGGTACGACATTGCCCAGTCAGCAATAGTGAAGCAATTCCTGCTAAATGTAAGTTTGATGAAAAAAAATGTTTCCTCCATCTTAGGCCATTTATTCAACTATTGTGGTTTATTCAGTCCTATTCTTGGACCAGACTACAGTAGCGAAAGAAAAACATGACTAATGCATTTGTGATTTATCCAGCTCCTGGAGAAGTCAAATTCAGCCCTATTCATTTGAGCAGATGAGTGAGGAGGGCATAAAAAACCTGCAAAAGGACATAGACCAGCTGGGTGAGTGGGCAAAAATTTGGCAGATGGAATATAATGTTGGAAAGTGTGATGTTATGCACTTTGGCAGAAAAATCAAAGAGCAAGTTATTATCTAAATGGAGAGAAACTGCAAAGTGTTACAGTACAAAGGGATCTGGGGGTCCTGGTGCATGAAACACAGAAGGTTAGTATGCAGGTACAGCAGGTGCTCAGGAAGGCCAATGGAATCTTGGCTTTTATTGCAAGGGGGATGGAGTATAAAAGCAGGGAGGTCTTGCTGCAGTTATACAGGGTACCGGTGAGGCCACACCTGGAATACTGCGTACAGTTTTGGTTTCCATATTTAAGAAAAGATATACTTGCTCTCGAGGCAGTTCAGAGAAGGTTCACTCGGTTGATTCCGAAGATGAGGGGGATGACTTATGAGGGAAGGTTGAGTAGGTTGGGCCTCTACTCATTGGAATTCAGAAGAATGAGAGGCGATCTTATCGAAACATACAAGATTGTGAGGGGGCTTGATCGGGTGGATGCGGTGAGGATGTTTCCACTGATGGGTGAGACTAGAACTTGGGGGCATAATCTTAGAATAAGGGGCTGCCCTTTCAAAACTGAGATGAGGAGAAGCTTCTTCACTCAGAGGGTAGTAAATCTATGGAATTTGCTACCTCAGAGAGTTGTGGAAGCTGCGGCATTAAATAAATTTAAAACGGAGATAGACAGTTTCCTAGCTGATAAGGGAATAAGGGGTTACGGGGAGAGGGCAGGGAAGTGGACGTGAGTCTAAGTTCGGATCAGCCATGATCCTATTGAATGGCGGAGTAGGCCCGAGGGGCCGTATGGCCTACTCCTGCTCCTACTGCTTATGTTCTTATGTTCTTATGTTCAGATACAATTAATTAGAAACAGCGATTTACTTGTATTCCTTGCAATTTAGTATACTGTATTCGCTGCTCACAATGCGATCTCCTCTACATTGGGGAAACAAAACGCAGATTGGGTGACCGCTTTGCGGAACACCTCCGTTCAGTCCGTTAGGGTGACTCCGAGCTTCCAGTCGCCTGTCACCTTAATTCTCTGCTCCACTCCCACTCTGACCTCACCGTCCTCGGCCTCTTGCACTGTTCCAATGAAGCTCAACGTAAGCTCGAGGAACAGCAGCTCATCTTTCTATTAGGCACTTTACAGCCTTCTGGACTCAACATCGAGTTCAACAATTTCAGACCACAACCTCTGCCCCTATCTTTTTTTCCCCCCTCTCCCACATGGCAGCTGTCTTTCATTCTGCCAGTGCCATTTACACTTCATCTAGAGCCATCTTTTGTTTCTTAACTTGTCCCATTGCCATCTCCTTTTGCCTTGCACCATCATCCCTTTTGTCTCTTAATCTCTCCTGCCTTCCATTCTATCACATACCTTCCCTTTTGTGCTTTCCTCCCCTTCCCCCTCTCCCTGCCCCTACAATTGCTTAAAAACCTGTTACATCTCCAGCTTTTTCCAGTTCTGACAAAGGGACATCGACCTGAAACGTTAACTCTGTTTCTCTCTCCACAGATGCTGCCTGGCCAGCTGAGTATTTCCAGCATTTTCTGTTTTTATTTCAGTTAAGTAGAAGCTTTGTTACAGAGTTAAGATATATTAAACACATCTAGAAATACAACAGGTAGAAGTTCCTGCTTGTGCATCATTCTGGCGGGAATGGTGCAGTGTAGGAAATATCACTGACTTTCAGAGCCTGGAGAATTCTTCCTGAAATTCACAATTTGTCCAAAATTTCTATTCCAGATAAACTCCCTCCCACATTGCACACTACCTATGGAAGCTTGTGCGCACTAAGTAGAAATGTTAGAGTACTGTTGCAGCTAGTTAAAGAGCTTCCGTATAAATGCACAAAGGAATGGAAGTTGAATCTGCACAGTGCTGCTGAGCGATGGAGGGTTTCTGATGTCATCTGGCCACATTTACAGATGGCATTCTTGAGGTGCTGATGCATGCAGTGAGGCAAAGGAGGGCTGTCTCATTTGGTACTCAGGTGCCCCCTCCCCAGAGAAGAACGATCTGAAAAGCCTGGCAGGACACAGCTGATTGCTCTGTGCAGCACCCAAAGGACTTGGCTGCAAATGTGGAATAAGGTGGAAGATCTGAGGTGAGGTACCAAGGTAAGGCCAACTTGTTGTAAGTTTTCTGTAGCAAGTATCTGACCCAAAGTGTGCCCTCAGCCCCGTTGTTCTTACGGCTGGCCCCTCCAAAGCTTGCAGGCAACCTTACAACATGTGTGGCCATCCATCAGCAAGACATGCACACAAGCTTAAACCTACACCAGAGCCTGTTGTCCCACTGAAACCTGAAAGAAGTTTCCAACTGCAAATCCTTCCAACTACATGATGCATGTTCAGTTACAGACACACCGGATAGGCTGCAATTTGGTCACACGTCTGTCACTACAGGACTGATTTCACAATCCTGTACTCCCAGTGGGGAGCAGAGCTCACAGTGGGCATATCATAGGAAACTGTGGATGCCTAGTCCATAGTTTTCTGATTATTTTAATGGGCTAGAAATTTTTTGAGTTGTTCTCAGCACATGAGTAATGTTGGCAAGGCCAGATTTATCGCTCATCCCTAGCTGCCCTGAGAAGGTGGCGGTGGACCTTCTCCTTGAATGCTGCAGTCCTTAAACTGATGAGGTTTGCATAATGGTGTTCCGTTTGATTTTTTTTCACTTCTTTTGATGAGCTTACTAGGCCACTTCAGGGGGCATTACGAGTCAACCAAGGATATTAGTGAACCATTTGGGCTTTTATTCCTCTCCCTGGCAAATGCCCGATGCTGAACCAGACTGTTCGCAACCTTGGTTGACCCCGAGATGAGCTTCCGACCACAAATTCCTTCCATCACTAAAACCACCTATTTCCACCTCCATAACATCACCCGACTCCGCCCCTGCCTCAGCTCATCTGCTGCTAAAACCCTAATCCATGCATCTGTTACCTCTAGACTTGACTATTCCAACGCACTCCTGGACGGCCTCCCACGTTCTCCCCTCCGTAAACTTGAGCTCATCCAAAGCTCTGCTGCCCGTGTCATAGAGCCATAGTCATAGAATTATACAGCACAGAAAGAGGCCCTTCGGCCCATCGTGTCTGCGCCGTCCATCAAGCCCTGTCCAATCTAATCCCATTTTCCAGCATTTGGTCCATAGCCTTGTATGCAATGGCATTTCAAGTGCTCATCCAAATGCTTCTTGAATGTTGTGAGGGTTCCTGCCTCTACCACCCTTTCAGGCAGTGAGTTCCAGACTCCAACCACCCTCTGGGTGAAAAAGTTCCTCCTCAAATCCCCTCTAAACCTCCTGCCCTTTACCTTGAATCTATGGCCCCTTGTTATTGACTCCCCTACTAAGGGGAAAAGTTCCTCTTTATCTACCCTATCTATGCCCCTCATCATTTTGTACACCTCAATCAGGTCCCCCCTCAGCCTTCTTTGCTCCAAGGAAAACAACCCCAGCCTGTTCAGTCTTTCTTCATAGCTGAGGCGCTCCAGCCCAGGTAACATCCTGGTAAATCTCCTCTGCACCCTCTCCAATGCAATCACATCCTTCCTATAGTGAGGCGACCAGAACTGCACACAGTACTCCAGCTGTGGCCTTACCAGCGTTTTGTACAGCTCCATCATAACCTCCCTGCTCTTATACTCTATGCCTCGGCTAATGAAGGCAAGTATCCCATATGCCTTTTTAACCACCTTATCTACCTGTTCCGCTGCCTTCAGGGATCTATGTACATGTACACCAAGGTCCCTCTGACCCTCTGTACTTCCTAGGGTCCTACCACTCATTGTGTATTCCCTTGCCTTATTTGTCCGTCCAAAATGCATCACCTCGCACTTTTCAGGGTTAGATTCCATTTGCCACTTTTCCGCCCATCTGACCAACCCGTTTATATCGTCCTGTAGCCTGAGGCTTTCCTCCTCGCAATTTACCACCCCACCAATTTTCGTGTCATCTGCGAACTTACTGATCATACCTTTTACATTCTCCTCCAAATCATTTATGTAGATCACAAACAGCAAGGGACCCAGCACTGATCCCTGAGGTACCCCACTGGACACAGGCTTCCAGTCACAAAAGCAACCTTCGACCATCACCCTCTGCCTCCTGCCACTCAGCCAGTTTAGGATCCAACGTGCCAAGGCACCCTGGATCCCATGGGCTCTTGCCTTCTTGACCAGTCTCCTATGCGGGACTTTGTCAAAAGCCTTACTGAAGTCCATGTATACCACATCCACAGCATTTCCTTCATCCACACACCTAGTCACCCCCTCGAAAAATTCAATCAGATTGGTCAGACATGATTTACCCTTGACAATGCCATGCTGACTATCCCCGATTAATCCTTGCCTCTCCAAGTGGAGACTAATTTTGTCCCTCAGAATCTTTTCCAATAATTTACCTACCACAGATGTTAGGCTCACTGGCCTGTAATTTCCTGGTTTATCCCTGCTACCCTTCTTGAATAATGGTACTACGCTAGCTGTTCTCCAGTCCTCTGGTACATCCCCTGTGGCCAGAGAGGTTCTGAAAATTTGTGTCAGAGCCCCTGCAATCTCCTCCTTTGCCTCACACAGCAGCCTGGGATACATCTCATCTGGGCCTGGGGATTTATCCACTTTTTGGCCTACTAAAACCTCTAGTACCTCTTCCCTCTCGATGCTAATATGTTCAAGTATATCACAGTCCCCTTGCCCGATTTCTATGTCTACATCGTCTTTCTCCATAGTGAACACAGATGCAAAAAATTCATTTAAAACCCCGCCTACATCATCTGGCTCTACACACAGATTGCCACTTTGGTCCCTAATGGGCCCTACCCTTTCCCTGGTTATCCTCTTGCCCTTAATATACTTATAAAACATCTTAGGATTTTCCTTTATTTTGCTCGCCAGTGTTATTTCATGGCCCCTCCTCGCTCTCCTAATTTCTTTTTTAAGTATGCCCCTGCACTTTTTATACTCCTCTAGGGCTTCCTCCGTCTTAAGTCTTTTGTAACTGCCAAAAGCCCCCTTTTTTTCCTAATGCATTTTTGTATATCCCTTGTCATCCAAGGTTCCCTTTGCTTGTTGGTCCCACCCTTGACCTTTACGGGAACATGTTGGCATTGTATTCTCTCTATTTCCCTTCTGAAAGTCTCCCACTGCTTTGATGTGGATTTTCCTATAAGTATCTGCTCCCAGTCCACTTTTGCCAGATCCTGCCTTATCATATTAAAATCGGCCTTCCCCCAATTTAGAACCCTTATTTCCGGGCCGACTTTGTCTTTTTCCATGCCCACCTTAAATCTCACCGAATTATGGTCACTGTCGCCAAAATGCTCTCCTACTGACACTTCCACCACTTGCCCGGCTACATTCCCTAGAATTAGGTCCAGTCGCCCCCTCTCTTGTAGGACTTTCTACATGTTTTGTGTCCTAACTCGCACCGCATCCCATTCACCCATCACCCCTGTGCTCACTGGCTACATTGACTCCCGGTTAAGCAACACCTCGATTTTAAAATTCTCATCCTTATTTTCAATCCCTCCATGACCTTGCCCCTCCCTATCTCCGGTGTCAGCCGTGGCTCAGCGTGTAGCATTCTCGCCTCTGTGTCACTTCAAAAGTACTTTTCACTTTACACTTGTAAAGTGCTTTGGGACATCCTGAGATTGTGAAAGGCGCTATATAAATGCAACTCTTTCTTTCTCCTCCAGCTCTACAACCCTCCGAGCTATTTGCGCTTTTCCAATTCTGGCTTCTTGACTATCACCGATTTTAATCGCTCCACCATTGGCGGCCGTGCCTTCAGCTGCCGAAGCCCTGGGCTCTGGAATTCCCACCCTAAACCTCTCTACCTCGCTTCCTCTTTCCCCATCTTTAAGATGCTCCTTTAAACCTACCTCTTTGGCCAAGCTTTTGGCCCTACTATCTACTTATGTGGCTCGGTGACAAATTTTACTTGATAACGCGCCTGTGAAGCGCCTTGGGACGTTTTACTACGTTAAAGGCGCTCTATAAATACAAGTTGTTGTTGTCATTTTTTCTGGTGACAGCCCGCAAATTGCCACATTTACAGAATTCAATTTTTTAAACTTGCCATGGTGGGATTTAAACTCATGGGCCCCAATATCGGTGGGTTAGGCGGGGAGGCAGAAAATGGCCAAAGAACCCGGCAAGGCCAGGGATGCTGTAGGATTCGCAAAAATCCAGGAAAATACAGTCTACATTGTAAAACCCCTGAAATGGCCACATTTTATGAACACAAGATGGAGTTGGCAGATCACATGACTCATTTCAGAAGGACATACCACTGCAGTATCTTAAAGAAACCTGAGTCACCACCGATTAGAAGATTTCAGAACTGGCTGCAATTGATATGGTAAAATGGTTACAGTAGTAACGAAGTCAAAACAAAAGTATTTACACCTCAAGGTTTGTTAATTGCTAGCAAAACGCAAACACATCTCTGAAATCACAGGGCACAGACAAAACCTATTATCTGTACCAAACTCAGAGGGACACAGGACAGATCCCATTAGTTTCATTTACAAGACATTAAATTAAAGTACCCGCTTTTGTCAAAGCAGCCTGCCCATTACTTTAACAAAAGAAAACCCCTGATTTGGCGCCAAGATAAGGGCAAGAAAACAGTATAACTGTTGGGGGAAAAGAGACATTAAAAAAAACACAGTTTCACACAGACACGAGGTCAAAGGCAGAGTGAGTGGAGAGGTTCGATTACGGTTCGAGGAGCATGGAGGGCCTACAAGTTCGAGCAGGAGAGCAGGTTCAGGAGCCGGTCCCATAAGGAAGATTGGAGATCCCAGACGATACAGGAGCACCAAGGTCAAGGACAGTTTTTAAACCCTGGTGAGCATAGAGGCCCAACTCCACCTAGCTGATCTAGTTGAGGTATACTGTAGAGACGGGAGGGTTTTTAATATTAAGGGCTTTGTAATTCGGGAGTGTTATTCATCCTTCGTTGTGCCGTGCGCTTTCTCCACCCCCGTTTTATTATATCGCTGATCTAGAATTGATGTATTATGATAGTCAAAGTAATTCTTCTGTGTTAAATTTTAGTTCCCATTGAGAGGCGTGTTCATGATTTCTGTCTGCATTGTTTCTTCATTCTCTATGTTTTATTCTCCTTAAAAATAAAGATACCTTTGATTTAGAACTTACCTTGTCTCACCTGATCCATTTGTCTTCCAAGTCACAAGTTGGGCCAACACATCAAGGTGGTCTGGCAATAAGCCCAGTGTCTAGAACCGGTGAGGGGGGAGCGCTTCGGAACCGCTCACGAGCAGTGTGAAATCAAAAACCGATCTCGCACACCACAAGCTCGTTAAAACGACCCCTTACAGAATGGCGACCCAGATGGGACACTGGCTACAGAAACTTTGTGTGGTGGACAAAGACTCGGGTGAGACAGATGTTATGGAGGACAGGTTATCCTCCTACATGTGTGGCAAAGTAAATGTAGCAAAAAAATGGGTATATGACCTGTTAGGAGCTGAGCGTCCCCTAAAGGCAGCCACCCAGTGGACGGCTAGTAAAGAGCACCGCAAGGGCATTGAAAAAAGCGGTGTGGCTTATGTGCTATAAAAAGCAGGTTCTGGTACTGGACCACGCGGTGGCCAGTAAGGAAACCAAAATTAAGCATTTGTCCCGGGAGCTGCAGGAAAAGGTTGCAGCGGAAGGGAAGCTGCTAGTGGCTCTGGAGGCCATAAGCCAAGAGAGGGCAGCGATGGTCCGGGACCATCGGGGGAAGGTAGAAAGGCTGGAGGGCAAGATAGCTGAGCTGGAGGGGAGCGCTAGGTTCAGGGTAGAACACGTAGAGTATCAGGCAAGAGAATCCAGGGAGAAAGAGAGGAGATTAAAAACAGAGATTAGCCGCCTTACAGGGCAACTGAAGGCACAGGAGGAAAAGGTAGGCGAAGTAAAAGCAGCCTATAAGCTGGCCTGCGCTCAAGGGTTTGAGGAGGCAGACCACGGCCCCTGTAGGCAGGAAATAGAAAGCCTGAATCTGGCATTGGCCAGGGCAAAGGGGATGATATGCCTCATTAGCCCCAAGGTCGGCCAGGCTGAGTTCAACGGTAACCCAAGCAGGGAAGTCCCGCAGGCAGCCCCCAGAACAAAACGGGTTAGGGAACCCGAGATTTCACAGCCACCACCCCTAGCCCCTAGTTTTCCAGAGGTCTGGGATCAGGAGGGGGTGGAGGATGAAGAATCCAAGGTAGACCAGGGTAGCCCGAGAGAGAATCAGGGACCGGGACCGGTGTACCCCGTGACACAACGGAGGTACGGACCACCCGGTGACGACGGGGAACCTGGGGACCTCCAGAACCAATTCCTGGTGCCACACGGTGCGCAACAATTGCGCTCCATGGTGAGCTACATCCCCAAGCTCACCATGAAGGGGGACCCTTCTCTTCACTTTAGGGAGATAGAGCAGGCGGCCTGTGTTAACGACTGCGACGAGGCAGAGAAGGCCAAGATGATGTTGTTCTCCCTGGGTAGCGATCTCCTCCAGACGCTACCCGATGGGTGTAAGAGGGGTCAGGAAAATTATGGCAGGCTGAAGGACGAGATCCTGGAGGCCATGGGGATGAACGAGGGGAGTCCGTTCACCCGGGTGGAGAAAACAGTCCAGCTCCCCGGGGAATTCCCGCAGGCGTTCGCGGACAGGCTGTGGCCAGTCTACCAGGGTGCGTGCCCGGGAATGCCGGCGCGAGCGAACCTGGACGGGGACCAGTTAGTCCACTGGCTCAGGTGCCTGATGAATAACTCCCTGCCCCGTGTTTGAACGCAGGCAATGGCCTGGTTCGACCCCCGAAACCCTCTGACCACGGAGTCGACGGTGATCCGCCAACTCACCGTCACCTTTAGAAACGGGAGGGATAGTGAGACACCCCAGCAAAACGGGAAGGTTTGTGAGGTCAGGCCTGGTGACCAGCCCTGTAAAGAGTGGCGCCAGGAAGGGAGCCGTCCCAACCAAAGCCGACAAACGTGCTACGGCTGCGGGAAGGAGGGGCATTGGCGCAGGGACTGTAAGAATCCCTGGAAGGACACAAGGGAAAAGGTCCCCACAGCCCCAGCCCAAGCCCCGGCCGCACCCCCGACCTCTGCCCCAGAGAGAGAGAGACGGAGCCAACTGTCCCTCCAGAGCTGCTGGGCGTGCTGCTGGCTTCAGTGAGGTCATTGGTCCTCAATAAGGGAAAGATAGCAGCCACCACCGGTCCAGCGGTTCCCCCAGCCACTTCCCAAAGTGGCCCGCAATGACTGGAGCCTGCACAGCCCGTCTATCTATGTGCACTCCAGTACGACGGATGGAAGAGACCGCTCGTGCAGATGGAGGTAGAGAAGGAAACGGGGACTTACCTGTTGGATACGGGAGCTTCATGCACCGTGATCCATACGGAGAATCCCACCACCTCACCTCTGTCTAACGGGGTTCCATACATCCTATCGGGGTTCACAGGGGCGGAGCAGACGGGTGCATTCTCCAGGCTGCTCTCGATCCACCTGGGCACACTCCAGACAAAGTGGACATGTGTCCTGGCGAGATGGGATGCGGAGGGAGGGAAGGGGATCCTAGGGGCCGACTTCATCGTGGGCCATAGGATCCTCGTGGACCTCAGGAACCATTGCCTTTGGGGGGCCAACACCGGAAAGGAAAGTGGAGTGGTAGTAATCCCGGGAAAGGATGGGAAGGGAACCCTGTGTACCATGAAGCCGAAAGGGAGTTACGACCTCGGTGAAATGATGGAGGGTATCCCAGAAGTATTTAGAGCCGAGGTGCAGGCTCAGTTCGGTGCGTTCGCCACGCACAAACACGACTGTGGGAGGGTTGCTGGCTTTGAGGTTAGGGTAGATGGGGATCCCATGGCCCGGCCCCAAAAGCAGTACAACTTCCCAAAGGAAGCAGAGGCTGATATGGAGGTGGCCATATCAGCGCTGGTACAGCAGGGGGTGCTGAGGCCTATAGCCACCCATGTGAACTCTCCGCTTTGGCCGGTTAAGAAACCGGACAATTCCTGGAGAGCCACGGTGGACTATCGGGTGTTGAACAGCAACATCCCCGCATGTGCCCCCACAGTGGCAGCAGTGGCCGACCTCATTGGGAGTATCCCCGCATCCGCGACCACGTTCACGGTGCTGGATATTTCCAATGGGTTCTGGTCGATCCCTGTGCGGAGGGAGGACCAGTATAAATTTGCCTTTACTTTCAGAGGGCAACAGTATACCTGGAATTGCTTGCCACAAGGCCTCCACAATAGTCCCAGCATTTTCCACCAATGCATGGCGGACAGCCTGAAGGCGGACAGCCTGAAGGAGTTCAGTCAGCCCCTTCAGTTAATGCAGTACGTGGACGACCTGCTCCTGTTTACCGACACGGTCGGGGAGCACGGCCCACTGCTGGCTGAACTGTTGGAACTACTGACCAGAAGGGGGTTCAAAGTCAACCCAAAGAAAGTGCAGATCGGTCAAAAGGAAGTCAAGTTCCTGGGGCTGGCCATCCGCGCCGGAGAAAGGGCCATCGATAGGGCTAGGAGGGAGGCGGTACAGGAGTTACCGGTCCCCGTCACCATAAAGGGTGTGAGGTCATTTCTAGGGCTAACCGGGTACTGCCGAGACTTCATGGAGGACTATGCGGCCATGGCAGCCCCACTACTCCGACTTCTGCACAAGGGAGTGGAGTGGTCATGGGATGAAGGATGCCAGGCCGCGTTCGAGCTCCTAAAAAGGAAGCTGCAGACCGCACCGGCCCTGGGAGCGATAGATGGGGGAAGGGAGTTCTTCCTGGAGGTGGCGGCCAGCGGGGACAGTCTGAGTGCTGTGTTGCTCCAGGAGTGACATGGCAAGCTGAGACCCGTGGTTTACTCCTCCAGGGTGCTCACCGACGTGGAGAGGAGCTACTCGGTCTATGAGCGGCACCTCTTGGCCACACACTGGGCTGTGAAAAGATCCGCCATCTTCACAGGCACCTCCCCCATCACCCTCCTCACACACCACACGCCCACCAAGATGCTTTTGGATGGGAGGATTAAGGATGGGACAGTAAGCAGTGCCCGCATTGCGCACTGGACCCTACTCCTCTCACAAATGGATCTGCGGGTACGAGGCCTGTGCGAGCCCAGATTAGCCGCCAACCTGGCTTACCCTGGGACAGCCCATCAATGTTCCGTTGAAGGGGTATGGGAGGTCGACGTTGGTCTCCGGGCTGGGATACATCCCACCGGCCGTGAGATTTACGTGGATGGTTCCAGCACAGTATCCGCTGGAAAGCGGCTCACGGGGTTCGGAGTGTATGACCCAACGGCTGACATTGCGTTAGTGATTAAACTCCCCAGTACCATGAGCGCCCAGCAGGCAGAACTGTCTGCTGTGGCGTATGTGGTTACCCATCCCGAAGTTTTCCCTACCCCATACACGATTTGCTCAGACAGCATGTTTACATGCAATTCGTGTACCGAATACCTGGCCATCTGGTCCCGTCGCGGATTCACTTCCGCGGATGGGAGACCCTTGGTGGTAAAGCCCCTGCTGGAGAAGATCCTGGCAGCCGTGGGGGAGAAGGGTGAGGTCTTCATCCACAAGGTGAAGGCTCACTCCTCCACAGAACCTCACGGTCAGGGGAACCAGCGAGCTGACGCACTGGCGAGAGAGGGTGCCCAGACCGGCATTTTCTGGGACCCCTACAGGTCCGGACCAGTGGCACCTGTAAAAGGCAGGGATGGGATCCAGAAGAGTGTAGGGGTAGCGCTAGCCCCGGACCTCAAATCGGTCCAATCTCAGGACCCTGCCCTGAGAGGGGTATTTAACACGGTTAGCGAGGGGAAGAAAATGGAAGGCCCGTATAGTGCAGCATCCCTGTCCATAAGAGAGGGAATGCTGTTTAAAGAAGAGCAGTGGGTGGTGCCTCAGCAGCACCGGAGGGAATTCCTTCAACTGGCCCATGAGGTACCAGGAGCAGGGCACCCCGGGCCTGAGGTCACCTGGCAGCGGGTGGAACAAGCAGGATGGTGGCCAGGACTCCGGGAGGACGTCCGGGAGTTTTGCGCGAACTGTCTTGTGTGCGCGGCAAATAACCCCGATCCTCACAGGAGGAAGGTGCCGATGGGACACGTTAGGAGGGTAGAGGGACCATGGCAGTCAATCCAAATTGACTATATCGGACCCTTACCCACCACCCAGGGAGGCTATAAGTACTGCCTCGTTCTGGTGGACGTGTTCTCTAAATGGGTTGAAGCCTTCCCCTGCCGAACAGCCACAGCGTTAGGGACTGCGAGAATCTTGGTGCGGGAGGTGTTCTCGAGATGGGGACTGCCCCAGTTCATGGAATGCGATCAGGGAAGCCAGTTTACCGGCCAAGTAATGCAGAACACCCTGATGCTGCTGGGCATTCAGGGGAAATGGCACGTAGCCTACAATCCACAGTCATCGGGGATTGTGGAGCGGATGAACCGCACCTTAAAAGAAAAAATGAGGAAAGAGATAATGGGTTCGCCCCAAAGGTGGGCAGAAGTCCTGCCTCTTGTCCTCATGGGGATCCGCTCCAGCCAGTCGAAGAGTACGGGGTACTCTCCGCATGAGCTCATGACCGGGAGGGTCATGAGAACCCCCGCCCATGTCCTGGCCCCAGTCCTAACGGAGGGGCAGCTAAGGGAGGTGAATCGGGACAAATTCGCCCGCACGCTCCTTGAACGCCTCCAAAGGATCTATGAGGGGGCCGCAGGTAACATGGGGAGGCAGCACCAGGGAAATAGGATGCTGCTCGAGCCCAGTAACACCCATCGCTGGGAGGTAGGGGGTCTAGTGATGGTAAGGAACTTCGCCCGTGTGGGGAGTTTTGAGCCACTTTACATGGGTCCCTACAGCATCGTAGATCAGTCCAGCCCCATGGTGTATGCTGTGAAACTGCCCCGGCGCACAAAATGGTTTCACATCAATCAATGTAAGCTGTTTAAGCCGGAGGCAGGGACGCAGGCAGCGGGGACTGAAAAAGGCAGCAAAGAATTAAAAACTGCAGGGGAGCTGCAGCCGCAGGTCACACAGGCTGGACGAGCAGCCTGCGTGAGGGGAGGAGTTGTCCCGTCCACACGGGAGACTCCCCCATTGTCCTGGGACCCAGAAGGGGAGGAGCCGGAGGTCCTAGGTCCTGTCCCTGGTCACCCAGAAGGGGAGGAGCCGGAGGTCCTAGGTCCTGTCCCTGGTCAGAAGGAAGCCGAGTCGGAGGACGAAGGTCCCGCCCCCGACTGCGGTGAAGGGGAGGAGCCGGAGGTCTTAGGTCTTGCCCCTCAGTGCAGCGTTAGAGAGGTGGCGTCTGGGGGCAGAGACTCTCAACCTGGAGTCCCAGGTAGCGGGGAGGTGCCTGCCGCTGACCCAGAGCCTAGGGAGGCGGAGCCTGCGGGAGGAAGCCCACAGCCGGCAGTCGTGGGGAAGCCACGGACTGCAGCCAGGGCCAAAACTCCAGCCAAGGGTCCGACCTACGAGGAAGCCTCATATGTGGTGACCCTTAGATGGTCAAATGGAAAACCGCAACCGAAGAAGGTTTGGTCGCCGGTTTTCACAAGAGGGACCCCCCGGAAGAAAGCTGCGAGAAGTTTAAACGGTCCACAGCCAGCAGCCACGGGCTGCCAGGGACCAGCAGCTGAGACCGATGTGGGAACGCAGCAGGGGGAGGCCTGCGACGGTCCCCGCAGATTATAAGCTGGCCGCCCGGAGACGGGCGGCAGATGTATATATTAATATAGTTTTGGGTAATAAGGTTTAGTTTATTGTAATTTTAGAAAATAAGTAATGTGGTCTTCTGGAAGTATGGTAGCACTTTGGAGCGGTAGAATGTGGCAAGTTTTAAGTGAGCTAGGGTCGCGGGACCCACTCACCCCGCACCCAAGCCGAGCAGCCCAGAGAGCCCGGCTCGAAACCTTTTTTTATCTCTCCGTCAGATCATAACAAGATGATGCCAGTCGGAGGCATCATCCTCGCGGCCCTGGTGGGCCTCAACGTCGCCTGGAGAGGAGAAACGGAGGATCACCGTATCTTTGGATGCTCCGGGGAAACTGCGCCTCTGGCCCACGACGGGCAGGGCCTGCGCGAAGCAGAGGAAGTCGCTGGGTACACCCACGAGGGCAACTGGCCCGGATGGCTGGGCTCGAACGCCACGAAATATTCAAGCGAAACTGGCTTCACATACAGGGAGGTCTCTTTGTCGTGTCCTCGGATCAAGATCCAGGCCACGCGGATCAGTGTGACTGTGGGGAAACGTATTTGCCTAACCTGCAGGGGGTACGTCCCCCTGGATAGGTGGTGGTGGCTCAGGAAACTGAGCAGGGACATAGGGAACCCCAGAGGAAAGTGGGAAAAGTTAGGGAACAACACTCACCGGACTATCACAGGGACCCAGGGAGGGTTGACAGTGTGCTGGGATAAATGGTGGGAACCCGATCAGGGGATTTATGTGTGTATGTGGAATTCAGAGAAAGTCTGCCCCACAGGTGTTTCCATCATTTTCCACAGCCAGTGGCAAGATAACGGGAGGGGGATAGACTGGGAATCGCGCTTGGACGCATGCGCGGTCCCCTACTCCCCAATCGCGGTTAATGCCACTGAGCTAGTGACCCGCCCCCGACAGCCCCTGCCCACGACCCAGACACCATGGACGGTAGCAGAGGGATGCCCCACCACCACCAAGGGACCAGGGAACGGGTTAGTATTAGTTCCCACTGACCAAATGGCCTATCAGGGGCTCCATTACGCGGTGGCCTCGGTCATCCTCAACCTGACCGAGGTGCACCTGCCGGAATGGTGCCCCGTAGAGACGGCAAGGCTGTATCAGGCCCTGCTGAAAGAGACCCTGCAGAAGTTTTACAAGTTTGACTTCGCGGGGGTCAATAGAACCGAACTCTACACCGAGGGCCACAAGGAATGGAAGCAATTGGGGAGACAAAGAAGGGGCGCTGTGAACGACTGGTTCACAGGGTTTAACACTGGGTCGTCCATCATAAATAGTATGGACAACATCGAGTTGCAACGGCAGGTTAACGGGTTAAAGACCCAGTTGAGGGGGATCCTCACGGACGAAAACCGGGTGGTGGGTTCGGAGCTCCATGAGGACCAGGCTATGACTCTCCATTTAAAAGAAATCATAGCAGAGCTGGAGAAGCAGGCTCGGACGGTCAACGCTCTCATTAGGGAGGACAGGAACGCCTCAGATCAGGCTGCCCAGAATGAGGTGTGCGTACTATATGGAGCATGGTTGCTGGGCGAGGGCCGCAGCAATCTGGAGGACTTAAAACAGGGTTTGGTCCCCTCCTGGATCAGTAACAAACACCTCGCAGCCCTCCACCCCTTTGAGAACGCGTTGAGTCCGTGCCAGCTCCGGCTCGCTTCTGAGGCCTACCCAGTCCCGGTGGACTGTGGTCGCTCCAACCACACCATCATGGGGGTCATTGTGCGGATCCCAGTAATGAGTAGGGCGGCCCGACCTGCGCCGGTGTATAGGGTGGTGAACATTGGAGTCATTCGGGGGGGAGCACACATCCGTTTCGCAGAGGTCCCACCCTACGTCATTAAGTGGGAGCATGCTATGACGGGGACTGACCTCTCGGGGTGCCGTAGCCGGGGAGCACACATAATCCTGTGTCCCAGCACTTGAATGCCTATTCAACACCACAGTGCGGGTTCAGTTCTGCTGACGCTAAGCCTATCAATTGCACCATGGAAGCCATGGCACAGGACCATGTTCCCCCACAGGTGGCATACATAGGAGGTGGGACATATTGTGTCGCTACCGCAGCGTCTCACTACCGGCACGGACAGCACGGCTGGTGCGCGGTCAGTGAAAGCAGCTTCTGTTTCAAACCCGAGGCAGTAGTTCAAGTGGCACAGCTGCGGATTATCCCGATCCCTGAACCATCCACTGTTCACCTCACTGTCAAGGAGAACTTCATCGATCTCCAGAAGTACGTGGCCCACTTTGGTTTCACAATTCCCCCTCTCCCAGAACATTTAACCGAACTGCTGAAAGCAGTTACTGTCTCTCAGAAGCACTTCTTTACTTTAGAGCAGAAAACCACCGACATAGGGGCAAAAATCCAAGACATAGTTGTAGGATTCGCAAAAATCCAGGAAAATACAGTCTACATTGTAAAACCCCTGAAATGGCCACATTTTATGAACACAAGATGGAGTTGGCAGATCACATGACTCATTTCAGAAGGACATACCACTGCAGTATCTTAAAGAAACCTGAGTCGCCACCGATTAGAAGATTCCAGAACTGACTGCAATTGATATGATAAAATGGTTGCAGTCATAACGAAGTCAAAACAAAAGTATTTACACCTCAAGGTGTGTTAATTGCTAGCAAAATGCAAACCCATCTCTGAAATCACAGGGCACAGACAAAACCTATTATCTGTACCAAACTCAGAGGGACACAGGACAGATCCCATTAGTTTCATTTACAAGACATTAAAATAAAGTACCCGCTTTTGTCAAAGCAGTCTGCCCATTACTTTAACAAAAGAAAACCCCTGATTTGGCGCCATGATAAGGGCAAGAAAACAGTATAACTGTTGGGGGAAAAGAGACATTAAAAAAAACACAGTTTCACACAGACACGAGGTCAAAGGCAGAGCGAGTGGAGAGGTTCGATTACAGTTCGAGGAGCATGGAGGGCCTACAAGTTCGAGCAGGAGAGCAGGTTCAGGAGCCGGTCCCATAAGGAAGATTGGAGGTCCCGGACGATACAGGAGCACCAAGGTCAAGGACAGTTTTAAAACCCTGGTGAGGTTCGAGGAGCACAGATGGCCTACAAGTTCGAGCAGGAGAGCAGGTTCAGGAGCCGGTCCCATAAGGAAGATTGGAGATCCCGGACGATACAGGAGCACCAAGGTCAAGGACAGTTTTTTTAAACCCTGGTGAGCATAGAGGCCCAACTCCACCTAGCTGATCTAGTTGAGGTATACTGTAGAGACAGGAGGGTTTTTAACATTAAGGGCTTTGTAATTCGGGAGTGTTATTCATCCGTCGTTGTGCCGTGCGCTTTCTCCAACCCCGTTTTATTATATCGCTGATCTAGAATTGATGTATTATGATAGTCAAAGTAATCCTTGTGTGTTAAATTTTAGTTCCCATTGGGAGACGTGCTAATGATTTTTGTCTAAATTGATTCTTGCATTCTCTGTGTTTATTCTCCTTGAAAATAAAGATATTTCTGATTTAAAACTCACCTTGTCTCACCTGACCCATTTGTCTTCCGAGTCACAAGTTGGGCCACACATCAAGGTTGTCTGGCAATAAGCCCAGTGTCTAGAACCGGTGAGGGGGGAGCGCTTCAGAACCGCTCACGAGCAGTGCGAAATCAAAACCGATCTAGCACACCATAAGCTCGTTAAAACGACCCCTTACAGAATGGCGACCCAGATGGGACACTGGCTACAGAAACCTTGTGTGGTGGACAAAGACTCGGGTGAGACAGATGTTATGGAAGATAGGTTAGCCTCCTACGTGTATGGTAAAGTAAATGTAGCGAAAAAATGGGTGTATGACCTGTTAGGAGCCGAGCGTCCCCTAAAGGCAGCCGCCCAGTGGACGGCTAGTAAAGAGCACCGCAAGGGCATTGAGAAAGCGGTGTGGCTTATGTGCTATAAAAAGCAGGTTCTGGTACTGGACCATGCGGTGGCCAGTAAAGAAACCAAGATTAAGCATTTGTCCCAAGAGCTGCAGGAAAAGGTTGCAGCGGAAGGGAAAGTGTTAGTGGCTCTGGAGGCCATAAGCCAAGAGAGGGCAGTGATGGTCCGGGACCATCGGGGGAAGGTAGAAAGGTTGGAGGGCAAGATAGCTGAGCTGGAGGGGAGCGCTAGGTTCAGGGTAGAACACATAGAGTATCAGGCAAGAGAATCCAGGGAGAAAGAGAGGAGATTAAAAACAGAGATTAGCCGCCTTACAGGGGAACTGAAGGCACAGGAGGAAAAGGTAGGCGAAGTAAAAGCAGCCTATAAGCTGGCCTGCGCTCAAGGGTTTGAGGAGGCAGACCACGGCCCCTGTAGGCAGGAAATAGAAAGCCTGAATCTGGCATTGGCCAGGGCAAAGGGGATGATATGCCTCATTAGCCCCAAGGTCGGCCAGGCTGAGTTCAACGGTAACCCAAGCAGGGAAGTCCCGCAGGCAGCCCCCAGAACAAAACGGGTTAGGGAACCAGAGTTTTCACAGCCACCACCCCTAGCCCCTAGTTTTCCAGAGGTCTGGGATCAGGAGGGGGTGGAGGATGAAGAACCCAAGGTAGACCAGGGTAGCCCGAGAGAGAATCAGGGACCGGGACCGGTGTACCCCGTGACACAACGGAGGTACGGACCACCCGGTGACGACGGGGAACCTGGGGACATCCAGAACCAATTCCTGGTGCCACACGGTACGCAACAATTGCGTTCCATGGTGAGCTACATCCCCAAGCTCACCATGAAGGGGTACCCTTCTCTGCACTTTAGGGAGATAGAGCAGGCGGCCTGTGTGAATGACTGCGACGAGGCAGAAAAGGCCAAAATGATGCTGTTCTCCCTGGGTAGCGATCTCCTCCAGACGCTACCCGATGAGTGTAAGAGGGGTCAGGAGAATTATGGCAAGCTCAAGGAAGAGATCCTGGAGGCCATGGGGATGAACGAGGGGAGTCCGTTCTCCCGGGTAGAAAAAACAGTCCAGCTCCCCGGGGAATTCCCGCAGGCGTTCGCGGACAGGCTGTGGTCAGTCTATCAGGATGCGTGCCCGGGAATGCCGGCGCGAGCGCACCTGGACGGGGAACAGTTAGTTCACTGGCTAAGGTGCCTTATGAACAACTCCCTGCCCCGCGTTCGAATGCAGGCAATGGCCTGGTTCGACCCCCAAAACCCTCTGACCACGGAGGCGACGGTAATCTGCCAACTCACTGTCACCTTTAGAACTGGGAGGGATAGTGAGACACCCCAGCAAAAAGGGGAGGTTTGTGAGGTCAGGCCTGGTGACCAGCCCCGTAAAGAGTGGCGCCAGAAAGGGAGCCGTCCCAACCAAAGCAGGCAAATGTGCTACGGTTGCGGGAAGGAGGGGCATTGGCACAGGGACTGTAAGAATCCCTGGAAGGACACAAGGGAAAAGGTTCCCACAGCCCCAGTCCAAAAGGCAGAGACAGAAATTGCTCCCGCTGGGATCGAGTCATTTTTAGAGGCCATGCGGTCTCTTCTGACTGGCCAGGGAAGTACAGCTGCTGTAGTTCCCTCCCCCACCTCTGCCCCCCCCCCACAATGACTAGAGCCAGCGCAGCCTGCTGACCTGTGTCCCCCAGAAAGACATGCACAGGAAAAGACCTCCAGTAAAATGGAGGAATACCTGCGGTGCCAGGTTGCGGAGGCTAAGTTAGTTGAGCAGGCTTTAAGGGAGGAGAACGCTAGGTTAACAGCGAGGGCTGGCAGTTTAGAGGGTCAGCTAAAGGTTTTTGAAATGGTTCATGAAGATTTTCAGCCACCAGCAGCGGGTGGTGAGGGGATACCTGCCCCCAGTACAGGAGTGGGTAGGGAAGAGGAGATAAAACTAGATTACTGGCTAGCTGCCAGGTATATTAAACAGTGCAAGCTGTTTAAGCCGGAGGCAGGGAAACAGACAGCAGGGGCTGAAAAGGCCAGTAAAGAGTTAAACGCTATAGGGGAGCTGCAGCCACAGGTCACACAGGCTGGACGTGCAGCCTGCATGAGGGGAGGAGTGGTCTCATCTAAACGGGAGACTCCCCCATTGTTCTGGGACCCAGAAGGGGAGGAGCCGGAGGTCTTAGGTCCTGTCCCTGGTTACCCAGAAGGGGAGGAGCCGGAGGTCCCAGGTCCTGTCCCCGATCACCCAGAAGGGGAGGAGCCGGCGGTCCCAGGTCCTGTCCCTGGTCATAATGAAGCCGAGTCGGAGGACGAAGGTCCCGCCCCCGACTGCGGCGAAGGGGAGGAGCCGGAGGTTTTAGGTCTTGCCCCTCAGTGTAGCATTAGAGAGGTGGTGTCTGGGGGCGGGGACTCTCAACCTGGAGTCCCAGGTAGCAAAGAGGTGCCTGCCGCTGACCCAGAGCCTAGGGAGGCGGAGCCTGCGGGAGGAAGCCCACAGCCGGCAGTCATGGGGAAGCCACGAACTGCAGCCAGGGCCAAAACTCCAGCCAAGGGTCCGACCTGTGAGGAAACCTCATATGTGGTGACCGTCAGAAGGTCAGATAGAAAACCGCAACCGAAGAAGGTCTGGTCGCCGGTTTTCACAAAAGGAAACCCCCGTAAGAAAGCTGCGGGAAGTTTAAACAGTCCACAGCCAGCAGCCACAGGCTGCCAGGGACTAGCAGCTGAGACTGATGTGGGAACGCCGCAGGGGGAGGCCTGCGACAGTCCCCGCAGATTATAAGCTGGCCATCCAGAGACGGGCGGCAGACATACATAGATATATATAGTTTTGGCGAATAAGGTTTAGTTATTGTTATTTTAGAATGAATGTATAAGGTATTCCATTGGATTGTTTTGTACATTGGATGGTTTTGTATTATTGAAATAAGATTATGTTACGACTCTAGGCGAGTCTGTACATTGTTTGAATGTTTTCTCCGATAGGAGATGTTTACTCAACTTCATTGTCGGAATGAGGAAAATGCGTGGGCGAGGTACACTCCATAGTAAGGTAAACTACGGGGAAGGTCAGTTGGGGAGGGAACAGATTTGTGCTCACCCAAAGACACATGATACAAAGACGATTTGAGATGTTCATTGTATCACAGGGGGGACTGTAGGATTCGCAAAATCCAGAAAATACAGTCTAGATTGGTAAAACCCCTGAAATGGCCACATTGTGAGAACACAAGATGGAGTTGGCAGTTCTCATGGCTCAGTTCAAAAGGACACACCAGCAGTATCTTACAGCAGCCTGAGTCATCACCGATTAGAAGGTTCCAGAACTTACTGCTATTGATATGATAATATGGTTACAGCAGTAACGAACTCGTTGATGCGCTATCAATTACTCATAAAAGACTGAGAGTTAAGAGAGTAACTAAAGGCTTTTATTAACAAAAGAATGAAGGTCTGCCTCGAGTGGTCGACCGGTCCAGAATACAAAGGGCTGGGGAGCAGTCACCTTTATACTAGGACTTGTGGGAGGAGTCAGCCGAGGCATGTCCAGGCATGTACACAGTGGAATACAAACAGTGGTTTACCACATTCACCCCTTGTTTAAAATTGAGTCCGGCGGGGTGAAGTGTATTAAAAGTTAGTGTATTGGAGTCTCTCCGGAGGTCTTGTCTGCCGCTGTGATCGGCGTGGCGACGGCAGGGGTAGTGGAGCTTCCGGCGTCGAGTCCTGCGTAGGCTGTGACACAGGCGTGTCGTCCTCGTAGATGTCGAGCGGGTCGCGGGGCCCAGGCCTGCCGTCTGCTGGGGCTGGATATCGGGTCGTGGGGGGGGGTGGTAGTGAGTAGTGGGTTACTGCGGCCCCCGAGGGTGCAAGGTCTCTTATGGAGACTGTGTCCTCCCGCCCATCCGGGTATGCAATGTAAGCATACTGGGGGTTGGCGTGGAGGAGGTCGACCCTCTCAACCAGGGGGTCCATTTTATGGGTCCTCACGTGTCTTCTCAGTAGGACCGGCCCTGGGGACGTCAGCCATGGCGGTAGCGATGTCCCCGATGTGGACTTCCTTGGGAAGACAAACATTTTCTCATGAGGGGTGGCGTTAGTGGCAGTGCAGAGCAGTGACCGAATAGAGTGGAGCGCATCGGGGAGCACATCCTGCCAGCGGGAGGTTGGAAGGCCCCTAGACTTTAAGGCTAGCAGGGCGGCCTTCCAAACTGTCGCATTTTCTCTTTCCACCTGTCCGTTCCCCCGGAGGTTGTAACTGGTGGTCCTGCTTGTGGCAATACCCCTAGTTAGCAGGTACTGACGGAGTTCGTCGCTCATAAACGATGAGCCCCGGTCGCTATGGATATAGCTGGGGAAACCGAACAGGGTGAAGAGGTCGTTCAGACATTTAATGACCGTGGCACTGGTCATGCCCGGGCAGGGGATGGCGAACGGGAAACGGGAGTACTCATCAATAATATTGAGGAAGTACACATTGCGGTCGGAGGAGGGGAGAGGCCCTTTAAAATCAACGCTCAGGCGCTCGAAGGGGCGAGTGGCTTTTATCAGGTGGGCCCTGTCTGGTCTATAAAAGTGCGGTTTGCACTCAGCGCAGACTTGGCAGTTCCTGGTCATGGTCCTGGCCTCCTCAATAGAGTAAGGCAGGTTGCGGGCCTTGATGAAGTGGAAGAACCTGGTGACCCCCGGGTGGCAGAGGTCATTGTGGAGGGCCCGCAGTCTATCGATCTGCGCGCTGGTGCAGGTGCCACGCGATAGCGCATCCGGGGGTTCATTGAGCTTCCCGGGCCGGTACAAGATCTCGTAATTCACAGAATCACAGAATCACAGAAACCCCACAGTGCAGATAGAGGCCATTTCGGCCCATCGAGCCTGCACCGACACATATCCCACCCGATCCCCGTAACCCCTATACCAACACATATCCCACCCTATCCCCGTAACCCCACGTATTTAATCCCCCTAACACTAAGGGTCAATTTTTTTTTTTTATCATAGCCAATCAACCTAACCCGCACATCTTTGGACTGTGGGAGGAAACCGGAGCACCCAGAGGAAACCCACGCAAACACGGGGAGAATGTGCAAACTCCACACAGACAGTCACCCGAGGCCGGATTCGAACCCGGGTCTCTGGCGCTGTGAGGCAACAGTGCTAACCACTATGCCACCGTGCTGCCCCTTTCCACCTGCTGTAATTGTAGGTGGAAAGTTCGATTCTCCACCTCAAGATCTTGTCATTTTTGATTTTGCCCCTCTGCTTGTTGTTAAACATGAAAGCAACTGAACGCTGGTCAGTGAGCAGGGTAAATCGTTTTCCGGCCAGGTAGTGCCTCCAATGACACACAGCCTCCACAATCGCCTGGGCCTCCTTCTCAACAGCGGAGTGTCTGGTCTCCGGGCCTTGGAGGGTTCGTGAAAAGAAGACCACGGGTCTCCCCGCCTGATTGAGGGTAGCGGCCAGGGCAAAGTCGGACGCGTCGCTTTCCACCTGGAAGGGGATGGATTCGTCCACTGCATGCATGGTGGCTTTGGCAATGTCCTCCTTGATACGGTGGAAGGCTAAGCGGGCCTCTGCCGTCAAGGGAAAAGAGGTGGACTTGATCAGCGGACGGGCCTTGTCCGCATAGTAGGGGACCCACTGGGCGTAATAGGAGAAAAACCCTAGGCACCTCTTCAGGGCCTTGAGGCAGTGGGGCAGTGGGAGTTCCATAAGGGGACGCATCCGGTCGGGGTCGGGGCCGATGACTCCGTGTTCCACAACACAGCCAAGGATGGCGAGGCGGTTTGTGCGGAATATGCACTTCTCCTTGTTATATGTCAGGTTCAGGAGTTGGGCGGTGCGGAGGAATTTTTCGAGGTTTGCGTCATGGTCCTGCAAGTCACGGCCGCAGATGGTCACATTGTCCAGATATGGGAAAGTGGCCTGCAACGCATTTTGATCTACCATCCGGTCCATCTCCCTTTGGTGACACCAAAGGGAACCCTAAGGAAGTGATAGAGGCGGCCGTTTGCCTCAAAGGCAGTATACTGGCGGTCCTCAGGGCGGATAGGGAGCTGGTGGTACGCTGATTTCAGGTCGATGGTCGAGAAGACGCGGTACTGCGCGATCTGGTTGACCATATCAGCTATGCGGGGGAGTGGGTAGGCGTCCAGCAGGGTGTAGCGATTTATTGTCTGGCTGTAGTCGATGACCAGGCGCTGCTTCTCGCCGGTCTTAACGACCACAACCTGGGCTCGCCAGGGGCTGGTGCTGCCCTCAATAATCCCTTCCTTCAGGAGCCGCTCCACTTCGGTTTTAATGAAAACCCTGTCCCCGGCACTGTATCACCTGCTCTTTGTGGCGATGGGCTTACAGTCGGGGGTGAGGTTAGCAAACAGTGGGGGGGGGGTGACTCTGAGTGTGGAGAGGTTGCACCTGGTGCGCGGCGGGCAATTTGGAAGCTGCTGGCTGCGGACTGTGAGTGGGGGTAGGGGTCCAGCGTACGCCATCGTAACACTTTTAAGGTGGCGCTGAAAATCTAACCCCAGCAGGACGGCAGCGCAGAGGTCGGGCAGGACCAGAAGTTTAAAATGATCATACACAGTCCCGCCTACTATGAGTGTCACCACGCAGTAGCCGCCGATGTCCGCCGACTGGGACTCGGAGGCCATAGAAATCCGCTGGTGCGCAGGCAGGACTGGGAGAGAGCAACGCCGCACCGTGTCGGGGTGGATGAAGCTCTCCGTGCTCCCAGAGTCAAAAAGGCAGATTGTATCGTGACCATTTACCTTAATGTCCATTGTGGAACTGGCCAGCTGGTGCGGTCTCGCTTGGTCCAGTGTAACGGATGCCAGCGTAGGGGTCGGTGTGTCGCTGCGGGTATCAGATGAGGCGGTGTTGGGGGCCTGCTGCGTTCCGGCTGTCGTCCAAGATGGCGGCGTCCATGATCCCCATGTGGCTGGAGGCGTCCAAAATGGCTGCTGTACCGGTGGTTCGCACATGGCCGGGGAGGCCCAAGATGGCGGCCCGCATGGCCCACACGTGGCGCTGCTGGGGTTCGGGGTGGCTTTGGCCCTGCAGACGCTAGCGTAGTGTCCCTTCTTCCCGCAGCCCGAGCAGATCGCATTTTTCGTCGGGCAGCGCGCTCTGGGGTGTTTTGCCTGGCCACAGAAGTAGCATTTCTGGCCTTGGGGCACTGCTGTCTGGCCTTGGGACACTGCTGCGGTAGTTGGGCCGTTGCTGGGGTGTGGCTGGGGTGGCACGGCGCTATGAGGCGGTCCTACCGTGTCCCAGGCTGTCATTCCCCGCGGCGTCCACGATGCAGAGGAGTAGGCATCCATGCCCCGGTAGGCTGCATCCAATGATAGTGCGAGTTCAGAGGCCTTGTTGAGGTCGAGGTCACTCTGCTCCAACAGTCGCTGTCGGGTGTAATTGGATCTGTGGCCCGCTACAAAAGCGTCCCGGATAAGTTCCTCTGTGTACACGGCGGCCTTTACATCCTTACAACCACAGGCCCGGCCAAGCACAGACAGTGCCTGAAGGTATTCCACGGTCGATTCCCCAGGTTGTTGTTTACGACTCCCCAGAAGGTGCCTGGCGCACACTTCGTTCACTGGGCGCGTGTACTGGTCCTTGAGGAGCTTGATAGCGTCCACGTACGAGGTCGCGTCTTGGATGACCGAGTACACTCAGTGGTTCACTTTGGAGGTCAGGACATCCAGTTTGTCCTCGTCCGATTTGATTGCTGCGGAGGCGGTCAGGAATTTTTCGAAACACTTAAGCCAGTGAGTAAACTTGGTGGATGAGTCCACCTCCCGATGATCTAAGTCCAGGCATGCTGGTGTGAGGATCTTCTCCATTATAAAAATTTTGTTAATAAAATTGATGCGCTATCAATTACTCATAAAAGACTGAGAGTTAAGAGAGTAACTAAAGGCTTTTATTAACAAAAGAATGAAGGTCTGCCTCGAGTGGTCGACCGGTCCAGAATACAAAGGGCTGGGGAGCAGTCACCCTTATACTAGGACTTGTGGGAGGAGTCAGCCGAGGCATGTCCAGGCATGTACACAGTGGAATACAAACAGTGGTTTACCACACTCGTAAACAAAAGTATTTGCACCTGGAGGTGCGCTAATTGCTAGCAAAACGCAAACCCATCTCTGAAATCGCTGAGCACAGAAAAAAAAACATTATCTGTACCAAATTCAGAGGGACACAGGACAGATCCCATCAGTTTCATTTACAAGACATTAAAATAAAGTACTTGCTTTTGTCAAAGCAGCCTGCCCATTACCTTGACAAAAGAAAACCCCTGATTTGGCGCCGAGATGAGGGCAAGGAAACAGTATAACTGTTGAGGGAAAATCGACAGCAAGACATTCATTCAGTGAGATTCAGACAGATCCATCACAGATTCACACAGACTCGAGGTCAAGGACAGAGCGAGGAGGGCCCACAAGATTGTGCAGGAGAGCAGATTCAGAAGTTCAGTCCAGATCCAAGACCATCAGGAGTTCGAAGGCCGAGTGGAGAGGAGACGGTTCGAGGAGTTCGGAGGACTTCCAAGTTTGTGCAGGAGAGCGGGTCCAGGAGCCGGTCCCATAAGGAAGATTGGAGATCCCGGACGTAACAAGGAGTACCAAGGTCCAGGAGGGTTTTAAAAATCTGGTGAACATAAAGGCCCAACTCTACCTAACTGACATAGTTGAGGTATATTTTAGCAACGGGAGGGTTTGTAACATTAAGTGTTTTGTAATTCAGGAGTGTGATTTATCCCTCGATGTGTCCGTGCGCTTTTCCCACCCCCGTTTTAGTATACCGCTGATTAAGAATTGTTGTATGATTTAAGATAGTCAAAGTTATTCCTTGTGTGTTAAATTTTAGTTCCCATTGGGAGACGTGCTAATGATTTTTGTCTAAATTGATTCTTGCATTCTCTGTGTTTATTCTCCTTGAAAATAAAGATATTTCTGATTTAAAACTCACCTTGTCTCACCTGATCCATTTGTCTTCCGAGTCACAAGTTGGGCCACACATCAAGGTTGTCTGGCAATAAGCCCAGTGTCTAGAACCGGTGAGGGGGGAGCGCTTCGGAACCGCTCACGAGCAGTGTGAAATCAAAACCGATCTAGCACACCATAAGCTCGTTAAAATGACCCCTTACATAGTGGTTCCACCATGGTGGGACCTTTTTGATAATGTAGAGATCCCATCATGGGTCACACTGGCTTTCCACGTCTTAGTGGTGTGCCAGGTAGGGATCGTTCTGTACCTGGTCTGCGTCCAGTGTAGGAGGAAGGGACACGACAGGGAGTTCCCTTGTCAGCGGAATTGGCGGGGCCACTATGTCAGCATAAACAGGGGCTCGCCCGTGTAGCTAATTGTTTGTATTCCATCTGTTTTTGGTGTATTATAACAAAGATTGTGTTGCGTCGGGTTATGACTCTAAGGTGAGTCTGTACATAGCATAAATGTTTCTCCAGTAGAGGATATCTACTCAACTCCGTTTTTGGGATGAGGAAAGTGCATGTGCGAGGTACACTCCATAGTCAGGTAAACTACGGGGAAGGTCAGTTGGGAGGGGAACGGATTTATGCTCACCCTAAAACATTCATGATACAAAAGACGATTTGAGATGTCCATTGTATCACAGGGGGGACTGTAGGATACGCAAAAATCCAGGAAAATACAGTCTACATTGTAAAACCCCTGAAATGGCCACATTTTATGAACACAAGATGGAGTTGGCAGATCACATGACTCATTTCAGAAGGACATACCACTGCAGTATCTTAAAGAAACCTGAGTCGCCACCGATTAGAAGATTCCAGAACTGACTGCAATTGATATGGTAAAATGGTTACAGTAGTAACGAAGTCAAAACAAAAGTATTTACACCTCAAGGTGTGTTAATTGCTAGCAAAACGCAAACCCATCTCTGAAATCGCAGAGCACAGACAAAACCTATTATCTGTACCAAACTCAGAGGGACACAGGACAGATCCCATTAGTTTCATTTACAAGACATTAAATTAAAGTACCCGCTTTTGTCAAAGCAGCCTGCCCATTACTTTAACAAATGAAAACCCCTGATTTGGCGCCAAGATAAGGGCAAGAAAACAGTATAACTGTTGGGGGAAAAGAGACATTAAAAAAAAACACAGTTTCACACAGACACGAGGTCAAAGGCAGAGCGAGTGGAGAGGCTCGATTACGGTTTGAGGAGCACGGAGGGCCTACAAGTTCAAGCAGGAGAGCAGGTTCAGGAGCCGGTCCCATAAGGAAGATTGGAGATCCCGGACGATACAGGAGCACCAAGGTCAAGGACAGTTTTACAAACCCTGGTGAGCATAGAGGCCCAACTCCACCTAGCTGATCTAGTTGAGGTATACTGTAGAGACGGGAGGGTTTTTAATATTAAGGGCTTTGTAATTCGGGAGTGTTATTCATCCTTCGTTGTGCCGTGCGCTTTCTCCACCCCCGTTTTATTATATCGCTGATCTAGAATTGATGTATTATGATAGTCAAAGTAACTCTTGTGTGTTAAATTTTAGTTCCCATTGAGAGGCGTGTTCATGATTTCTGTCTGCATTGTTTCTTCATTCTCTATGTTTTATTCTCCTTAAAAATAAAGATACCTTTGATTTAAAACTTACCTTGTCTCACCTGATCCATTTGTCTTCCGAGTCACAAGTTGGGCCAACACATCAAGGTGGTCTGGCAATAAGCCCAGTGTCTAGAACCGGTGAGGGGGGAGCGCTTCGGAACCGCTCACGAGCAGTGTGAAATCAAAAACCGATCTCGCACACCACAAGCTCGTTAAAACGACCCCTTACAATGCGATCTTAACGGCGGTGCCTCATTTGCATTTTGTAGGTCCGCCTTCCGCTGGTCAAATGGACAGCCTGGCCAGCATGCGGGAGGGGGCACTGGTGGCATGAGGCCGCAGCCGGTGACGCTTGGGGTTGGTCCCCAGCAATCAGGAGGGGGGAGAGGTCAGCAATCAGGGGGTGGGAGTGGGGTCAGCAATCGGGGCATGGGGGGTCTTCAATCGGGGGGGTGGGGGGCGCAGCAATCGGGGGTGGGGGGTCTTCAATCGGGGGGTGGGGGGTCTTCAATCGGGGGTGGGGGGTCTTCAATCGGGGGTGGGGGGTCTTCAATCGGGGGGTGGGGGGTCTTCAATCGGGGGGTGGGGGGTCTTCAATCGGGGGGGTGGGGGCGTCAGCAATCGGGGTGGAGGGTCTTCAATCGGGGGTGGGGGGGTCTTCAATCGGGGGGTGGGGGGTCTTCAATCGGGGGGGTGGGGGCGTCAGCAATCGGGGTGGAGGGTCTTCAATCGGGGGTGGGGGGGTCTTCAATCGGGGGGTGGGGGGTCGGCAATCGGGGGGTGGGGGGGTCGGCAATTGGGGTGGGGGGTCGGCAATCGGGGGTGGGGGGTCTTCAATCGGGGGGTGGGGGGTCGGCAATCGGGGGGTGGGGGGGTCGGCAATTGGGGTGGGGGGTCGGCAATCGGGGGTGGGGGGGTCGGCAATCGGGGGTGGGGGGTTCGGCAATCGGGGGGTGGGGGGCGGCAATCAGGAGTGGGGGGGTCGGCAATCGGGGTGGGGGTGTCGGTAATCGGGGGGTGAGGGGGTCGGCAATCGGGGGTGGGGGGGGTCGGCAATCGGGGGTGGGGGGGTCAGCAATCGGGGGGGGTCGGCAATGGGGTGGGAGGGGAGGCCTGTGATCAGGCGGGCTGGGGGAGGCTGGAAATTGTTGTGGGAGGCTGGGGGAGGCTGAAAGTTTCCTTGAGGGGCTGAGGGGGAGCACTCCTGCTTCTCCTAGCCCACAAGGTCTGCTGAAAGAGGCACTTACCTTGGAGGGGCTGACAGCTCGCATCTCCATTTCACTGCCGAGATTCCCGACCCCAGAGAAACCTGAGCAGCGGCAGTTATCCAATTTAAATATGTTAATAAGCATCCCACCTCTCCATGGCAGGACACTCGGATGCCCCAATACCCATCGCTGTAAAAATGGAGGTGGGTACGAGCGCGGCAGGTTGGGATCGCGTTTCACTTTTTAACCCCATCGTTGGGGGTGGGAGGTGGGTTTTATATCGAGGCCATGATCTCTGGGTGGCTAGCCTAGTACCATAACCACTAGACTGAACTTCTGACATCTCAAGACTTCTTCCCTGCTTTCAGGACAAGGTGGCGTATAATGAAGGGGAATGAACTGGTGTAGGGCTTGGAAATTCTGAACCGTTGACTCCTTTTGAAGAGGCCAACCTTGGCATCCTTAGCTATGAGAGCATCGTGGGATAGAGGAAGTTGAAGATTAAGGCCTTCCCAGAGCTCAAAGATAATATTAACCTATCATAGCAGTGGCATTGCAACCTTTACACCTGTCTGCTTACCTTTGCCCTGACCTTATCGGTTCTTTTGGTGTCAGGTTCATTTAAATGTTAGCAGCAGGCGGGATAAATATTGAAGTTAATGGAAATGAAAATCGGGAGAGATGTATAGCATGCGGTTGAATCAATATCGCCTGTTTTACACTATCACCCAGAATCATAAATACCCCTAAGGAGTGCTGAATGGAAGGAAACCAGTAGCAAGCATCAGGCAAAAAAAGGTACACCAGCAAGAATGCGTGAAATTCAGCTTTTCGTGTCAAAACTAGCAGTCAGAATACAAGCCTAGCTTTAAGTGGTTGCGTTCGTCAACGAACAACTTCCAGGCCTCCCAACCCCAGCTTTATACAGATGCTTGGTGAATCAAGAGCTGTGCTGAAAAAATGCCAGATAGGGCCACTTTTCAAGAATGTACATGACATGATTTGTAGGTGCCAATGAGGCCGGCATCACAGATAGCACTGCCTCAAAAACATTCAAACATTTTGCTCCCGTGGCATCAAGAATTCAGCCTACATACCTGATACTGCAGGCCGCCTGCACTGATAGCGAGGATCCTCTCCCTGAGCGCAACAGTGCAGAAACCACCAAGAAGCCAACGATGATCATGGTCAAGATTAGAGTCAACTAGAGGAAAAGAAAATTGATTGGAAGATTAAATCCTATAGTAAGAAATAAAATGATGAAATATTTTCTTTCCAGTATTCATTCTTCTTCTATCATCTTGTTTTAATTTATCATCCCTTTCATTTAACGTTAGTTGTAGAATATCAACTTATCACCTAGCAACCAAACAATGTGGCGACTAAATTCCTAAAATTCTGCTGCCACTTTGTAGTTATTTTGTTTCTTCCCAAGATACCACTTAACTTTAAACAACCCTTTCCCCTTCAACTAGAAATGCAAGATAAATGATGCTTTGGACATAGAAACATAGAAACATAGAAGATAGGAGCAGGAGTAGGCCATTCGGCCCCTCGAGCCTGCTCCGCCATTCAATGTGATCATGGCTGATCATCCAAATTCAGTACCCTGTCCCTGCTTTCTCCCCATATCCCTTGATCCCTTTAGCCTTAAGAAATATATCCAACTCCTTCTTGAATATATTTAATGAATTGGCCTCTACAGCCTTCTGTGGTAGAGAATTCCACAGGTTCACCACTCTCTGGGTGAAGAAATTCCTCCTCATTTCTGTCCTAAATGGCTTACCCCTTGTAAGAGTCATGAAAGTTTAAGAAAGAAAATACTTTAAAATATTGGTTAAATAGTATAATAGTTAATTTACCTGACTGACTTATTGTATTGAGAAACCCCCTATTTTCTTGTTCCAGTAGTATAGTCTGAGATACCCCCTTTATTCTTGCTACAATGGTACAGTCCTTAAGCTTGTCACATGGTATCCAGCCATTTTACAGTTCAAGCTCCACGAGGCTAGAGAGAAGGTAAAGGCTTTGATGGCTGGAGCAATACAGTTTTTGACCGTGTTCGTTTAAACATGTTTTGCTTTGTAATTCTGTTTGTAAGGTGTTACAGTAAACAGTTTAAAGACAAAGTTACGTTTTGGAACGTTTTATTTCGACACGCATCTACTCGTTGTTAAAAGCCTCAAAGCTCAGTGGCTGCATGTTTGGAAATTACGAAGCGCCACTACATTAGTCAAAAACTAGCTCCCTAAGAAGGAAAGGACGGACCTGTCGGCAAACGTATGCATGAATGGTCACGGAGCCAGACGGCAATATAAGAAAGCGATGGTACAGTGACTGTTACTTGCCTTGTTCATTCTATTGAGAAGCTAAATAAGAGCTGCGGGTAAAATGGCTGATGCCTTATGGAGCCGTGAGGAGCTTCCCCCAGCCAGAAGGATTGTTGGCCAAAAGAGGGAAGTAAAGCTCACCCCAAAGGCAATGGAAGAGAAGTTACATAGAAGCATAGGTGCAAGGAGGGCTAAATTAGCTCAGATAACTGGAAAAATGAAGATAATTGATTGTCTCATGGAAGATAATGCAAATATTAAGAAAGTTGAAGACATAATGCATTATGATTTCTCCAAGTTGCATGAAGAATTTAATGTACTCAATGAAGATGTATTAGCACTTCTGTCTGAAGAAGAGGGAAACGCTGATCAGCACAACTGGTTTGATCTTAAATCATCCAGCATTAAGGACTATGTCAAGGCCACAGAACAGTGGATGTTAAAGACTCGTCAAGATGCTGATACAGCAGAGAAAGAGAAAGATGACGATGAAGTCGGACCAGATGATAGCATTTCAGAGACTTCAGCCAGACTGAGCAAAAATCGAAAAGAAGGTAGCTCTGTTTCTGGACACAGGTCAGTCGCTTCTACCACATGCTCGTCGCGACGCATGAGAGAGGAGGTTGAACGGGCAGCGTTGATGGCGCATGCAGCATCTTTAGTGGAGAAGCAAGCTCTTGAACGGGAAGAGGCCCAACTGCAGGCCCAACTGCAGGCCCAAGAGGCCCAACTGCAGGCCCAACTGCAGGCCCAACAGGCCCAACTGCAGGCCCAACAGGCCCAAGTGCAGGCAAAGAAAGAACAGCTGGAGCTAAAAACAGCTATTGCAGTCTCAGATGCCAAGTTGAGTGTGTATGAAGATTATGAAGACTCACAGGATGGCATGAACGAATACTGCCAGTCAATGTTGTCACGCAGAGTTGGATCCAGGGCACCTTCAAGAGTTAAAAGAGAGACTGAAGGCTATCTCCTGGCATTACAGCATGGAAGAGAGGCCTCTCCACTAACAGGAGCATGTGATGCTACCCCAGACGTCAGACAGTCTAGACTAGACCCTGCTGATGACCACCAGAGGCCTGAAGACAGAGAGAGAAGCCTATACCGAGTGATGCAACATCAGAACAAAATTACAGAGATGCTTGTAAAACAACAGAATCTGTTTCGACTCCCTCAAAGAGACATACCAGTGTTCCAAGGCGACCCACTCAAGTATAAGCCCTTCATCAGATCCTTCGAACAAGCCATTGACTCCAAAACAGAGAGCAGCAGTGATACGTTGTACTACCTGGGATAGTACACCAGTGGTAAACCACAAGACCTGGTCAGAAGCTGTGAACACATGAGACTGGACCGGGGATACATAGAAGCCAGGAAGTTGCTGCAGGAGCACTATGGTAACGAGCTGAAGATAGCCACTGCGTATATTGAAAAGGCTACCAAGTGGCCACAGATCAGATCGGAGGACGGGGAGGCACTGAACACATATGTTCTTTTTCTCATAGGATGTCGCAACACCATGGAGGATGTTGAATTCATGGAAGAGATGGATAATCCTACGACTATGAGAATCATCATCTCTAAGCTTCCTTACAGGGTGAGAGAACAATGGAGAAGAACAGCCTTTGAGATAATGGAGAGACGGAAAAGTAGAGCCAGGTTTGCAGACTTAGTGAATTTCATAGACAAACAGGCTAAAATTGCTAGGGACCCATTGTTTGGAAACATCCAGGATGTCAGCCCGACTACTGATGGAAGAGTGAAAGCCAAGCCTGCTGAATCAAAGACTCTCAGGAAAGGTGGTTCCAGGGGAAGCAGCTTTGCAACTATCGTCACTCAGGCTGGGGAAGAAAAGTCTCAGAACTCATCTCCCAAAAAGAGCAGCACAGTGACGCCTGCTAATGCCTTTCAGAAGCCATGTTTATTCTGCCAGAAGAATCATACATTGGATTTCTGCAGTGACATCAAAGCACAGCCACATAAAGACAGAATCGAATTTCTGAAGTACAATGGCCTAAGTTTTGGATGTCTCTCTCAGGGGCACCTGAGTAGAAACTGTAAGCAAAGAACAACATGCAGAGAGTGCACTCGGAAACATCCCAGTCTGCTGCATATCCACAAAGAAGAACAAGTCTCTAAGAAGAGTGAAGAAAACAATACCGACGAGAAGGTTGTTTCAAGTGCTCTGGTGTCGCTAGAACCAGAGACTTGTGGATTCACTTGGGCCGGTGACAGTGATTGTATTCTTGCCATCGTACCTGTAAAGATCAAGTCTAAGAGGAGTGAGAAGTTTGTGGAGACTTACGCCTTCATGGATCCAGGTAGTTCAGCAACGTTCTGCACAGAATCACTCATGTGACAGCTGAACGTTAGAGGCAGAAGAACAGAAATCCTATTACGCACCATGGGTCATGAGAAGTCAATGCAAAGTTATATCCTGTCAGACTTAGAAGTGTGTGGACTTGAAGAGAAGGACTTCATAGACCTGCCTAATGTTTTCACACAGAGGGAGATTCCTGTTAAAATAGGGAACTTAGCCCTGCAGAAGGATGTGGTGAGATGGCCTTACCTGGAAAAGGTGCGTCTCCCATATATTGAAGCAGAAATTGGCCTATTAATTGGAACCAATGCCTACAAAACTATGGAGCCATGGCAGGTGATAAATGTAATGATATCAGCAAATAGTGATGGTATTTGCCTGTTTGATTATGATGCCTTACCAGCATATTTGCCTGTTTGATTATTTATGCCTTACCAGCAGAGGGCATGTGAGAGAGGCAGAGTTTAATTTTAGTTTCATTTTAGATGGATCTCTAACATGGTGCCTCCTGTAATGCTGTTAACTGAGTGGAACAGACTTTAGATTAAAAGACATTCTCTTTCATGAATGTGTCGTCATTGAACCCACATACAAATCAATACATGGTGTCAGAAGAAGTGATTGAAAGAGATGAAGAGGAAAAATCTGAACTTAGTAACTCGACGAGATAGTGGCACGCAAGCTAACCAGCGAAATCAGCTCTCCACATATTAGCAAGCCAAAAGAGAACATCGTTACTTACCTTTGGAGAATAGCTAACGAAGTGAAAAATGGTAGGATTACACCCACCGGCGAAGCTTCAGTTGACAGGTAATGTGGCTGAAAGTTGGAGGAGGTTCAAACAACGTTTGGAGTTGTATTTAGTAGCAATCGGAGCTGACAAGAAAAGTGATAAAATGAAAGCGTCAGTGTTCTTACATGTCGTGGGTGATGAAGCGCTGGAGGTGTATAATAACTTCACATTCGCTGCTGATGGAGACAAAATGAAGTTGGATAAAATAATGGAACAGTTTCAGGCCTACTGCATACCTAAACATAACGTGACGTTTGAGAGGCACAGATTTTTCACATGTGTACAGAAAACGGGAGAGACTATTGATCAGTATGTGACTGAACTGAGAAACAGAAGCAAAACATGTGAATTTGGGGGACTGACAGACTCGCTGATAAAAGACAGACTGGTGTGTGGTATTCCAGATAATGGTCTAAGGGAAAGACTGCTAAGAGAGCAAAATCTAGACCTGGGAAAAGCCATAGCACTGTGTAGGGCTACAGAGACTGTGAAGTCGCAGGCAAAGGAGCTGTTCAGTGACAGTAGCTGCAACGTGGATGCAGTGAGAAAGAACAGACACAAACCGTTTAACAAAAAGAGCGCCAATGTGAAAAAAGAGGCGTGGCCAGCGAACAAAAATGAAAGGGGCAATCGAAAGTCATGTAGTCGATGCGGTACACAGCATCCACCAAAAAGTGTCCAGCATATGGTAAAACATGCAATAGTTGCAACAAAAACAACCATTATGCCCGTTGCTGTAAGAACCAAGCGCAACAAAGCAAGGTCCATACAGTAGATGAAAGCAAGATAGAGGAGTTCTATGTGGATGTTGTGTCTGAAAACAAAGAAGAAAAAAGAGACTGGATGTTGACACTAAAAGTGAATGACATACACATTCCATTTAAATTGGATACTGGAGCACAAGTTAATGTGATATCAGAGACTGATTTTAAGAAAATTAGACCCAGACCAAAGATACATGGAATAAAAGTGAAAGTGACAGGATACTCAGGTACTAATATACCAGTGAAAGGAAAATGCATTGTCAAAGTGACACACAAGGACAGAGAGCACACGCTAGCATTAATCGTGGTGCCAAAGGATGTGCAGGCCATACTAGGTTTAATAGCCTGTGAGAGACTGAACCTGGTAAAGAGAGTCCTCGTTGTGGAAAGCGAAGGAGAGACAGTCTATGATGAACTCATGAAAGAGTACAATGACCTATTTCAGGGTCTAGGCTGCCTTCCAGGAGAACACACGATCAGAGTAGATAAAAGTATGACACCGGTCATACATCCATGCAGAAAGTTCTGTTTGCTCTTCAAAAGCAACTGAAGGCAGAGTTGGACAGGATGGAAAGCCTGAACGTGATTCAGAAGATAGATGAGCCAACTGAGTGGGTGAGTTCCCTTGTCGTTGTGGACAAAAAGAATGGAAAGCTCAGAATTTGCCTGGATCCAAGAGATCTAAACAGAGCAATAAAGAGAGAGCACTTCAAGCTTCCTACACGTGAGGAAATCATGTCACAGTTTGCAAATGCAAAGTATTTCAGCAAGTTAGATGCATCATCAGGATTTTAGCAGATGAAACTGGACGAGGCAAGTTCAAGACTGTGCACGTTCAACAGTCCATTTGGCAGATACAGATTCCTAAGGTTACCATTTGGCATTGCCTCAGCTCCTGAAGTGTATCACAAAACTATCCATATGATCTATGAGCACCTGGAGGGAGTTGATACATCAATGGATGACATCATAGTATGGGGAACCACGAGAACTGAGCATGACGAGAGACTGAAAAAAGTGCTGGAAGCAACAAGGAAAACAAACCTGAAGCTGAATAGAGAGAAATGCCAGCTCGGGGTGACAGAACTGACATTCGTGGGAGATATCCTTAGCAGTAAGGGCATCAGACCAGATCCCAGAAAGGTGTCCGCCATTGAGAATATGCCAAAGCCACAATGCAAAAAGGACGTGCAGAGGTTTAATGGAATGATCAACTACATGGGTAAATTCATATCCAACCTCTCAGAAAAGATGGCGCCACTGAGACGACTAACTGAAAAGAACATAGAATGGGAATGGAATCATGAGCATGAGAAGTCATGGAGCGATCTAAAGAAACTGCTCACAGAGGAACCAGTTCTGAGGTTTTATGACCCAGCGAGACCCATCAAGATATCATCAGATGCATCACAGAGTGGGCTCGGTGCCGTTCTTCAGCAAAAATATGACTACTGGCAACCTATTGCATATGCATCGCGCTCAATGACAGATGCGGAGATGCGATATGCTCAAATAGAAAAGGAGCTGCTCAGCATCACATACGCCTGTGAAAGATTTCACCAGTTTGTGGCAGGACAAGCAATCAGTGTAGAGACTGACCATAAGCCCTTGATTGCATTGTTCCAAAAGCCACTAAATAGCTGTCCGCTTAGAATACAAAGAATGATGATCAGGCTGCAACGCTATACACTGAATGTTGCGTACACACCGGGTAAGCTGATGTATACAGCAGACACGTTGTCCAGAGCTGTTGACCCAAGAGAGCCCGCAAACACCACAATGGATGAAAAAGTGAACGCCTACGTGGACATGATCACAAGTGCACTGCCCATAGCAGATGCAAAAATGGAGCTCATAAAAACTGAGACAAACAAAGATGAAACAATGAGACGACTGAGGAAAAGTATCTTGGATGGATGGCCCAACATGAAGCAAGACTGCTCACCTGACATGGCAGAGTACTGGAACTGCAGGGAGGAACTATCAGTGGTCGAAGACATCATCTACAAAGGAAGTAAAATAGTTATCCCAAAGAGTCTGAGAAAAGAGATGCTAAAAAGGATCCATGGAGGACATCTGGGAATCGAAAAGTGTAAGAAAAGAGCACAAGAGGTGATGTACTGGCCACGAATCAACCAAGATGTGACAAATGAGGTGTCAAACTGCACAATATGCCTGAAATATCGAGCAAGCAATCCGGTAGAACCACTAAAACCACACCCAGCGCCAGACAGACCTTACCAGAAGGTAGGCGCTGACCTATTCGTATGTCAAGGGAAGGACTATTCCCATCCCGGAGAACCTCCTGTAAACAAAAGAGGCGGAGAAAGTGAGGAAGTTCAAAGAACAACAGAAAGAAAAGCAAAAGTACTACTATGACAGAGGAACACAAAACCTACCTGAACTCCACACTGTTGACCAAGTAAGGTTCAAAGACAAAACAAACATATGGACTCAGAAGGGAACTGTCCTGAGTGAAGTTCAACCAAGATCATACACCATTCAGACAGATGAGGGTGCTGTTCTGCGAAGAAATCGTCGGGATCTTCTCATGAGACCAGCCACAGCAAGTCAAAAGACTGATACTGTTGAACAACTTGATCACACAGCAGGTCAAAAGACTGATACTGTTGAACAACCTGATCACACAGCTGAGAACACATCATCTGAGGCAACAACTCAGATTCAAGGACAATCAATCAGAAAATCCTCAAGACACGTGAAGCCTCCTGAGAGACTCATTGAGCAAGTTTAAGGACTCTTGTTATAGAAGGAAGTAATGTTATCTTATTCTCTCTTCAAGTTCTAGCGTATTTACATATTTCATGTGAACACACAAAGCAAGGTTAAAAAACCTTGATAATGATCATGATAATGTAAGTTCATTAAGGTTACAGTTAAAATGCAGAGTAATACAAAGAAAACGTGTTGTTAGATAAAAGTAAATTACTTTTGTTTTAAGAAAGGGAGACGTAATGATATCAGCAAATAGTGATGGTATTTGCCTGTTTGATTATGATGCCTTACCAGCATATTTGCCTGTTTGATTATTTATGCCTTACCAGCAGAGGGCATGTGAGAGAGGCAGAGTTTAATTTTAGTTTTGTTTTAGATGGATCTCTAACATGGTGTCTCCTGTAATGCTGTTAACTGAGTTGAACAGACTTTAGATTAAAAGACATTCTCTTTCATGAATGTGTCGTCATTGAACCCACATACAAATCAATACAATAAACAGCGAGGATGACGGACCCTACGCAGTCAGGACAGCTCTTGGATGGGTAGTCAATGGACCAGTAAGGAGAGATGATGGCAACAAGTTGAACAAGGAGCAATGACAAAATGTAACAGTTAATCATATCTCTATCGCAAGCATTGAAGAGCTGTTGATACAGCAGTTCAACGCAGACTTTTCAGAATGCAGCTGTGAGGAAAAGACAGAGATGTCACAAGAAGACCATCAGTTCATGGATTTGATGACAAGGTCTACACAGTTCATTGATGGCCACTATCACATTGGTTTGCCACTGAGAAGACAGACCGCAAAGATGCTGAACAATCGCTGCATAGCAGAGCAGCGCGCCATCAGTCTAAAGAGAAAGCTGAACAAGAACCCGACCTTCACGAAGACTACAAAGGTTTCATGAGAAACATCATAGCGAAAGGCTATGCTGTAAAGGTGCCCGAGGAACAGTTGAACAGAGACGATGGAAGGGTCTGGTACATTCCTCATCACGGTGTGTATCACCCAAAGAAGAAAAAGATCCGTGTAGTGTTTGACTGCGCCACCTCATTCAGAGGAACTTCACTGAATGACCAGCTGCTTCAAGGTCCTGATCTTACTAATACCCTCATTGGCGTCTTGACTAGGTTTAGACAAGAGCTCGTTGCCATGATGGCAGATATAAAATCAATGTTCTACCAAGTCAGAGTCCCTGATGAAGATGCTGATCTTCTGCGTTTCCTTTGGTGGCCAGATGGTGACGTTAGTCAAGCTATGGTGGAATGTAGAATGGCTGTACACTTGTTCGGAGCCACATCATCACCCAGCTGTGCAAGCTACGCTCTCAGAAAAACTGCAGAAGATGGCAAAGGCAAAGCACCATCAGAGGCTGTGGAGACAATCTTCAGAAACTTTTATGTCGATGACTGTCTGAAGTCCGTGTCAACAGAAGACGATGCCATTGCACTGTCAAGAGACCTTAGAACTCTGTGTTCGAATGGAGGATTCCATCTGACTAAGTGGATAAGCAACAGCAGAGCAGTTCTAGCTTCTATCCCAGAAAAGGAAAGAGCCACTGAAGTCAAAGATCTGGACCTGAGCCACGATGTCCTTCCTATCGAGAGAGCTCTTGGTGTACAATGGTGCATTGAGTCAGACACATTCAACTTCAGAATAATGGTGAACGAAAGACCATCCACAAGGCGAGGGATTCTCTCCGTGGTCAGTTCCATCTACGACCCTCTTGGATTCCTGGCACCACTCATTCTGCCGGTGAAGCTGATCCTACGAGAGCTGTGTAGAGACAAGAGAGGATGGGATGAAGATATCCCAGAAGGTCAAGCTCAGAGGTGGCTCAGACGGTTGACAGATTTGCAACAACTTTCTAGCTTCAACGTCAGTAGATGCATCAAGCCTTTGAGTTTTGGAGTTACAAAGACAGCTCAACTACATCATTTCTCGGACGCCAGTGAGGACGGCTATGGCACGGCTACTTACCTCTTGCTGACAAATCAACAGGGCCAGAAACATTGTGCCTTCCTCATGGGGAAATCCAGGGTGGCTCCGCTGAAGCAGGTCACCATCCAGAGACTGGAGTTGACGGCAGCGGTTGTTGCAGTTAAAGTTGACAAGGTGATGTGGAAAAAGTTACAGCTCCCATTAGAAGAATCTGTCTTCTGGACGGATAGCACGACGGTGCTGAAGTATATAGAGAATGAGAAGATACGCTTCAAGACCTTCATAGCAAACAGAATCTCATCCGTTAGAGAAGCTACACAACCATCTCAATGGAGGTATGTAAACACCTCATTAAACCCAGCAGATCAAGCCTCACGAGGATTGAAGGCTGAAAACTTCATGAGGAGTGAAACTTGGATACAAGGCCCAAGTTATCTGCTGGAAACAGAGAGATCATGGCCAGAAAGACCAGATATGCCAAGTCAGATTGCTGAAGACGACGTCGAAGTCAAGAGATCAGTCACAGCAAATCTCAGAACTACGAAAGAGAACTTTGACACAGTGAACAAGCTTGTTAACCATTTCTCAGGATGGCACCAGTTGAGGAAAGCAGTTGCATGGTTTCTAAGGTTGAAAGAGTTGCTGCTACACCTGAGCGGTAAGAGAAAAGAGTATCGAGCCACTATCCATCAGTCTGAAAATAGCCCTGATAAGCAGAGAACGCTTCTACAGCAATATATGCACCAGCACAAGACCACATTGGGTAAGAATTCATTGACCATGGAGGATTTGGCCAAGGCTGAGATGGAGATAGCTTGCTTCAGTCAAAGACAAAGATATCCAGAAGAAATCGAAGCTTTACAGCGAAATACTCCAATCAAGAAAGGTAGTCATATCTACAAGCTGGACCCTACACTGCAAGATGGAGTACTGAGGGTGGGAGGGCGACTAAACAAATCTGCTATGCCAGAGGAGGCCAAGCATCCTGCTAAACTTTCTAAGGACCTCCGGGTTGCTACTCTCATTCTTCAGCATATACACCAGAGTATTGGACACAGTGGGAGGAACCACGTGCTTGCGAAGCTAAGACAAAGATACTGGATTCCAGGAGCTAATTCTGTAATAAGCAAAATACTCTCTGAATGCATTGTTTGCAGACAGTTACACGATCCTGGAAAGACCGATCACAAAGCTCTGCCTGCTACAAGAAGCAGCGTGAAAGGTTCCTGAACAAAAAAGTGGACATTTATATTGTAAATATGTTGAACTCATTAGTTTATGACTCTTAAGAATGTTTGAGTAATTGATATGCTTCATGTGCCTAGTCAATTAGGGGCCAGAATGTAAGAGTCATGAAAGTTTAAGAAAGAAAATACTTTAAAATATTGGTTAAATAGTATAATACTGTTAATTTACCTGACTGACTTATTGTATTGAGAAACCCCCTATTTTCTTGTTCCAGTAGTATAGTCTGAGATACCCCCTTTATTCTTGCTACAATGGTACAGTCCTTAAGCTTGTCACATGGTATCCAGCCATTTTACAGTTCAAGCTCCACGAGGCTAGAGAGAAGGTAAAGGCTTTGATGGCTGGAGCAATACAGTTTTTGACCGTGTTCGTTTAAACGTGTTTTGCTTTGTAATTCTGTTTGTAAGGTGTTACAGTAAACAGTTTAAAGACAAAGTTACGTTTTGGAACGTTTTATTTCGACACGCATCTACTCGTTGTTAAAAGCCTCAAAGCTCAGTGGCTGCATGTTTGGAAATTACGAAGCGCCACTACACCCCTTATCCTTAGACTGTGACCCCTGGTTCTGGACTCCCCGACCATCGGGAACATCTTTGTGACTCTCATCAATGTCCTTGGTCTTCTGGAGTATATCATTAGGAACAATCAGGTTGGCGGTGGTGGAGGAAAGTTAATAGGTAAATGTTGTTCACATCTCCACACAGGGTATTGTCTGCCCCATGCAGTATTCCAGCTGGTAGCTTGACTGAAAAATAGAAACTCATTGAGTAGAGTTAGGCAGGTTAAGGCATCAGGCAGTGCAGGAACGCAACCTACTAACCTATACACTCAAATGTTTGAGGCAATATTCATTCTTCCTAACTCCCTCCCTTCCTTCCCCCCTTCCCCCCTCTCTTAGCAGCATCTCACTTGAGGCACAGAATGTATAATCAGTGAAGATAATATCATAAAAACAAACAGAAATACTGTAGGTGCTGGAAATCAGAAACAAAAACAGAAAATGCTGGAAGCACTCAGCAAGTCAGGCAAAGCATTTGTGGAAGATAATACCATATTGTGTCAGGTGCGTTATATCTACTATTCTCTTAGGGTATCAATTTCAGCAAAACAATAAAAATATTCAAAGGATTATGCTTTGATGGATTTGGAGGGCTATCAAAAGCAGTAGTAAATCAAGTAATGAATTAGCAGAAACTGGCAGAGTGAGGTGTTCTCAATGAAATTTCAACAATACTGTGATCTAATTTAAAAATAAAGTTTGTTTCGTGACTCATGTTGATACAGATATGCATATTGAACGGCCCTTCATAAAATAGTATTGCTGGGGTTTGAATGTATCACAATTCCAAACATAAACCCGAGTTTCAGAAATAAAACAAGCTCCAAAACATTTTCATTTTTCAGAATAGTGACACCACAGTACCTTTCGTTTCATTATATCTTATTTGTGATATATTAGAAATAGTTTTATTTCCTACTCTGGTTGATAACATGAAGAGTGCACTCCACAAGCCTAGTGCAGATTCTGCAAACAATATGCACTCTCGCTAACATTCCTCCACTCAGCTTTAATTGGCTATTGCCAAAACCTAGCAAGCCCACACAGGACCTGTAGATCATTAATAAGGTATTATCGACCATGAAAAGAACGAATAGCTTATAGTACCAGCATGTAAGAGTTGTCTCCCTCTTTGTTTTGCTTGATTTTTGACAGCAATGATTTTGCTGCTGCTGAGCAGATATTTTGATGACTTGGGGAATAGCTGATTCAGTTACATCCAACAGCAAATTATACCAGATATCAAATAAAATTTGCAATGAAACATTTAAATTAATGACAATTTTATACCAATGTAGCTTTTTTATTTAATCTAACAAAATAGAATAAAGGAGTTATCTGATTTAGAAAAGGCTCACCAATAAAACAACAGATTAGGTAAATATAAATGAAGGGTAGGATACCTTGTTTGTATGTTTTAAACAGCACAACATTTCAAGAGTGTCACAACAAACAAAGACGTTGAAAGCCAGTAATGGGGATCCCCTGATGACTCGACTGGTTAAGACACAGAGCAGCTGAGCCCATATAGTCAAGGAAGGTACCAGGTTTCTTATCTGGTCTTTGCTGAGTTAGCTGATCTCAACCTGGGTCGCAGTAGGGAGGGCACAATTGGCATCAGCGATCCATCAATAGGGAAAGGAAACGCAACCAGGCTTCCTGCTCCTGATCACTGTCTAGTGACCCCTACAGGAAACTGTGTGTGTGCACTTCCTGTGAGGGCAGGATCAGGCTCAAATGTGATGCCCTCCTCAGTGAAATACCAGCCCGTACTCACAATCTAGGCTCACACTTGAAGAATGAGTATCAGAGGTGCCAGCTGGAGTCTGCCCTCTTGTAGGTTCAGCTTCCCACAACATGGCAATTATGTTATAGTCTCTGCCTCTTTAATCACTGTGATAAAGCAATCCATGTTCTAATAACGCTATATTGGAAAAAAACCTCCGACTTCCTTCCCCCACTACTGATTTGCCAACTATTTAAAATATTCTTTCACTTTTACTGTCTCAAAACCTTTCATAATTTTAGCCACTAATATATTTTACTTTACTTTTTCTATTAAAGACAAATATAGAAATATATATAAATGAATCATTGATTTTCATTGCTTGTGTACTAAGTCCTTTTTTTATCATTACCTGTAATTAATTACCATTTCCTAGTAATTAAGTAACTATGAATGTAACAGGCTATAACTCCTACTTCAAATCCGATTAAGGTAGCAAGCATTAGAGAGCATTTTTAAGAGAAGTCAGCGGAGGTTGTGTACCCAATTAGTTTTGTGCCCATTTTTATGAGACACGATTTGGGGCAGTTCCAGCAGACTGCACAACAAGCATGTGGGGTCCTTCTATAAATATTTAAATCATAAGATAAGCACAGATGAGGAAGGCCATTTGGTCCATTAGAGAGATCCCAAAGTTCCCCATGGCAGCATGCAGTTGTTTTTTAAAATAATTCCAGGGTTTTTACCTCCACTACTCTATCTGGGAGTACATTCCATGTATTGTTCACTCTTTTTGTGAAGAACTTTGTGATATCATCTGAAATTTGTCTTTTACTAGTTTGTCTCCTTCCCTACACTCACAAATTAGTTGAAAATAACTTTCCAGATTTACCTTTTCCGCTTATAATCTTTTATACCTCTATAAGATCATTTTTCAGAAGCCTCCTTTCAAAGCTGAAAAAGTTAAGTTTCTCCAGTCTTCCTTCAATAACTCAAAACTCTAACACTGGGAATCAGCCTCGTGGCTCTTCTCTGCACTGCCTCCACTGCTTGAATGTCTCCCTTGTGTCCTGCTGACACAATATTCAAAGTGTGGTCTTACCACAGCATTACATAGTTCGAGCATGACACCCCCTGACCTGCAGTCTATTGTGTTGGCTATATAGAACAACATCCTATTGACTTTGTTAATTGCTGCTCTGCATTGGTTGGACGTGTTGAGTGTCGAGTCCAATTTCGTCGAACTATTTTTCTAACTGAGCTGCCTCCTCCAAATCCAGTACTCCTCCTAGTTGGGTATCATCTATAAATTTGTCCAATTTGCCTTGAGTTTCTGGATCCTCGTCATTCATGTAAATTAGGAACCGTAGTGGTCTCAACACTGAGCCCTGGGAAACACCATTCAGTATTTCCCACCATCCTGACATAAGTATTCTAACAAGTACTCATTGTTTCAAATGTTTCAGATAATTTCTTATTCATTCCAATGATTTACCCTGAATCTCCTTGAGTCTTTGCAAGTCGCATACCAAATTTCACGTGTTTTGCTGAGGCTGCGCCACAATAAAAACTGTGCACACGATGCTGCAGCAGTTAAGGCGTAGTTAGTCGGCCTTCTTAAAGCTGGTTTGTTGTTGTTTTGGTTGCATTACAGAATCAGATTCAGAATCAGAATTTTTGCTAGCACAGATGAGCACATACATGTGCTTCCCCTTGCATACAGTATACTAGTTCTACTTTCTATCCTTAAACAGTGGTGAAGTGCTTTCCAATTGAGAGGAGCGATTGTGATGAGCTCTCTGGAATGGTCGTGCAGTGATCCTCTGGGTGCAGAGGCCTCAGATGTCTCCACAACAGTTGGAGCCATATATGACAAGGCTGTGGTTGTCAGTGCCAGTCCACTCTTAGGACTTGCTCAATCTTTGGTGGCATATGGCTGGAGTGCAAGGAAGTTCAACCACCTCGGCTTAAAATCAGTGCTGGAGACTCAGCTGTGTGGACAGATCAGGTGAGGTTCTTCTCTACTGTCCTGAGAAGGTGTTGAAAATGATCTGTATCTGGATTATTTTACAATTCAGAGAGGGGAACCCATTCAGTCAGAGAAACAGAAGGGTTGATCTTATTCCAAGAAGAAGAAACAGAAGCCAAAATGTGCAGCCAGGAAGACTGGCCCTATTATCAACATGCTATGCCTAATTACAACTGTCTCTACCATCGCTGCCAGTTTCCCACCACAAGTAACATTAAATATGTCCCTTAAGACAATAAATCTACATAAGAAGATACAATCAATATATTTCCTTAGCCGAGTTCTTTATCTGTGCTTCATTGTTTAGTTCCCCAGTGCTGGACCTTGGTGAGTGTGTAGGGTGTGAGCTGCCGAGTACCTAATATGTGCTCCTTGAAAGTGCCACCTCAGTGAGAGGAGTGAGAACAGTGGCAGCCTGCTTCTCAATGTGAGCCTTATGACACCAATGTGGTCCTGCACCTCGTTGCTGGACCGTGAAATGGCCCTGCAACTACTTCCAGCACTTCAGCCTCTGCACTGGCTGGCAGCTTGCAAACACTATCTGCCTCTTCTTCAGCCCTCTGAGGGGGGCAGCTGGGATGGAGGGATAGGGCATCTCCCTGAGAGGTAGTTGCCTCATCTTTTCCTCTTCCTGCAATGCCCCAGCTGCTGAGTGTCCCTTGCAGATGACCAGGGATCTGTGATGGAACAGAACACCACTGCCATCAAGCTGAACCCCCAGCCTCTTGAGGCCAAAATTGAGATCTTCCTAGGAACTGGAGACCCAAATCTCAATAACGGCAGTCACAGTGTTTACAAGGGAAACTATCTGCATTTAGATGCTAAGAGGATGCTTCCCCTCTTGGGGGAATCTAGAACTAGGGGGCATAGTTTCAGGATAAGGGGTCACCCATTTAAGACGGAGATGAGGAATTTCTTCTCTCAGAGGGTCGTGAATCTTTAGAATTCTCTACCCCAGGGAGCTGTGGAGGCTGAGTCAGTGAATATATTCAAGGCGGAGATAGACAGATTTTTGAGCTACAGGGGAGTCAAGGGTTACAAGGAACAGACAGAAAAGTGGAGTTGAGGCCAAGATCAGACCAGCCATGATCTTATTGAATGGCGGAGCAGGCTCGAGGGGCCAAGTGGCCGACTCCTGCTCCTATTTCTTGTGTTCTTATGTTCTTATTTTGGAGCTGTGTCCTCAGAGGCTTAACTGCAGATGGTCATGGACTTGCCACTCACTCCGATGTTTTGCAGATTTCCACAAGCCTCAGATATTGGAGCTGCACTTCTGCATAGTCTCTGCCGTACCACTTAGTGACTTCTGAAGATTCTCAGAGAACTGTATGGAGTGCTTCTGCTGATTAATAAATTCTGCTCTGTATGCAGCCCCGTAAGGTATGTGTATATGGAGCCTGCAGCAGAAGCATAGCTGGCCCTCGCCCTGCCTTCCCCTTGTTGCTGTGCAATGGCTGGCACCTCCACAGTTGTACTGGTCGCTTCACTGGTTGCTACCTCTTGACCTTCTCGTTCAGATTCCCTTATGTTGGATGTATATGAGTTGGTGCTTGTGGGGTCAGGCGTGCTTGGCAGGCACTTGTATGAAGTGCCAGCTTCTTTATTTGTCTCTGTTGTCAGGACACCATCTTGGGAGGCTCCTTCACAAAGAGAAGGGAGGGTGAGTATTTCGGAAATATTTCTGTGCACAATGTCATTCCGTTGCTGGGCAGATGAACAAGTTTGAAAGACACGCAAGAAGTTGAAGAGCACGCTTACCTTGTTGGGATGGCATGGAGGCTCCAAGCTCTTCCTCACCCACACCTTCGATGGCATCCACCCTGACAATTTGTAGCACTGTCTCTTCAAGGTGTGTGAGGCAGTACAGGTTGGCTGGTCCATCGCCAGACCGGATTTTCTCTTGGTGACTTTGCGCAGCCTTCTCCTTTAAAAATAAACAGATTTAGATAATAATTTATTTTTGTTAACCAAAGGTATTAAGGGATATGGGGCAAAGGTGGGTATATGGAGTTGGGAACAATAGAACAGTGGTTATGTTACTGGACTAGTAAACCAGAAGCTTGGGGGACATGAGTTCAAATCCCATGACAGCAGCTGGGGAATTTAAATTCAGATTCATGAAATAAATCAGTAATAAAAAGCTAGTGTCAGTAATGGTGACCATTACCGGATTGTCATAAAAACCCATCTGGTTCACTTATGTCCCTTTGGTCCTTGCCTAGTCTGGCCTATATGTGACTCCAGACCCACAGCAATGTGGTTGACTCTTAACTGCCCTCTGAAATGGCCTAGCAAGACACTCAGTTCTACCAAACCACTATGAAAAGACCTTCACCACATGAACTACAGTGATTTAAAAAGGTGGCTCACCTACCACCTTCTCAAGGGCAATTAGGGATGGGCAATAAATGCCACATACTGAAAAAAGAAAAGGTCACAGATCAGCCATGATCTCATTAAATGGTGGCTTGAGGGGCTAAATGGTCTATTCCTGTTCCTATGTTCATATAATGGGAGGTGCACCCCAATGGCCAACTTACATTCCACCTGTTGTGAAGGGGAGACCATAGAGCATGCAACCAACTTGAGGTGCAATTTGCACTTGGTGGCACAACATGCAACAGTTATAGGAGCCTTTCTCTTTTACAGCCAACAATTTCCAGCTAAAGCTTTACGAAAACGCTAGTGTCCTGCTGAATCTAATAACTAGGGGAGTAGACAGGACTTTAAACTAATTAAGGGGGTGGGAGGATTCAAGAAAGAGTACATTTAAAAGCAGCAAGAGAAATGTCAAGGCTCTAGAGCAGAGTAGAGTTTAGGTTAAAAATAAGCAGAGTGGGTCAGGAAGGGACAGAGAGACTAACAAAGGTAATAAGGCATCAATGACTAAAGTGACATCAGGAAAAAATAGAAAAAAGTCATAGCTAAAGGCAATGGCCCAGAAATTCGGGTCGGGGTCTTCCCACGGGTACAAGCCCCCGATCTGCACTTACCTAGCGCAAGCTTTCGGAGCGCTGCTCCTTCGTCAGGTGAAGTGGAGAGATGCATAAAGACACAGCTTATATAGTCAGATAATAATGCCTGATGATTACAGGTAATCTTTCTAACTGCCATTTATCACAACTCGGCAGAGAGATAGTCACAGCAATCAAAGGTGTGAATGGTGTCCAAACAGGTTAGTCAGGAAAACATTACATCAAAGAACAATGAGGTGGGGTCACAAGGGGTCAAATGTTGCAGATGCTGCGGTCTGTATGAAAAACAAAAAACAGACAAAAAAACATTTTTTTTGCTGGAAATTACAGCAGGTCCGGCCGCATCTGTGTAGAGAGAACAAGCCAATGACAACTCGAGTCTGGGTGACCCTACGTCAGGTGGGGTTACATGTAGCGTGACATGAACCCGAGATCCCGGTTGAGGCCGTCCCCAGGAGTGCGGAACTTGGCTATCAGTTTCTGCTCTACGATTTTGCATTGTCGTGTGTCTCGAAGGCCGCCTTGGAGAATGCTTACCCGGAGATCGGAGGCTGAATGTCCTTGACTGCTGAAGTGTTCCCCAACTGGGAGGGAACACTCCTGCCTGGTGATTGTTGCGCAGTGTCCATTTATCCGTTGTCGCACTGTCTGCATGGTCTCGCCGATGTACCATGCTCCGGGGCATCCTTTCCTGCAACGTATGAGGTAGACAACGTTGGCCGAGTCACATGAGTATGTACCATGTACCTGGTGGGTGGTGTCCTCACGTGTGATGATGGTATCTGTGTTGATGATCTGGCATGTCTTGCAGAGGTTGCCATGGCAGGGTTGTGTGGTGTCGTGGTCGCTGTTCTCCTGAAAGCTGGGTAATTTGCTGCGAACGATGGTCTGTTTGAGGTTAGGCGGCTGTTTGAAGGCAAGTAGTGGAGGCGTGGGGATGGCCTTAGCGAGGTGTTCGTCGTCATCGATGACATGTTGAAGGCTAACAGCCACCTAACCTCAAACAGACCATCGTTCGCAGCAAATGAATGAACGGACACCGCGCAACAATCGCCAGGCAGGAGAGCAGAAACTGATAGCAAAATTCCGCACTCATGAGGACGGCCTCAACCGGGATCTCGGGTTCATGTCACGCTACATGTAACCCCACCTGACGCAGGGTCACCCAGGCTCGAGTTGTCGTTGGCTTGTTCTCTCTACACAGATGCGGCCGGACCTGCTGTAATTTCCAGCGAAAAAAATGTTTTTTAGTCTGTTTTTTGTTTTTCATACAGACCCCAGCATCTGCAACATTTGACCCCTTGTGACCCCACCTCATTGTTCTTTGATGTAATGTTTTCCTGACTAACCTGTTTGGACACCATTCACACCTTTGATTGCTGTGACTATTGTAGTGTCTGAGGAACAATAATACTCAGACTGCAGGAGAACAATAAAACAGGTATTTACTGAACAGAGAGTAATTCAAGACTGAAATACAGAAGCCTGCTATGGCTTTATATACAGGGGTGGTCACTGCCGGTACTGCAGTATAGAATCAGTTCTTCTCTTAAAGGCACATACACAACAATTCCTCCCCTTTTAGATAAACAGTACATAACATTCACTTAACAACTAAATAATAACTAATTACAATTACAATTTTCTCTGTACTATACACATCAACTGAAATAATCATTTATAAGTTCAGTCTTTGAGGAGGCTTCCTGATCCTGACTGGATAATGCCTTTCTCAAGTATCCTGTTCTTGCGGCGGAGTTGATTCTGGCTCATTGTCATTGGTTGGTTCGTCAGCTTCCAATACCACTGCTTCTGAGGTAGAAGCAATCTGTACTTCGGGTTGATTACCAGGTGCACCTGCTCGTGGTATGGGTTTGGCTTGTTCCTGTGACTCTAGAATCTGGTCAGCATGGCGTCTCACGATGCTCTCTCCAACGTCCACTGTGTACATTAGTGGTCCCTGCTGTGTGCATATCGTTCCTGGCTGCCATTTTTCTGTTCGGTAGTCGCGGGCCAAGACTGGTTGCCCTATCTTGAAGCTCCTGGTTGGCTTCTCCTATATGTGCTGGAATTGCTTATCCTCAACATCTCGTCTTATGTTTGGTTTGAGCAAATCCAGGCGACATCTTAGCCTTCGGTTGAAGAACATTATGGCTGGAGCTTGGTTGGTGACAGCATGTGTCGCATTCCGGTAAGCAAACAAGAAATTATCCACCTTGTGTTGTAGTGGTATGTCGTCATTATGCATTGCCTTTATGGCCTTTTTAAAGGTCTGAACAAACCTCTCAGCCAATCCATTTGTGGCTGGATAATATGGGGCAGATGTGTAATGCTTCACCCCATTATTCCTCAGAAACCTCCGGAAATCCTCTGACACAAACTGTGGCCCATTGTCGGAGCAAATCTGTTCTGGCAAGCCATTCCTGGCGAAGGTGGTCCGTAGGACTGCAATAGTTTTCTCCGTGGTGGTGGAGGACATTTTGATGACCTCTGGCCATTTCGAATGGGCGTCCACAACGATTAGGAACATTGAGTCCATAAATGGACCAGCGAAATCAATGTGTACCCGTTGCCATGGCGATGAGGGCCACTCCCATGGATGTAGCGGGGCCTGTGGTGGAGCGTTTTGGACCTTCTGGCATCCTGTGCATCTCTTGGTCATATCCTCGATTTCTTTATCGATTCCCGGCCACCACACAAACGCCCTGGATAGGCTCTTCATTTTTACCCCTCCCAGATGACCCTCAGGAAGCTCATTGAGCACTCTAGCGCTCAACTTGGGTGGAATTACCACTCGGGATCCACACATCAAGGTCCCCCGGCACACTGACAGCTGTTCTCTCCTTGGCGAGAATGCTGGCAACAGTGAGTCGCCATGTGCTGGCCATCCCTTCACCGTCAAATCATAGACCCGAGAAAGTGTCGGGTCATTTCGGGTTTCCTTCTCTATACTTGAGTTTGTAACAGGTAGACATTCGACTATGGTCGCATGGAATATCTCAACAGGGTCCATTGCAGGTGCTTCCTCTACCATAGGCAACGATAGGTGCGACAGCCCATCAGCGTTTCCATACTGTTTCGTACCCTTGTACTCTATGTCGTACTGATGTGCCCCTAGAAAAAGTGACCATCTTTGCAGCCGTTGCGCCGTCATCACCGGAACGCCCTTCTTTGGGTTAAAAATGGAGACCAGGGGCTGATGATCAGTCAGTAGAGTGAGTTTCTGCCCGTGCAGATAGTGATTGAACTCCTTCACCCCCCACACCAGGCTGAGGGCCTCCCTGTCAACCTGGGCGTAGTTACGCTCGGCTGAGGTTAACGAGCGCGACGCAAAGGCTATTGGCCTCTCTGAACCGTCAGGGAATTTGTGTGACAGCACCGCTCCGATGCCGTAGGGAGACGCATCACTTCTAACCGAATCGGTAGTGTTGGATTGTAGTGGGCCAATACTTCTTTTGAAGTGATTAGGCATTTACATTTCTGAAAGGCACGCTTACACTCATCACTCCATTTCCATGTTACTCCAGTTTGCAGTAGGGCATTCAGTGGGTGCAGAATTGTAGATAAATTTGGCAAGAACTTATGGTAGTAGTTCACCAACCCGAGGAACGACCTCAGTTGCGACACATTTTCCGGTGCTGGAGCCTTGACTACAGCCTCAATCCTGTCCGGCGACTTATGCAACCCTTCCTCATCAATCATGTGGCCACAATACGAGATTTGTCTCCTGAAGAACTCGCATTTGGGGCGGTTGGCTCGTAGCCCATATCCCTGTAATCTCGTGAGCACCTGCTCCAGGTTGGCAAGGTGTTCACTGTCATTTTCGCCCGTAACCAGGATGTCGTCCAAATAACACTGGGTCCCCGGGATCCCTTGCAGGACTTGTTCCATTGCCCTCTGCCAAATAGCCGGGGCTGATGCTACCCCGAATACCAGTCGATTGTACTGGTAAAGGCCTTTGTGAGTGTTTATCGTGAGGTATTTCCTAGGTGCTTCTTCCACCTCCATTTGTAGATACGCTTGGGCCAGATCAATCTTTGTAAAGCGTTCCCCTCCAGATAGTGAGGCGAAAATACCTTCTATCCGTGGAAGTGGATATTGTACTGTGTGCAGGACTGGGTTTACAGTTACCTTGAAGTCCCCACAGCTGCGAACCTTCTTCGGTTCCCCAGGCGTGCTGCTCAATGATTTCTTCATTACAGGAACGATGGGTGTGGCCCACTCGCTCCAGTCCACCTTGGACAGTACACCCGAATGCTCCAGACTCTCCAGCTCTGCTTCAATGGCTGGGCGGATCACGTAAGGTACCGGTCTGGCCTTAAAAAATTTTGGGTTTGCGTTATCTTCGATTTTTATCGTTGCCGTTACTCCTTTTAGAGTCCCAAGTCCTTGTTGGAACACCTCCTTCGCGTCAGTTAGAATTTTTGACAGTCGTCCAGGTGTGATGTCATCATCCTTTTTATCAGTCACAGTTAGCGCCTGAATGGAATGCCAATCCAATTGTATTTTTTGGATCCATTCATGTCCCAATAGCGGTGGTCCTCCATCCGGTAGTATATACAGATACAGTTTCTGTATTTCCTTGCCGTTGTATTCAACTGGCACCCTTATTTTTCCTCTGGGGTAGACTTTTTGCCCCGTGTATGTCTTCAATACAATGGACGTGTCCTTCAAGGGTATGTGTGAGACTAGCCGCTCATAGTCTCATCGATTCATGACAGTTAGGGCTGATCCTGTATCCAATTCCATCTTTACTTGGGACCTTGCTATCATGAGGGTGACCCAAATGGTTCGGTGATCCTCCTTTGCGATCATGTTGTGTAACTTTAGACAACTTAGTCTCCTGCTCCCGGAGTCATTATCACTCTCCTGATCTTCCGAACGACTGTCTGTCATTTTTTTTACTTTCTTGTACTTTTCCTTAGTAGTTCTTGTAGTGTTGGTTTTCTTTCCCGACCTGCAGACTCTTGCTATATGTCCCATTTTCCCGCATTGCCTGCATATTTTGTCCTTAAACCAGCAGTCCTTCTGATCATGGGTTGTTCTGCCGCAGCGATAGCACTTTTCTGCTCCATACGCCATTTCGTTAGTGCTGTATTCTTGTGGTTTCTGTTGTATTTCCGCAGCTCCCCGTGCTGCTGCTTCGTAGGATACTGCCACGCTGTAAGCCTGTTCTAGCATCAGGTCCTTTTCCGAAAGTAGTCGTTTCTGGGTTCCTTCACTCTGGAGCCCGCAGACAAACTTATCCTGTAAGGTGTCTGCCAGTCCTGCTCCGAACTGGCAGTGCTTCAATAACTTGCGTAGTTCCGTAAGATAGTCAGCATTGTTCTCATCTTTGTGCTGGTTTCTTTTATGGAACTTGAATCTTTCTGCTATCAGCAGCGGTGTAGGGTTTAGGTGTTCCTGTAAAATATTAACAATCTCTTCAAAACTTTTCTCCATTGGTTTATCTGGAGTAATTAAATTCCGCAATAGGCCGTACGTTCTCGCGCCCATCAAATTTAATAATACCGACGCCTTCTTTCCATTGGCTGCCTCATTGGCATTGCAGTACACTTCAATTCTTTCCACATACGTGGTCCAGTCTTCTACCTCATTGTCGAAAGCAGTGATACTGCCACTCTTTGGCATCTTGGGTGATTTTAAATGGCGCCTCCCGCGCTTTTTCTTCTTCCCCAATATAATAAAATGGCGCCTCCCACGCTTTTCCTTCTTCCCCAATGGAATAAAATGGCGCCTCCCGCGCTTTTCCTTCTTCCCCTTGCTGCCACGCTGCTCTTAGCGTCTCACTTTTCCTTCCCCGCATTCTATCCTCTCCACGCTGCCCTGTTCTTGAGCACTGACCGCGCCCTGTGCACTCCACCCTCTCTCTCTCTCTTCCTCCCGACGACGCTGCACGGCCCCTTTGCAGAGCCGCTCGATTGAGCCCGAGCCCGCCGCAGTCCGGAAGGGTCAGCGCACTACCTGCTACCAGCACGACTTGCTGGAACATCTCGACTGGGGAGCCAGGCCCAGCTCTCCACAGCCTCCCCTGCAACTCTCCGATGGATCCCTGGGCGGTTGCCCGCGGTCGACGCCCGCCATTCTGACTTCGACCTCCAAGAAGCTTCTCTTCAGGGAAAAGATCCCCGTGAGGTGATGCAGTACTGCAGGTGAGTTCAAACCTGCCCGTCGCCAGTGTAATGTCCGAGGATCAATAATACTCAGACTGCAGGAGAACAATAAAACAGGTATTTACTGAACAGAGAGTAATTCAGACTGAAATACAGAAACCTGCTATGGCTTTATATACAGGGGTGGTCACTGCCAGTACTGCAGTATAGAATCAGTTCTTCTCTTAAAGGCACATACACAACAACTATCTCTCTGCCAAGGTGTGATAAATGGCAGTTAGAAAGATTACCTGTAATCATCTGGCATTATTCTCTGGCTATATAAGCTGTGTCTTTATGCATCTCTCCACTTCACCTGACGAAGGAGCAGCGCTCCAAAAGCTTGTGATTTCAAATAAAACTGTTGGACTATAACCTGGTGTTGTGTGACTTCTTACATTTGTACTTCCTTTACATTAGGTCTGGCATCTGGCTTTTGGTGAGGCTTCACTTTCTTTGCAGTACACAGGCAGAAAAATGAGCCACATTAACAAGGAGCAGCAGCCCTTTAAGAGCAAAACCCCTTAAGACTGCTGTTCTCCCTATACCCCATCCAGTGTAGTAACAGCACTGTCTGCACACATGAAAAATGCACAGGGAGCATTTTAAAATAATTTAAGTGAGTTGACCTCGCTGAATACACAAGGTCAACTCCCCACTCCGCTAGTTCGAGTGCACTCGCACAGGCCAGGACCATTTCCCCAGGATTGCAAAATCAGCCCTTATAAGAGCAGACTGAAACATGTATTTCCAAACACAGATTCTGTGTTTGACAGATTGCTAAAAAAAACTTGAAATGTGGGATTTTGGACAACAGTGTATCAGTGAATTTGACAGATTTTGCATCAAATATGATTTGCAAAATAGCTATCTGAAAATAAGAAATTGTAATCAATCCTACACAGTCGGGAAAATGGGCATTTATGTACCTACCAGTAAAAAGCATTTTTTAGACTAAATGTAGCTTACCCTGACACTGTGTGCTGTTTGTGCCTCCCCATCCATGTTTACCTCCATGTAGCTAGAAAGACAAATGAATAGATCAGGTTCCTTATTTCAAATTACTTTTTTTAAATGTTTATTATATTTGTGTAATAATACAATGCCTGCTAATAGGCAATAATCACAAACTAGGTATTAGGCATAATTTAACTCTTGAGGAACATTAAAAGAATCCTGATACATATCAGAAATTCTTCAATAACTCTGCACCAACTCCTCCATAGCTTTTGAACCATTGGAACAAGACATCCCAGTTCAGCTATCAATGAACAAAAACTCAGTGCAAGTGCATGTAGATTAAACTAAAAAAATCTGATAGCATTTTTGGTTTTATAAATAGAAGCATAGAGCGCAAGAGCAAAAACATAATGACAAAATTGTACTAGGTGATGGATAGGCTACAGTTAAGAGTATTGTGTGCAGTTTGGGCCAGCCAGTTATAGAAAGGACATTAAAGCTACAAAGTGCACACAGCAAAAAATCAGCAGGATTATGCCAGTAATGAGAAATGATAGTGATTTGAGGAGAGACTTGAGATACTGGGACTATTTCCACCAAAGAAGACAAGGCTACAAGGAGATTTAACAGAGGTTTTTAAAATGATGAAGGGCTTTGATAGGGTCAATAGAGAAAGTATATTTCCTCTGGTTAGGATTCAGTGATGAGGGTCATCAATTTAAAATTATCACTGAGAGTGAGGCGAGCAGTTAGGAGAAAGGTCTTTACGCTGAGCATTGTTGGAGCTAAAAATGCTTTGCCAGAGGGAGTAGTTGAGGCAGAGACCATTGCATCTTTTAAAGAAAAGTTGATCAATATTTGAAGCACAGGACAAGCAGGGCAATGGGACGAGTTTAGATTGCTTCAACAAAGAGCCAGCTCAGATATGATGGGCCAAAAGGCCTCCTTCTTTGCTGTAAACTTCTAGGGTTCTATATTTCTTTACTTCTATATCTGCCCTCTCAACAACAGTCAGTGCTGGAGAATCAGCTGGGAAAAAATACTTACCACATTCTCTGAACAATCCAGCTGAAACCAGTTATTCAGATTCATGGGTAAAGACCAACTTCCTCACAATCCATGGCCGGAAATTTCCAGGGTGGTAGTGGGCACGATCGGTGGCGGGGTCAGGTGGGAAAATTGATATTTCTGCCGGCGGGTTTGAAACTCACTGTCATCCCACCCCCACGCGCCTTTCCCCCAGGTGCGTCTGTCTTCAAGGAGCTAACCCGACTGGCAGCAGTGGGTGACCTCATTGAAATCATTATCAGGTACTCTCCAGGCACTTAAGAACCTTTTTCCACTTACTTTTTAAATTTTCCTGCATGGCCACGGGATTCACACAGCTCGGGAACCACGTCTGTCAACCTGAGGCGGGAGTTCCGTGGCCATTGCTCCAGCTGATTACTTGACAGCATCAAATGTTCAGTAAATGCTCCCACCTGACAGATGATCACTTTCCTCAGGCAGAAGCTGTTGCTCAGTCCATTTCCAGCACAGATTCTGCAGGTTGCAAGTCTTTTCAGCAAAGTCTCCATCCAGTGTCACCTCATTGGAAGAACTCTCTCACCATTGACAGAATGCTTCTGTCATCTCTACTTTACCTGCCATCTATTCCATCAACATGGGTGGCATTTATACTGTCTCACCTTGCTCCTCAGAATTGGACCATGATCAGCCCCAACACCAGCAGCACCAGGCACACCAGCAGCACCAACACCAACCTTCTCTGCAATCACCTGATGCTGCACTGGACAGAGGGCATCAGCACCCATACACATTGCTGCCCGGGAGGCCAGGGATTGCCTTATCATGGCCAGATTTACTTCACTTGATGCTGTACACCCATATGGCTGCCGCATGAGGTGCCAGATTGGCACCACCCTACACCAACACCATAAAGCATCCCTACAATGCCCAAGCCATTCCTTTCACACTCATCACCATTGCGGGGATACCGTTATGTCTCACCATTCACTGCAACTCACTAAGCCACTTCCAAAGGTGCACACAAATCTATCCAAGACCAGAAAGTGTTGAAAATAAAGGTTTTTATGTTTGACAGCACATTAACAGAAACTTTACATAAACATTGGATAAAACACCCAAGTGGCTACCCTTTTGTGTTGTTAGTTGGTATGATTGGACTAGGATGAGGGTGAGTGTGAGGGGTGGCTAGTGAGATGGGGATGTGATAATATAGATAGCGAGAGAGGGATGGGTGAAGGTGCAAGGTATGTTGGTGTGAGTAAGGAGGTGCAGGAGTAGGGTAGGGAAGGCAGAGTGATGGGGATGTGATGAGAGACACAGCAGGATGAGGTTGAGTGTGGCTTTGCAGTAACATTTCCTTATCTACTGAGATCATTGAAATGTTTGCAGCAGTGCACCCAGGTCCTCCTGACCACACCCCTGCTTGTGACCTCCTCTGCAATCTGCAACCAGGCTGTTTTGGTCTCCTGGGGAGGTCTCTTCTGCCCATCGGAAGGGAAGAGGACCTCCCTGTATGCTCTGACTCCCTCCATAAGCATTTGGAGGGAGTCATCGGAGAGCCTGGGTGCAGCCCTCTGCCTCTGTGCAGTCATTGTCAGCGTTTGCAGCACTCCAATGCTGTAGTACACTGACAGCATCATGTTAGATTAAACTTCAAATCTAATGTGGCCATGGCCCCTTTAAATAATCCGGCTGAAATCGTGTCATGAATGACGTCACCAGACCTGCTCCATCTCATTGGGCCGGGTAACATGCTGGGTGGGCTTAATAGGCCCCATTAAGGTAAGTTCATTTTCAGCAGCAGGATGGAGCCAGCAGCGGCCCACACCGGACCCACCCAGATAGGCAAAATTCTGGTCCATGTCGCAGCACATTAGTACATCACTGACTCACCTAGAAAGGGTTTGTTAGATAGGAAGTTTCTAAATGCAATTATTGGCTCTCACCTGCTTTTGTCATTTCTACAAGTGCCCGTAATGAACATTCCAGCATTTTATGCTCCCAAGGGTAAGCTTCAGCTATTGAAAGAGTTCACTTATGCCACATGTCAGCCCCCTAGCCAGCTTAATACACATTGAAGTATTTATTACAGTTAATAATTTGGTAGACACTGTAGATATAAATTAAAAGTTCTAGTACAGCATTAGCATTTGATGTTAGTAATGTACACTTGAACTGTGATGCCTCAGTTGGCTGAATTTTCCAAATACATTTGCAGCAGCAACCACTCACCCATAAATTGAGTGCTGCAGCCTACTGGATCTGACATCAACACTTTTGTCATTCACCCACCTTATTAAATCTCACAAGACTGTAGAAACTGACACCCATTCGAAAATTTATATCATTTTCCCCATCAATAAAAATTTACTGGAAAGAAAACTTCTATTCCATTGACAAAAATAATCTAAATTAACTTTTCTAATCCGCAATATTATGCCATTCAAAGAGACAGTTACAGGCTAGGCTAAATGTGCTAATTACTTCATTCAAAACAGTGTTCCGTTTTCTTGGTGAGATTTGTTCGGCTTGCAATGAGTGCAAGTGAGCTGCCACTCAATATTTCCACACTTTTCCACTGGCAGAACTCCTTCATCTCCCACATTTTGTTAAGAATTCCACTAAAAATAAAATCATTAGAAAATTTGAAAAGAAAAACCTTAATTACACCATTCTAGAAGGTATTTTACTCATCATCTCATTACATTTACTGTCTGCACATATTTACACACTGAGGCTCAATAAACAGTGCCTTGGGCTGTGCAAACTGATAATGTTCATGCAAATGATATTGTTAGGAGTATTAATGTATGTTTTTGACCTGTACTTTATGAACCTAATAAGATCAGCATTGCATTGTGATTTGTAATATTGACAACATTTTTTTATCAGATTTTAAAGCTTCAGTAATTTAATTGTTAAAATTATATTTTAACTGCATTTGGCATAATATCTCACATCTTGTTGGCTAAGTTAATAACTATGGTGCATTCATCAAAGTGACAAAGTTATTAAGAGTTATAGAAATCAGTTGTTGTGATAATACCAGGCTGCATTTAGATAGATCAAATCCCTTTAGGTCTTAATAGGCTGGATATAAAGCAAAAAGACACTATGCTGCAAATCAAGTCATGAACAGTTAGCAATGGATTTTGTTCTTTACTTGGCTTTGTTAGCAAAATACTGATTATTTTTGTGTCCAAAGGAAAAATACCTTGCACTCTTTATCCCTGAATCCATTCCAGTTTATGGTAAGTTTTTACCAATGCAGAAGGTAAAGATCTAACCGATCCTTAATTAGTTAAAATTGGTGCTGATCCAGAATTTTGTTTTATGCAATGAGCGTGAAATTTGTTTTTTTTGACAAAGAACTAGTAGAAGATACAAATAATATTGCGCAGCCTCCCACCAGGAGTCAGGCAAGGTAGTCAAGATGCTTACAGCGTTGTATTTTGACAACTACCTGAAATATGGGGGTTGATTTTAACCCGGTGTGAGGTTCGTGTGGGTGGGGCAAGAGTGAAACGCACTCGCTGGTCTAAGTTGTGGGCCCAGGGTATTTTATTCCCAGTCCTTGGCCACCCACTGGCTTCCAAGTAAGTAGTGATGAGAGGGTTTTGGGGGGGGGGGGCGGAGGCGGTGCTTGCAGGAGGAAAGTGAAGGGAGAATCTGGGGAAGAGAATGCAACAACTTTTTTTGTGGTGCCTGAAAGAGCACTCCTGCTCCTCTGGGCCCCACAGGAAAAGTTCTTTGACTTACCTGGAGGACCTCCTTGTCCTTCCCACCAGCTGCAGACCTGCTTGCCTAGAAGGAAAGTTGCAGCGGCTTCCCCGCTCAGGCCCCGGTTAAAATGTCACTCAACATCATAGGATACCGATTAGCATTTATGCTTGATGCTGTCGCCTGAGTCAGGCGGGTGCCTCATCCGGCATCAAAACCAATGGCATTAAAATCGGAAATTGGCAGGAACAGAACGGGAAACCGAGCTGCTTTATTTTAACTGCTCGCCTGCTCCATTCCCGTCCAGTGGGGAGAGTTAAAATACCTCCCGTGGTTTCATCTGTGGTGGAACAACAACATAGTAGATTTTCTCAAAAGGAAAGCGAAAATCTAGTCAACCAGCAGAAATGGATTTAAAATTCACAAAGATTTTTTAAGAGGCCCTAGAACATAGGAACAGGAGTAGACTATTCAACCCATCAAGCCTGTTCCACCATTCAATTAGATCATGGCTAATCTGTACCTCAACTCCATTTACCTGCCTTTGTTCCATATCTTATTGAAACATGTAAGATACTGAGGGGGCTCAACAAAGTAGATGCAGAGAGGATGTTTCCCCTCGTGGGGAAATCTAGAACTCGGGGGCATAGTTTCAGAATAAAGGGTTGCCTTTTTAGAACTGAGATGAGGAGGAATTTCTTCTCTCAGAGGGTCGTAAATCTGCGGAATTCTCTGCCCCAGAGAGCCGTGGAGGCTGGGTCATTAAATACATTTAAGGTGGAGATAGACACATTTTTGCAAGATAAGGGAGTGAAGGGTTATGGGGAGCGGGCAGGGAAATGGCTTTGAGCCCAAGATCAGCCATGATCTTATTGAAAGGGGAAGTAGGCTCGAGGGGCCAAGTGGCCTATTCCTGCTCCTATTTCTTATGTTCTTATTACCTCTTGATACCCAAAATATAAAAGAACCTCTGTGAAGAACGCACATCAAAAAAGGAAATCGTCGAATACTATTTGGACAGGTGGAATTTGATAAGCATATATATTGGGAAACCACGTTTTCATTTATTCACAAGTAAAAGACAATGACATCATTTTATTTGCAGATGATATCACCATAATGAAAATGGCATATGATGCTTGATTTCCGAGGCTTGTGGACAGCAGGTAGAAAATCAGGCCACTGATCTTACACGCTGATTCACGTCACATCTAATTTCCTGAAGACGTTTTGGGGCCAGCAAAAAGGCTACAGTGCAGGCATTGGCAAATAACAACAGCAACAACAACTTGCATTTATATAGCACGTTTAACAGAGAAAAGCATCCAAAGGTGCTTCACAGAGGCATAATCAAATAAAAATGGTAGCTGAGCTAAAGACGAAGGAGACATTAGGAGGGGGACTAAAAACTTGGTCAAAGAGGTAGGTTTTAAACAGGGTCTTAAAGGAGGAAAGAGAGATGGAGAGGTTTAGGGTGAAAATTTCAGAGCTTAGGGCCTAAATGGCTGAAGGGATGCTGCCAACGGTTGGATGAAGAGAATGCACAAGGCCAGAGTTGGGGGAACGTAGAGTTCTGGGAGGGTTGTAGGGCTGGAGTAGGTTACAAAGATAGAGAGGGTTAAGGCCATGAAGGGATTTGAACACGAGGATAAAAATGCTAGGAAGGCATTGGAATAGTCGTGGCTGGAGGTGACTAAGGCATGAATGAGGGTTTTGGCAGCAGATGGGCTGAGGCTGCGATGGAGACACGCAAAGTTACAGAGGTGGAAGTAGGCGGTCTTTGTGAGGGAGAGGATATGGGGTTGGAAGCTCAACTTCAGGTCAAATAAAGCACTGAGGTTGCAAACTGTTGGCTTCAACCTGAGATAGTAGCTGGGGAGGGGATGGAATCAGTGGAGAAGGCACAGAGATTGTGTTGAAGGCCGAATATGATGGCTTCGCTCTACTGGTGTTTAACTGGGGGAGACTGCAGCTCATGCAGGACTGGATGTCAGACAAGCAGGCTGGCAACAAAGACGCAGTGGTGGGGTTAAGAGAGGTGATGGAGAGGTAGAGCTGGGTGTCGTTAGTGTATTTGTGGAATTCAACGTTCTTGTAGTGTATGTAACGTTCCACCTTTAAGAGAACTATTTTAAGGGTTGCACTACTTTATCTTGGCTACTGTATACTGTAATACCGGTGGTGACCACACCGGTATATAAGTGCTGTGTAAGGATTTATTGGGCAGATTCGCCCTGACCTTCGAATAGTAAAGTCCTGTTAAAGTTACTCTTGTAGTCTGTGTATTAATTCGCCATATAACACACAGACTTTACAGTGGCGACGAGTTCGATCTTACCCTGCGGCAGCGATACATCCGAAGCAGTTAACGAGCGTTGAGAAGAGGCATCCGCCCTCGTCGTTCTGCTGAGAGAAGACTCGAGTCTGCAGAGCAAGGAAGAAGGAAGAATTCAGACACGAAGCCTTCCATCAGCAACAGGCAGTGATCGTCCCTTCTGTCACGGTGGTGAGTGAGCCGATCAGCCACGAGAAGCAAGTCGGCCACGTTGACTGTGAGTAGGGGGGAAATAAAAAGAAACGGAGGATAAGGGCGGTGAACTCGACCACGGTCGGGGGAAAGGAGCCGGACAGAAGTCGGGGCCAGAGACGCTGAGACTGGGGCAGCGTAGGGCACGGAAGCCGCGGTACAAGCGGGAACGCAGCCGGTGTGAGAGACCGGGCTACAAGCGGGAACGCAACCGGTGTGAGAGACCGGGCTACAAGCGGGCTGGGAGATGCAACAGCGTCGGGAGACAGCTCGACCGCGACCGGCGAAAAAGGCCGGGCAGCTACCGAGGCCGCGAGGCGCTGCGACCGGGATCGTAAGGCACGGGAAGAAATAAATAAATAAAACCACGGAGAACTCAACCGCAGCCGGGGGGAGGAAAGGACCGGACTGCGAGAGGGCTGGGGAGGCGCGATTGAAAGCCGCTGAGGGAGAGACAGAGCCCGAGCAAGCGGGAGAGCTTCAGAATAAACTGAAGCCAGCGCGCAGGCTGCGAAACCCGAAAGCCAGCGGTCGTCGCCCGAGGGCAAAGCTTACCCCCCCCCGCCAGAGGAAGACAAGCACGGGAAACCGCCATCCTCGGAGGCGGGGAAGAAGATAAGCGCGGGAAACCGCCATTTTTGAAAAAAAAAGTTAAAAAGTAAAGAAAAATTTCATTGTTGTTCTCAGAAAGATTGTGAAGATGCCTAAGCGTGGTAACATCAACGATTTCGATTCCGATGTGGAAGATTGGGCCACGTATGTAGAACGCATCGAGATATATTGTAAGGTCAATAAGATAGCAAATTATGATAAAGCTCTAACCTTACTAAACTCAATGGGTGCGAAGACATACGGGTTATTGAAGCATCTTCTATCACCAGCTAAACCGGCGGATCAGTCTTTCGCTAATATTGTTGCTGTCCTGAAGGATCATTTGAACCCCACACTGCTGATGTTAGCGGAACGATCTAAATTTTACGTGAGAACGCAACTAAAAGAGGAAAGCAACGCGGAGTACTTGGTTGAACTGCGTAGGCTAGCAAAATACTGTCAGTTTGGGGAAAATCTGACAGAGGCACTGAGAGACAAGTTCATGTGTGGGATGTTGAAGGAAGAAACACAAAAGCGACTGCTCGAAGAGAACGATCTTACACTTGATAAGGCTGTCCTTATTGCAGCATCGCACGAAGCCGCAGCGAGAGGCACGGCGGAGATGCAGCTGAAGACAGCGGTACTCAGCGTGGATCAAATGACTTCGGGTACAACGAAATGTTATCGTTGTGGGAAGACAACACACGACCAGAACCAATGCTGGTTTAAAAACCAGGAATGTAGAAAATGTGGCAAGCTTGGTCACATAGCTAAAGTATGCCGGTCAGGAAAGAGGACCAGCAACAATAAGTCACCGCAGAAGAAGTACAGAAAGGTACATAAGGTGACTGGGAAGAGTTCAGATGAGCAGAATTCGGATTCAGACTCCAACAGCAAGGAACTGGGTAGTCTGAGGATTCACAATGTGAGTAAGGAAACTGACCGACAAACTATCTGGGTCACACTACAGATTGCAAAAATCCAAGTGAAGATGGAAGTGGACACCGGATCGGCGTTGACGGTCATGAATAAGCAAGATTACAAAAAGTTATTCAAACATATTCCCCTACGGGATACGGAGATAGTATTGCAGACATACACGGGGCATAAAGTATACCCCATCGGAAAGATAAAAGTCAAGGTGAGACACAAGGGCAAAGAACACCAAGGAATGGACATATATGTACTACCCGAGGGAGGTCCACCACTTCTGGGGCGGGAGTGGATCAGGAAAATAAAGATAGACTGGCACTCCCTAAACACAATGACGGTAGATTCCGGAAAGAAAGATGTCAAACCTGAACGATTGTCCAGAATATTGGACGAGGCTAAAGAGGTATTCCAGCAGGGACTGGGAATACTGAGAGGAGTTAAGGCAAAAATCAAGATTGCAGAACATGCAAGCCCAAAATTTTTCAAAGCGATACGACCTGCTGTGGAGGCAGAACTGGAAGAGCTTGAACGTTCAGGGGTACTGTCTAAGGTGGACTGGAGTGAGTGGGCCACGCCCATTGTTCCCGTCATGAAGCCTTCGTCGAGTAACAAGCCAGGGGGACCGGGAAAGGTCCGCATCTGCGGAGATTTCAAGATCACAGTTAATCCGGTGCTTCACACGGTACAATACCCGCTTCCGCGGATTGAGGATATCTTTGCTTCATTGTCTGGTGGGAAACACTTCACCAAGATAGATCTGGCGCAAGCATACTTACAGATGGAAGTCGAGGAAGAGTCGCGCCAGTATCTCACAATCAACACACACAGAGGCTTGTATCGATATAATAGACTGGTTTTTGGAGTGGCTTCGGCTCCAGCAATTTGGCAGAGGGCCATGGAGCAGGTCTTACAGGGTATTCCAAGCACTCAGTGTTACTTGGACGATATCCTGATTACGGGAGAGGACGAGGAGGAACACCTCACAAATTTGAAACTGGTGCTCACCAGGTTGAAGGAATATGGCCTTCGAGCTAACCGCCAGAAATGTGAGTTCTTCCAGAAACGGATCTTGTACTGTGGTCATGTCATTGACCAAGAGGGCCTGCACAAGTCACCTGAAAAGATCGAAGCTGTCGTGAAGGCCCCCGCTCCGGAAAATGTATCACAGTTGAGGTCGTTTCTGGGGTTGATTAACTATTACCATAAGTTTCTGCCAAATCTATCCACGGTGCTGCACCCGCTGAATGCTCTGTTGCGGAAAGAAGTACCATGGAAGTGGAGCGAGGACTGTAAGAAGGCCTTTCGCAAAAGCAAGGCATTGATCACCTCTGAGGAAGTGTTGGCTCACTTCAATCCAACGCTACCTCTTCGTCTAGCTTGTGATGCTTCCCCTTATGGTATTGGAGCAGTACTCTCACACAAGTTGCCAAATGGCTCGGAAAGGCCAGTCGCATTTGCATCCCGATCATTGACCTCTGCTGAGCGCAATTATGCTCAGATAGATAGGGAGGCTCTCAGTCTTGTGTGGGGAGTAAAGAAATTCAATCATTACCTGCAGGGCAAGAAGTTTACATTGCTGACAGACCACCAGCCGTTGGTATCTATATTCAACCCTAACAAGGCCGTTTCCACTATGACAGCGCAAAGGCTACAGAGGTGGTCCATGTTACTAGGGGCACACCAATATGACATTGAATACAAAAGGTCCAAACAGCATGGAAATGCTGATGGGTTATCGCACCTACCGTTGCCAGTGGTAGAAGAGGCGACTACAGTGGACCCAGTGGAGATGTTCCACTCAACCATAGTGGAATGTCTACCAGTAACAAATTCTATGATCGAAAAGGAAACAAGAAATGACCCGACTCTCTCACGAGTCTACGATTTAACGGTGGAGGGATGGCCAGCACATGGCGAACCAATGTTACCAGCATTTTCGCAAAGAAGAGAACAGCTGTCAGTGTGCCGAGGAACCTTGATGTGTGGATCTAGAGTGGTGATTCCACCCAAACTCCAGCATAAAGTGCTAAAGGAGCTTCACGAGGGGCATCTGGGTGGAATGAAAATGAAGAACCTAGCCAGAGCGTTTGTGTGGTGGCCAGGTATTGATGGAGACATCGAAGAAATAACCAAGAGCTGTCTAGGATGCCAGAAGGTCCAAAACGCCCCACCACAAGCTCCTCTGCATCCATGGGAGTGGCCCTCATCTCCATGGCAAAGGGTACATATCGACTTTGCTGGTCCATTTATGGACTCAATGTTTTTAATCGCGGTGGATGCACACTCCAAGTGGCCGGAGGTAATAAAGATGTCCTCCACCACCACGGAAAAAACCATCACGGTATTAAGGACCATATTTGCCAGGAATGGGCTGCCGGAACAGATCTGTTCTGATAATGGACCGCAATTTGTGTCCGAAGAATTCAGGAAGTTCTTAAAAAGCAATGGGGTTAAGCACTACACGTCCGCCCCATACCATCCCGCCACCAATGGATTAGCTGAAAGGTTTGTCCAGACCTTCAAGAAGGCCATAAAGGCCATGGGTAATGAAGACATAAATCTACAACATAAGGTAGATAACTTCTTGTTGGCGTACAGGAATGCAACACATGCGGTCACAAACCAAACTCCCGCCATGATGTTTTTCAATAGAAGACTAAGATGCCGGCTGGATTTGATTAGGCCAAACATCAGAAGGGACGTAGAGAACCGGCAATTTCAAGGCATGAATGAAAGGCCAACTAGAACCTTCCAGATAGGTCAACAAGTTTTGGCCCGGGACTACCGTACCGAGAAATGGCAGCCTGGAACTATTGGGAAAAGGCTAGGGCCGCTGATGTATACCGTGGACATTGGTGACAGCATAATAAGGCGCCATGTTGACCAGATCATAGAGTCATCCACAAAGGGCCAACCTACTCCACAACTCTATACGCCTAATGTTGAAGCAGAGATACCCAGAGCATTTACCTCCGATCCGGTAATACTGGAATCAGATGAACCTGACACTGTCCTTCAAGCAGAATCGACCTTGCCAGAAGAACCTACTACACCACCGAAAACTACTACACCACCGAGGCGTTATCCGGACAGAGTCAGGAAGCCTCCAGAGAGACTGAATCTGTGAACTGTTTTCCATAAAGTTGTATATATGTTATGATGTTATATTAATGGGAATATATATATACTGTTAACCTAAAAAGGGAGGATTGTAGTGTACGTAACGTTCCACCTTTAAGAGAACTATTTTAAGGGTTGCACTACTTTATCTTGGCTACTGTATACTGTAATACCGGTGGTGACCACACCGGTATATAAGTGCTGTGTAAGGATTTATTGGGCAGATTCGCCCTGACCTTTGAATAGTAAAGTCCTGTTAAAGTTACTCTTGTAGTCTGTGTATTAATTCGCCATATAACACACAGACTTTACAGTTCTGTCTTCGGATGATGTCGCATGAGATGAGAAAGAGGTAGCAAAGGATTTATCCTTGGGGAACACCAGAAGAAATGGTGCTTTGCGATAATTGGATTGGTAAAAGTGGAACCAAGCAAGGGTAGTCCCACTCAGCTGGAACAATGGAGGAGAGTTGTTGGATAAGGATTGTTGACCATGTCAAAAGTTGCAGGAGAAGAAGAGAATGAGAATGAAGGAATTGTGCACCATGGTCACCGTCACAGAGGATGTGATTTAAGACTTTGATTAAGGCAATTTCAGTGCTGTGACAGAGTGGAAATCTGATTGGAAAGATTTGGGAGGCATCCACACACTCAAAAACTTTGGAGAAGAAAGGGAGGTTGTAGATGGGGCAATAGTTTGCAAGGACTTAATGGCTGAGGGTGGGTTTTTTGAGGAGCAGGGTGATGGTGGTGGTATTGAAACAATATCAGCTAGCATGGGGTCCAAGAAGGGAAGTTGGCTGGTCAGCAATTTAGTGGGAAAGGGATAGAGAGAGCAGATGTCATGGCTGAGAGAAGAAAGAAGTGAGGCTATCTTGATGAGAAACTCGGGATGGGTCTTGGGGAGGGCAGTAAAAAATGACAATTTTAAAGGAGAGACAAGGGGGTGGAACAAGGTCAGATGCTGAAAGAAAGTGCCAAAGGTAAGGCTCTACACCCAGCGTGTGCTGCACCCCAATAAAATGGATGCATGATAGGGAAACATGCCTGCCCTGACTTGGAGTGTCTCTTAAAACGAGATTGTTGTTATTTCATTGACTGATAAATCTGGTTTATTTGCAGTGAACAATTTTCTGCTTATTTGTTGAACATTTTACATACTTTTATGTACCTCTACACTTTTGCCTTTTTGTGGAAGTCTTCTCTTTGCTAAGACACACTTTTCTGCAATTAATGGGGCAGTACAAATGGCAGCTTAGAAAACCCCCATAGTGATGCGTGAATTGATGAGAAGAACCAATGCATCAGGGGACAACATTTCAGGTGCAAAGACACTTCGATCTCCAATGCCCAAGGACCTGTGTTTACAGATTAAGTGCCCTACCTGAGTGGGTGACAGGAGGCCTGTTGTCAGCGCTTCCACTTCACTGACGAGGCAGTGACCAATCTATTTCACTTGCAGCAGGCTGACTTACAGACAAGGACTAGAAATGCTCTTCCCATAGCTATGAAAGTCCCAACAGAATTAAACTTCTATACCACAGGATCTTTCTAGGCCACAGCAGGGGCCATGTGCCCAATAAGCCAGTCTGCAGTTCATTCCTGTATAAAACAGGCGACTGACAAAATGTTTGTCTGAGAAACCTTTTTTCCTTTCCAATGGAAAGGAGACACCAACTGGAGGGTGTAATGATCAATAACATGTCATTCTATAGTGGACACTAGGTGGAGCCGTAGAGCTGTGTAGAGCTGTATATAGCTGTATGTATAAGACTACACTACCCAGCTGTATGTATATTAAGACTACATTACCCATGAGGCACTAGGCTACCCACAAGGCAGCAGTCAAGATGGAAGCCTCTACAGATACTGTACCTAGTCCACATGTGCTCAATAAAAGTGTCTAGCAAAAGCTAGCTGTGTTCATAATAAGAATGGACAAATGGATGATCCCACTGCAGATAAATGGAGCATTAGTTACATTGAAACTGGACACTGGGGCAAAAGCAGACTTAATCAGTATGAGTGACATAAAAAATATGAAAGAAAAGCCCAAAATACAGAAAAAGTCAGTACTACTGAAGAGCTATAATGGACAGAAAATAGATAGCTTAGGTGTATGCAGACTTAAAGTGACAGTCAAAGACAAAGTGCATCATCTCATGTTTTCTGTTGTGGCTGAAAGACTTGATTCGATACTAGGTGACAAAGCTTGTGAAGACTTAGAACTGGTCAAGAGAGTCTACCGTATAAACTGTGCCATAAGCAGACCAGATGACTCAGGTGATGAAGCAGAGAGCCCATCAATGATGAAAAGGCCAAAGGGTATCCATGTCTTCAAAAAGCCTAGCTTCTCCAAGAAGAAAGAAAAAGACTTTAAGGTCAAAGGGAAGCCAAAGGAAGAAAAGCACAAAGAGGAAAAACACAAGGAGAAAAAGTCCAAAGATATAACCGCAGCAGATGTTGTTAAGCAGTGGAAAGAGAAAAAGAAAAAGAAGAAGCCTGCACCAGAGCAGGAAGCAGTTCCGGTGGATACTCCTTCTTCCCTCAGGCCAATCTTTGGTGTTCCATTAGCCGAGGCTGCTGAGAGGACTATGCTGTATGATGGGATCCAACTGCCAGCAGTTTTTCGAGAGTGCATTGACTACATTGAGAGTTATGGCATGAAGAGTGAAGGAAACACTGAAACCCTCTCCAAGCAAAGATCGCAAGGAGACCTCGATCTATACAAGAGCAGATGGATGACAATGCCGCAACTGCATCTTGTCATTCACCGCCAGAACAATCTCATGAAGACACATCAGACTTACCCGCATTGAGAAGATCCACACATGAAGTAAAAAAGCCTGATAGACTTAATCTTTGAGTACAATGTAAAGCTTTGAAAATGTGTTGACTGTTTTGAAAATGTTTATGTTTATAGAGCACTAACAAAAGTGTTACTGATATTATCTTTATTGTTTTCTTGAAAGTTGAGTGATATTGATTTTGTTAAACCTCAAAGAAAGGAGGATGTAATGATCAATAACATGTCATTCTATAGTGGACACTAGGTGGAGCCGTAGAGCTGTGTAGAGCTGTATATAGCTGTATGTATAAGACTACACTACCCAGCTGTATGTATATTAAGACTACATTACCCATGAGGCACTAGGCTACCCACAAGGCAGCAGTCAAGATGGAAGCCTCTACAGATACTGTACCTAGTCCACATGTGCTCAATAAAAGTGTCTAGCAAAAGCTAGCTGTGTTCATAATAAGAATGTCTATTTATTAATGAACATAAGAGAGGGGTTCAGAACTTTTACCACAAGGCTGGCTTTCCAAGCATCCATTGGGCCATCAAGACTCCACCCATCAACCCCAATATATACAAGAACAGGAACAGGAAGTGATACCACAACATAACATTGCAGGCCTTTTCAGACCACAGAAATGTGATCCTGCACATGAATATCTGTTGTCTGAGGAGAAGCCAGAATGGGTTCATCATGCTGCAGTTCACATTGCCTTCATTATTTGAAGGTCCTGAGAGAACAAACAGATGGTTTTGTTGGAGACCAGTACTACTATTTTCAGCCAAAGCAGATGACCCTAATTAAAAACCCCACAGGAGCACTCACCACAGAAACAATGACACCCATCCAGCGCCAAGTTACTGTCAAGCACACCAGAGGGATGTTGAAGCAACAATTTTGTTGTTTGGGCTGCTCAGGTGTGGTACTGCTCACCAGTCCAGCCAAAAGTCTCCAAAATCATCACTAGCTGCTGCATGCTGTATAATTTTGCCATTCAAAGAGGAGTGAGCATACTGAGGAGGAGGATCACTGGGGTAAAGTCTACAGGACTGCAGTGATGTTGGACATGTACTGAGACAGCTGCTGCGGGTCACTCATGTTAGCTTCAAAAGCTATAGCAAATGTCTTTTGCTCCTGTAACAACTGCCATTTGAAGGCATACCAATCCCTTGCCCGTACCATTAATATGCAACGTAGGCTCTGTAAGAATTGCAAAATTCCCACATTCCCCCAAGGTTATTAATAAAAGGGACCCTGTATGGACATTTTAAAAAGGATACCCAAAAGATGGCGTCTGCACCTCGTGACCAAAAGCCTGTGAGATTTTAAAAGCTTGGACTCTGCAGCACAGAGCAGGCAGTTTCGGGAAATCGAAACTTAAAATGCATTTCCGTGAAAAGGACTTTGTGTTTGAAAAACCAGACAGTTAAGCAAACACTGAATATGCATTTCATTAGATTGGAACAGATCAACCCAGTTAGAACTAAGCGTAAAGCCATTAGTTTGTCCGTATAAATAATCGGAAACAGCTTAAGGAAGACACCAAGGCTGGACAGGCCGATTAAAATGCATTAATGACAATACAGCTCGGACATCAGGCCATCAGGTGTGATAAACGGTCATCCAAAGCCAGTTAGTTTAGATTGGTGTAATCATTTAAAACAGCCCGCCAAAAGTTAAACAATGGACTGACCTGATTTGGCGCGCAGATTAGGGCCTTCCGAAGGAGTATAATTGTAGGCCCATCAGTACCAATCTCTCTCTTACTCTTGCTCTTACTCTTGACTCGTGGGCTGCTGCCACCCGCACTCGTGCCCTGGCCTCGTGGCGGGTTCTCTTCTCGCTCCCCGCATGAGTTTTGCAACCAAGGACATCCATACCAAGCGCAGAGGAGGGGAACGAGACCCGAGTCCAAAGTTACCCAGGACACCCGGGCCACGAAGGAGGGCAGAGGAAATGAGGCGAAATGAAACGAGACAAAGAACAAGGTAGAGACCCGACAAGAGCAGAGAAGGGCAGCAAAAGCCGCATTGATAAAGACCGAGCGCCTAGTTATAAGCTGGCGCTTGGGGAAGAATTTATACGAACACGCTGGCATTTTAACGCTTGGGTAGGAAAATCTAAGCAGTAAAGACTGCCAACGCAATGTTACCGCCGATGACCGCCTGAGGGAGAAGAAGAAGAGAACCCATCGCGACGAGACAACGACGGTAGCTGAGGAGAGGCAAGGTGTGCTGCAGCAACAGCTCCAGCACCGCGCCCTGAGACCACATGGCGATGGAGCACCCCAAAGGACAGGAGACTAAACCTCAAAACTCGCAACATTTAAGGCAACAAGCCTTGGATTGGTGAGCATGAATTCCTGGCCCCTTATAGCTTAATCTAGTTAGGTATAGGGGGTGGGATAAGGATAAGGGGATTGTTAAAGTAGTTGTTTTTCCCTCGATGTGCCGTGTGTTCCCCATTCCCTGTATAAGTATAAAGTTATTTTGTTTATGCCTGTAATTGTTTACCAGTAATTTCTCATAAGACTGTGTTTTATTTCTGTTTTAATAAAATCTTGGTTTTCTTACACCAAACCACTTGTCTACTCGATTTTTCTGTATCGCCGCCTGCACCTAAGTCCGGTGTTTAGAACCCAGGGGTGTGGGAGCGATTCGAACCGCTCACCAACAGTCAGGGGCATAACTGACTGGGCGCACACGCCAACCCGCCACCCCCTACAGCTCACAACCTGCCCAGATCTTGCACCTTCCTCTTCTCCCACTTCCACTGACTAGGTCCTTCCTGGGGGCCAACAATTTCCAAATGCGTTAGCACTGTGTTTCTGCTGGCAGCACTCTATGGCTGGAAATTTCTGTCCCTGGGCGGGTCGGGTGCGGGCAGTCGCTGTGGCGGGTCGTGACCCCGTTCTTCAATCCATGCTGCTCCTGAGATCAACTTTCTGTTAATGGGGTCTATTGAGGCAGCCCTTCGCGTTACCTGGCACTATTAAATGGTGCGGGTCTGATGACGTCATCAATGATGCGTCTTCAGCCGGGATATTTAAAGGAGCCATGGCCACATTGCATTTGAAGGTTCATCTAGGATAGTGCAGGCACTGCACTGCACCATTGGACTGCTACAAAGAGTTTTAAACATGACTGCACAGAGACAGAGGGCTACACCCAGGTTCTCAGATGACTCCCTCCATATTCTTGTGGAGTGTGTGAGTGCACGCAGGGAGGTCCTCTTCCCTTCCGATGGGCGGAAGAGACCTCCCCAGGAGACCAAAGGAGCCTGGCTCCAAATTGCAGAGGAGGTCAACAGCAGGGATGTTGTCAGGAGGACCTGGGTGCAGTGCCGCAAACATTTCAATGATCTCATGAGATCAGGAAAGGTGAGTGCAAAGCCACACTCAACTTCATCCTGCTGTGCCTCTCATCACATCCCCATCACTCTGCCTTCCCAACTCTACACCTGCACATCCTTACTCACACCAACATACCTTGCACCTCCACCCATCTCTGTCTATCTACATTATCACATCCCTATCTGACGAACCACCCCTCACACTCACCCTCATCCTAGTGCAATTATACCAACTAGTAACACAAAAGGAGGCCAGTTGGCATTGGCACCCCACTCCATCATAGTCACCCACTAAAGATGTAACCCATCCATTCCTTACACTCATTCCATCACTCTCACTCAACCTTCTCTTCTTTCCCTCCTTGCAGGAAAAGAGAACCCGCAATAAGAGGTAGAGGGAGAGAACCGGAGTTGGCCCTCCATCATTGGCAACCATAACATCAGCAGAGGAGGCTGTCTTGGAAGTGTCAGGAGTCGCAGAGCAGCTGGAGGTGAGAGACCGAGAGAGGGGGACATCTCAGCAACCTGGTGACAGAATTATATATCATACAGCTACAGGGCATACAGCAGTCACTCATATGGGAACTGATGTCAGCAACCACTGAATGTTCATCATGTGCATAATGGTATCTGTACCCATTCTTGGTATGACATATCTAACAGGTCCATCAAGAGCCCCCTACCCCACTCTCCAGGAGGAAGAGGAAGACGACTCCTCAGAGGAGCCTCCAGCCTCTGAGGGCGCATTGTCACCAGACATAAGCACACCCAGCATCAGCGCAGATATGCACACCTCGGTGGGTCCAATGCGAGACAGAGTAGTGTTGTCACCTGGTGTCTCACAACTCACAAGTGAGCAAGAGCAGATAGTGGAGACAGGGACAGCAGTGGAGCCTCCTCGGCGGAGGGTGCTGGACACTCCCAGATCTGCTCTGCTCAGCTGCATGCAGATGCTGAGCCTCGGGGGCCATCCAAAATGAGGGCAATCCTGGAGGTGCAGGAAGAAGTGCAGGAGGCTCTGACAGGCTTTGCGACTGCGATGTCTGCAAATGTGCAGAGAATGGAGGAGTCCATCTCCAACATCAGGACCACCGTGTCGCAGACTGTAGGCTCTTCCATGGATAGGATGGCCACCTGCAAGGAGCAGCTGATGCGCCACTCACAGGAGCACATGGTCTCTATGGAGAATAGATGGCAGACACCCATAGACCTCCTGTCTAGGTCGGATGTCAACATAGAAGTGGGCCCTCATGGCCCCACTGCTGTGCAGCAAGGTGCTCTCCAGCTCCTTGCTAGCAGGGAAGTGCGGGTGGCCCATGAGATAAATGATGGTGAGAGGGGACATGGAACTAGGGGCTCCTCTTAAAGCGCTCACACTTCTCCCCCATTGCCCCTACCATCTCAGTCAGAGCCCCAAATCGGGAGCTGGAGGGATCTGGAACAAAGGTTCCTCCTGCTCCTCGTTCTCCTCCTCCTCATCTTCCATCTGATGCTCCTCCTGTACCTCCTCCTCCTCCTCCTCTGAAGAGGCTGTGCACTCAGAGCCTTGCTCTTCATGCAGCGCTAATCCTCGCTGCTGCGCTCTGTTGTCAGGGCGCAGCAGACCATGACGATTCTGGAGACCCTGGCTGGTGTGCACTGAAGTGCTCTCCAGATCTGCCAAGGCATCTGAAGCGCAATTTGAGCATGTCTATTTTCTGCTCTATGACACATCTGGTGGAAATGTGACTCTTATTATATCTCTCCTCGGCCTCAATACTTGACCTCCTCAAGGGTGTCATGAGCCACGTTTTCAGTGGATAGGCCTTGTCTCCAAGCAGCCAGCCGGAAAGTCTGTTTGGCAGAGCGAAGAGCTGAGGGAGGGTGGACTGGCGCAGGACGAAAGAGTCCTAGCAGTTGCCAGGGAATCTGGCACATACATGCGTGATGATCGTACTACGGTTGCAGATGAGCTGCACATTGAGAGAGTGGAAGTCCTTGCAGTTGACAAAGACACCTGGGTTATGATGGAGTGCCCTGATGGCCACATGTGTACAGTCGATGATGCCCTGCACCCGTAGAAAGCCAGCCAGAGCGGCAAAGGCCAGCGCCCGCTGAGTAACACTGGCCTCATCAGTGGCAAAGTTGATATAATTGTCTGACTTGGCATTAACTGACAGGTGGGAGTTTTTATTGTCCTTTTCATGCTGTGTACTAATGAGGTGGATCAAGGGCCACTGAACTTCCGCCTCAGGTTCACAGATGTGGTTCCCGAGCTGCGTGATTCCCATAGTCATCCAGCGAAATTTGAAAGGTATGGTTAAAAAGACGCTTAAGGGTCTGACAAGTACCTCATAATGATCTGAATTACCTCAGTCACCTCTGGGAACATGCTCGAGGGAAAGGTGCGTGGGGGGCAGGGTGATGGCGGGTTCCCAACCCGCTCCAAGGTTTTTCAAATTTCCCTCCCAACCCGCCTTCAATCGCGTCCGCACAGCCCCAGAAAATTCCGGCCTTCGTAAAACCCAGCTGTTACAGCAAGGCGGGGACTGCTGCATCCAGGACGTAAGTGCCTTTATACCTACCACCTGGATCCAGGGTCCCTGCCTAGCCCACCCCCCACAATCGGAGACCCGCTCACGAAGACTCAGATGGCATTTCTGGGTCCCCCCCACCCCCACGATCATCCTAAGGCCAGCCACGATCCTCTGGTGGCCGGCCCCAATGTGTTCTTCCCTCTACCACCCCCCCTCCCCACCCCAGTCCCACGACGTCCCCGATCTTTTCCTCCCCCCAGTCTCACGATGTCCCCAATCTTTTCCTCCCCCCAGTCTCACGACGTCCCTGATCTTTTCTTCCCCACCAGTCCCACGATATTCCGATCTTTTCTTCTCTCCCCCACTATCCTCTGGAGGCCGGCACTGTTAGATCCGTGTATCTTAATGTTGTGTCCTTCAATAATCAGACAACAGACTGCAGGGAACGATTTAACAGGTGTTTACTGAATGAGGGTTACTCTAGAACTAACTGTACAGATCACTACTCAGGGTTTATCTACAGGTGTGGTCACTGCCGGTACTACAGTATACAGGAGCTGTAAAAAGTAGTTCTCCCACTTAAAGGTACATACATTACAATTCCTCCCCTTTTAGATTAACACTCATTTAACAATTAAATATCAAACTAATTACAATTAACACTTTTAACATGCAACATTAGCTGAAAATAGTGTATTTATAAATTCAGTCTTTGGGGAGGCTTCCTGATCCTTTCTGGATAGCGCCTTTCCCGAGTGTCTTGCTCTTGGTGCGGAGGCGATTCTGGCCCCCTGTCGTCGGTTGGTTCATCAGCTTCCGATGCTACTGTTTCTGGGGTAGATGCTACCTGTACGTTGGGTTCATCACCAGGTACGTATGGGCGAGGCATGGGGTTGACTTGTTCCTGTGACTCTAGGATCTGGTCAGCATGGCGTCTCACGATGCTCTCCCCAACGTCCACTGTGTACATTAGTGGGCTCTGCCGTGTGCATATCGTTCCTGGCTGCCATTTTTCTGTTCGGTAGTCGCGGGCCAAGACTGGTTGCCCTACATTGAAGCTCCTTGTTGGCTTCTCATGGATGTGCTGGAATTGCTTACTCTCAACATCTCTTCGTACGTTTGGTCTGAGCAAATCCAGGCGAGATCTTAACCTTCGGTTAAAGAACATCATGGCTGGGGCCTGGTGGGTGACTGCATGTGTCGCATTCCGGTAGGCGAACAGGAAATTGTCCACCTTGTGCTGCAGCGGAATGTTGTCATTGTACATAGCCTTTATTGCCTTCTTAAAGGTTTGTACGAACCTCTCAGCCAATCCATTTGTGGCTGGATGATACGGGGCGGATGTGTAATGCCTTACCCCATTCCTTTTCATAAATCTTCGAAACTCTTCGGACACAAGCTGTGGTCCGTTATCAGAGCAAATCTGCTCTGGCAAGCCGTTCCTGGCAAAAATAGTCCGTAGGACTGCAATAGTTTTCTCCGTGGTGGTGGAGGACATTTTGATCACCTCAGGCCATTTCGAGTGCGCATCCACGGCTATTAAAAACATTGAGTCCATGAATGGACCAGCAAAATCAATATGCACCCGTTGCCATGGAGATGAGGGCCACTCCCATGGGTGTAGAGGGGCATGTGGTGGTGCATTTTGGACCTTCTGGCATCCTGAGCAGCTCTTTGTCAGGTCCTCGATTTGCAGATCGAACCCTGGCCACCACACATAAGCCCTAGCAAGGCTTTTCATTTTCACCCCTCCCAGATGACCTTCGTGAAGCTCATTGAACACTCTCTCCCTTAACTTGGGTGGAATTACCACTCGGAATCCACACATTAAGGTCCCCTGGCATACTGACAGCTGTTCTCTTCTGGATGAGAATGCTGGCAACAGTGAGTCACCATGTGCTGGCCATCCCTTCACCGTCAAATCATATATCCGAGACAGTGTCGGTCATTTCGGGTTTCCTTCTCTATACCAGCGTTAGTTACTGGCAAGCATTCAATTATAGTCGAATGAAATATTTCGACAGGATCCACTGCTGGTGCTTCCTCCGCAGTAGGCAGTGGCAGGCGTGATAGCCCATCAGCGTTTCCATGCTGTTTCGTGCCCTTATACTCGATTTCATATTGGTGCGCAGTCATCACCGGAACGCCCTTCTTTGGATTAAAAATGGAGACAAGTGGTTGGTGGTCAGTCAGCAAGGTGAACTTCTGCCCGTGCAGATAGTGATTGAACTTTTTCACTCCCCACACTAGGCTGAGGGCCTCCCTGTCAATCTGGGCATAGTTACGCTCGGCTGAGGTTAGTGATCGTGACGCAAAGGCTATTGGCCTCTCTGAGCCGTCCGAGAATTTGTGCGACAGCACCGCTCCAATGCCGTAGGGTGACGCATCACATGCCAACCGAATTGGTAATGCCGGGTTGTAATGGGCCAATACCTCTTTCGATGTGATTAGTGTTTTACTCTTCTGGAAAGCTCGTCTACATTCGTCACTCCACTTCCATGGCACCCCAGTTTGCAGTAGGGTGTTCAGTGGGTGTAGTATTGTAGACAAATTTGGCAAGAACTTATGGTAGTAGTTTACCAGCCTGAGGAACGACCTCAGTTGTGACACATTTTCCGGTGCTGGAGCCTTGACTACTGCCTCAATCTTCTCTGGGGACTTATGTAACCCCTCTTTATCGATAACGTGGCCACAATACGAGATCTGTTTTCTAAAAAACTCGCATTTGGGGCGGTTAGCTCGGAGCCCATATTCCTTCAATCTAGTGAGCACCTGCTCCAGGTTGGCAAGGTGATCACTGTCATTTTCGCCCGTGACCAGGATGTCGTCCAAATAATACTGGGTTCCTGGGATCCCTTGCAGGACTTGTTCCATTGCCCTCTGCCAAATAGCCGGAGCTGATGCTACCCCGAATACCAGCCGGTTGTATTGGTAGAGACCTTTATGGGTGTTGATTGTGAGGTATTTTTTTGATGCTTCTTCTACCTCCATTTGCAGATATGCCTGGGCCAGATCAATCTTAGTGAAGCGTTTCCCTCCAGATAGCAAGGCGAAAATATCTTCAATCCGCGGAAGTGGATATTGTACGGTGTGAAGGACCGGGTTCACTGTTACCTTAAAGTCCCCACAGATGCGAACCTTCCTTGGTTCCCCAGGCGTGCTGCTCAACAACTTTTTCATCACAGGGACGATGGGTGTAGGCCACTCGCTCCAGTCTACCTTGGACAGTACACCTGAACGTTCCAGACTCTCTAGCTCTGCTTCGACGGCTGGGCGGATCGCATAAGGTACGAGTTAAGTCTGGCCTTAAAACATTTTGGGCTTGCATTTTCTTCAATTTTAATCGTCGCTGTCATGCCTTTTAGTGTTCCGAGTCCTTGCTGGAACACTTCTTTCGCGTCAGTTAGGACCTTTGACAGTCGCCCAGGTGTGACGTCGTCATCCTTTTTGTCAGCCACAGTCAGTGCCTGTATGGAATGCCAATCTAGCTGTATCTTCCGGATCCACTCATGTCCTAGTAGTGATGGTCCTCCATCTGGCAATACATATAGGTCCATTTTTGGTGTTTCCTTGCCGTTATATATAACGTTCACCCTTATTTTTCCTTTGGGGTAGACTTTTTGCCCCGTGTACGTCTTCAAGACAATCTTTGTATCTCTCAAGGGTATATGTGAGAATAGCTGCTTGTAGTCCCTTCGGTTTATGACTATTAGGGCTGATCCTGTGTCCAATTCCATTTTCACTTGGACTCCTGGGCCTAGAAATTCAGTTGCGTTCGCCAGCCGCTAACGCCATAAGAGGGGTAGATTTGCAGCGCTAGGCACTTAGCGCCCGGGCGCAGAACGATCTGCGCCTACGCCCAACTTCAGTTGACATTTAGCGCCGGCGCAAAGTGTTTGCGCCCGCTCAGCTGCGCGCGCAGCTTATGACGTCATTTCGTCGTGCAACGCTGTTTGTGCGCCCCAAACCGGAAATTCAGTGGCGCCCGGCCAATGTGGGCGTGGCGCTGTTAAGAACTGTGAAGTGGAACGCAACAGAGGCCCTGTGGGCCTCGGGGAGCGCTAATTAAAGGGCACTTACACTGACCTATAAAGCCCAGCCATTTTGCTGCAATGACTTCAGTGCTTTGGATTTCTGGACAGAGACCAAGGAACAGAGCTTACTGATTTGGGACAACATAGGAGAGGTATTTTTGGCTTCTGGCCAGAGCTTGGAAATTTGAATCATTGTGATTTAACTGTTTGCAAGTTTATTATGGGGGCTGTATGGGGTTCCAACCCTCAGTTCCAGCATTATGTGCGAAGGGCGCGCAGACGCTGTGTGAGAGGGCCAGCCATGCCTAGACGCAGAGGGGCCATCAGGTGTCAGCAGCGTAGGCCTTACCCACTCAGGGAATACCGGCAGCAGGTGTCCTATCTCACCATGACTGCCGCGCATTGTGTTAAGAGGCTGCGCTTCAGAAGGGAGGTGGTTGCAGAGATCTGCCAGCTGCTTCACAGAGATCTGCGTCCACAGCTGATGTGCAGGACGTCTCTCTCGGTGGAAGTGAAGGTCACGGTGGCTCTGAACTTTTATGCAAGCGGCTCCTTCCAAGCCGCTGCTGGGGACATAGCGAACATCTCCCAGTTCGCCGCGCATCGCTGCATCCGGCAGGTCACCGATGCCCTTTTCGCGAGGAGACACCAATTCATCTCCTTCCCCATGACCCTAGAGAGGCAGGAGCAGCGTGCAGTCGGATTTGGCAGGATCGCGGACTTCCCCATGGTGCAGGGCGCCATTGACTGCACGCATGTGGCTATGCGGGCACCTATCGACAATGCCGAGAATTACCGCAACCGGAAGGGCTACCATTCCCTCAATGTACAGCTGGTGTGTGACCACAGGCAGCGCATCCTAGCTGTCAATGCCCGCTTTCCAGGAAGCAGCCACGATGCATTTATCCTGCGCCAGACTACTGTGGCTGACATGTTCGAGGCACAGCCTCCACCAAGGGGATGGCTTATTGGGGACAAGGGCTACCCTTTGTGTACATGGCTCATGACCCCGCTCCGCGCGCCCAGGACCCCTGCGGAGGAGGCATACAACAAAAGCCATCAAGCCACAAGGAACATCATAGAGCAAACGATTAGCGTCCTCAAGCAACGGTTCCGCTGCCTGGATCGCTCCGGCGGATCTCTACAGTATTCGCCGGATAGAGTCTCCCAGTTCATCGTCGTTTGCTGCATGCTGCACAACCTGGCTATCCGCAGGACTCAGGCACTGCCACCTCACGTTGGACCACCAACTCAGGAGGACGAGCAGGAGGACCATGAGGAGGAGGAGGAGGAGGAGGAGGAGTACCAGCCCAGGAGGGAGCCACAAGGTCCAAGGGCCATCCGCCGGCGGCTTATTGAACGACACTTCTAGGCCCCCTGTCAGGGAATGGCTTGTGGCAATGAACGCACCTGAATGCAGCCGCTCCGCAAGCCCTCAGCCGCTTAACGCAACAACCACTGGAAACATGACACCTGGACAAGCTGAATAAATAAAAAGCTTTATTTAACAAACTCAGGGCCCTTCCCACATGAAACAGAAAAACAGACAAGACACCCAAAAAACAGTCACAAAAATATCTCACTTCCACAACTTGGGGAGGAATAACAAAACTTGCCCATCCAATTGGCCTTCATCCTCGGCCTTACCAAAATAAGCCCCCCCCACAACACAAACACCCCCATATAAAAAAAACCGTTGCCACCACACTCTACTGGGTGTGCCGAGAGGGCGAGTCCTTGTGCAGCCTTGTGCGGCCCCTGCCCGACCTGTTGCTCTGCCTCAACCTGGGCCCTGTGGGTGTTGCAAGGCTGGGGGAAGGCTCCTGAGGGGCAGAATGCGTGACGGCAGATGCCCTTGGGGGTCGGCCTAGACGAGGACCGGCCCTGGAGGGGCCGGCTGCTGACTGCTGCAGCTGTGGCTGGGCAGCATCAGTCTCTGCAGCAGCTCGTCGCACCTTGGCTGGGGGAGTTGCAGTGGCGGCTGCAGCAATGGGGGCAAGCTGGCTGATGCCAGGCGCTCGCTGGTCGCCAGAGACACTGGCACTCGGCCGGGCTGGCAGTGCAGCAAGCGCAGCAATCTGGTGGAGGTCAGACCGCTGTGCTGCAGCAGGGCGGCGGGTGCCCTGGCGATGCTTCCGCGACACAGCGAGTGTGGCAGAAGTGAGTGCCCGAACTGCCCTGGTCTGTGCCCGCATCAGATCAGTGAGTGTCTGCACGGCACCACTCATGAACTCGCGACTCGCGTCCTGTGCTGCCGCGAGTTGCTGGACACCCCTGTCCTGTGCTGCCGCGAGTTGGTCGACACCCCTGGCCTGTGCTGCCGCGAGTTGTTCGACACCCCTGGCCTGTGAGTCCCCGAAAGCGGCCACACTATGAGCCAGGGACTCAATGGCCTGAGGCAACTGTCCCACAACCCCCATGAACTCCTTGTGGCGGCGCTCAGAATCCGCGGACATTTCATCTAGGAGGCGCACCTCCTGGGCGAGGACCGTCTCCGGACTGGAGGCCGGACTCTCCCTCTGGGGAGAAGGCCGCCGTTCTGCCTGACCCTTCCCGCGTGCCTGGACGCCACTGGGCCCAGGAACTGGCCTCCCCTGCAACACTTGCCCCCTCTGGGGAGAAGGCCGCCGTTCTGCCCGACCCTTCCCACGTGCCTGGACGCCACTGGGCCCAGGAACTACACCCCCCTGCAGCACTTCCCCCTGGCTCTCCTCCAGGCAAGACGTCTCCCCTCCATTGCCATCCCCTGGCGCGGATGAGGCTTCGCCCGATGTGCCGCCTTCCTGTTGGTCCTCGTCGTCCTCCTCTTCCGAGGGACTGGCACTCTCAGCTTCAAGGACCTCCTCCTCACCAGCTGAAAGCAGGAAGGCACAAGAGTAGCTTTAGAGTGAGGACAGGGCGTCAGCGAGGGAGGCATGAGTGGTGGCATTCAGCGCATTGGTCGGACAGTGGCAAAGGATGTAGATCTGATGCGCTAGGGGAACGAGAGAGGTCCAAACGGTCATGTCCTTACCATTGGGTCGCAGCACAGGGTCGACATCTCCAATGGCAACAGGGCCAGTCACCCGGCCACGCATGAGTCGAGCCACGCTCTCCTCCAGCTCACTGAGCTCCTGGAACTGGGCATGGCCTCCCCCGGTGACATTCTGGCTCTTCAAATTCCGGGCCATCTTGGCCTGCAAGAGAAAGGACGGCCTCTAAGTACATTGTGGTGGCCTGTTGTTGTGTGCACTGCCTCCCATGGTGGAATAGCTTGGCCAGTGTGGTGGCCTGTTGTTGTGTGCACTGCCTCCCATGGTGGAATAGCTTGGCCAGTGTGGTGGCCTGTTGTTGTGTGCACTGCCTCCCATGGTCGAATAGCTTGGCCAGTGTGTTAAGTGCAGAAAGTGCTATTGAGGATCATGCCAGTGCCATAGCTGCGGGAGGAGGGCTGGCCATTAGGCCTTTGAGGTCCCTTTGCCCATAATGTGAGGTGCACATGCAAGGATGAGGAGGACACTGGAAAGGGTACTCACCTTGACCATCCGAGTGAGGTCGTTGTACTTCTTGCGGCATTGGTCACCAGTCCTGGGGACATCGCTGTTGACTGACACCCTGTGGGCGATTTTCCTCCAGGCTCTCCTGTACTGCCTCCTGGGAGCCTTCTTGCCACTGTCCGGGCACAAGATCTCTTTGTACCTTTCCAACCCCCTAACCAGCACCCTCAAAGCATGCTGGGAGAAGCGCTGTGCTCGTTCACGGGCCTTCTCCATGGCTTCAGGCGCTATTTGGGTCCACCAGCAGTGTTCAGGCCTAGCTGCAGGGCTCCACTATCCAGGGCGTGGCTGCAGACCAAGTCGACCCTTCCCCCTTTAAGAGCTGGCCAGCGTCAGGGTGTCTGCTGTCAATCAAAACATGACCGCACCTGCGCTGCGCCCGGCCTCGGCGTTATCAGTCCGCACCGCCGGCTTAGCGCCTAAAGATAGGAGTGCAACGCCAGTTTCAGCGCTCGCCCAAACTCTTGGCCAAATCTACTGAATTTCGGCGAACTGACCTGCACTTTCCGGCGGGTGCTAACTTTAGCGACCGCCCGACTTTACCGCCCCAAAAGTGGCTATTCTGAATTTCTAGGCCCTGCTATCTTGAGCGTGACCCAGATAGTTTGGTGATCCTCCGTTTTGATCACATTATGTAGTTTCAGACAACCCAGCTCCTTGCTTCCGGAGTCTGTATCACTCTTCTGTTCATCTGAACTATTCTCCCTCACCTTATGTACCTTCTTGTACTTCTCCTGTGGAGATTTCTTGCTGCTGGTTTTCTTTCCCGACCTGCAGACTCTTGCTATGTGTCCTACTTTTCCACACTGTCTGCACACTTTGTCCTTGAACCAGCAATCATTATGGTCGTGTGTTGTTCTGCCGCAGCGATAGCACTTCACTGTTCCGTATGACATTTCATTTGTGCCATATTCTTGCATCTCTGTTGTATCTCTGCAGCGCCCCGTGCTGCTGCTTTGTGTGATACTGCAATGCTGAAAGCCTTGTCCAGCGTAAGATCCTTTTCTGATAGAAGCCGTTTCTGGGTTCCTTCACTTTGAAGCCCACACACAAACTTGTCCCTTAAAGTATCTGCTAGTCCCGTTCCAAACTGGCAGTGTTTCGATAGCTTGCGCAGTTCCGTTAAATACTCAGCATTACTTTCATCTTTATGCTGGTCCCTTTTGTGAAACTTAAATGTTTCTGCTATCAGCAGCGGTGTGGGGTTTAAGTGGTCCTGTAGGATTGACACTATGTTTTCAAAATCCTTTTCTACTGGCTTCTCTGGGGTTACTAGGTTTCGTAGTAAGCCATACGTTTTTGCACCCATTGAATTGAACAATACCAGCGCTTTCTTGTCATCTGGCACTTCATTCGCCTTGCAGTATACTTCTATGCGTTCGACATATGTCGTCCAATCTTCGACTTCATTGTCGAACGCTGTGATACTGCCACATTTCGGCATTTTTGGGTGTGGTTAGACTGGCTTAAAATGGCATCTCCCGCGCTTTCCTTTCTTCCCCGCTGCGGCTTAAAATGGCATCTCCTGCGCTTTCCTTTCTTCCCCGCTGCGGCTTAAAATGGCGTCTCCCGCGCTGCTGCCAACGCCGCTCTCGGCAGTCCTCGCGGCAAATTGCAGCGCCTCGCGTTTTCCTGCACGCCTCTCTCCCCCGTTGACGCTGCTCGGCCCTTGAACACCAGCTGCGCTCTGCTCTCTCTCGTCTCTCTCCCCCGTTGATGCTGCTCGGCCCTTGAACACCAGCTGCGCTCTGCCCTCTCTCGTCTCTCTCCCCCGTTGATGCTGCTCGGCCCTTGAACACCAGCTGCGCTCTGCTCTCTCTCGTCTCTCTCCCCCGTTGATGCTGCTCGGCCCTTGAACACCAGCTGCGCTCTGCCCTCTCTCGTCTCTCTCCCCCGTTGACGCCGCTCGGTCCTGAACACCGGCTGCGCCCTGTGCGCTCTGCCCTCTCTCTCTCCCCCGTCGACGCTGCTCGGCCTTTTTCTGTGCCGCTCGGTCGGGCTCTAGCACGTCGCTGTCCGGGAAGGGTCTGCGCAGTACCTGTTGCCAGCCCGTTTCGCTGGACCACCGTGACTGGAAAGCCATGCCTGGCTCTCGACAGCCTCCCCTGCGATGCTCAAATCTCCACTGGATGACTGGGCGGTTGCCCATGGTCGACGCCCATGCTTCTGGACTCGACCTTCTTCCACTGTTCTCCAGGAGCGAATCCCTGGGAGGTGATGCAGAGTTGCAGGTAGGTTCGAACTTGCTCGTCGCCAATGTTATATCCGTGTATCTTAATGTTGTGTCCTTCAATAATCAGATAACAGACTGCAGGGAACGATTTAACAGGTGTTTACTGAATGAGGGTTACTCTAGAACTAATTGTACAGATCACTACTCAGGGTTTATATACAGGTGTGGTCACTGCCGGTACTACAGTATACAGGAGCTGTAAAAAGTAGTTCTCCCCTTAAAGGTACATACATTACAGGCACCGGCCCCCACCTGATCCCTCCCTCCCTCCTCTGTGCGGCCTAGTGCCACAGGCCTTCCCACCCGGAGCCAGCCAGCCAGCCAGCCTCTCCATCTGGTTGGCTGCAGGCGGGAAACAGAGGCTTCAGATGCAAATCAGGCCCTGCCATTAAAGTCAGCAGAGCCTATGAGAAACCCATTTTCCTGCCCGCATCGGTGCCCCCCCCCACCGGCCCCAACCCACCTTCCCCATGAAAATCCAGGCCATTATAATTGTTGTCCTCCATGCACCCTTATGTATAGAGCCAACCTCATTTAACTCACTGCAAGGATTATATATCCTTTGCTTCATCTTTGACAACATTGCAAGGGTGACAATCTCGCAGGTATCTCTGTTACAAAAGAAAACAAACCTCCCTGCACCCTTCTTTGTGTCTGTTAACCACAAAGCATTCTGTCATGTCACATTCCAGTTTGTTCTTTCCTAACACAAGTGCATTGATAAGCCTTTTGTCTCAATAATGCTGCCAGAAATGTGGTCTAAATAATCTTTCTGCTGCTTTGTGGCTTTGACATGGCAGATAGAACAGTAAAGCTCCCAGACCAGGATTAGGTATTCATCTGTTATTGGCATTATTTAACCTTCTGCTTCCCAGGACACAGAGGGTTAGGTAATGGCAATAGCAGCACCGAGACAAGCATGGAAACAACGGAACTCATCATATTTTGCTAAATCGGAAAGCAATGCGAAAGCAATGGAGCACCCAACTAACCTGCAAAGCCCAAAAATAGGCCCTCTGCCTTGAAAGCTGCTAACCCAGCAATGCTTGAATCTCCCAGAGGGGGAGAGCGCATAATCTTACCTGTTCTTTTCACACCCCTTGTATTGTTTCAGGTTACAGTGAAACAACTGGCCAAAGGGATAATTCCCCAAATCCCATACACTTATCTCACAGGAAGATGGATAGGAGTGCAGCCCCGATTCTCTGACTCGCACTCACTGCAAGTAAGGCTCCTTGCTGGGAGTGCAAGATTGTGGAATTAGCATCCAACTTTCCTTTGCTCTCCTTCTCTCCATGCTTCTCTCTCTTTTATTCTCTGCTTCTAAGTCCTTTCCTCACATACCCCCTATGGTTTATCACCTTATATTTCTTCCCATATTGATAATGGGGTAAATTTCTATGCAGGAATTCCTGTAAATACAGGAGCCTACTGTGAGTAATTCACTGCATGCTTTATGCCGACCTACCATGAATGGCAGGAAGAATGATAAAGCAACATTTAAAGTGATTTTTTAAAGAGATTACACAGAGTAGTTTCCTGAGGGTCTATCTTCCATTTTGATACTTTTATTAGTTAGGATCCAGCATGATGCAGCATCTTGGCACAGCCTGTTGGGCCTCCAGTGCACCAAAATCACAAAGTACAAGGAGACAGGCACCATTCATCAGGCCCCATATAATAAATTTCCAAATTTGAATATGCAGTCAAGAGAACATGTTTTGCCAGAAGGAAGGAGCCAAATTCAGAGGGCAAATTACTCCCAGGCTATTCTCACTCATCCCTTAGTGGATATCTCAGGAGCATCACTAGTAGAGATCACTAGTGCCGCGATTGGATGGGGGGTTGGGGGGTGGGGGTTGGCGTGGGGTGGGGGGGAATCCCCTAAAAAGGATATTGAGAATATAAAATCTTGAGAATAAGGTAAAAGAAAGTAGATTTTAAAATGTGGGAAAGGAAAATACATTTACAGCATTTTATAGGAAGGGGAGACCTTTTTCAATAGTAAAGATATTTGAATGATAAAAAGCCATTTCAATCAATGGCAGAGTCAGGGCAAGAGAAAGGCCAGTTCTGCTTTCCAGCTTCATTCCCCTTGAATCGGATGTTTCAGATATATTAGATAACATGGATTCATGAGTGCCCCAGTCATGCTCAGTTTTCAGTGTTTTTCAGTACACAAAGATTAAAGCGAAGGTAGTACAACACTAATGTTTATTTCTGCAACATGACCTGATATGAAAATTAAAATTGCATTTTCATTATTTGGTACCTTCAACGAAGATTACTTCACTGCAATTTTTTTTAAAAGATCAATTTTTTGCCCTGTTACCCCTAAATAAATCAGGTGAAGCTTGAAGAACGTACACTCAATCTGCTTTATGCAGTCCTGCTTTTAAATCAACCAGAATACAATGAGGCCATTGCTTGGCTGATTTAGAACTGAAGAAACTGCCCTAAAGCTGACAAGTAGATTGCTGGAAATAAGATACGGCATCGTAAACAACCCAAGAAAGAGCTGGTGACACTTGTGGAAGGATATTGTGTAGATTTTATATTTTAGACAGCAATTAAAAAGGTTTCAAAGCTTTCAAGCCAATGTTTACATGGAGTCTTTTAATTTAGTCTATTTAGAGTAAATTCAGATTTTTTTTTCTCTTCCATGCTGCATTAATTGTGTGGAGTCACTTAACTGGAATGGAATCTTAATTTATAAATCAGCTTTCAGACCACTGGCTTCAAACTGGTTTCAAACCTGTTATTGAAGGCTCTGCCATATCGGGATATGCTTCAATCTTTAACTAATCTCCTTAGCACATAGTTCCCCTCACTTAAGTCTTGCAACGTCATATCCATGATGACTCCTCTATGAACATGTCTGAAGTGAGTTAGCATTTCGTGCTCCTTTCCATATGTCAGATTTTGTTGTTGTTGTACCCACGCACTCAGGCTTCCCTTCCTTCCTACAATCCTACAGCCTTTTAAAATCCCACACTCAGCTTATCTAATCACTACTTCTTGATTGCGCTTTCCTTCTCTCTTACTCTTTTCAACCTTAGTGATGTCCTGCACTATGGCCATCCACCCTCCACCTCAGTTTCTAAATAAAAAAACACACTCAGTGCACATAATCAAGCCAACCTGCTGAATGAACAATGCATCTGAAAAGAAATGTTTGAAACAGAATCAAAGCATAGCAACAGCAGCTACTCACAGTATTCCAGCAGAGAGGCAAATTATTCAGAAATTCTGTACATTTTTCCTTGAAAGATGTGAATTTGGCAGCACAAAGTAACCCTTTTATAATGAAATATTGTTGGCTATCAAATGCATGTGACCATATTAGGTGTCGGCTGATTCAGCATTGCTGACTGACAAGTTTGGCTTCAGTAAACAGTCTTTGGATCACAATTTAATGAAGGATGCAGTCGGGGTCAGAATACGTGGAGGTAAAAGTGAAAATATGACTGTGCAGTTCATCCTGAAACAGAGATTTTCTTATAGCTCAACTGGAATGAATGTTTCCCAACCCATTCTCAAAAGTGAGACTTTCTTTTAGTGAGTTTTGTGCCCATTAAGTTGGAGTGTGTTGTTGCTGGGCAATCCAGCAATGGAACTCCTTTTCCATTTTGAACTGCTGATGTGAGCATCACCCATTCTAAGATAGGCAAAGCACAGACACAATACAGAGTAAGGCTCCTTCTACATAGCCCAAATTTTATATCTCAACTCCAACTTCAGAAGAGCACTCCCTACTGTACCATTTCCCACAGTAGTCACACTTGTGGGCTCTCTGCATGATTGTCAATCATGTTATGGGGCTGCACCGAGCTTACCCAAACTCATTTCACATAGGACCCTAACAGCCAGCAAAGAAAGGACATTTTAATTCCATCAGTCTCAGCTAGATTAGATGAAAGGACAATGTGCCAACCCACTGCACCACATAGGTCCCCCAAATTCCTTCTTTATAATATATGTAATTTCTCTCCTTTCTAATTGTCTTCCTGTGCTATGGAAAAGCCAGTACTGAGAGGGTGACCTGTTCTCAGGCTCTGCTAATGGTATTCTGAAACTGTGCTTGACATAGAACAGGTCTTTTTAATCATTTTTGGAGCTGTTAAGATCTGCTCATCTGTGCAGTGCACTCCACTGTTGCCTATGGAGTGAATAATGGAGTTTAATACTGGAGTAAATAATGGAGATTAATATTCATTTCCAATGCAAGTGTGGAGCAAGTAATTTTATTTTAACTGGAGTATATGGTGAAGTGACTTGTGACATTTACAGTTTTTTTTAGGCTTATGTAGAGTTTTGCCTGTTGTGTTCACTATAAATGGATGATGCTGTGCTTGTGAATGTTTAGAATTAGGTTTCTGTTGAACTTGGATACTTTTGTTTATAATGTACAGTGTTTCTAAGGCAACCAACAGCAGGACAATAGCAAAGAAACAGAAACTGTATCCATTACTCTATTAGGTTGCCTGTATCTGGTACCATTTCTCACTGCACACATGTTAAATTCCAGTCTGAGACTTTCTGGGTTCATCAAAGAATCATACAGCGCAGAAGGAGGCCATTCAGCCCATCGTGCCTGTGCCGGCTCTTTGAAGGAGCCATCCAATTAGTCCCACTCCCCTGCTCTTTCCCCATAGCGCTGCAAATTCTTTTAGTGTTCGTCACTTATGTGCAAAATGGTGCACAAACCACATAATACTGTGGATGATTACAAAGTTATTAATTCCCCACATACAATATCTCCAGGCACCACACTTCCTGCTTTAGTTATTAGAGTTAACAAGTGCTCTCAAGCACTGACTGCGGTCAACCAGATAGAAATGTGTTTCTGCAGGGTAGGCCAGTTTTCGCTTTCCTCTCTCTCCTTCCTCCCCCTCCCTCCCTGTAATTACTGGATGTTCTGTTATAGTAAAATGTTCTGCCCAGCGATCTTTGCTGAGAACTGTCAATACATGCCCAAGTAAGTCAATCTGACAGTAAGTCAGGGTTGGGAGCCCAGCGTTCTCCCAACAGCTGCAGCGGGGCTGCCAACCATTCTTGCAGTGTTCTCCTTTTCTGTTTTCACTGAAATGTTGAAATTCCTATTAATAATTACAGTTTGGTAAAAGCCACCATACTACATATTTCTCAGAGTACTCAGTGCTCTCACCATTATGCTTTTGTTCTTTTCCTAGGTTTTAAAAATGAGCGCACTGAAAGCCAGTTGTACTTAGCCACAAGTCTTCCCCTATAACTAGGGGTCAGCTAATTGAGCATTACTGATGTATTAGCTGAAACGGTGAAAGCAGCAAAGTCCAGTCACAGTTAAATGTCGACTCAATTTGAAATGCTGTGTTCTCGACACTGAGACGGAGAGTGACTCAGATTCTCGAAACCAAAGAAGCGGCTGAATCTTTCGCTTTGTCAGGGTGTAACCCTGACCTGACATTGACAGTATTTGCAGCCCATTCTGCAATCCGATGACTATTTCCTCCTGCTGAACCTGAACTTTTTTTAAAGTGTAATTAAGTGATTTAGTCCGTGCTCAGACAAAACCCTCACATGTTTTAGGACTGGGAGCATCTTCCATTGATCTATGAGACAAATCTACAGCTCCTTATTGTTATATCCCTTTATTTAAAAAATCGTTCAAAGAAGTCAGGGTAGATTTGAAACATGAACATCCTAATTATAACATAAAGACAATCCTACTGATTCACTTCAGCTCTTATAGTAGCTGGAGTCAACCATGTGGACCAGAATGGTCCTTTCCGATCCTGAACATCCCTATGTTTCTATACCAGGTGCTATGAACATATATGTTTCCTACATTACAACAGTGATTACACTTCAAAAAGTACTTCATTGGCTGTAAAGTGCTTTGGGATGTCATGAGGTCGTAAAAGTCACTATATAAATGCAAATCTTACTATATATACATACACACACATAGGAACAGGTAATTTCTCAGCCTATACACCAGATGGCTCTGTTATAGGAGTCCACAACTAAGCTAGCAGTTAGTGGTTTTAGTTTAGCAATTCACCTTGCTATGCTTATGGGCTGAGCAATATAAGACCAGCACTTAACTTTTCTCTACAAATAAGCAGCCATTTCACAGCAAAGTCTCATTCCATTCAGCTAGTTGATGGCTAAATTCAGACATGTAGATTTTTTTTCACCAGAAAAAGGGAAATCAAAATTTTTGCTCCTTATTCACTGTTATTCAATTACATACATAGGATTACATAGGATATACAGCACAGAAACAGGCCATTCGGCTCAACCGGTCCATGCCGGCGATTATGCTCCACACAAGCCACTTCCCGTCTTTTCTCATCTAAATCTATCAGCATAACCCTCTATTCCCTTCTCCCTCATATGCTTATCTAGCCTCCCCTTAAATGCATTGAAACTATTCGCTTCAACCACTCCCTGTGGTAGTGAGTTCCATATTCTCACCACTCTTTGGGTAAAGAAGTTTCTTCTGAATTCCCTATTGGATTTCTTGGTGACTATCTTATATTGATGGTTTCTAGTTATGCTCTTCCCCACAAGTGGAAACATTTTCTCTGTATCCACTCTATCAAAACTTTTCATAATTTTAAAGACATAAGAACATAAGAAGTAGGAGCAGGAGTAGGCCATACGGCCCCTCGGGCCTGCTCCGCCATTCATTAGGATCATGGCTGATCCGAACCTAGACTCACGTCCACTTCCCTGCCCGCTCCCCGTAACCCCTAATTCCCTTATCAGCTAGTAAACTGTCTATTGTAGGAATCAACAGATTCCTATCTAAATCACTGAGGTCGAGGCAGTTCAGTAAATTAACCGAATTTAATTAAACTGATGAACAAAACAAAAACATGCAGGAGCAACAGCAAACAGGTCTACACAGTAACTAGTTCCACGAGGTCTGAACTCAGAACCTCCCACCTCTGACGTCATGACGTCATCACGTTTCCCGCCACTCGGGGCACCACGTGACCAACGTGATGATGTCATCGCGTTGTTTCAGGGTTTTTACAGAAAGCTTGTTTACACTCAGCAAATGGACATAGGTGCTGTAACATTGCTTTAAAGACAGTTATTCATTTGTACAGAAGTTCATTGGTGGTTTTACCACATGCGCCCCCCCAGAAGTGTCTTTAATCATCAAAGTCAATCGCCAAGGAGGTCGGACAATCCTGTCGGAGCGACTCCAATATTCCCGGGGAGGAATGGATGGTGCAGGAGAGGAGCTGGGCCGCGGGGCCGATGGGCCAGGCGTAGCGGCCGCGGGTGGTCGTCCACGACGTGGTGGTTGCGCTGTTTCGACTGGCTGGCCGAGGTCCAGGTGTGCAGCCTTGAGGCGGTCCACGGAAATGTAGTCGGGCGTCCCACCGACGTCTACCAGAAAACTCTTGGCGCCCGCCTTCAGTACCCGGAAGGGGCCCGTGTATGGAGGCATGAGGGGACTACGGTGGGCATCGTGCCGTACAAAAACGAATTTAGCCCTCATGAGCGTTGGCGGAACATGTGACGCAGGCAGTCCATGCTGTGAAGTCGGAATGGACCGGAAAGCGTGCGCCGCGGCTCGGTGAGCCTTCAGCTGTTCAGTGGCGGACCACGGACGCGTCGGCGACGGGAGAAACTCGCCGGGGACCCTGAGCGGCTGGCCATAGACCAATTCGGCGGCCGACACCTGCAGGTCCTCTTTAGGCGCCGTGCGCAACGCGAGCATTACCTATGGCAACTTATCCATCCATGCAGTCCCTTGGAGGGTGGCCCGCAGCAATGCCTTCAGAGAACGATGGAAGCGTTCGCATAACCCATTGGCCTGCGGGTGGTAAGCCGTGGTGCGATGGAGCTTGGCGCCCAATTCTGAAGCCACGGCGTTCCACAGAGCAGAGGAGAACTGCGGCTCGCGGTCCGATGAAATGTCCGACGGCACGCCGAAACGGGCAACCCAGGACGAAAGAAAAGCCCGGGCGACGTCCGCGGAGGTGGTGGACGTCAATGGAATGGCCTCCGAACATCTGGTGGTACGGTCGACGATTGTCAGCAGAAGCGTGAACCCTTGTGACGGTGGTAGTGGGCCCACGAGGTCGATATGAACATGATCGAATAGCCGCTCAGGTACCTCGAAAATGGCGACAGGAGCTTTAATGTGGCGCTGCACCTTCGCTCTCTGGCACACGACACAGGTGTTGGCCCAGTCGCGCACATCTTTTCGATTCCCCTCCAGACAAACTTGGATGCTAACAACTTCTGTGACGCCCGCACACCCGGGTGGGCGAGGTTGTGCATGATATCGAAGACTTTCCTGCGCCAGGATGACGGAACGATCGGGCGTGGGTCTCCCAGGGAGACATCACAGAGCAAGGATGTGCTGTCTGAGTGGAAAAGTACGTCCACTGGCCGCAGGCCGGACGAATTGGAACGGAAAGCGTGCGTCTCCGGGTCAGCCGCTTGGTCGACCGCCATTAGTGAATAGTCGAGACCCAGTTGGATGGCCTGGACGGCCGCACGTGAAAGGCAGTCGGCAACCACGTTGTCCTTGCCGGCCACATGACGGATGTCGGTGGTAAACTCGGAGATGAACGTGAGTTGCCATTGCTGTTGGGCCGACCACGGCTCAGTTGTCTTGGCAATGGCAAACGTCAGGGGCTTGTGATCCACGAAAGCGACGAATTGGCGTCCTTCTAATAAAAAATGAAAGTGGCGGATGGCCAGGAACAACGCCAACAGCTCTCGGTCAAATGTGCTATAGCTACGTTCGTTACTACGTAACTGGCGGCTAAAAAACGCCAGCGGTTGCCATGCCCAGTCGACCCATTGCTCTTGCACGGCGCCGATGGCGTAGTCCGACGCATCTGTCGTGAGCGCGATGGTGGCGCCGGGCAGTGGGTGCGCTAACATCGTCACATTGGCGAGGGCCTCCTTCGTGTCCCCAAATGCGCGGTCCATGACCGACGACCAGATCACCGGTTCTTTCCCCGGTTTCCCTCGGAGTGCCTCGTAGAGCGGCCGCATGAGCTGGGCGGCCCGGGGGACAAAGTGATGGTAAAAGTTTACCATGCCGAGGAATTCTTGGAGTGCCTTGACGGATTGCGGCCATGGGAACGCCGCGACGGCTGCCACTTTCGCCCTGAGTGGCAGTGCCCCTTCCGCGGTGATGCAGTGGCCCAGAAAATCGATCTGCCTCAGACCAAATTGGCACTTGATTGGGTTAACTATAAGGCCGTGCTCCTGGAGACGACGGAAAAGGACACGCAGGTGACGTAGGTGTTCTTCCTTTGACGTGCTGGCGACGAGGATGTCATCGAGGTATACGAAAAGGAATTTGAGGTCCCGGAGCACCGAATCCATGAGGCGTTGGAACGCCTGCGTCGCATTTTTAAGCCCGAAAGGCATCCGTAAAAATTCAAAGAGGCCAAATGGGGTAATGACCGCCGTTTTCTGGACGTCCTGAGGGTGGACGGGCACCTGGTGGTATCCGCGGACGAGGTCGATCTTGGAGAACCATGACGTGCCGGCCAAATGGGCGGAAAAATCTTGAATATACGGTATCGGGTACCGGTCTGGAGTTGTGACCTCGTTGAGATGCCGATAATCACCACAGGGCCGCCACCCGCCACCGGGCTTTGGCACGATGTGTAGCGGGGATGACCAGGGACTGTCAGATCGGCGAACGATGCCCAACCGCTCCATAGTGGCGAATTCCGCCTTCACGACCTCGAGTTTACTGGCCTCTAATCGCCGAGCCCGGGCGTAAACCGAGGGGCCGGCTGTCGCGATGTGGTGTTCAACACCGTGTTTGGCGGTCGTCGCAGAGAAAGTGGGTCGAGCGAGCTCCGGAAATTCCTTGAGCAGGCGGGCGAACTCGTCGGGCGGCGACTTGGTGCAATTTAGAGTTCAGCAAAAAAGGACCAAGAGATTGATTAGGAGGGAAAAAATAGAGTATGACAGTAAACTTGCAAGGAACATAAAAGCAGACTGTAACAACTTCAACAAGTATGTAAAACAAAAAAGATTAGTGAAGACGAATGTAGGTCCCTTAAAAGACAGAAATGGGAGAATTTATAATGGGGAACAAGGAAATGGCAGAGCAATTAAACAAATACTTTGGTTCTGTCTTCACGGAAGAGGACACAAATAACTTCCCAGAAATACTAGGGAACCAAGGGTCTAGTGAGAAGGAGGAATCAAAGGAAATTAGTTTTAGTAAAAAAAATAGTGCTGGAGAAATTAATGGGACTGAAAGCTAATGAATCCCCAAGGCCTGATAATCTGCATCCCAGAGTATTAAAGAGGTAGCCCTAGAAATAGTGGATGCATTGGTTGTCATCTTCCAAAATTCTATAGATTATGGAACAGTTCCTGCAGGTTGGAGGGTGGCAAATGTAACCCTACTATTTAAAAAAGGAGGGAGAGAGAAAATGGGGAACTACAGACCGGTTAGCCTAACATCAGTAGTAGGGAAAATGCTAGCGCTTATTATAAAGGATGTGATAACAGGACACTTAGAAAATATTAACAGGATTAGACAAAGTCAACATGGATTTATGAAAGGGAAATTGTGTTTGACAAACCTACTGGAGTTTTTTGAGGATATAACTGGTAGAATAGATAAGGGAGAACCAGTGGATGTGGTGTATTTAGATTTTCAGAAGGCCTTTATAAAGTTTTTTTTTATTCGTTTATGGGATCAGGGCATCGCTGGCAATGCCAGCATTTATTGCCTATCCCTAGTTGCCCTTGAGAAGGTGGTGGTGAGCCGTCGCCTTGAACCGCTGCAGTCCGTGTGGTGATGGTACTCCCACAATGCTGTAAGGTAGGGAATTCCAGGATTTTGACCCAACGACGATGAAGGATCGGTGATATACATCTAAGTCAGGATGGTGTGTGACTTGGAGGGGAACTTGGAGGTGGTGGTGTTCCCATGCGCCTGCTGCCCTTGTCCTTCTAGGTAGAAGAGGTCGCGGGTTTGGGAGGTGCTGCTGAAGAAGCCTTGGCGAGTTGCTGCAGTGCATCTTGTAGATGGTACACACTGCAGCCACGGTCCGCTGGTGGTGGAGGGAGTGAATGTTTAAAGTGGTGGATGGGGTGCCTATCAAGTGGGCTGCTTTGTCCTGGATGGTGTTGAGCTTCTTGAGTGTTGCTGAAGCTGCACTCATCCAGGCATGTGGAGGCTATTCCATCACACTCCTTACTTGTGCCTTGTAGATGGTGGAAAGGTTTTGGGGAGTCAGGAGGTGAGACACTCGCCGCAGAATATCTAGCCTCTGACCTGCTCTTGTTGCCACAGTATTTATGTGGCTGGTCCAGTTAAGCTTCTGGTTAATGATGACCCCCCAGGATGTTGATAGTGGGGGATTCGGCGATGGTAATGACATTGAATGTCAAGGGGAGGTGGTTAGACTCTAGCTTGTTGGAGACAGTCATTGCCTGGCACTTGTGTGGCGCGAATGTTACCTGCCACTTATCAGCCCAAGCCTGAACGTCGTCCAGGTTTTGTTGCATGCGGGCATGGACTGCTTCATTATCTGTGGTGTTGTGAATGGCACTGAACACTGTGCAGTCATCAGCGAACATTCCCATTTCTGACCTTATGTTGGAGGGAAGGTCATTGTTGAAGCAGCTGAAGATGGTTGGGCCTAGGACACTGCCCTGAGGAGCTCCTACAATGATGTCCTGGGGCTGTGATGATTGGCCTTCAACCGCCACACCCATCTTCCTTTGTGCTAGGTATGCCAGTGGAGCTTTTTCCCCCTAATTCCCATTGACTTCAGTTAAAGTCCCACATAAGAGGTTAGTGTGCAAAATTAAAGCACATGGGATTGGGGGTAATATACTGGCATGGATTGAAAATTGGTTAACAGACAGGAAACAGAGAGTAGGAATAAATGTGTCTTTTTCGGGGTGGCAGGCGGTGACTAGTGGGGTACCGCAGGGATCAGTGCTTGGGCCCCAGCTATTCACAATATATATCAATGATTTGGATAAGGGAACCAAATGTAATATTTCCAAGTTTGCTGACGACACGAAACTAGGTGGGATTGTGAGTTGTGAGGAGGATGCAAAGAGGCTTCAAGGCGATTTAGACAAGTTGAGTGAGCGGGCAAATACATGGCAGATGCAGTATAATGTGGATAAATGTGAAGTTATCCACTTCGGTAGAAAAACAGAACGGCAGAGTATTATTTAAATGGTGATAGATTGGGAAATGTTGATGTACAGAGGGACCTGGGTGTCCTTGTACACCAGTCACTGAAAGCAAACATGCAGGTGCAGCAAGCAGTTAGGAAGGCAAATGGTATGTTGGCCTTCATTGCAAGAGGATTTGAGTACAGGAGCAAGGATGTCTTACTACAGTTATACAGGGCCTTGGTGAGACCACACCTGGAGTATTGTGTGCAGTTTTGGTCTCCTTACCTAAGAAAGGGTATACTTGCCATAGAGGGAGTGCAGCGAAGGTTCATCAGACTGATTCCTGGGATGGCAGGACTGTCGTATGAGGAGAGATTGGGTCAACTAGGCCTGTATTCACTAGAGTTTAGAAGAATGAGAGGGGATCTCATTGAAATGTATAACATTCTGACATGGCTAGACAGACTGAATGCAGGGAGAATGTTTCCCCTGGCTGGGGGTCTAGAACGAGGGGTCACAGTCTCAGGATATGGGGTAGGGCATTTAGGACTGAGATGAGAAGAAATTTCTTCACTCGGAGGGTGGTGAACCTGTGGAATTCTCTACCACAGAAGGCTGTGGAGGCCAAGTCACTGAATATATTTAAGAAGGAGATAGATAGATTTCTAGAAACAAAAGGCATCAAGGGGTATGGGGAGAGAGCGGTAATATGGTTTTGAGATAGAGGATCAGCCATGATCATATTGAATGGCGGAGCAGGCTCGAAGGGCCGAATGGCCTACACCTGCTCCTATTTTTCTATGTTTCTATGTTGCAATTACTGTGCCTAAATAACAGTGACAGTATTTCATTGTATGTAAAGCTCTTTGGGACATCTCTAAGGGATGTGATATGACACTATATAAAGGCAAGTTCTTTCTCTTCCAAATGTGCCACAGATTCAACCTCTTGGCCTCAGACTCATTACTACAGATGTGTAAGGTAGTTTTCTTGACTGCTGCCGTTGCAGAAAAATACTAATCTGTGAGAACCTGGGCAGATCATTCTAATTACCGATAGCAATATTTATCTTATTTTACATAGAAACATAGGCCGGGATTTTCCATCCCTTGGCTGTTCCAGGACGGGCATTGTCGGTGGCGTATTGCGGCCCCTCTGTTTGCTCCATCCCGCTGTCTAAAATGAATTTATGTTGATAGGGCTTGTTGAGCCCACCCAGTGCATTTCCCGGGCCAATTAGAGGAAGCCAATTAGAGGTGACGTCATTCATGACGCGTCATCAGCCGATTTCTTTAAAGGGACCATGGCCAACTTTCTTTTGACATTTCTGCTGTCAATGTTCTACAACAATGAAGTGCTGCAAACACTGACAATGACTGCACAGCGGCAGAGGGCTTCACCCAGGTTCTCCCATGACTCCCTCCATATGTTTATGGAGGGAGTCAGAGAACGCAGGGAGGTCCTCTTCCCTTCTGATGGGCAGAAGAGATCTCCTAGTAGATCAAAACAGCCTGGTTGCACATTGCAAGGATATGGGCACAAGCAGGGATGTAGTCAGGAGGGCCTAGCTGCAGTGGTGCAAACGTTTCAATGATCTCAGTAGATCACAAAATGTTACTGCAAAGCCACACTCAACCTCATCCTGCTGTGCCTCTCATCACATCCCATCACTCTGCCTTCCCTACCCTACTCCTGCACATCCTTACTCACACCAACTTACCTCGCACCTCCACCCATCCCTCTATCTACATTATCACATCCCCATCTCACTAGCCACCCCTCACACTCACCCTCATCCTAGTCCAATCATACCAACTAACAACACACAAGGGTAGCAACTTGGATGTTTTATCCAATGTTCATGTAAAGTTTCTCTACATAGATACATAGATACATAGAAGATAGGAGCAGGAGTAGGCCATTCGGCCCTTCGTGCCTGCTCCGCCATTCAATGAGATCATGGCTGATCCTTTAATTCAGTATCCCGTCCCCGCCTTCTCTCCGTAACCCTTAACCCCTTTTGCCCGTAGAAATATATCTAATTCCCTCTTAAATATATTTAATGAGCTGGCGTACACTGCCCTCTGTGGCAATGAGTTCCACAGGTTCACCACTCTCTGAGTGAAGAAATTCCCCCTCATCTCTGTCCTAAATGGTTTAGCCCTTATCCTTAAATTATGTCCTCTAGTTCTGTTCTCACCCGCCAAGGGAAACATTCCTTCTGCATCCAGTCTGTCTAGACCTGTCAGAATTTTATACACTTCTATGAGGTCCCCTCTCAATCTTCTAAACTCCAGTGTGTACATCCCTAAACTACATAGTCTCTCCTCATAGGTCATTCCCGCCATTCCTGGTATCAGCCTGGTGAATCGCCGCTGCACCCCCTCCATGGCAAGAACATCCTTCCTCAGATGAGGCGACCAAAACTGTACACAGTACTCGAGGTGTGGTCTCACCAGTGCCCTGTACAGCTGCAGCAAGGTATCCCTGTTCCTGTATTCTAACCCTTTTGCTATGAAGGCCAGCATACCGTTTGCCTTCTTGACCGCCTGTTGCACCTGCATGCTCGCCTTCAGTGACTGGTGTACAAGAACACCCAGGTCTCTCTGTACTGCCCCCTCTCCCAATCTATTGCCATTTAAATAATAATTTGCCCTCCCGTTCCTGCACCCAAGGTGGATAACTTCGCACTTGTCCACATTATAGTGCATCTGCCATTTATCCGCCCAATCGCCCAGTCTGTCCAAATCGCTCTGGAGCTTCCTGGTCTCTTCCTCTGAGCCCACCCCCCCTCCTAGTTTAGTGTCGTCTGCAAATTTGGAAATGCTGCATCCGACTCCCTGATCCAGGTCATTAATGTAAATTGTGAACAGCTGGGGGCCCAGGACAGATCCCTGTGGTACCCCACTTGTTACTGCCTGCCATTCAGAAAATGAGCCGTTTATTCCAACTCTCTGTTTTCTATCTGACAGCCAGTTCCCTATCCACGCCAATACTTTCCCCTTTATCCCATGAGCCTCAATTTTCCATGCTAATCTTTTATGTGGGACCTTATCGAAGGCCTTTTGGAAGTCCAGGTACACCACATCTACTGGCTCTCCCCCATCTATTCTACCAGTTACTCCCTCAAAAAATTCCAATAGATTAGTCAAGCACGATTTACCCTTTGTAAATCCATGTTGACTCTGTCCTATCCTGTCCCCATTTGCTAAGTGCTCCGCTATTTCATCCTTAATGATGGACTCCAGCATTTTGCCCACAACTGATGTAAGGCTTACAGGTCTGTAATTACCTGCTTTTTCCCTACCCCCCTTTTTGAATAGTGGGGTAACGTTAGCTACCCTCCAATCCATGGGCACTGTTCCCGAGTCTAATGAATTCTGAAAAATCATCCTTAGTGCATCCGCTATCTCTAGGGCCACCTCCTTCAGTACCCTAGGATGCATGTTATCAGGCCCTGGGGATTTGTCCACCTTCAATCCCTTTAGCTTCCTTAACACCATATCCTTAGAGATATTGATTTGCGTCAGTTCCTCCTTTGCCAATGTCCCTATTTTTCCCGATATCCCAGGGAGGTTTTTTGTGTCTTCCTTCGTAAAGACTGACCCAAAGTATGCATTTAGTTGATCTGCCATTTCCTTATTTCCCATTATATATTCCCCCGTATCTGACTGCAATGGACCAACTTTGGTTTTCACCAGTCTTTTCCTTTTGATATACTTATAAAAGCTTTTGGAGTTAGTTTTTATATTTTCCGCCAGCTTGTTTTCGTAAGCTATTTTGCCCCTCTTGATTATGCCCTTTGCCCTCCTTTGCTCTATCTTAAACTGTTCCCAATCTTCCGCTCTGGCGCTTTTTTTGGCTATTTTATACGCCCTATCTTTGGATTTTATGCTGTCTCTAATTTCCCCTGTTATCCACGGTTGAGTCACCTTTTTAGATTTCCTTTTATGCCAGATTGGTATAAACAATTTTTGCAATTTTGTCATTCTATCTTTAAATGTTTGCCATTGTTTATCTACCTCCAGTCCTCCCAGGAACGTTGTCCAATCAGACCTACTCAGTTCCCGTCTCATGGCATCATAATTCCCCTTGTTTAAATTCAGGACCTTAGTCTCTGAGTCAATTTCTTCGCTCTCCATTTCGAGTGAGAAATCGATCATGTTATGATCGCTCTGACCCAAGGGTCCCCGTACAACAAGATTACTGATTAGTCCCTTCTCATTGCACAGTACCCAGTCCAATATAGCCTGTTCCCGAGTTGGTTCCTCGACATATTGATCCAGATAACCATCCCTTAAACACTCAAGGAATTCCTCCTCCTCATTATTTTTACTGATTAGGCTAGTCCAATCTATATGTAAGTTAAAGTCACCTATGATGACAGCTGTGCTCTTATTGCACGCTTCTCTAATTTCCCTCGTGATGCCCTCCCTAACCTCTATTTTACTATTTGGAGGCCTATATACCACTCCCACTAATGTTCTTCGCCCCTCGCTATTTCTTAGCTCCACCCATATAGATTCTGTATTAACTGAGTTAATATCCTTCCTTTCAATTGCATCTATCCCCTTTTTTACTAGCAATGCTACCCCTCCTCCCTTTCTTTTTTGTCGATCCTTCCTAAATACTGAATACCCCTGTATGTTAAGCTCCCAGCTCTGCTCACCCTGCAACCATGTTTCCGTAATCCCAATTAGATCATAATTATTAACCTCTATTTCCACAGCTAATTCATCTACCTTGTTCCTGATGCTTCTCGCATTAAGGTATAAAACCCTCAGGCTTTTTTTATGCTCACATTTTTTATGAATTAGTTTGGCCCTTTGTTTTTTGTTCCTCACCCTTTTACCATTTATTTCTGCCTGCCTTTCACTTTCCTCTATTTCACTACATAGGTTTCTAGCCCCCTGTCATACTAGTTTAAATGCTCCCGAACTGCTTTATCAAAAATTACCCCGAGAACATCAGTTCTAATGTGCTGTCAAACATTGAAATCTTTATTTTCAACATTTTCTGGTCTTGGACAGATTTGTGTGCACCTTTGGAAGTGGCTTAGTGAGTTGCAGTGAATGGTGAGACATAACAGTAACCCCCCCCCCCCCCCCCGCAATGGTGTTGAGTGTGAAAGGAATGGCTTGGTCATTGTAGAGATGCTTTATGGTGTTGGTGTGGGGTGGTGCCAACCTGGCGCATCATGTGACAGCCAGAGTGTACAGTGTTAAGTGAAGTAAATCTGGCTTTGGTGAGGCCATCCCTGGGCTCCCGGGCAGCAATGTGCTCGGGTGCTGTTGCCCTGTGTCCTGTGCAGCATCAGGTGATTGCGGAGAAGTTTGATGTTGTTGTTGGTGCTGCTGGTGTGCCTGGTGCTGCTGATGTTGGGGCTCATTGTGGTCTGATTCTGAGGATCAAGGTGAGACAGTAGAAATGGGCACCCATGCTGATGGAATAGATGGCAGGTGAAGTAGAGATGACAGAAGCGATCTGTCAATGGTGAGAGAGGTAATGAGGTCAGACTGGATGGAGACTTGTGGAAAGACTCGCAGCATGCTGAATCTGTTGTGGAAATGCAGTGAGGAACAGCTTGAGGCTGAGGAATGTGATCTCTGTCAGGTGGGAGCTTTTACTGTACATTTGAAGCTATCAAGTAATCAGCTGGAGCAATGGCCACTGAACTCCCACCTCAGGTTGACAGACGTGGTCACTGAACAGCGTGGTTCCCATGGCCATGAAGTTAAATTTATAAAATAAGGTTAAAAAAAGCTGTTAGGGGTCTGGTAAATACACCCGCCGCTGCCTGTCGGGTCTGCTCAGTGCTGGCAGACCCGACATTGGGATAGGCACGTTGCGGTGGGTTGACAGCGGGGTCCCGACCCGCTGTCAAAAAAAACAACTTTCCCACCTGATCTGCCACCAGTCCCGCCTGCTGACACCCTGGAAAATTCCAGCTGCAGGCTCAAAAATAGACTATTCAGCCCCTCAAGCCTGTTTTTTTTCGTTTATGGAATCAGGGCATCGCTGGCAAGGCCAGCATTTATTGCCCATCCCTAAATGCCCTTGAGAAGGTGGTGGTGAGTCGCCACCTTGAACCACTGCAGTCCATGTGGTGAAGGAACTCCCACAGTGCTGTTAGGTAGAGAGTTCCAGGATTTTGACCCAGCGACGATGAAGGAGCGGCGATATACTTCTAAGTCAGGATGGTGTGTGACTTGGAGGGGAACTTGGAGGTGGTGGTGTTCCCATGCGCCTGCTGTCCTTGTCCTTCTAGGTGGAAGTGGCCGCGGGTTTGGGAGGTGCTGCCGAAGAAGCTTTGGCGAGTTGCTGCAGTGCATCTTGTGGATGGTACACACTGCAGCCACGGTACGCCAGTGGTGGCGGGAGTGAATGTTTAAAGTGGTGGATGGGGTGCCAATCAAGAGGGCTGCTTTGTGCTGGATGGTGTCGAACTTCTTGAGTGTTGTTGGAGCTGCACTCATCCAGGCAAGTGGAGAGTATTCCATCACACTCCTTGTGCCTTGTAGAAGGTGGAAAGGCTTAGGGGAGTCAAGAGGTAAGACACTCACCGCAGAATATCTAGCCTCTGACCTGCTCTTGTTGCCACAGTATTTATGCGGCTGGTCCAGTTAAGTTTCTGGTCAATGATGTCCCCATGATGTTGATGGTGCGGGATTCAGCGATGGTAATGCCGTTGAATGTCAAGGGGAGGTGGTTAGACTCTAGTTTGTTGGAGACAGTCATTGCCTGACATTTCTGTAGTGCATATGTTATCTGCCACTTATCAGCCCAAGCCTGAATGTCATCCAGGTCTTGCTGCATGCGGGCATGGACTCCTTCATTACCTGAGGCGTTGTGAATGGCACTGAACACTGTGCAGTCATCAGCGAACATCCCCATTTCTGACCTTATGTTGGAGGGAAGGTGATTGATGAAGCAGCTGAAGATGGTTGAACCTAGGACACTGCCCTGAGGAACTCCTGCAGCAATGTCCTGGGGCTGAGATGATTGACGTTCAACCACCACAACCATCTTTCTTTGTGCTAGGTATGACTCCAGCCAGTGGAGCATTTTTCCCGATTCCCATTGACTTCAATTTTACTAGGGCTCCTTGATGCCACACTGTCAAATGCTGCCTTGATGTCAAGGGCAGTCACTCTCACCTCACCTCTAGAATTCAGCTCCTTTGTCCATGTTTGGACCAAGGCTGTAATGAGGTCGGGAGCCGTGTGGTCTTGGCGGAACCCAAACTGGGCATCAGTGAGCAGGTTATTGGTGAGTAAGTGCCGCTTGATAGCGCTGTTGATGACACCTTCCATCACTTTGCTGATGATTGAGAGTAGACTGATGGGGCGGTAATTGGCCACATTGGATTTGTCCTGCCATTTGTGGACAGGACATACCTGGGCAGTTTTCCACATTGTCAGATAGATGCCAGTGTTGTAGCTGTACTGGAACACCTTGGCTAGAGGCGCGGCTAGTTCTGGAGTGCAAGTCTTCAGCACGATTCCAGATTTAATAAAGACAGGGCTCTAGCTTTCTGGTTTGGCTTTCAGCTCTGCAAAAGGTCAGGCAGAATGCTGTATATATTTTTAAAGGTCAAATGTGATACTGTGTTAATTTTAGGGGCTTTTTATTTGTGAAAGCATTATTTTCAATTCATTCACTGCTAAAGTGTGGAGCGAAGCAGCACATAGTGCTAATTTTTGAATAGGGCACTATAGTAAAATCCTTTTTTATTAATATAAGACACCACTTTAAAATTGGACTATCAAGTTTGAGCTGTTTTTTTCACCACTTAAGCCTAGTCCTATTCTCGTCCCTTAACCATTTCTTTTGATACTCCTGTTTTTCTAAGTGACTATTTTATTCCCTTTTAAAGGAAGGATTTATGGATACTACAGCTGTGATACTAGAGTATTAGAAAGTTTTCATATCTGTGCAACATCAAAAATAATAAGTTTGTTTATTAAAATTATATATTTTTAAGTTTTCCAAAGGGCTGTGATTTCATCCACCGAACAGTTAAGCCATACAAAACAATATGGCCCTAGTCCAGTCCCTAGTCTGCATTAAGGTGGCTGTGGAGGTGGTATAGGCTCTACAATTGACCTCAGTGCTTTATTAGACAGGGGACAATCCACCAACATTACCTCTCCTGATCACTATCCAACAAGTCCTGCTGTGTTTGTTGTGTATAGGGAATACAATCTTGAAATTTACTGACAACATAAAAATAGGAGGATTTTAATAGGCTTAAACAAGTTAACAGAATAGGCAGACATGTGGCAGATGCAGTTCAATGTAGGTAAGTGTGAGATAATGGCCCAGAAATTCGGGTCGGAGGCTTCCCGTGGGTGCAAGCATCCGACCTGCACTTACCTAGTGCGCCAGCCGTTGTGCTGTTGGCCTGCGTGGTTTTCCGATCCTGGGCCTGTTCCAACTGCCGGCGCGCAGTGCATGCGTATCCCAGGGGCGCAGTTAGTTCAAAGCGTCCCCTGGGATCACGTGAGCCATGGAGAGCAGGGAATCTGTATTCATAGATTTGACAAGAAGACCTGTCAAATCTATGAATACAATTCAGCCCCAAAACATAACTAAAACTTCAAATAATTTTTTTTTTAAATCACATTTTTAAAATAACTATAAATTACATAAAATAACTATTTTAAACAATAATTTAAATTTTTGAAAAAATTAATTACAGTTTCTAACGGGGCTAAAAATAAACTTACCTTTCTTTAAAGTATTTAAAAATAATAAACCTGTGTAAAACATTTTTAATTTTACTTAATTCACCACTTACCTTGTTAAAAGCAGGCCTTGCGACTGCTTTTTTATAAGCTTGGCTGTTGGAGACTTACCCTCCCGGAAAAACCTGGGAAAAAAATGGAAGCTCCAGGCGTACGCCCTGCCTCTCCGGCGCACGCGTTCGACTGTGAATCCCTTCCTTTAAGGGAACGGAAGTTCCGGTTTCCCGTGCATGCGCAGTGCATGCACGAAACCAACACTTTCGTTGGGCCTATGCGTGAATACCCAGCGCGTACTCACCCGCGGGGACCCGAATTTCTGGGCCAATATTGTACTAAGGGAAAAAAGTAAGCCATTGAGAGTATACACATAAAAGAAAAAACAGTAAACAGTGTGGATAAGCAAAAGGATCTAAGAGTTCAAATACATAATTCCCTGAAAGTTCAAGTACAGGTAAAGGTATATTAAAAGGTAGGCTAACAGAATTTGAGGGTTTTTTTAAATAAAGGAGGTACAAGAGTGCAAGAGTAAAGAAGTAATGATGAATTTATAGAAAACGTTGGTTAAACCACAATTATAGTCCCTGAAATGAGCTGACGACCACATATCCGCAACATAACAAAGACCACCTACTTCCACCTCCGTAACGTTGTCCGTCTCCGCCCTTGCCTCAGCTCATCCGCTGTTAAAACCCTCATCCATGCCTTGGTTACCTCTAGACTTGACTATTCCAACGCATTCCTGGCTGGCCTCCCACATTCCACCCTACATAAACTTGAGGTCATCCAAAACTCGGCTTCCTGTGTCCTAACCCGCACCAAGTCCCGTTTGCCCATCACCCCTGTGCTCATTGACCTACATTGGCTCTCGGTTAAGCAGCACCTCAATTTCAAAATTCTCATCCTTGTTTTCAAATCCCTCCATGGCCTCGCCCCTTCCTAGCTCTGTAATCTCCTTCAACCGCCGCCCCCCCCCCCCCGCCCCCGAGATATCTGTGCTCCTCTAATTCTGCCCTCTTGAGCATCCCTGATTGTAATCACTCAAACTTTGGTGGTCATGCCTTCTGTTGCCTCGGCCCTAAGCTCTGGAATTCCCTCCCTAAACCTCTCCGCCTCTCTACCTCTCTTTCCTCCTTTAAGACACTCCTTAAAACCAACCTCTTTGACCAAGCTTTTGGTCACCAGCCCTAATTTATCCTTATGTGGATCGGTATCAAATTTGTTGTCTTAAAATACTCCTGTGCAGCACCTTGGGACGTTTTACTACGTTAAAGGCGCTATATAAATACAAGTTGTTGTTCAGTTTTAGGTGCCCCAATATAGAAAGGACATTAGAACCATAACTATAGCATAGATTCATCAAGATGATGTCGAGGGATGATAAACTATTAGTTATGAGGAGAGACTGGAGATATTAGGAATATTTCTATTGGAGCAGAGAAGGCTAAGAGGAGATTTATTAGAGGTGTTTGAAGTTAAGAAGAGTTTTGATACAGTGAATAGTGAAAGATTATTTCCTCTGGTTGGGAAGTCAATGAGGGATCATCAATTTAAAATGATCTCCACTTGCCTGGATAAGTGCAGCCCCAACAACACTCAAGAAGCTCAACACCATCCAGGACAAAGCAGCCTGCTTTATGGCACCCCTTCCACCACCTTAAACATTCACTCCTTCCACCACCTGCGTACCGTGGCTGCAGTGTGTACCATCTACAAGATGCACTGCAGCAACTCACCAAGGTTTCTTCGCCAGCACCTCCCAAACCCGTGACCTCTACCACCTCGAAGGGCAAGGGCAGCAGGCACTATGGGAACACCACCACCTCCAAGTTGCCCTCTAAGTCACACACCATCCTGACTTGGATATATATCGCCGTTCCTTCATTGTCGCTGGGTCAAAATCCTGGAACTCCCTCCCTAACAGCACTGTGGGAGTACCTTCACCACATGGACTACAGCGGTTCAAGAAGGCAGCTCACTACCATCTTCTCTCAAGGGCAATTAGGGATTGACAATAAATGTTGGCCTTGCCAGCGACACCCACATCCCATGAATAAAAAAAATGATCACCGAGAGAGGCTAGGAAAAATTTCTCCACACGGAATGCTTTTCTGCAAGCAGAGGCAGAAACCACTGCATCTTTATGAGAAAACTAGATAAATATTTGAAGCAAAAGAAGATACAAGCCAATGGGGAGATAGCAGGGCAGTGGGATTCATTTTGGATGCTCTCACTTAGAGTTGGTAGAAACACAATGGGCCAAATGGGGTCTCTCTCTCTGCTATAAACTTCTATGGTTTCATGCTATGGTACCAATTTTTATCTCTAGTCCTTGAGATAATATTGTAATGCTTAAAAGATAAAAACCTGTTTGCTCATTTCTTAATCTCAGACCTTTACAACAATGTGGGTTTAATCTTTGCTTTGGCTTGGGAAAGAAGTGCCAAATAGGTTACATTACACGTTTCAAAATATTTGATTTTTAAAGAGTACAATAACCACTGTGATAGTACAGGCCACAGAAATTGTCAAACACAATTCTTTTTTCTCATTTTGTATATTTCGCCAAATGATCCAGAAAAATTGGACAGTTTCAAGTTCTCTTCTTAGGCGGTCGCTCGGAACCGAGGATGACTTGCTTCCACATTAAAAATGAGTTCGCAGGTGACTGATGAGTCCAATGCGGGGCCTACAGTCTCTGTCACAGGTGGGGCAGATGGTGGTTGAAGGGGCGGTTGGGTGGGGTGCTTGGGTTGACATGCGCTCCTTGCGCTGCCTGTGGTCAACTCTCCAGTGACTGAAACACATAGAGGTTGAGGTAAAAGAAAGACAGAAACACAAATACGTTAGTTATTATGACTCAACAACAATAATGTGCATTTATTTAGCATCTTGAACATAGTAAATTGTCCCCAGGTGTTTCACAGGATTGTTATCAAACAAAATTTGACACCAAGCTATATAAGGAGATATTAGGACAGACCAAAAGCTTGGTCAAAGACATAGGTTTTAAGGAGCATCTTAGAACATAAGAACATAAGAAATAGGAGCAGGAGTAGGCCAATCGGCCCCTCGAGCCTGCTCCGCCATTCAATAAGATCATGGCTGATTAAAAGAAGAGGTGAAGAGGCAGAGGGGTTTAGGGAGGGAATTCCAAACTTAGGACTTAGGTAGCTGAAGGCACTGCCACCAATGGTGGAGCAATGAAAATCAGGGATGCGCAAGAGGGTAGAATTGGAGGAGCGCAGATCGCGGAGGGCTGTAGGACTGGAGCAGATTTCAGAGATGGGGAGGAGCAAAGCCATGGAGGGATTTCAAAACAAGGATGAGAATTTTTAAATCGAGGCATTGTCGGATCGGGAGTCATTGTAGGTGAGCGAACATAGGTTTGATGGGTGAACGGGACTTGGTGCGAGTTGGTTATATGGGCAGCAGAGTTTTGGGTGACCTCAAGTTTACGGAGGATGGAAGGTGGAAGACTGGCCAGGAGAGCATTGGAATAGTCCTCAAGTCTTTTATGATTGTATTAAAATAATTAGGAATTTCTGAACAGTCAGTTGATACAAAGACCTTTTTGACCTTTGTGGGTGGGACAGTATCTACAGATGAAACATTGGCCCGTATTTTCCAATCTGAGGCTTCCTGCGTGCCTCCTATCGGGAAAAAATCTACGCCCTTACCCGAGGGCTCCCGAGGTCCGGACTCTTCCGCTCCTGGGCCTCTCCTGCTGCGCGCGAGCAGAGGCCCAGGTATCCCAGGGGCGCAGGCGCTTCGCAAGCGTCCCTGGGATCACGTGAGCCAGGTGAGCCAATGGGAAAAGGGAATCCTACTTCATAGGTAGACCTGTCAAAAGTATGAATGAGGATCACTGAAAAAGACATCAAAACATTAAATAATTTTTTTTTTAAATCACGTTTTTAAAATGAGTTAAAATTACATTAAATTATATATTTTAAACAAAAATTTAATTTTTTGAAATAAATAATTAAAGTTTTTCTACAGGGCTAAAAATAAACTTACTTTTTTTTTAAAAGTATTTAAAAATTATAAATGAGTGAAAAAAAGTATTTTTTTTAACTTTTTTAAACTCTTATGCTGGTAAAAGCAGGCCTTATGCTTGCTTTTACCAGGCGAAAGATTTTTTTTAAGGGTTTTTAGCGGGCGGAGGTTCTGCAGAAAGTGGAACACTCCACCCGCAGAGGCCCTTCTCCAGGGCAGGCGTCCGATCTGTCAAGAGGATTCTTGACAGATCGGAAGTGCCGGTTTTCAGCGCATGCGCTTCACATGCCTGAAACCGGCACTTGCGAGGTCCCTACGGGTGTGTACACAGCTCGTACGCACCCGTAGGGATCGGAAAGTACGGGCCATTACTTTTGACTGTTCCTTACTAGAGAGAGAAGCCGACAGTTTAGGCTGACTAAACAAAACAAAAACACAACAATGAATTAAATGCTGAGGGTGAAGGAATTGTTTTTAAGTGGAGTTGTTTGCTGCAATAAATTAAGCAAAACATTGTGAGAGGTTTGCCTAAATGTGAGCCTATGCCCCAGTTTCTTTCTTGATGAGAGATCAAAGCTTACTACCCCTTTTCAACATGCTTAGGGAGTTGCTGTCAACAGTGGCCTTTTACTGCCTGTCTTTCCTGAGTGTGAGGAAGTAGATATACTCCTGAAGTGAATGGCTATTAATCTAAAATAGCACCATATCGCTTACTTTACTCTACCCCCACAGCCAGCTTTCTGTGAGAATATATGCAACCCACAGTGGTCGCCGAACACCTACAATACACAGGAAGAGACCAATTTTATTTGCAGAGACGGCCAAAGCAACTATCATATGTTTAGACAGCCAACACCATTCAAATCTACACTCAGTCGTATAATAAGTATTTACGGTAAGTATTTACGGCTGAAGAGGGCCCCACACAAACCCTCCCTCCCAAGTATTTTCCTGGCCAACCTCAGGTTACTGGAGAACAAAATGGATGAGATCAAACTGGATCTCTCCACACAGAAAAGGACAAAGGAATGCTGCGCCATGATCTTCACAGAGACCTGGCTGAACACCGACATCCCTGACACCACCATCCAACTAGAAGGACGCACGGTCTTCCGCGCCGACAGAACTGCAGACTCCGGTAAGAGCAAGGGAGGCGGTTTGTGCATTTACACTAACAATGCCTGGTGCACTAACACTGACATAATTGATAGATCCTGCTCGGCTGATTTGGAATTCCTCATGGTAAGGTGCAGACCCTTCTACCTGCCTCGGGAATTCACGGCTGTTATCATCACTGCGGTCTACATCCCACCACACGCTAATGCCAAACTAGCACTGAAGGACCTCTACAGGGCCATCAGCGAACAACAAACTGCGCACCCAGACGGAGCTTTTATCGTCGCGGGGGACTTCAATCACATAAACCTAAAAACTGTACTACTGAAATTCCACCAGAATGTCTCTTGCCCCACAAGAAGGGAGAACACACTGGATCAAGTCTACACGAGCATTGTAGATGCTTATAAGGCCATTCCCTGCCCGCACCTTGGGAAGTCTGACCACCTCTCCCTGTTTCTAGCCCCGGCATACAAACCGCTCATCAAAAGAGGGAGAACATCAGTGAGAGCAGTGAAAGTATGGCCAAAGGGGGCAGTATCGGAGCTTCAGGATTGCTTCGAACGCACTGATTGGGGCATGTTTGCCCATAATGACATCGAGAAATATGCATCCACAGTGCTATTCTACATCAACAGCTGCGTCGAGGTCGTCACGACCCATAAAAATATCAGGACATACCCCAACCAGAAACCCTGGATGAACGGAGAGATCCGCTCACTGCTGAAAGCACGCGACGCAGCATTTAAATCTGGCGACGCGGCGGCTTACAGTGAAGCTGGGACCAACCTAAAAAAGGGTATCAGGACTGCCAAAAGGAAACAGACACTGCGGATAGAGGATCACTTCCGCAACAACTCGGACCCCCGGCGCCTGTGGCAAGGCATCCAGTCCATCACTGACTACAAGGGCAAAAACACCAGCCCCCCTGGTTAGCGATGCCTCCCTTCCGGAGGAGCTTAACAACTTCTACGCTCGCTTCGACAGGGACAACAGGGAGTCGGCTACCAAAGCCTTGCCACCCCCGGAAGACCAGGTGCTCACTCTGTTGACCTCCGATGTAAGGGGTGTTCTACGCGGAGTGAACACACGAAAGGCTGCTGGACCGGATAGCATCCCTGGACGGGTACTCAAGGAATGTGCTGATCAGCTGGCTGATGTCTTCACCGCCATCTTCAATCTGTCATTGGCCCAGGCAGTAGTCCCTACGTGCTTCAAGACCGCTACCATTATTCCTGTGCCAAAACAAACGGCTGTGACGTGCCTGAACGACTATCGACCTGTCGCACTCACACCCATCATAATGAAGTGTTTCGAGAGACTGGTCTTAGCCCACATCAAAGCCAGTGTTCCTGCCTCTCTTGACCAACACCAGTTTGCCTATCGTGCAAACAGATCAACGGAGGATGCAATCACAACTGCTCTACACTCAGCACTGAATCACCTAGATGGTAAGGAGACCTACATCAGAATGCTGTTCATAGACTACAGCTCAGCATTCAACACTATCGTCCCCAACAAGCTGGCAACCAAACTCCAAACTCTTGGCCTGAACACTCCCCTCTGCAACTGGACCCTGGACTTCCTAACAAACAGACCCCAGTCTGTCAAATTAGGTAACCACACCTCCACCCCCCCCCCCGACCCTGAACATGGGGGACCCACAAGGATGTGTGCTGAGCCCCCTCCTCTACTCCCTCTTCACCCACGACTGTGTGGCTGTTAATGGTTCCAACACCATCATCAAGTTTGCGGATGACACCACGGTAGTAGGCCAGATCACCAACAACGATGAGTCAGCCTACAGGGAGGAGGTCCAGCATCTCGTGAAGTGCTGCGCCGATAACAACCTGGCCCTTAACATCAAGAAAACCAAAGAAATCATTGTGGACTTCAGGAAGTCAAAAGGCGGAAGTCACACCCCCATCCACATCAATGGGGCTGTGGTGGAAAGGGTGGACAGCTTTAAGTTCCTCGGAGTCCACATCACGGAAGACCTCTCCTGGTCCCTCAATACCTCCTCTCTGGTGAAGGCCCAGCAGCGCCTATATTTCCTAAGGAGGCTGAAGGGATGTAACCTGTCACCCCTGATCCTCCCTAACTTTTACCGCTGCACTATAGAGAGCATCCTGACAAACTGCATCACAGTATGGTATGGCAGCTGTAGCTACTATGACCAGAAAGCCCTGCAGCGGGTAGTCAAAACTGCCCAACGCATTACTGGCACCCGGCTATCGACCATAGAGCACATATACCAGAAACGCTGTTTACGGAGGTCACGGTCCATCATCAAAGACCCTACCCACCCCAGCCAGAGTCTGTTCGCCCTCCTGCCATCTGGGAGACGCTACAGATGCATTTGCACCCGTACGACCAGATTTAGGAACAGCTTCTTTCCCAGAGCTGTCATCCTACTGAACTCCACAAAGAAACTCTAAAGCCTGCACATCTGCCAATGCACTTTATTATGGTTATGTTAATATACTACAAGTTAATATACTACAAGCTAAATGTATGTTGAATGTTTAAATGTCTTAATCCAAATGTACTCTCGGGAGCCGCAAGCCTACATTTCGTTGTACTGCACTTGTGCACTAACAATGACAATAAAAGTTGATTTGATTTGATTAAACAGTAAATTATTAGCATTAGGTGAGAAATTTTCTTGGTTAAAAACTTCCATTTATTTACTGTTAACACTCCAGAGAACTTAAAAACTACAAGTATTATGAATTTAAAATAATTAGGTTTCTGTATGGTCTTTTGAACTGGTTTTGAATGTGGAGGCAATGTTTACAGATGTAGTTGGAGGAAATGCATTAGGGAGTGGGACTCCAGTTCCAGGTGGCGGGGGTGCAGTCAGTTTACATAGGAACATAGAAACATGGCTGATGCTAATTAAACCAAAAGAATGTAGAAACAGGACTAGACCTTTCAAGCCTACTCAGCCATTCAATTTGATTATAGCTTATCTGTACCTCAACCCCATTTACCCATCTTTGTTTCAAATCCTTCGACACCCTTAACTAACAAAAATCTATCAATCGGAGTTTTGAAAGTTTCAATTGACCCAGTATACGCAGCCTCTTGATTCTCAGAGGAAGTGTTTAATTTGGAGGGTTTTTATTTGCTATATTTGGAAAGGTAAAATTTGTCTGACAGTTGTTAGAAAGGCATAATCCAGCTGCTGCCAAGGAGTTGGCCCAGCCTAGTGATTCAGTTAGTAATCCACTCATGACAAACGGATCTGGGAGTTTCCCATTGAGTCAGACTGGGAAGGCAGTTGGTAGGCCCCACAGGTATTTTGAGAGGGTTCTTTCCAGGCTGGATTTGGGAAAGGTAGGTTGACTGAATTTTTTTGGAAGAGGTGACTAAAACAGTGGACAGAGGAATGTGTATGAATGTTATTTATATGGACTTCCAGAAGGCATTTGATAAAGTCCCACATAAGAGACTGCTAACTAAGGTAGAAGCCCATGGAATTAAGGGCAAATTATTGACCTGGTTAGGAAATTGGCTGAGCAACAGGAAACCGAGAGTAGGGATAATGGGCAGATACTCAAATTGGCATGCTGTGACTCATGGTGTCCTGCAGGGATGTGTTGAGGCCTCAACTATTCACAATATTTATTAACAAATTAGATGATGGCATAGAAAGTCATATATCCAAATTTGCCAATGACACAAAGGTAGGTGGCACTGTAGGCAGTGTAGATGGAAACATAAAATTACAAAGGGATATTGACACATTAAATGAATGGGCAAAACTGTGGCAAATGATTTCAATGTAAGCAAATGTGAAGTCAGCCACTTTGGACCTAAAAAAGGATAGAACAGGGTACTTTCTAAATGGTGAAAAGCTGAAAACAGTGGAGGTCCAAAGAGACTTCGGGGTCCAGGTACATAGATCATTAAAATGTCATGAACAGGTACAGAAAATAATCAAAACAGCTAATGGAATGCTGGCCTTTATATCTAGAGGACTAGAATACAAGGGGGTAGAAGTTATGCTGCAGGTATACAAAGCCCTGGTTAGACCACACCTGGAGTACTGTGAGCAGTTCTGGGCACCACACCTTAGGAAGGATATATTGGCCTTGGAGGGAGTGCAGCGTAGGTTTACTAGAATGATACCCGGACTTCAGGGGTTAAGTTACGAGGAGAGATTACACAAATTAGAGTTGTATTCCCTCGAATTTAGAAGGTTAAGGAGTGATATGATTAAAATGTTCAAGATATTGAGGGGAACAGTTAGGGTAGATAGAAACTATTTCCACTGATTGGGGAGTCTAGGACTAGAGGGGGGGGGCATAGTCTAAAAATTAGAGCCAGATCTTTATGGAGTGAAATTAGGAAACACTTCTACACACAAAGGGTGGTAGAAGTTTGGAAAACTCTGCTGCAAACAGCAATTGATGCGATGCTAGATCAATTGTTAATTTTAAATCGGAGATTGATAGCTTTTTGTTAACCAAAGGTATTAAGGGATATGGGCCAAAGGCAGGAATATGGAGTTAGTTCACCAATCAGCCATGATCTCATTGAATGGCCTACTCCTGTTCCTATGGCTGGTTGCATTGTTGTTACTATGGGATGCTCCAAGGTCTTAGTCAGCTTTTTGTTGCAGTCTATGAAGGATAGTGGGGTTGTGGGCAGGTTGCTTTAGAGGCGCTGGTCTCCATGTTAATCTATGGGTTGTGTGTACTGGCTAGATTCTAGATCATAATTTGTAAAGGTAGTCTGCCCAGTAGTAGTACCCAAGAATGGGAAGGCTGAGGCCTTCATGTTTGGGAGCCAGAGGCATTTAGAGGACTGGGAATTATAAGCTGGCTCAGAGATAGAGAAGCTAAATTGGAGACGGTGTGAGAGCAAACCCTCACACTCCCCCCGCACTAGACAATAGCAAAATACTGCGGATGCTGGAAATCCGAAATAACAACAGAAAACGCTGGAAAAACTCAGCAGGCCAGGCAGCATCCGTGGCGAGAGAAACAGAGTTAACGTTTCAGGTCAAAGACTTTTCGTCAGAAAGTTCTATGTTCTCACATATAACCATTCTGGACAGCTGTTCTGCAGGCCACAAAGAAAGTGAAAGACCTCACATTTGCTGCAGACCCAGGCCTGTCTCTATTGGGCCTATTCACTAGAGAAAGAACTAACTTGTAAGCTAATGCAAGTGTCACTGCTAGCAGCATGATTGTTGATTTTTGCTCCCCTTCCATGACAAAGTGTAACCCTCCCTACAACAAATGTGGTGAAACAGTTGGATAATTAGATATTTGAAGCCTCAATTGGCTAAATGAAGCCATTTACTTCAACTCTTATTACTAATAAAGACACACTAGATGAAACTGGACAGCACCTAATGCAGAAGTCATAATATTTTTGTAAATGCATATAATAAAAGGAACTAGTAGCACATATTTTATTATCAAATTTATGAAGAAATCATACTTTTGTCTCAGACAGAAACTAAAAATGAGTTGGAGCAAGTTCTAGGTTGATACAGCATCACCATCATTCCAGAGCATTAAACAGCCCTAATGCTAATACCAAGGCCACAGGTATAGCCCCCAGGATTAGGAGCATGATGGAAATCCTTCTGTCTAATGACGCAGCAGGAATGCCTCTAAATTGCCTGTAGAGTTGCTGGTTTCTTGTACTTCAGATTAGTTGAAGAGGTTGCAATTCACCAGAGACAGTCCAGCAGTGATTGTTCTTCATTTAAAAACATAGAAAGATGCAAAAGAAACAAGTGCCCATTGAAACCTTTACTGCTGATACTAAAGGAATCAGAATTATAGACGAAAAAGATAATTAGTGACAAACTATTTGCCACTTTGCAATTCACGTGTCATTGATCTCTGTCTTCAGACAGTTTTCAAATAAAAAGGTAAAATTTAGAAGCAGCAATTACAATGATGAGGCAAAGAAATCAATTAGGTAGATTATATCTCAGTTTGAGACAACCTTGTGACATTTCCCTGTAGTTTGCATTTACAAACCTAATTAGCTCCATTCTAGGAAAAGCAATCCAGCACAAAGTGCAAGTGAGGCCCTTTCAATTCCAAAAGTGAGACTTGATAAGGATGCACTTATACGTCAAAAAAATATATAAAAAGCAATTTCACATTTTCACACAACTGTTCACAAACTTATTTTTGGATACTTAAAGGTCACAGGTAAATATATATTTATATATATTGTACACAGAGACATCTTTAACTTTCAAAAAACTAATTTTAATCAAAACAAAAAAAATTGTTGAATCATTAACAAGTTTATAAAACAGTGATTTAGTTACATAAATAAATTGATATCAGTGTATCAAATCTTAATTACTTTTAAACTTCAAGAGCATGTTTACACGGGCGATGAAGTACAATCTTTTACCTAATATAATAAATAAAATGGTGAGCAAGAAATTATAATTTTCTTTTCCTAAACAGCAAAAAAGGCTACCGAACATACCTCTAGCATTTTCCCTAGTGGAAGGAACAAGTGACACTAGTAACATTTTGCACCCAACGTAAAAACTCTTTTATAAAGCACAAGATACAGAACAGTTCTGCTAAATTAAAGACTCAAAATAGAAACCAAAGTCATTTTTAATGAACAGTTTGGTAGTTAGATGTCCAGTTTGGTTATTTTTTTTTTTTAAAGCGTTAAGACAAGGCAAGATAGAAGGCTGTTCTCTCTTGAGGAATTCTATAGGAGGAAAAAAAAGTAGAACAGTCTTACTACACAGCAACTTCCTGTCCTGCACAAAGTCAGTTCCCAATGCAGATTAATATATGTTATTGAGCACATAAGGAGCATTTCACTATACCACTGCAAAGGCCTACTGTAACATCTTTTCTTTTTTGTAAAACACATAGTTCAACCTTTTCAAGGATATCTTAAATTGTTTTAGTTCAGTTCTAGACTAGGAGGCACAAAGCCCGATTCTGGCAAATACTTTTAATGCTAAGGCTTACTGCTCTGGCTGTAATTTGTTTGTTTTTTTGTCCCTCTTAACTATGGTGTCTGTTACAAGCAGATTTTTTTCTCTTTTTTAAATTTAAGTTTTCTCAGACTAGTTATCAGTCCAATCATGCAACAGAGGTGGTGGCTCTGCATAGATGCCCAGCACACAATTCTCCACCTGAGCCAACCTGAAGCAAGGCGCACTTTAGTCCTTCTGATATGTTTTTATACCAAGCTACTGCAGCTTCAAGTATTTTGCATTACATAGAATATTTTATAAATTAAAATGTTACGTATATTTTTTCAATATTCAGACATATACTATAATATATACAGTACAATAAATGCTCTCATTCTTTCTTCGATAAATCCCTGAGAATGTATGTTGACAGTCGCTAATTACACATGCGCGAGCAACGTGTGCCATGCTTCTGGATGAACAGCACTGCAAAGCCACGTGGTCAGCCTTGTATTTTTAATACACTGAAATGTAAGGATGAGTGACGAAGGAGTAAAGCTGAATCCATACGAGGTACTTATCACTTAGGATGGAGGTGTCGGTTTGGTTTAAAGCCATACTCTTAGGCTGTGAATGTACATACGAAGGACAGGAGCGACGTGGGCTTTTGCCACTTGACAACATGTACTCAGTGTAAACTGATTCTTTTTTTCTCTTTTCTCTCATACAAAAGACACACACAAATCTCACAATCAACAGGGTAAAGTTTGTGAACTGTTCGTTACTATACACATATAATACCGGTGTGGCTCTGGTTTTAAGTTAAAAAGGGTACAAAGGCAGGCTCAATAAAAAGATACGACAGCGTGCTGATCAACCAAATCGCTCACGCACCAACATCATGAGTTTCTTTTTGCCTTTGTAAATTTGCTTCAGGTTGTCAATAAACTGTGTAAACTGGATGTGTCCATCGTGAGCCATCAAGAAGGTCTCTCGGGCCTTGCTTAGGAACTCTATAAACTCACTATAGTGCCGTGGACTAATGTGCGTAAGCCGTGAATGCGTTGTATTTATATAGGCCCCAATAGTGGCATCCAGGAGCTGTCTGAGTGGGGCTTTGTCCAGTGACATTAATTTCCCAGAGTTCCTCCGTCCATGGAGTCCCACCATTCCCGGTGTGGTCAAAGTGCACCGGCGCAGAATGTCTGAAAGTACTGTAGCACACTGAACACTTTTAACCACCAGAGGTATTATAGCTGCTAGCTCATTCTTCCCAAGGGAGTGGCTAAGTGCACATGCCCATAGGACGTCATTAATGGCAGGGTGTGTATCCTGATTGTAACCCAGGTTGAGATGCGTCATTGCCAAGGTGGCTAGCTTATAGGCCCGCATAGGGTAACCACGGTGCTCCATGTACCGAGCAATTGTGAAGAGCTGTGTATAACTCATACCAGTCGTGGCAGCATCTAGAACTATTTGGTAAGCAGTCTCAAAAGCTATATGGTCCTTTTCACACAGAGTTAGGGCTGAGAGGGCACAGTTCTGAGGATCCTTCATAGCACATTGCAGTGCAAGCGTCCTTGCACTGCTGGCTAGTTTCTCCCGTTGGTTGTAGTCCAGATTCAATCTAACAACTGTGCTATGGGACATTACTGTAGTGGCAACAATACTGGTAGCTTCAGTTGGGGTGAATAGTGTAAACCAGCTCTGCATAATGCTGTCCAATGCATAAACTCCTAAAAAGGAAAAGAAAAAAGGTTTAGATATTTTGTTCTATGAAAAATAACTATAGAAATGTGTCCCAGTATGCAGATCAAGCTTCTGGGTACTGAATAGACTGTGCAGTTTACAAAGAACACAAATACACCCATGTCTGCAAGAATTTTCTGCATATTTCAAATGATTATAAACACAATTTTTTTTGGGTGGGGGGAGGGGACAGTAAGGGAGGAAAAATTACAGAATCGGATACAAGAACACAAGAAACCGTGGAATGAGAAAAGTCCCACTCCCTCAAATACACCATACACATCATTACGACCTCAACTAATCAATCCCATATTCTTGAAGGCGATTTATACCACAATAAAACCTCCAAAAAAACCAGGATCAGCTTTCTCCGCATTTTCTTCCCATGAACTGAACAATATACCACCTTCCATAATTATTTAATCAATTAGGCCTAAATCTATACCTATAACATTAAATCCCAAATAATCACCATTTTCTTTTTTAAAGGAGATCAGCAAATTAGCATCAATCCACATGGAAACCCATTCCACACGTCAAACACTGATGAAAAATATTCCTACCAATCTCTATGCTCACGAGGGTTGACTATCTTGAATCTGCGTCCTGTAATCTTGCAACCATAAGGGAATTTTTTTTTAAAAAGCTACTTGCATCTATATTATACATTACTTTCATCATTTTAAAAAGACCTAAAATCATGTCAACTCTTGATCTTTTCTCCAGTGAAAACAAATTCAGTTTTTTCAGTCTATCTTTATAATTTTTAAGTTTTAAGCCTTGGAATTTGTTAAGCAACCTCCTTTCTCCTCTGGTTCACAACACCACGTTTTGTGTAAGCACGAGGCTTCGTAGTGGAGTATACGGAACAGACTTTATTGATACACAGTAAAGCTGATCAGTCTTAACTGCATACAGAGAGTGACTTTACCGGTTTCTGTAGCTTTCGAGTACACTCTGACAAACTGTTGAAAACCTTGCTCCTTTATACACCATAATAATATTTTGACATCATCAAAGGAAAATGTCAAAAATGACATTTCTATTTCCCAAATCCTCTGAAAACAGACTATGAAAACAGTTTGAAACAATTGTTTACCTCAGAACCATTTCCCCACGAGGCTTCCTGATGTAACATTTTCTAGCATCTTTGACCAATTGTTATCTGTATCTAATGGATACCAACTTCCCATATTTATTACCCTAATACTAAACATTATTCATGGATGGCATCATTACTAACACTTATTCCCTTACTCAAGCATTTTACATTTCAGAAAACAAGCAATGTCTTCTCCCCATGACACTTCACTGTCATCCTGTTTATATCAGAAAGCCTGACAATGCATTCCTTTTACAACACTTTCAGGAAAATCTGTTGCTTTAAGATACCAAGTAGTTCGACTGTTAAACTTTTAACTTTCACGATGTCCAACAGAATTACCATAGTTACTTTTCTCTAAGTTTCTGAAGGCAAGGTGACCAAAGCAAAAACAAAGTTATTGGTGGGGACCACATTAGGGGTACCATGTCCAAAGAGAGATAAAATTTGGGAACTGTGGGTTGGACACTGGCTTTTCACCACTAGGACCTAGGTTTAGATCCAGCACAGAATGATCAGATGAAAGTCTCCTCTGTCAACTGGCTGCAAGGATCCCAAATGAAATGATTTTGAGCAGTCTCAATCCAGGTTCCAGTGGGCATGGACCTACAGTACAAAACTGTCCCTATTGAGCATGAACTGGAAATATCAGAGAGGGTCCAAGGATGGCTGGAGTGGGAAGTGGGAAATGGGAAAAAATGTCCTATTGGTGAACTGAGGGTGTGGAGGTAGGGGCAGAGTAGAAGGAGCTTTACTCTGCATCTGGCTCTTCAGGAACTGATGTAGAACCATAGACGTTTACAGCACAAAAGACAGTCATTCGGCCCATTGTATCTCTCCCAGCTCTTTGCTAGAGCAATCTAAAACTAATCTCTCAGTCCTATACGCTCCACATAGCCATGGTTTTAAAATATTATTGGTTCTCAGGATGTGGGCTTTGCTGGCAAGACTGGCATTTATTGCCCCAAGGTAGTGATACAACAGTGTCTTGCTAGGCCACTTCAGTGGGCAGTTAAGTCAACTGGAGTGACAGATAGGCTAGACTGGGTAAGGACAGCAGATTTCCTTCCGTAAAGAAAGAAAGACTTGCATTTATATAGCGCTTTTCATGACCACCAGACGTCTCAAAGCGCTTTACAGCCAATGAAGTACTTTTTGACGTGGGAGTCACTGTTGTAATGTGGGAATTAATGAACCAGTTGAGTTTACATGACATTCCCACAGGTTCATGATTACATTTTACTGATACTAGTTATTTCCAGATCATACGGACATTATTAATCCAGGCCTCTAGATTACTAGTCCAGTAACATAATCTCTACACTACCACACACATGTATCTATCTTCCTATTCAAGCAGATCCAATTTTCCTTTAAAGGGTCCAATGTTCTCTGCCTCACCCATTGCCTGTACTTGCACTCGCACTTTCAGGTAATTATGTATTTGAACCTTTAGATCTCTGTTCATCCATACCCTTCAGCATCTTTCCATTGAGGGTATATTCTCATTCCTTGTTTTTTGTCCCAAAATATATTACCTCACACTTATGGTCGTGTGTATTTGCAACAAAGTTCTGATTGGTCCCCTTGGAGGACAAGACACACCCAGCAGTTTGCCTGGAATGTGTAATTAGATCCTGCCTGCCTGAGCAATCAAATACTTTGCAATGTGTAATTTGATCCATTCATTTGAGGACAGGGCTCACCCTCGCAGGTTAGGACCTCCTCCCCCCGCCATCACAACAGGTTCCTGACTCCCCCCCGACCCCCCAAGTCCCCGACCTTCTCTCCCCACTCCCCAGCAAGATCCCCACCCCCAGGTTCATGACCTTCTCTCCACCCCCCCCAGGTCGTGACAGTCTCTTCCCCCCTGCCCCACCCAGAGTGTGACCGTCTCACATCCCCACCCCCCACCCAGACTTCCTGACCGTCTCACATCCCTACCCCGACTTCCTGACTGTCTCCTCCCCCCCCACCACGAGTTCCTGACATTCTCTCCCCGCCTCTCCAACCGGTCTTCTCCCCTCTCTCCCCGCCTCTCCGACCGGTCTTCTCCCCACCCCCGCACCGATCGGTCTTCTCCCCCACCCCCCCGCACCGACCGGCCTTCTCCCCCACCCCCCCGCACCGACCGGCCTTCTCCTCCACCCCCCCGCACCGACCGGCCTTCTCCCCCCACCCTCCCCGCACCGACCGGCCTTCTCCCCCCACCCCCCCCCGCACCGACCGGTCTTCTCCCCCCCCCCCACACCGACCGGCCTTCTCCCTCTCCCCCGCACCGACCGGCCTTCTCCCTCTCCCCCGCACCGACCGGCCTTCTCCCTCTCCCCCGCACCGACCGGCCTTCTCCCTCTCCCCCGCACCGACCGGCCTTCTCCCTCTCCCCCGCACCGACCGGCCTTCTCCCTCTCCCCCGCACCGACCGGCCTTCTCCCTCTCCCCCGCACCGACCGGCCTTCTCCCTCTCCCCCGCACCGACCGGCCTTCTCCCTCTCCCCCGCACCGACCGGCCTTCTCCCTCTCCCCCGCACCGACCGGCCTTCTCCCTCTCCCCCGCACCGACCGGCCTTCTCCCTCTCCCCCGCACCGACCGGCCTTCTCCCTCTCCCCCGCACCGACCGGCCTTCTCCCTCTCCCCCGCACCGACCGGCCTTCTCCCTCTCCCCCGCACCGACCGGCCTTCTCCCTCTCCCCCCTCCGACCGACCTTCTCCCTCTCCCCCCTCCGACCGACCTTCTCCCTCTCCCCCCTCCGACCGACCTTCTCCCTCTCCCCCCTCCGACCGACCTTCTCCCTCTCCCCCCTCCGACCGACGAATCCCCTTCTCCACCTGGATATGAGTGAAACGTGGTGGTGCAGGCTGCAGCCGTTGCACTGTTGGGTACTGCACATGCGCGACCAGATCGAGTGCCCCTGCGCAGTACCAAACAGGCCGCATGTGCAGAGAGCCAAAAATGCAATGCAAATAATCACTCGGCACACTTCTCCACATAAATTGCACCCGCTACCTGTCTGCGCATTCCACTAACCTGTTTTTCCTCCTGTAGTCCTTTACAGTCTTCCTCATTATTTGCCAAACCGCTTAATTTTGTGTCGTCAGCAAATTGAGATTACATTCCCTGTACCCAAGTCCAAATCATCTATGTAAACTCTAAAAAGAGTCAGCACTGACCCCTGGGGTACACCTTTCCAACCCAGATAGCACCCATTTACCTTAATTCTGGTTCCTGTCCACCAACTAACTTTCCATTCAGGTTGCTACATTTCTTCTTGTACCATATGCCTAAATTTTTCAAACAAACTTATGAAACACCTTATTGAATGTCTTCTGAAAATCTATATATACATCTACTGCATTATATTTATCTATCTAACTGGTCACTTGTTCAAAAAAACTAATTTTTCCAACATGATTTACCTTAAACAAATCCTTTGCTAGTTTTATACAGTCATAGGAGTTATACAGCACAGAAAGAGGCCCTTTGGCCCATCAAGCCCTGTCTATTCTAATCCCATTTTCCAGCACTTGGTCCGTAGCCTTGTATGCTATGGCATTTCAAGTGCTCATCTAAATGCTTCTTGAATGTTGAGGGTTCCTGCCTCTACCACCCTTTCAGGCAGTGAGTTCCAGATTCCAACCACCCTCTGGGTGAAAAAGTTTTTCCTCAAATCCCCTCTAAACTGCCTGCCCCTTACCTTGAAACTATGCCCCCTGGTTACTGCCCAGTTTGGCATAAAAATAAAACAAAAAAGGTGACTCAACCGTGGCTAACAAGGGAAATTAGGGATAGCATAAGATCCAAGGAGAGGACATATAAATTGGCTAGAAAAAGCAATAATCTTGAGGATTGGGAGCAGTTTAGGAGTCAACAAAGGAGGACAAAGGGATTAATTAAGAAAGGGAAAATAAAATATGAGAGAAAGCTAGCAGGGAACATAAAAACTGACTGCAAAAGCTTTTATAGATATGTGAAGAGAAAAAGATTGGTGAAGTCAAGCGTAGGTCCCTTACAGTCAGAATCAGGGGAATTTATAATGGGAAACAAGGAAATGGCAGACCAACTAAATACATACTTTGGTTCTGTCTTCACAAAGGAGGACACAAATAACCTCCCAGAGATGCCAGGGAACATAGGGTCTGATGAAAGGGAGGAACTGAAAGAAATCAGTATTTGTTGGGAAATGGTGTTAGGAAAATTGATGGGACTGAAGGCCGATAAATCCCCAGGGCCTGATGGTCTACATCCCAGGGTACTTAAGGAAGTGGCCCTAGAGATAGTAGATGCATTGCTGGTCATCTTCCAGAACTCGATAGACACTGGAACGGTACCCACGGATTGGAGAGTAGCTAATGTTACCCCACTATTCAAAAAAGTTGGTAGAGAAAAAGCGGGGAATTATAGACCGGTAAGCCTGACATCGGTAGTGGGGAAAATGCTAGAGTCTATTATAAAAGATGTAATAGCAGAGCACTTGGAAAGCAGTGACAGGATTGGACAAAGTCAACATGGATTTACAAAAGGTAAATCATGCTTGACTAATCTACTGGAATTTTTTGAGGATGTAACTGGTAAAATAGATAAGGGAGAACCAGTGGATGTGGTGTATTTGGACTTTTAGAAGGCTTTCGATAAGGTCCTGCATAAGAGATTAGCGTGCAAAATTAAGGCACATGGGATTGGGGGCAAGGTATTGACTTGGATAGAGAACTGGTTGGCGGACAGAAAGCAAAGAGTTGGAATAAACGGGTCGTTTTCCGAGTGGCAGGCAGTGACTAGTGGGGTACCGCAAGGATCGGTCCTAGGACCCCAGCTGTTCACAATATATATTAATGATCTGGACGAGGGAATTGGATGTAATATCTCCAAATTTGCAGACGACACAAAGCTGGGTGGGAGGGTAAGCTGTGAGGAGGATGTCATGAAACTCTAGTACGATTTGGACAGGTTGGGTGATTGGGCAGAAACATGGCAAATGCACTATAATATGGATAAATGTGAGGTTATCCACTTTGGTGGCAAAAACAGGAAGGCAGATTATTATTTGAATGGCAATAGATTGGGAGAAGGGGAAGTGCAAAGAGACCTGGGTGTTCTTGTGCACCAGTCGCTGAAGGTAAGCATGCAGGTGCAGCAGGTGGTTAAGAAGGCAAATGGTATGTTGGCCTTCGTAGCGAGAGGGTTTGAGTACAGGAACAAGGATGTCTTGCTACAGTTGTACAGGGCCTTGGTGAGACCGCACCTTGAGTATTGTGTGCAGTTTTGGTCACCTTACCTGAGGAAGGACGTTCTTGCCATGGAGGGAGTGCAGCGAAGATTCACCAGGCTGATACCTGGGATGGCAGGAATGACGTATGAGGAGAGATTGTGTCGATTGGGCTTATACTCACTGGAGTTTAGAAGATTGAGAGGGGATCTCATCGAAACCTATAAAATTCTGTCAGGTCTGGACAGACTAGATGCAGGAAGGATGTTTCTGATGGCCGGGGAGTCCAGAACCAGGGGTCATAGTCTAAGGATAAGGGGTAAGCCATTTAGGACTGAAATGAGGAGGAATTTCTTCACCCAGAGAGTGGTGAACCTGTGGAATTCTCTGCCACAGAGCGCGGTGGAGGCCAGTTCATTAAATATATTCAAGGAAGAGTTGGATATATTTCTTGAGGCTAAAGAGATCAAGGGATATGGAGAGAAGGCAGGGACAGGGTACTGAAATTGGATGATCAGCCATGATCTCATTGAATGGCGGAGCAGGCTCGAAGGGCCGAATGGCCTACGCCTGCTCCTATCTTCTATGTTTCTATGACCCATCTACTAAGGGGAAAAGTTCCTTTCTATCTACCCTATCTATGCCCCTCAATTTTGTACACCTCAATCAGGTCCCCCCTCAGCCGTCTCTGCTCTAAGGAAAACAACCCCAGCCTGTCCAGTCTCTCTTCATAGCTGAAGCCCAGGTAACATCCTGGTGAATTTCCTCTGCACCCTCTCCAATGCAATTACCTCCCTCCTATAGTGTGGCGACCAGAACGGCACACAGTATTCCAGCTGTGGCCTAACTAGCGTTTTGTCCAGCTCCATCATAACCTTCCTGCTCTTATATTCTATGCCTCGGTTAATAAAGGCAAGTATCCCATCTGCCTTTTTAACCACCTTATCTACCTGTCCTGCTGCCTTCAGGGATGTATGTACATGCACACCAAGGACCCTCTGATCCTCTGTCCTTCCTAGGGTCCTACCATTCATTGTGTATTCCCTTGCCTTGTTAGTCCTCCCAAAATGCATCACCTCACATGTTTCAGGGTTAAATTCCATTTGCCACTGTTCTGCCCATCTAACCAACCCATCTATATCGTCTTGTAGCCTGAGGCTTCCCTCCTCGCTATTTACCACCCCACCAATTTTCGTGTCATCTGCGAATTTACTGATCATACCTCCTACATTCATATCTAAATCATTAATGTACACTACAAACAGGAAAGGACCCAGCACCGATCCCTGCGGTACACCACTGGACACAGGCTTCCAGTCACAAAAACAACCTTTGACCATCACCCTCTGCCTCCTGCCAATAAGCCAATTTTGGATCCAATGTGCCAAATCGCCCTGGATCCCATGGGCTCTTGCCTTCTTGACCAGTCTCCCATGCAGGACTTTGTCAAAAGCCTTACTGAAGTCCATGGAGACTACATCAACTGCACTACCCTCATCCACACACCTCGTCACCCCCTCGGAAAATTCAATCAAATTGGTTAGATATGATCTACCCCTGACAAAGCCATGCTGACTATCCTTGATTAATCCTTGCCTCTCCAAGTGGAGACTAATTCTGTCCTAGAATGTTTTCCAATAATTTCCCTACCAGTGATGTTAGGCTCACTGGCCTGTAATTCCCTGGTTTATCCTACTACCCTTCTTGAATAATGGTACTAAGTTAGCTGTTCTCCAGTTCTCTGGCACCTCCCCTGTGGCCAGAGAGGTTCTGAAAATTTGTGTCAGAGCCCCTGCAATCTCCTCCCTTGCCTCACACAGCAGCCTGGGATACATCTCGTCTGGGCCTGGGGATTTATCCACTTTTAAGCCCGCTAAACCCGCTAGTACCTCCTCCCTCTCAATACTAATTTGTTCAACTATATCACAATCCCCCTGCCTGATTTCTATGCCTACATTGTCCTTCTCCATAGTGAACACAGATGCAAAATATTCATTTAAAATCTCACCCACATCTTCCGGCTCTACACACAGATTGCCACTTTTGGTCCCTAATGTGCCCTACTCTTTCCCTTAATATACTTATAAAACACCTTGGGATTTTCCTTTATTTTGCCCGCCAGTGTTTTTTCATGCCCCCTCTTCGCTCTCCTAATTTCTTTTTTAGGTGCCCCCCTGCATTTTCTATACTCCTCTAGGGCTTCCATTGTTTTTAATAGTTTGTATCTACCAAAAACCTCCCTTTTTTTCCTAATCCATTCTTGTATATCCCCTGATAGCCAGGGCTCCCTGGGCTTGTTGGTCCCACCCTTGACCTTTACGGGAACATGTTGACTTTGTACTCTATTTCCATTCTGAAAGACTCCCACTGTGGACTTTCCTACAAGTAGCTGATCCCAGTCCACTTTGGCCAGATCCTGCCTTATCATATTAAAATCGGCCTTCCCCCAATTTAGAACCTTTATTTCCGGTCCATCTTTGTCCTTTTCCATGACTACCTTAAATCTCACCGAATTATGGTCGCCGTCACCAAAATGCTCTCCTACTGACACTTCTATAACTTGCCCAGCTACATTTCCTAGAATTAGGTCCAGTACCGTCCCCTCTCTTGTAGGACTTTCTACATGCTGGCTCTAAAAGCTCTCCTGGATGCACTTTAAGAATTCCGCACCTGCTAAGCCTTTCACACTCTGACTATCCCAGTTAATATTGGGGAAGTTGAAATCCCCTACTATTATTACCCTAGTATTCCTACACTTCTCTGAGATTTGCCTACATATCTGTTCCTCTATCTCCCCGACTGTTTGGGGGCCTATAGTACACTCCCAGCAAAGTGCTTGCCCTCTTTTTGTTTTTAGGTTTACCCATATGACCTCATTAGAGGAACCTGCTAAGATATCATCCTTCCTTACAACAGTAATTGACTCCTTGATTAATATTGTGACACCCCCTCCTCTTTTACACCCCCCTCTGTCTCGCCTGAAGATTCTATACCCCGGAATATTGAGCTGCCAGTCCTGCCCCTCCCTCAACCATGTCTCTGTGATAGCAGCAATATCATACTCCCATGTGTTCATCAACACCTTCAATTCATCTGCCATACTCGCAAGACTACTTGCATTAAAATAAATGCCATCCAGCCTTGCCATACACTCTTGTGCCATTACATATTTGCTCTGCCTTCCAGGCAGACTTGTTTTTTCCTCTATATTTGGCTGTGCATCACCCCCTACTATAGCTCCACTCAATATCCCACCCCCCTGCCAAGTTAGCTTAACACCCCCCAACAGTACTAGCAAACCTCCCCGCAAGGATGTTGGTCCTGTTCCAGTTCAGGTGCAACCCGTCTGACTTGTACAGGTCCCACCTTCCCCAGAAGCAGACCCAGTGATGCAGGAAACCAAAGCCCTCCCTCCTGCACCAACTCCTTGGCCACGCATTTGCTCTATCCTCCTATTCCTATACTCACTAGCACGTGACACCGGGAGTAATCCAGAGATTACAATCTTTGAGGTCCTGCTTTTTAATCTGCTACCTAGCTCCCTAAATTCTTGTTGCAGGACCTCATCCCTCTTTCTACCCATGTCGTTGGTACCAATGTAAACCACGGCCTCTTGACTGTTCGCCCTCCCCCTTCAGAATGCCCTGCAGCCGTTCAGTGACATCCTTGACCCTGGCACCAGGGAGGCAACATACCATCCTGGAGTCACGTCTGCGGCCACAGAAACGTCTATCTGTTCCCCTTACGATAGAATCCCCTATCACCATTGCTCTCCCACTCTTTTTCCTCCCCTCCTGTGCAGCTGAGCCACTTGTAGTGCCACGGACTTGACTCTTGCTGCATTCCCCTGGGAAACCATCTCCCCCAGCAGTATCCAAAATGGAAAATCTGTTGGAGAGGGAGATGGACCCAGGGGACTCCTGCACTACCTTCCTAGTTCTTTTACTTTGTCTGGCAGTCACCCATTCCCTGGCTGCCTGTGCACTCTTTACCTGCGGTGTGACCACCTCGTTAAACGTGCTATCCACAAAGATCTCAGCTTCGTGGATGCTCCACCGTGACTCCAGCCGCAGCTCCAGCTCTGAAAAGTGGATTTCGAGTAGCTGCAGCTGGAGACACTTCCTGCACGTGTTCGCCCTGGACACCTAAAGTGTCCCTGACTTCCCACATAGCACAGGAGGAGCACTCCACGCTGCCTCGCTGCCCTGCCATGTCCTACCCTTAATTTACTCCCTTTACATTAAAGAATATTAAATACACTAGGGACCTTACTTCCCTTTAAACACTACTTTCTTTGTTTAACTCATGAATTTCTAAATGTTTACTAATTTTATCTTGCATTATGGATTCTAAGGATTTGCCCAGAACTGACACTCGAAGAACAGGTTGATATAGTTACCTGGTTTTTATCCAGGGAAAGGCATTACATCAGCTACTCTCCAGTCTAGCTGCACAATTTGCATATTTAAGGAAGATATCTCCTCTCGGACTTCATTCAGCAGCCTAAGGTGCAGGTCATCAGGGTCCGCTGACTTATCTACAGTGAGATCTGCTCATTTTTTTCAGAACCAATTCTTTGCTACAGTTACCTCTAACAACTGCTCTAGATCCAGAGGCCTGGACTAATGGCCCGGAGACGCGAGTTCAAATCCCACCAGGGCAGCTGGGGAATTTAAATTCAGTTAATTAAATAAATCTGGAATAAAAAGCTAGCATCAGTAATGGTAACCATGAAACTATTGGATTGTCGTAAAGACACATCTGGTTTACTAATGTCCTTTAGGGAAGGAAATCTGCCGTCCTTACCTGGTCTGGCCTATATGTGACTCCAGACCCACAGCAATGTGGTTGACTCTTAACTGCCCTCTGAAATGGCCTAGCAAGTCACTCAGTTGTAACAAACCGCTACAAAACACAATAAGAATGAAACCGGACGGACTACTCGGCATCGACCTTCGCACCGGCACACCCAGCCCAGTCCACCCTGCAAAGTCCTCCTCACCAACATCTGGGGACTTGTGTCAAAATTGGGAGAGCTGTCCCACAGACTAGTCAAGCAACAAGACTTGACAGTCAT